>NC_141142.1:50265804-51678304 GCF_053477565.2 Lygodium microphyllum
CTTATCCTACAGTTCGGGAATACAATAATAGGTGAAATTTATTGAAAATACAAATACGAGATTTGCTTGATTGTAGAAGATCTCTTATTATAAAAATATTTTGGAACCTCTTTTTAGAGAGAGAGAGGTGAGAGAAATCCCTTAAGGGGAAAAAAAGAGAGTCCATATTTTACCTAATGTTCAAAAGAGTTGGAGGAAGTGGAAGAAGTAGCTGTTGAAGACTCAAGAGAAGACTAGAGTGAAGTGACAATGATGAGCTATGAAGAGTCACTGTAGTGGATCTAGTGACCTTTCATATCAAACACACCTCTTATGAGGGGTATCCACGACCAAAGAAGGGTTATCATGAGGAACTATTGACTATTTTAGTGAGGAGATGATGTACTATTGATAGAGAGAGAAATAGAGCGTTAGAGATAGTGAATTATATGCAAAACAATGTATCTACATATAAGAGATTGTGAGAGAAATTAAGCTATGGAAACTTTGAAGATGAATCATATGTGATATCTTTCTATTCAAAGTGGAGTATTCTTTTTATTTTCAATGTCTATCAATGGATTCTATGAAGAATATGATGGATTTTGTTAAAGTTAAAGCTATGGGAGAATTGTTTCTATGAAGTTGTGGGAATATTTCTTATTAGTGGTGTTGTTTTCTTTGAAGAGATCATATAAAAGATGAAAGAGATCGTTGTTGATGATACAAGATAGATTTTCTTGCAGTAGAAACCTTGTTTCCTTGGTGTTCCTTTTGGGATTCCATGTTTGTTTCTTTTGGGGCTCCACACTAATCCTACTCTTCTTTGATATCAATGCTAGATTTGATTGACTAGCCATGATTTTCCATGTGTTCACATCCATTCTTTCTAAAGACTTCACTATAGCTCTATGGGAACATGTTACAACGGCTTCTCAACAACTGTTGTTTCTAGTCCACACTCAGATCCATATCTAAGTGATCCATTATATTTTTGTACCCATCAATTGTTATTATGTATATATTCAAAAAAAATATTTTTAGAAAAACAAAAAAGCACTTGAAATTCACTATTCTAGGGAAACCCCATAGCCTTTTTCCACATTATACGCTAGGGCACATCAAGGGAAAGACTTTTCAAGCTTGCTTGGATAACCCATCACTTTGAGAAAAACACCACAATAAACTCTTTCCCTAAGTGGGTCCTCAAGTGTGGCACAATGTTCCAGATATATTTAGAACTCAACCTATCTCCTAGTTGCACATCATGTACACAACACTATACTAGACAAGTAGATACACGCAATATGAACAACATAATAATATTATACGTACATGGGATCCGAAAAATACCCATCAACATTGGTGTCCCACAAGTACATTGACTTCATACATCGATAGTAGTCACCATCCGATTCTTCATTGCCACAACATATATAGTTCCACACCACCTACTCATTTCCTTCTTTCAATAGAACCTCCTCACCCCATCACCTCTTACCATCCACTCAGCTCATTCTAGTATGGGTGCCATGGGATTAGCAATTGTCTAGGAGAGGGGGAAATGTTAACCACATGAAAGCAAAGACATAAAGGAATGAAGAGACCTTGAGGACCCACAATTTTTTGTAAGGAAATTAACATGTTTTTAAAGAAACCATTGTATGGGATGTTATAGTGAGGGCAGGTTCCCTCCCGTGTAAGTTGTACTCATCATTAAAAGACACCAAAACATGTGGCATGTGCAACTTATCTGTAATTAGCAAGTTTAAGTAAATACAAGAGAAATGACTGGTCAAAAGGCCCAAAAGAGGAGCTGGATGCCCAAGGGGGATGCAAAAATCCTAATCCTAAAATAATGTATTTAAAGGATGAGTTTGATTAGAATAAGGTGTTTATGTGTTTGCAAACTTCTTGTTCTTGCCTTATTAGTTTTTGCCGTTGTGTGAGAGAAAGAGAGTGAGGGAGAGAGGGAGAAAGTGAGATTGAGAGAAAGGTAGTGAGAATGTGAGGGTGAGGTACCTAGTAGTGAAGCCTTTTTTCTTCTCTCTAGTTCTCTCTCATGCTTATGCCCATACTTATCTCTTGCATTCCAAAGTTGTAGAGGGTTTGGAAACCAAGGGAGTGCATCGTCGATCATGGAGCTTGCAATGTGCATCTTTTATGCTTGAAGAAAGGCCATGCATGCTCACAACAAATGGATCTAGCATTCATGATGTGCCAGATGCTAGGTGAGAGATGGCCATCATGCTTTATGCTTAAAGCTTCTAAATAAATAGGAGTGTGCCCAAAGTCCCATTTTTAAGTTCATGTGGCCCAACAACATAGTGATGAGAAGATATTTGCATAAGCTCCCCTTCTTCTCTATCTCATTCTCTTAGTGAGTTGTGAACACAAGCAAGAATGCATGAGTTGAGAGTGCAAGTGAGGGGCTTGGTATATGAAGCTCTCTTCTTCTCGTCATCTTCTCTAGCCTCATGGTTGGCAACTCCTCTTCTATGTGGATAATACTAGAAGCAAGAGTGAGAGCGAAAGATACACATATAATGGATCTTGGAGCATGACTTATTGATAGGAATGACTAGAACGTGGTGAGTTTTAGTAAGTGCATTCTCTAATTCATATCGATTCTTTAAGATTTATTTCAAAGTATAAGTAGGCTAGGTGGAAGATAGCCACATGCTTTCTAAGTCAAAATCCTTGAATCAATAAGGATGTGTCCAATGATTCCAACATTGAGATTGTAAAGTGCAACAAAGACAAAGCAACTATTTATATATGAGATGATTATCCAAATCTATCTATGTGTGTCAAAAAGAAAAATTGTATTCATACGTGGGCCAAGTTCACAAGTATTTCTTCTACCTCTCTTACTTTGTTTATAAGTATTCTTACTTAAAACAAATACATGCATCTTACATAAGTCAATTATTTTTCTAATTTTCCATAATTAAAAGCACCTATCTTAACATAGTTATTTAAGGTATCAATCAAAATACATCTAAAACCTTTGAGTCAAGAGGAAGACCAATAAAAATAAATGATTGGCTCAATCAAGTATATGAGGTATGAAGAGGATATAAGAGAGAAGTACATGCCACTAGCTATCGTACTCCTCATGATGATGCTTACTTCTTGTGATGGATTTTGTTGTTTACTATCTACTATTTCTTGAAGATAAAGAGAGAGGGGATAGAGTACAAAAGAGAAATGAAATGAGAAGCATGTGCTTGTACATGAAAATTTGTAACTAGAATCATCACCTATATCATGCACCTTAGCTAACATCACTTAACCTCGGCCTCCAATTTTCTTACATCACAAAATTTGTTGCAAATAGCATCTCACTCAAGTATGTGTATATTCTCCATATCACATGCATTCTAGGTCTATTTATTATAAATACTCTCATCTATGATTTTTTTCTTAATAAAATATAACCATTTTCTATTCAATATATAATTAACACTTCAATATGGAACTGTTATGTATGTAAATATGTAAAAATGATATTTCACAAATCTCTTATCTCTAATCTATGTGATTTACAGATATATTGATGAGTAAACCCCCCCTCCCCCCAAAAATAAGCATTACCTAAACAATGTTAATTATGGGATGCTTATGAAGGTTGCATATGCAATGTGTGAGGTGTCCGCCAGGGCTCATTTCAAGATGCACCTTTTTGTAGTCCATCAGTAGGTTTTCGGAACGGCGGTGCCTGGCACTCCCTTGGAGTATCATGGGGTTGGTTACTTAGACCCTACTGAGTCTACATAGCAACGGAATAGTTCTGGTCGAACCCACTAGGATCAACCTAAATTTTCAAGTTCCTAAAATGAGTGGGGTCTCCTAACAGCTAGATATCATCAATAATTTTGAGTTCCCACTTCCTACAGCATTACTCAAACTAAAGCGGACTTGTCACTGCACTTGGTTCAAAGAGAATGGGAGACGAAGGGGAATGCAATACGTTAACCCTTATGCCCATAAAGCAAAATCCCATTCCAGTCCCCTAAAACAATGCAAGTCGGTTCTAGTTGGTCAATTTATTGTCTTCCTATTTGTATCACTAATTTAGAAAAGCTCCCAACTAACCTAGACCACTCTACCGTTGGACAGACCCGTCGAGGGTCATGCCCATTCCCTTTCCTTTGATGATGGTATCATCTTTAGTTTTTTAATTACCTACAGCACATTTATTGAAACATATATAACAAGCTTCCTTAATTAGTCCGTTAAATCACAGATTCCTTCACATAATTTATCTCATAGACACACATACAATTCAAGCAACCCTTGAGTAAAACAAATTCATTTATTATATTAGAAGCTTATTACAATTTCCATCTTTTCGATCCCTGTGGAAGATATACACAATTCCACGAGGGTATTCTGCCCACCAAGATTCCATCCTTGTAACCAGTATTAGGATCTAGGATCCCATCCTAGGTCATGAAGGGGTTTGTGAGATTCTAGGATTAATGTGAAATTTACATCCAAAGTCCCCCCTGGCATCCACATTTCCTACTGCTTGAGACTATCCCTATAAACAGACCATTTCACTACGGAGTCGGTCTAAGCCTCTCGAAGCGATAATCCTAACCCCCTTTACGTAGGGTCTCGTAGTTAGCTTGGGGATAACTTAGTGCAATCTTTCCTTTTTATCCTTTTTGTCAATGTTTTGAATCAGAGATCTAGATTCTAGCAAACATAGAGTTATTTTTACTAATCTCGAGTGCGCATATAGTCCTTTACTCATTTCGTGCAATATCTTGCTATAAATATTTCCATCATGATTCTACTGATTATAATCTTAACTAATCCTCGGGGGGCTCACTATATATATATTCTCTATATAACGTGTGTTCATGGCCTATTTATAAATATCCTAATCTGTGAATTTTTCTTGAATAAAACACAACCCTTTTCTATTCAATCTGTAAAAGTAACCCCTTTATATGACACCCTTCTGTATGTAAAAAATGTATAAAATTTGTGTTTTAAAACCCCCTTATTTTGAACTCAAGTTATATATACATATATTTATGAGTGACCCCCTCGAGGACTAATCTAACTACAAATCATAGGTAGAAGTTAACAGCTTATGCATGAACTAATACACTCTCTAGATGAAAGTTATCATTTTGTGTAAGTGTAAATATAGAAGCTAATATTTTATGTACTTAATTTTTATATGGATGATGTCCATGCAATATAACAAGTAGTTCTTGTATCATTTAATGCAAAAGCTAACATTTTATGAAAAAATTTGGTAAAAAACTTATTATTATTTTTTGGTGATATGAAAATAATAGCCTATTTCTAAGTTGTGAATAACCTGGTTTGGCACAACGACATCGGGAATTTTGTATTTTCTTGCACTTTCATTCGCCATACCCGATGTTCCATTGGTAGTGGGGCAACTTCGGTAACCTCAGGCACTCCTATATCTTTGGTAATAACCATTCTTTGACCGATTGCAGTGGATCTTATGGTCTTTGTGCCTCGTTGCTTTGGAGCCATCGTTTGTGAGTGGTTTGAGAGGTAAAGGAGGAATGAATTCGGGATAGGAGAGCATGATAGAAGATTGCCTAGTTGAACACCGAGAGAGGGGGTTGAGCTAACTCTCTCCCTCTCTAACTCACTTTCTAACTCTCTCTCTCTCTCTCGCAGCCTCTTGAGGTAACTTCCTCTCTCTCTCTCTCTCTCTCTAACTCTCTCTTGCATCCTCTGGGGGTAACTCTCTCTCTCTCTCTCTCTCTCTCCCCCTCTTGTAGCCTCCCAGGTATCCTTTTGCCTCCACAACTAAATAGAGGGCATGCGTTTATATAGGCAGAAAGGGAGTGCATGTTGCCTCTCCCTTCCCCTCTCTTTCTCCTCTCTTTATGCTTTAAAAAACTCCTTCACTCAAAGTGGGAGCTTCTCTCTCTCTTTTATTATTTTATTTTCTCTTTAATTAAATTTTTAAAGGGGGATCGTGAGGCTATCGATGATAATTTTGGTGATAAAGATGATGACGAGGATGATGATAGATAAAAATGATGATGATGGTGATGATGAGGATGACAATGCTGATGATGATGACAACACTAATGACGATGATGATTAGGGGGCGCTCTTTATGGTGGAAAACAATGGCCATCAGTTTGACACCCCTTTTCTTTTCTTAATGTTAATTTTTTTAACGTTAGTTATAATAAGCTACTAACCTTACTAACTATTAACTTACCAGCTAACTAAATAACTTAAATTTGCATGGGAATATTACATGCTCCTCTCGTTAGAGGAATCAAGATGTCCTCATCTTGAGAGAAACCATGGGTATTGTTGATAAATAACATTCTCATCAATCCATGTAGCATCTTCTTCAGGATAATCATTCCACCGAACAAGGTATTCTCTAAGGGGTGCTTCTCAAATTTCTCTCTCTTACATCAATTACTTTGCCAAGTTTTATCTCAAGGAATCCTTGGCTAGATATTATGACTTGTTGATCATCAAGGATATAGTTAAGGTTAGCTACGTATGCTTTTATGAAATACAATGTGCATTTTTAAATTCTCAGGGAGTTTTATCTTGTAAGTGCTTAGTCCTAAGCACTTGAGAACCTTGTAGGGTCCACAATATGTTGGAATTAGCTTCTTAAATTCTCCTAAAGACAAGGAATTCTTCTTTAGATGGACATGGATGAAGACCATGTCTCCTTCTTTGAAGATTCATTCTTGCCTTTCCACATTAGCGTATGCCTTTTGTAGGTCCTTTTTGGCATCTTAAATGGCTTGTCTAATAATCTTGATTTGTTCATCCATCTAACATTTTTATCAGGCCTTCTACCCTTAGAGTAGGATCAGAAAAATTAAGTGGCATACGGCAATCTTGACCATATAGTTCCTGAAATGGAGTCATTTGAATACTTCGATGATAGGAGATTATAAGAAACTTCCACTAAGGATAGATAATGAATCCACCTTCTTGTTTCTTATTGCAATATGCGCACACAATATCCTCAATCACTTGGTTAACTCATTCTGTCCGCCCATCAATTTGTCGATGATAAAGTTAGCTTCCAATGGTTTCAAATAAACTTTTCTAGAAATGTGATGTGAAAAGAGAATCATGATCACTGATGATCCTTTTAGGTGACCCATGTAACCTAAAAATCTGTTTTATAAAAATTCTTGTAATATCTGAAGCTTTGTAATTGGTTTTTGTTGGAATAAGATGAGTGAACTTTGTTAGCATGTCTACTATCAACATCATTGAGTTATATCTTCCTTGCATAGAAGGTAACCCAACTACCAATTCCATACTAATAAACTCCTATTTCATTCGGGGAATCTCAAGTGGTTGGAGTTTTCATGGTAACTTGATAGGTTCAGATTTTACCCTTTGGCAATTTAGACATTCAATGACATACTTAAGTATATCACCCTTAAGTCTTTCGTAGTAATGGCTTTTCCTCATAGCATTAAGAGTTTTTGCATAACCCGGGTGTCCTTAAAAATGAGATTCATGTTCTTCCTAAAGTATTTTTCTCTTTAGAAACTGACATGAAGGAATGCGTAGTCTCATTCTGAAATAAACAAGTGCTTTGTCCTCATCATCAGTTGAGAATTATTGATACTTAGTCTTGAATTTGGGATCTTGTTCCTTATTCTAAACTTCCCAAAACAATTCTTGATAGTCTGGGTCCTTATTTACTTCATCCTTAATCAACTTGATGATAGGATTAGTCGGCATCCTTAGTCAACTTGATGATAGGATTAGTCGGCATTGATACCATTGTAGCCAGAGTTTTTGCCCTAGATGGTTCTTCAATGATAAGAGCATTAAGGAAGGCTTTATGACTAAGGGAATGTGCTACTACATTTTCTTTACCAAGTCTAAACTTAATTTCAAAGTCATACTCTTGTAAAATTTTGATCCAACATCGTTGCCTCATATTAAGATCAAACCAAGTAAAAATCCACTTAATACTTTTATGATCTATGATTAAGGAAAAATTATTTCCAAGCAAGTAATATCTCTATAATTTGAGAGCGTGAATCAGATCTAACAACTCCAAGTCATGAGTAGCATAACTCTTTTCATGGGCTTTCAACTTTCTCAAAGAGTAAGCTACAGGATGACCTTCCTACATTAGTATGCGTCCCAATGCAAGAGAGCTTGAATATGTGACAACTTCAAATTCCTTTCTTAAGTCAAGTAGCCTTAAGATAGGATCAGTTATATATCAAAATATGCATTAGTTGCTCAAAGCTAGATTGCTCAATTGGTATCCAGATAATAGCAACGTGCTTTTTGAGTAGGTTTGTAAGAGGTGCTACAATTTGGGCATAGTTTTCGATGAATATCCTATAACATCATGTTAGACCTAGAAAACTTCTCACTTCCTTGATAGTGGTTGGGGGTGGAAAATCTTGAACATCTTGGACCTTGGAAGGATCTAATAATATACCTTCAGCAGACACTATGAATACCAAGTATTCAATCTTCATTTTGAAGAAGGCATAGTTTTTCTTCTTGGCATACAACTTATGTGTTCTCATAGTCTCTAGGACAATGCAAAGATGGATTCATGATCTTCTTCCTCCTTAGAATAAGTTAGGATGTTGTAACGTGTCCACTTGTATCTTCAGGACATGTCTTAGCAGTCCATCGGAAAGGGTGTCTAGAAAGTTCCGCCCAGCACTCCCATGGAATGTTACGGGGTTTGCGATCTAGGGCTTTCCACGTCTGCTACGTAACGGAAGTATTCCGGCTGTTCCCGCTTAGGATCGACCTGAATTAGAGTTTTCCTGATTGGTCATTTCCTAATAGCAACTAGCATCAAACCCAAGCGAACTACTTTACGTAGAAACGCCGGGTCCGAAGCTGATTCACGCTGCACTTGGTTCAAGGAGAATGGGAAATGAGAGGGATGCAAAGCTCAACCTCTCTGCCATAAGGCATAGTCCCATTCCGTTCCCCTAAAACAGCGTAAATTGGGTTCAAATATAACTCTAGGTCAACGCTTTTGTTGCTCGTGTTCTTTGACAATTTTCTCGCTGTCCATCGTGATTTGAGAAAAGTTCCTGGCCAATCGGGACCACCCATCCATAGGACGGGCCTATGGCCCCATCCTCCGCACTTTCCTCGGGTTGTTTTAGTTATTTAATTACCTAACACATTAGTTGGACATGTAACAACTAGCTTATTTAATTAACCCGTTAGGTACTGGTTCCTTCACGTAATCTTATCACTTGACATAGAAAAACAATATCAGACAAGTTCCTTATTAATAGGTTATCATATTTATCTTTGAAATACAAAGAGTCTAGTCCGTAGGCTTATCCACAATCTGCCGGAAGGCTATCCAGCAATCCTTAGGGATCACTAATCCAAGACTAGTATGCAGGTCTCGAGATCCAATCCTAAGTCACATTATCCTCTTGTGCAGGACCCGAAAGGTGAGGGATTTACAGCCAGAGCCCCCCCTGGCACCCAAGCGTCCTCTTGCTCCAAGTAGCGCTCAACGGAGAGACCTCTCGCGATGGGTTCGGTCAACTTTCCCGGCGCGGTCAACAATCCCCTTGGTTAGGGTCACGTAGGCAGTGGGGGGTAACTGAAGCTGCCTCTCCCTTCAGGCCTTCAACATGAAGTATTAGATATCCATTTATCTTTTAGTTCATTGATCAAACAAAGCCAAACAGTGCTCTTAAATTTGTAACAAGCACAAACATATCCATTGGTCGTTTTTGTTGGCAAACTGCTAAGGAATGAATCCTTCCTTACGAATGCATCCAGCACTCGATCCGGGATGACTTGCAACTTGGCAAGATCCCCTATATCCTAGCTCAGGGCGTACCCCATTAACCCAACTTGGTCAAACCTTACGTTCATTGGTTACTTCAGCTTATCGGTTGGTCTTTAGTTTCCAATTATTCTTCCTTACTCAAGAAGGATACTAAAGTATCCATCCTCTTGCAAGATAACTTGCGTAAGGATCCGCTAACCTCATTGCGAGAATTTGGCCATTCTCTTGTAATCCAATCACAAGATCATATGACTCCGCACTTGCTGCACGAGTGTCGCATCGAACTATGAGACAATGGAGTCATGAAACAATTTGTTTCAGGTTACTAGGCTGATGTCCTTAGACCTAGGGTTTCCAAGTTTCATTCTGTAAGATTCTTAGGGACAAACCCTAGCTTACTTTCCAATTACATTTTTACTGTCCCTACATTTAGTGACTGTGGGAAAGTATTTAAGGTATAGGCATTTCTTGGAACTTAACTTATTTTGAACTAGTACTCCGCGGCTTAGGTGTTTTAGTTTTATGCCAATTTGGTTAATCTCTAGAAGATAATTTCAAGATTACTTCCACATGATTTGTTGACTATGCGTAAATTGATTTTTCAACCCTAACTTATCGGTTTGAGGTCAGGCATAGGTTACGTTAATTTCAACTAATCTTTTCTTTTCTTTGCGAACAAAATTCATGCTAAATAAGCAACCTTTTTCTTGCTAATTTATGCAGTTGACAACGATAATTTCATAGATTTTATGCATCATCAGAATCGTTTCATGCTTTGCACTTTCCAAGATGATTCATTGCGATATGGGTTAATAGTGCGAGATGCAGCTAATACTTCTAGGCTTAACCGAAGTATTTAATGGATAATACTCTAGTCTTATAATTTATTTCAATGCATAAGCTATTTGCTAGAAATGCGTTTATACTTTCTTAATTTGCATGTTTCATTTAAAAGTATTGACGACTAAGTTTCTTCGTCGTGAGCATCTAGGAAAAAAATATATCCCATTTCTAACAATTAACCTTGCATGATTGAATTACAACAATATCAAATAAAAATTAGGAAGGAAAACCTCGGTTTGGGGTGAGATATCCACATGGATGCTAGGAGACGACCCCTCCGCGGCTGCGCCTTGGACTTTCTTAGGAGGCATCGCAATTGCAATCTTTCGGACGTGGAAGAAGCTTTACCACTTCTCTTTGGAATTCCATCGTCGCTCCCTTGCACTATCAGTCGAAAGTAGTTTTAGAAGGCTCCCTCGTTGAAGTAGGAATTTCGGAAGGGGGTGTTTCAGAATCTTTCACGATGAAGACCCAGTGAAGCCATGGGGAAGGCTTAATGGCCTTTGAAAACTCTCACGAACGGGGAATGGAAAGGTGTGGAAAAGAACAAGGTGCGGGGGGGGGGGGGGGGGACTCGAAGGGAATAGTAACCGTAAAGGTTATAAGTAAGGTCGAAGGACCCTTAGGTCAAACTTGGAGGAAAGGGGTTTCAATATGCCACCAGGGGAGGGGCTAGGGAAGGTTTAAACACGGGGGAAAGAGGGGTGGTTCCAAAGCCAAGGGATAGGGGTTTAAGGGATTAACACGGGGGGTGTGGTTCCAAGGAAAAGGGGGCTTAAGGATTTATAAAATACGGAGGGGGGGTGGGTTCTGAGGCCCAAGAGAAAGGGGGCTTATAGGGGTTAAAACACGGGGGGGGGGGGGGGGGTAATAAGACCTTTGAGGGCCTTAGATCTTTTCGGGGGAAAATAGGGGCTTAAAAAGTGTAAAACACGGTGGGGGGGGGATGGGGGTAATAAAGCCAGGGGGAAAGGGGCTTAAGAAGCTCCTTTTTAGAAGCTTCTAGGTGCTTCTATGTGTTCTAAGGGAGGGGAGTATAGTTGGCGGACGGTGTCAATGCTCTGGCGTAGGTCCTCAACGACGGGGCAACTCCATTGCGGCGGCCTGATTACGCTGCTGCAGCAACTCTCGGTCATCCTCCCCTCTCTCAAGGCCTTCCCCTCTCACACTCAACATATGGCATGGCAGCCGTTATTCCTTCGTCCTCCCCCTCATAGTTTCAGCATGGCGGCCCTTTCACTTCCCCCTTCGAAGCCCTCCTCGCTTGGTTTAAATAGGAGGGGAGGGGGATCCTCCCTCTCCTTTGTGTCAGCGAGCATGGTCCTCCCTCCAAAGCATCCAACAAGGATGCTTAGTCATCCACCATTCCCTCCCTCTCCCCCAGCATGACAGTCGGCTGGGGGAAGGAGGGAATATTTTTTTTTTGCGTAATTTAAAAGAAAAAATATTGTCCCTACTAAGAGGGTATTCATGCGAAATACGTATTTCTACTACGGAGCTGTTACATTATCTCCCCCTTAGAGGAATCGAGATGTCCTCATCTCGAGATAAACTGGGGATATTGATGGTTGAGAGTGCCTTCATCTACCCAAGTGGCATCCTCTTCAGGATAATCTTTCCACTAGACGAGGCATTCTCTCAAGGTTATGGATCTTAATTGTCTCTCCCTAACATCTAAGATCCTATCAGGCCTTAGTTCAAGGACTCCTTGGCTAGGCATTACAAGTTGTTGGTCGTCAAGTACATGGTTAGGATTAGGTACATATTTATTCAATAGGATGATATGGAATACATTGTGAACCTTTAGGTTCTGAGGGAGTTGCAGTTTATAAGCATTAGGTCCTAGGCACTTGAGGATCTTGTACGGTTCACAATAGCTTTTTAGGGCGTACGCGAATGAAGACCATGTCTCCTTCTTCAAAGACTCTATCTTGACGCTTCAAATTTGCGTATGCCTTCTGTCTATCCTTGGCTGCTTGGATGTCCTGTCTTATTGACTTCATTTGGTCATCCATTCTTTCCAACATCTGCCTCGAAGCTTCAACCCTTATGGTTGGATCTGAGAAGTTTAAGGGACTTCGACAGTCATGACCATACAATGCTTGGAAAGGGATCATCTGAATGCTTTGTTGATAAGAAGCATTGTAGGTAAATTCAACCAAAGGAAAGTATTGAATCCACCTCTTCGACTCACGACAGCAGTATGCCCTAAGCATGTCCTCCATGACTTGATTTACTCGCTTTGTTTGGCCATTCGTTTGGGGATGGTAGGCGGTGCTAAAACAGAGTTGAGTCCCAATAGCTTCAAAGATAGCTCTCCAGAAGTGTGACGTGAAGAGCGAATTACGATCACTAATGATTCTTCTGGGTAACCCATGTAGCTTGAATATCTCCTTGATAAACAATCTTGCAATGTCTGAGGCTTTATAGTTTGTCTTTACTGGAATAAGGTGTTCAATCTTAGTGAGCATATCAACCATAACCATGATGGAGTTGTATCCTCCCTGGACTTGGGGCAGGCCTACAACAAAATCCATACTGATGAATTCCCATTTCATTTGGGGAATGTCAACAAGCAGTTGCAGTTTCCCTGGCATCTTGACATGTTTGGTTTTGATATGTTGACAAGATAAACACTCCGTGACATATTTGAGACCGTCACCTTTAAGCCTCTCCCAATGGTAGCTCTTCCTAACTACATTGAGAGTCTTGTCATAGCCAGGATGTCCTGCGAAAGGGGAATCATGAACTTCCCACAATATCTTCTGCTTAAGTGACTGGCTTGCTGGTATACACAGTCTTGTTCTATAGTAGACAAGCCCACTATTGATAGAAAATTCATGATACTTAGCATGCAGCTTTTGATTCTGATCCTTGATAGAGATCTCCCTTAGCATTGTTTGGTAGGTTGGATCATGGCATTCATCCTCTCTAGCTAACTCAAGTATTGGATTGTTTGGCATAGATACTTTTGTAGCTAGAGATCTAGTTATTGATGGGTTCTGCAAGATTAGAGAATTAAGAAATTCCTTGCGATTAAGTGCATCGGCAATTACATTCTCTTTTCCTGGTCGGTACTTGATCTCAAAGTCATACTCCTCCAACACTTCAATTCACTGACATTGCCTCATGTTGAGCTCATTCTGGGTAAAGATCCATTTGAGACTCTTATGGTCAGTTACTAGGGTAACCTTGTTGTCAAGATTGTGGGAGAGAAGGAAGGAGTCTCGCTTGAAGCTTTCTTGCTTGCACAATGGAGGAAGACACACAAGGGTGGAGGCTGAAAACAGTTTTCCTCTTCTTAGTTGTGTAAGCCAAAAGAAGTCAAATACAAAGAAATAGAAGAACCCTCTATATGGGTCTCAAACCAAACTCAACTAACTAAGGTGGCATACTAACTGAGCCACGAACTAGAGTAGATAAGGATAGCTATCATGTAGCTATTATTCATGGGCGGTGTACCAACCGCATCTGCAACTAACACGTCGGTGACATAAATGCACAACGGTCACCCTGGCGTATCACGAGTGGAGCTCGATATCTCAACACTCCCCCTCGAGCTCAATCCCAATTCCTGCACACCAAGCAGGTCTCTGAACTTGCGCAACTTCTCTGCGCCCAATGCCTTCGTGAATATGTCAGCTACCTGATCCTCTGTGCTGACATAAACTAGATCAATAAGACCTAGTAAAACCCTCTCTCGCACATAGTGATAATGCACCTCAATGTGCTTTGTTCTAGCATGATAGACTGGGTTATTTGCCAAGTGTATACTACTCATGTTGTCACAATAAATGACAACTGGCCCATCTGTAGACTGATGCATATCATAAAGTAGCTTATGCAACCAAGCTACCTCACATGCAGCCATTGCTGCACCCCTGTACTCAGCCTCTGTGCTCGACAAGGCAACTGTAGGCTGTTTCTTGCTGCTCCAAGTGACTGCAGCACTCCCAAAAGAGAATACATATCCACTGGTAGATCGTCTATCAGAAATACTACCAGCCCAATCAGCATCAGTGTATCCATGCAGCTGTATCTGAACCCCAGTCTCGTAAAATAGTCCACACTGCAATGTGGACTTCACATACCTAAGTATGCGTCTAGCCGCATCCAAATGTGGTTTCCTTGGAGCCTGCATAAACTGACTTACCAATCCAACAGCATAGCTCAAATTTGGCCTGGTAATAGTCATATAAATCAAACTTCCTACTATGCGTCTGTACATAGTAGGGTCTTCTAGAAGCTCACCTGCATCTGTGCTCAGCTTCACATTTTGCTCCAAAGGAACTGAAATAGGCTTACAGCCTGTCATCCCATATTTGGACAGCATGTCCAATCCATACTGCCTCTGCAATAGCTGTATCCCACTTGGTGATCTAATCACCTCAATGCCCAAGAAATAACGCAGCTCTCCCAAATCCTTCATCTCAAACTTTTGCTTCAATAGCATTTTCACATGAAGGATATCTTCATCACTGTCACCTGTCATAATCAAATCATCAACATAAATGACAAGCAGCATAATACCTTTCTCTGTTTTTCTCACATAAAGTGAGAAATCTGCCTTGGAAATCTGAAAGCCAATAGTGACAAGATACTGTCCTATCTTGTCAGACCATGCTCTAGGTGCTTGCTTCAAGCCATACAAGGCTTTCTTCAACCTGCAAACAAACTCAGGATGAACAGCATGCACATAACCTGGTGGCTGCTCCATATAGACCTCTTCTTGCAAATCACCATGCAAGAAGGCATTCTTTACATCCATCTGATGTAAAGACCATCCCTTTGATGCAGCCATAGCAATGACTGCTCTTACGGTTGCCATCCTTGCAACCGGACTAAATGTTTCTTCATAGTCAATGCCATATGTTTGTGCATACCCCTTGACTACTAATCTTGCCTTGTATCTGTTCACAGAACCATCAGCATTGTGCTTCACCTTATAAACCCACTTACAGCCAATTGCATTCTTACCTTTAGGCAAAGGTACTAACTCCCATGTAGCATTTGCTTCCAAGGCATCCATTTCTTCATCCATGGCTTTCTCCCATTTTTCTTTTCCCATGGCTTGCTCAAAAGAAGTGGGTTCTGGTTCCTGTATCACCTTGACCATATATGCATAGTGAATGGCTGTAAATCCATCATATTTCAGCCTATCCACAGGATACCTAGCTCTCGTAGACCTGCGCAAAGTAGGTTCACTCCCAGGTGCTCTCAAAACATCCCTGGTCTTCCTTACTCCAGGTGTAACAATAGAAGGAATACCCAACTCATCATCAATGCTCTGCTCTGAGCCACTGGATTCACCATCCACATAAGAGTGACCTGCATTCACATCAAACATGGGCTGATCAACTTTCTCTTTTCCTTTTCGTGATACCTGCATACCACTATCTGCATTACTTTGAGAAGATTCTCCTGATCTCAATCTGCCTGTCCATGGCGAAGAATGTGAACCACTGCTAGAGGACGCTCCAGGTCCACTAATATTTTGTGACTGCTGCTGTGAATTCTGTGCAGCATTACCATTTTGTGCATCTATATCATCAATCACATTTACTGGTTTATACCAGCTACTCATCTCATCAAAAACAACATCTCTGCTCACTGTAAACTTACGAGTAGAAGGGTTATAGCATCTATACCCTTTTTGCTGCAGAGAGTAACCAATAAAGATGCACTTCTCAGCTTTTGGATCCAACTTGGATCTCAGCTCATCTGGCACATGTACATAGGCAATGCAACCAAAAATTTTCAAATGAGAAATATCTGGTTTCCTACCAGTATACCTCTCCTCTGGAGTCATTCCATGTATTGCTGCAGTGGGAGTCCTGTTCATTATGTAGACTGCTGTAGCAACTGCTTCAGCCCAATAAAAATCTGGCAAGTCTTTTTCATTGAGCATGGCACGAGATACCTCTCCAATATGTCTGTTTTTTCTTTCTGCAATTCCATTTTGTTGTGGGGTATAACTGCATGAATATTGCTGCTTTATGCCATGCTCCTGCAGGAACCTTGCAAACTCATTTGAGAGGTACTCTCCCCCTCCATCTGACCTTAGGCATTTTATCTGCAGGCCTGTTTCTTTTTCAACCATAGCTTTAAGAGTTTTGAAATGCCCAAAAACTTCACTTTTCTTTTTCATAAAATACACCCAAACTTTTCTGCTATAGTCATCAATAAAAGTGACAAAATAATGACAGCCTCCAAGAGATGCAGCTTTAGTAGTCCACACATCAGAGTGGATTAATTCCAATGGCTTCTCACTCTCTTGAACATGTCTAGGAAATGGTTTCCTTGCCTGTTTTCCAAACTGACAGGCTTCACATACCTTATGCATTTCTGCAACCTTGAACTTAGGCAATCCTGCAACAATGTTTTGGGCCTGCATTGATTTAAGTCGCTGTATATTAACATGACCAATGCGTTTATGCCAGATATCAATATCTGCAACTACACCGGTCCCATGTGCAAACATTGCTGCACTCAATTCAGGCATGTCTGCATCCAATGTAAACATTCTGCCCTTCTTCTTTCCTTTTGCTATCAAGCGACCTTTATTTTTTATATCCTCAACAAAGCATCCATGAGGATTAAATCTGACCTGCAAGCCCTGCTCAACCATTTGACCAACAGAAACCAGATTCTTGGTGATATTCGGGACATGAAATACATCGGACAGGTATTTCTTTTTCCCATCCTGCATAGACAAGGGAATTTTTCCAATCTGCACAATAGGATGTGCAGTATCATCACCAGTCTCCACAAATCCTGGTTTTTCCATTTTCCTTGCATCCTCCATCCATTCTGCATGACCTGTCATGTGGTTTGATGCACCTGAGTCAACATACCATACATCATTGCTTTCTTCTGCACTTGTCATAGAATTGTTCATGTGCTGCACCATGAACAAATGCTCATTTCTGTCATCACCCTGTCTACTAGAAGATGCATAATTCCCTTGTTGCAGTTTTCCATTCATGATGTCATTCTGCTTTTTATAGCAGTCTTTAGCCATATGACCCATTTTACCACAGTAGTAGCATTCAACATTACTGTTTGCATTTTAGCCTCTTTGCCATCCACCACGACCTCTTTGGCTCCCCCTGCCTCTAGAGTTACCACGTCCTCCTCCATAGGACTGGTTTTCTTGAGTTTGCTGCATATTCTGATTTCTGCCACGGCCTCCAAATCGGCCTCCTCTACCTCTGCCTCTGCCTCTACCAGCATTTGAGTAGAAGACAGCTTCTTTTGAAGTTCCTCCTGAAGAAGATGCACCACCATTTCTCTGTTCCTCAGAAATTAGAAGAGCAATCAACTCCTCAAAATCAGGAAATCTTTCACGAACTGAAATGGATGTCCGAAACTGTGCATAATCCTTTCCTAGACCATTCAAGGTTACGGAAGCTAAATCATCATCTTCCACTGGCGACCCAATGGAAGCAAGTGCATCTGCAATCTTCTTCACCTTCATGTGGTAGTCGTTGATGCTCATACTTTCTCTTTGCACATTATGCAACTCTTGCTTGAGCTGCATTTTCCTGGCTTGCGTATTTGTGCTATACATTTTTGACAAAGTATCCCATGCCTCCTTTGGCGTACTTGCATCCTGAATATGCACAATCATAGAGTCTGAAATACTGATAGACAGCCAATACATAACTTTCCTGGCTCTCTCATGCCATGTTTTAAATGCCTGCATTTGTTGTTGATTGGGAACATCAGGAAGAACTGGTTCTTCTTCATTTCCTGCAACAAATTCCCAATATCCTTTTCCCATAAGGAAATTCGTCATTCTAAACTTCCATGCCTGGAAGTTGTTCTTGTCAAGCTTTTCAGTGACAATCTGTGAAAGAGAATCAGATGCCATTACAGAAGACTGCAAAAAATTCTGTCACTGCAAAAACCACAGCTTCAGCCTCACAAGGGCAAATCTGCAAAACTGGCGAAAGTGGTATTTGACCACACAGTCACTTCCTAGTGACGATTTTGCATAAACAGGAACCAAGGATGATTCTGAAACTCCCAATGTCTCTGCGCACAAGCATACGATGCAATTTCTACAGTAACTTTTCACCGACCTGTAGAACAGTGGTCGCACAGCATAAAACTGAGCCTTTTCTTGAGTGCGTGCAGAAAACTTCCGTCTGCAAAACAGGCCCCGAAATGGCCTCAAATCAAAAAAACAAGGTCGCCAAGGGCTAAAGCCCTCTCCCGCAGCATATACTGCCCTCTTGCTTCACCGCGAAGGGCGTCTCAACCTGAGACAATGCACTCCTGCAATTTCCGGCTGTGCTACCTGTAGAGATCTGCTCCCAAAATAGGAAATGAAAGCAACACTGCTCCTCTTACCAGACCACCGCGAGCTTGGCTTGCTTTCTTGAGCTCCTTACCACGAACAAGGCTCTGATACCATGTCAAGATTGTGGGAGAGAAGGAAGGAGTCTCGCTTGAAGCTTTCTTGCTTGCACAATGGAGGAAGACACACAAGGGTGGAGGCTGAAAACAGTTTTCCTCTTCTTAGTTGTGTAAGCCAAAAGAAGTCAAATACAAAGAAATAGAAGAACCCTCTATATGGGTCTCAAACCAAACTCAACTAACTAAGGTGGCATACTAACTGAGCCACGAACTAGAGTAGATAAGGATAGCTATCATGTAGCTATTATTCATGGGCGGTGTACCAACCGCATCTGCAACTAACACGTCGGTGACATAAATGCACAACGGTCACCCTGGCGTATCACGAGTGGAGCTCGATATCTCAACACTTGTTACCCAACTGGTAGTGTCTCCAAAGCTTTAGAGCATGGATGACAACTAATAATTCCAGATCATGCGTAGCATAATTCTTTTCATGACTCTTCAATTTCCTTGAAGAGTATACTATTGGATGACCTTCCTGCATAAGTACACATCCCAAGGCAAGTATGCTAGCATCAGTTACTACCTCGAACTCTTTATTGAGGTATGCAAGTTTTAGGATAGGTGCTGATACCAAACTTTGCTTCAATTTGTTGAAGCTATTTTGTTCGGGAGTTGACCATGCAATGGCTGTTTTCTTCTTTAGTAAGTCCGTCAGAGGTGCTGCAATCAAAGCATAGTTTTTGATGAAGACCCTATATCATCCTCTTAATCCAAGAAAGCTACGTATTTCTTTGACAGAGGTTGGTATTGGCCATTCTAGCACATCTCTGACCTTGGCTGGGTCCACTGAGATTCCTTCTGCTGATACTATGAATCCCAGATATTCAATCTGACGCTTGAAGAATGCACACTTCTTCATCTTAGCATACAGCTTATGTGACCTCATTGTCTCAAGGACAATTCAAAGTTGGGATTCATGATCTTCTTCCTATTTAGAATAGACTAAAGTGTCGTCGAAGAAGACAAGCACGAAATCATCAAGATATGGCCTAAAGATATCCTGCATTAACCTGTTGAAAGTGGCAGGTGCATTCATAAGTCCGAATGACATAACTAGGAACTCAAACTGCCCATATCTTGTATTGAAGGCCATCTTGCAGATATCTTCTTCCTTGATCCTTATCTGATAATAACTTGACTTGAGATCAATCTTGGAGAAGATCTTTGCACCTTGAAGACGATCAAGAAGCTCATCTATTCTAGGAATAGGATACTTGTTCTTGACCGTTGATTGATTCAATCCTCAGTAATCAATACATAGTCGAAGTGTCCCATCTTTCTTTTTCTAGAATAGTATTGGAGCTCCCCATGGTGAACTGCTAGGCCAGATGTAGCCCTAATCTAGTAGTTGCTTGAGTTTTTCCTTCAGATCAATTGCTTCTGGTATGGACATTCTATAAGGTCTCTTTGCAATTGGCGCAGCTCCTGGTACTAACCTAATCTCATGATCCACTTCTCTTTGAGGCGGAAGTTTAGTCAACTCTTCAAGGAATACGTCCATGTATTCCTTTAGCCAAGAAGGTCCTTCATTAGACTCTTGTTTCTGATCTAACTTGTTGAGTTTGATCAAGTAAATAGGTAATCCTTTTCTGACTCCTTTTATGATCCGAGATACTTTGGCCAATTGGATTCTTGGTACTCCAACCTCACCTTGGGTTGTGACTAATTCCCTTTCAGAGTTTCGAAAGGAAACTTGACCCTTTCCACAACAAATGTGGGCATCATTAGGCTTCAACCAATCCATTCCGAGTAGACACTCATGGACATCTAAATTCATGACTTTGAATTTGACCGAAGTCTTCTTTCCTTCCAGGAGGAATTCTACCTTAGTAGCTTGCCTGGTACAAGTAACCTCACGACCATTTGCCAATTCCACAAGTAGGGTAGGTGCTTCTACTTTGGCTATTCCTAATCTTTTTGCACAAGTTGGTGAGATAAAGGAATGTGTACTGCCACAATCAATCAAGGTCTTGAAACTTTTACCTTGATAGTCCAACGGTGTCTGAATCACCGAGAACTGGCGATTCGGCCCTTTCTTGTGTAGAGTGGCATGGACTGTCGCTTTTTCAAACTCTGCTTCCATGGTCGGATCTTCTTCTTCTTCTTCTTCTTCTTCGCACATTTTCCTATTGGCAACGTAGGCAGTTCTTCCTCTACCTTGAGTAGCAGCTCCTTGACCACGACCCGTTCCTTGGAAAGGCGCTTGGCGATGTCCTCCACCAAGCTTGGGACATTGCCTCTTGAAGTGACCGCGCTCGTTGCAGTGGAAACAACGGAGGTTTCGGCCATTGCTTTGAGTAGGAACAAAGTTGTTGACATTGTTAGTCCTTGCTTTCTTTCTTTGCCCCTGATTATGACCTTGAACTCTCTTCATTTGAGGTCTGAATGCTCCTCTGTTCGGGTCATTATAAGACCAAGCTTTGTTACCCCTTGGTCTAGACTGCACCTCCTGAATTATAGGCACCACTTGAATGAGTGTGTCTTGAAGATCTGATGGACGCATAGATTTGAAATGGGTATTGACTGCTGGATTTAAACCCACACAAAATTTGGACACCTAATGTGTCATGTCCATCTGCGGTGCATACTTAAGAAGTGAGACAAATTTAGAATAGTATGTGTCAAGCGTAAGCCCCAGCTGTTTTAGCTTGTAGAACTCATTCATTTTTTGCGTGCCATATGTAGGTGGTAGGTATCTTCCTTGCACGGCTTCCTTCAGCTTCTCCCAGGTGAGGGATCCCTCTGCGATCCCTTGATCCCTGCACCATTGCTTCCACCAAAGCCTGGCTTCGTTGGTGAGCTATAGCTTGGCGAGCATAGACTAATTGGCAGGTATAGTACCGGCTGCTTCAAAGTAATCCTCCATGGATTCAATCCAAATTTCAGCATCAGCTTGGATGAATCTGCCTCTCCCGTCAAACTTGGGAGGCTTAATCTGCTTGAGAAGGAACTTCTTCTCCTGGATTATAGCAGTACTTGATGCATGAGGCGAACTAGAAACCTGTACCTAGGGTTGTGCTTGGATAAAGGTTTCTTAACGTTATTATACGATAATCGTTATTGATTTATATCACATCTTTAATTCAGCTATCACGTAAACAATGTAGCTACTTACTTTTTATCAACTCTTATGCACAATCAGACATTGATAAAAAAAAAGTCTTTTTTGTATTTATATGGCCATAGTCCTTTCGGAATACAACATTACTTACGATGATAAGCCAACTGTTACATTTAGTTTGGGGAGAACAACGTTGTATTAAATTTATCTACAGAAACTGTATAGTAGTATGGTTTCGGGTCATGGATTTTCAGGAATCGGTAAATCATTGGAAGTCCATGATATCCTTTCCATTGGAATCCATTCTTCTCATGGTGGCCCAACACTTTAATCCTGTCGGCGGGGATTACACGGGTTACTTCCTCATATACATATGAGTTTATCTCAACTCTCCGACGTCGAATATGTAAAGTGAGTTTACGCGAACTTCCACAAAAATGAATAGCTTCACGACTTTCAGGTCTCCCAACCACTTGATCCTCTTTAGATTGGTTTGTAGGTAAGCAAACCAGTGGGCGGCTATATAGTAGATTCCTGAGGCACCCGTCCATCTTCGTTTCATGTACAAGGGTGATGGATTATAGATTTGCTCTAAGATGTTCATCATCTCAATCCTTTGTCGATAATGCGGAGATTCCATTGCAGTCATAAACATGACTAGAAATACCAAGAACTTGTTCCACGCTTCGTAATTCTGCAAGACAGCATTGAAGGTAAGGAAATGTTTGGAACATCAACATTTGATTCACTTCATCTTATTAAGATTTCCTAAAAACAATTCCCTTGTTGGTTGGTTCTGATACCAACTGTAACGTGTCCACTTGTATCTTCACGACATGTCTTAGCAGTCCATCGGAAAGGGTGTCTAGAAAGCTCCGCTCGGCACTCCCATGGAATGTTACGGGGCTCGCAATCTAGGGCTTTCCATGTCTCCTACGTAGCAGAAGTATTCCGACTGTTCCCACTTAGGATCGACCTGAATTAGAGTTTTCCTGATTGGCCATTTCCTAACAGCAACTAGCATCAAACCTAAGTGAACTACTTTACGCAGAAACACCGGGTCCGAAAGCTAATTCACGCTGCACTTGGTTCAAGGAGAATGGGAAATGAGAGGGATGCAAAGCTCAACCTCTCTGCCATAAGGCATAGTCCCATTTCGTTCCCCTAAAACAGCGTAAATCGGGTTCAAATATAACTCTAGGTCAACGCTTTTGTTGCTCATGTTCTTTGACGATTTTCCCGCTGTCCATCACAATTTGAGAAAAGTTTCCGGCCAACCGGGACCACCCATCCGTAGGATGCACCTATGGCCCCATCCTCCGCACTTTCCTCCGGTTGTTTTAGTTACTTAACTACCTAACACATTAGTTGGACATGTAACAACCAGCTTCTTTAATTAACCCATTAGGTACTAGTTCCTTCACGTAATCTTATCACTTGACATAGAAAAACAATATCAGACAAGTTCCTTATTAATAGGTTATCATATTTATCTTTGAAATACAAAGAGTCCAGCCCGTAGGCTTATCCACAATCCACTCGAAGGCTATCCAGCAATCCTCAGGGATCACTAATCCAAGTTTCCACCCGTAGATTAGTATCCGGGCCTCGAGATCCAATCCCAAGTCACGTTAGCCTCTTGTGCAGAACTCGGAAGGCGAGGGATTTATGGCTAGAGCCCCCCTGGCACCCAAGCATCCTCCTGCTCCAAATAGCGCTCAACGGAGAGACCTCTCGTGGCAGGTTCGGTCCACTTTCCCGGCGCGGTCAACAACCCCCTTGGTTAGGGTCAGGAGGCAGTCGGGGGTAACTACCCTTCAGGCCTTCAACTTGAAGTATTAGATATCCATTTATCTTTTAGTTCATTGATCAAACAAAGCCAAACAGTGCTCTTAAATTTGTAACAAGCACAAACATATCCATTGGTCGTTTTTGTTGGCAGACTGCTAAGGAATGAACCCTTCCTTACGAATGCATCAAGCGCTCAATCCGGGATGACTTGCAAATTGGCAAGATCCCCTATATCCTGGGTTAGGGTATACCCCATTAATCCAACTTGGTCAAACCTTACGTTCATTAGTTACTTCAGCTTATCGGTTGGTCTTTAGTTTCCAATTAATCTTCATTACTCAAGAAGGATACTAAAGTATCCATCCTCTTGCAAGATAACTTGTGTAAGGCTCCGCCAACCTCATTGTGAGAATTTGGCCATTCTCTTGTGATTCAATCTCCGCACTTGTTGCGCGAGTGTCGCATCGAATTATGAGACAATGGAGTCACGAAACAATCTGTTTCAGGTTACTAGGCTGATGTCCTTAGACCTAGGGTTTCCAAGTTTCATTCTGTAATATTCTTAGGGACAAACCCTAGCTTACTTTCCAATTACATTTTTACTGTCCCTACATTTAGTGAATGTGAGCAAGTATTTAAGGTATAGGCATTTCTTGGAACTTAACTTATTCTGAACTAGTACTCCGCGGCTTAGGTGTTTTAGTTTTATTCCAATTTGGTTAATCTCTAGAAGATAATTTCAAGATTACTTCCACATGATTTGTTGACTATGCGTAAATTATTTTTCAACCCTAACTTATCGGTTTGAGGTCAGGCATAGGTTACGTTAATTTCAACTAATCTTTTCTTTTCTTTGCGAACAAAATTCATGCTAAATAAGCAACCTTTTTCTTGCTAATTTATGCGGTTGACAATGATAATTTCATAGAGTTTATGCATCATAAGAATCGTTTCATGCTTTGCACTTTCCAAGATGATTCATTGCGATATGGGTTAATAGTGCGAGATGCAACTAATACTTCTAGGCTTAACCGAAGTATTTAATGGATAATACTCTAGTCTTATAATTCATTTCAATGCATAAGCTATTTGCTAGAAATGCGTTTATACTTTCTTAATTTGCATGTTTCATTTAAAAATATTGACCACTAAGTTCCTTCGTCGTGAGCATCTATGAAAAAAATATATCCTATTTCTAACAATTAACCTTGCATGATTGAATTACAACAATATCAAATAAAAATTAGGAAGGAAAACCTGGGTTTGGGGTGAGATATCCACATGGATGCTGGGAGACGACCCCTCCGCGGCTGTGCCTTGGACTTTCTTAGGAGGCATCGCAATTGCAATCTTTCGGACGTGGAAGCAGCTTTACCACTTCTCTTTGGAATTCCATCGTCGCTCCCTTGCACTGTCAGTCGAAAGTAGTTTTAGAAGGCTCCCTCCTTGAAGTAGGAATTTCGGAAGGGGGTGTTTCAGAATCTTTCACGATGAAGACCCAGTGAAGCCATGGGGAAGGCTTAATGGCCTTTGAAAACTCTCACGAATGGGGAATAGAAAGGTGTGGAAAAGAACAAGGTGCGGGGGGGGGGGGGGGACTCTAAGGGAAAATAGGAACCGTAAAGGTTATAAGTAAGGTCGAAGGACCCTTAGGTCAAACTTGGAGGAAAGGGGTTTCAATACGCCACCAAGGGAGGGGCTAGGGAAGGTTTAAACATGGGGGAAAGAGGGGTGGTTCCAAAGCCAAGGGATAGGGGTTTAAGGGATTAACACGAGGGGTGTGGTTCCAAGGAAAAGGGGGCTTAAGGATTTATAAAATACGGAGGGGGGGTGGGTTCTGAGGCCCAAGAGAAATGGGGCTTATAGGGGTTAAAACACGGGGGGGGGGGGGGGGGGGTTAATAAGACCTTTGAGGGCCTTAGATATTTTCGGGGGAAAATAGGGGCTTAAAAAGTGTAAAACACGGTGGGGGGGGATGGGGGTAATAAAGCCAGGGGGAAAGGGGCTTAAGAAGCTCCTTTTTAGAAGCTTCTAGGTGCTTCTACGTGTTATAAGGGAGGGGAGTACAGTCGGCGGCCGGCCTCAATGCTCTGGCGTAGGTCCTCATCAGCGAGGCGACTCCATGGTGGTGGCCTGATTACACTACTGCAGTAGCTCTCGGTCATCCTCCCCTCTCTCAAGGCCTTCCCCTCTCACACTCAGCATATGGCATGGCGGCCGTTATTCCTTCGTCCTCCCCCTCACAGTTTCAGCATGGCGGCCCTTTCACTTCCCCCTTCGAACACCTCATCGCTTGGTTTAAATAGGAGGGGAGGGGGATCCTCCCTCTCCTTCGTGTCAGTGCGCATGGTCCTTTTTTCTCCAAAGCATACAACAAGGATGCTTAGTCATCCACCATTCCCTCCCTCTCCCCAAGCACGACATTCGGCTGGGGGAAGGAGGGAATCTTTAAAAAAATCCTAATTTAAAAGAAAAAATATTGTCCCTACTAAGAGGGTATTCATGCGAAATACGTATTTCTACTACGGAGCTATTACAGATGCCATGAAAGAATACAAGAACAAAATCATCAAGATGAGGCCTAAAAATGTCATGCATTAACCTGTTGAAGGTGGCTGGGGCATTTGTCAACCCAAATGACATCTCAATAAATTTGAAATGACCGTATCTTGTGTTGAAGTTGGTTTTAGGAATATCTTCATTCTTGATTCCAATCTGATAATATCTTGACCAAAGATCGATATTAGAAAATATCCTTGCTCCTTGTAGACAATCAAGAAGCTCGTCTATCCTCGGGATTGAATATTTATTCTTTAATATTACCTGGTTTAGCCCTCAATAATCAACAAAGACGGAGAGTTCCATCTTTCTTCTTTTGGAATAATATTGGGACTCCCCATGGTGAACTACTTGGTTGAATATACCCTTGATCTAGAAGTTGTTTGAGTTTCTCTTTCAGTTCGATGGCTTCAGGAATAGATATTTTGTAAGATATTTTTGCAACTAGAGCAGGTCCTAGGACAAGTTTGATCTCATGATCGGCTTCTCTTTCTAGAGGTAACTCAATTAGCTCTTCAGGAAATACGTCGGCATATTCTTTTAACCAAGATGGTTCTTCTTCTGTCTCCTGACCATCTTGATTTACCTTGTTAAGCTTGATCAAGTAAATAGGTAATCCTTTCTTCACACCTTTTACAATTCAAGAAGCTTTTGCTAATTGAACCTTAGGTTTTCTTGTTTAACCTTGTGTGGTCAGTATTTCACCGTTCAAATCTTGAAATGTGACTTGATATTTTCAACAATGGATATGAGCATCATTGGGAATCAGTCAATCCATTCCTAGTAAACATCTATAAGCTCCTAATTTCATTACTCTGAACCTCATACTTGAAAGGTTTTCTCCATACTCCTGCAAATTTTTTATCATTACCTCATATTAAGATCAGGCTAAGTAAAAATCCACTTAATACTTTTATGATTTGTAACTAAAGAAAACTTATTTCCAAGCAAGTAATGTCTCCATAATTTGAGAGTGTAAATCACAGCTAACAACTCCAGGCCATGAGTAGCGTAACTCTTTTCATGGGCTTTCAATTTTCTTGAAAAGTAAGCTACAAGATGACCTTATTACATTAGTATACATCCCAATGCAAGAGAGCTAGCATCTGTGACAACTTCAAATTCCTTGCTTAAGTCAGGTAGCCTTAAGATAGTAGCAATTATCAAAATATGCTTTAGTTGTTCAAAGCTAGATTGATCAATTAGTGTCCAGATAAAAGCAACTTTCTTTTTGAGTAGGTCTATAAGAGGTGCTACAATTTGGGCATAGTTTTTAATGAATATTTGTTACCATCTTGTTAGACCCAAAAAACTTCTCACTTGATAGTGGTTGGGGGTGGCCAATCTTGAACATCTTTGACCTTGGAAGGATCTACTGATATACATTTAGTAGACACTATGAATCCAAAGTATTCAATCTTCCTTTTGAAGAAGGCACACTTCTTCTTCTGGGCATACAACTTGTGTGTTCTCATTGTCTCTAGGACAATGTAAAGATGTGGTTCATGATCTGCTTTCTCCTTAGAATAAGTTAGGATGTCATCAAAGAATACAAGAACAAAATCATTGAGATGAGGCTTGAAAATGTTATGCCTTAACCTGTTGAAGTTAGCTTGTCAACTCAAATGACATCACAATGAATTCAAAATGATTGTATCTTGTGTTGAATGCGATTTTAAGAATATCTTCATTCTTGATTCTGATGATCTCATAATATCCTAACCAAAGATCGATCTTACGAAAGATCCTTGCTCCTTGTAGATGATTAAGAAGCTCATCTATCCTCGGGATCGGGTAATTATTCTTATTGTTACGTGGTTTAGCCCTCGGTAGTTGATACAGAGACAAATATTTCTATCTTCCTTCTTTTGGAATAATACTAGGGCTCCCCATTGTGAACTACTTGTCTGAATATGCCCTTGATCTAGTAGTTGTTTGAGTTGCTCTTTCAATTTGATGGCTTTAGAAATAGACATTTTGTAAGGTCTTTTTGCAACTGGAGCGGCTCCTGGGACAAGTTTGATCTCATGATTGACTTCTTTTTTCGGAGGTAACTCAATTAGCTCTTTAGGAAATACATTGGCATATTCTTTTACCCAGGATGGTTCTTCTTCTGTCTGACCATCTTTATTTACCTTGTTAAGCTTGATCAAGTAAATAGGTAATCATTTCTTTAGGCCTTTTACAAATAAAGAAGCTTTTTCTAATTGAACCTTAGGTTTTCATGTTTCACAAGTTTGTTTCACCTTAGACATATTCTATCCATGGAGGGTGCATGTTTAAGAAGTGAAACAGACTTGGAGTAATATGCCTCTAAGGTCAGTCCCATTTGCTTCAAATTAAAGAACTCATTCATCTTCTGGGTGCGATAAGCTAGAGGTAAATACCTTCGTCTTACAGCTTCTTTAAGCAAATCCCAAGTAATAGTATTTTTAGAGACACCTTGATCTCGATACCACAGCTTCCACCAGAGTCGAGATTTGCCAATTAATTTTAGCTTAGCTATCATGGCTTGGTTGGCTCGGAGAATTCGAGCAACAATAAAATAATCTTCCATGGATTCAATCCCAATTTCTGCATCAACTTCCACATTCTCGCCTCTCCCATAAAATTCCAGAGGTCTGACTTGCTTGAAAATATTCCTTTTTTCTTGGGATTTGTTGGGAATTATTATGGGCGCAAGATTCTAGGACATTTTTAACAATTCCCAAGTTAAAATTTACAAAATTTATATAGCAGTCATACTAATGTTTGATGCTCAAATTATTCCTTACTTAATTTAATAAAATATTTTCAAATAAAACTCTTTTTCCATTGTTACTAAATTGATTGTTTATTATGAATTCTCTATTTAGTAAATTTATGTTAATAAATTAATGACTCACTTTTCTTTAAGTGTTGATAATGATCTAGCATGGCCATGAGACCATTTAGAAACCAATATTCCTAATGCATCACTTAATGGGGTGATCAAAGCATTGTGACAAGGATATCCGGTATATGTAGTACAAGTTATGAAGGGGAAAGAAAGTGTCTACCAAGTGTAAGAGTGCACACAAAAATCAAGAAGTCACACATAAATGCAGATGGATTGAGTTGTAAGAAGAGGAAGTGCAAATGCATTGTGTATATGTATTTATGTGTTCATCCTGAGATGCTTGAGAACGTTTACTTGTGCGTAATGAGCATTGCATTCATTTGGGGTCATCCTCTCCCTTACAAGTCAAGATTTAAGGTATTTTCTTCTCTTAATGAATTAAGGAGAGAGGTAATTCTCTCACTAAGAAAGACGAGAGACCTCATCCTCTAGAAGTGAGGAGAGAAGTGATTTTCACTTTCTAAGGTCTAAGATGACACAAGATTTTGTGTGGAAGTAAATCTTAAGGTTTAGGCCCAAGGAAATCTAATGAACTCTCCTTATCTATGGCTCAAGGTGGTTGCATGGACCATAAGTTAAGAATAGAGTTTAAAAAACTTCTTTTCTTAAAATAGACATGGTGAATCCATTTTTAAAATATCTTGCAATAGAAAGCCGATCTCTAAAAATGGCCCATGGGTTAAAAAAAACGATGAGATCTACAACCTTTTTGTTGGACATTTTTTCATCTGAGAAACGCATAAATAGATATTCAAAATTTGGTGCTACAAAGTAGGTCCTAGAACAACCACATCTTGCATGAAGATCAATCGTTCCAATCTTGGCACTCAAGTCTCTCTCCAAGAAGAGAAGCTCTTGGAGCCTATAAAAGGGAGGCTCTCCTTGGGTGTCAAGGAGGTGAAAGGAAGCATCATTTTTCTTTCATACAAGAGGAGGAGAGAAGGCGGTTCGAGTCTCACAAAGAGCTATATAAGCTCTTCTGAAATCAAGCACCAAGAAGAGAGCCCTACACATATTGTATAGGAGAGAAGAAGAGAAATGAAGAAGATCAAAGGAGCCAACTTTTGAGTTGTGCAAGTGCTCGCCAATTGTATACCGTGCAAGGATCTTTGTAAGTTCAAGCTCATCAACCCTTGAGTTGTGCAAGTGCTACAGAAGCTCTACTAAAATCAAGCTCTAAGAGGAGATCCCTATACATATTGTGTAGGAGAGAAGGAGAAACCCAAGAAGGATCAAAAGATGCCAACTTTGAGGTTATGCAAGTGTTAGCTAGTTGTATACCGTGCAAGAAACCGTGATCTTGTTCCCAAGTTCTACATGTTAAGAACTAGTTTATGTATAATGGAGGAGCTTTCTCCTTTGAAATAATATAACTCTACAAGGGGGGGGGGGGGACTGGCCAATCTTCCAGTCCCTAGTGTGTTGTCAATCTCTCTATCTCTTTCTCTTTTTCTCTACATCTTTCTTTTCTCTCATTTGTTCTCTCTCTGCACCATTATAATATTCACCATATATCTTTTAAGTATATACAAAGGTGAAGTGTGTATCTTGAATCTTATAACAGTGGTATCAGATCCGGTCTCTTTTCTTTCTCAAAGTAAAGGTGATCCTTGCAAGAAGAACGTAAAGATGGCAATTAATGAAGTGCCTAAAAATGAGCAATTACAAGCTCAATTGACAGAGTATCATAGCTTGTTGGAGATTTCCTAAGTAAGTCAATTGATTGACAACTTAGGGCAACGAAAGAAGCTACTTATGAAGGACCAGATTCTCCAAAAGATGGTGATATTGGAGGAAACACCATTGCACCAATTGATGGTGAAGGTGCAAAGCATCCAATTGATGAGAAGCTTCCTAGAAGGAAGAAGGACTCTCAGGTCAAGAAGAGTAAAAAGACCTCACCTTGAGTGAGGAAAATAAGGAGGAAGTCATCTCCCTCAACAACTAACTACTCCCCTAATTACTCAAGTTCGTCCTCCTCATCATAATCTTCTAGTTCCTACTCTCTTGGTTCTAAGTCTCATGCAATCCGCAAATGGATAAATAGGGACGATAAGAGGAGCAAGCTTAAGAAGACTAAGACTTTTAAGTCTAGGGATAAGGACATAAAGTTTGACTCTTACTCTGGTAAGAGAGATCTTGCTAAGGTGTTAGCCTTTGTCAGAAAATTTGAAGTTTCTTTTTTTAATGGTAATTTCTGTAACGTGTCCACCTGTTCACTTGCAGGACACGTCTTAGCAGCCCATTAGGAAGAGAGTCGAGAAAGCACCGCCGGCACTCCTACGGAATATCACGGGGTTTGCAATCTAGGTCCTCCCGAGTCTGCCACGAAGCGAAAGCATTCCGACCGTTTCCACTTAGGACCGACCTGAATCATCGTTTTCCTAATGGTCAAATTCCTAGAGAATAGCTAGCGTCGAACCTCAAGCAAACTACTTTACGTAGAAATGTCAGGGTCGAAGCGGATTCATGCTGCACTTGGTTCAAGGAGAATGGGAAACGAGAGGGATGCAAAGCTTGACTTCTCTGCCCATAAGGCATAGTCCCATTCCATTCCCCTAAAACAACATAAATTGGGATTCTAGTAACCTAGACTCTAGGTCAACATTCCTTGCTGTCGATTTCGTTTGAGAAGAGTTCCTGGCCAACCGAGACCACCCATCCGTAGGACGGTCCCATGGCCACATCCACCGCCGTTTCCTCAAGGTTTCTTTAGTTGTCTAATTACCTACCACATTTAGTTGGACACGCATAAAATAGCTTCCTTAATTATCCAATTAGTCACTGGTTCCTTCACGTAATCTTAGCACTGACATAGAAAAACAATGTCAAACAAGTTCCTTTACAATAATTGATCTTATTTATCTTTGGAATACATCATATAATCTAGCCCGAAGGCTAATCCATAATCTGCTCGAAGGCAATCCATAATCCGCCCGAAGGCAATCCAACAATCCTCAAGGATTACTAATCCAAGTTTCTGCCCATAGACTAGTATACGAGCCTCGAGATCCAATCTCAAGTCACGTCGGCCTCTGGTGCAGGGCCCAAAAGGCAAGGGATTTACGGCTAGAGCCCCCTCTAGCACCCTAGTGTCCTCTTGCTCCAAGTAGCGCCCAATGAAGAGACCTCTCACGGTGGGTTCGGTCCACGTTTCCGGTGTGGCTAACAACCCCCTTGGTTAGGGTCAAGCAGAAAGTCGGGGGTAACTGATGCTGCCTCTCCCTCTAGGCCTTCAACCTAAAGCATTATTTATTTTTCCATCTTTAGTTCTTTGAGCAAAGCAATACAAACAGTGCTCCTAAACTGTACAAACACAATCAATCTAGTGGTCATTTTATTTGGCCAACTGCTAAGGTGTGAATCCTTTTCTCCGAATGCATCCAGCATTCAATTCGAGATCAATTGCGACTTGGCAATTTCCCCAAGGGTTTTTTTGTTTACCCTTTTATCCCTGGGTTAGGGTTTATACACTGTCAACCCAAATTAACCAACACCTTAGGTTCCTTAAGTTAAGACAGTAAATCATGGTGACCATGTCACTCTAACTTGATTGATCCTTTGCTTACTAGGCAATACATAACTCCCCTTAATTTGGAAAATCAGCCCAGGAAAGGTGATGTAGCAGGATGACTACTCATCCTTTTGCAAGTTAGACTTGCGCTAGAGCCTTCCAACCTTATTCCAAGGAGTGGAAAATCTATCTTGTGATTAAACCACAAAGCCATGCGACGTTGCAACTTGTTGCACAAGTGTCGTACCTCACTCATGGGATCATTTCACCCATCAAACGACGTTTCTTGGTCAAGAAATTTGTTTGGTCAAGATGTAGGTTTTGGGAGTCTTCTTAACCCAACCCAACCCTAACCTTGCTTGGCCAATAACGTTTTGGCCTAGGGTTTCTAGACTCAATCGGAAGTCTAGTATTGGGTCATTCGATCCTTAGGGAAAAAACCCTAGATTGTTATTGTATGGGTGTCTAGCTAACCCAACATTCTGTGAATATGTGTAGGATCTTTTGGGATCAAAAGTCTTGACTTGGCATCCCAAGTGCAATACTAGGCAGAATTTTCAACGTGCTAAACCCTACCTAGCACTTTGAAGTGTTCATCGTACCATCTAGTTAGGCTTTTACGAAACCCTTGAGGGTTATAACATTACAAATGATCTACATAAAACGATCTAATTGTTTTGCGACAAGAATGATCTTTGCTCAAAAGAGATGCAAATACTTTTCCTAAGAGATACAAATAAATAGATTCAGGATGCAACATCCCATGTAAGTATACAAATCATGGACTTTTCCTTCAATGCAACTATAGGGTTTGCAAATTACCATTTCTTTTTCTTGCTAGAATCATAATGATTGACAATTTGGGGGTAACCACATAAAACCTACTTAGATTTACACTAAGAACTTTGCCTACAACCTTTCGTTTAATGCAATTGAATATTGGGCTTTCATATGACATGCATCCTTTTCTAGATACAACTTTGATAGATGAAGTTCATGCATGAAGAATATCATAAGGTTATTGTTGACTTAATCCATTCTATGGCACTTAATCCATCTCAAATACAAGCATCTTCGCATGAAACATGCAAGTCCATGGTTTCATTTCCATGCAATGCAACTACTTGGACAACATCAACAACGATTATGTCATACGAATCTACAAGTAGAAAATTACTATCTAAATGCCTTATGCGCTTTTCTTTTCCGCGGTCAATCAAAGATGCATTCAAAAATTTTCATCTTTTAAACCTAAGAAATATGCGCTAAGGAATTTCAATTTGGAAATGCAAGCAACCGAATTGCATGACATGCATTAACCCTTGTAAACCGTTCAAGGAGATAATTTCCCAAATGTATTTTAACTAGACTACGTGAATTAGAACCATGCGTAAGTGCAATCTTCCCATGAAAATTTAACGTGCCTGATGCATTGCTTTAATGCGAAATCATTCTTTTAAGAGCCTGGGCTTGAGGGCTCGTAGGGATGTCCATGTGTATGCTCAGGGAAGAAACTCCCACGTGACCGCCTTGTGTCTTTTGTTTGGGGGCCATTGATGTCGAAGACTCTTGACTCCGCAAACTCGTTTTTTTCCTTAACCGAACTATAAACTTTCTCTAGCCCTTGGCAATCAACTTCAAGACCTGACTACTTTTCCCCTCGTGCAGGAATTGGGCTTATGAGCTTGGTTTCTAAAATCGGGGAGGCTTGTGGAAACGAGGCTTATAGAAGCCTAACTATAGAATCTTCTGCTCTCAGCAGAACGATGTGGAGGGGGGGGGGGTAATGATTGGAAAAGAGGATGACGGAGAAGGAGATGAGGATGATGATGGAGGTGTCGAGGCAGACAATAGCACGGCGTGGCACTGGAGGTAGCAATTCTTGGCGGTGGCTCCCTGGCGTGGCGGACGGCAGTAGTACAACTGCCTTCTCCCTTCTCCCTTCTCGTGCCTCCCCCCAAGCTTAAGGGGGAGGTTATATAGCCTTTGAAGGGGGGGGGGAAGCTCCACACACGTGGAGAGCTTTCATGCCTCCCCTCCCTCATGCATCCCCACACCACACTCCTCCCTCTCTCCACTTAGCTCCGCTCCCTCTCCCCTACCATGCATCAACTAAGGGGAAGGGGTAATTAATAAAAAAATTTGTGCACTACTTATCCATTTACCTTTCCATAAGGGGTGTTCTTGCATGGCCTTGCGGGTTTTAACCTTGGCCTTATTTGCACAACGCGGATGGGGATTATTATAGGGCGTGCAGGGTAGGCGTTTAACTGCCAACATTTTACGATGTGGGAGATCACTTTGGGGTGCTTAATTGTGCGGGATGTGTGGGTTTTGAGGTTGACTTAATATTTCGAGCAAAAATATTACAATTTCTCAGAAAAGTCCAAGCTCAGGCATGTAGGCATGCACTTGAAAGACACCGCTAGCAATTGTTGGTTGACTCTCATTTTGGAGGGAAGGAAACCTACGACTTGGGAAAAGTTTAAGAAGAATTTTTATGCTTAGTTTATTGCCTCTTGATTTTGAGAATGATGTCAAGAAGGAGTGGGATTGGCTATGCCAGAAAGAGCATGAGAAGGTCACCAACTATGTGGACAAGTTTTGATCTACTCTTCTCAAGGTTACTCATTTCATGGAGATCAGCAACGATGAAGAGAAGAAAAGGAAGTTTTAAGCTAGCCTACTCCCCCATTTACATAGAACCATGAAGGTGTATCCACATGAAACCTTATCTCGCATGAAGGAGTTTGCCATCACAATTGAAAGTTTACATACACCTGGTCAGTTGAAGTTGGAGATGAGTTCTTATAGAGCTAGACAAGAGTAGCTCTATGATCAACCAAGAGACATGACTAATCGAAGAATACCTACCTTTACTCATGACCAATATTCAAATCTAGAGGGTAACAAGAAGAAGTGCAAGTATCTCTCATCCTCTGAGATACAAAAGTACAAAGAGGAAGGAAGGTGGTTCTTTGTGGTGAGTTAGGGCATATGAAGCCTGATTGTCCTCACAAAAGGAAGGAAGAAAATATGATTAAAAATCCTTCTCTACCATCCTCAAATTCTATTCTAGATGTGCAAGCTAATACTCATTCAAATGAGAAGAAGAGACAACTCTTAAAGGGTTGGAGGACACTCAACAATCAATGCATTTTGATACTTTTTGATCCAGGGTCCACAGATAATTTTGTGTTAGCAGATATTGCTGAAAGGCTACAAATTCCACGAGATCAATTAGGAACACCAATTGGATCAAATTTGGCATTTGAAGGACTTATAACCAATTCTACTCCTATCCAAGGGAAGTTGAATCTTAGAATTGGGGATTATCATGACCAAGAATATTTTCTACTTGCACCCATTGGTAACTGTGATGTTATCTTAGGTATGTCTTGGCACTACAAGATTAGACCTCTTCTCGATTTTGTTAAGAAGACCCTTGCATTTCAATTCAAGGGTCAAAACATAGTATGCATTGCTGACGCTAGAGATTGGCATGTGCTAATGGTTAGTCATGTTATCATCTCTAAGGAAGTGAAGAAAGCTATTTTTGCATACATGATTTTTGTGAGAGTGTCAAAAGAAGCTAATGATTCAAAGACACTTGATGCCTCTGATGAACACACAACACCAACTAATGCTTCTAAGTCTTAGACTTTAAAAGAACCCCTCTCTTTAATTGATCAAGCCAGATATGATTTTGTTAAACAATATGAAGATTGTTTTGGTGATTCACTCCCAAGAGAGTTACCTCCTAAGTGCCCGAAAGATCACACAATTGATCTTATCCAAGGCAGTTCACCACCTAACCAACCACCTTACCGAGTAAGTGCAAGTCAACAAGAGAAAATCCTAAAACAAGAAAATGAAATGTTGGAAAAGGGGTTAGTTCAACCTAGCTCTTCTCCATACTGCTCTTGAGTCTTACTTGTTCAAAAGAAAAACAGTTATTTCTGTATGTGCATAGACTACAGATCTTTGAACAAGATCACAATCAAGAATCAATTTCCTATCCCAAGGATAGATGATATCTTGGATAAGTTGCAAGGGGTTAGTATCTTTAGTCACATTGATCTCAAGAGTAGCTATCACCAAATATGGATAGCACCTGAAGATGTTCATAAGATAGCTTTTTGTACCACTTTTGGACTATATGAGTTCTTAATAAGGTCATTTGGTTTGATTGATGCACCTGGCACATTCAATCGAATGATGGATAGAATTTTCAGACCTCACTCAAAGTTCACACGTATCTTCTTTGACGACATTCTAATATTTTCATGGTCTTAATAGAAAACATCTATCTATTTTTTTTCAAGAGCTTCGTAAGCATAGACTATAGGTCAATGCTAAGAAGAGTGAATTTTTCCTTTCAGAAATTCATTACTTGGGCCATATTGTTTCTCACAATCTAGTGAGAATGGATCCTGAGAAGATTTGAGCTATTGTTGAATGGCCTACACCTACTTTTGTATATGAAGTTAGAAGTTTCTTGGGCTTGTGTTCATACTACAATAGGTTCATATGAGGTTTTGCACATGTTGCATCTCCTCTACATGTACATGAAGTTAGAATTTTCTTGGGCCTATGTTCATAGTACAAGAGGTTCATACAAGGTTTTGCATCTATTGCATCTCCTCTACATGACCTTACTAAGAAGGGAATGCCTTTTTGCTAGGGACCAAGGCAACTACAAGACTTTGAAAGAATTAAGTTTCTTGTGACTCAATAACCACTTCTCATAGCTTCGGATCTTCAAAATCCTTTTGAAGTTCACTGGGATGCTTCTAGGGATTGCATTGGAGTTGTACTTAACCAAGAGCATCATGCAATAGCATTTGAGAGCCGACGCCTCAAAGATCATGAGCTACATGCTCCAGTATATGAGAAAGAGCTTATGGTGGTGGTACATGCTCTTCAAGTATGGAAACGAATGCAATCACAATTGTTTACCATAACGAGTTCATGGATTTACCCAAAATGTATGCAAATGATTCCGACTTCTCAACCATATGGAATCCGCTTACAGCCAATTATGCCTTACTTGATTTGAGATGGTTATTTGTATCATCATCAAGCAATTTGTGTAGCATTACCATCACAACACAAGGTAATGGATGAAGCACATGCATCTCCATATGTTGGACGTAGGGGTATTCTACCCACTACTCAAGCATTGGAAAGATATTTCTTTTGGCCCACTCTTAGACCTGATACTGAAAGATATGTCTGCAAGTGTAATATATGCCAAAAAGTAAAGTATGACAGGCACAAACCACCTGGTCTACTGAAGCCATTACCTATTCCCAATGAGCCTTGGGAAAGTATAGCTATGGACTTTATCATGGAGCTTCGTTGCACACAAGCATGCAATGATGTAATTTGGACTATCATTGATAGATTCAGTAAGAAAGCATACTTTATACATGTGCAAAAGACAATCAAAGCCAATCATATGGCTAAGCTATTCATTGCTCATATTTTCAAGCATCATGGCATGCCTAAGTCAATTATAAGTGATCAAGATCCCCACGTGACCAGCCTCTCTTGGCAAGGTCTCTTCGGCAGTCCATTGAAAAGGATGTCTAGAAAGCTCCGCCCAGCACTCCCATGGAATGTTACGGGGTTTGCGATCTAGGGCTTTCCGCATCTGCCACGTAGCGGAAGTATTCCAGCCGTTCCCACTTAGGACGACCTGAATTAGGGTTTTCTTTATTGCTCATTTCCTAACGGCAACTAGCATCGGACCCAAGCGAACTACTTTACGCAGAAACGCCAGGTCCAAAGCGGATTCACGTGCACTTGGTTCAAGGAGAATGGGAAACGAGAGGGATGCAAAGCTCAACCTCTCTGCCCCATAAGGCATAGTCCCATTCCGTTCCCCTAAAACAATGTAAATTGGGTTCAAATATAACTCTAGGTCAACGCTTTTGTTGCTCATGTTCTTTGACGATTTTTCCGCTGTCCATCACGATTTGAGAAAAGTTTCCGGCCAACCAGGACCACCCATCCGTAGGACGGACCTATGGCCCATCCACCGCACTTTCCTCGAGTTGTTTTAGTTATTTAATTACCTAGCACATTTAGTTGGACATGTAACAATCAGCTTCTTTAATTAGCCCGTTAGGCACTAGTTCTTTCACGTAATCATATCACTTGACATAGAAAAATAATGTCAAACCAGTTCCTTATTAACAGGTTATCGTATTTATCTTTGAAATACAAAAAGTCCAGCCCGTAGGCTTATGCACAATCCGTCCGAAGGCTATCTAGCAATCCAGAGGGATCACTAATCCAAGTTTCCACTTGTAGACTAGTATGTGGGCCTCGAGATCCAATCCCAGTCACGTTAGCCTCTTGTGCAGGGCCCGGAAGGCGAGGGATTTACGGTGAGAGCCCCCCCTGGCACCCAAGTGTCCTCTTGCTCCAAGTAGCGCTCAACCGAGAGACCTCTCGCGGCGGGTTTGGTCCACTTTCCCAACGCGGTCAACAACCCCCTTGGTTAGGGTTAGGCAGGCAGTTAGGGGTAACTCAAGCTGCCTCTCCGTTCTGGCCTTCAACTTGAAGTATAGATATCCATTTATCTTTTAATCCATTGATCAAACAAAGCCAAAAAGTTCTCTAAAATCTGTAGCAAGCACAACCATTTCCATTGATCGTTTTTGTTGGCAAACTTGCTAACAAACGAATCCTTTCTTTTGAGTGCGTCCAGCACTCGATCCGCAATGACTTGCAGCTTGGCAAGATCCCCTATATCTTGGGTTAGGGCATACCCTATTAGCCCGACTTGGTCAAACCTTAAGTTCATAGGTTATTTCAGTTTATCGATTGGTCTATTGCTTTCAAGCAATCTTCTTTCCTCAAGAAAGATACTAAATTAGGATGATTATTTATCCTCTTGCAAGATAACTTGCATAAGGACCTACCAACCTCATTGCGAGAATTTGGCCATTCCCTTGTGATCCAATCACAAGATCATATGACTTCGCACTTGTTGCACAAGTGTCACATCAAACTATGAGACTTATTCTACTCATTGAACGGAGTCATGAAACAATCTGTTCCTGATTACGTTAGGCTAACGTCGTCAGTCCTAGAGTTCCAAGTTCCATCTCGTAAGATTCTTAGAGACAAACCCTAGTTCACTTTCCAATTACATTTCACTGTCCCTACATTCACTGAATGTGGGCAAGTATTTAAGGTATAGGAGTTTTAGTTTTTAGCAATACATACGATTAGGTCATGTATTAATTTCCTAGTGAATTTCTTAGAATTTAACTCATTCTAAACGAGTACTCCGCGATTTAGGTGTTTTATGTTTATGCCAATTTGTTTAACTCTAGAAAATAATTACGTGATCATTTCCAAATGACTCATTGTCTATGCGTAAATTGATTTTTCAACCCTAACTTATCGATTTGAGGTCAGGCATAGGTTAGGTTAATTCCAACTAATCTTTCTATACTTTGCAAACAAAATTCATGCTAAACAAGCAACCTTTTTCTTGATAATTTATGCAGTTGACAACGATAATTTCCTAGAGTTATGCATCGTAAGAATCATTTCATGCCTTGCGCTTTCCACGAATGTCAAAGAGTTTACTATCCATGATATAAATCATGGGATTCTTATAAACACAGAAGAGTTTCACTGGAAGTTGTATGAGATATTTGCATAAAAAATTCAGACATTATTATCCGATATCTACCTTAGTTATACAAGTTCTTTTGTATTTAGCATATAATTTGTAGATATACCATGTACATTTATGAAAAATAAGTCTATGGGAACCTATAACTTGGACATCTGGAAGTAATTGACAGTCTGCTAGATAAATTACATTAATTCAGGTACAAAAATATGGACAAAACCCAAAAATGTTGCCAAAAACTGTCAAAAGTCCACTAGGTCCACATGGGACCAAAATTAACTAACTTAGGTGACTAGCAAGTGACCTAGGCTGGTCAAAAAGTGACCAGGGTTAGAGCAAAGAGCAGCCCACGTTTTTCGATGCAAAATGCGGGCTGCTCTGTCTGAGGGAAACTGGAAGAAAGCTGGAGCTGAGATGCATGGAATGGAGCATGCAAACTAAAGATTAACGGGTCCAACTATTGAAGATGTAAACTTGGTGAGAGCTCCACTTCTCTGCCTCTTTGGTCTAACGAAAATGCATGCTGAAACTGTCTATAAAAGAGGGGAAATCTGAGAGAAGAGTATTCAGCTTGCTCCTATATATGCACGACTTCTCTCATCTTCTCTATCTTATTCTTGGTCCAATGAAGCCTGACTTGTGCCCAAGTACTTGAGTGACTTTGGGCAAGCAAAGGGTGAGGATATTGAAGACTTATGGACTGTTATGGGCTGAAATAACCAGTCATAAATAGGGCAGCCCACTATTTTGATCTATTTTTATGAGCAAACATGAGTTTTTAATGATTGTAATAGAGGAAAATGACCTTTTTTCTTCAGGACATTGTTCATAGATGATCAAAAGTGCTTCTTCTTGAGTTTATGCACTCATTTTGAATTTGTTTATGGGCTGAAATTTTCTGTTTTAAAACAAGGTTGAAGCTAAAATTATTCTTTTCCCATTCATTTCATGTATCTTTGGCCCAAATCTTGGATGCATTTGATTCTATTAACAATATACTTGACCCAAAGGATTGAAATCCATCTATGTATATGAAATAAATGCCATTAAAACTTGCATTTGACATTCATAAATGAATTAGAAATCTGAAAATATCCTTTATGAAATGATGTATGCATCCTGAAGCATTTGATGTAATCAAGTTAGACTTATTCCTTCTGTTCATGTATGCGAAGTACAAAGTGAGAAGGCTTGAATTTCTCTTCCGTGCCTAAATTCTTTCTAAACCCCGAATCTTATTAAAAACCAATCCATTTTTCCTTTCTGAATCTTGAATCCCAAACTCTTCTTCTACACTAAAAGCCCTAGTGGTAGACCTTCAACTCTTAACGTGACGACAGTGGTGAACCCGACATGAAGGTCCGCTGCAGAAGAAGAAGTCCAATGGGAGAATCATCAAGCTCGGGAGGAGATGCTTTGCAACAGTTGGTTCGTCTAATGCAAGAGAGCCAACAACAACAACTGCAATTTCAGCAGCAGTTGTAATTGCAACAACAACGGAGACAAGAAGAAGAACGGATTGATGCTACTGCCATTAAGGCCTTCGAAGCAGTTGGGCATGAGCTCAAGCAATTTAATGGGCAAAATGTGTCCTCTTTTATCCGTCTCTACACTGACAATATGGTCTTCTTTAGAGTCCCTCAACATGCTTGGAGCCGTTACTTTGCCCGCCTGGCTGTGCATGGCCTCCAGGACCGAATTCATGGTCTTTCCCAAAAAGATGCTGGATGGACTGTGTTCAAAAAGGCTCTTCGAGAAGAATTTTTCCTTGAAGATTCTGGCCTTATGACAAAGAAAATCTTCACCGAATGGGTCGAGAGGCCCAATAAGGGTCTAACTGCTACTACTCTTCATCGAGAGTTTGAGAGCAAGTTTGCCCAACTAGATCCTGATGATCAACAAGGTATGGAAAGTCAAAAGATTGAGCTATTTTTAAAAGCTGCAGATTCTTCTCTTCAGGAGAAATTGACTGACCAACTTGAAGACCCTGACTCTGAGTCAGGATTAAAGACTGTTTGGAGTGATGTCACTGAAGCAGTTAATATGATTGCTCGAAGAGAGCGATTGCGCCTAAGATGGGGATCAACCCCTGTAACAACTGATTCTATGAAGGAGCCTGTTCCAACTTCTCGACCTCCTATCTCTATGGCCGAGAAACCAAGAAATTCTGATGTTCCTTCTCCAAAGAAGGATGTCATGGATGAGTTAATTAAAAGCATGCGGGATCTCCATCTTAATTTAACAGAAATTAATTCTAAAGTAGAAAGGCTTGATGTTAAAGTAGAAGAAAGGGGTCGGTCAATCGCCCAAAGACCTGCACGAGAAGGCTTTAAAAGACGCTGCATTTGGTGTGATAGCCTTCAGCATGACAAGAGGGAGTGCGGAGCATTCCGTGAAGCTGAAGCACAAAAATTAGTCTTTTGGAAGGATGGCAAAATTCATGCAACCGAAACCGGGCTTCCTCTTGAGCCAAACTTCAGTAATGGCGGCATGAAGAAAAGATTGGAGGATTTGGCAACAAGAACAGCCTATGCAGCTGTTGATGCTGCAACTTATGGGTTGCAAATTGAGCCAACTAATGAAATTGTTAAAGCATGTAAAACTAATGCAAAATCTAAAGTGTGGACGTAGGCCTTGGAACGCATGGAGCAAGGCAAGGCAAATAAGGATGATTTAACCACTGCCAGCCAATGTATTCGAGGAAGAACCGGATGGTCCGAGCCTGTGGATTCATTTTTTGCTTTTGCCCGGCTAGCTGAAATTAATAATCAAGAAGCCATGATAGAAGAAAAGAGAAGAAGATGTTGCCGGTCCTTCTTCTTCAGGACCGACTAAACGCATAACAAGAAGCAAACCAGACCAACAGAAGGCTGTTGAAAATCCGCCACCACCAGAATTTGACATGGGAGATGCCCCTCAAGCAAAGAAGACAGAAGGAAAAAGAAAAAGCAAACATCCCAGTTACAAGTTACAGTCAGACATAGAGACCGCAACGGATCTTAAATGGATTCTAGAAGAAAGGATTCTTGGAAGTAGAATTGAATTTACATTAGGTGAAATTCTCGGTATTGTAAAACGAGGATTTCATGATGTAATAATTGATGTAATTAAACAAAAAAGATAATATGTTGATGAGGAAACTGAAGAATCTGTACATGCTTTTTTGCAAGTACTTCATGTGTATTTACAGGATGAAGAAAAATTGAAAACTCAAGGGATTCGATTGGAGGCAATCAAAGAATTGATTGTAGCCATAGAAGCCAAAGATGAAGATATTTATGAAGCAGAAGCTGAAGAAGCCATAATGGTGGAAACTTCTCAATCTAAAGTGCAGCCCATGCAAAAGAAAGAGACTTTTCTTTACAACATGCAGAAAGAAAGTGAAACTCACTTTATTCCAAGTAGTCACTATTCCCATACCCATTGGGCAAGGGGGACTACTGAAACTGTTGTTAAAATCGGTGAGAAAGAAACTCCATGCATTGCCCTTATAGACCATGGTTCAGAAATTAATGTTATGTCAAGAAGTCTCTATGAGAATGGTGGATGGCCCATTGACGTGGACCCAGGGTGGTGCATGAAGGCAGCCAATAACTCTTCTGGCGATCTTTATGCAGCATGTCCTTATGTACAAGTTACTATTGGTAATGTAAAAGATGAATTTCATTTCTTTGTTCAAGATTCTTGCAGTTATCCAATCATTCTTGGACAACCATTTATTTCTGAGTCTCGTTTAGAGACAAAGGCTCTTGATGATGGTTCATCATACGCTCGGATAAGAAGCAAGGATAATGATAAGGCTGTTCAATTTCTAAGTGTCTGTGTTAATCACCATCGGAATAGGGATCGATTGAGAGATCATCCCGTTCCTCCTAATGTCCAAGAATTTAAGGGTTTTCGGGTAGCGCTGCTATAAGTGGAGGCTATGGCATTGCATCATGTCATAAAAATTTGCCTCCACATATGAAGGAGGCAAGGTCTAAAGCTGATTTGTAGGGTTTTTCAGCCAATGGAGTGGGCTGTTATAAACAATTTTCAGCCATGAACAGGGCTGAAAGAAAGTATTTGAGTCACATGGAGCAAGAACTAAAGCAAATTGATGTTTTACCTAAAGATGAAGAAATTTCAGGTCTATTTTATGGGCTGAATTATAATGATACAATGGCTGAAATTTATACAGCCGTTCACGCAGAAAATCAAGTTGAAAATCAGTCCATACAGGTATGTACATTGGATATGTATGACATAATTCAAGAATTTGTGGATTATGAAGCCTTTGGACAGCCAAACAAGGATGAAGCAAGAGTAGAAATAAAATATAAAATAGTTGATAAGAAGGTCAAGCCGTTAGCTACTCCTCTACCACTTGAAAGCGAAGGATTGGCAGAAAGGGTATCCAAACAACCAAGCCTTCGTGATCCTAAAGATATTGGCCATCAATTTACAGCTAAAAGTCTACAAAAGATGAAAATTGGTGAAGACTCTTTCCTCTTGCCGACTGAAAAATAAATTTTCATACAAATGTTAAAGAACCATGGTAAAGCCTTTTCATTTCAGTCGCATGAAATCGGCTGTATGGATCCAAGCATTGTGGCTCCAATGGTAATTTTTACGGTCCCACATGTGCCTTGGAATCTTAAACCGATTCCGGTTCCAAGGGCTCATTTGCCTAAGTTATTGGAACTTTTAAATGAAAAGATAAAAATGCGAATATTGGAACCATCTTCAGCTCCATATTCCAACTGATGGTTTACCGTACCTAAGAAGAATGGATCTTTACGATTCATTCAAGATTTGCAACCCATTAATAAAGTCACTATTAGAAATGTTGGATCAGGACCAATTGTGGATGAGTTTGCTAAAGCTTTTGTAGGAAGGGCAATCTATTCCATGAGAGACTTATATTTAGGCTACGACCAATTTCAGCTTGCTTTGGAAAGCCGTGACATTACTACAATGAAGACACCTCTTAGCCTAGTCCGCATGTGTACTCTACCTCTGTTAGAAATCAAGCTCACCGTCAGTGTGTCTTCATCTATGACCGACATCTATGATAGCTAGTGTGTATAGCTGTCTACATGTGACTACATTAAATAAGTCAGGTTAGTAGTCAGTCAGTGACCTGACTAGAGTTAGTTAATCTAGTCTACATTTACACTAGGTCACTTTATCTTGTAGTGTGTGTGTGCTTTTCAGTGTGTGGAAATGAAGGAATGAGCTTGAGAGCCTGAAGGCTCATGGATATGGAGTCTTTCCCTTTCTCTCTCTCTACTCTTTGAACATGGTATCAGAGCTTCATCCATGAGGCTGTGGGAGAATGGGCATGACAACTTGCAGTGCAAAGGAGATGGAAGTAAGGAATGAGGAAGAAGCTGGACACTTGCAAATGAAGCTATAGTCAAAAGAAGGAATCAGCGTGGACTGCCTTCTGAAAATCGTGGACTGCCTCCTAAAACCTGTGTCTGAAAATCGTGGACTGCCTCCTGAAACCCGTGTCCTGAAATCGTGGACTGCAACCTGTGTCTGAAAATCGTGGACTGCCTCCTGAAAAACAGCAACCTGTATCTGAAAATCTGCGCCTGCTGATCTGAATGGACAACAACTTGTATCTGAAAATCTGCGCCTGTTGATCTGAGTGGACAGTAACTTGTGCCTAAAAAATCTTCGCCCCCTGGTCTGAAAATCTGCGCTTACTGATCTGAGTGGACAGCAACCTGTCAATCTTCAGTGGGGCACCTGGACAAGGTTCATAGAGCATGTATGCTCACTATTGAAGGTATTTGAAGTGTGCAAGAAGTAAATGCTTGTGTGGGAGCTCTGTTATGAGCTGGAGTGACAGACACAGACCTGTAATCATTTTTGAACTGCTGTAAACATGAATGGACAACATGCATTCAGTCATTACTGACACATAGGAGCCTTGTACTACACTCAGAAGGCATCTTTGGAGCACAAGAATGTGTCAAAGCATGTATACATTGGATCAAATGTCCTGGAGCTGAGATCTTTTGCTCAGAATAGCCAGATTTGAAAATCAATGGCAGGCTGAAAACTGTCATACATAGTTGCTCAGAATACTCAGATCTGAAAATCAATGACAGGCTGAAAACTGTCATACACAGTTGCACAGAATACTCAGATCTGAAAATCAATAATAGGCTGAAAACTGTCATACACAGTCAATGACAGAATACTCAGATCTGAAAATCAATGACAGGCTGAAAACTGTCATACACAGTCAATGACAAGCACTGTGCATTACTGAAGCAATACAGGTCATCTTGGGGGTTCCATCATCTATATGAACTGGCCTATACATGCCGACTGCATGGAGAATTGAAGCAAGCAATGAGCATCATTGAAAACTGAATTTTGAAGCCGAAGTAAATGCAGTTACACTGTCATGGTTAATTACAAACAGCTCATGTATTGAACTTGCCACTACAAAGTAAATGTATGACATGGTCAAAAGACATTTTGGAACTGCTTGGAGCTTGGTATGCTGAATTTTGTTTGACTGCAACCTGAAACTGAATTTGTTGACACACTCAGTTTTGGACTTGAAATTGCTACTGGTTACTCACAGTTTACAATTTTCAGACTACATGTATATACCCTGGCAGTGAGGTTACAGAAGCTTAAGCTGAAGCAAACACATAGCTTATGTATTGGCAGTTATATCTACAGTTGAGACCACTTGTTTGTGGGTTGTTTTGGGGTGTCAGTGGGCTGAAATACCCTGGTTTTTTTCTGCAATTTAGTGCAGAAAACTGTGATAAACTGTTACAGACTGAACTTAGTCAGTCATACTTATTGGATTGCAGCAGGAAGTCAGGCACTTGATAGACAGTCTATTGCATCATGGCTAATGCACATGGGACTGACAATATCACTCAGATAGTTGGAGAAAAGTTGGATAATAAGAACTTTACATTATGGAAATTCAGAATGAAAAAATTTCTGGTTGGTAGAGGTTATTGGGATTTATGTATAGGAGATGAAGTTGCTCCTAAGTTGCTTGCACACAATCCAACAAATGAACAGAAAAGAGCCTACAGGCTATGGAATGAAAGAGCATGCAAGGTGCTGCATTGGTTTTCCTTATCTATATCTGATGCTATGGTAATTCAAATCACTGGATGTGAGACGCCGAAGGATGCTTGGGATATACTGATGAAAAATTATGGAACCATGACACATGCAAGAAAGATCCAGTTGAAACAGCAGTTCAACAACATGTCTAGGAATGGCAACAACATCCAGACGTATACCACGGAGATTAAGACCATAGCTGATCAACTTGCTACTATTGGCTCAAGTGTACCAGAAGATGATATGATTGATGTTGCTTTGAATGGCTTAGGCAAAGAGTACAAATCTTTTGACACTTCCATTTCTGTTAGAGAAGAGCCCCCTAGCTGGGAAGAGCTAGTTGCTTTGTTGCTACATGAGGAAGTCAAACTTGGTTTGAATACAAGTTCTAGTGCATCTCAGAGTAGAGACACTGTGTTGTACTCTAGCCAGCGTGGCAGAGGATCTAGAGGTCGTGGTTCATTTCGAGGTCGTGGTGACACTCGTAATACTTATGGACAGCAGCAGGAGCAGAGTAATTGGCATGGTGCAAATACACAAGGCCAGCGTGGATCTGGTGGGTTTAGAGGCAGGGGGAGATCACCTCGAGGTAGAGGTGGTGGTTCTGGTTCTTGGCAGTCTACTGATCAGTCCAACAAGGACAAGGACTGTCATTATTGTGGTAAGTATGGGCACATAGCGAAGGAATGTTACAAAAAGCAGAATGACATGAAGACAAAAGGGAAACAACATGGGCATTATGCATCCTCTAGTGGTGGTCAAGATGATCAGGTTGATAGACTCTTTGCCATGCAGCATGTGTCCAAGACTGCGTCAAGGCAGAACAGAGATGACAGGTGGTACATTGACTCTGGTGCGTCAAACCACATGACCCCGCATGGAGAGTGGTTTGATGAGATGGTTGCAGGTACACATGGTCATGTATGTACTGGGGATGACACCCAACATGACATAAAGCATAAAGGGATTGTTCCTCTTATGATGCCTGATGGCAAGAAGAAAGGCTTGCATGATGTCTTACATGTACCGACCATAACAAAGAATTTGTTGTCTGTGGGTCAAATGGCAGAAATGAATCTGCAAGTGAGGTTTAACAAGGATGGATGTTTCATTGAGGAGTATGGAAATGGCTGCAAGCTAATTGCCAAGGGCAGAAGGGATGGCAGGATGTTTACTTTGGAAGCAACCATTCCTGAAATTAAAGCAGCTATGTTTGCTCATGATGAGAGTGCCATCAGAGATGTAGAGATCTGGCACAAGAGAATCGGACATGTCAATGTACAAAAAGCTGAAATCTATGCAGCAGAAAGAAGTAGTACTTGGATTACCTAAATTCAAGTATAATGCTTTTGGTCATGTATGCCCTGCATGTCAGTTTGGGAAGCAGGCACGGTTTCCTTTCATGAGACATGTAAAAAACAGCACTAGGCCTTTACAGTTGGTACACTCTGATGTCTGGGGTCCTTCACATAATGCTTCCTTTGGCGGTGCACGATATTGTCTCATTTATTGATGATTTCAGGGTACACTTGGCTTTATATCTTGAAACATAAGGATGATGTGTTTGATGCATTCAAAGACTTCAAGAAACATGTTGAAAATGAATTGGGCTGTTACATATGATGTTTGAGATAAGATGGAGGAGGTGAATATGTCTCAAACTACTTTGATAGGTATCTTGCTAAACATGGGATCAGAAGACATCGCATTTGCAGTTATACACCGCAGCAAAACGGTGTTGCAGAGAGGAAAAACAGGGTTTTGATGGAGTCAGCTAATGCTGAATGAAAAATGTCTGCCAAATGGTTATTGGGCTGAAGCAGTGGTGACTGTTGTATATGTGCTGAATCAAACCCCTACAGCAGGGATTCATGATGTCACTCCGTATGAACGGCTGTATGGTCATAAACCTGATATTTTACACTTGAAGGTATTTGGCAGCATTGCATATGTGCATATATCGGATGAGAAGAGGAAGAAATTGGATCCTAAGGCAGTGAAAAGTGTGTTTATTGGATATGCACAGGAACGGAAAGATTATAAGTGTTATGTACCTTCTACCCATGAGACACTCATAAGCAGAGATGTGGTAATTGATGAGTTAGCATCTTGGTATGGGAATCCTGTTGCAGTGCCTACTGATGGCTCACCTAGTATGAGTCATGCTGAAAATACTCCTGCAGAGAGTACTTCCATGACTGGTCAGATAGGTGATGTATCATCTACAGTGAGTCCTTGGATAGGACGATTACGGAGTCGCACTACTGCATCCACTGACACGGATATGTCAGTGAGGGGGAGAACAGATAAGGGAAAAGAAAAGGTTTTTGAAGATATAACAGGTCCACTCACTGCAGGTTATGATTCATCTAGCAGTGATAGCTTAGACAGTGAATTGGGGATTCCGTCTGTTATGACGCCAGGTGCTAGATAGAGCCGTTATGTGCCGCCTCATGAGAGGCAAGCTCACAGTGAGCCACAGCTCAGGAGATTAGAGAGGGTCAGACGACCTGTTGACAGGTATACTTACACTGGATATTCAGCCCGTCATTATGCTTATATGACGAAAGTAACAGGTTTTAGAGAACCAAGTAAGTTTGATGAGGCAGTTTCAGATGAGAATTGGCGTGCTGCTATGGATGAGGAATATTCAGCTTTGGCTGAAAATTGTACATGGGATTTGGTACAATTGCCTGAGGGAAAAACACCTATTGGATGCAAGTGGGTGTATAAGGTAAAATGTAAATCAGATGGATCATTGGAAAGATATAAGGCCAGGCTAGTTGCAAAAGGGTATGCGCAGCAGTCTGGTCTTGATTATGAGGAGACTTTCAGCCCTGTAGCAAAGATGGCTACAGTTAGAACTGTGATTGCTTTGGCAGCAGCTAGAGGTTGGAAACTATGGCAGATGGATGTAAAGAATGCATTTCTCAATGGAGAATTACAGGAAGAGGTTTACATGGAACAGCCTGAAGGCTATGTACATCCAGAATTTCCAGCACATGTATGTCAGCTGAAAAAGGCATTATATGGGTTGAAGCAGGCACCCAGAGCATGGAGTGCTCGCATCAGCAGTTATTTACAACAACATGGTTTCCGATTGGGAGATGCTGATCATAGTTTGTTTGCGAAGAAGATAGATAGTGGCTATGTTTTCCTAGTTGTCTATGTTGATAACTTAATCATTACAGCAGATGATGAAAATGGGATTGCTAAAATAAAGACGTGTTTACAGGCTGAATTTAAGGTCAAGGACCTTGGAGAGCTGAGATACTTTTTGGGGATTGAGGTTGTTTCTACACCTCAAGGCATATGGCTGCTATAGAAGCAGTATGCTCATGACATGTTACAGAAATATGGTATGGATGATTGCAAGCCTATGGATACGCCTTTGGAGCAGAATGTCAAGCTCCAGATTGATGTTGGGACAGAGATTGAGAATGTTACTATGTACAGACAGATGGTAGGCAGCTTGATCTATCTCACGATCACTAGACCTGACTTGAGTTATGCTGTGGGGCTGATCAGTTAGTTCATGTAGAAGCCTCGCAAACCACACTTAGATGCAGTCATAAGAATTCTAAGATATGTAAAGGGTACCACAGATCATGGGCTATTTTATGCATATGGAAAAACCCTTGACTTGATGGGGTACACTGATGCTGACTGGGCTGGTTGCACATATGACAGGAGGTCAACCAGTGGCTATGCATTTCGATTGGGTAGTAGCATGATCAGTTGGCAGAGTAAGAAACAGCCTACAGTTGCATTGTCCAATACGGAAGCAGAGTATCGTGGTGCGGCCTTAGCGGCTTGTGAAGCTAAGCGGTTACAGAAGTTACTGAATGACTTGGGAGTACACTTGGACAGCAAAGTCAAGCTGTACTGTGACAATTTGAGCAGTGTTATGTTAGCAAGCAATCTTGTTTATCATGCAAGATCAAAACACATTGAGGTTCACTACCATTTCATCAGGGAAATGGTTTTAGCAGATCAGATTGACTTGGAGCATGTGGACCAGGTAGCAGATATCTTTACCAAATCACTTGGTAAAGATAAGTTCATTCACTTTAGATAGCTACTTGGAGTGATGCAGATGATTTGAGTTTTGTTTTTGAGCTTGAGGGGGAGTGTTAGAAATCAAGCTCACCGTCAGTGTGTCTTCATCTATGACCGACATCTATGACAGCTAGTGTATATAGCTGTCTACATGTGACTACATTAAATAAGTCAGGTTAGTAGTCAGTCAGTGACCTGACTAGAGTTAGTCAGTCTAGTCTGCATTTACACTAGGTCACTTTATCTTGTAGTGTGTGTGTGCTTTTCAGTGTGTGGAAATGAAGGAATGAGCTTGAGAGCCTGAAGGCTCATGGATATGGAGTCTTTTCCTTTCTCTCTCTCTACTCTTTGAACAACCTCAAGGGGCTACGAATTCAGTAGCTCACATGATGAATGCCATGCATAAAGTATTGAGGGATTATATTCCTCAATTGACTCTTCCTTTCCTTGATGATGTTCCAATCAAAGGATGTGAAGTTCATGAGAAAAATGAAGAACTCAATGAACTTGGATGTCGAAAGTTTGTTTTTGACCATATTAATGATTGTGCTCAAATCCTATCTAAATTAGAAGAAGTTCATCTTACTCTTTCAGGAGCTAAATCTGTGTTTGGAGTTGAAGAAATCCTTGTGGTCGGTCATATGTGCGGACCATATGGCCGAAAGCCTTCTCCATCTAAAATAAATGCAATCAGCAAAATGCAAGAAGAATGTACAAATGTTTCAGAAGTGAGAAGATTTCTTGGTGCATGTGTCTTCTACCTTATTTGGATACCACATTTTGCTCATGTTGCTAAAGGACTTTATCAGCTCCTAAGAAAGGGACAAAGGTTTCTATGGACAAAAGAACACACTCAGGCTATTCGAAAACTCAAGAAAATGCTAACTTCGGCTCCCACTTTAAAGAGGGCTAACTACTCTAATGGACAGCCCATTATACTCACAGTGGACACAAGTCCTATTGGAATAGGATGGGCAGTTGGTCAAGACGACCTTGAAGGCAACAAATATGTGATCCGCTTTGGAGCAAAGGTTCTTAATGAACGACAAAGAAGGTATGCTCAAATTAAAAGAGAGCTTTGGGGAGTAGTAACTGCATTAAAATGTGACATGGAGTACTTCATGGGCGCACATGTTATAGTTGAGACAGATTGCCTTCCACTCTTGGGCATGATAGCCAACTGTTCCACTCCTGACATAGCCATGCTAAGATGGATAGCCTATATTAAATCCTTAAATCCTGGTTTGAAACATATTGTAGGTAAAGATAATCCAGTTGCTGACATGCTTTCACGTGCCAGATATGTGGATGAAGAAGAAATGATGGATGAAGAAGAATCAGAGTTTATAAATGGAGCTGTTAATGCAGGTACAACAAAAATTACAGCAAGAACAACAAGTTCAGCTGATAATACAACTTTTACATCAGCAAGGATGGATGAGTCAACTAAAGAAGAACAATGGACAGCTAGTAAATAGCATATTCCATGTTTTGTTACGATTTATTCACACTTTAAAGAAGAATATTATGCAGATGATTGGCTAAAAATTGGCCAATTTTTGAGCACTATGACAAAGAAGGAAGACTGGACTCATGAAGAGTTCAAGAGAATTAAGAGAAAAGCCTATGGTTTTTTTCTTAAAGATGGCTACCTTTGGAGGCATGCAAAAAAGAAAGGAAGAGCACCTGTTCGTGTCTTAGGTGACAAAAAGACAAAAAGACAGGTCATGCAAGAATTCCATGAAAGCCTATTGGCTGGTCATAGAGGCATATGGGGTACTTTTGCCAAAATAAAAGAAAAATTTTGGTGGTAAAAAATGTATAAAGACATTGAGCATTTTGTTGAGTCTTGTCATGCTTGTCAAATGTATTCTATGGTAAAGCATAGAGATGGGCTTCAGCCTACCTATCCTTTATCTATTCACTATAGATGGGTTATTGATTTAGTAACCATGTCTACAGGAATTTGGAACATGAGATATCTAGTACTTGCTAGAGAAGATCTCACAAATCAAGTGGAAGGAAAGGCCTTGACAACAAAGTCCACTCATGCTGTTTGTAGATTTTTACTTGAAGAAGTATTTTGCAGGTATGGATGTGTTGCTAAAGTAACTACTAATAGGGGAGAATTGGATGCCGATGAAGCTCGCCATTTCTTTGCTCAATTGGTAATTAAGCTATCTCTTACTTCTGCTTACAATCCTGAAGGCAATGGTAAGAGTAAAAGAGGTCATCAACCAATTCTTAAAGCTTTAGCAAAATCATGCAAAGGAAAGTTGAGGGAATGGCCTGAAATGCTACCATTTGCATTATGGACTGATAGAACAACCCATAGTGCAGTGACAAGATATATGCCAGCTGAACTCATGTATGGACAGCCACCTATTATGCCTATTGAGGAATCCATTATCACATGGAGTATCTTGCCTTGGGATGAAGGCATGAACATGGAAGAATTGTTGTCTTTACGCATAAGGCAACTTGAAAGAAGGCCAGATGATGTTAAAATAGCCATTGAAAAGCTAAAAACAGCAAGATTAAAGAATAAGAAGAGGTTTGATAAGCACCATTGACTCCATCCAAGAGCTATTCAAGAGAATGACTGGGTTCTTGTTCATGATAGCAGCCTGGATAATCAATATAGTGCTCATAGGAAGTTAGCCAAGGGATGGTTTGGACCATATGTTGTAAAAGTAGTACATAACAATGCTACTTACTCTTTGGCTGAAACGGATGGGACTATGATCAAGATTCCAATAGCTGGGAAACGAATCAAACTCTTCAAACGAAGAGAATCTTCAAGTTATGAACTTGAAGACATAGAAATGAGTCCTCTACTTGAAGACATATAGGAAGAAAAAGACTTAGAGAATGAAGATGAAGAAGAAGACCCTCCTTGACCTGTAATCTTATGAAATGGCACATGCCGGAGGATGTGCAGGTTAGGAGGAGGTGAATGTCAAAGAGTTTACTGTCCATGATATAAATCATGGGATTCTTATAAACACAGAAGAGTTTCACTGGAAGTTGTATGAGATATTTGCATACAAAATTCAGACATTATTATCTGATATCTATCTTAGTTATACAAGTTCTTTGTATTTAGCATATAATTTGCAGATATACCATGTACATTTATGAAAAATAAGTCTATGGGAACCTATAACTTGGACATCTGGAAGTAATTGACAGTCTGTTGGATAAATCACATTAATTCAGGTACACAAATTTGGACAAAACCCAAAAATGTTGCCAAAAACTGTCAAAAGTCCACTAGGTCCACATGGGACCAAAAGTAACTGACTTAGGTGACTAGCAAGTGACCTAGGCTGGTCAAAAAGTGACCAGGGTTAGAGCAAAGAGCAGCCCGTGTTTTTGGCGCAAAATGCGGGCTGCTCTGTCTGAGGGAAACTGGAAGAAAGCTGGAGCTGAGATGCATGGAATGGAGCATGCAAATTGAAGATTAATTGGTCCAACTACTGAAGATGTAAACTTGGTGAGAGCTCCACTTCTCTGCCCCTTTGGTCTAACGAAAATGCATGCTGAAACTGTCTATAAAAGAGGGCAAATCTGAGAGAAGAGTATTCAGCCTACTCTTATGCACGACTTCTGTCATCTTCTCTATCTTATTCTTGGTCCAATGAAGCCTGACTTGTGCCCAAGTACTTGAGTGACTTTGGGCAAGCAAAGGGTGAGGATATTGAAGACTTATGCACTGTTATGGGCTGAAACAACCAGTCATAAATAGGACAGACCACTATTTTGATCTATTTTTATGAGCAAACATGGGTTTTTAATGATTGTAATAGAGGAAAATGACCTCTTTTCTTCAGGACATTGTTCATAGATGATCAAAAGTGCTTCTTCTTGAGTTTATGTACTCATTTTGAATTTCTTTATGGGCTGAAATTTTCTGTTTTAAAACAGGGCTGAAGCTAAAATTATTCTTTTCCCATTCATTTCATGTATCTTTGGCCCAAATCTTGGATGCATTTGATTCTATCAACAATATACTTGACCCAAAGGATTGAAATCCATCTATGTATATGAAATAAATGCCATTAGAACTTGCATTTGACATTCATAAATGAATTAGAAATCTAAAAATATCCTTTATGAAATGATGTATGCATCCTGAAGCATTTGATGTAATCAAGTTAGACTTATTCCTTCTGTTCATGTATGCTAAGTACAAAGTGAGAAGGCTTGAATTCCTCTTCCGTACCTAAATTCTTTCTAAACCCCGAATCTTATTAAAACCCAATCCATTTTTCCTTTCTGAATCTTGAATCCCAAACTCTTCTTCTGCACTAAAAGCCCCGGTGGTAGACCTTCAACTCTTAACGTGACGACAACGATGATTCATTGCAAAGACGATATGGGTTAATAGTGCGATATGCAATTTATACTTCTAGGCTTAAACGAAGTATACTATTTTAATGGACAAAAATCTAATTTTTAATTCATTTCAATGCATAAAGCTATTTGCTAGAAGTGCATTTATGCTTCCTTTATTTTTCCTTTTTTATTGAAAGTATTAATGACTAAGTTCCTTCATCGTGAGCATTTAGGACAAAAATATATCCTACTTCTAACAATTAACCTTGCATGATTGAATTACAACAATATCAAATAAAAATTAGGAAGGAAAACCTAGGCTTGGGGTGAGATGTCCACGTGGATGCTGGGAGACGACCCTCCCGCGGCTGTACCTTGGACTTTCTTAGGAGGCATCGCAATTGTAGTCTTTCCGTCGTGGAAACAGCTTTACAACTCCTTTTTGAAAGTCCACCATGGCTCCCTGTTGCAATAACTTGCACTATCCGTCGAAGGTAGTTTTAGAAGGCTTCCTCCTTGAAGTAGGGAATTCGAAAGGGGGTGTTTCAAAATCTTTGACGAGTAAGACCCATTAAAGCCATGGGGAAGGCCGAAGGAGGCCCTAAGGAAGCCCTTAGGGAGATTTATAATCACGAGGAGGCAAAGTGTTACAACTATATATATAATCTCTCACTTGACTTGGGTCTCACCTATATATACTAACTCTACATCAATATGAATCATTCTTTGGGAGCATGTCTTGTGTATCTCTCTCGTACTCTCTCTCTCTCTCAACATGGTATCAGAGCTATGGATGCGTAGCAACAATAAGGAAGATAAGTTGTTTATACTTGATTGAATTCTTTGCACAAGTGATGATTTGATACATGAACTTGTTCAAATTAGAAGTATTAGTTAATTTTGTCTTTCGGATCCTGTCAAAACCGCTTGTCAATCGGAGTTCTGGATCAAAAGTTATGACAGTTCAGGATTTAAGACAACAATTCAGTTGGAATCTGCGATTCTTTATTTAAAACTGTAATTCTAATTACAGTTCGTTAATCCCCAATTACAGTTCGTTAATCACTCGTCTTCGTTAATGACATTGATTACGACAAGCAAACATATTGCTATTTTTAGCGATGTTTTATTATCATTCACATTCTTTGCTCGACCGAAATAGCACTTTCCTTATATGCGTCATCTCGTCTTGCATGTTACATCTCTATATTTCAGACTTTCTTTTTAGTCACTCAATACTTTTCGTCGTTCTTACGTGCATCTCCCTATTTTGATTGTCATGCGTCTCAACTACGCTCGTCTTGATCATGGTTTGCAGATTCTGCGATCTCATCTTATTTGTTTTCTCTCGACATACAGGCATGGCCAATTGCGTAATCGTTAATGGATATCCGTCTGGCCAACATTCGGTTCCCTTCTTCCAAGGACAAGGCTTTCTTAGGTGGAAAGCAAAGATGATGCTAATTCTTGAAGGTGATGAATTATTTGATATTGTTTTGGGCGACCTGTCTTGCCCAGTTCAACCTATTGATGTGATGAATAACAATTCTCCGATTACTGATGGCCCGTTATTTAAACAATGAAAAATTGATCATACTGATTGGATTCATCGTGACAAAGCGGCTCATTGTTATATATTGTCTGCATTCCTGACTCACTTATGTTCGATGTCTTTCATCTAGAAACCTCTCAAGCTATTTGGGAGTATCTTATCTCAACGTTTGAGAAGAAATCGGTCACTGAAATTTTATATCTCCAAACTTTTTTGAAGAATCTTCAATATAAGGTTGGTACTTCTATGCACTCTCATATCGAGGCTTTTAAAGACATTATCAATCAGCTTGGTGCTGCCGGCGCTCCTGTTGCTAAAAATCAGATTGTTACTCAATTTCTTCATACCATCAAGGATCCTTTATATGACAATATCATCACTATTTTTTCTAAAAAGGATGATATCCACCTTGACAAAGCATGTATATCTCTTATTGAATATTCTCAACATCATGAGCATCATTTGGAAAAATCTGATGCTGTTTTGGTCACTCGCAAACAAAGGGATTTTGATGCTGCTTTTGTTGCTCGCATGAAGCGTTCCGCTTCACGTTTTTAGCAGGGTGGATGCTCTAATCAAGGTAGTAAATCTTCTCGTCTTGCTTATCCTAACAAACATTGTTCTTATTGTGATAAGAAAGGCCATGTGGCTTCTGATTGCTGGGCACGTCAATATGATGAGGAGCATGGAGTTACTACAAAGCAACCTCACCTCGCTCGTCCAAAAGTTTTCCTCCTTGTGATTATTGTTGTAATATTCCCATTTGAGAATATTACTAAACCGACCTCCCGCTCTCATCGTAAACTCGTGCAAAGATTATCACTAGTGCCAGCAGCTAATCTATAACCACACGCGAGAAATGGAGACACTCCACCTTAGGAAAATAAGGCCGGGGATTCAAACCTGCATAGCCGCGGGAAAACTCCCTCTTGGGAGGAGGTTAAGGGGATAAAGGTGGAATTATTGCAAAATTTTTGAATTTATCTTCCCCAGCCGATGTGTGGCTGGGGGAAAGGGATGGGCTAGTAAGGGCAGCATGAGGAGGTGGGGGGAGAGAGCCATGCAACGGGCCATGTGGGGAGGTCCCCTCTCCCCCCCTTGGACTATAAGAACCCCCTTTGTGGAGGGGGGGAAAAAGGAGGCTGCGACAGGCTGCATAAGGCATGAGTGAAGGAGACGGCGACCTGACTGTGGGAGGCGTTGATGCTGCCATTGTGGAGGAAGGAGGAGTGGAGGACGAATCGTCGTGCTGCGCCGTGGAGGAGAGGGAGACACCGGTGACACGTCGCCACATGGGCTTGTTTAGCCGCCGCCAGCAAGCCTCCAAGTCGCCACGCCGCCACGTGCTGCCAGAAGCTTCTTAGAAGCTTCTCTAGGAAGCTTCTAAGGGGGCTTCTCTAAGCCCCCTTCCCGTGGAGTCCCTATAAAGCCCATTTTACCCCCGGGATTTTTAAGTCCCCTTCCCTTTGGATCTCACACAAGCCATTCCCTAGGCGGGTTTTAAAGCCCTCCCTTTTGATCCTCAATAAGCCCATCCCGGACTTTGAAGTAAAGGAAGCTACTAAGGCCCTAGGCCCGGTTCTTCATAAAGAAGAAGAGGGGTTTCTCTAAGCCCTTCCCACTCGATTTCCCCCATAAGCCCATTGAAGAGGGTTGCTTTAAGGCCCTTTTTCAAGAACCTTTACCCCAGAATTTTGAAGAAATTAAGCATAAAGGCCTTGCCACTAATCACCCATAAGGCCCTAGGCTTGGGATTTAGAGTTCCCCTTTTCCGCAAGGCCCACAAAATCCTTCCTAAACCTGGAATTTCAAGGTGAATTAAAGCTCTCAAGCCTCCATTGTCCAAGGGTCCTCATAAGAACCCTAAGGCCTTCCAAAGTCAAATTCCGCAAGTCGGAACTTCGGTCAAGGAAGCCATATCTCAAAGGGAATTGCGCATACAAGGGAGACGGGCCAAGGTCATAAGACTGCAAGCCAAGGCAAGAAGTTGAAATCCACAAAGGCTAACTGGAGATCGAATTCGCGATGGTCTCTAAAAAGTCACAAGGTGCAACCGTAGGAGGATCATCTCCTAATATTCATGTGGACATTTCACCGAACCCGCAAGTCCAGGTTTTCTTCCTATTTTTGATTTACGTCGAAGTAGCAATTATGCATGGTTAATTCATGGAATTAGGATGCACTTTTGCGATTGAAATACATTGGCTATTTTAAAGGAAGTAACTCACGATTGAAGATCGGTCGTTTGTATTTTTCAATGGAATGAACGAAAAAGAGCATAAGGTGTCTATGCATTTGTAGGACCTTATCAGTAAGTTTCCTTTTGTGCATTCAAAAGTGACGAGCCTAGGACAATTGTTACCTCATTACAAGGTTGAAATTATTGAGGTACACCTTTTTACTAGGCATGGAAAGATTAATGGCATGTCACATTTTTAGATAAATCTTCCTTGTAATGATTCATGAGGAAAAGTTAACACTCATAAGATGTTATTCGAAAAGAAATAGAAGAGCACGAAAATGATATATGGACTTGCCAGTGGCATGTAAAATGGAATAAGTTAACACTAGCTTTAGTTTTGTATGAGCTTCATTGACTACACTGTAGCTAGGAGAAAGTTGCGTATTGCATAGTCGTCATGCAAAAATGTCATTCATCAGGAGCCGCATTTAGGAAAGGTTGCATGGTTTATCAAAGCATGAGATTCTAAGGTGTAGACAACCAGGTTGTAGGCATGATTATTTGATGTAAGTCCTAGTAGGACCTAGGAAAGTTAGTGTCCAGATTATCAGGCATTTTTACTTTACCAAGGAAAGATAGGGTTATTGTGAACCATGTGATGCGTAGAAGCAGTGAATCGCATGTTTACATGTATTGGTGTAGTTGTAACTATTTTTCCCTTTAGATCTAGTTTATTAGCTCTAGGAAAGGCTCATCCTTGTCGCAAGACAAGTATATTGAATTGTCTAAATCATCTAACCCACAAGGGATTCATATAGGCATGGTTCAGTCGATATGATAATTATCCCAAGTGCTAACTAGGGTTTAGCGCGATAAGGATTCGACCTAGTTTTACACTTGTTGCCAAGTCAAAACCCTCAAACCCAATGATCATACCCACATTCACAAAATGTTGAGTCAATTGGATGCTCATGCATAAAACGATCTAAGGTTGCCACCCTAAGGATCATTCGACCTAGTGCTAGAACTTGGTTTGAGTTGGAATCCCTAGGACCGAACGTTGTCGGTCTAGTGCAATTAGGATTGGGGTGAGTGAGGAGACGCCCTAAACCCTACTTCGAGTCTAATCATAATTCTTGACCAGAAAACACCATTCAAAAGTGAAATGATCTCTTGGAATGGAGGCGGCCCTTGTGCAACAAGTTGCAATGTCGCATAGCCTTGTGGTTTGATCACAAGAAAGTTTTGCCAATCCTTAGAATGAGGTTGGCAGATTCTTGCGCAAATTTAACTTACAAGAGGATGAGTAATCATCCTGTTACATCACCTTTCTTGGGGAATAATTGCCAAGAAAAAGGAGAGTTAGGTATTTGCTTGGAAGCAAATGACCAATCAATAAATTGAAGCGACATGGTCGCCAGGATTTACTATTAATAAAACCTAAGGTATTGGTTAAGTTGGGTTAACAGGGTATGGCCCTAACCCAAGGACAAAAGGGTGAACAAACAAACCCTTGGGGATCTTGCCAAGTCGCAATTGATCCCAGATCGAATGCTGGATGCATTCGGAGAGAAAGATTCACTCCTTAACAGTTGGCCAAATAAACGACCACTGAAATTGATTGTGCTTGTAATAGTTTAGAAAGCACTGTTTGCATTGTTTGCTCAAGGAACTAAAGGATGAAAAGATATCTAAATGCTTCAGGTTGAGGGCCTAAAGGGAGAGGCAGCTTCAGTTACCCCCGACTGCCTGCCTGACCCTAACCAAGGGGGTTGTTGACCGCGCCGGGAACGTGGACCGAACCCGCCGCGAGAGGTCTTTCCGTTGAGCTCTACTTGGAGCAGGAGGACGCTTGGGTGCCAGGGGGGCTCTGGCTGTAAATCCCTCGCCTTCCGGGTCCTGCACAAGAGGCTAACGTGACTCGGGATTGGATCTCGAGGCCCGCATACTAGTCTACGGGCAGAAGCTTGGAATAGTGATCCCTAGCAGATTACTGGATAAGCCTTCGGGTGGATTATGGACAAGCCTACGGGCGGAACTCCTTGTATTCCAAAGATAAAATGATGAAATGATAATAAAGAAGTTGTTTGATATTGTTTTTCTATGTCACGTGATAAGATTACGTGAAGAAACCAGTGCTTAATAGGGTTAATTAAAGAAGCTGATTGTTATATGTCAAATTAATGTGTTAGATAATTACATAACTAAAACAAACCGAGAAAAGTGCGGAGGATGGACCATGGGTCCGTCCTACGGATGGGTGGTCCCGGTTAGCCGGGAACTTTTCTCAAAGATCTGGAAGAGCAGCGGGAGGTTCATCGAAAGCAATGACCGAGAATTATGTTTTACCCAATTTACACTGTTAAGGGGAACGGAATGGGACTATGGCAGAGAGGTTGAGTTTTGCATCCCTCTCGTTTCCCATTCTCCTTGAACCAAGTGCAGCGTGATTCCGCTTCGGACCTGGCATTTCTGCGTAAAGTAGTTCGCTCGGGTCTGACGCTAGTTGCTGCTAGCTAATGACCAAACCCAAATTCAGGTCGATCCTAAGTGGGAACGGCCAGGATACTTCCGCTACATGGCAGACGCGGGAAGACCTAGATCGCAAGTCCCGTAACATTCCATGGGAGTGCCGAGCGGAGCTTTCTAGACATCCTTTCCGATGGACTGCTAAGACGTGTCCGGGATGACTCTAGGGGACACTTACAGTTGGTATCAGAGCTAACCAACAAAGAACTTGTTTTTAGGAAATTTTAATAAGACGAAGTAAAGAAAATGCTACTGTCCCAAACATTTCCTTACTTTCAATGCTGTCTTGCAGAATTATGAAGCATGGAACAAGTTCTTAGTGTTCCGAGTCATGTTTATGACCGCGATGCATTCCACGGATTATTGACAAAGGGTTGAGATGATGAACATCCTAGACCGCATTTACAATCCATCGCCTGTGTACGTGGAACGGAGATGGATGGGTGTTACAGGGATCTATTACATAACTGCCTATCAACCTGCGTACCTTCAAATTAACTTGAAGAGAATCAAGTGGATGGAGGATTTGAAGATCGTAAAGCTGTTCGTCTTTGTTGAGGCTCATGCAAACGCGACCCTACAGGTCGGAGGTCGAAGGGTTAACCAGAATAAGTATGTGTACGGGGAAGTGATTCAAAGAATCCTTGCTGACCGAATCAAGGTTTTGGGACGTCATGAGAAGAATGGATATCAAAGGAAAAGATACCCTAATCTTCCAATGAACTATCGATTCCTGAAAATCGATGACCCCAATCCGTACTACTACTCAGTTCCTGTAGCTGAATGCAATAATATCTTATTCTCTTCGAATTAATGTATGAACTTGTTCCATCGCCCCAAGAAATAATTATACCTCGAAAGGGCTATGTTGATATGAATGGAATAAAACTTTTTTTTCCGATTGTCTTGACTATGAATATTGATAAAGAAGTAAAGTGATTTGGTCACTTGGCTGAAGGAATACGTGGACGTAGCTTCTGAAGAGTTAACAGAACTCTCGCTTCAAAGTGAAGTAGATCATGAGATCAAGCTAGTAATAGGAGCTGCGCCAATTGCGAAGAGACCCTATAGAATGTCTATACCAAAAGCAATTGAGTTGAAGGAACAACTCAAGCAACTACTAGATTAGGGCTACATCCGTCCTAACAGTTACCATGGGAAGCACCAGTACTGTTCCAGAAAAAGAAAGATGGAACACTTCAACTATATATTGATCACAGTGGGTTGAATCAATCAACAGTCAAGAACAAATATCATATTCTTAGAATAGATGAGCTTCTTGATAGTCTTCAGGATGCCAAGATCTTCTCCAAGATTATTTTAGGTCTGGTTACTATCAGATAAGAATCAAGGAAGAAGATATCCCAAAGACGACCTTCAACACTAGATATGGACACTTGAGTTCTAGTTATGTCATTAGGGCTTACGAAGGTGCCTGACACATTCAATAGGTTAATGCAGGATATTTTTTAGACCATATCTTGATAACTTCGTGCTCGTCTTCTTTGATGACACTCTATTCCAAACAAGAGGGAGATCATCAATCCCAACTTCGGATTTTCCTTGAGACAGGGAGGTCACACAAGTTGTATGCTAAGATGACGAAATTATGCATTCCTCAAACATTAGATTGGTTATTTGGGATTCATCATATCAGTAGAAGGAATCTCAGTGGAGCCAGCCTAAGTTAGAAATGTTCTAGGATGGCCAAATACCAACAACTGTCAAAGAAATACTCAGCTTTCTTGGACTGACAAGATGGTATGGGGTCTTCATCAAAAACTATGCTTTGATTGCAGCACCTTTGACAAAATTATTGAAGAAGCAAACGTCCATTGCATGGTCAACTGCCGAACAAACTAGCTTTGATAGGTTGAAGCAAAGTTTGGTATTAGTACCGATCCTAAAACTTCTAGACCACAGTAAGGAGTAGAGGTAGTAACTGATACTAGCATGCTTATGTAGAAAAGTCATCCTATAGCCTAATCTTCAAGAAACTGAAGAGCCATGAAAAGAATTATGCTACCCATGATCTTGAACTTTTAGTTGTCAAGCTTCGGAGACACTACCTGCGGGGTAACAAGTTTACACTAGTGACTGATCATAAAAAAAGTCTCAAGTGGAACTTTACCTAGAACAAGCTCAACATGAGGCAATGTCAGTTGATTGAAGTGCTGGAGGAGTATGACCTTAAGATCAAGTACCGAACTGAAAAGGAGTATGTAGTTGCTGATGCACTCAGTCGCAAGGTATTCCTAAATTCCCTAATCTTGCAGAATCCATCAATAGCTAGATCTCTAGCTACAAAGGTATCTATGCCAAGCAACCCTATTTTCGAACTAGCTAGAGAGGAAGCATGCCATGATCTAGCCTATCAAAAGGTGCTAAGGGAAATCTCTATCAAGGACCAGGAACAAAAGCTATAGGCCAAAGGTCATGAATTCTCTGTCAATAATGGACATGTCTACTATAGAATGAGAGCATGTATACCGGCAAGCCAGTTACTTAAACAGAAGAGATTGTGCGAAGCTCATGATTTCACTTTCTTGGGACATCAAAGCTGCGAAGGATAGACAGAAGGCATACACGGATTTGAAGTGTCAAGATAGAATATTTGAGGAAGGAGACAATGTCTTCATTCACGTATGCCCAAAGAAGAGTTCCCTATCCTTAGGGGATTGCAAGAAGCTAAGTCCAAGGTATTGTGGACCATACAAGATCCTCAAATACCTAGCACCCAATGCTTATAGACTGAAACTCCCTGAGAACCTAAAGGTTCATAATGTATTCCATATCAGCCCATTGAACAAGTATGTACCTAATCCTAGCCATGTACTTGATGACCAACAAGTTGTAATGCCTAGCCAAGGAGTCCTTGAGCTACGGCCTAACAGGATCTTAGATGTTGGGGAGAGACAACTGAGATCCAGAACCTTGAGAGAATGCCTCGTCCACTGGAAAGATTATCCCAAGGAGGATGCCACTTGGATGGATGAAAGCACTCTCAACCAACAATATCCCCAGTTCATCTCGAGATGAGGACATCTCGATTCCTCCAAGGGGGAGAGAATGTAATATTCCCATTTGAGAATATTACTAAACCGACCTCCCGCTCTCATCGTAAACTCGTGCAAAGATTATCACCAGTGCCAGCAGCTAATCTATAACCACACGCGAGAAATGGAGACACTCCACCTTAGGAAAATAAGGCCGGGGATTCAAACCTGCATAGCCGCGGGAAAACTCCCTCTTGGGAGGAGGTTAAGGGGATAAAGGTGGAATTATTGCAAAATTTTTGAATTTATCTTCCCCAGCCGATGTGTGGCTGGGGGAAAGGGATGGGCTAGTAAGGGCAGCATGAGGAGGTGGGGGGAGAGAGCCATGCAACGGGCCATGTGGGGAGGTCCCCTCTCCCCCCCTTGGACTATAAGAACCCCCTTTGTGGAGGGGGGGAAAAAGGAGGCTGCGACAGGCTGCATAAGGCGTGAGTGAAGGAGACGGCGACCTGACTGTGGGAGGCGTTGACGCTGCCATTGTGGAGGAAGGAGGAGTGGAGGACGAATCACCGTGCTGCGCCGTGGAGGAGAGGGAGACACCGGTGACACGTCGCCACATGGGCTTGTTTAGCCGCTGCCAGCAAGCCTCCAAGTCGCCACGCCGCCACGTGCTGCCAGAAGCTTCTTAGAAGCTTCTCTAGGAAGCTTCTAAGGGGGCTTCTCTAAGCCCCCTTCCCGTGGAGTCCCTATAAAGCCCATTTTACTCCCGGGATTTTTAAGTCCCCTTCCCTTTGGATCTCACACAAGCCATTCCCTAGGCGGGTTTTAAAGCCCTCCCTTTTGATCCTCAATAAGCCCATCCCGAGCTTTGAAGCAAAGGAAGCTACTAAGGCCCTAGGCCCGGTTCTTCATAAAGAAGAAGAGGGGTTTCTCTAAGCCCTTCCCACTCGATTTCCCCCATAAGCCCATTGAAGAGGGTTGCTTTAAGGCCCTTTTTCAAGAACCTTTACCCCAGAATTTTGAAGAAATTAAGCATAAAGGCCTTGCCACTAATCACCCATAAGGCCCTAGGCTTGGGATTTAGAGTTCCCCTTTTCCGCAAGGCCCACAAAATCCTTCCTAAACCCGGAATTTCAAGGTGAATTAAAGCTCTCAAACCTCCATTGTCCAAGGTTCCTCATAAGAACCCTAAGGCCTTCCAAAGTCAAATTCCGCAAGTCGAAACTTCGGTCAAGGAAGCCATATCTCAAAGGGAATTGCGCATACAAGGGAGACGGGCCAAGGTCATAAGACTGCAGGCCAAGGCAAGAAGTTGAAATCCACAAAGGCTAACCGGAGATCGAATTCGCGATGGCCTCTAAAAAGTCACAAGGCGCAACCGTAGGAGGATCGTCTCCTAATATTCATGTGGACATTTCACCGAACCCGCAAGTCTAGGTTTTCTTCCTATTTTTGATTTACGTCGAAGTAGCAATTATGCATGGTTAATTCATGGAATTAGGATGCACTTTTGCGATTGAAATACATTGGCTATTTTAAAGGAAGTAACTCACGATTTAAGATCGGTCGTTTGTATTTTTCAATGGAATGAACGAAAAAGAGCATAAGGTGTCTATGCATTTGTAGGACCTTATCAGTAAGTTTCCTTTTGTGCATTCAAAAGTGACGAGCCTAGGACAACTGTTACCTCATTACAAGGTTGAAATTATTGAGGTACACCTTTTTACTAGGCATGGAAAGATTAATGGCATGTCACATTTTTAGATAAATCTTCCTTGTAATGATTCATGAGGAAAAGTTAACACTCATAAGATGTTATTCGAAAAGAAATAGAAGAGCACGAAAATGATATATGGACTTGCCAGTGGCATGTAAAATGGAATAAGTTAACACTAGCTTTAGTTTTGTATGAGCTTCATTGACTACACTGTAGCTAGGAGAAAGTTGCGTATTGCATAGTCGTCATGCAAAAATGTCATTCATCAGGAGCCGCATTTAGGAAAGGTTGCATGGTTTATCAAAGCATGAGATTCTAAGGTGTAGACAACCAGGTTGTAGGCATGATTATTTGATGTAAGTCCTAGTAGGACCTAGGAAAGTTAGTGTCCAGATTATCAGGCATTTTTACTTTACCAAGGAAAGATAGGGTTATTGTGAACCATGTGATGCGTAGAAGCAGTGAATCGCATGTTTACATGTATTGGTGTAGTTGTAACTATTTTTCCCTTTAGATCTAGTTTATTAGCTCTAGGAAAGGCTCATCCTTGTCGCAAGACAAGTATATTGAATTGTCTAAATCATCTAACCCACAAGGGATTCATATAGGCATGATTCAGTTGATATGATAATTATCCCAAGTGCTAACTAGGGTTTAGCGCAATAAGGATTCGACCTAGTTTTACACTTGTTGCCAAGTCAAAACCCTCAAACCCAATGATCATACCCACATTCACAAAATGTTGAGTCAATTGGATGCTCATGCATAAAACGATCTAAGGTTGCTACCCTAAGGATCATTCGACCTAGTGCTAGAACTTGGTTTGAGTTGGAATCCCTAGGACCGAACGTTGTCGGTCTAGTGCAATTAGGATTGGGGTGAGTGAGGAGACGCCCTAAACCCTACTTCGAGTCTAATCATAATTCTTGACCAGAAAACACCATTCAAAACTGAAATGATCTCTTGGAATGGAGGCGACCCTTGTGCAACAAGTTGCAACGTCGCATAGCCTTGTGGTTTGATCACAAGAAAGTTTTGCCAATCCTTAGAATGAGGTTGGCAGATTCTTGCGCAAATTTAACTCACAAGAGGATGAGTAATCATCCTGTTACATCACCTTTCTTGGGGAATAATTGCCAAGAAAAAGGAGAGTTAGGTATTTGCTTGGAAGCAAATGACCAATCAATAAATTGAAGCGACATGGTCGCCAGGATTTACTATTAATAAAACCTAAGGTATTGGTTAAGTTGGGTTAACAGGGTATGGCCCTAACCCAAGGACAAAAGGGTGAACAAACAAACCCTTGGGGATCTTGCCAAGTCGCAATTGATCCCAGATCGAATGCTGGATGCATTCGGAGAGAAAGATTCACTCCTTAACAGTTGGCCAAATAAACGACCACTGAAATTGATTGTGCTTGTAATAGTTTAGAAAGCACTGTTTGCATTGTTTGCTCAAGGAACTAAAGGATGAAAAGATATCTAAATGCTTCAGGTTGAGGGCCTGAAGGGAGAGGCAGCTTCAGTTACCCCCGACTGCCTGCCTGACCCTAACCAAGGGGGTTGTTGACTGCGCCGGGAACGTGGACCGAACCCGCCGCGAGAGGTCTTTCCGTTGAGCTCTACTTGGAGCAGGAGGACGCTTGGGTGCCAGGGGGGCTCTGGCTGTAAATCCCTCGCCTTCCGGGTCCTGCACAAGAGGCTAACGTGACTCGGGATTGGATCTCGAGGCCCGCATACTAGTCTACGGGCAGAAGCTTGGAATAGTGATCCCTAGCGGATTACTGGATAAGCCTTCGGGCGGATTATGGACAAGCCTACGGGCGGAACTCCTTGTATTCCAAAGATAAAATGATGAAATGATAATAAAGAAGTTGTTTGATATTGTTTTTCTATGTCACGTGATAAGATTACGTGAAGGAACCAGTGCTTAACAGGGTTAATTAAAGAAGCTGATTGTTATATGTCAAATTAATGTGTTAGATAATTACATAACTAAAACAAACCGAGGAAAGTGCGGAGGATGGACCATGGGTCCGTCCTACGGATGGGTGGTCCCGGTTAGCCGGGAACTTTTCTCAAAGATCTGGAAGAGCAGCGGGAGGTTCATCGAAAGCAATGACCGAGAATTATGTTTTACCCAATTTACGCTGTTTAGGGAAATGGAATGGGACTATGGCAGAGAGGTTGAGTTTTGCATCCCTCTCGTTTCCCATTCTCCTTGAACCAAGTGCAGCGTGATTCCGCTTCGGACCTGGCATTTCTGCGTAAAGTAGTTCGCTCGGGTCTGACGCTAGTTGATGCTAGCTAATGACCAAACCCAAATTCAGGTCGATCGTAAGTGGGAACGGCCAGGATACTTCCGCTACGTGGCAGACGCGGGAAGACCTAGATCGCAAGTCCCGTAACATTCCATGGGAGTGCCGGGCGGAGCTTTCTATACATCCTTTCCGATGGACTGCTAAGACGTGTCCGGGATGACTCTAGGGGACACGTTACAATTGTGCACATACAGATTATCCATCTCGTCGTTGTTATAAACACAGATATGATGAAGAACATTCTCGAGCTTATATTATTCAACAAACTACAACAGATGATGATCATACTCATCAGGAGCTCAATTTCGTCCATCATGTTATCTCTCCAGAAAAGGTACTTCATGTTCATGATGGTTCTCTATTCATCATTGATTTAGGTGCCATTGGAAACATGACATACCAATCGCAGTGGCTTCACAAGTATCATTCTCTTCCTATCAAGAAGTTTGTTTACCTTGCGGATGATACGACTTGTCAAGTCAAAGGAGTGGGTGATTTATATCTGGGGACTGTTTCATCCACTAGAATATTAAGAGGAGTTCTTCATGTTCCAGATTTGCAAAGAAATCTTCTTTTTGTTGCTCGTCTAGTTGATCTTGGTTTGTTTGTTGGCTTTGATCATAATCAATGTCGTATGGAGAAAGACTGACATACTATAGCAGTGGCTCCTCGACATGGTAATCTATTGGAGCTATCATTGAACGATACAGTTGCAAATGTTGTTATTGCCCCTGGAGATGCAGATTGCAAATTATGGCATCAACAATTTGCACACTCCGATTTTGCCAAAATTCTTGATCTTCATCGTCATGGTCTTGTGCAAGGTATGGATCTTAAATCTCATCCACGTATGGGAATATGTGAGTACTGTGCACTTGGAAAACACCATCGTTCACCTTTCCACACTTCTCCTACATCACATTCCTGTGCTCTCTTGGATTTGGTTCATACCGATATTTGCGGTCCTTTTCCTGCCTCAAAGTCTCAATATCGATATTTTATAACTTTCATTGATGATTTCTCATGGTACACACATGTCTATCTTCTTTGACATAAGTCTAAGGCTTTATCTATATTTAAACAATACAAGATAAGTGTGGAGCTTCAAACTGGATTCTCTATAAAGACGCTTCACAGTGACAATGGCGGTGAAGATGTATCCAATCTATTTGATGACTTTTGTAAGGATCAAGGTATTCATCATGAGTTTACAGTTCCTTATTCTCCTTAGCAAAATGGTGTTGCTGAGCGCAAAAATCACACTATTCTTAATGCTATACATTGCATGCTTATACACTCTGGTTTGTCTCGAAAGTTTTGGACTGAAGCACTTCTAACAGCCATTTTTATTCAAAATCATCTTCCAACAACTGCACCTGCTGGTAAAATTCCGATAAAAATCTGGATAGGGAAGACACCTTCAGTCTCTCACTTTCGCACATTTGGATGCATTGCTTATATTCATGTGCCCAAGGACACTCCACATAAGTTGGATCCTCTAGGTTTGAAGGTTATTTTTCTTGGTTATTCAGATCATTCCAAAGGTTACAAATTTTATGATCCTTCTACTCAAAAGGTTATCATTAGTTGTGATGCTACATTTGATGACAAGATTATGGGTGGCACATGGTTGTCAGATGTTTCAGATGATACACAGTCTTTGCTTAGTGCATTTCCTTACTTGCTTTGTGAGTCTACTAATTCTGATGATCATAAACCTCCTTCACCTCCAAAGAAGATTGATGAAAATTTGGAGATCTATGTCGATCTTCCTATTGAGATAGAGCATGGATTCTATTCTATTGAATATGATGTCTTTGATGATGCTATGTCTGTCCAAGAGGATCCAATATCGTATATGGAAGCTATCAATTCATCTCAAAGGGATCAATGGCAAGAAGCTATGCAAGCTGAGTACGATTCTTTAATCTCCAAAGGTACATGGATTCTTACTGAACTCCCCCCAGATCGTGTTCCTATCAAATGTAAATGGGTTTATAAAACCAAGACCAAAGCTGATGGCTCGTTTGATAAGTTCAAAGCACGACTTGTTGCAAAAGGTTACTCACAGATTGCAGGAGTAGATTATCAAGAAACATTTTCTCCCGTTGTGCACTCCACAACTGTTCGTATGATTTTGGCTTTTGCAACACTATTTGATCTAGAAATTTACCAAATGGATGTTAAAACGGCTTTTCTCAATGGAGATCTTGAAGAAGAAGTCTATATGGAGCAAGCTGAAGGTTTTATGATTGCAGGAAAGGAGCGTCTTGTATGCCAACTTCATCATGCATTATATGGATTGAAGCAAGCCTCTCGTGCTTGGTATATTAAGATTGATCAGTTCCTCACATCTAAAGGTTTTATTGCATGTTTTGCTGACCCAAATCTTTACATCAAAAGGGAGGACAAATGTTTTATTATTCTTGCTCTATATGTTGATGATTCTGTTCTTGTGTCAAATAATATTACTTTCTTGGATGCTATGAAGAAGCTTTTATTGACTGCATTTGAAATGGTGGATCTTGGTGAGATACATTCTTGTTTGGGTATTCAAGTTCAACGACACTGACAACAAGGCATTCTTCTTCTTTGCCAAACAAAGTTTATTAATGATATTGTTAAGAAGTTTGGGTTGACAAATGTGCACTCTGCCAACACTCCCATTCTTTTGAGCTCTACCAAGGGTACATCTACAACACGCAATGAAGAATTAGACATTCATCAACCTTTTGCTAATCTTGTTGGTTGTCTTCAATTTATTGGTTTAAACACAAGACCAGATATTTTATTTGCACCTAACTTTTTGGGACAATATATTTCTTCCCCTTCCACTATTCATTGGAGTGCTGTAAAACGTATTCTTAAGTACCTCGAGGGTACTAAGGAATTTGGTCTTATTTATCGTCGTCGAGAGGATTATTCTTTATCTTCTTCAGCTTCTCTTGACCTTATTGGATATACAGATGTTGATTGGGCAAGTTCACACTTATCCATGCGATCTACAAGTGGGAATTGTTTCTTTGTAAATGGATGTTTGGTTTCTTGGTCCAGTAAGAAACAAGGATGTGTTGCGGTTTCTACAACTGAGGCCGAATATGTTGTTGCATCATTAGCAGCTCGCGAGCTAGTTTGGCTTCGACAACTACTTGCAGATTTGGGACATCCTTCATCATCTAGTACACCTCTTTGATGCGATAACCAAAGTGCCATTAGTATTACCAAAGACTATATACAACATAGTAAATCAAAGCATATTGCTATTCATTATCATTATGTTCGACATGAAGTCAAGAAAGGTTCCATTATGGTGGAGCATTGTCCCAGTGATCAAATGGTTGCAGACATCTTCACAAAAGCTCTTAGCAAAGCTCGCTTTAGTTCATTAAGACATGCACTTGGTATTGTTCCAAGTTCTTGTCTCACTGATTGAGGCATGTATCATTGTATTCAAGAAAACTTTATAGTAAATCATTTTTGTATCGTAGGTATGTGTAGGGGCTCGGGTTTTTCCCTTGTTCTCCCCAAGGGTTTTTTCACTCGTAGCCAGAGACCTTTGTTTGAGTGGGGATGTTACAACTATATATATCATCTCTCACTTGACTTGGGTCTCACCTATCTATACTAACTCTACATCAATATGAATCATTCTTTGGGAGCATGTCTTGTGTATCTCTCTTGTACTCTCTCTCTCTCTCTCTCAACACAAAGGACCCTTAAGGTCAAGCTTTTTGAGGGGGGGAAAAGGCCCTAAGGAAGCCTTAAAGAGGAATTTTAAGGGGGGGATTTCAAGAGGCACTGGAGGAAGGGACTAACGGGGGGTTTTAAAATAGGGGGAGGGGGGGTTTCAAGATGCCACAAAGGAAGGGGGCTAAAGGAAATTTAAAACACAGGGGGGGGGGGGGGGGGGGGTGGTTCACAAAGCCCAAAGGAAGAAGGGCTTAAGAAGGTCCCCCTTGGAAGCCTCTAAGCTTCCAGAAGCTTATCCATGTGGGGGGGGAAATTCGTAGGCCGTCTGATGGCGGCGACGTCCAGGCGGCTGGGCGGCTCGGCAGCTCCTTGTCAGCACAGAGCGGCAACCTCCTTGGCTTCTTCCTCCCTCAAGCCTTCTCTCTCTCACCGAGACTGCTCAAAACGGCGTTGTAGCGGCCCTCCCTCCTTGTCTTCTACTAGGCAACAGCAGCAGCCCCCGGGGTTTAAATAGGGGAGGGGAGGGAATCCTTCCTCCCCTACGTGGCCGCGCCATGGCGATTAGTAGCCAACGAGCTCCACCGAGGAACTTTCTCATGCTTTCTATTCCCCTCCCCCTCCAGCTCGACAGTCGGCTAGGGAGGGGGATAAGGAAAAAAATTTGCCATTATCCTAGTTAATTGATCAAAATGCTATATCATTATCCCCACTACTTAATAAGGGGGGTTCATGCGTGATTTGTAGTGTTCGGTATATTACATTCTCTCCCCCTTAGAGGAATTGAGATGTCCTCATCTCGAGATAAACTGGGGATATTGATGGTTGAGAGTGCCTTCATCTATCCAAGTGGCATCCTCTTCGAGATAATCTCTCCACTGGACGAGGCATTCTCTCAAGGTTCTGGATCTCAGTTGTCTTTCCCTAACATCTAAGATCCTTTCAGGCCTTAGTTCAAGGACTCCTTGACTAGGCATTACAACTTGTTGGTCATCAAGTACATGGTTAGGATTAGGTACATACTTTTTCAATAGGCTGATATGGAATACATTATGAACCTTTAGGCTCTCTGAGAGTTGGAGTTTATAAGCGTTAGGTCCTAGGCACTTGAGGATCTTATATGGTCCACAATACCTTGGACTTAGTGTCTTGCAATCTCCTAAGGATAGGGAACTCTTCTTAGGGCGTACATGAATGAAGACCATGTCTCCTTCTTTGAAGACTCTATCTTGACGCTTCAAATCCGTGTATGCCTTCTGTTTATCCTTGGCAGCTTGGATGTCTTGTCTTATTGACTTTATTTGGTCATCCATCTCTTCCAACATCTGCCTTGAAGCTTCAACCCTCAAGGTTGGATCTAAGAAGTTTAGGGGACTTCTGCAGTCATGACCGTACAATGCTTGGAAAGGGGTCATCTGAATGCTTTGTTGGTAAGAAGCATTGTAGGCAAATTCAACCAAAGGTAATTATTGAATCCACCTCTTCGGCTCACGAGAGCAGTATGCCCTAAGCATATCCTCCATGACTTGATTTACTCGCTCTGTTTGGCCATCTGTTTGGGGATGGTAAGCGGTGCTAAAGCAGAGTTGAGTCCCAATAGCTTCAAAGATAGATCTCTAGAAGTGTGACGTGAAGAGAGAATCATGATCACTAATGATTCTTCTGGGTAACCCATGTATCTTGAATATCTCCTTGATAAACAATCTTGCAATGTTTGAGGATTTATAGTTTGCCTTTACTGGAATAAGGTGTGCAACCTTAGTAAGCATGTCAACCACAACCATGATGGAGTTGTATCCTCCCTGGACTTGGGATAGGCCTACAACAAAATCCATACTGATGAATTCCCATTTCATTTGGGAAATGTCAAGCGGTTGCAGTTTCCTTGGCATCTTGATATGTTTGGCTTTGATACGTTGACAAGACAAACACTTGGTGACTTATTTGAGAACGTCACCTTTAAGCCTCTCCCAATGGTAGCTCTTCCTAACTGCATTAAGAGTCTTGGCATAGCTAGGATGTCTTGAGAAAGGGGAATCATGAGCTTCCCACAATATCTTTTGCTTAAGTGACTGGCTTGCTAGTATACACAGCCTTGTTCTATAGTAGACGAGTCCACTATTGATAGAAAATTCATGATACTTAGCCTGTAGCTTTTGATTCTGATCCTTGATAGAGATCTCCCTTAGCCTTGTTTGGTAGGATGGATCATGGCATGCATTCTCTCTAGCTAACTCAAGTATTGGGTTGTTTGGCATATATACTTATGTAGCTAGAGATCTATCTGTTGATGGATTTTGTAGGATTAGAGAATTAAGGAATGTCTTGCGACTGAGTGCATCGGTAACTACATTCTTTTTTCCTAGTCAGTACTTGATTTCAAAGTCATACTCCTCCAACACTTCAATCCACCGATGTTGCCTCATGTTGAGCTCATTCTGGGTAAAGATCCATTTGAGACTCTTATGGTAAGTTACTAGAGTAAACTTGTTTCCCAACAGGTAGTGTCTCCAAAGCTTTAGAGCATGGATGACAACTAGCAATTTGAGATCATGCGTAGCATAATTCTTTTCATGACTCTTCAATTTCCTTGAAGAGTATGCTACTGGATGACCTTCCTGCATGAGCACACATCCAAAGGCAAGTATGTTAGCATCGGTTACTACCTCGAACTCCTTATTGAGGTCGCGAAGTTTTAGGATAGGTGCTAATACCAAAAATTGCTTCAATCTGTGGAAGCTATTTTGTTCGGGAGTTGACCATGCAAAGGAAGTTTGCTTCTTCAGTAAGCTCGTTAGAGTGCAATCAAAGCATAGTTTTTGATAAAGACCCTATACCATCCTGTCAATCCAAGAAAGCTGCGTATGTCTTTGACAGATGTTGGTATGGGCCATTCTAGCACATCTCTGACCTTGGCTGGGTCCACTGAGATTCCATCCGCTGATACTATGAATCCCAAATATTCAATCTGACACTTGAAGAATGCACACTTCTTCATCTTAGCATACAGCTTATGCGCCCTCATTGTCTTAAGGACAATCCGAAGTTGGGGTTCATGATTTTCTTCCTATTTGGAATAGACTAAAGTGTCGTCGAAGAAGACAAGCACGAAATCATCAAGATATAGCCTAAAGATATCTTGCATTGACCTGTTGAAGGTGGCAGGTGCATTCGTAAGTCTGAATGACATAACTATTAACTCAAAGTGCCCATATCTTGTATTGAAGGTCGTCTTTGAGATATCTTATTCCTTGATCCTTATTTGATAATAATCTGACCTGAGATCAATCTTGGAGAAGATCTTTGCACCTTGAAGACGATCAAGAAGCTCATCTATTCTAGGAATAGGGTACTTGTTCTTGACCGTTGATTGATTCAATCCTCGATAATCAATACATAGTCAAAGTGTTCCATCTTTCTTTTTCTAGAACAGTCCTGGAGCTGCCCATAGTGAACTGCTAGGCCGGATGTAGCCGTGATCTAGCAGTTGCTTGAGTTGTTCCTTTAGCTCAATTGCTTCTGGTATGGACATTCTATAAGGTCTCTTTGCAATTGGTGTAGCTCCTAGTACTAACTTAATCTCATGATCCACTTCCCTTTGAGGCGGGAGTTCTGTCAACTCTTCAGGGAATACGTCCGCGTATTCCGTTAGCCAAGAAGGTCCTTCATTAGACTTTTGCTTCTGATCTAACTTGTTGAGTTTGATCAAGTAGACAGGTAATCCTTTTCTGACTCCTTTTATGATTCGAGATACTTTGGCCAATTGGATTCTTGGCATTCCAACCTCACCTTGAGTTGTGACTAATTCCCTTTCAGAGTTTCAAAAGGAAACTTGACCCTTTCCACAATGAATGTGGCCGTCATTAGGCTTAAGCCAATCCATTCCAAGTAGACACTCATGGATACCTAAATTCATGACTCTGAATTTAACTGAAGTCTTCTTTCCTCCGAGGAGTAATTTCACCTTAGCAGTTTGCTTGGTACAAGTAACCTCACGACCATTTTCCAATTCCACAAGCAAGGTGGCTATTCCTAATCTTTTTGCACATGTTGGTGAGATAAAGGAATTTGTACTACCACAATCAATCAAGGTCTTGAAACTTTTACCTTGATAGTTCAACAGTGTTTGAATCATCAAGAACTGGCGATTCGGCCCTTTCTTGTGTAGAGCGGCATGGACTGTCGCCCTTTCAAACTCTGCTTCCATGGTCAGATCTTCTTCTTCTTCTTCTTCTTCGCACAATTGCCTATTGGCAACGTAGGCGGTTCTTCCTCTGCCTCGAGTAGCGGCTCCTTGACCACAGCCCGTTCCTTGGAAAGGTGCTTGGCGATGTCCTCCACCAAGCTTGGGACATTGCCTCTTGAAGTGACCGGGTTCGTTGCTGTGGAAACAACGGAGGTTTCGGACATTGCTTTGAGTAGGAACAAAGTTGTTGACATTGTTAGTCCTTGCTTTCTTCCTTTGTCCCTCATTATGACCTTGAACTCTCTTCATTTGAGGTCGGAATGCGCCTCTGTTCGGGTCATTATAAGACCAAGCTTTGTTAGCCCTTGGTCTAGACTGCACCTCCTGAATTATAGGCGCCGCTCGAATGAGTGCATCCTGAAGATCTGATGGATGCATAGATTCGAGACGAGTATTTACTGGTGGATTTAAACCAGCACAAAATTTGGACACCTACTGTGTCATGTCCATCTGTGGCGCATACTTTAAAAGTGAGACGAATTTAGAGTAGTATGCGTCAAGAGTGAGCCCCAGCTATTTTAGCTCGTAGAACTCATTCATTTTGTGCGTGCGATATGCAGGTGGTAAGTATCTTCCCTGCACGGCTTTCTTCAGCTTCTCCCAAGTAACAGATCCCTCCGCGATCCCTTGATTCCTGCACCATTGCTTCCACCAAAGCCTGGCTTCGCCGGTGAGCTTTAGCTTGGCGAGCATAGCCTGATTGGCAGGTGCAATATTGGCTGCTTCGAAGTAATCCTCCATGGATTCAATCCAAATTTTAGCATCAGCTTGGATGGTGGACCTGCCTCTCCCGTCAAACTCGGGCGGCTTGATCTGCTTGAGAAGAAACTTCTTCTCCTGGATTATAGCAGTACTTGATGTAGGAGGCGAACTAGGAACATGTACCTGGGGTTGTGCCTGGATAAAGGTTTCTTAACGTCATTATATGATAAACGTTATTGATTTATGTTACATCTTCAATTCTGCTATCACGTAAGCAATGTAGCTACTTAACTTTTTATCAATTCTCATGCACAATCAGACATTGATAAAAATAAGTCTTATTTGTATTTATATGGACATAACCCTTTCGGAATACAACATTTCTTGCGATGATAAGCCAACTGTTACATTTATTTGGGGAGAACAATGTTGTATTACATTTATCTACACGAACTATATAATAGTATGGTTTCGGGTCATGGATCTTCAGGAATCGGTAAGTCATTGGAAGTTCAGGGTATCCTTTCCTTTGGAACCCATTCTTTTCATGGCGCCCCAACACTTTAATCGTATCGGCGGGGATTACACGGGTTACTTCCTCATATACATATGAGTTCATCTCAACCCTTCGACCTCGAATATGTAAAGTTGAGTTTACGTGAGCTTCCATAAAAATAAACAGCTTCACGACTTTCAAGTCTTCCAACCACTTGATCCTTTTTAGGTTGGTTTGTAGGTAAGCAAACTAGTGGGCGGCTATATAGTAGATTCTTGAGGCACCCGTCCATCTTCATTCCATGTACAAAGGTGATGGATTATAGATTTTCTCCAAGATGTTCATCATCTTAACCCTTTTTCGATAATGCGAAGAATGCATTGCAGTCATAAACATGACTCGAAATACTAAGAACTTGTTCCACACTTCGTAATTTTGCAAGATAGTATTGGAAGTAAGAAAATGTTTGGAACATCAACGTTCGCTTTACTTCTTCTTATTAAGATTTCATAAAAACAATTCCGTTGTTGGTTGGCTCTGATACCAACTGTAACGTGTCCACTTGTATCTTCAGGACACGTCTTAGCAGTCCATCGAAAAGGATGTCTAGAAAGCTCCGCCCGGCACTCCCATGGAGTGTTATGGGGTTTGCGATCTAGGGCTTTCCACGTCTGCCACATAGTGGAAGTATTCCGGCCGTTCCCACTTAGGATCGACTTGAATTAGGGTTTTCTTTATTGGTCCTTTCCTAACGGCAACTATCCTCGGACCCAAGCGAACTACTTTATGCAGAAACGCCAGGTTCGAAGCGGATTCATGCTGCACTTGGTTCAAGGAGAATGGAAAACGAGAGGGATGCAAAGCTCAACCTCTCTGCCATAAGGCATAGTCCCATTCCGTTCCCCTAAAATAGCATAAATCAGAATGAATCATAACTCTAGGTCAACGCTTTTGTTGTTCCTGTTGTTTGACGATCTTTCTGCTGTCTATCGTGATTTGAGAAAAGTTCCTGGCCAACGGGGACCACCCTTCCGTAGGATGGACCTATGGCCCATCCACCGCAGTTTCCTCGGGTTGTTTTAGTTATTTAATTACCTAGCACATTTACTTGGACATGTAACAATCGGCTTCTTTAATTATCCTGTTAGGCACTGGTTCTTTCACGTAATCATATCACTTGACATAGAAAAACAATGTCAAACCAATTCCTTATTAACACATTATCGTATTTATCTTTGAACTACAAAAAGTCTAGCCCGTAGGCTTATGCACAATCCGTCCGAAGGCTATCCAACAATCCACATGAATTAGTAATCTAAGTTTCCGCCCGTAGACTAGTATGCGGGCCTCGAGATCCAATGCCGAGTCACGTTAGCCTCTTGTGTAGGGCCCGAAAGGCAAGGGATTTACGGCTAGAGCCCCCTGGCACCCAAGTGTCCTCCTACTCCAAGTAGTGCTCAACGGAGAGACCTCTCACGGTGGGTTTGGTCCGCTTTCCCGGTGCGGTCAACAACCCCCTTTGTTAGGGTTAGGCAGGTAGTCGAGGGTAACTCAAGCTGCCTCTCCCTTCAGGCCTTCAACTTGAAGTATAGATATCCATTTATCTTTTAATTCATTGATCAAACAAAGCCAAACAGTGCTCTAAAATCTGTAGCAAGCACAAACATTTTCATTGATTATTTTTGTTGGAAAACTTGCTAAGAAACGAATCCTTCCTTTCGAATACGTCCAGCACTCGATTCGGGATGACTTGCAGCTTGGCAAGATCCCCTATATCCTGGGTTAGGGCGTACCCTATTAACCCGACTTGGTCAAACCTTAAGTTCATAGGTTATTTCAGTTTATCGGTTGGTCTATTGCTTCCAAGCAATCTTCTTTCCTCAAGAAAGATACTAAATTAGGATGATTATTTATCCTCTTGCAAGATAACTTGCATAAGGACTTGCCAACCTCATTGCAAGAATTTGTCCATTCCCTTGTGATCCAATCACAAGATCATATGACTCTGCACTTGCTGCACAAGTGTTGCATTGAACTATGAGACTTATTCTACTCATTGAATGGAGTCACGAAACAATCTGTTCCTGATTACGTTAGGCTGACGTCGTCAGTCCTAGAGTTCCAAGTTCCATCTCGTAAGATTCTTAGAGACAAACCCTAGTTCACTTTCCAATTACATTTGACTGTCCCTACATTCAGTGAATGTGGGCAAGTATTTAAGGTATAGAAGTTTCAGTTTTTAGCAATATGTACCATTAGGTCACGTATTAATTTCCTAGTGAATTTCTTGGAATTTAACTCATTCTAAACGAGTACTCTGTGGTTTAGGTGTTTTAGGTTTATGCCAATTTGTTTAACTCTAGAAAATAATCACGTGATCATTTCCACATGACTCGTTGTCTATGCGTAAATTGATTTTTCAACCCTAACTTATCGATTTGAGGTCACACATAGGTTAGGTTAATTCCAACTAATCTTCCTATACTTTGCGAAAAAAATTCATGCTAAACAAGCAACCTTTTTCTTGATAATTTATGCAGTTGACAACGATAATTTCCTAGAGTTATGCATCATAAGAATCATTTCATGCCTTGTGCTTTCCACGATGATTCATTGTAAAGAGGGTATGGGTTAATAGTGCAATATGCAGTTTATACTTCTAGCCTTAAATGAAGTATACTATTTTAATGGACAATAATCTAATTTTTAATTCATTTCAATGCATAAGGCTATTTGCTAGAAATGCATTTATGCTTCCTTTATTTTTCCTGTTTTATTGAAAATATTAATGACTAAGTTTCTTCGTCGTGAACATTTAGGACAAAAATATATCCTACTTCTAACAATTGACCTTCCATGATTCAATTACAACAATATCAAATAAAAATTAGGAAGGAAAACTTGGGCTTGGGTTGAGATGTCCACGTGGATGCTGGGAGACGCGACCCTCCCGTGGGTGCGCCTTGGACTTTCTTAGGAGGCATCGCAATTGTAGTCTTTTCGTCGTGGAAGCAGCTTTACAACTCCTTTTTGAAATTCCACCATGGCTCCCTTTTGCAATAACTTGCACCGTCCGTCGAAGGCAGTCTTAGAAGGCTTCCTCCTTGAAGTAGGGAATTCGAAAGGGGGTGTTTCAAAATCTTTGATAAGTAAGACCCATTAAAGCCATGGGAAAGGCTTAATGGCCTTTGTAAAGACTCGCACGAACGGGGAATAAAAGGTGTGGAATCCCTTACGAGGACTTTTGAGTGGGAAAGGGAGGTGTCAAAAGACCCTCAACACTCTCTTTTCTTTTATGAGTGGGGAAAAAAAAACAAAGTTCCGAGGGGTATTTTGCATGGGGAAAGAAAAGGGCTAAGGGGGCCCTTAGGGGGGATTTGAGGTACGGGGGGAAAAAAATAAGGCCTTTTAAGGAAAGAACTTTTGGGAGAGAAAAGGGCCTAAGACCTCTTAAAGGCCCCTCCAAGGAGAATTTGGGGGGAAAAAAACTTATAGAGGCCTAAAGGGAAGTTTCCAGGGGGAGGAAGAAAAAGGGGTAGTCCAAAATGTTATAGGAAGGAGGCCTTAAGGAAGCCCTTAGGGAGATTTATAATCGCGGGAAGGCAAAGGACCCTTAAGATCAAGCTTTTGAGGGGGGAAAAAGGCCCTAAGGAAGCCTTAAAGAGGAATTTTAAGGGGGGGGACTTCAAGAGGCACAGGAAGGGCCTAAGGGGCAGTTTTAAAATAAGGGGGGGTTTCAAGACGCCACAAAGGAAGGGGGCTAAAGGAAATTTAAAACACGGGGGGGGGGGGGGGGGGGGGGGGGGGGAATGGGGGGGTTTTCACAAAGCCCAAAGGAAGGGGGGCTTGAGAAGGCCCCTTGGAAGCTTCTAAGCTTCCAGAAGCTTATCCACGTGGGGGGGAAAATTCGGAGGCCGTCTGATGGCGGCGACGTCCAGGCGGCTGGGCAGCTCAACAGCTCTTCGTCAGTGCGAGCGGCAAACTCCTTGGCTTCTCCCTCCCTCAAGTCTTCTCTCTCTCACCCAGACTACTTAGAACGGCATCGTAGCGGCCCTCCCTCCTTGTCTTCTGCTAGGCGACAGCAGCCCCCAGGGTTTAAATAGGGGAGGGGAGGGAATCCTTCCTCCCCTACGTGGCCGCGCCATGGCGATTAGTAGCTAGCGAGGTCCACCGAGGAGCTTTCTCATGCTTTCTATTCCCCTCCCCCTCCAGCACGATAGTCGGCTGGGGAGGGGGATAAGGAAAAAAATTTGCTATTATCCTAGTTAATTTATCAAAATGCTATATTATTATCCCCGCTACTTAAAAAGGGGGGTTCATGCATGATTTGTAGTGTTCAGTATATTACATGAAATCATATGTCTCTGATAATCAAAGAGAATGGGAAAGGTATTTGCCTTTAGTAGAGTTTGCATACAATAACATGGTGCACTCTAGTACTGGTAAGGCACCCTTTGAGATCATCTATGGTAAGCCTCATTTACCACCCATTCTTCTTAGGAAGGGTAATAACACAATATTAATGAGTTTGGGAATCTCCCAATTCTCATTTTTGAATACTAAAAAGGTGGCACCCGGATAACATTCCCATAAGTTTCTTAAAATCATATATGTGACCTATCATTGGAAAACGCTTGAAAAATGGAATCTATTGAGCTATAGAGCGCTCCATTTGGAGTTATAGTGTTCCAGTTATGACAAATCCAAAGATTTGACCACGTGTCCCAAAATTATGGGAAATTCCCATATTTCCCAATATGGTGTTGTAAGATCTTTGCAGCAGATGAGTCTTTTAGAGATATTGATACAGCTTTCACTCAAGTAAAAGATGCTATCCAAAGGACACAAGAGAAGCATAAACGCAAAGCTGATAAGCATCGTAGATCTCAGGTTGGGACAATATGTTCTTCTTAAGTTTGAGAAGGCTCACTTGAAGAAGAAAAAAGGGCAAAAGGGTAAAGTGGTTAAGCTTTCTAATCGCTATTATGGCCCTTTTAAGATCACAAATAAGACAAATGATGTGACTTGTTATTTGGATCTACCAAGTCATTGGAATATTCATAATGCTTTCCATATAATTTTGCTATGTCCCTATATTGGAGAACCTCGAATGGAACCAATCAAGGAAGACTTACCTAACATAGAAGAAACATAAGAGTTCCTTGTGCCTGAAAGAAATTTACACCATCAAGACAATACTCTAAGGTTATGTAAGGTATTACAGAAGTATCTGGTTAAGTTTAAGAATTATCCCCCATTGGATGCTCAGTTTATGACTAAGAGAGAACTACAAGACTTTCCAGATCTTCTTAAGGACTATGTATCCCCTCTACAGTTGAGGTCAACTATTTAGAAGCCAGAGGGATGTTACTAAATTTATTGTTTATTACGAATTTTCTATTTAATAAATTTATGTCAATAAATCAATGACTTACTTTTCTTTAAGTATTGATGATGATCTAGCATGGCCATGAGACCATTTAGAGACTAGTATTCCTAGTGCATCACTTAATGGGGTGATCAAAGCACTATGCCGGGGATATCTGGTACATGCAGTACAAGTTATGAAGGGGGAAGGAAGTGTCTGCTAAGTGTAAGAGTGTACACAAGAACCAAGGAGTTACACATAAATGAAGATGGATTGAGTTCTAAGAAGAGGAAGTGCATTAGCATTGTGTATATGTATTTATGTGTGCATTCAAGGACACCTAGAAATGTTTACTTGTGTGTAATGAGCATTGCATTTATTTGAGTTCATCCTCTCCCTTACAAGTCAAGGTTTAAGGTTTTTTTCTCTCTTAATGAATTAAGGAGAAAGGTAATTCTCTCACTAAGAAAGACAAGAGACGAGATCCTCTGGAAGTGAGGAGAGAAGTGATTTTCTATTGCTAAGATCTAAGATGCCATAAGCTTTTGTGTGGAAGTCAATCTTAAGGCGGAGGCCCAAGGTAATCTAATGAACTCTCCTTATCTATGGCTCAAGGTGGTTGCATGGACCATAAGTTAAGAATAGAGTTTAAAAAGTTGATTTTTTAAAAATAGACATGGTGAATGCATTTTTAAAATATATCGCAATAGAAAGTCAATCTCTAGAAATAGCCCACGTGGTTATCCAAAATTACGAGATCTACAACTTTTGTGTTCAATGTTTTTTTATCTGAGCAACGCACATAGAGATATTTCAAAATTGGTGCTACAGAGTAGGTCTTGGAACAACCACATCTTGCATGAAGTTCAATCTTTCCAATCTTGGCACTCCTGAGTCTCTCTCCAAGAAGAGAAGCTCTTGGAGCCTATAAAAGGGAGGCTCTCCTTGGGTATGGAGGAGATGAAGGAAGCATCACTTTTCTTGCATGTAAGAGGAGGAGAGAAGGCGGTTCGACTCTCACAAAGTGCTGTATATAAGCTCTACTGAAATCAAGCACCAAGAAGACGGGCCTACACATATTGTGTAGGTCTACCCATATTGTGTAGGAAAGAAGAAGAGAAATCAAGAAGATCAAAGGAGCCAACTTCTGAGTTGTGCAAGTGTTCGTTGGTTGTATACCGTGCAAGGACCTATGTAAATTCAAGCTCGCCAACCCTCACCTTATACAAGTGTTATGGAAGCTCTGCTGAGATCTAGTTCCAAGAGGATATCCCTACACATATTGTGTAGGAGAGAAGGAGAGACTTAAGAAGGATCAAAAGGTGCCAACTTTCAAGTTATGCAAGTGTTACACTACAAGATTTAGGCCTTATACCGATGTTCAAAGCGACGAAAATTTTCATAAAGAAAATTTTCCCCATCATTGTAAAAAACATCGGTATTAGTGATGCCATAGAACAATTGCTATCACTGTTGCTATTTGTGTCGCTATCAGCGTCTCATTTTTGTGACGATGATAGTGACACTTTGCGATGTATATTGCGACGTTAATAGTGACGCGTGCAGTAAAATTGCAACGCTAATAGGATTTGAGGCAGGGCAGCAAGCTGCCCTACCACAAATAGCAATATGTGCTTTATTTAGGCCATACAAAAGAGTTTCAATAATGTGTACAATGCCAGCCTAAATGAGGGCAAAGTGTAATTGAATCATAAGACTACTACATAAAATAAATACAAGATCGCGTAATGAAAGCGATCGTACAATCATGGCAAGATACATAGTGCATGGAAAATGCCTACACAAATCACATGACCAAAAAAGAAGAGCATGTGCACTCCACGGATCGAAGGGCAAGCTATAGATCCTCGCCATCCAAAAGCTCATCCCACCGCAAAGGAGCATTGAACGGACTTTGCAAAAGAAGAAACAACTACACATCAGTCCACCATACAATAATGCATTTTAATTAAAATTAGTAACTATGAATAAGAAAGATGAGTGACTTATAGGGCCGTCGCATCCATTCAATCGGTCAATCAATGCAGCGAGACCGTGTCTCTCTGCATATCGAGGCTCTAGGACGCTGGGATCACGATTTGTAATGGAGTGCTGCAAAGAAAACAAAATACAACTATTAGAAACATAGTACAAGGTATATAGCAAAAAAATAAGCAAGCAGAACAAAAGAAAAACTTACAAAGTCCTCTAGATATGTCATATGGCCCCACCACTCCCAAGATGATGGACCACTCCTACCTCCAATCGTGCCCTCGCTGCCTCGCGTTGCTGTCTCCAATGTCTTGGAGAATCTGTAGCCTCCTCCCCGAGTCGGCACCAGTCATCCATGTCTAGCCACTCGGGCTTTGAGGCCCCACTCTTAAGTGTCTTGCGTGCATCCAATTATCTATGTGACATGTATGCACACATGTACTCCATCATCCAACCTATGGAAAACCTATTTGCTGCGGTGTGGGCACCGGAAACTCCTCGTTCAAGGATGCTACTATGTAATCCTTGCTCCCCTTCCATATGTTCTTCCAATGATCCAAGACATTGTGTCGAAAAACTTATTGTCATAACTCTCTCATACAAGCCATCACCCTCCTCCCCTCATCATTCATGATGATGGCTCTTGTCCTATCATCTACAAGGTATCCATACCCCTCTAGGGGATATACCTAAGATGTGTCATCTCCCACTTGTGATCATGCTCTTGGACATATCTAGGAGACCCCTAAACATTTGGCGTACCTATGTAGGTAGTATCTCTCGGAGTAGCACCCATAGGGATGCCACCTGGGGACGACTAAGCAAAAGTTGGAGTGACTGGAGTAGACGTCCCCATAGGTGTGACAAATCCCATAGGTGATGCAACTCCAACGGAATGATGAGACAGAGACACTACGTCGGTACCTCCACAACAACCACCTGAGCCATGCTCTGTTGAACCGCCACGAGAGCGAGGAGTAGCACTTGTATCCCGAGCCCCAACCACAGCCTCAATGCATGCATGTCTCCGCAGCATTCCCCAGAACCACTCCCTCCATCCTAGAGCGTTGACCTCATCTACTCAAAATTAAAGCATCAGAGCACACTAAAGTAGATCTAATAAAACGACCTAATGGAATCCAAGATAGCTCTTGGTGTGCCATATCTCTGAATTGAGCCATATAATCTAGAGACAGATGCGTGAAGATCTCCTGTAGCTCCTTGTCACTCATCCCCCGACTCATCGTATTGATCTAAATATCCACAAAGGTCACCTGCATAGACAAAAATTTATCTTAGCATAATCAATATAAATCAAGCAAAGAATGGTGATATAAATCTTTCAAAAATGATCTTACTTAAAATGCATATCTTATATACCCTTATAAGTGATTCGTCAACGAATTGAGTAGGTGGATGTTCCAAGTATGAAGAACCCTATGGTCCCATATCAATCTCGAGAGACAGTGGAAGGTCGATAGACATGTCAACACAAAAGGATGAGTCCACCTCATTCTTGGACTCCTGTATTTCCATCATTGTTACCCGATTCTGGCTCCTCTACATGCTCCAAGATTTCGAGGGCCTCCACCCCTTGCAATATCGACCCCTCCATTTGCATACTACCCTCATCTACTCTGGAAACATGGCTTTGATCATATACTCTCGCACTTGAAGGAGCTGAAGATATAACATACCACCATCGAGGTTGTTGGGTGTTTGGATAGAAAATTACTTGTTCAAAATCATGTACAAGAGAGATTTAAATTTTGTGACATGTACCATGTCGTAATAAAATTAACAAAAACATGAGTTCATGCACCTGTTCACAATGGGCCGGCAACACAAACGTGTCGTGCAAATCTATCCATCTATTTTTTAAATATATTTTGAGAAATCCAGATGGACCTCATCGAGCTGTTGCTCTAGCTCCTTCAAGTACTCCATCTCATCTATAACCATGTTTAGATCTGTTGCTCGTCGTCGGCTCTCTTGCTCAAACTTTTCTATGATACCACAATCTCTTGTGGAGCGCATTTTGTCGATACACTGCATGCGGAAATACCATCTGCAAGACCACGCCGCACTATATATTTTGTACTATACACTAAAACACTCAATTAGTTGTCACATATAAAATATAGATACGACAAACTCTAAATAAGTTGTCACCTTTGGATTACATCCCCTCTAGAATTCCAACTCCTTGGTTGAGACCTCCACCCCTTCACGAGATGCTGTAGTCAAAGCTCCATGCAACCATCGCGTTAACATAAACTGTGGCATCTCCTCCCCTAAAAAATTCCACCTTATAAAACATGTAAGATACCATGTGAGTTAAAAAGAAAGGGTATTATATTTAGTAAAAGTTATAGGATTATATTAACAAAAGGGGATTTTGGATTAAAATGTGAAAAAAATCTGTAAGTTTGGTCAACTAAAAGGGGTCATTTTAAGGCCTTATAGTATGTAAAGAAAGGATATTTCTTAATATCCTTTGAATGCACGTTATATAGATTATTTATTACATGTGGACCCCCCGGGCTCCTCCCCATGCCCTCGGGATATTGGATTGGTGATCGCGTGTACTACGTCGAAATTTAGATCACACTTCTTTCGATCTTTCCTAGCTTGCTCATACCTAGTGAGCTACGTCTCCATGGAGGCATGGTGCAACATACAAAAGCAATTCACTTTCTCCTCCATTGCAGCATCCATTATTTTTTCTACCCCATTTCCAACCACTACATCTCTGGTCAGTCTATCATCATCCTTCATCGACCATAGCATACTGTTGTTTGAATCCACTGTTGGTAGCGCACTAATGCCTCACACAAAGCCTTTCAGCGTTTTCATGAAGCGCTCCAAGAATAGCATCCATTGTGTATGGACAGTTCCAACAATCTCCACTTCATCTATAGGATGCACAAGAAGGTGAATTTGTATCGTGAGCATCCTGGTGGATAGGTATTTCTCAAAGAGACACACCATCTCCACTACTCTCCGCCTTGGGGATTCAATAGAGGACTTCTTAATCTCCTTATGTGAGATCCATTGCACTAAAGTTGACAACCTATAAATCGCCCCGCATATTTCTGAAGTAAGGCATCTTGTGATCACAATCGGTAGTATAAACTGCCACAAATGAATTATGAACAATGAATACACTCCAAATAGTAAAATACACAGGCGACTTACAATCCATTCATAGTACAAACCGGACATATCTTATGCCAATCATGGGATTTTAGCCCTGATAATTAGTCATCTTTAGAAAACGTGGACTTGAGAGAACGCATAATACCTGTTAGAGTGCGTATAGACTTTATAATTTGCTTCACAATGCACCCTTCTTTAGTGGACAAAACCCAAGGAGCACGAGGTAACTGCAAGTGACTACCATCAGCACTAGACTGCAACGAAAGCGCCTTCATCTTGCCTATCTCCTTCAAATCCATTAGTGCCCCTGCAGTATTTCTCTTTCCTATGATGTGGTCGCATAGTAAGTTGCCCACGTTCTTGAAAATATGAATGGGATCCAACAAGTGGTTGATCTGTAATAAGTGGGTCCAATATGGCAACTCGTAGAAAACTGAGAACCGTCACATTTCGTTTGGATGTGAGTCCATGTGGACCATTTTCAGCTCGTACTAGTTTTTGGCATTTATATGTGTTGGAGTTCGTCTAAGAAAACCTTCCCTAAGTTCATGATCCTCTGGCAAGAGAGTGACATGTCCTTGATATACCATCTTCTTTATGGTTCATGACTTTCGGGAGTCTAACTATGGCCCACACAATGGACATGGATGATAACCTTAGATAACCAGACCTGTCCCAACACCTTTATCCAGTGAATACAAACTTGAACGAGCTATGATAGATATTACCAATGAGAATGGAAGCCTACTTACGTGAGCACTCCCCGAATCCCACAAAGTCATGTATGGTCCACATGAGAATGGCTCCAATATTGGCCAACCGTCGACCATCGCGCTTGCTCATATTTTCCATGGTGACCCCCTCCTCCCACAAAATCTTAAGCTTATTGACTAATGGATGAAAATAAACATCCATATTTTTGACTTTGTAGCGGCTAGGAATGAGCAAGCTAAGGATGAGATGTTCTTTCATGTCTTTGTAGAAAACCATGGAGGGATGTTGTAGTTCACAATGATTATAGGCCACACACTATTGTAAGAAGTTGAGTGTAGACCGAATGGGTTCACGCCATCCATAGCAAGACCGAGCCGAAGATTCCTTGGCTCTAGAGCAAAGCCTAGAAAGGTAGAGTCAATGTGGCTCCATGCGCCTTAATCCGCTGATATTTTTTGAACTCCATCAGTGGATCTATTCTGCACATGCCACGTTGTTAAGCTCGCCATGCCAGACGTATGAAACATATGGTTTATGCGATGGATAAGTAGAAAGTGTCTAAGAACTATTTGAGGGATGGTTTTCCCTTGCAAGTCCTGTCAATAATTGTGAGCATCACACCTTGGATATGTCTCCATAGTCTTATATTCTTCTCGAAATAGTATGCAATCATTGATACATGCACAGATGCTATTGTAGTCCATGCCAAGCTTTCATAAAATATGTCGTGCATCATGACGAGACTCAGGCATGGTATTTGCAAGTGGTAATATATGATACTTTAGTAACCTGAAAGAAAATCATAAAACACCTTGAAAAAGTATAAATGTTTTTTTATGATAGTGCCAAAAAGAAATCAACGAAGCATATGTACAAGGTACCTGAACAACTCGGTCACACTCGCATCGCTCCACCCGTATTTTGCTTGCACACTTAGGCAGTGTCTTCATGTGAGATACTCAGCACCCATCATATAATGATATGGATGCCTCCTCTCTAACTGGATTAGATGTCTTGACATCCATGGGCATCAATGCATCGATCATTGCCTCCATCTCAGGCTCCAAGGTTGTAGAAAAGTCTAGAAGCTTGCTTGTTTCCTCTGGTATTGATGATATAGATTGGGTAGTACCTTCCAAGTGGTGGATTGGCTTAAGCACTCTATCCATCGCATACCCACGAACTCTTCTAACTAGTTGCAAAGGGTGCACTCCTTGGGACGAGACGTCACCTCCCTCGATAGAAATTTTGTTGGCCACATCCAATGTTTTTGTATATGATATTCAATTAATTTGTGAATACAATGCAGAATTGATATACACTTTTCTTACCGTTTGCTCAAAATTTGAGATCGCCTAGTCAATGATCTCTGATTGAAACTCGCCGAAGTGTCATACGTGTTTTATAGACAATCGACGTTTTCGTCTAATTGATAGCTTACATTGAGAGCAAGGACATGGGACACACTAATTAAGATACGCCTCGCAATCTTGAACATCATGACCTTCATCGTTTTCCATTTGGTCTACGTTATGAAAAACAATTTGTTTTTGTTATCATTCTTTTTTTCTTTCTTAAATTATTTGAGAAGAGATTTCTTCTCTTGTAACTCACCAAAATTAACGTATGTAAAGTCTCACCACCCACAAATTAAGGTATGTCGGAGTATTTCTTGTCTTCTCGTGGTATTGCACTGGACCTCACTGGACCTCGCCACCACCACCACTACTACTACCACTATTACTACTACTACAAATAAGAAAAGAAGAAGTTAAAGAACAAGATCTTACCCTCTCTTTGTTTTTATCCATTCATTCTCTTCTCTCCATCTCTCTCTCTCTCTTTCTCTCTTTCTTTATTATGTTATATGTTTATCCCCTCTCTCTCGTTCCTTTTTTCTTTTTCACTCTTCCTCTCCCTCTCTCATTTCCTTTATCAAAACATCTCTCTCTCTCTCTCTCTCTCTCTACTGCTACTACTATTGCTACTGCTACTGCTACTGCTACTGCTACTGCTACTGCTACTGCTATTGCTATTGCTATTGCTATTGCTATTGCTACTGCTACTGCTACTGCTACTGCAATAAACAAGAAAAGAAGAAACGACTACTACTACTACTACTACTACCACTACCACCACCACTACTACCACCACCAACACCACCACCATAGATGATTTTAGTGGCTATATGTCACCAAATTTCTATATTTTTATTTTTTTGGATTTTTTTTACAAAACTTGAGTAGGTTGAGTTATAACTCCAAAATTTTTTATTCACCAACATTTATAAGGTGCATCGAGATTTAGAAGGCTCTTTCACCATTCATGAGAAACAAATATTGAAGTAAATATATTGAATTTGCCACAATATTTATAAGTTATGGGATATATATAGAAACATTCGCCACATGTATATAGTACTCATACACATAGTACATACATAGATACATGTCATATACTATTTATCCTTGCTCCTTCTTTACATACTCATACACATGACTCACACACACCTCTCCGCACACACACATTACTCAACATTACATCTACTCTTTTATTCATTCATACATATACACAATTCTTAGAACCAAAAGGTTTGAGGTACTCATGGTCCAATAACTTGAGCTAGTCAGATCTTTGAAGCATGCATCTTGAAAGTTGCAAAGCAAGACAGAGCTCTACCTAGAACCCATAAATGCTAAGGGACTTCCCCTCTTCATAGACTTGAGCACAAATAATACATTCCCTTCAATGAATGGTTTATCCAAGAGCAAGCTAATTTTAGCACGGTGCCAAGGACTCTCTCCATTTCCACATCCGAGATTTTAGCAACACACGCTAGGACCAATCAACAACACTCTTGGGGTCAACTTCGACTCTAGCACTGAGAGATGCTTGTGGAAAACACTAGCGCATCCTAGTCATCAGTAAAGGTGCATCTATTTTTGTCATAAATAAATGTGATAGTCTCAAAATTGAGAAATCATCAGTAAAGGTGCATTTATTTTCGTCCTCAAAATTGAGAAATCATCAGTAAAGGTGCATCTATTTTTGTCCTAAATAAATGTGATAGTCTCAATTTGACTTTGAGACTATCGCATTTATTTAGGACAAAAATAGATACACCTTTACTAATGACTAGGATATACTAATGTTTTCCACAAGCATCTCTCAATGCTAGCCGAAGTTGAGCCCAAGAGTGTTGTTGATTGTTCTTAGAGTTGAAATCCAAGATTTTAGCAACACACTTGGACCAATCAACAACACTCTTGCGCTCAACGTCGGCTACCACTGAGAGATGCTTGTGGAAAACATTAGCATATCCTAGTCATAAGTAAAGGTGCATCTATTTTCATCCTAAATAAATGTGATAGCTATAAAAGCATGAGCACACGACACATATATACACAAATTGGATATCAACATATGTGCATTGGCATGCCCCGTCGTTTTAATTCACATACAAAATATTTTATAGGAATGTATTTACACCTATGCATTCACGTGTGCAAGCACACATACATACATATGCATGCTCATGTATGCATGTGTACATGTGTACACACACAATACTATAGACGTAAATGCATGGATATGCATGTATAGTCTCTACCTTAATCTCATTTTAACATTCGTATAATAATTAGATATCTTAACGTCTCCTCACCAAAACTTACTATCAAAATAGTATAAGGTATACTATGTTATGCATACGAACTATAGTTGTGGGTTGTAACAAAGGCCAAGAGTAGAGTAGGTTGATCAATGAGAGCCAAAACGTAGACTAGATAGCATGGAATCATTGATCATTGGGCTTTATAGCTGACCAGGTATTGTGTACACCATTGGAAATTATTTACTTCTTCATATATACACACCCTATTCTCTCATTGCACACTATATAATTGCACACATAGACACACATATATGCTTCCCTCAATGTAGACTATATAATTACAGATATTACATAATCACACAAACACATGCATAGTTATGATTTCTCAGCATTATCTTAGCAAACCACTTTGTCAAAATAGTGAAAGAACACTCAAATTCACTCTATTTATGGGTTGTAATAGAGCCCAAAAACATGCTGATTTGATCAATGAAAATTGGAACACAATCTATCTTACATCAGATGATTGATCAGCAAGCATCAAATCATTGATCAATGGGTTTTATAGTGGATCCAACAATATACATAGACACCATCACATATTATTGACTTCTTCATATATACACACATACACACATATAACCATAGTATATAACAAATCCTCCCCCCCCCCCCTTCCGCCCCAGCACACACACACACACAATATACTTACATGGATATAGATACATACATTCTTATAAGCACATTTAGACAAGATGTGCCAAACTTGGAAGAACGTCTTAGTGTTAGTGTTAAGGTCCTCTTTCTGCTTTTTGAACATCCATCAAGGTATCCATATCATAGCACATCAACGTATCCATATCAGACCATGGGGCGGCTCTCAAAGAGGGCCTCGGCATTGCGGAGGCTAGCATCTTCACTCATTTTTTGCTAGAATTTTTCACCTCGCATCTGGATCCAGTCAAAGAAGACGAAGAAGACAAAAAAGAAGCAAGAAGACGAATGACAGGAGAATGTAACGATGTTCTATGGATCAGGGTGCATAGGTGCCAAGTTGCCATGCTACTTGACTTGGGTAGAGATGGTAGTGATTTGGGCCCCTTCAGTGGTGACAATGATAGTGAGAACATTCAGGAAAATATTGGTGACAAGGATAAGATTGATGGTGGCTACAAGTAGCAGCAATAATAGCAGGGAAATAACAAGATGAGATTGGATGCTAAACAAGATCCGCAAAATGTCCTTGGAGATGATGTGATGATGCACTTTTGAAAGACCCGAAAGCTAGCATAGAGCGTGCTACTAGATCCCAAAAGGATTACAAAGTGCTTGAGGAGATGGAGTTGAGGGTAGGGCTAATGATGCAACAGACATCATTGATTTTGCTAGCTCATTCACAATCTCATTGGTAATTTATTTGTTCTCTCCTCCATGTGGAAGCTTTTCCAGGGTTTTCTACTATGGGAGAGATGACCTTGAAAACTCTTGGTTATTGACCTTTATCCAGGGTGCAAATGTCAAGTCCATAGAATGTGAGAGAGAGGTGCTATTAGTAGACACCGATTTTAAGAAAGTCGAGGATATATAGGTTTAGACTTGCATGCAGGAAGCAATGCTTGGGGAAAAGGGGACTCAGAGATATGTATCGTAATACATGAAGACCAACTTGCATAAAGTCAAGAAAGCCAGCTACATTATCTGTTTTGATGGAGACTATGGCAAGCATAAAGTCATGTATGAAATGTTTGAATTACTTTTTCAAGATGCATAGACAGTTCTAAACACTTTCGTTTGATATCATAATGGATTCATACGTTATAGATGTATGTACTAATGACATGAAGTACTGGAGAAGTGTTTGGAATGCATCAATTATCACAATCTTTGAATAACTGAGTGATATGGTTGTTTTAAACCAACACCTATTGTATCAGTTAGCACAATCTTTGGATAACTAAGTGATAATCATCCTAATTTGTACTTCTTAGTTATGGTAGGGAATATAATTCAACAGGGTATAGGGATATGGTTGCTCTGAGGTCCAAAAATAGGTGGTACATTATGACTAGAGGTCCTTATAATTACTTTCCCTACTTATGTGTAATTTTAACTAGGGAATTGATAGGAATTTCAGAGAACTTTCACTATGACCGAGCTTTGGCATAGGCAAAATCAATTGGATATCAACACAGGGTCAACATTAGTACCATCATCATCATCAACAAAACTACATGAAAATGATGAAGTTCCTAGTACTGATGGATGGCAAGCTTAAGATAATCAAGTTGCTCTTTGTGTAATCAACTTGAATGGTGAAGCTTTTACATAGAAAATCCAAGTGAATGTTGCACCATGGCTCATCAATACATTATTTATAGGTATTTGCTCACAAGAAAGTTGAGCTTTAATCAATGTGTATTGACTTGATTTACCTTGCTTTAGTTGTACTATTTTCTTTGCAATAACACAGTCATTGGTTGAATTATCTTTCATTCAATGTTTTTTCTACATTATTAATTAAGAAAACTTTACAATCTTTTCAAAAATAACACTTTAAATATTTTATTACTTTATTATTTTCATTAAAAAAATTCACCAATCGAGTATAGGATATAGACTTTGGTTTAGAGAATAAATCGCCACACTTTCGAAAGTCTAAAATACAAGTTTCGCCACATATTCTATAACATGAAAGCATACATTGGCTCTTAAAATCATCTACTACTACTACTACTACTACCACCACCACTACCACTACCACTACCACTACCACTACCACTACCACTACCACTACCACTACCACTACTACTACTAAAAATAAGAAAACTACTACTACCACTATCACTACTATGTTACAACTATATATATCATCTCTCACTTGACTTGGGTCTCACCTATATATACTAACTCTACATCAATATGAATCATTCTTTGGGAGCATGTCTTGTGTATCTCTCTCGTACTCTCTCTCTCTCTCAACATGGTATCAGAGATATGGATGCATAGCAACAACAAGGAAGATAAGTTATTTCTGAAGGAATCTCCTGCGTACGAGGGAGAAGGCACATCTTGAGGCTGTTCGGAGAACGCGTAGAAGCAAGGGTATTCCACGGAGCTCAAGTCATCAACGATGGCTTCCAAGAAGTCGTAAGAAGGCACACCTGGGGAGGGTTCCTCCCCGAGCTTGCAGGTGGACATCTCCCCAAGCCCACAAGCCCAGGTTTTACGATTTTGATTCCATGCAAAAGTAATGCATTAAGCACAATAACTTCATGGAATAGGAAGCACCTATGCATGTTCAAATTCACCTAGCCTAGTTAAATGCAATTGGAAAAAATTGACTATTTGAACAATTACTAGAATTAATTCATGACATGCAATTGGGTCATTGGTATTTTCATTGAGATGAACACAAATTGTCTATCCATCTTACGACCTTAATAGTATGTTGCCTTGTCGTGCATTTCAAAGTGGCGAGCCTAGAACACCTACTGCCTATTATTATAAGGTTGAAATTAAGTGCACTTTTGACTAGACATGCAAAGAATTAGCGTATGTTGCATTTTTAGGAAAAATATTTATTGTAATGGTTCACGGGAAAAAGTCGTTAACACCTATAGGATGTTATCCGAAAAGTAATTGCAGAGTACGAAAATGAATCTATGGATTTGCATGTGGCATGTGCTTGCAAGATGGAATAAGGCAACACTAGTCCTACAATATTCACTTTGCATGAACTTCATTTAACTACATTGTAGTTAGGAAAGGGTTTCATGTTGCACATTTGTTGTGCGTAAAATTCATTCATCAAGAGTTGCATTTAAGGAAAGGTTGCATGGTTTATTAAAAGCATGAGATTCTAAAGCATAGACAAAAAGGCTGTAGGCATGATTCTTTGATGTAAGTCCTAGTAGGCCCTATGAAAGATATTTAGCAAATTATCATGTGTTTTGATTTTAACAAGAAAGGATAGGGTTATTGCAAATCTAGTGGTACATAGAAGCAATGCATCGCCTCTTTACGTGTATTATGACATGTTGCAACTATTTTTCTCTTTTAGATCAAGTTTATCATCTCTAGAATGGCTCATCCTTGTCACAAGACAAGTAGATCAAATTATCTAAGTCACCTAACCCGCAAGGGATTCATATAGGCATGGTTCAGTCGATACGATAAATACCCCAAGTGCTAACTAGGGTTTAGCACATTAAGGATTCGGCCTAATTTTGGACTTGTTGCCAAGTCAAAACCCTCAAACCGGAAGGTCCTACCCACATTCACGGAATGTTGAGTCAATTGGACGCTCATGAAAATAATGATCTAGGGTTTCTACCCTAAGGATCATTCGATCAAATGCTAAAACTCGAATTGAATTGGAATCCCTAGGACCGTCGGCCTAGTGCAATTAGGATTGGGTTGGGTAATAAGACACCCTAAACCCTGCTTCTTGTCTAAACATAATTTCTCGACCAGGAAACACCATTCCATGGGTGAATGAAACGTATCCACTCGTATCTTCAGGACACGTCTTGGCAGTCTATTGGAAAGAATGTCTAGAAAGCTTCGCTTGGCACTCCCATGGAATGTTACGGGGTTTGCAATCTAGGGCTTTCCATGTCAGCTACATAGTGGAAGTATTCCGGCCGTTCCCACGGACCGACCTGAATTAGGGTTTTGCTTATTGGTCATTTCCTAACGGCAACTAGCGTCGAACCCAAGCGAACTACTTTACGCAAAAACGCTAGCGGATTCATGCTGCACTTGGTTCAAGGAGAATGGGAAACGAGAGGGATGTGAAGCTCAACCTCTTTGCCATAAGGCATAGTCCCATTCCGTTCCCCTAAAACAACGTAAATCGGGATCAATTATAACTCTAGGTCAACGCTTTTGTTGATCGTGTTCTTTGACGACTGTCCATTGTGATTTGAGAAAAGTTCCCGGCCAATCGGGACCACTCATCTATAGGACGGACCTATGGCCACATCCACCGCACTTTCCTCAAGTAATTTTAGTTATCTAATTACCTAACACATTTAGTTGGACATGTATCAATCAGCTTTCTTAATTAGCCCGTTAGGCACTGGTTCCTTCACGTAATCATATCACTTGACATAGAAAAGAAATGTCAAACAAGTTCCTTTTTAAGAGGTTATCATATTTAACTTTGAAATACATAAAGTTAGCCCGTAGGCTTATCCACAATCCGCCCAAAGGCTATCTAGCAATCCACAGGGATCACTAATCCAAGTTTCCGCCCGTAGACTAGTATGCGGGCCTCGAGATCCAATCCGAGTCACGTTAGCCTCTTGTGCACGGCCCGGAATGTAATATTTCTGCTGAAAATATTACAAGGCCGTGTGAAGTCTCGGGCAAATGACAATGCCGGCATTGTGGTCACGGACGGTGCGGTCTTTAAATGGTACACTCTCCACTGGCCAATCGAGACTTAGGACTAAGAAACCCACATATCTTCATAAGAACCTCCTCTTGGGAGGAGGTCATGAGGATAATGTCATAATTAGTGCAATTATTTTTTAAATTTCCTTCCCCCAGCCGAAAGCGTGGCTGAGGGAAGGGGATGATTGAAATGGAAAGGAGAGGTGGTAGGGAGGGGAAAGCCACGCAAGGTAATTACGTGGTAGGAAGCCCTTACCCCCCCTCTTCCTATAAAAACCCTCGCTATGGCAATGGAGGGCAGGGGGTGGGAAGGCTGACACGAAAGAGATAGTCCTGAAGAAGAGAGGCGAGGGAGTCATCATGTTGAGGGAGAGGAGAAAGAGATAGAAGGCGCAGGGCTGCTGTCTGTGTACCTCTCGCCAGCAAGAGCACAGTCCGGGAATTCTTTATCGTGTTGAATCCACGCCATGTGCATCACAGCGCAATGTGGTGATCCTATCCAGCCAGGGGTGTGGTGGCATGATGACTGGAAATGGAGGCATTACGACATCCATACCTCGTGGATTGTCCTCAATGCCTTGGTCTTAGGTGACGCCTCGGTGGACGTGGACATGCTCAGCTCTCCAGCTTACCCTTACGGTGGCCGCTATCATGCGGATCTGTGCATGATGAAACAAGTCAATGTCTCCTCTTTCTACCAGCAAGAAATCAAGATCGTCCAGTTCGAGGGGGGCACCCAGCACGCAATTGGTGGCACCTCAAATTTGAGACTCTTTGATCAAAATGATGAGAGCTTTGGATCGGGGAAATGTGGGGTAGTTGTCCATTATCGTAACTCCAACAATGAGTTGAGTCAGTATGGTCTGGCCATGGTGCGCTTCATTCTCAGACTCTGCGGTGAGCATACGATGTTGAGGGAGTAGCTGGCTGAGGCTGCAGCAGCTCACTTTGATCATCCTTGCACGACCATCAACCTACAGCACATGCTGCAGTACGACCATATCTTGGGTACGAAGAGGAACATCATCATAGAGATTCCTGGGAGGCTCTCAAAAGCATGAGGTACTTTGGTGCGGATCAGATGGATATAAGTTATATGCACAAATTAAAAAAAATTTGTCCCCTAACATCGACCAAATGGATATAAAGATAGATGTATGGATGAAGAAGTAGATCAAAGGAGAAAGGTGGTGATGCACTCAGAAGTAGATCAAATGGATCTATGGATGAACATATTTTGAAATGTGGAGGTCCACAAAAAAAAAAGGATCAAATGGACGTAAAAAGGGAAAGGGATGTAATTCAACCACTGGGAGGCACAACATCAAGCACAAGGCCATTGTTGAGTGTCGCAAGGCGCGCCTGCAAGAGGGTCATCTCCTAGTATTCATGTGGACATTTCACCACAAGTCTAGGTTTTTCTTCCTAAATTTTGTTTAACGTCGTAATATTTCGATTGTGCATAGATCATTTATGGAATTAGGATGCACTTTTTTTTAATTGAAATACCTTGGGTAAATTAAAAGAAATAACTTCTATCAAAGAATCAGTCATTTGTATTAAATGAATGAAAATGAAGAGTATAAGATCTCTATGTATTCCTAGCAAGTGGTTGTTATGCATTGCAAAGTAACGAACTCAGATTAACTAATGCCCATCTTTATAAAATCAAAATTACTGATGTACACTTCGATTATGCATGGGAAAGAATAAATCACATGTCGCATTATTAGGTATCTTTCCTTCGAAATGATTCATTAAAATAAGGTCGCTAATAATCCGTAGGTATTTACAAGGCATGGAAATGGTTCTTGAGCTACATGAAGTAGATTAAACTCTAGGAAATTCGCATACATTTCAATCAATTATGTAGATAAATACGAAAGGTTGTGTAATGCTCATTCAACGTACAAATTATCTCATTGAGAAAATAAGTTAGAAAAAGTTGCATGGTTCACATAAAACTCTAAAGTTTAGTAGCATGAATCTTAAAAGCATGTTACAAAAGGATCAATTGGAATTATGCCATAACTTAGCTTATGCTTTGATCTTAACCAAAACAAAGTTAGGGTTTGTAAAGTGACTCATACATAAGCAATGAATCATGTGGTTACAAAAATGGTATCGTAAATAGCTTCAAGAATGGACAAGTAAATTGGTTTAACCTAAACATCTAAACCCCGAGGGACTCGTTAGGAATGGTTAATTCAATGCAACATATCCCAAAGAGCTACCTAGGGTTTAGCACGTTGAGGACCAGACCTAATCGCTCTTATTACCAAAAAATTGAAACTCTTATACCTTAAAGACTTGCCCACATTCATGGAATGTAGGGACAATAGTACATAATTGTGAGAACCGACCTAGGGTTTCTACCCTAAGGATCACTAGCTAACAGGATGAAACTCGGTTTGAATTTGGAACCTTAGGACCGACAATATCAGCCTAGTGCAATTAGGAACGGATTGTTATATCTAATCATGATTTGGTGATTATAAGACTCCATTTGATGGGTAAATAGTCCCATAGTTTTGATGCGACACTTGTGCAACAAGTTGTAGAGTCGCATGATCTTGTGATTTGATCACAAGGGAATGGCCAATTCCTCAGAATGAGATTAGCAGATCCTTACACAAGTTATCTTGCAAAAGGATGTATTCTTTGATATCCTTCTAAATAAGGAAAGTTAAAAAAATCGGAAACTAAAGTATCCAATGAACTTTAGGGTTGACCAAGTTGGGTTAATAAGGTACGCCCTAACCCAGAATATAAGGGATCTTGCCAAGTTGCAAGACACCTTGGAATGAGTGCTGATGCATTTGAAAGGAAATAATCATTCCTTAGCAATTTTCCAAACAACAAGGTCGATTAATGGAAATGTTTGTGCTTGCTAGAGATTTTAGAGTATTGTTTGATTTATGAATTACAAATTAAATGAATATCTATACTTCAGGTTGAAGGCCTGAAGGGAGAGGCAGTTTCAGTTACCCCCGACTACCTGCCTGACCCTAATCAAGGGGGTTGTTGACCGCGCTGGGAACGTGGACCGAACCCACCGCGAGAGGTCTCTCTGTTGAGCTCTACTTGGAGCAGGAGGACAGTTGGGTGCCAGGGGGGCTTTGGTCGTAAATCCCTCGCCTTCCGGGTCCTGCACAAGAGGCTAACGTGACTCAGGATTGGATCTCGAGGCCCGCATACTAGTTTACAGGCGGAAACTTGGAACAGTGATCCATGTGGATTACTGGATAGCCTTCAAGCGGATTATGGACAAGCCTATGGGCGGAACTCCTTGTATTTCAAAGATAAAAATGATGATATGTTAATAAAGAACTTGTTTGATATTGTTTTTCTATGTCACGTGATAAGATTACGTGAAGGAACCAATGCTTATGGATTAATTAAAGAAGATGATTGTTACATGTCAAATTAATGTGTTAGATAATTACATAACTAAAATAAACCGAGGAAAGTGCAGAGGATGGGCCATGGGTCCGTTCTACGGTTGGGTGGTCCCGGTTAGCCGGGAAATTTTCTCAAAATCTCGAAGAACAGCGGGATGATCGTCAAAGGAAACGAATAACGAAAGCGATGACCTAGAGTTATGTCTTAACTGATTTACGTTGTTTTAGGGGAACGGAATGGGACTATGCCTTATGGCAGAGAGGTTGAGCTTTGCATCCCTCTCGTTTTCCATTCTCCTTGAACCAAGTGCAGTGTGAATCCGCTTCAAACCTGGCGTTTCTGTGTAAAGTAGTTCGCTTGGGTCTGACGCTAGCTGCTGTTAGGTAATGACCAATCAAGAAAACCCTAATTCCGGTCGATCCTAAGTGGGAACAGCCAGGATACTTCTGCTACGTGGCAGATGCGGAAAGACCTAGATCGCAAATCCCGTAACATTCCATGGGAGTGCCGGGCGGATCTTTCTAGACATTCTTTCTGATGGACTGCTAAGACGTGTCCTGGATGATACTAGTGGACACATTACACGGAAGGTGAGGGATTTATGGCCAGAGCCCCCCTTGGCACCCAAGCGTCCTCTTGCTCCAAGTAGCACTTAACGGAGTGACCTCTTGCGGCGGGTTCGGTCCACCTTCCCGACGCGCTTAACAACCCCCTTGGTTAGGGTTTGGCAAGCACTCGGGGGTAACTGAAGCTGCCTCTCCCTTCAAGCCTTCAACCTAAAGTATTAGATATCCATTTATCCTTTAATTCATTGGTCAAACAAAGAAAAATAGTGTTTTTAAATCTGTAACAAGCACAAACATTTTCTTTGGTCATTTATTGTTTGGCCAACTGCTAAGGAGTGAATCTTTCTTTTCAAATGCATCCAACACTCAATCCGGGATGACTTGCGACTTGGAAAGATTCCCTATATCCTAGGTTAGGGTCGTACCCTATTAACCCGACTTGGTCAATACCTTCATATGTTATTCCACTTTATTGGTTTGTCCTTTGCTCTAAGCAATTATCTTTATCCCAGAAAGATACTATATTAGGACGATTATTCATCCTCTTGCAAGATAACTTGCATAAGAATCTGCCAACCTCATTCTGAGAATTGGCCATTCCCCTTGTGATCCAATCACAAGAATCATACGACTCTGCACTTGTTGCACAAGTGTCGCATCGAACTATGGGACTATTCTACCCATCAAATGGAGTCACGAAACAATCTATTCCTGATTACATTAGGCTGACATTGTCAGCCCTAGGGTTCCAAGTTCCATCTTCTTAGCGAAAGATTCTTAGGGACAAACCCTAGATCACTTCTCAAATATGTTCTGCTGTCCCTACATTCGGTGAATGGGGGCAAGTATTTAGGGTATAGGAGTTTCGGTTTTAGCAATACATGGACTAGGTCACGTATTAAATCCTAGTGAGTTCTTTGGAATTGAATTAAATCTTTCTAAAATGAGTACTCCATGGATTTAGGTGTTTAGGTTTATGCCAATTTAATCTATCTATTTTTGGCGATAATTATGCTATTGTTTCCATAACCACATGACTCATTGTCTATGTGTAAGTTGATTTTCAAACCCTAACTTTTTGGTTTAAGGTCAAGAATAGGTTAGTTTATAGCTTAATTCCGATTAATCATCCTATAACTTGCAAACAAGGTTCATGCTAAAACATGCAGCCTTTTACTAATAAATATTAACGATGTTTATACCAATTTACTAGTGTTATGCAACTTAAAAATCATTTCATGCCTTGCAATTTTCTATGGATTGTTAGCACTTTTCCTAATGACTCATTGTGAAGAAGATATGTTCTAATAATGCGATATGCAATCTATAATTTCATGCACTATCTTAATTCTGTTTTGTAAATATGGACATTAAATCTAAGTTCAGTTCATTGAAATGCACAAAAACTACTTGCTAGAAATGCATATTAATTTTCTTCTTACTTTATTTTTGTTCGTTTTATTGAAAATACTAATGACCAAACTTGTTCGTCGTAAGCTAAATCTTTTAAACTAACCAAAATATTTACGATGGGAAATGCATCCTATCTCCAAAAATCATCCACGCACGTAAAATTATAACAACATAAAAATAAAAATTAGGAAGGAAAACTGGACTTGTGGTGAGATGTCCATGTGGATGCTAGGAGACAATCCTCCTGCGGTTGCACCTTGGGCTTTCTTAGGAATGCAGCCTTTCTGTCGTGGATGCAGCTTTGCGAACTCCCTTTTTGAAATACCACCGTCTTTTATGAGTCTTCTGTTCTTTCCTTTCGTAGAAGCTCTTTGAACGGATACTTGTGGAGGAGGGGAGAAACCACGGAAAGGGTTCAAGATCGGGAAGGGGGTGTTTCAAAATCCTCCGCAAATAAGGCCCATTCAATTAAGCCATGGGAAAGGCTTAATGGCCATTTAAAGGCTCACAAGCAAGGGGAATAAAAGGTGTAGAAACCCTTACGAGCAATTTCGTATGAGGAAAGAAGGTGTCAAAAGACCCTTAACACCCTCTTTTCCTTTTGTAAGGGGGGTAAAACAAAAGGGTATAAAAGGGTCCTTAGGGAGCCCTTAGGAGGGAATTATTGCTAGGGTAGAGAAAAAAAAAACTTAAGGGTCCATATGAAGGCCCTTCACGGCGAAAGTTGGGGGGGAAAAAGGGGCCTAAGGGAGCCGTTAGGAAAATTTTGAGGGGGGAGAAAAGGGTCTAAAGTAAAACCTTTTTGGGAGGGGGGAAAGGGCCTTATAGAGCTCCAAGGCTTGGGGGGGAAAGGGGGCTTATAGAGCACCAAGGTTTGGGGGGGAAAGGGGGCTTATAGAGCCCCCCCTTAGAAGCTTTGGAAGCTTCTAGAAGAGCTACAGGGGCGGGGGGACAGTCGATAGATGGCGTCTCCGGATGGTGTATGACTTTAGGCGGTGGCGATCTCCTTGGTGGCGACCACTCTCCTGCTGCTACTACAGCTCACGGCCTCTCCCAGCAGCACCCACTTCCTGCTCACGGCCATCACCTTACGCTCTATGGGAGTGGAGACAATAGTCTCAGGTTTTTCCTCCTCACGCTCAGCAGCGATGGCTTCCACCTCTCCTTCTCTCACAATTTTTTTTCACAACAAAGTCTCGGATCTCCCTCACGACTACCCCTAAGCCTCTTCAGCCTGCACACCCCCTTGGTTTAAAGAGGGGAGGGGATAAGAGCCTCCCTCCCCTACGCGTCGAGGTTCATGCTCCATAGTTTAAGCAAGCTCCATCAAGGAGCTTGCTTAAACATGCTATTCCCCTCTTCCTACAGCTCGACAGTCGGCTGGAGAAGAGGGGAATAATTAAAAAAAATTACCTTTATCAAAATAAAGAAATTATCCTTACAACTATAAAGAGGGTTCACGTGCTGTTGGAAGTTCGGTATGTTACATTCTCTCCCCCTTAGAGGAATCGAGATGTCATCATCTCGAGATAAACTAGGGATATTGATAGTTGAGAGTGCCTTCATCTATCTAAGTGGCATCCTCTTCGGGATAATCTCTCCACTGGACGAGGCATTCTCTCAAGGTTCTGGATCTCAGTTGTCTCTCCCTAACATCTAAGATCTTGTCAGGCCTTAGTTCAAGGACTCCTTGACTAGGCATTACAACTTGTTGGTCATCAAGTACATGGTTAGGATTAGGTACATACTTTTTCAATAGGCTGATATGGAATACATTATGAACCTTTAGGCTCTCCGAGAGTTGGATTTTATAAGCCTTAGGTCCTAGGCACTTGAGGATCTTGTATGGTCCACAATACCTTGGACTTAGCTTCTTGCACTCTCCTAAGGATAGGGAACTCTTCTTAGGGTATACACGAATGAAGACCGTGTCTTCTTCTTTGAAGACTCTATCTTGATGCTTCAAATCCGCGTAGGCTTTCCGTCTATCCTTGGCAGCTTGGATGTCCTGTCTTATTGACTTTATTTGGTCATCCATCTCTTCCAACATCTGCCTTGAAGCTTCAACCCTCAAGGTTGGATCTAAGAAGTTTAGGGGACTTCGACAGTCAACATACAATGCTTGGAAAGGGGTCATCTGAATGCTTTGTTGGTAAGAAGCATTTTAGGGAAATTCAACCAAAGGCAAGTATTGAATCCACCTTTTTGGCTCACGACAGCAGTATACCCTAAGCATATCCTCGATGACTTGATTGACTCGCTCTATTTGGCCAACTGTTTGGGGCTGGTAAGCTATGCTAAAATAGAGTTGAGTTCCAATGGCTTCAAAGATGGCTCTCCAGAAGTGTGATGTGAAGAGAGAATCACGATCACTAATGATTCTTCTTGGTAGCCCATGTATCTTGAATATCTCCTTGATAAACAATCTTGTAATTTCTGAGGATTTATAGTTTGTCTTTACTAGAATAAGGTGTGCAACCTTAGTTAGCATGTCAACCACAACCTTGATGGAGTTGTATCCTCCCTGAACTTGGGGTAGGCCAATAACAAAATCCATATTGATGAATTCCCATTTCATTTGGGGAATATCAAGCGGTTGCAACTTCCCTGGCATCTTGACATGTTTGGCTTTGATATGTTGACAAGACAAACACTCGGTGATTTGAGAACGTCACCTTTAAGCCTCTCCCAATGGTAGCTCTTCCTAACTGCATTGAGAGTCTTGGCATAGCCAGCATGTCCTGAGAAAGGGGAATCATGAGCTTCCCACAATATCTTCTGCTTAAGTGACTGACTTGCTGGTATACACAGCCTCGTTCTATAGTAGACAATTCCACTATTGATAGAGAATTCATGATACTTAGCTTGCAGCTTTTGGTTCTGATCCTTGATAAAGATCTCCTTTAGCATTGTTTGGTAGGCTGGATCATAGCATGCATCCTCTCTAGCTAACTCAAGTATTGGATTGTTTGGCATAGATACTTTTGTAGCTAGAGATCTAGCTGTTGATGGATTCTGCAAGATTAGGAAATTAAGGAATGCCTTGCGACTGAGTACATCCGCAACTACATTCTCTTTTCCAGGTCAGTACTTGATTTCAAAGTCATACTCCTCCAGCACTTCAATCCACCAACGTTGCCTCATGTTGAGTTCGTTCTGGGTAAAGATCCACTTGAGGCTCTTATGATCAGTTACTAGAGTAAACTTGTTACCTAACACGTAGTGTCTCCAAAGTTTTAGAGCATGGATGATAGCTAATAATTCGAGATCATGGGTAGCATAATTCTTCTCATGACTCTTCAATTTCCTTGAAGAGTATGCTATAGGATGACCTTCCTGCATAAGCACACATCCTAGGGAAAGTGTGCTAGCATCAGTTACTACCTCGAACTCCTTATTGAGATTTGGAAGTTTTAGGATAGGTGTTGATACCAAACTTTGCTTCAATCTGTCGAAGCTAGTTTGTTCAGGAGTTGACCATGCAATGGATGTTTGCTTCTTCAGTAAGTCCGTCAGAGGTGCTATAATCAGAGCATAGTTTTTGATAAAGACCCTATACCATCCTATCAATCCAAGAAAGCTGCATATTTCTTTGAGAGTTGTTGGTATTGGCCATTCGAGCACATCTCTGCTGGATCCACTGAAATTCCTTCCGCTGATACGATGAATTCCAAATATTCAATCTGACGCTTGAAGAATGCACACTTCTTCATCTTAGCATACAGCTTATGTGACCTCATCGTCTGAAGGACAATCCAAAGTTGGGGTTCATGATCTTCTTCCTGTTTAGAATAGACTAAGGTGTCGTCGAAGAAGACGAGCACAAAGTCATCAAGATATGGCCTAAAAATGTCCTGCATTAACCTGTTGAAGGTGGCAGGGGCATTCGTAAGTCCAAATGACATAACTAGGAACTCAAAGTGCCCATATCTTGTGTTGAAGGCTGTGTTTGGGATATCTTCTTCCTTGATCCTTATTTGATAGTAACCTGACCTGAGATCAATCTTGGAGAAGATCTTTGCCGCCTGAAGACGATCAAGAAGCTCATCTATTCTAGGAATAGGGTACTTGTTTTTGACAGTTGATTGATTCAATCCTCGGTAATCAATACATAATCGAAGTGTTCCATCTTTTTTTTTCTGGAACAGTATTGGAGCTCCCCATGGTGAACCGCTAGGACATATATAGCCTTGATCTAGCAGTTGCTTGAGTTATTCCTTCATCTCAATTGCTTCTGGTATAGACATCCTATAAGGTCTCTTTGCAATTGGCGCAGCTCCTGGTACTAACTTAATCTCATGATCCACTTCTCTTTGAGGTGGGAGTTCTGTTAATTCTTCAGGAAATACATCCACGTATTCCTTTAGCCAAGAAGGTCATTCACTAGACTCCTGCTATGAAAATCAGAAAACACTTGGGCAAATAAAGTTTGATCTCAGAATCTTGGACAGGAAGGGCAATTAACTTGTTGAGCTTAATCAAGTAGACAGGTAATCCCTTTCTGACTCCCTTTATAATCCGAGATGCCTTGGCTAATTGAACTCCAGCCTCACCTTGAGTTGTGTCTAAATCCCCTTCAGAGTTACAAAAGGAAATTTGGCCCTTCCCACAATGAATGTGGGCGTCATTGGGCTTAAGCCAATCCATTCCAAGTAGACACTCATGGATACCTAGATTCATGACTCTGAATTTGATCGAAGTCGTCTTTCCTCCCAGAAAGAATTCCACCTTAGCAGTTTGCCTAGTACAAGTAACCTCACGATCATTTGCCAATTCCACACGCAAAATAGGTGCTTCTACTGCGGCTATTCCTAATCTTTTTGCACAAGCTAGTGAGATAGAGGAATGTGTACTACCACAATCAATCAAGGCCTTGAAACTTTTACCTTGATAGTCCAACAGTGTCTGAATCACCGAGAATTGGTGATTCGGGCCTTTCTTGTGTAGAGCGGCATGGACTCTCGCCCTTTCAAACACTTCCTCCATGGTCGGATCTTCTTCTTCTTCACACATTTGCCTATTGGCAATGCAGGCGGTTCTTCCTCTGCCTTAGGTAGCGGCTCCTTGACCACGGCCCGTTCCTTGGAAAGGTGCTTGGTGATGTTCTCCTCCAGGTTTGGGACATTGCCTCTTGAAGTGACCGGACTCGTTCTACTAGAAATAGCAGAGGTTTCGGCCATTGCTTTGAGTAGGAAAAAAGTTGTTGACGTTATTAGTTCTTGCTTTCTTTCTTTGTCCCTGATTGTGACCTTGAACTCTCTTCATTTGAGGTCTGAATGCTCCTCTGTTCGGGTCATTATAAGACCAAGTTTTGTTACCTCTTGGTCTAGACTGCACCTCATGAATTATAGGCGCAGCTCGAATGAGAGCGTCCTGAAGATCTGATGGACGCATAGATTCGAGACAGGTATTTACTGGTCGATTTAAACCAGCACAAAATTTGGACACCTGTTGTGTCATGTCCATCTTTGGCGCATACTTAAGAAGTGAGACAAATTTAGAATAGTATGCGTGAAGGGTGAGTCCCAGCTGTTTTAGCTTATAGAACTCATTCATTTTCTACGTGCGATATGCAGGTGGTAAATATCTTCCCTGCACGGCTTTCTTCAGCTTCTCCTAGGTAACGGATCCTTCCGCGATCTTTTGATCCCTACACCATTGCTTCCACCAAATCTTGGCTTTGCCGGTGAGCTTTAGCTTGGCGAGCGTAGCCTGATTGGTGGGTGTTGTACCGGCTGCTTCGAAGTAATCCTCCATGGATTCAATCCGAGTTTCAGCATCTGCTTAGATGGACCTGCCTCTCATATCCTCACTTACGAAGCATGGACTTGGAATCTGATCCTTCATCAATGAGAGCATCAACACTATGCTCTCATTGATGAGACAAAGAGGGTAGGAGATAAGCCCAAGGATAGGGCTTGGACTTACAAATATCGTAGAAGATCACGAAAGAAGCCCAAGCCTTATAGACGAAGGCATCCATGGAGAGCACACATGACGCCACGATGGATATCCAAGGCGTTGCTTCGTGCTCAAGGGTATTATGCAGGCACCCGATGGATTTGGGTACCGAAACCTCCTACTAAACCACCTCGGTCAGGAGTCCAAATTAGGTAAAAAAAAATGAGACATGGGAGGATCCCTAAACCAGAATTCGAGTCTCAGACCAAAAATATTGGAGTGATTGCGCTCCTCACGATTGAAATCAAGAAACGGAACATGACCCATCAAATACTAGATCCTTAGCCTAGCGTGCCTAGCAAGTAGATATTAGAGGGATCCCTTGAATGTGCACGAGATCCACTAGTCGCCAAGGAGCCTTTGACTTCCCAAGGGGACAGGGAGCACCACGGGCACAACGTCACTCATGATAGGGCTGATTGCTTAGCAAAGCTAACGACGGAATCCTCCAATAATCACAAGCAAATCATTCAGCCAGTGAGACAGGTCTACCTAAGAGTCCTAGGTCCCCTATGTCCTCTCTTCCCAAAAGGACCCCGAAGGCACAACGACAGCTGTCACTGGCAGGTGCTCACTCCCAACCTCTGTCTCCATTAAAGCTTCCAAATACCCAAGAGGGGAAACATGACATTGGCCATAACTCTTGGCCCAAGGATACTCCCGTGTGACCCAATGTGACTGGATCAACTCAAGATAGATCTACACAAGTGAGTGTTCAAAGGACAACAAAAGACACGACCATGTCCGATCACCCCAGGGACTCCACACTGCGATCCACCAAGAGTGACCAACCCACTGGACTAAACGCCACTGCTCCCAACCAGGGATTGTAGCAGTCACAGCCCTCGGTTGTGACCACACCCCTTGCAGAATGTGTCCCTAACACTTCATCTGAGGAGGAGGTACCGCAACCGGTAGTCTTGACAACTCCCATCCATCCCAAGCAACTGAAGCCTAGGCTTGAGGAGAAACCCCTCAAAGGTGTAGCCAAGGAAATGACGCACCAAACCACTCAACCGAGCAAGGCTATTCAGCAGGCCGCGGCTATGTTCCATGAGGACACACTAGAGAAGGGAAATGCTAAGGCCCAACCAGGCACAACAACGGTTGACCTATTCCAAGGTCCTGAACCATTGAGAGATATGCCTTCATTGACCAAGAGAAAGAGGAGAAAAGAGCGCAAACAACAGTAGCTACAGGTGGTCATGGACCCCAAGAGCGTTAAAACCAAGACCACTGGAGAGCTGGGGAATAAAGCATCGTGTCCATCCACCACTAAACCCATTGATGTCTCTCCTAATAGTGGTGACACCTCACACACATCCGTGTGCTCTAAAAAGTTAAAGCAGCCGTTGCCATCAACAGTTTCTTCCAACGCTCAATCCACTGACAATAGAACTCTCATTGACCAATCAAGAGTGAAGATAATGCTGCCACAACGGGGCGACAAATTCACACCAGTCACATCCAAAGAGAACCATGATGCAATGACGAAGCCTCAAGGGAACCATGGAAATCCCAAGCGCATGAGCACTCCTAGCATCGATCGATCTTGCTCCTCTAGGCCTGAGCCCCCAGCTACGCTAAAGCCCAGGCAAACTCCTGGAGCCTTGCGTGAGATGGCAACCGAGCAAGCCCTCATCGAACATAGAGGTGTCTCAGAATGCCTAGCTGAGTTGGATACCAAGCTCAAGGTGTTCGCCCGTGTCTGTCCTGGCAGACATGCGCGCATTCCCTAAAGAACAGCTTGGAGACTACTTGCCTTTCCCTTTATCTTGGGAAGAGTAGAAACACCTTGATGAGTACTATAGCAAGCTCTTGCACGAACGCTTGCTACTCATCTCGGGCAAGGAAGCCGACAAACTGCACTTAACTGTCACATTCAATGAGGCACTCTGCCAACCGAATCTCGTAGACATAGAGCAACTAAAGTGACTGTCAGAGGCTGAAGTCGATTTCAGCAACGTTGGTGTGAAACCGCATTGCAATGGCTGAACTAGGGGCCCAGATCATGACAGTCTCTGAGGAGCCATTGGCCAAATGGCGATCCCAAAGAGACCCAACCTATGTGGCACCAACTTCCCTTTGAGTGCTGACTACCATTCGGGGCAAGGACTTGGCTGAACCAAGCCAAGAAAACCCTTTGCTTGATAAGGTTCTCACTGAGGAGGAGTTACATGTCGCCAGTAGACTCGGACAAGGTTCCATGCTACTCGATGTGGCGAAATATTTATTAGTATTGAGTAAGCTACCACGTGTACTAGATGTGTGTGCCACGCTTCAGTACAATCCCGAGTTTTACAATTGGTTTCTATCTTAGTGAAGTGACAAGGATTCGAAAAAATGTCTATATATATAAACAATGGTTTTTGTGTCACTCTGTATAGACATTATCAACACACACAAGCAATAAAAAGTCAAGCGCAGATAGAAGAATCGGGGCCAACAGGCTACGCTAGGCCGGCCCCCCTTTCACCAGATCATGTCCACCTCCGGGCAAAGGGCATGCACCCCACATTGCCACCATGGAAAGCCCTGACCAACATCCCTCATGATGTAAGCAGGGTGCAGTCCCTCTCTACACACTTTTTCCTTCCCGGCCTATCCTTCCGAGGATGAGCCCTCCAAACGCAAGACCACCAACCGATAACTCGGCGTGAGTCATGCTCTGCTCGTAGTTAGAGGCCAGAGGGACACTATTACAATGAGTACAGCATGTTCTGCACCTTCTCTTCTAGTCATATGCATTTGATAACCCACACTGAAATCCCTCCTATGCAAACAATCTTATTCCATATCAAGGCCTAACTCTTGGATTGCATCTTGCAGGCTTCCAAAAGGAAAACATGGAGAACCTCGGACAGCTAGCATGCAAAGATGCTCTTCGTAGACGACGGGAGCACGCGGCACGTGCCCCTCCCCCGGTACGCTATGTACCCACTCTCAAGAGATATGCAAAGAAACACAAACCTAAACGGCACCGTCCCAGATGAGGGCCTAAAAATCCTCGGACCAAGAAAGTCAAAGCTCAGCTAAGCATGCAAGCCGGGGCAACACCAGTTGCACAAATCCCCCACAAGCGCTCAAGCACCAGATGTCCACAAGCAGGAAAGGCGGCCAGGGACAGGGAAGAGTTCGACGAATTGGTTAAAAGCATTTTGGAACTAGCGGCAGCCCGGGACTATACCATCCATGTCCCGGCCAACATGTGCCCTACCCGATCTCACGACAATCCCACACTAGCACCAGCCCAATCACCCAACCAATCGGACTCGCCCTGCCTAGTAGAAATCGACTAAGCCCTAGGATGTACGAGTAGCTTAACAAGTTATCAGGACCTAACTTTTTGTCTTTTGATGGGTGAAAGGGAAACTCCCCACTCGTGCAACTTCTGTTACCTATAGCTAATGTATGCCGCATCTTTGACAAGCGATTGCGTATGCAGTGCGATTAACATCATAGCATTTTGGAAAGTCATGTTTTAACATAACTACATTTGTTGAATTACTTAATGAAATCAAGCATGTGCTCTCACGACGTGACAAGTGGATTCAGGATAACACAAGTCTTCGTGCAAACATTTTCAACGCCTAGGTCACTACAAAACCACGACCGTACACTAGCCACAACAAAGTCACGCTGCTGAACGTGAACCATCACCCTCTCGAGTACACACATCGCATGAACCCACGTGTAGTCATGGGCTTTCTTGGGCCACGCTCTGCACTCACGATGGGGGGCGCTGCAATCGTATCGATATCGCAACAACGACTCCCCTAACAACGAGGCTAGGGCAAATTCATCACGGTTACATCCATTTCCCGCGCCTCTGAGGCTTGACATCTCCCGACCCTTTGAAAGGCTCACAGCCCCCGCATATTGCACTGGTTGTACTGTGGTGAAAAAAAAAAAAACAAGCACATCACCGCACCTAGGGGTTCTCAAATTAGGTGCGCCCAGTGACCTTGGTCGGTTGGCTTTGTCTCTAGTCCCCTAGCCCCTTAGCATCACTGACAATACTTTCAGGCACATCAAGAGCAGGCTAGCCCTAGGAAGCTTGTCTCGCCTCGGGTTCAACCTGTCACCCTGAACCATTCGGGACACCCACCACACGAATGGCCATGAACAGTACACCGTTCTCATCCACAGGCCCAATGTCACCCACCTATGGCTCGTACACTATACCCGTGCCCTATCCTACTACATCTACAATCACAATGCATACGATGGCGCACCCACATTCACCTGTACTTCTTTCTACCATGGACCACTCTGCTTCATCCACACGACATTATTAGCCACTAGGCCGCAGTCTTCTACCTACATAGTATCTAAGTATGCACGGATACTCACATAATATCTCCAGAAAAGTCTATACACAGTTTGGGTCCTCAAGTGCAAGACAATACTCCAAGCTTGCTTTGAGTTCGACCTATCTCCCAAACTAATCAAAATATGTCTTGCGCACAATATGAAGACTAGCACTACCCTTAGGGAGAAACCACATGAGAGGTTTTTCATTTGTAGGTATTCAAGACTCCAACGAAAGCGCTGTCAGCTTGACATCAACGCTCCACTCTAGACTCTTGCCCTTCACTCCCTCATGCCCATCACCACAGAATTATCCCGCCCAAACTCCACCAGGAGTATCCCATGCACACAAATCCCGTACCCACTAGGAGTGGCCATTCCCAACAAAGAGTCACCCTATCGCCCCCTACAACAACCATATCCCCATGCCACTTGGAACAGCCAGTGCCCCACCGACCTTCATCCACACAAACCTTAGAACTCCCCCAAAGCAGACCACAACCGTCCTTGACACCCACGTCTTCGGTGCATGCTACTGCCTGCTACCTATGACGGTGAGTGCCATGGGAATGGCACTTGTCTAGGAGGGGGGTAATGTTAATCCCAACACGAAGAAAGCAAAAGGAAATAAAAAAGATGCAGGGCAAAGGGAGAAAAAAGGTAGCTTGGCTGAAGAAGAGAAGGGAAAAGGGGATGACCGCCCAAAAGGGATTTCGGGTTTTGTATATAAAGTTAAAAAGTGAATGAGAAGCTCATTCTTGTGTGTGGCCAAAAGTAGCTCTTCTCTTCTTCTTCTTCTTCTTCTTGCTTGCTTGAGCTTGTGCTTGAGAAAGGGAGTGTGAGAGTGTGAGGGAGTAAGTGTGTGAGGGTGAGGGACCGCAGGATGGATAAGCTTTCCATCTTCTCCTCTCTTCTTCTCTTCTCTTCCCTTCTCTTCCCTTGCTCGCAGTGATGGAGCTTGGAGCATGGAGCTTGAGGATGGATCTTGCTTGAAGCTTGCACTTGGATTGTGGAGCTACCAGAGTGTGCGGCAGAGGAGGTAACTTGATCGGCATGGAGGTAAGCTCACTACACTTGTAGATATGGATGGCGCGTCGGCTATGTGAGAGGTAGCCATTAGCGCTCGGCTTGGAACGCTTGAAACAATAAGCGGTCTGTGGGTCTTGGTGGTTGAGCGAAAGCTCCCACATGAATTCTTTTTTCCTGTGGTCAAGATGACCACCCTACGCTTAATCTTGGCCTTGGTTGCACATCTTGACCTGGACTTGTACCAAATGGATGTCAAGATGGCTTTTTTACATGGGGACTTGCATGATGAGATTTACATGGAGTAGCCTAAGGGTTTTGCAGACCCTGGCAGGGAACACCTAGCAAGCTAAAGAAGAGTCTATATGGCTTGAAACAAGCACCTAGGGAATGGTACCATAAGTTTGATGCATTCATGTAGTCACAGGGCTATAGCCACAATGCAATGGATCTGAGCTTGTACATCAAGAAAGCCCATGATGGTTTTTTACTGATTTTGGCATTCTATGTGGATGACATGCTTTTAGCAGGGACAGCTCATGAGGAGCTAGATGCTCTTAAGGCTCAGCTCAAGAAGATGAAAGATCTGGGACATGCCTCTCGTATACTTGGTATGCACATTACGTGCGATAGATCTTAGGGACTACTCTATCTATCACAGAGGGAGTACATTCATAAAGTCCTTGAGTGCTTTCGCATGCAGGATGTTAAGCCTACTAGATGTCCAATACCTTCTCATGTGAAGGTTTCACATGTCGATTTTCCGCAGACAGATGAGCAGAGGGCCGAGATGGCCAATATTCCCTATGCATCTGCCGTCGGAAGTCTTATGTATGCAATGATAGCCACCCCTCCAAATATTGATTTTGCAGTTGGGATTGTGGCACGTTAATGGCTACACATAGGAAGAAACATTGGGATGCCGTGAAGGGTATCATGAGGAATCTAAAGGGCACAACAGATATATGCCTTTGTTATGACAGCTAGGATACAGGAGTCGTGGGGTACATGAACTCTCATTATGCAAGCCATGCAGATAGTAGGAAGTCCACTTTTGGCTATGTGTTCACTTATGCTGGAGGGGATATCTCTTGGATGTCCAGGGCGTAGAAGTGTATGGCCCTTTCTACTACACAAACCAAGTATATTGCAGCCACAGAGGCTTGCAAGGAGGCTATCTAGTTAGGCCGTTTGATTGCTGACCTTGGTACGATAGATGCTATGCCTACACTGCATTCAAATTCCATGAGTGCCATTCAGTTGGCCAAAATTCGATCTTCCATGCGAAGACCAAACATATTGAGGTGAGGTATCACTTCATTCACGAGGTCGTTGAGGACAAGTCTATTGATCTTGTTAAGATTCCGAACAAGCAGAATCCTGCAAACTTGCTCATGAAGAGCCTCACTACTGAGCGCTTTTCCTTCCTCGGGAGATTGATGGGCATTGGATGAGATGACGTCTTTTTCCTCATCCTGTTGTACATGTGTACATGTTGTACCATCTTTTTCTTTTTTCTCTCTCATTGGGGCAGACAGATTAGCCTTTAAGTGGGAGGTTATTGGGGGTAAAGGCGCCTCTGCCTAGCTGCCCATGTATTACTACAGTGACACTACTCGCCACTGCACACTACAGGTGGCAGGTGCCCGTCATAGTCACTTATTCTTTATTATTTTAGTGACAGTTTGAATAAAGGAAAACTCGGCCATACATTGTGGTTGTTGGAGTTTCCACTTTTGAGTCTCTCTCTCTCTTGGCTCTTGCTCTCTATCTGCCATAGCTCTCATCGCCAAGCTTCTTCCTCCTAGGTTCCACTTCCCTTTCAAACATTAGTTATTATAAGCTAATAACCTTACTAACTATTAACTTACTAGCTAATATATAAACTAACTTATAAACTAACTTACTTACTTACTAACTTATTGCTAACTAACTTATATTTTCATGGGAATATTGCACAATGCTTGTAGAATGTATCACATAAGGGATGCTTAACAATTTTATGATCCCTATCATAAATGTTACATATTTATTATAGTAACAAGAAAATGAAAGAATGATGGTGATGAAAAAAGAAAGAGAAACTCAAGGAAAAGATTAAGTGAATATTGTATATAGCAATAGTGATTATGCTTATCTCTTCTATATCTCTAGTCTTGTTGATGCTTATTGCTAATAACGATGGTGTGTTATATGAATTGAATGATTCACTTAGAAGTATCCTTTCATGTTTCTTCAAATATGAAGTTTTCTACTTCCTATGATGAGATAGAAAAGAATGTATTTGTTTGGAAAATAAATATACATATAACATTGTTCACTTTGAAGGCATATGATTATCTCTTACAAATAGCTCTTCCTTTGTGCTTAAGAATGTATGACACAAGTGCTCGATCTTTTAGAAAAAATTTGAGTAGAAATAAACACCTAGAAGACTATAAATATCATGTTATCCTTGGTAGTTACTCATCAAAAATTACAAAGAATTCCTTGGTGTTGCAAGACCAAAGTCTAGAACTTTACACTCTATGTATATATGCAGCAGCAGTGTAAAGGATTATGTTGTAGCTATAAGTTTGATTAGCTACTATATCTCTTTGGCATTCAAGCTTGGCAAGGTGTAGAATATATAAAACCTTTTCATTGTATTTGGTAATGTTTCATCACCATGCATCCTTACAGTCTCTCAATTGAGATCCCTCATGTTCTTGGAAAGCCTTTCAAGAAATCTAGGTTGCTCATCTAGAAGGAACACTTGATAACCTCCATAAACAATTTTCAATAGAGAGCGGTCATTGGGGCTAATGTATGAGGAAAAAGTGGACTTTTAATTAGTATTCACTAATGATAAGATTAGTGAAAATGCCAATGGAACACTACCACGTGTGGTCCTATGTAACATTTGACTCTCTACCAATTTGGCCAAACTTCTTTTACCTCTAACAAAAAGGTCAAAGATGGTCTCCAAAATTATCCTTCTAAGGAAGCAATTCCAAGCAAAGTTCTTGTCCTTGATAATGATGTCTTCTTACTTCCTTTTTCTTGCTTTCAACTTCTTGATGTAATTCTTGAAAAGTGGAGATTTATATATTTAGTTATAGTAGGAGGAGTTGATGCCGTGTAAAGATAGCTTCTTATGCTTTATTATAGTTATATCATTTGGGATTTACACTTTCATTTGTTATTGCATTATGAGGATACCATTGTACTAGCTGCTTGCTTTCAATAACTTTGTAGTATATTTCTTTTAGTATATGTTTGTGTATTGTACCTTTCTTCTTAATACATTCATGTTGTTAGTGCTCGGGATTTTATACAAACTTCAACAACTATTCATGTTTCACAAGATAGCAAATATGGATAATAGGGACCTTACCTTGTGGCTAGATCCTTGCAAAATTTTTTCCCTTTGTTAATGTTGGTATAAGCTTCGATACATTTTTTTTGCAATTTTCAATATAAGTATTGGTACATACATTGAGAAGAACACTATATTTATCGACATTGATTGCAATGCTTACAATGTTGCTTTTTCTAACACACATGGATGCACATAGATTGATGCTTTCATCATAGATCCTGGTATTTTAAAATAATTTTATGTGGAAATTCTATTCCCATCTTAAATTTTGGTTGATATATCCGCGATTTGTTGAAGTGGTGGTGGCTAGCTCACACGTGATATCATAGTGACAGAAGGAAGCCACAAGATTTGAGTAAAGTTAATAAAGAATCCACATTAATAAATACATAATAGGAGAGAATCAACAACAGGAAAAAGAAATCAAACTATTAGCTTAAGCTTCAATAGACACATATGAGGCTTTAAGTAGCCAAATATTAGTTAGTTACTTCAGATGTGGAAGGATGGCAAAGCCTATATTTCAAGGTGCTCCAAATTGTCAAATTCACATTCTTGCAGTCACAATCACTCGAAGAAGACATATAATACTTATCTAGGAAAACTCAACATACGCTTCATGTATTTTGAACAAGTGCACACTAGCGTGTGTTGAGGCATAACCCTAATTTGATTTCCAAGAAGAGCTCTCAACACTACTTTGATCCCTAAAAGCAAAGTCTAGTTTTTTTAAGTTAGAAAAGAAGGCAAGCAAGTGATCTTAAGCTAAAATAAATCAACTAATAAGGTTTGTAGATAAACTTAGGAAGCCCCCTCAGTGTGTGCACACACACTCGCAAAGAGTACTAAGCACAACGGATTGCACTCTCCCCCTCTCTCTATGTGGACCTTTTAAATTAATTGACCCTTGAAAATAACAATATACCTAGGGTAGGAAAAGTTGCGTATCTTCCAAACTCTTAGTGAGGTTTTACGATAGCCCTCCAAACGATACGCAGTTATATCACTTGTGCGGGCGCACTACACTCTTGTCTCCGAGTTGAAGGAGGCGGGCAAAGGAGGAAGGATCAATGGCGAGCCTGAGAGGACCAGGGTATCCAGAGTAGCCAAACTCAAGTGCGGATTTTTGCAGCAGAGAAGAGAAGGGCGGATGGCCGAGAAGGGATGCGGGGACAGCATACACCTCGCGCTCGCCCTCGGTCAACAAACCCACTGCCACAGGCACGCAGCCCCTAGGCATCTTCATCTTATTAATACTCTTCTTCTTCTGCTTCTTCTGCCTGCTCCTCTTATGACCATCAACCACATCTGCAGCAGACACAGCGCTTGATCTCGAACTGCAGCAGCTTGCCTTCTCTAGCTCGCTCGTTTCCGTCTCATCATTATCATTGTCGTCGTCGTCACCCTTGTGTTCTATCAGTACTTCATGTTCTTCCTCTTCTCGCTCTTCTGCAGAAGTGAGATTAGCTTGAGAGAGCTCCAAGTAGCGTCTGCATACATCAAGCCAGCACGTAAGCTTGTTGCTAATCTTCCTTACAACTGCGCTCTTAGACATGGCCCCGGCGGAAGGCACTACGACTACCTCTAACTCGCGCTCATCATTGACAGAAACGGTGATAATAGTTATGTACGTAAATATAATATACGACAGCTATCAATCAACGGTTGTCGCCTCCCTTCACATACCTCCTGCATCAAAAGATTCCTGCCCTAGTTTTCTTTTATTCTGTACTAACGTTGCTTACTTCTGCGACTTGCAACGTAAGCGATCATGTCCACGTTTTTATTGTTTATTCTTTTGACCATTTCTCACGTTAAGAACCAAATTACTCTCACATAGACGAAGCTAATTTGTAGCACGCAATAGATTCCATGTCTTTTCACAAGCTACTCCAAGTTAGAATGGGTCTTTGGGATCACTCGTACACAATGTTCATCTCCTATGTATGATCTTATTCTCAAGTTAGGGAAAACATGAAGACAATGAGCTATTACCTTAGTATTCATTGTCTACAAAACATTGTTAGAATACAATTGTCAAATCAGTCTCTCATTGCTAACCTTCTCCCCACGAAGTGTGTATGTGTGTGATATGACTCATGTTGTCATATCATATCACACACACACACACACCAAATTAACAATTAGCACCTGTCACCTAATTGGCCAAGGTCTCTCTACACCCTTCCCCTCAAATAAATGACTACCTATGATTAGTCTTTTTTAGCCTTGTCTAAGAAGATCATTGCTCATTGATGTTTTATTTTGTAAGTTCAAAATTCACACGCTTTTGTTGATACTTTTGAGATTTTCTCATTTTAATGGGCCATGCATCAAGTGACTTTCAAGCATGAAGCTTTCTAGGCCACCAAAGTGTTCAACATCTTTGACAATTGACTTTAAGTTAACTTGGATAATAATATAGAATGTAGGAGCATGGTATTCTTATCTTATCTACACGTGTTATCATGTTGGGAAAAGTATGAGAGAAATGAATTGTTATGAAATATTTATAGTTTACAAGATGTTCTTGGAATGCAATTGCAAAAAGTATGAAACATTCTAACCTTGTCTTCCTTTAATGTGTTAGTCATCCCTTGTTACACTTTGCTACTTATAATCATGCATGCGTGTATGTGTGATCATATGATAGCAACAATGCACCTATAAGAAACCATCTATATCACATGCATTCAAAGGGCATTTTAAAAAACCATTTCGTACACATTGTAAGAAAAAAACCATTTCCATACACATTGTATGAAAATACCCTTCTGTAAAAGTAATGCTATAAGTTTTATAAAATCAAAGAACCTTTCTATTGATTACACATGGTAGACTTACATTTTTTGAGGTGTATCTCTCGAGAATATGACTCATATTGAGATACCACAAATATATATATATCGAACTAATAATCAACATTATCCATCCCTTGATAATAACAATGTCACTTACTAGTTAGTTCTCTTGTCATTCTCTCCATGGCTAGAAGACCCTTGACTTAGTCTAGAAGATAATTTGTTATTGATTTTATTTTTATGAGTTGAAATTTCCCAAATTTTTGTTGAATCTTTTGGCATTTTATCATTCCATGGGCATGGCTCAAAGGACTTCTCTATGATAGTATTCCAAATCTTCTAATAAGCAACTCTTAGTCACATTCTACATATAAGATTACTGTGCTTAACAGTAAGAAAATGGATGTTAGCAATGCTTCTAAAACTAGAGACCATCACTTGAGTGTGGTCCCTTAAAAACACTATTTACAATACATTTGGTATGTGACACATTTTATTTTAAATAAGTTCTCTTAAGACACACCCAATTTTCATATTTTAAACATTTTGTACTATCATTTGTGCTATTGATGTTCATCAACTAAATTACTTCGCACAAATGATGGTCACATTTGAAAAGAAAAAAAAAATTATTTTCATACATGCAACATCTTACAACTCTAAAATTCTAGGTATACTCTTTCTCTTTCCTCTTTAAAGCACACATTTTCCATCCCTATATCTCTCTTCATATATACATGTATTTTGTGTGTGTACATGTGAGTGTATATGTGTGTTCACATATGAGGTCAAGAGAGATAGCAGGAGAGAGGTTGAGAGAGAGAGAGAGAGAGAGAGAGAGGTATAACATCTAAAAAGGCAAAATTGACCCATTAGACATCTAAAGTTTAAGAAAGTGTCATTTTCCAAGTAAAATAAAGAACCATAGCCCAAAAGAAAACATCCTCAAGTAAAACAAAGAAAATGTAATCTAAAAGGAAACATCTAGCTAGAAAATGAGAGAGAGAGAGAGAGAGAGAGAGAGAGGTATAACATCTAAAAAGGCGAAATTGACCCATTAGACATCTAAAGTTTAAGAAAGTGTCATTTTCCAAGTAAAATAAAGAACCATAGCCCAAAAGAAAACATCCCCAAGTAAAACAAAGAAAATGTAATCTAAAAGGAAACATCTAGCTAGAAAATGAGAGAGAGAGAGAGAGAGAGAGAGAATTTGATTAAATAAATTGGTAATGCCTTCCTTAGACCTTGTATTAGCCTCCTTGTTTTTGCTAATTGAAGTATAGGTTTTTCCATCCTTCCTCAGGCTTGAACTAAGGTGTTAACCTCAGTTCGAGATGGCAGAGATATGAAGCAAAAAGTGGAAAAATAATAGAAAAAGAGCAAAGGCGCAAAGGCGGCCCGTAAAAGCTAAGCTATGGCAAAAGTGCAATTTTAAATAGAAGGCACCTTTAAAAAATTTAAAAACTCTTGTAAAAGAGCGCCAGGCTCCCTCTTGTGCCATTTGTAGAAGAATAAATGGGTGAAGGCTTAAAGCATGAGGCAAGAAAAGGGAAATAGGAAAAAGGACCTTGCCATAATGACCGGTCATGTAAAAGGGGATGGGTGCCCATGAGATTTCAGGGCTTGTAAATAAAGTTCAAAAAGTGAATGGGAGCTCATTCTTGTATGTGGCCAAAAAGTGGCTCTCCTCCTCTTCTTCTTCTTCTTCTTCTTCTTCTTGCTTGCTTGAGCTTGTGCTTAAGAGAGGGAGTGTGGGAGTTGGAGGGAGTGAGTGTGTGAGGGTGAGGGATCAGGGAGGAGAAGCTCTCCATCTTCACCTCTCTTCTTCTATTCTATTCTCTTCTCTTCTCTTGCTTGTGGCAATGGAGCTTGGAGCGTGGAGCTTGAGGATGGAGCTTGCTTGAAGCTTCCACTTTGATCCTGGAGCTACCCGAGTGCTTGAGAGAGGAGGTAACTCGATCGGGCATGGAGGTAAGCTCACTACACCCGTAGAGATGGATTGGGCATCGGCTATGTGAGAGGTAGCCATTAGTGCTCGGCTTGGAACACTTGAAGCAATAAGTTGTCCATGAGTCTTAACGGTTGATCCCCTCTACATTTTGTTTCCGTTATCGGGGCAAGAGGATTCAAGCTTGAGCACTTGCGTGCCTCATATCGAGCATCGAAGTAAGGGATTCATTCTGAAACCAGAACGGGAAGACCCAAGATTCAATCATGTGTTGGACTTGCGGTCACTTGAGACACATCTCATCATGTGGTCCTGAAAGGGAGCAACAAAATAGAGACAAGGCTAACCTAAGGTGTCTTGAGTGTGGAATCACTCATCTCTTCATCGACTGTCCAAAGCCAAAACCATCCTTGAGTTTAGCTAACGTGCAATCCATCCCATTGGGGTTGTTTGGTATCGAGAATCTTGATGGGGAGGATAAACTTATCCCATTGCATGTCATGACCCGTGCACGAAGGAAGTAGTCCAGCATGTCACTACTAGGTCCTAGTAATCTTGACATAGCCTCGATAGGGAAGAAGAGCCATAGGCAAAGGAAGAAGAGACCCCAAGCTAAAGTCACACTCAAAATTGAGAGTTCCATAATGCTACCTACTGGAAAGAGAATCACTGACATTGAGGCAAAGACATGAGCACCAAAGATGGCTAAAAAGGAAAGTGCTAAGGTAGGGGAGTACCCCAACCTGAAGTGCCAACTAGAGGCCATTGAGAAGGTGAAAGAATGGGTAAAGGAGGCTCAAGAACACCTGAAAGATGCGGAGCCCATCTTAGAGGATGAGATCGAGGATCTCTCCACCAGCATCAGCATCCATGTGACTCTCACCCCCTCCACCGAAATCGAGAGATGCGAATATGCCATAAGCAGTACCGCTTAGGCAAAGCCTTAGCTCTATGGGCTAGCAACCTAGTCACGGCCACTGGCTAGGAAAATCCAAAACAAGAGAAAGACAATCAACCAACGACCTCCTTACCACTCTAGTGACCACCCCAATGACGTTAAGCATGGGAGATCTACTTAGGCAGCATCTGATTCTATGGCGGGACATGAAGCAGTGGGTTGAAGGGTCACAAGAGCAACCTATTGCACGCCTACAAGAACATGATGCAAAGAGGCAAATACCGAGTTTTATGTTGCACTCCATGCCCAAATCCTTGCACGTTAATGCTTTTTGGGAAGGCATTGAGATGCATGCGGTCATACCGGTCTTAGCCCTAGGCGACACAACAAGGAAAGGGATATTAGACACAAGGGCGAGAGTTAGTGTACTGAGTCATGCAGTGCTCCAGACTTGGGGCAACCCACTGTCGAGACTGCTAGGTTCAATGTCACATTAGCTAATGGAATGAAAGTGAAGCCATTTGGGGTGCTAAAAAATTGGCTGGTGAAAATCACCGGAGTCCAATTCTCAGTTGACTTTATAGTCATGAAGGGAGTGGACTACGATATCCTATTGGGTTGACCCTGGATGCGCAATGCCAAAGTGATCGAAGATTGGGGGAATGGTCTCATCTTCCTAGGCAATAGAACATAAGCCGTAAGAGTAGAAATGGACTCTTGGAAAACTGCACCAGTCAACCTCGATGCCATCTCCACTATGCTCAAGGGTGATACCCAGATTAAGGAATCCTATGGGCCCCTAACTAAGTATATCTTGTGTACTGAAAACGAATGAGACTCGATACATGTCCTTGCTACAATCGACTTGCAGTTCTCGGACAATGAGGAGTATGAACATGAGCCCAAGGGTACATCCTCAATACCAATCTGCATGATGGGAGGATTTGATCGGCAAGCTAGCGGGCAATCCAGTACCAAACTTCAAGCCACTCCAAGATCTCTTAAATGAACCAAGGTGGCAATGGACCAGGGTGCATGACCTAAACCTTAGGTGCAATTGGGCCCTAGTTCCTAATCAAACACACGAGACATATCAAGACCTAGGAGACAACGAGTGGTCAGACGAAGATGCTTCTGATGACAAATATAAGGACTGTCGCTTCTTCAGTGATGAGAGCAAGGATGAGATAGATACCATGGAATACGGCATCGAAGGATGAGTGATAGCACATATACGGGCATACTCCGAGCCATAGAGAAAGAACACCTTCAGGATAGAGCAAAGCCGGGTCATGCGCATGGATTGTGACCACACTTGATTGGAACTTATAAGGGCCATAAATCTTGAGCAAGCAGGCCTAACCCAACTAGGTAACACGCTAGTGCTTAGAATAGATTCACCCTCTGAGCCGTGACCATCGGGGGAGACTACCTTGTCTAGCGAAGACAGGGAGTTGATTTCGAGTTAGAAGTGAGTTTAGAGAGAGACCCAGAAATACCGAGGCATCCCAAGACTAGACGTACCAAGGGGGACCTGCCCATCCACCTGAGGCGCAGATGCTTGAAAGAAGAAAGGGCATAACAGTTTAAGGATGCAAGAGCAGACGAACAACGAAAACCACATGACCTCCCTAAAACACAATATTAGTGAGTTTGGGAATCTCCCAATTCCCATTTTTTGAATACTAAAAAGGTGGCACCTAGATAACATGCCCATAAGTTTCTCAAAAGCATATGATGTGGCCTATCATTGGAAAGCACTTGAAAAATGGAATCTATTGAGCTATAGAGCGCTTGATTTGGAGTTATAGTGTACAAGTTATTACAAATCCAAAGATTTGACCACGTGTCCCAAACTTATGGAAATTTTCCATATTCCCCAATATGGTATTCTAAGAGATTGGATTCATAGGGTACAGTTGTTGCTTGGCAGATGTTGCATCTTGTGTCATGGGTATGTTCTAAGTCACTACACTTGGATCTACCCACTTGAGTTCTTCTAAGGACCAAGCGAACACGTCTATATACTCTTGTAAGAGGACAATGAGACTTGTCTCCTGTTTCTCCCATTAGGTCATCGGCAATAAAGACAGGTTGGAGTGCCCTTCTTGGGCTAGGTTCACCTCCTTGACCTTGGCAAATCCCTCGATGGGTTCATTTGTTTGCCCTTGATGTTTGGCACCCAACAGGATCACTATCGTATCACCCTTTTTCAACTTTGTTAAGGAGGCTCTTCTTCTGACATATCTTCATCTTCATCCTCTAAGTTTTCTTCTTCTTCCTTGTCTTCAAGTAGATGGCTCACATCCAAGTCATCAAGCTCATAAGTAGAAGACTCTCTTTGTTTGAAGAGCTTGATATGTTTGCCGGCTACTGGTATCTTGACCATGGTCCCATCCATTTCAACCAAAGTGTAAGTAGCATTATGATGTACCACCTTCACCACATATGGTCCAAACCATCACTTGGCTAGCTTCCTATGAGCACTATACTAATTGTCCAGGTTGTTGTCATAGACAAGTACCCAATCATTCTCTTGGATAGCTCTTGGACGGAGTTGATGACACTTGTCAAACCTCTTCTTATTCTTCAACCTTGTTGCCTTTAGCCTTTCAATGGCTGACTTGACATCCTCTGGCCTTCTTTCAAGCTTCCTTATGCATGCACATGACGAGAAGGGGAGAGGTGAGGCATGCAGTGTTTGTTGTAGAGGGATGGCCCCCATGATGATGTTCATTTGGAAGCCATTAGCAGATCTTGGCTCATGCTAATTTGCGTGGATTGGTTATCATGGAGTGGGGCAGGGCTCATCCTCGGAAGGATAGACCCGAAAGGGGAAAATGTGTATAGAAAGGGATGGTACCCTGTCTACACCATAAGAGATGTTGGTCAAGGATTCCTATGTTGGTAATGAGGGTTGCATGCCTTCCCCTTGGAGGCGGGAATGGTCACACAACTTCTAAATGTGTGGTGAGAGGAGGACCTAAGGAGCTTAGTCTGTCAAACCAAACTCTTCTCCTTGCACTTGACTATCATTGCTTGTGTGTGTTGATATTGTCTATAAGGGGTCACAAAATTCATTGTTTATTTATGTACATATTTACGAATCCATGTCACTTCACGAGGATAAAAGCCAATTGTAGAACTCCAGATTGTACTGGAGTGTGGCACACGCATCTAGTACTCGTAGCAACTTACTCAATACCGATAGATATTTTGCAACATCGAGTAGCATGGAACCTTGTCCGAGTCTACTGGCAACATATAACTCCTCCTCAGTGAGAACCTTATCAGACAGAGAGTTCTCTTGGCTAGTTTCAGCTAAGTCCATACCCCGAATGGCAGTCAGCACTCGAAAGAAAGTTGGTGCCACATAGGTTGGGTCTCTTTGAGAACGCCATATGGCCAATCGCTCCTCTAATACTCTCATGATCTGGGCCCCTAGTTTGGCCATTGCAACGTGGTTTTCACTCCAATGCTGTTCAAATTGACTTCGACCCTCTGATTGTCACTTTACTTGCTCTATCTCTAAGAGATCTGGTTGGCAGAGCACATCATTGAATGTTATAGTTAAGCGTAGTTCCTCGGCTTCCTCGTCAGAGATGAGCCGCATGCGTTCATGTAGGAGCCTGTTATAGTGCTCATCAAGATGTTCCTGCTCTTCCCAGGATAAGGAAAATGGCAAGTATTCTTCAAGTTGCTCTTTAGGGAATGCGCCCATGTTCTACCATGATATAGACACGTGCGAACACTTTGAGCTTAGCATCCAACTCAGTTAAGCATTCTACGACACTTCTATGTTCAACGAGGACTTGCTCAATCGCTATCTCATGCGAGGTTCTAGGAGTTTGCCTAGGCTTTAGCATAGCTGGGGGCTCAGGCCTAGATGAGCAAGATTGGTCAATGCTAGGATTTCTTATGCTCTTGGGGTTTCCATGTTTCTTCTAAGGCTTCATTATTGCGTCATGGTTCTCCTTGGATGTGATTGGTATAAATTTTTCACCCTGTTGTGATAGTGTTGTGTCCACTCTTGATTGGTCAATGCGAGTTTTATTGTCGATGGATTGAGTATTACAAGCAACCGTTGATGGTAATGACTGCTTTGATTTTTCAGAGCACATGGATGTGTCTGAGGTTTCACCACTATTAGGAGAGGCATCAATGGGGTCATTGGTGGATGGACTCGATGCTTTATTCCTCAGCGCTCCAATGCTCTTGGTGTCAATGTTCTTGGGGTCCACAACCACTTGTAACTGTTGTTGTTTTCGTTGTTTTCTCCTCTTTTTATTGGTCAGTGAAGGTGCATCTCTCAACGACTTAGGACCTTGGACTAGGTGAACTATTGATGTGCTTGGTGGGCCTCAGCATTCTCTTTCTCTAGTGTGTCCTTATGAGACATAGCCGTGGCCTGCTAAATAGCCTCACTAGGTTGTGAGGGTACAACTTCCTCCCTTTTTGGAGAGTCTAGCTCTTCCCTTTTGTTTAACTCCTCTAGCCTAGACTTTAGGTGCTTTGGAAGTGCTAGAGTTGTCAATGAAGTTGGTTGCGACACCTCCTCCATAGGTGAACTACTAAGGATACGTTCCGTAAGGGGCATTGTCACGGCCAAGGGCTGTGACTGCTATGATCCCTGATTGAAAGTAGTAATAGCTAGTTCAGTGGCCTTGCTACTATTGGTGGATTGTGGTGTCAAGTCCTTAGGTCGATTGGAAGTGGTTGTGTCTTTTTTTGCCCTTAGAGCATTCACTTGCATAGATTGAGTATTAGTTGAGCTAGCCATGGTGGATTGCATAGGCATATCCTTAGGTTGAGAGCTAAGGGTGGTGTTGTATCCTGCCTCTTGGACATTTGGAAGCTCTGATGTAGATAGAGATTGGGATTGAGTAGCCGCACTTAACGACCGTTGTGCTTCCTGTGTCCATTTAGGGGAAGAGGGTGTAGGAGACTTGGGACTCCTAAGTGGCTTTAACGCTGGCTGGGAGATTTGCTCGTGGCTGTTAGATGATTTTGCTATTTGCTTTGTTGAGCATTCACCCTTGCCATGAGCAATGTTGTGCCTATGATGCTTGCTATCCTCTTGGGGAATCAAAGGCTCCTTAGACACTAGCGGCTTTTGTGTATTCTCAATGATTACATCTGATATCTGCTTGTCAAGCATGCTAGACTGAGGATCTACCCTCCGATCGGTCCCATTTGGTTTCCTAATTTTGACCATGAGGGGCTTGGTCACTCCACTGTTGTTGACTTGAGACTTGGTTTTTTGTTTAGATCTCCTCCTATGCTTCTTTGCTCTTGATACAATCTGGCCTTTAGTCGACAAGGGAGGTTTAGCAAGGGGTTTTGGCATCCAAATCCATTGGTTTCCTTCGTAATACCCTTGAGCATGTAGCAATGGTTTGAATATCCATCGTGGCGTTGTGCTGACCCTCCATCGATGCCTTTATCTATAAGGCTTGGCCTTCTTTTGGGGTCTTCTACAATTTTTGTAAGTCCAAAGCCCTTCCTTGGCATTGTCTCTTGACCTTCTTGTTTCAGGCATGGCCTCACTCACTGGTTCTTATTGTTCGACCTGTGCTTGTATCAATTCTTCCAACAAGCCCTTGCTTTTGTTAGTAGGCTCGATTATTAGGTTAGCACCTTCCTTGCCTTTCCCTCGAGGTTCGATGAGGTCACCCTTACTAAAGCTTGTGACTATCCTTACACCCAGTAGTGTGAGGTGTATTCTCTGTGCTACATAGTTGACCTCACACTTGGTCGCCCCTTTGAAGGGTCTTCCTAGGAGGGTTTCCTTCCTGTAATTAGCATTATTTGAAGGAACATGAAATAGGATAGGCAAGCTTTCAGTTTCAATTGTCGCAAGGATTTTGCACTTCCCTATGAGTGTTGATGGGTGTCCCCCGTAAGGGCTAAGAGTTGCATTAGTCGGTGTGAGTTCTGGTTGGCCCACTAGGGTCCATGATTCATAGGTCAAGATTTTAAAATCCGCTTCTTCATCAATCAGACCATTGATACTATGCTCTCTTTTCGGGGTGAGTTTGACCCTAAGATAAGTAGGTGGTACTATGTCTTCCTCTTCTGGGTCTTGGCTTGTAAATTTAAGCCTTCTGACAAATGCCCTTGAGTCCCCAACTGCATGACCAGATGTGGATTCTCCACTGATGTCTTGGCTCATCATTGCAGTGCTATTCAAGGAGCATCTATCATCAAGACTGTCATATCTAGTCATTCTTGCTGTTGTAGCTTGATGTTGTTGCTTTTCACTTTGTCTAGATGCAGTCCGAATGCAACACGTATGTGTTTTTGCACTATGACCTTTTTGCCCTTGTTGGCTAGATTGGCCCATTGATGTTCTAGGGTCTCTGTTTCTCTCTGTTCAGGTATGGGCTTTTGGTTGCTCTTTTGCAAGTGAGAATCCATGCTCATGTAGAGCCATTACTACACTAGGGTCCAATTTGGAGAACCTATCATGACACGCATTTTCTCTCCAACCTACTTGGGAATGGTGCGAAGGGGGCACAGCCCCCTCTGCGGGGGTCCGGGGAGGGGAGTCCCCCTGGCCCACAGGGCCGTTACAGTAAACACCATGTGCAATTTGGAGGACCATTTATAGCCAAATTTTGAACTACTTGCTCTAAGTTTTAGCCGAGTGATGGATCTGTGATGTGCCTTTAGCTCTACGTAGCCTTTCGGGTCAATTTCGGGGTTTAGATGCATCAAAATTTGTGTTCTAGATATCTATCCGATTTTGAAAGTTTTCTATCTGATTCTCATATGTGCGATTTTCAAGAGTCCGATTATCAAAATTGGACGTCCAATTTTGGGTTGGTCTAATCGGTCCAGTGGTCCAATTTTGGTCACGTCTGATTCCTGGAATCGGATGTCCGATTTTGACAGGCGTCCGATTCTGAGCCATCCGATTCCTTGTGTCCGATTTCTAGGGTTCGAGTATCCGATTTTGAAGTCCAATTTTCAGTGTGTCTGATTTTCAGGGTCTGAGTGTCCGATTTTGAGAGTGGGTATGATTCTCGTAGCGGTCTAATTTCGGGAATCAGATCAGACAAGGTGTTCTGATTCTAGCAGTCAAACGGTCTAACCTTGAAATTGAATGGTCCGATTCTGGGAATACGAGGAACTGGTTCGATGACGTAGACGACGGCCCGTGAGTTTCGCGCGATGCCTCAAGGTCAATGCCTACTCCACGGAATTGTCCCGTGCCTTCCAAATAGGTGCAAAACAATAGAAGGAACTGCCAGGCATACTTGGAATCAATGTGGCGTTTGAATCGATCAGCACTTCAACGATCTCCCCGCAGGTCTCTCTCTCTCGCTCTCTCCTTGGCTCTTAAGCTCACTCTCTTCTCAGATGTCAAATGCCTGCTGTGACCTCAGAAGTTAGTCCCTCATACACTTTCAGCTAGAAATCTCAATCTATGCCCCTATTTTCCTTTTTCAACCTGTTATACAACAACAGAAAACCCTACTGTTTGCTCCAATGTTTTACTCCTATCCTTCCTAAATGCAAGTAAAAATTATAAGAAAAATACCTACACTACTCCATCATGCTTTCCCAAGTCCAAAACAAAAAAAAACCTACTTGCTAAGGAGATTGAATACCTCTTCAAACTCCCTCGCTTCCTACCTATCTACCTCAAGCACCGGTTCGGGGAAAACCCTACTTCAATGCTCGATTCGAAGCACGCAAGCACTGAAGGCTTGAATCCGTTGATCCCAGCAACAGCAGAACCAAAATGTGGGAGCTTTCACTCAATCGCCAAGACCCACAGACCGCTTATTGTTCAAGCATTCCAAGCCGAGCACTAATAGTTACCTCTCACATAGCCAATGCGCCATCCATATCTATAGGTGTAGTGAGCTTACCTCCATGCCAATTGAGTTATATCCTCTCCTGCGCACTTCGGTAGCTCCACGATCCAAGTGCAAGATTCAAGCAAGCTCCATCCTCAAGCTCCACGCTCCAAACTCCATAGCCGGGAGCAAGACAAGAGAAGAGAAGAGAAGAGAAGAAGAGAAGAGAAGATGGAGAGCTTCTCCTCCCCAGTCCCTCACCCTCACACACTCACTCCTTCACACTCTCACGATCCTCTCTCAAGCACAAGCTCAAGCAAGCAAGAAGAAGAAGAAGAAGAAGAAGAGAAGAGCCACTTTTTACCACACACAAGAATGAGCTTCTCATTCACTTTTCAACTTTATATACAAAACCCTAAATCCCTTTTGGGTAGTCATTCCCATATCCCCTTTTTTACATGGCCGGCCATGGTCTAGGCCCTTTTCCCCATTGTCCTTCTATCTTCCTAGCTTCCTTTCCACCGCCCGTCTATATTTACAAATTGCATAGTGGAGAGCTCGGCGCTCCTTAAATTAAATCATGATGCGCTTGTGCTCTTTTACAAAATTATTGACTTGCGCTTTTCCTTGTGCGCCTTTTTCCCTTATTTAGGACTTTTTTGCGCTTCTTGTCTTTCTAAATTTTTCTTGGCGCAACAGTGGATCAACGATGGCTGCAACCTTAAATACCATCTTAGAAGTTTTGCTGTTCAAGACCTTGCAGATGAAGGCACTTCCGCTTTGCACTGCTTGCAACACCACCCTTGAAAACCTCATTAGAGTATTGAGTGAGCAATGAAACTATAGATCTTTGGCTTTCAGGAATAGAAGAGCTGCCCTTAGTCAGAGTTGTGTTGCCACTCTGAGCCTGGAGGCTGCATTGATTTCGTTCATGGTCTTTTTCACAGTCTGATCTGGTATTATGTCAACTATCAAGGTTTATACAATTTCATAACCATATGCTGTCATTGCCTTCTCAAGTTCATTCTCCACAGATTTGGAAATTTCATTTTTCTGTTCAAAAACATCATCAAGAAGCATCCATGGGACGCTGGCTCTGACAACATAAAAAACATAGGTCTGATTTTGCTCCTGTGGCCTTGATAGCTTATAGTAGGCCTCCTTTTGCATGTTCCTCTACAACACAGTAATGAATCGATGCCACAAGAGTACCAAACACGTTATCTTATCTTTTGTTTTGGTTTCACCATGAACATCCATCAGCTGAATTCGCGTAGTTAGAGCTCCAGCAAGTCGATCCTCTTCCACAATATTCCGTCCTCTTCCACAGTATTCAATCCTCTTCCACAGTATTCAATTCTCAAAGCTTCTCCCCGATGCTTTTCCCCCACAATCGCCTGTTCCTTCCACGCATAGATGCCTGTGAAGCCAGATGCTAGACATAATGAAAAAAAGCTCAATGAAAAGAGTGCCAAAAGGTAAGGTTCCAGTCCCAAGCACCAAGAGCCATGAAGGCTACTTTTGTTTCGGGATTTCCCTTGGAATTTGATTAGTGTGTACAGGGTTTTGAATATGCTCTGCTCTTGTGCCAATAAAGCCTCCCTCGATTGCCTGTTTTTGTTCTTGAGTTGTCTGTCCTTCTCTCTAATCGCAAGTAGAGTACAGTTATTCTCCCCCATTCGAGCCTTCTTCCCCCCGATACAAAAGCAAGTCCCCCAAAAGCCTTTTTTCCAATGCTTTCCTTCACAATCGCCTACAACACGCCCCAGAAAAGTGGCCCATAATGACTAGTATTTTCCCATTCAATTTGCATGGATCTCTTTTTCTGTCTGTTCCTCAGTTTGCCTTCTATTTTTTTCCACTTTAATCTTTGTTTGTTTGGCCTGCCACTGATTAGAGTTAACACGCTCCTCTATTTATTCCACATGCAAAGCTCCAGCAGGTTCTGGAGTGAAAAAACACTTTGAAGGTTGCCAAAGTCTCACTGGATCAAATGCAAGGGTTGTAAACCAGCTGTGCATTTGACAGGCTATAGCAACTATAGAATTGCAGAAAAAGCCTACTTGAAATTCACTGCCACGCACTTAAAAGGGCCTTGGACCATAGCTGTTGTTGTTCCAAACAATTCCTGCTAATCAGCTTCACAGACAACTGATAGTTACACCATTGTCTAGGTGCTCTCAATGTTAATGCTGCCCTCCTCATTATACAAAGGTTATTGCTCTTGAATGCTTTGGTATTGACATCGGTGCTGTTGGGCATGTCCATCATTGTCTGAGTGTGTGTCAGCAATTCTAGTAGATCAGTATCAATGCTTCTTGTGCCAGTTCAAAAACTGTCTTGTGGCTTTATCTATTCTTGCTTTTCCATTCTTATAGCTTCAATCTTATCTGCATCATCTTGCCTGCCATCAGCAGCTGCATAAATATTGCTCATACAGAAATAAGCTGTAGCATCCTTTTCATCCAACTGTACTGCATGTTCAAATGCCAATCTTCCAAGCTTCAAATTTTTCCATTATTGATAGGCACCCAAAATTGTAAGCCACACTGTCAGATTAGCAGAAAATGGCATCTTCTCAATGACTGTTAGTGCTTTGTTGAAGTTCCCTGCTCGGGCAAAGAGATTAATCATGCAAGTATAATATTCTACATCTAGGATAAGACCATAGCCTTTTCTCATGATCTCAAAATACAACTGGGCCTTATCAAGTAGGCCTGTGTGACTACAGGCATTAAGTACAGTAGTGAAGGTTACAAGGTTTGGCTTAATACCTTCTCCTGTCATTTTGTCAAACAAGTTGAGAACATATTCAACCTTTCCAAGTAAAGCATATTCTTCCATAAGTATGCTCCATGACACCACATTCCGGACTGGAAGCTTGTCAAAGACTTCTTGTGCTTTTTCAAGTAGGCCACATTTAGCATAAATGTCAACCAGAGCATTACAGATAAGTTTCTCTTGCACCAAACCCCTCTCCACTATACCACCCATGCAGAAAAAAAATGCAAACACAACAACTAAGTATGTAAAAAGTAACAAATGTCACACACAACTTTTTGGTGGATTCCAGACCTTGGATGCGCAACAGTACGACATCGCCTTCGTCTTCCATTTCACTTTTTCCTTGGCCTTGTCTTCTATTTCAGCTTTTTCAGATTTTCCACCTTTGTTTGTTTGAGGGTTAACAGAGGAGAAGGCACTAGGGTTAGAGCCTAAGGTGGAGAAGAAGTAGAAAAGAGATGTCTATGCCATGCTTAAGATGAAGAGGGAAGAGGTGCTAACCAACGAAAGACTTACCGAATGTGTCCATAGACGGCGGCCATAGAGGAGGTGATTTCTTGGATGGTACAAAAGAAGCAGGACGAAGGTCCCCTCCCTGGCATGGGGATCTTCTTTTTGCTCTCGGTAAGTCTTTTCTACATGGGAGGATGACATATTTCAAGGACACATGGGAGGAGGTGATTTTTTGTACATTGGAGAAGAGGCCGGCCGTAGACGCCGAATCTAGATGAGATCCAAAACGCCAAAAAGTGGAGGCCTCAACCACTCCGATCCACACGACGATGACGCCACCAGCTAACTATGACAAATACGTTGTTGAATTTCTCTCTCAACTAGAGAAAGCTAAAGAGGAGAGGAAGATAGGTGGGCCAAGTTAGCTGCGGAAAAAGAGTTGGTAGATGCTTTTTAGCTTGAAAAGACCCGACAGATAGCCATGCAACAAAATGAGATCTATGATCTCAAACTGGAGCTGAAGGCTAAGGACAACAGGGAGGAAAGCTAGAGGCAGCGGCTGGAAGATGAGAATCAGGAGTTGGTAAAAATGCAGAGGGAGTATAAACTCTTGATCATGACCACAAAGACTGATCAGATCGAATGAGTCATGGAGGAGTTTGTCGCCAAAGAAGAGGAAAGGAAGCAAGAGGAAGAAGAACATCACAAGGAGATGGAGACCATGTTAACCCCAACACGAAGAAAGCAAAAGGAAGTGGAAAAGACGCAGGGCAAAGGCGAAAAAAAGGTAGCCCGACTGAAGAAGGAAAAGGAGAAAGGCCAAAAGCGCAAGGGCAACCTTAAAAGTCCAAGGCAAAGGCAAAAGGGGAAAGGCACATTTTAATATAAAAAGGCGCACCTTGAAATCTTGTAAAAGAGCGCCAAGCTCTCACCCGTGCAATTTGTAAATGTAGACAGGCGGTGGAAAGGAAGCTAGGAAGATAGAAGGACAATGGGGAAAAGGGCCTAGTCTACGGCCGGCCATGTAAAAAGGGGAAAAGGGGATCACCGCCCGAAAGGGATTTAGGGTTTTGTATATAAAGTTGAAAAGTGAATGAGAAGCTCATTCTTGTGTGTGGCCGAAAGTACCTCTCCTCTTCTTCTTCTTCTTCTTGTTCTTGCTTGCTTGAGCTTGTGCTTGAGAGAGGGAGTGTGAGAGTGTGAGGGAGTGAGTGTGTGAGGGTGAGGGACCGAGGAGGAGAAGCTCTCCATCTTCTCCTCTCTTCTTCTCTTCTCTTCTCCTCTCTTGTCTTGCTCGCGGCAATGGAGCTTGGAGCATGGAGCTTGAGGATGGAGCTTGCTTGAAGCTTGCACTTGGATCGTGGAGCCACCGGAGTGTGTGGGAGATGAGTTAACTCGAACGGCACGGAGGTAAGCTCACTACACCCATAGATATGGATGGCGCGTCGGTTATGTGAGAGGTAGCCATTAGTGCTCGACTTGGAACGCTTGAAACAATAAGCGGTCCGTGGGTCTTGGCGGTTGAGTGAAAGCTCCCACATTTTGGTTTCGTTGCTGGGACCAACGGATTTAAGCCTTGAGTGCTTGCGCGCTTCGAATCGAGCATCAAAGTAAGGGGTTTTCCCCGAACCGGTGCTTGAGGTAGATAGGTAGGAAGCGAGGGGGTTGAAGATGGTATTCGATCTCCTTGGCAAGTAGGTTTATTGCTTTCTTGAGATTTATGTGGTGGAATGAAGTAGTGTAGGTATTTATTTATGAATTGGGTGTATTAGGGTAGGAAAAAACAAAGAAAAAGAAGAAAAAACAAGCAAACAGTAGGGTTTTCTGTTGCTGTATAATAGGCTAAAATAGGGAAACAGGGGACCAGATTCAAGTTTTTGGGTGAGACAGTGACAGGGAACTAGTTGTAAGGTTCTATAGTGCTGGGAAAGGACCTTAAGAGGCCTGGGAGGCAAGGACAGACCTCAGTTCCTTGGTTTGCCTTGTGTGAGAGAGAGAGAGAACTTCTGGTTTACAGAACGAGGAAGCGCTACCCCGATTTCTAGGCGCCGGCGATTCGTGTTGCTCCAGGTGAGTCTGGTGTTTTCCAACAAGTGCCCTAACCAGATCTAGAAAGTCTGTGGTGATTGTGTGCAGCAGACAGTGAGGAGGGGTCAAACGCGTGGAAATAGCGCCCATCGTCGACGCAGTCAGACCAACTCGCAGTGGTCCGATTCCTAGAATCGGACCACCCGAGTTCCGTCCGATTTCCAGAATCGGGCCGCCTGACTGAGAGTGTATCGGACCAATCTGGTCCGATTTCCAAAATCAGACTAGCCCGATCGGATGTGCCACGTGGCACTCGGACCACTCTGATTCGGACCAACCCATCCGACTCGGACACTCGGACCACTCGGACCAACCCATCCGATTTTGAGAATCGAACGCTCGGACCAACCTGTCCGACTCGGATACGCGGACACTCGGACCAATCCATAATCGGACCACTCAGAATCGGACCAGGCCATCCGAGTCCTAGAATCGGACCAGCTTAGAATCAAACCTGCTAGAATCGGACCACCCTGTCCGGTCCGATTCCCAGAATCAAACCAGTTTTTCGATCTCACTCCTAGAATCGGACGTGACCAAAATCGGACCACTGGGCCGATCGGACCAACCCAAAATCGGACGTCCGATTCTGATAATCGGACTCCTGAAAATTGGACATCTGAGAATTGGACAAAAAAGTGTCAAAATCGGACGGGTATCTAGAACACAAATTTTGACATATCTAAACTCCGAGATTGACCCCAAAGGCTATGTAGAGCTAAAGGCACATGATAGATCCATCACTGGGCTAAAATTTAGAGCACTTAGTTCAAAATTTGGCTATAAATGGTCCTCCAAATTATACATGGCTTTTACCGTAACGGCTCTGCCCCCTCCGCACCTCCCCCGAGTAGGTTGGAGAGAAAACACGCGCTGTGACAGGACCTCCAAATTGGACCCTAGTGTAGCAATGGCTCTACACGAGCATGGATTCTCACTTGCAAAAGAGCAACCAAAAGCCCATACCCCAATAGAGACAAATAGAGACCCTAGAACCTCAATTGGCCAATCTAGCCATCCAGGGCAAAAAGGCCACACCACAAGAACACATGTACATTGTGTTCAAACTGCGTTTAGTCAAAATAGAGTGTGACATCAGCAAGCTACAAATGCCAAGATGACTAGACATGACACTCTTGACGAGAGATGTACCTTGAATAGCACTGCACTGACGATCCAAGACATCAGTGGGGAATCCACATCTGGTCGTGCAGTTGAGAACTCAAGGGCATCGGTCAGAAGGCTTAAATTTACAAGCCAAGACCCGGAAGATGAAGACATAGTACCACCTGCTTATCTTAGGGTCAAACTCACCGCGAAAAGAGAGCATACTATCGATGCTTTGATTGATGAAGGAGCAGATTTTAACATCTTGACCTATGAATCATGGACCCTACTAGGCCAACCAGAGCTCACATCGACTAGTGCAACTCTTAGCCCTTATGGGGGACACCCACAAGCACTCATAGGGAAGTGCAAAATCCTTGCGACAATTGAAACGGAAAGCTTGCCTATCCTATTTCATGTTCCTCCAAAAAGTGCTAGCTGCAAGAAAGAAACCCTCCTAGGAAGACCCCTCAAAAGGGCGACCAAATGTGAGGCTAACTATGTAGCACAGAGGATACACCTGACACTACCGGGTGTGAGGATAGTCACAACCTTTAGCAAAGGTGACCTCATCAAACTTCGAGGGAAAGGCAAGGAAGGTGTTGACATAACAGCCAAGCCTGCTAACGAGAGCAAGGACTTGTTGGAAGAGTTGATACAAGCACAGGTTGAACGGAGAGAACCAGTGAGTGAGGCTGTACTTGAGACAAAAAGGTTACGAGACAAGGCCAAGGATAGGGTTTGGACTCAAAAATATCGTAGAAGACCACGAAAGAAGCCCAAGCCTTATAGGCGAAGGCATCGATGGAGAACTAGCACAACGCCACGATGGATGCCCAAGGCGTTGCTTCATGCTCAAGGGTATTATGCAGGCAATCATTGGATTTGGGTACCCTAACTCCCTGCTAAGCCACCTCTATCAGAAGCCCAAATTATGTCCAAAGCAAAGAGGCATAGGAGGAAAACTAAACGAAAGGCCTAGTTTTGAACCAAAAATATTGGAGTGATTGAGCCCCTCACTATTAAAATCAAGAAACCAAAAATAGCCTATCAAAAAGTAGATCCTCAACCTAGTGTGCTTGACAAGTGGACATCAGGTGTAGCCATTGAGCATGCAAAAAAATCATTAGTGCCCAAGGAGCCTTTGATTTCCCAAGGGGAGAACAACTATCATAGGCACAACGTTGCTCAAGGCAAGGCTGATTGCTTAACAAAGCAAATGGCACAATCATCTAATAGCCTTGAGGAAATCATTCAGCCAGTGCCAAGTCCACCTAAGAGTCCTGGATCTCCTACATCCTCTTTTTCCAAACGGACGCAGGAAGCACAACAGCGGTTGCCAAGGGAAACTCCTCAATTCCAATCTCTATCTCCATCTAAGCTTCCAAATGTCCAAGAGGTGGGACATGACGCCATCTGTAGCTCTCGACCCAAGGATATGCATGAGCAACCTAATGTGACTAGACTCGATCCACACAGATGAGTGCTCAAAGGGTAACAAAAAGCACGGCCACTTCCGATCGCCCTAGGGACTTGACACCGCAATCCACCAAGGGTGGCCAGCCCACTAAACTAGCTGCTACTACTGCCAATTAGAAATCACAGCAATCAGAGCCCTTGGCCGTGACAAATCCCCTTGTGGAACGTGTCCTTAGTAGTTTATCTGTGGAGGAGGTGTCGCAACCAAATCTCTCGACAACTCCAGCACTTTCAAAGTACCTAAAGCCTAGGCTTGAGGAGAAACCTCTCAAAGCTGTGGTCAGGGAGGTCACGCATCGAACCACTCAACCTGGCAAGGCTATTCAGCAGGCCATGACCATGTCCCATAAGGACACACTAGAGAGAGAGAATGCTGAGGCCCAACCAAGCACGTCAACGATTGACCTAGTCCAGGGTCCTGAGTCGTTGAGAGAGGCACCTTCATTGACCAAGAAAAAGAGGAGAAAGCAGAGAAAACAACAACAGTTGCAGGTGGTTGTGGACCCCAAGAACATTGAGATGAAGGGCGCTGGAGAGTTGATGAATAAAGCATCGAGTCCATCCACCAATGAACCCACTTATGCCTCTCCTAATAGCGGTGAAACCTCAGACACATCTATGTGCTCTGACAAACCAAAGCAACAGTTGCCATCAACAGTTGCTTGCAACACTCTATCCACTGACAATAGAACTCACATTGATCAATCAAGAGTGGATACAACGTCATCACAACAGGGTGACAAATCTATATCAGTCACATCCGAGAAGAACCATGACAAAATAGCAGCAAAACCTCAAGAGAAACGGGAGAACCCCAAGGGCATAAGAAATCCTAGCGTTGACCAATCTTGCTCATCTAGGCCTGAGCCCCCAGCCATGCTAAAACCTAAGGAAACTCTTAGAACTTTGCATGAGATAGCAACCAAGCAAGCCCTCGTTGAACATAGAAGTGTCACAGAATGCTTAGCTGAGTTGGAGGCTAAGCTCAAAGTGGTTGCGCGTGTCTACATCCTTGCGGACATGGGCACGATCCCCAAGGAGCAGCTGGGAGATTACTTGACCTTTCCTCTATCATGGGAAGAACAAGAACATCTTAACGGGCACTGCGACAGGATCCTGCATGAACATATGCGACTCATCCCTGACGAGGAGGCTGATGAACTTCGCTTAACCGTCACGTTCAATGAAGTGCTCTGTCGACCGAATCTCGTAGACATAGAGCTACTAAAGCGACTGTCAGCAGGCCAGAGTTAATTTGAGCAATGTTGGTGCAAAAGCCGTGTTGTAATGGCCGAACTAGGGGCTCAGATCATGACGGTCTCAGAAGATCAATTGGCCAAATGGCGGTCTCAAAGAGACCCAACCTACGTGGCACCAACTTCCCTTCGAGTGCTCACTGACATTCGGGGTACGGACTTAGCTGGGACTAGGCTACATGGCCCTTTGATTGATAAGGTTCTCACTGAGGAGGAGTTACATATTTCCAGTAGACTCGGTCAAGGTTCCATGCTACTCGACGTGGCAAAATATCTATCAGTATTAAGTCAGCTGCCAAGAATACTAGATGCGTGTGCCATGCTCCGGTACAACCTCGAGTTCTACACTTGGTTCTTATCCTCGTGAAGTGACATGGACTCATAAATATGTATATAAATAAACACTGATTCTTGTGTCACCTTGTATAAACAATATCAACACACACAAGCAATGATAGTCAAGCACAGGCAGAAGAGTTGGGTCTGATAGGCTAAGCTCCTCAAGTCCTCTTCTCATCACACATTTAAAAGCTGTGTGACCATTCCCACCTCCAAGTGAAGGGCATGCAACCCCACATTACCACCATAGGAGGCCTTGACCAACAACACTGATATTGTAGACAGGGTGCAGTCCCTTTCTATACACCTTCTTCCCGTTTTGGTCTACCCTTCCGAGGATGTGCCCTATCCCACTCCATGACAACCAGTCCACATAACGTAGCATAAGCCAATATCGGCTAATGGCTGGAGGCAAACCGAACATCATCACGGGGGCCATCCCTTTACGACAAAACACTGCATGCCTCACCCCTCCCCTTCTTATCACAGGCGCTTCATAAACCACACTAAAATCCCTTCCATGCAAACAGTTGTATCCTGTATCAAGGTCTAAACCCTTGGGTTGCATCTTGCAGGCTCCCAGATGAAACACATGGAGAACCATGGATACTTGGCATGCAAGGACGCTCTTCGCAGAAGGCGGGAGCATGTGGCATGCGCCCCTCCACCGGAGCGCTATGTGCCCACCATCAAGAGGTATGCCAAGAAGCGAGGCCCTAAGCGACATTGCCCAGGGCGAAGGCCGAAGAATCCTCGAGTCAAGAAAGTCGAGACTCGAAATGCGCAACAGGTGGCAGCACTAGTGGTACGAACTCCCAACTCCCGCTCAGGCCCCAGATGCTCAAAGGCAGAAAGGGCAGCTCGGAAAAGAGAAGAATTTAATGAATTATTTAAAGACATTCTGGAGACGGTAGCGGGCCCGGATTACACCATTCATGTCCCGGCCGACATGTTCCCTGCTCACCCCCATGGGAGCCCCACACCAGCAGAGCCCCAATCACCCAGCCACCCAGACTCGCCCCGCCTCGTACAAATCGAGTAGCCCATGATGCATAAAGGGCTTATCAAATGATAACTGGCCATAACTTTTTGTTTTTAAATGGTTAAGTGTTCCCGACTTGTTAAGTGTTGACATGTTCCCGACTTGTATGAACTTTTCATATCTGCGTTTAATATATTTTACGCCTTTAGAAAAGAAAAAGGTAATCAAGTGCAGGTGATAAATGTCTAAGTCAACACCATAGAATTCAGATCAGTGATGTCTCCTTGCATTGCACTGGCTTATTATAGTTGCGGCATATGCCATGCGTGTACTCTCATGAAGTGACAAGTGGATACAGGATGGGACAAATCTTTGGGCGAAAGTGTTCAATGCTCGATCACCGCAAGACTATCGACCCCCCAAGGAGCTGCGGCAAAGCCACCCTGCCAAAATCATGAATCACCCTTGCCAACCACCCACATTGCATGGCCCAAAACACATCCCTGGGTCATGCCCCCTTTCTCGGCCAAGCTCTATAGTTGGCTCACGGCAGTCGTTACCTCAATTGTACCCACATCGCATGTGTCGAAAGGAGGGTTGCAATATCTCAAGTGTATCTCCCCCTTTCGCCAACTGCTTCTCTAACAACGAGGCTAGGGCACGATCATCATTGTACTATCCATTTTCTGAGCCTTCGAAGCTTGACATTTTCCAACCCATTGAAAGGCTGATAGCCTCAACATATTGTAATGGTTGTACTCAGGCAAAAAAAAAGAGAAAAAAAAGAGAAAAAAAAAGAAATGAATGGAAAGATAAGAAGCACCCACAATCACAGCACAGCACCTAGGGGTCCTAAAATTAGGTACGTGTGGTGACCTTGGTCGACCGGCTTCGTCCCTAGTCCCCTAGCCCCTTACAATCACCCACAACTGTTCAGGGCACATCAAGAGCAGGACATACCTGGGGAGCTTGTCTCGCCTAGGGTTAGACCTGTCATCCTGACCCACTTGCACAATTAACTTTCGCACTCTGCCTTAGTACCATTGCAATCAGTGGTGATACGCACCACATGATTGGCCATGAAACATACACCGTACTCATCAAGCAAGTCCAATAGCTTCCAGCTCTGAAAGTGCGGTGTCCTTGTATTCAATTAGGCTACATCATGCAGTCACAATGCAAAGGATGTCTCATATACCTTCATGTGTACTCCTTCTCCACATGGACAACTTTGCTTCATCCACGCATTGTTATGAGAAACTAGCCCACGGTCTTCTAACTATGTAATATCTAAGTATGCATGACATTCACATAATATCTGCACCAAAGTATATCCACAGTTTGGGTCCTCAAGAGTAGGACAATACTCTAGGCTTGCTTAGAGTTCGACCTGTCTCCCAACCTAATCAAAATATGTCTTGTGCACGATGAGAAGCCTAGCACTACCCCTTAAGGAGAGACCACATGTGAGGTTTTCCAATTGCAAGCATAAGGTGTTGTTCGCTCTTCATCAACACTCACCTTTGATACTTGTCCCTTGCCATCCGACAAGCCCGCAAAGAATCGTCATGTGCAGAATCCCCAACAAACCAACACTTGTGCTGGCCATCAATGCAATCCCCAACACAGCATAGCCCTACCACCAACTGCAACAACCTTCCACCAGCCACCTTGGCCACCAACAGGCCCCCAGGACCTTCTGCCACACCACCACCAACACTCCTCCACGGAAACCACAGGCGTCCTTGTCACCCACGTCTTCGGTGCATGCTACAGCCTGCTACCTCCAACAGTGTGAGTGCCATGGGACTGGCACTTGTCTAGGAGGGGGTAATGTTAACCCCAACACTCGAAAGAAAAAGGAAGTGGAAAAGACGCAGGGCAAAGGCGGAAAAAAGGTAGCCGGACTGAAGAAGGAAAAGAAGAAAATGCCAAAAGCGCAAGGGCAACCTTAAAAGTCCAAGGCAAAGGCAAAAGGGGAAAGGCGCATTTTAAAATAAAAAGGTGCACCTTAAAATCTTGTAAAAGAGCGCCGGGCTCTCACCCATGCAATTTGTAAATGTAGACGGGCGGTGGAAAGGAAGCTAGGAAGATAGAAGGACAATGGGAAAAAGGGCCTAGGCTACGGCCGGCCATGTAAAAATGGGAAAAGGGGATGACCACCCAAAAGGGATTTAGGGTTTTGTATATAAAGTTAAAAAGTGAATGAGAAGCTCATTCTTGTGTGTGGCCAAAAGTAGCTCTCCTCTTCTTCTTCTTCTTCTTATTCTTGCTTGCTTGAGCTTGTGCTTGAGAGAGGGAGTGTGAGAGTGTGAGGGAGTGAGTGTGTGAGGGTGAGGGACCGAGGAGGAGAAGCTCTCCATCTTCTCCTCTCTTCTTCTCTTCTCTTCTCTTCTCTTGTCTTGCTCACGGCAGTGGAGCTTGGAGCGTGGAGCTTGAGGATGGAGCTTGCTTGAAGCTTGCACTTGGATCGTGGAGCCACCAGAGTGTGCGGGAGAGGAGGTAACTCGAACGGCACAAAGGTAAGCTCACTACACCCGTAGATATGGATGGCGCGTCGGTTATGTGAGAGGTAGCCATTAGTGCTCGGCTTGGAACGCTTGAAACAATAAGCGGTCCGTGGGTCTTGGCGAGTGAAAGCTCCCACAGACCATGACTGAGAAGTTGAACTTAGAAAGAAAAGAGAAATTTAAGAATGAGCAAAGAATTGAAAGACCAGGAGGAAAGAATCATAGCTCTGGTGCAAAGGCAGGGGTAAGGCATAGAGGAAATGAATAAGAAAGCCAAAGAATGGGCAGGACAGAATGAATGGAGGATGAAGACCTTGGCATGTCACCTAGCTCTCGTGGAAAAAGAGAATCCTTATAGAGAGCAGAGCAGAGGCCGCTCAAGTAGCCTTCAACACTCAACAGAAAGCCTTCTTGAATACACTAATGGATATCACCTCGGGGGGGGGTCACTCATGAATATATGTATATATAACGTGAGTTAAAAATAAGGGGTTTTTAAAACACAATTTTTATACATTTTTTACATACAGAAGGGTGTCATAAAAAGGGGTTACTTACAGATTGAATAGAAAAGGGTTGTATTTTATTCAAGAAAAATTCACATATTAGGATATTTATAAATAGGCCATGAACGCACGCTATATAGAGAATATATATATAGTGAACCCCCCGAGGGATACCACCCACTCATAGGAAGGGGAGTCCCTTGAGGTGGCAAAGAATAAACTAAGCATAGCCCGTAGGGCCCTGCAAGCAAGATTACACATGGTATCCCAACTCGATGCCATGGGGCTGAGCCTTGATGATCAACATAAGTACCTATTACTGATGGCTGGCCTAACCCCCTAGGAGGTCAATGCACTAGGCTTTGAAGAGGAAACATAGCAAGCAGACCGACATAGAGATGAAGCTGAACTCCAATTCGATATGGGCAGATTTAAAGAAGAGGTGACCCCACAACCCCCCTCGCCACATTTCCAAGAGCAGTCATCAATTGACACATCAGCGGAAAGACAAGCCGCCCTCAGGGAAAGGAGAAAGAAACTGGTGGAAGAAACCAAGAAATGAATAAGAGCCAAGCCAGTCGTGCAACCATCTGTACCCCTACCACCATGCCTAGATGACCTCCCAGCAAGTTTTCACGCTAAATCAATAGTTTGGGAGCGACAGGAAAGGGACAAAAAACCATTCTCCTTTAGCTTTCTTCTGCCCAACAACCTGACGAGAGTCATGCCACTTAAAGTAGTGGAGGAAGTGATTGCTATTGGAAGTCGACTAGTCCAACAATGGCTGGAAGAGAGAAAAGAATCCCACTCTCTAGGGGACCAAAGAGGCAGACTTTTGATAGAATAAGGTCTTTGAAGTGCCACATTCTATACAAGGCTATAACTGTTATCCCATGTGGAGGAGACGGGTGTGCAATATTAGCATGCTTGCCTGGATGGCCTTTTGCAACACCTTACCCTACGAGAGGAACAACCCTATATATCTGGCATACCCTCATGGGGTAGGAGTGGATTTTAATGCTACCCTCCATGGACGCTATAACTTTCCCATTATCTATAATCCTAATTGTGCCTCTTTTGAACAAGCTCTCACCTTCACTTTTGAAAGCTTATACGTTTCCATGACCCGCTTCCTCGCCGAATTTTCCTCTTGCCCTGATCCAGCCTTCATAACCACCTGTAACTACCTTAGGCTTCTTAAACTCTTACCTAAGAAAGACCCTACCCCACAAAAACTTGGCCTCCCACCCCTCTTTTTTGATCCTAATGCCATCGATGTAGCTGTGCCATGACACGCTTGATAATGAAAGCTAGCCTCCTACCTTCTTTGTCCCTAGCTCTTCTTAAAGATATGAACGATAGCCAGTTCACTCAATGTAACCACCCCTTCCTCTCCACCACTTCACTCCATGTTTGCATGAATCTCAAGGGATACATGCAGAGTTGGCAATTTTTGAGCAAATCTATCAAGCCCCCTTCTCCACCTCACTCTGACGATGAAAGTTAGAAATTGACTGTCATCCTGACTTCATAAAAAAATTATTTAAAAAAGAGAAAAATAAAAATAAAATAAAATAAAAATAAAAGAATAAAGGAAGGCAAGAAAACACATCACAAAAAGAAAAAGACATGGCAAGAAAGACTCACATGAAGACACAACTAGGACCACACAGGACACGATCACTACACCTAGGGGTCCTCAAGTTAGGCGTGTCCAATGGTCTCGATCAGCCGACTCCACTCCTAACTCCCTAGCCCCTTTTTGACCCCCCACTGCATGCTTAGGGCACATCAAGGGCAGGACATACCTAGGGAGGCAATACTCACCTATGGTTAGACCTGTCACCCTATGCTACACACACTGCACCTCCCTACCGCACGAACGGGGTCCTCAAGTAAGGGATATCACCTAGAACTGACTGTGGTTAGGCCCAACTCCCCATTCCACATGCACAAGCACAATGCACCACACACTAAGGTAGACACTCGCCTTAGGTAGAGCACTGCATCTTCTCCTTTTAGGTACTATAAAATGCGGCAAACCACCAACTTCAAAGGCCCCATCATCCACTTGACATCTAATTGGTTTCTCTGTCAACCATCATTGCCAAAGCTTCCAAAGCCTTTGAGTCCACATGTGGCCCTACCATCACCTGACCAACAACATGCCAACTGCCTATTCTTTCCCAACAAATAGCTAGAAGTGCCATGAGACTGGCACCCATCTCGAAGGGGGGTAATGTTAACCTCAATTCCAGATGGCGAAAAAATGAAGGAAAAAGCAGAAAAATGATGAAAAAAGAGCAAAGGCATAGAGGTTGTCCCTAAAGCTAAGCTGAGGCAAAAAGTGCAATTTTAAATGAAAGGTGCCTCAAAAAACTCTAAAAACTCTTGTAAAAGAGCGACAGACTCCCTCCTATGCCATTTGTAAAAGAATAGATGGGTATAGGCTTAGGACATGAAGCAAAAAGAGGAAATTAGAAAAACAACGGTTGGTCATGTAAAAAGGGATGGGTGCCCATGGGATTTTAGGGTTTGTACATAAAGTTCAAAAAGTGAATGGAAGCTCATTCTTTGGTGTGTTGCTTCTCCTTAGCTAGCTCGATGATGGGATTGCTAGGCATTAATATCATTGTAGTTAGTGTTTGAGCTCTAAGAGATTCTTCTAAGATAAGTGCATTGAGAAATGATTTGTGGCTTAAAGCATCTGCAATTACATTCTCTTTGCCCGGTCTATATTTGATCTCAAAATCATACTCTTGCAAGACTTTGATCCACCAGTGTTGCCTCATATTTAGGTCTGGTTGAGTGAAGATCCATTTAATATTTTTATGGTCAGTTACTAGTGAGAATTTCTTCCCGAGCAGATAATGTCTCCATAACTTAAGAGCGTGGATAATTGCAAGTAATTCCAAGTCATGAGTAGCATAATTTCTCTCGTGAGTCTTCAATTTTGTGGAGGAATATGCTACTGGATGTTCTTCCTGCATGAGTACGCATCCCAAAGCAAGAGAGCTTGCATCAGTCTCACCACTTCGAATTCTTTGCTAAGATCTTCGAATTCTTTGCTAAGATCGGGTAGCTTGAGGATCGGGGCTATGACTAGACTTAGCTTAAGCATGTCAAAGCTAGACTGTTCAACTTGAATCTATTTAATGGCAACCTGCTTCTTGAGTAGGTCGGTGAGGGGTGCAGCAATCAAGGTATAATTCTTGATAAAGACCCGAAACCATCTTGTTAAACCCAAGAAGCTACAAACTTCGCTTACAATGGTTGAAGGCGGCTAGTCTTGTACATCCTTGACCTTGGCATACAAATTCTTGAATACTAGATTTGCTTCTTGAAGAATGCACACTTCTTCTTCTTAGCATACAGCTTGTGAGACCGCATTGTCTCAAGAACTATCCGTAGTTTTGACTCATGACTTCCTTCATCCTTGGAATATGTTAAGATGTCATCAAAGATTAGAAGGACAAAATCATCAAGATAAGGTCTGAATATATCTTGCATTAATCTATTGAAGGTAGCAGGGGCATTGGTTAATCCAAATGACATTACGATAAACTCGTAATGATCGTACGTTGTGCTAGAAGCGATTTTGGGGATATCTTCTTGCTTGATTCTGATCTGGTAATACCCTAATCTGAGATCAATCTTGGAGAAAATCTTCGTTCCTTGTAGTCGATCAAGTAGTTCGTCGATCCTTGGAATTGGATACTTATTTTTTATTGTTACTTGATTTAGCCCTTAATAGTCAATGCAGAGATGGAGAGTCCCATCCTTCTTTTTTTGAAATAACATCGGAGCTCCCAAGGGTGAGTTACTAGGTTTAATGTATCCCTGAGTTAAGAGATATTTGAGTTGTTCCTTTAGTTCTATGGGTTCCGAAATGGACATTCGATATGGTCGCCTTGCAACTAGTGCAACTCCTAGTACTAGCTTGATTTCCTAGTTGACTTCTCTTTGTGGTGGAAGTTTCGTTAGTTCTTCAGGAAATACATCAGCATATTCCTTAAGCCACGATGTTTCATCTTCGGCTTCTTTATCGTGTTCAGTCTTATTTAATTTGATTAGGTATATAGGTGAGTTTTTTCTTAAACCTTTAGTGATTTGAGAAGCTTTCACTAATTGAATCTTCGATTTTCCTACTTCTCCTTGTGTGGTCACTTGTTGTCCTACAAGATTCAAGAATGTGACCTAGCCCTTTTCACAATGAATATGAGCATCATTGAGAATTAACCAGTTCATTCCTAATAGGCATTCATAGGTTCCTAGGTTCATCACTCTAAATTTCATGTTGGTTTGATTGCCACCCAGATTAAACTCCACTTTACTTGTTTGTTGTATTGAGGAAACTTCTTTGCCATCAGCTAACTCAACTATCAGCCTGGGTGCATGCATTGTGTCTGTGCCTAGTTTCCTAGCACACTTGGTGATATGAATGAATGTGTGCTTCCACAATCAATCAAATTTTTAAAGGGTTTATCGTTATATATTGATGGTGTTTGAATTATTAAGAATTGTCGATTTGGTCTCCTCTTGTTGAGAGAGGCGTGAATTCTTGCTCTTTCCATGTCGGTTTCCAAGGTGGGACCTTCATCATTTTCTACTTTCTTGAGGGTTATACCAGCAGACCTTCCTCTAGTTGTGGCTATCCGACTCTGCTTGTTATGGAACTTGCTTTAGCGTTCATTCTGTCCGAGTTTGGGCATCGCCTTTGGATGTGGCAAGGTTTGTTACAATAATAGCACCTGAAAGTATCCTTATTACCACTAGTAAAGTTATCCACTGCCTTAGCCTTCTTCCTATTAGCAGATTGGAGTTGACCTTGGGCTCTTTTTCCATATGCCCTAGTTATATTTCTATTTTGGAACTGATTATTCCAAGGCTTATCATTTCATGGTTTGGACTAGAGTTCTTGTACAATCGATCTTGCTCTTATTAGTGCATCTTGGAGGTCGGATGGATGCATTGCTTCAAGCCGTGTGTTCAGGGGATCATCAATCCATGGCAAAACTTGGATACTTGCTGCACAATGTCCATAGACAGTGCATACTTGAGAAGTGTTAAAAACTTTGAGTAATAGGCTTTCAGTGTCATTCCAAGTTGCTTTAGACCAAAGAATTCATTCATCTTTTGTGTGCGGTATGCTGGCGGAAGATACCGACCTCGCACTGCATCCTTTAATACGTCCCAACTAATAGACGCTTCAGAGATTCCTTGGTCTTTGCACCATTGTTTCCACCAAATTTGGGCTTCTCCTATTAGCTTTAACTTATTGATCATTGCTTGATTAGTTGGGGTAATTCCAGCACCAATGAAATAATCTTCCATGGACTCAACCCATATTCTTGCTTCAACCTCGATGTTTTTTCCTTGGCCATCAAACTCAGATGGTTTGATTTTCTTAAGCAAGAACTTATTTTCTTGGATTTCAGCAACATTAAGGGTAGAAATAGCTTCATGTGGTATGGTAAGATTTTCTCTAGTTAGCTCTACGAATGTTATCATACAATTTTCTTGTATCTTTTCAAAGAGAAATCATTTCAGAAGGATAAAAATGCTTTATATTAAATTTTCAAAGAAGATTACATCATGATAGAGCTTTTTTGAATGAACTTAAGGAATCTAAGCATGGATTTTTGAGATATCAACTGACTCATAATTCTTAATTGCTAGGATGGTAACCCATTTCATATTCAATGGATAGACAAAATAAATTCTTTTGCTGTAAAGGATAAATACATGGTTTAGTTGTGGAATGACTGGTTATTTGGGAGAGAAGATTTCCCTAAAACAATCTAGGCATGGTATTTGGATACATCCATCGGGCTTTGAAGAATGTATATTTAAAAATCGGTACTTTAAAGGAATATCAGGAAGTCCATCTTTAACGTAATTGCGGCGTTTAGAGCGACCAACAACTACAATTTTCTCGCTGGGATGACCTTTGTCGCTTCCTCGTAAATATATCGATTTAGTTTAATCTCCGAACCTCTAGTGAATAAAGTTTAATTCACTCTAGCTTCATGGAATAAATAAACCTTGATGACTTTAAGATTTTCCATCCATCTTATCCTCTTCAAATTGTTTTGAAGGAAGGCAAAACGGCTTGCCTCGATATAACAAATTCCACCACTTATCATCCATCATCTTTCCCGGTATAGTGGAGAAGGATCGTAGATGCGATCCAGAATTTGCATCACTTGCATTATCCATTCATAATCCGTAGAATGCATTGCCGATGTAAACATCATTACGAAGACTAGGAATCGCTCCCAATCTTCATCTCTTTGGGTAAGAGAAAGACACATGTCAGTAAGAGAAGGGAAAAATAACTCATATCTCAGGCTATAATTACTAAGTTTTTTATTTCTTTTTGCCCTGATACCACTTGCGTCATACCCGCCTTAATTTCTTAACAGATAACATTTTAGTAGTCACCCAGAGTTTTTCTTTTAGCCATCGCCATGCGTACTCTAACTAGAATGATCAGACTTTGTCCGGTTGGTTAACCCTAGGTCTACCCCGCAATGGAAGCATCCTATCGTTACCCATGGAGGATCAACCTGAAGGATCCTAATTGATCTAACAATCACCTATCAACAACTAGCTCACATCCGGAGGTGTCCTTCGAGAGGCTACTTGTCCAAAAGGAATAACTGCCATTACTATTGGCTCATGGAGTACAACGCTTTTTTCTAGTAGTAGCAGACTAAGGATTTATGTGATCCATTGCAATGCTCTCACACAACCGATGTACCTTTTCCCTAAGATAATTTGCAATTCGGGTTCTAAGACCAAACCCTAGTTAAGTCAACGAATCAGCCCTTCCTAGAGTTTCTTCCTAGCATTTGTTTTTGGGGAAACCTCTTGGCTAACTAAGACCACCCTGCCATAGGATTGCCTCCCTTTGTGGAAGTTCTTAGTTATCTAGTTACCTACCACAGTATGTGAAACATATAAAAACTGCTTCATTAATTAAAATCCCTTTATGCACAGTGGTTTGCTTACATAATTTACTCACAGACATACAACCAGAATAAAACAAATTCATTGATTATATTCCATAATGTATATTATCCTGCCCATACAGGAGAAAAGAAAAAAAATTACAATTTCGCGTGCTACCTCATCTGGTGTATCTGTACGTCACCAAGATCTAATCCACCTATAGCCAGCATTATAGGTGTCCCAAGTAGAGCTTAGGCCATACAAGGGACCACATAGTTCTTAGGTGCAAAAAGAGATTTACTAGCCAGAGGCCCCTTGGCACCCTATCCACCTCCTACTTAATGCAATCTCTACTGGGAGATCTCTCGCCATCAGAGCCACGGTCCATGCTTCTGCGGCAGTAAAAATATCCCCTCTGGCAATTATGACTTCAATCAATCATGCAACTTTCAAGTGATTCTTAATTCTAGTAGCAATCGACACTTGAGTTTTACATAATGAAATCTTCCCCTTGGAATTTAACTAGGGGTATCTAGATTTTGGGGTCTTCAACTTTCCAGTTCTTGTAACCATGTTTCTTCGTCATAAGTCAATATTTCTCAAGAGACTTATCTTACTTCTATTGAATTTAGATAGAACTTTTTTAGAAACAAAACATGTGGTATCGCAGTTGGTAAAGGGTTTCCATCCATGCTCGTGACTCCATTAGTGACTCTCGTACTTGCAACTCCAATTGTTGCTTCCATGTTAGTAGGGGCATTTGCGATTTTCTCTTCTGAATTCTTTTTCTTCGGGGCCATGACAGAGTAGAGATGAGAGTAGAGGTTTAATAAAATAGGATATAGTTCTTTAGTGTCTTCTCCTCTCAAATCAGGATAGGAGAGGATGAGATTTCTTCAGTGTATCCCCTTCCTTGGGTTGAATGGAATGATGTCTCTTCGTCTCGTGGAATAGAGTCTCCTCCTTCTTGATCATCATCTCGTCCTCATCAAGATTGCTCGTTGTCGCTCTTTTGGTCATCCCCAACCCCTCAATTTATAATTTTGCAAGGGGGGGGGGGGGGGATAGAAGAGAGGATGCTTACTTTTTTTGTGTTTTTTGATGACATCATCGATGACAAAGAGAAAACACTTTCTTTTAGCGTTTTTGATGATGTCATTGATGACGTCAGGGAGTGGCTCCATTTTTGCAGTGTGAGAGTAAAAATTGACAAACATATGGGCGAGGACACACTGCATGTCATGTGGCCGGGTATCGCTTCAGGAGTACGACAGAGGCCGGCGACCAAAGCATAGACCTTGGTATACTTGGCAACGAGCTATGAAGGCTTCATTGGAGCTATTGGCTGCACGTGAGAAGCTCCCAGTAGCTTGTAGGAAAATCTTCCTAGGAGATCACTCATCCCGACAATGTCGTCACCCAAGTGCGCTTAACTACCAAGTGACTATCCACTAGGCTAGTTCTTTTTTTGTTGTTATATACTACAAACATAGTTTTAATAAGCTAGTCTTGGGAGGGTCTCCAAAGTCTTTCTTCCATGAACTGGTATATAATGCCTCATCCATTATCTTCATAATGAGAGTGAGTTTCATAATTAGAGCTAGTATTTTTTTTTCTTTTAAAAATAAATGTGCGACACCAATCAATTTTTGTTTGAAATGTATACGCATATTAGAATAAACTAAGTAATGGGGATATTATGTATTGATTTATGTCGCACATTTATTTAAACTAAGTAATGGGGACATTACAAAAATCTCGACAATCCTTTCACTCATGATCTAGACTATCACACCACATGCAATGACAAACACGATCACTCTTGGAAGAATTTGCAAGAGTAGAAGAAGTTGGGGCTGAAATTGGAGCTGGATTAAGCAGTTGCTGCTTCATTCTAGTCATCTTGATTTGTAAGTCATTTAAGTTCTTTGAAATCTCCTTCACCAAATCTTCAATAGTCATTTTTATAGATGGTTTGACAACTGGAGCAAGAGTAGACATAAGCTGAGAAATATGAGAACTAGTGGATAGTACAACATGAGAAGTAGGAGAAGACATTGCTGGTGGTGAGACTACATCCTGTTCTATAAGCGAGCCTTCCATCTTTGCCTCTTCGCAAGTGTAGAAACCACATTGACAACATCCAGCCAATTGGTCTTCAATCCCATAGGCTGTATACAGTCGTCTAGAAGCTCTCCCAACTCATCCTAAAATGCAAGGTCAGTCGCCTGTAAGGATCAGCCACATGTAAGAATACCTCCACTTTCTCTTAGTTCAGAGCTCTTTGCTCTAGTGCATCCAACTAGTTGTATCTCCCTCTTTAAACTCCCATAATAATTCAGAAGCAACAATCCTTTGTTGGGCTGATAAACCCACTCTCTGAATGTCTTTTGTGTAGCAATACCATAGTCTTCTAGAAAATATTTATCTTTGAGTGCTTTCTTGAAAATATTCCAGCTAGAGTCATGTACAAACATATCTGTCACTCTAATCCACAAAGTAGGTGTGACAAGTCGCAAGAAATAGTTACTCCAGTTGGTCAAAACTCTAAATAAGTGCATCTCGCTTTCAAAGGCTTTAATGTAGGCTGAAACATTCTAGCCATCAAATAATTTTCGCTCACTAACCACAACCTCAATTCCCTTGGTCGAACCATGCGAATGCTCTTGTTCTTGATGCAACTATCGTTGTTGATCCAACTCTTGTTGCTAATGCAATTGCTCCTGATGCTTCATAGATAATTGCATCTGTTGATTTTGCATTAAATGGCTAAAGAAAGAATTTGTAGCAAAGTATTCATTTCATTGGCCGAAAAGGAAGAAGCAGTCGATGTTGAAGGTGGATCTCCCATCTCCACGATCAAAAGCGACGCTTTCACGTTGGGTTCACCAAATGTCACACGGAATATGCACACAAGTTCGTGAAAGTCGCTCGTTGCAAGAACGCTTTGCGAGATAGAAGCCCTCCTCCTCTCCTCTCAAGATAGAAGAAACTTTTCTAGAAGTAGAGTAAGACAAGACCCTCTTATTAAGATTCAAGAAGCCTCTTATCAAGATTCAAGAAGCCTCTACAAGGAATAAGGTATGCTTCGAGCACCTCTCCTACTTTTTCCTAACCTCACATTGGGTCTTGCTTTACATAAAGCTTTAAGCTTTTATGTATTAGCTTTTCCTTAAGGCTAAAAGCCTTAAACGTTATGGCCTACAGTAAAAGCCTTGAAGGCTTAAAACAAAGTGTATGGCTTTAAGGCTTGCATTTCGAAAACGCAACCACCCCTCCCGCAATTATCGCCACCACATAGCATTTTAGAACGTTGCCACTTGTGCTTGCGTTCGTGCGATTCTGAACACCACGTGCCCTCATTCAAACCAGTCGCCATCTTCTCTACAATAATGCCATCGCCATTGTGATTTGGACCCTGCCATCATATGCTACTGATTATACTGCCACCCAACTACAGAATTCTACCATGAAAGGTCATATTGACGGGTTGAGTGTGCATGCAACGATAGTAGCTGGAAACAACTGTGTATTGTAGTCTCCACTACGCCTTCATGCGCCATGTAGTCATGGTGGTCTCCTTTGCAGTTGTCGGCTATGGCTATAGTCGCTGTTTTTTATCTAAGTTTCTCTTTGTTGGCTCCTTTAACACTAGAAGGGCATCATCTCCTCCAGCATCTTGTAAGGGAGCTGATGCGATGACGATCTCCTCGACAAGCTTTTTCGTCCCCTTCACATCGCTTGATCCTTCTATGTTGGTTCTATGTAGCCTTCTTCATGTGATCACAACATTGCATCTTTCATTCAACAACAAATTCCTTGCTGGCCTCGATTCATGGCAACTTCATCACTTCATAAGTATCCCATCCTTCTCCCTCAAATCAGCGCCGAATGCCTTTAGCGATGATATGACCATGCCATCAATATCACCAATGAATTCTCTCTCTTAGCATTGATTATAGTGAAACATGCATGTGTTTCTTTGTATCGACTCATGCAAATCCTTCCAAAGCCAAGTTCACCATGCATGAATCTTCTGTTCTTTTTCGTGTGGCTGGCCGATTCAGTTTTGTTGTTTGACCCTAGCACGTCTCTTCCCAACATAGTGCACCATGCATCTATATAAATAGTGTTGTCTTGTGCTATCAGGACTTCGTGTTCCTTTCCATCCCGGTCCCGATTGATTGCCACCCTGTATTTCAAAATTGCTGCCAACTAAGCCCCAAAACATACGTTTTGCTCCAAAAACAGAAATTAATGCCATCGACTTGTGTACTATTTGAATCTCATCACGATCTTGCATTTTCTTCCAAAAATGATCTTTGTAGCTTTTGTTATTGCCATAGTAATTTTACGAGTCCAAGCTTAGCATCTAGCTTCTCTATCTTCTTTTTCCTTCATATGACATTTGTTTCCTTCTCCTCGAGAGCAACATTTGAGTATCTTCCCCACCATTACATTTCACAATAATTCTAGTCTTCTTATCTTTTAGGATAAGACATATGATAAGACTAATAAAACCATATTGGGAAATATGGGAATTTCCCATAAGTTTGGGACATGTGGTCAAATCTTTGGATTTGTCATAACTTGAACACTATAACTCCAAATTGAGCACTCTATAGCTCAATAGATTTCATTTTTCAAGCTCTTTCCAATGATAGGTCACATCATATGGTTTTGAGAAACTTATGGGCATGTTATCCGGGTTCCACCTTTTTAGTATTCAAAAAATGGGAATTGGGAGATTCCCAAACTCACTAATATTGTGTTTAATGATGATATAAGCTTCTCTGGCAAACCGATACAATGTCCACTACTCCACCACTAATATTCTCATGATCATATGACAATCCCATCAATTTTTAATTAGCAAGGTACACCATTAAGAAGCCTTCATTCGTATATTCATGATTTCAAGTATTCTCCTGGTGGGAACAACTTATAATTCAAAATGCATAGTGGGTAATCCATGGATTGCTGCTAGGATGTGAGTACAATCTTGATTCTTCGCAAATAGTTTTCTTCTCCCAATTGTCAGCTTTACAATGTCCTCATCACTTCCTGCTTTGATTCATGCATTGTGTTGTAATAATAAAATATGCTTTGAAATAGAACTTCATGCTCATCCACTCATGATTCGAGAAAATATACAATGTTGGATCCATGCGATGCAATCAATCAAATGATGTCCACACAAAAATTATGAAAGAGCATGCCAAAGTAGATCAAATAGAACGACCTAATGGTGTTCAAGATAGCTCCTAGTCCACCATATCTCTGAATCAAGCCATCTGATTTGGAGATGTACATGTGAAGATCTCCTCCTGTAGCTCCTTGTTGCTCATCCCTCGACTCATCGTGTTGTCCAAATATCCACAAAGATCACTTGCACATGTAAAAATTGATGTTTGTATAATCCATATAAAGTTTTAAGAAAAGCATGGTAATATAACTCTTAAAAAATGATCTTATTTAAAATACATATTCTAGAGTACCCTTATAAGCGATTCATCAACGAATTGAGTAGGTGGATGATTCAAGTATAACATAGCCTATGGTTCCATATCAATCTCCTGACACAACTCCGCATACACTGGAAGGTCAATAGAAAGGTCATCACAAAAGGATGACTCCACCTTATTCTCAAAGAATTCTTGGCCTCCTGTCTTTCCATCATTGTTTCCCAATTCTACCTCCTCTACATGCTCTAAGCTTTGGGCGGTCTCCACCCCTTGTAATATGGACGCCTCTATTTGCATATTATTCTCATCTACAGTGGGAATATTTCTTTCATAATATACTCTCACACTTCAGGGAGCTAAAGGTACAACATACCACCATCAAGGTTGTTGAGGGTTTGGATAGAAAATCACCTATTCACATACAAGAGAGATTTAACATTTGTGATATATACCATGTCCTAATGAAAGTTTAAAAAACATAAGTTCATACACCTGTTCACAATGGGCTGGCAATATAAACGTGTTGCACAAATCTGTCTATCTTTTTTCAGAATCTATTTTGAGAAATTCAGATGGACCTCCTTGAACATATTCCCCGGCTCCTTCCAGTATCACTTTGAACCAGTGCACATCGAATAGGATTATGGAGAAGCTACGGTAATCCACCATGATAATACTTTGCAAGTTCCCAAAATACTCCATCTCTTCTATAACAGTATTTAGATTTGTAGCTCATCATTGGCTCTCTTGCTCAAACTTTTCCATGATACCACGATCCGTTGTGGAGTGCATTTTGTTGATACGCTCCATGCAGAAATGTTGTCTACGTGACCACACCGCACTATATATTTTTACTATAAATTGAAACGATTAATTAGTTATCACATATAAAATCTAGGTAAGACAGCTTATAAAACATGTGGTCAGCTTTGAACTACATCCCCTCGAGAATTCCCACTTCTCAGTAGAGACCTCCACCCCTTCGCTAGAGGTTGCGATCAAAGCTCCATGCAACCATCACATAGACATAAACCATAGCATCTCCTCCATGCCCTCGGGATATTCAATCGGTCGGTGGTACATACTACATCAAAATTCAGATCACGCTTCTTCCCGATCTTTCTTGGCTCGCTCGTACCTAGTGAGCCATGTCTCCATGGAGGCATTGTGCAACATACAAAAATGATTCACTTTCTCCTCATTGTAGTATCCATCCTTTTTTCTACCCCATTTTCAAATAACACATCTCTAGTCAGTCTATCATCGTCCTTCAACGACCATAGCATACTATTGTCTGAATCCACTATTGGTAGCCACTGTGAAATATGCACTAATGTCTCAGACACTAACCAACCTTTAGCCATGCTACCTTTTGGTCAAGTGCCTTGTCACACAAAGTCTTTCAGGGTTTTCATAAAGCGCTCCAAGAAGAATATCCATCAACACCATATTGGGGAATATGGGAATTTCCCATAAGTTTGGGACACGTGGTCAAATCTTTGGATTTGTCATAACTTGAACACTATAACTCCAAATTGAGCGCTCTATAGCTCAATAGATTCCATTTTTCAAGTTCTTTCCAATGATAGGTCACATCATATAGTTTTGAGAAACTTATGGGCATGTTATTCGGGTGCTACCTTTTTAGTATTCAAAAAATGGGAATTGGGAGATTTCCAAACTCACTATTATTGTATTCATTGTGTATGGACAGATCCAGCAATCTCCACTTTGTCTACAAGATGCACCAGGAGGTAGGTTTGTAACGTGAGCATGTTGGTGGGCAGTTACTTCTCAAAGAGATAGACTGTCTCCATTGCTCCCTGCCTTGCAGATTCAATAGAGAATGTCTTGATCTCCTTCTGTGAAATCCATTGCACTAAATTTGACAACCTGTAAATTTTTCAGTGTATTTATGGAATAAGGCATCTTGCAAACACGATCGGTAGTACAACCTGCCACAAATGAAGAAGCATTACAAACAATGACTACACTCCAAATATCAAAATACGCACGTCACTTACAATCCATTAGTAGTACAAACCTGGCATATCTTTTGCCAATCATGGAATTTTAGACCTGTCGTCTTTAGAAAACGTGGATCTCAGAGAACCCATCATACCCGTGGAAGTGCAAATAGACATGATAAGTCACTTAAGAATGTGCTCTTCTTTAGTTGACAAAAGCCAAGGAGCGTGAGATAGTTGCAAGCAACCATAAGCACTCGACTATGGTCAAAGCACCTCCATCTTGCCTACCTCTTCTAAATCCATTTGTGCCCTTGCAGTGTCTCTCTTTCCTGTGATGTGGTTCCATAGCAACCTACCCACATTCTTGAAAATATGCATTGGATCCAAAAAGTGGTTGATTTGTAAGTGGGTCAAATATAGCAACTCGTAGAAAACCGAGAACCATCGCATTCCATTTGGATGCGACTCCGTGTGGACCATTTTTAGCTCATGCCAGCTTTGGGCATTCATTCGTACTGGAGGTTGTTCAAGAAAACCTTCCCTCAATTCATGACCCTTCGGTAAGAAATTGGTGTGTCCTTGATAAACTATCTTATTCATGGTTCGTGACTTTCAGGAGTCTAACTATGGCCCACACAATGGACATGCATGATAACCTGAGGTAACTAGACATGTCTCAACACCTCTATTTAGTGAACACAAACTTAAACAAGCTATGATAGATATGACCAACAAGAACGAAAGCCTACTTACCTGAGCACTCCCCGAATCTCAGAAAGTCATGCATGGTCCACATGAGAATGGCTCGTATATTGGCAGAACTATAACCAATGCGCTTGCTCATATCTTCCACGATGGCCCCCTCCTCCCACAAAATCTTAAGCTCATCGACTAATGAATGGAGATAGATGTCCATATTCTTGACTTTTTAGCAACCACGAACGGGCAAGCTAAGAACATGTGTCCTTTCTTTGTAGAAAGCCATGGTGAGATGTTGTAGTTAACAAGGACTATAGGCCGCACACTGTAAGATGTTGAATGGAGATCGAATGGGTTCATGCCATCCATAGCAAGACCGAGTTGAAGATTCCTTTGGTCTCGTGCAAAGTTGAAAAGGTAGAGTCAATGTGGCTCCATGCACGTGAATCCCTTGAAATTTGTTGGACTCCATATGTGGATCTATTTTGCATATGCCACGTTGTCAGGCTCTTCATGTGTGACGTGCAAAACATGTGAAGTATACGGGGGATAAGTGGAAAGTGTCTAAGAACTTTTTGAGAGATGGTTTGTCCTTGCAAGTTCTATCAATACCTATGAGCACCACACTTTGGACATGTAGTCTCGTACTCTCCTCAAAACAGTATGCAATCATTAACACATGCATGGATGTTGTTGTAGTCCAGGAGGAAGCGGCCCTGCAACCGGCTTAACTTTCTTATCAACTGTTTTATATTTTGTGTCAACCTTGGCATCATTCAAGCACTCTTTTCTTTGCTGCAATTTCTGCAAATTTTCAGCAACTTTCAACTCTGTTGGCTGAAAAATTTTAGCCATTTTGCTCTATGGACTGCATGGGTGCAGCCTGAAACTCTGTATGCAGAAATTTTTCTGCATTCAACTCTGTTGGCTGAATGGATTCAGCCCTCGGTTTTATGGACTGCATAGATGCATCCTGAAACTCTGTATATAGATTTTTTTCTGCGTTCAACTCTGTTGGCTGAATGGATTCAGCCCTCTGCAATTCTGTTAGCTGATCAAGATCAGCTATAAATTTAGTTTGCTGAGTTTTCTCAGCCTCTAACTCTGTTTTCAGCATAAAACCAGAAATTTCCTGAAACATATCCAAGGTTTGCACATGTATGATCTTTGAACCCTTACATACATCAGTTTTCAGCATTGCTCCCATCTCAAACAATGTATCTGCATAAGATATCCCTTCATATAATCCATCTACATGCTCTTTTGCTTGCAAAATACCTGCATTCTTCAACTCTTTCTCCTTACGACCAATGTACTGCCTGGCAGCTCTAGGCAAATCTGAAATTTTTCGATAACTCACTGAACTATCTGAAGAAAAACCAACAAAATTATTGGAGAAAGACTGGCTGCTAGGAGGCAAGATCTCCTCTTTTCTCCGCTCCGTACCACTGGCATCTCGCAAGACAGCGGTACCTAATGAAAATCCAACTCCTTTGCAGGTAGTGGTGCCTCACGCAAGGAGTCCCTGTATCTCGGATGGTTTACCCCAACAGTCATAAACTGAACAGCTCACATACCATCTTTACTACGTATCCGCGCATAAGCTGATTCATCATCCATCACTTTCGTTTCCATTCTTGCTTCTGTAATGAAAGGCTGTCCAAGAATAATCGAATAAGAGCAAGAATCCTGAACAAAGCAATGATAATCCTCTTCAACATTACCAATAGAAATTCTGATTCTCGGACAAGCAGCATACATATCACCAGAAGTATTATTGGCGGCTCTCATGCGCCAGCCATGCTCTGCATCCATAGGCCACTTGCCACTCTCATAAACGCCTCGAGCAATAAGATTAATCTCAGAACCATGGTCAACTAAAGCGACCAATGGAATTTGTTTCTCTCCAATCCTTACCTCTGTCTCAGTGGTTGCTCTAGCCCAATGACTTCGTGAAAAATGGCTGCGAGGAATGAGATTAGGGGTATCATCATCTTCATACTGCATAGGGTGAACTATTTTCTCCAATTGCGGATTAACAGAAGCATTCTCAACCATCACTACATTATCATGCTATTCCCCAAGAGCTCCATGCCACAATCCCTGTAAAGCAGGTCCCTCCATTGCATGTCGTTTCCTCCGCAAAAGATCCTGCATCTGATCCTGTATTTCTCTTCTAGCAATCCCAAGAGCTTCTCCAACAGTAAAAGTGACTTCACTAGTCAAAATTCTTTCATGAAAAATCTTACTCATATCCGTTTGCATATCAAGGTCTGACAAGAGCTTGAATCCTGGCTCTTTTCTTGGTTGCCTCTTTTCTTTCTGCTTGTCTCCCATTGGTTGTTCAGGACCTGATTGAGCTGGAGAACTTGACATAGGTGGAGCTGTAATAGGTGGTGAAACAAAGTCACCTCCTCTAGTCTTTTTGGAGGTGCTGGGACCCTCCTCATCTCTTCTTCTCTTTTCCTCAACCATGGCATCTAAACCCTGCGTTTTAGCCATATAAGCAAAAATAGAATACCTGTCAACAGGGGAATCCCATCCTGTTTCTCCTCGAATGCTGGAGCCCACACAAGTCATAGTAGATGCCTGAACTTTCCCTCTTCTTGCTATCTCCAAGGCAGAGGACCATAAAGCAGAGTCTCCATTAGATTTCTGCTCAAGCTAGACTCCATAAGCTGAAGCATCTCCTCTAACAGTCACATAAGGTGATCGCGCAGCCATATCATCAACAAGCTTCTTCATGCCTCCCTTACCGAAGTTCATGTCAAGAGGAGCGCTAGTCTCTGTCAGCCATATCTTCCCATCTTGTCCCCAAAACACTACATTCTTCTTACGTGCTTCCTAAAAAGCATTACAATCTCTGCAGTGTTGGTGCTCTATACTATCGCACCAAATACATCGTCTCCCTTTTCTTTGACCAGCTGGAAAAGCAGTCGCTGGAGTAGGTGCTACAGCAGGTACTGACATAAGTTGCTCCTTTAACTTACCAACTTCAGCTTTGACTGCTTCAATCATCAAATCTGCCAAGCCTTTAATAACATCATCTACAGATAAGGGCATTGGAGCAGCAGGAACTGGTGGATTCACAACAGGAGGAGTAGGCTTAGGCAAAGAAGTTGCAGCAGGGGTAGAAGAAGAAGTCTCCAAGGATTTTTCAGGAATTGATCCTGCATTACGATGCAATCTTACTCTCCTGCACTGCTTCTTAACAAGAGCATTCACAGCATCAATGACATGTCTCCACTTGGTCTTTAAACCTGAATCAATAGCTTGATCTTCCAAAAGATCATCCAACTTTTCCTGTAAATCAGCATCAGCAGCTTGTAAAAATAACTCCACTTTCTGCATCTCCAAAGCTTGCTGCTCAGTCCCATCCAACTGATCATAGCGGCTCTCAAGCTCTCTTAGAAGAGTGGTAACAGAAAGTCCCTTATTAGGCATAGAAACCCATGCTAAAAAATTTCTGCGATTCATAAGACCTGTATCCTCCAGGAAATATTCATCTTTTAATGCCTTCTTAAATTCAGCCCAACCTGCATGTGTTTCTTGAATTTCTACAATTCGGCCTTCAAGAGCGCGCACCACGATCCGCAAGAAGTAGCGGCTCCAAACATATTGAGAAACCCCAAAAAACTTCATCTTTTCTTCATACAAATGCAGGTAAGTTGACACTTGCTGGCCATTAAACTGCTTCATCTCCTGTTGGACAGCTTTCAAGGCATCCATAGCATCACTATCACGTTTTGCGTGAGCTTGCTGCTGCATATACATGGTAAATGACTGAAACAGGTTCTTCATGACATTATCATCTATCATCTCTTCTTGCGAGTCTCCCATCTTGCTGAAAAGTGACACAGCACTTTCACGTCGGGTTCACCAGAAATGTCGTAGAGTTCACGCAAAGGCTGCAGAACACGGGGTTCAAGATACAGCAAGAAATGAGGCTAACAAGAAAAACTCAGAAATTTGATGCCAAAGTACACTATATTCCTTATCAAGTGAGCTAGATGTGGTCCATGTTCAGAAAAAGCTATACATATCCAGTTTTACATTCAGATGTTCAAATTCAGTTTTGCCAACAATAGAAATCGCCTGCTCATAAGAGCTGAACAATTTGAGAATGGTCAATAGACCCTTTCAGCTTCAAGCATCCTTGCCTCTGTTAGCCACTTGTTATAAAGATCATACCATTTCTGAGAGAGAATAGGCAGGCACTGATCAAGTCCAAGTGTTTGAATGCACCCAAATTGATGTCAACAAATAGGATCTAGATCTGTCTGCACTTTAACTTCTGAATGCTGGATAATACATATATGGGAAAATTCTGATTTTTGAAACAGAACCAGTGGCAATTTGTTTACGACATGAGCAGAAAACTAGGCATCCTTACTGCAGAGAACCCAGGCTGTAAGTGTTGACACAATAACAAGGGTGACATCTCTACGGTGAGTGATTCCATTAATGCCAAAATAGCTTGTTCAGCACTTTCAAATTCCATAAAAAATCCTTACAGTTTCAGTTGCAGGAAATTCTGGTTCTGTAATTTCTTTCTGTAGTTCAGAGAGACTACCATTGATCCTTTGGGATAAGAACGTCCAGAGCATATGGAAGTAAAATGATAAGCAATAGAAGTTGAAAAAGGAAGGCTTGTAATAGAACCACAATAAGTCTGATGACAAAGAAGTAGACGCTGGGGAAACCCTTGATGACATAGGCAGCAGTTGCATACGTCTACTGCTTTATGTTGACTCCTTCAATTACTTCGAGCTTCAATTGAACTTCGTTATCCTCCTCATCTCCTCTCCGTTGAACACATGCAATTGATTACTGCCTATCCTCTGAAGTATAAGGCTTCATAAAACCATATTCTGCAGTCACTTGTAGTGGGCATCACCATCAAGATAGTTCTATCATCCGCTTTGCGCTGCTACCTACAATGCTTCATGATGGCGGTCTTCCAAAATCCGTTTCGTCTCGCCACCTTCTGTTGCAGTCATCCTCCTCAGAAGGCTTTGACGAATGCTTCTTCACCTCAGTTTAATCAACATCTAGTGTCAACTTGTCCATCCCCTCAGCAAATCCTCTCTGCAGCTTGTCTCTTAGCATCTACGACCTGCTCTTTGGCGGCTTCATCATTGAAATCGCAAAATTCTATAGGTTGAATGTGTGTGAAGGATCTGCATCTGATTAGAAGTCTTGTGGAGAGTAAAAATGATTGTGAATTTGTTTAAGAACTCAATTGCAAAGAGTACGAATTTGGTGCAGCAGCGGATTAGAATAGAGAAAAATCCTTGCTGAACATTATTCTGAGAGCTGTCAATAGCTGCCCTAATCATGCGTACAAAAGAAAGCACAAGTCCTGAGAAGCAAACGCTGCCAAAAGAAGGACCAAACGCATTCCGAAGGGAATGCCTGATACTCCCAACAACACGTACATCTGTTGGTGCAAAATACCATTGTGTAATCGTTCCACTAATCACATAAACCTGTGCTTCCGTAACCACTAATATTCTCCAGTTATGGCTGTAAAGGCTGTGCACAATAATGTCCAGCAATCGACTCACCTCAGCCTGATAAGCATGCACTTCCGCATTCACACAGGGCCAAGCTCCTGGAGTGATTATTCTGCATTAGCAGTTTCGGGTTCTGCAGTGATAGCTCCAGCAGCTGTCGCTTCAGCCAGCTGTTTCGGGTTCTACTGTGGTAGTTCTAGTGGCTGTCGCTTCAGCCCTCACTCCCAGAAACCTTAACCTGGACCTGTCTCCGACCTTAGAAGAAGAATAGGAAGGAGACTGGTCATAGAGAGAAGGCTTCAAGTAATCACAATTTCCCTTTTCTTCATCTAGGTCCTCTTTGAGATCACTCGCAAAAGTTTTGCAATCTCAGTCTTTTTCAAAGTGGATCACAAGCACGAAAGTAAGCGAGCCAGATTTAGCGATTTAGAATTCTCGGAAACCAGAGATATGCAACAAAGTTCCAAAAGGCCAAAAATTTCTATGCATCAAACTACTATAATTGCCCATAACCTCCACTGTTCTAACTTGGCTCTGCGCTCAGCACTGCCTTCTCTGACAGGGCTCTTGTTCTTGTGCCCCCCCCCCAAAGACTCAGTCGACGGGGCTGTCGGGGCTATAATTGCCTTTTTTTTTTTCAAGCTCTCCCTCTGCTTCTTTTCGTCTTCACGGTCATATCGGCCCTTGTTGTCCGTAGTCTCCTTGTCCTTCGGGTCCAAATCCGCTTCCGTGCCCTCCTTACTCCACTCAGTGCCTAAAAAAAACTTTTTCTTTTTTTTACCCAAAAGATGCTTTTTCCCTCCAAAAACGGTTTTTGAAAACCAAATTAGTCTCCCCTTCTCCTCTTTTAGTTGAGCGACCAAAACCTCCTCTTTAACAAAAATAACTTTAGTTTCTTTACACCCCATAGGAGATCTATGCACCAACTTTAATTTTGACCTTAAGGACTAACGTAAGGTATCTTTGGAGTCATGGATTGCCCCATTAACAGTCAGCTTTACGATGATCTGTGCACAATCTTCGACTTCAGCCTTGAGGATTGAGTGACAAAATGCTTCCTCGGTGCTTTACTAGTGCTGTCAATAGCCCCATTGAAGGATTCCTTAACTCGCTTAAGCAGCTTTTGAGAGACTTCCTTCAACTTTGTGTCATGGAAACTTTTGAACTTAGATGACCGCTTTTGCAAACCTTCCTTTGATTCCATAATTCCCTGCACTTTTCTTGGAGATCATCATTGAAATTATCAGCTTGATAATGTCCTTTGGCATCAGTTTTTCATATTTTTCTAACACACACACATCATGCATCCAAACAAAATCATATACATGCACTAACGAAATATATACATTGGACGCGGATTATCATAATGCATCACACACACAATGAATCACACGCAGAAAATAACACAAATGCACAACAAAAGAAATGGAGGTGTATACGACTCGTATGCGCAGCAGCACGACACCGGACAATCTTTCCTTCACCGTTCTTCATTTCCTCTTGCATGCAGGAACAACCCTTTAGAGGAGAGAGAGGGAGGAGAGAGAAAGACTAGATCTGGTTCTCTTCATTCTGGCCATCATTCCACGAGCGAAGGACGACGGTAAGACCAGCCAAGAGAGGGAAGATCAACCCCATGATTAGTTGCATAGGGTATTCACAACCTGCCATCACCCCCAAGAGGAGAGAGGGCGCAAATTTTGGGCATGTCTAATGGCACCATATCTCACGCTTTCATGCTTCTTCTCTCTCCACGATTTGCATGTTGGTTGCATAAATTTTTGAGGGGGGGTGAAAGCCTCCAAAGGGCACCACCCCTTTTGGCCAAACTTTGGTCCACCTTTTCATATCTTGCCAATTTTGTGGCCATTTCCCCATCCGGCATCCAATTCGAGCTCTGAAAAATCTTGGGCATCCGGCTTGACATCCCGCATTGACTGGAAACTCCTGACATCCTGCATGGCAGTCTGAAAAATTATTAAAAATCCACAATTGTCGCTCGGGTCTTTTTAAAAGCCGTCTTTCACTTGGTGCTTAAAATCGTCCTAGCTATAGCTGCCGCCTTTGATGTTTAATATTTTTTCCCTAAATTCTGGATTTTTTGGCAAAATTTAGGTACATTCGGGGCTCAAAACTCCACTCTCATCTTATAATGACTCAAACAGAGAAGCATATAGGTCTCAAATGAAGAGAGTTCAAGGTCAGAATCGGGGACAAAGAAAGAAAGCAAGGACTAATAATGCCAACAGCTTTGTCCTTACCCAAAGCAATGGCCGAAACCTCCGTTGTTTCCACTGCAATGAGCCTGGTCATTTCAAGAGGCAATGTTCCAAGCTTGGAGGAGGGCATCGCCAAGCATCTTTCCAAGGAACTGGCTGTGGCCAAGGAGCCGCTACCTGTGGGGTAGAGGAAGAACCGCCTGCGTTGCCAATAGGGAAATGTGCGAAGAAGAAGATCCAACCATGGAAGTAGAGTTTGAAAGGGTGACAGTCCATGCCACTCTACACAAGAAAGGCCCAAATCGCCAGTTCTCGGTGATTCAGACACCGTTAGACTATCAAGGTAAAGGTTTCAAGACACCGTTAGACTATCAAGGTAAAGGTTTCAAGACCTTCTCGGTGATTCAGACACCGTTAGACTATCAAGGTAAAGGTTTCAAGACCTTCTCGGTGATTCAGACACCGTTAGACTATCAAGGTAAAGGTTTCAAGACCTTGATTGATTGTGGCAGTACACATTCCTTTATCTCACCAGCTTGTGCAAGAAGATTAGGAATAGCCATAGTAGAAGCACCTACCTTGCTTGTGGAATTAGCAAATGGTCGTGAGGTCACTTGTACTAGGCAAACTGCTAAGGTGGAATTCTTTCTCAAAGGAAAGACGACTTCGATCAAACTCAGAGTCATGAACCTAGGTATCCATGAGTGTCTACTGAGTTTGGATTGGCTTAAACCTAATGAACCCCACATTCATTGTGGAAAGGGCCAAATTTCCTTTCGAAACTCTAAAGGGGAATCGGTCACAACTCAAGGAGAGGCTCGGAAGCCAAAAATTCAATTGGCCAAAGCATCTCGGATTATAAAGGGAGTCAGAAAAGGACTACATGTCTACTTGATTAAGCTCAACAAGTTAGATTAGAAGCAGGAGTCTAGTGAAGAACCTTCATGGCTAAAGGAATACGTGGACATATTTCCTGAAGAGTTGACAGAACACTTGCCTCAAAGAGAAGTGGATCATGAGATCAAGCTAGTGCCAAGAGCTACGCCAATTGTGAAGAGACCTTATAGAATGTCCATCCCGGAAGCAATGGAGCTGAAGAAACAACTTAAGCAACTACTAGATCAGGGCTACATTCATCCTAGCAGTTCACCATGGGGAGCTCCAGTACTGTTCCAGAAAAAGATAGATGGAACGCTTCAATTGTGTATTGATTACAGAGGGTTAAATCAATCAACTGTCAAGAACAAGTACCCTATTCCTAGAATAGATGAGCTTCTTGATCATCTTCAGGGTGCGAAGATCTTCTCCAAGATTGATCTCAGGTCTGGTTACTATCAAATAAGAATCAAGGAAGAAGATATCCCAAGGACGGCCTTCAACACAAGATATGGACACTTTGAGTTCCTAGTTATGTCATTTGGGCTTACGAATGCGCCTGCCACATGTCATTTGGGCTTACGAATGTGCCTGCCACCTTCAACAGGTTAATGAAGGATATCTTTAGGCCATAACTTGATGACTTCATACTCGTCTTCTTCGACGACACTTTAGTCTATTCCAAATAGGAAGAAGATCATGAACCCCAGGATTGTCCTTGAGACAATAGAGCGCATAAGCTCTATGCTAAGATGAAGAAGTTTGCATTCTTCAAGTGTCAGATTGAATATCTGGGATTCATTGTATCAGCGGAAAGAATCTCAGTGGACCCAGCAAATATATTTTAGAATGGCCAATACCAACAACTGTCAAAGAAATACACAGTTTTCTTGGATTGACAGGATGGTATAGGGTCTTCATCAAAAACTATGCTTTGATTGCAACACCTCTGACGGACTTACTGAAGAAGCAAATATCCATTGCATGATCAACTGCTGAACAATCTAGCTTTGATAAATTGAAGAAAAGTTTAGTATCAACACTTATCCTAAAACTTCCAGACCTCAGTAAGGAGTTTGAAGTTGTAACTGATGCTAGCATGCTTGCCTTAGGATGTGTGCTCATGTAGGAAGGTCATCCTGTAGCATACTCTTCAAGGAAACTGAAAAGCCATGATAAGAATTATGCTACCCATGATCTAGAATTGTTAGCTATCATCCATGCTCTAAAGATTTGGAGACACTACCTGTTGGGTAACAAGTTTACTCTAGTGACTGATCATAAGAGTCTCAATTGGATCTTTACCTAGAACGAGCTCAACATGAGGCAATGTTGGTGGATTGAAGTGCTAGAGAAGTATGACTTTGAAATCAAGTACCGACCACGAAAGGAGAATGTAGTTGCCGATGCACTCAGTCGCAAGGCATTCCTTAATTCTCTAATCTTGCAAATTCCGTTAGTAGCTAGATCTCTAGCCACAAAGGTATCTATGCCAAACAACCCAATACTTGAGCTAGCTAGAGAAGAAGCATGCCATGATCTATCCTATCAAAAGATACTAAGGGAGATCTCTATCAACGACCAGGATCAAAAGCTATAAGCTAAGTATCATGAATTCTCTATCAATAGTGGACTTGTCTACTATAGGAGGAGAGTATGTATACCGGCAAGCCAATCACTTAAGCAGAAGATATTGTGGGAAGCTCATGATTCCCCTTTCTCAGGACATCCTGGCTATGCTAAGACTCTCAATGCAGTTAGGAAGAGCTACTATTAGGAGAGGCTTAAAGGTGACATTCTCGAATATGTCATTGAGTGTTTGTCTTGTCAATGTATTAAAGCCAAATATGTCAAAATGCCGGGAAAGTTACAACCACTTGATATTCCCCAAATGAAATGGAAATTCATCAGTATGGACTTTGTTATTGGCCTACCCCAAGTTCAGGGAGGATACAACTCCATCATGGTTGTGATTGACATGCTTACTAAGGTTGCACACCTTATTCTAGTAAAGACAAACTATAAAGCCTTAGACATTGCAAGGTTGTTTATCAAGGAAATATTCAAGCTACATGGGCTACCCAGGAGAATCATTAGTGATTGTGATTCTCTCTTCACATCACACTTCTGGAGAGCTATCTTTGAAGCCATTGGGACTCAACTCTATTTTAGTACAGCTTACCATCCCCAAACTGATGGCCAAACGGAGCGAGTCAATCAAGTCATCGAGGATACGGTTAGGGCATACTGCTGTCATGAACCAAAAAGGTGGATTCAATACTTTCCTTTGCTTGAATTTGCCTACAATTCTTCTTACCAACAAAGCATTCATATGACCCCTTTTCAAGCATTGTATGGTCATGACTATCAAAGTCCCCTAAACTCCTCAGATCCAACCTTGAGAGTTGAATCTTCAAGGCGGATGTTAGAAGAGATGGATGACCAAGTAAAGTCAATAAGACAGGACATCCAAGCCACCAAGGATAGATAGAAGGCATGCACAGATTTGAAGTGTTAAGATAGAATCTTCGAGAAAGGAGACATGGTCTTCATTCGCGTACGCCCAAAGAAGAGTTCCCTATCCTTAGGAAATTGCAAGAAGCTAAGTCCAAGGTATTGTGGACCTTACAATATCCTCATGTGCCGAGGACCTAATGCTTATAGACAGCAACTCCCTGAGAGCCTAAAGGTTCATAATGTATTCCATATCAGCCTATTGAAGAAGTATATACCAAATCCTAGTCATGTACTTGATGACCAACAAGTTGTAATGCCTAGTCAAGGAGTCCTTGAACTACGGCCTGACAAGATCTTGGATGTTAGGGAGAGACGACTAAGATCTAGAACCTTGAGAGAATGCCTCGTCTTGTGGAAAGATTATCCTGAGGAGCATCCCACTTGGATAGATGAAAGCACTCTCAACCATCAATATCCCTAGTTTATCTCGAGATGAGGACATCTCAATTCCTCCAAGGGGGGGAGAGAATGTAATATTTCTGTTGAAAATAATACAAGGCCGTGTGAAGTCTCGAGCAATGACAATGTCGGCATTAAAAATACGGACGGTGCAAGTGTATACGACGTATCATGATTGGCAGAAACTAGATCAAAGTAAGAGAAGCCGCATATCTTCATGTGAACCTCCTCTTGGGAGGAGGTCAAGAGGAAATTGATTTAATTTATGGAAAAAAAATTCTTTAATTATTCCTTCTTTCCCCCAGCTGAAGGCCATGCTGGAGGAGAGGGGTATGGTGTTGATGACTAAGTCTACGACATGGGGGGGGGGGGGGGGGGCGGATAGGCCATGCATCAGGCCGTGTGGGGGGGGGGGGGGGGGGGGGAGGCGGATAGGCCATGCATCAAGCCGCGTGGGGGGGGGGGAGGTCCCTCTCCCTACCCTATAAAAACCCCCTGGGGGGGGGGGGGAGGGGGGGGGGAGTAAGAAAGAAAAAAAAGGCCGGGACGCTGCCAAGCCAAGGGAGAGAGAGGCTGAGAAGGGTCGTCGTTGTGTGTCGCGCCGTGAGGGAGGAGCTGCTGTCGATTGGAGAAGTCACCGTGTGAAGAACGAGCCGTTGTTGCCAACCGTCAGAAGCATTACACGCCACCGCCTACTTAGTTGGCCGCCATCCTCAAGTCCTGCCACGTGCTAAGGCTAGAAGCGTTAGAAGCTTCTAAGGGGGGGCCCTTTAAGCCCCCTTTCCCCTCTTGCGTTCTTACACAAAGGGATTCTTACCTTGGGAAATAAATCCTTTCCCTTGCCTTCTCCCCCCGAGAATTAAGCCCCTTTTTTTTTCCCCCTTTCATTCCACAAAGTCAAATTAAAGCTCACTTCATTGGACTTTCATAGGCCTTATTAATGGGGCTTTATTACCCCCGGGTTTTTAAGCACCTTCTTTTACCCCTTGCATCCCCTTTAAATCCCACCATAGCCCGGGTTCTTTTCTTTTTTTTAAAACCCCCTTCTTGTGGATCCGCAATAGCCAAGATTAAAACCCCTTTTTTCATTAGACCTACAAAGCGGTATTTGCACCCTCGGAATTAAGGCCTTTCCCTTACATCCTCAGGAATTAACATTTTCCCTTGCATCCCCCATAAAGCTCATACTAGTCGGGTTTTAAGCCTTTTTCATAGCATTTCCACAAGGTTTTAACCCTGGGTTTCCTTTTTAAACCCTTCCCACACAAGCCTTTTAAAACCATTGTATCATTTTTCGTGAAGGCCTATTATATCCGGAATTTCTAAGTTCCCTTTTACTTACAATCCCCAAAAGCCATATTAGCCGGTTTTTAAACCCTTTCCCATTTCAACTCCCACAAGCCTATAAGGCCTTCTAAAGCCCGATTCCGAAAGACGGTGCAATCGGTCAAGGAAGCCGAATCTCAAAGGGAGTTTTGCGTGCGAAGGAAACGGGCCAAGATCATAAGTCTGTGGGCCAAGGCAAGAAGGTTGAATACGTGATGGCTCCTAAAAAGTCACAAGGCGCAACCGTAGGAGGATCATCTCCTAACATCCATGTGGACATTTCACCACAAGTCCAGGTTTTCTTCCTAATTTTGATTTACGTCGTAATATTTCAATTGTGCATGGATCATTTATAGAATAAGGATGCACTTTTTCGATTGAAATACCTTGGTTAATTTAAAGGAAATAGCTCACGATTGAAGAATTCGGTCATTGGTATTTTTCAATGAAATGATAAATAAAAGAGCATAAGATCTCTGCATTCTTAGCAAGTGGTTTTTATGCATTGCAAAGTAACAAATTTAAATCAACTAAAGATCATCTTTACAAATCAAAATTATTGTAGTACACTTCGATTATGCATGGAAAGAATAAATTGAATGTCGCACTATTAGACATCTTTTCTTTGCAATGATTCGTTAAAGAAGGTTTCTAATAACCGTAGGAATTTGCAAGGCATGGAAATGATTCTAGGGCTGCATGAAGTAGATTAATCTCTAGGAAATTGGCATAAATCTCAATCAATTATGTAAGTAGTTACGAAAGGTTACGAATAATTCATTCAGAAATGAAAGTAGGAAAGGCTACATGGTTCATTTTAAACATAAAACCCTAAAAGCTTAGTAGCATGAATCTTGATTGCATGTTATAGAAGGATCAATAGGAATTATGCCATAACCTAACATACGCTTTGATTTTAACCAGAAAAGTTAGGGTTTGCAAATCTAATCATACATAGGCAATGAATCATGTGATTACGAGAATGGCATCATAATTATCTTCATGAGTAGACAAGTAAATTGGTTTACCCTAAACACCTAAACCGCGAAGGAATCGCTTATGAATGGTTAAATCAATGCAACATACCCCAAGTGCTAACTAGGGTTTAGCACGTTGAGGACGTGACCTAGTCGCTCTTATTGCCACTCTTATTGCGAAGCTGAAACTCTCATACCCTAAAAGACCTGTCCACATTCACGGAATGTAGGGACAATAGGACATACTTGCAAGCAACGATCTAGGGTTTCTACCCTAAGGATTGCTCGATTAAAAAGATGAAACTCGGATTGAGTTGGAATCCTAGGACCGACGGAATCAGCCTAGTGAAATCACGAACGGATTGGATATGAAGACACCCTAACCCTGTTTTCTATCTAATCATGATTCCGTGATTAGAAGATACCGTTCGATGGGTAAAATAGTCCCATGGAATAGATGCGACACTTGTGCAACAAATTGCAGAGTCGCATGATCTTGTGGTTTGATCACAAGGGAACGGCCAAATTCCTCGGAATGAGATTGGCAGATTCTTGTGCAAGTTTATCTTGTAAGAGGATGAGTAGTCATCTTGATATAGTACCTTTCTTGGGGAAAGTGACCAAGACAAGGGGATTAGGTATTTGCTTGGAAGCAATGGACCAATAAATATTTTGGAGCAACATACTTACTGTTAATAGAACTTAAGGTATTGGTTAAGTTGGATTAATAGGGTACGGCCCTAACCCAAGGACATACAGGTTAACAAAAAAACCCTTGGGGATCTTGCCAAGTTGCAATTGATCCCGGATCGAGTGCTGGATGCATTCAGAAAGAAGGATTCACTCCTTAGTAATTGGCCAAAATAATGACCACTGGAAATGATTGTGCTTGTAACAGTTTACAGAGCACTGTTTGCTTTGTTTGCTCAAAGAATTAAAGGATGAAAAGATATCTAATGCTTCAGGTTGATGGCCTGAAAGGAGAGGCAGCCTCAGTTACCCCCCACTGTATGCTTGACCCTAACCAAGGGGGTTGTTAACTGTGTTGGGTAGGTGGACCGAACCCACCGCGAGAGGTCTCTCTGTTGAGCGCTACTTGGAGCAGGAGGACGCTTGGGTGCCAGGAGGGCTCTGGCTGTAAATCCCTCGTCTTTCGGGCCTTGCACAAGAGGCCAACGTGACTCGGGATTGGATCTCGAGGCCTGTATACTAGTCTACGGGCGGAATCTTGGATTAGTAATCCCTCTGGATTGCTGGATAGCCTTCGGGTGGATTATGGATAAGCCTCTGGGCTGGACTTTATAAATGTATTCCAAAGATAAATATGATAAGCTGTTGAAAAGGAACTTGTTTGACATTGCTTTTCTATGTTAAGTGCTATGATTACGTGAATGAATCGGTGCCTAACGGACTAATTAAGGAAGCTATTTGATGAATGTCCAACTAAATGTGATAGGTAATTAGACAACTAAAACAACCTGAGGAAAGTCCGGTGGATGTGGCTATGGGTCCATGGGTGGTCCTGGTTGGCCGGGAACTTTTCTCAATCATAAATGATAGCAAGAAGATCGTTTCAAAGGACACGAATAGCAAGGGCACTGACCTAGAGTCTAAGTTATAATAATCCCGATTTATGTTGTTTTAGGAGAACGGAATGGAGCTATGCCTTATGGTAGAGAGGTTGAGCTTTGTATCCCTCTCGTTTCCCATTCTCCTTGAACCAAGTGCAGTGTGAATCCGATTTGGCCCTGGCGTTTCTGCGTAAAGTAGTTCGATGCTAGTTACTGTTTAAGAAATGACCATTAGGGGAAACCCTGATTGAGGTTGGTCCTAAGTGGGAACGGCCAGAATACTTCCGCTACGTGGCAGATGCGGGAAGTCCTAAATTGCAAACCCCGTAACATTCCATGGGTGTGCAGGGCGGAGCTTTCTAGATCTTCTTCCCGATGGACTACTAAGACATGTCCTGAAGGGAATAAGTGGGCACGTTACATTTTGCTAATGCCTTAATGATAGGCTAATGACCTCTTTCACTTTTGCCATTTGCTTCAAGATTGTAGGCTGAAGTTAAAGCTAGCTTGAATATACCCAATTGTGAAAAGAAGTCACGAGCCTCATCTACATCCAATTCTCCTCTATCTACAACCACTTTACCAACACAACCATACGTGCAAAAGATTTCTTCCAATAAGAACCTGCCACGGGAGGTTCACTCATAGTAAAGAAGACATGTCACCTGCGTGCAAGAACTTCTAAAAAACCCCTATTTATGAAGCTTGTAGGACTAATATATCCCCCTATTTAAGCTTATAAGATATGTACATGTATGACTTTTTATGTATCCCATTTCTTAAATGTAAGTCTTCATAGAACATATACTAACTTTCTTTTTAAAAGTGTTCATGCCATCTTACAACATGAGGAAAGAGAGTAGGGGAATTGAACCCCTTTATACTTAAAGTGACTACACCAAGCGGACACCAAGCTCTCTTTGGAAGAAGGGGAGTTGAATCTCTCTACAAAACCATGGGAGGGTGCCGACTCCCTCCCTCCCACACTATGATTAATTCAATAACCCTAGTATGTGAGGGTTTAGGGTTTTAACCTTACTTGTCAAGGTCTCTTGTATGCCATGGAGAAACTAATCTATGTAGAGAGGTGATCAGATGAACCCCCCCTTCTTTTTTCCCTCTATTACCTCCTTAAATTTACGGTCAATATAGGAAATCAAGAGGGTTCTACCTCTAATTTATACACTTAAGTGTCCCCTTCCAAAAACCCCCCTCCATTACACACGTGATACCATATAACATCTATAGTGAACCCCCCGGGGAACTTGCTTTAGTAGTCTTTGTACTAAGAGCTAGACCTTCCACTTGATTTGTTAAGTCTTCTCAAGCGTAAGCACAAGATATCTCATATTCCATAAACTTGTAGGCATGGTAACCAAATCAACTACCCATTTGTAATGCATAGACAATGAATAGGTCCCATCTCTATGCTTTACCATGGAATACATCTGACAAACAATCAATGCATGATTCCACATAATGCTCCACATCTTTATACATGTTCTCCCCCACCAATACTTCTCTTTGATCTTGGTAAATGTGTCCCAAACTCCTCTAGGTCTAGCCCATCAACTTTCATGAAACACCTGCATCACCTGTTGTTGAGAAGCTCTATCTTCTGATACACGTATTGGAGCTCCTCTCCTTTTCTTTGCATGCTTCCAAAATATCCATCTTTCAAGAAAAATGCATAACATAAGCTTTTCTTTTAATCCTTTTGAGTTTAATTTCACACCACTCCCATTAGATTGGCGGTCAGATCAATAGAGAGGAAGGTATTGTTTTATGCACAATTCTTGTCTACAATATATTTATCTTCTCAAGATGCAGAAATAAATTAAGAGGCTTCACCTATATGAGTATTCTTCTACATATTCTATTTCTCTAGACCCCTTCTTTTCCATCTACTCCTCTCCTTAAATCTCAATGTATAGGCAGCAAACAACACTTCGAATTGGGAGAAGAAGGAGTGATTTGGGAGAATTCTGACTAGGTGTCCTAGTATTTCAAGCCCTTTTAGAGCCAATGGAAGCATCAGGCTGGTGGTCTGAGTAGCAAAGATGAAGCTATTGTTTTATGCATGTTTTTTGTCTACAAGAAATTTATCTTCTTAGGATGTAGAAATAAATTGACATGCTTTATCTCTATGAGTTTTCTTCTACATCTTCTATTTCTCCAAACCCCTTGTCTTATGTCTACTCCTCTCCCTAAATATCAATTTACAGGCAACAAACAACACTCTGAACTAGGATAAGGAACAATATGGGAGAATTTTGATCAGGTGTCCTGTAATTTTACCCTGCTTTTGAAGCCAACGGAAGCATCAGATTGGTAGTCTGAGTAGTAGAGAGGAAGCTACTATTTTATGAACGTTTTTTGTCTAGAAGAGATTTATATTCTTAGGATGCAAAAATAAATTGATAGGCTTCACCTCTATGAGTATTCTTCTACATCTTCTATTTCTCTAAACCCCTTCTCTTCCATCTACTCCTCTCCCTGAATCTCCCTTCACTCTACTATCTCTTACCCATGTGGTAGACTTTCAACCCCAAACACTCCGAGAGTGGTGAACCCGACATGAAAGTCGACAAAGCATGTGTGTTAAATATGGGGGATTCTATAGGTTCAAGTAAAGGTGATGCTTTAAAAACAGATGATTGCTTTATTGTAGCAACAACAATAGTAGCAGTTCTTGTTACAACATCAGATGCAAACTCGGCAAGAAGTAGAAAGAATTAATGCCTTATCTGTGAATGCATTGCAAACAGTGGGATACAAATTGAAGAAGTTTAAGGGTCAAAATGTTTCGGCCTTCGTCCGGTTGTATGTTGTTTCATGGGGTACTGCAATATGCATGGAGTTGGTATTTTTGTCGTTTGGCCATGCATGCATTGCATGATCGGATTTATGAGTTGCATATAAGAGATGTTAATTAGGGTTTTAAGAAAGCTTTGAGAGAAGATTTTTTCTTGGAAGATGCAGGTTTGGTAACTAAAAAGGTATTTGCAGATTGGATTGAAAAGCCCAATAAAGGGTTGGTTGCTACAGCTTTGGTCTATGGATTTTGAAAGTCGGTATGCGCAGTTGGATGTTGATGAGCAGCAACCATTGGAAAGTAAAATTGTTTTTTTTAAAAAGATTGCAAATCATGTCTTGCAAGAGAAGCTGAATGATCATTGAGAAGATGACTCTTCTGAAACAGGGCTAAAATCAAATTGGGCTAATGTAATTGAGGTAGTGCATATATTGGTAAAGAGAGAGCAGATGAAGTTAAGATAGGGTACAGGCACCACACCTGCCAATGTCCAAAAGGGGGGAAAAAAGTATAGCCAAGGCACCTGTGGCTATGGCAAAATAACCGGTGATACTTGTTGGTCTGGCTCTTAAAGGTGATGCTATGGATGAATTAATCAAATGCAAGCGTGATTTGAGGTTGAATTTGATAGAATTCTATGCAAAGGTTGAAAAGTTGAATGTTAAGATAGAAGAGAAGGGTCGTGCAATATCCTAAAGACCATAAAAGTAAGGATACAAGAGGAGATGCATTTGGTGTGACAATTTATAGCATGAAAAGTGTAACGTGTCCCATAGTATCATCCAGGACACGTCTTAGCAGTCCATCGGAAAGGATGTCTAGAAAGCTCCGCCCGGCACTCCCATGGAATGTTACGGGTTTTGCGATCTAGTTCTTCCCGCGTCTGCCACGTAGCGGAAGTATCCTGGCCGTTCCCACTTAGGATCGACCGGAATTAGGATTTTGCTAATGGGTCACTAGCTAACAGCAACTACCGTCAGACCCGAGCGAACTACTTTACGCAGAAACGCCAGGTTCGAAGCGGATTCACGCTGTACTTGGTTCAAGGAGAATGAGGAACGAGAGGGATGCAAAGCTCAACCTCTCTGCCATAAGGCATAGTCCCATTCCGTTCCCCTAAGACAACATAAATCGGGTAAGACGTAACTCTAGGTCATCGTTCTCGTTATTCTTTTTGATGATGATGATCATTCCGCTGTTCTTCGAGATTTTTGAGAAAAGTTCCCGGTTAACCGGGACCACCCAACTGTAGGACAGACCCATGGCCCATCCTCTGCACTTTCCTCGGTTTGTTTTAGTTATGTAATTATCTAACACATTAATTTAACATATAACAATCAGCTTCTTTAATTAATCTTGTTAAGCACTGGTTCCTTCACGTAATCTTATCACGTGACATATAAAAACAATATCAAGCAAGTTCTTTTAACATCTCATCATTTTATCTTTGAATTACAAGAAGTTCCGCCCGTAGACTTGTCCATAATCTGCCCGAAGGCTAACCAGTAATCTCCAGGGATCACTATTCCAAGCTTCTGCCCGTCAACTAGTATGCGGGCCTCGAGATCCAATCCCAAGTCACGTTAGCCTCTTGTGCAGGACCCAAAAGGCAAGGGATTTACGGCCAGAGCCCCCCTGGCACCCAAGCGTCCTCCTACTCCAAGTAGAGCTTAACGGAAAGACCTCTCGCGGCGGGTTCGGTCCACGTTCCCGGCGTGGTCAACAACCCCCTTAGTAAGGGTTAGGCGGGCAGTCGGGGGTAACTGAAGCTGCCTCTCCCTTCAGGCCTTTAACCTGAAGTATAGGTACTTTTTTTAATTTGTAATTCATAATTCAAACAGAGCCCTAAAAATCTCTAGCACGCACAAACATTTCCATTAATCAACCTAGTTGTATGGCAAACTGCTAAGGAAGTGTTCTTTCCTTTTTTCCTTGTGAATCAATCACAAAATGATTTCATACATGTTGCGCAAGTCGTGCGATGGAATAATCTGTTTAGATTCTTTAAGCTGACGTATGTCAGGCCTAGGGTTTCTTCATTTAGGGACAAACCCTAGTTTCTTATCTTTATGAAATTATTGTCCTTACGGTAAGGAAAGTGGTCAAGTGTTAGGGTATGAATGTTTCTATGTTTAGATTGGTTCGGTTAGCTTGTGGAAGGTAATCTTACTTGTCTTGTCACGGTTTTACTATCCTTATGACAATTAACTTTCCCAATCAATACAGTTTAATTTGGCATATAGCATAATGCCAAGATGATACAAAGGCGACAATACTCCTTGGGACAAAAGGCCTAGCTGAGAAATTAGTGTATACACACTTTATTAGTCCCAAGTCCTCAAATAGCAGGGGAAAAGTGTTAATAGAGTGTCATCCAGCAATTCCCCATTACATTTTCTTTCCAAACGAGTTCGTATATCTAATTTTTATACTTGTTAATTCCTAACATTTAACTTCCGTTTTCTTTAAAGATGAACTCGTGCCAAATAACAACAGTTGTCTTGCTAAGATGTGCAACTAGCAAAGATAACTCCCTAGTAATTTTAAGCATCGAAAGAAACCTTTCATGAATTTAGCCATTTTACCATGATTCGTTGCGAAAAGAATAAGACTAATGGTGCAAGATATGATTTCTACACTTATAGTAAATGGTTAATCTTGCCTATAATTTTATAATGCTTGATGCAATTTGAAGAAAGCTAATTTGTATACATTGTCATTCATAAGCTAACTCCTTCGTTAAAAAATAACTCGAACAAATATATCCTATCCTTAACAATTTTTCTTTGCATGATTGACTTAAAACCGACTTAAAACCGAATTAACACCAAGAAGAAAAACGTGGCTTTGAGGTGAGATATCCACATGGATACCGGGAGATGACCCTCCCGCAGCTACACCTTGGACTTTCTTCGGTGGCATCGTAGTTCGAATGTGAGATAGCCTTTTCCTTTTTCTTCTTGGAATTCCACCGTCTTCTCCTTCCTTTTCTTTTACCTTTTCCCCACTCTTCCTCCTTCACTCCCTCTTTTCACTCCCTCTACTTCCCTCCCTATCTTTTACCTCATGGCTATTTCTTCCTTACGGGATACCATACGAAGCCATGATGATGATTTGGATTTTTAGGACATGGGAGTATGTGGACACGAGCTTGTTTGATAAGACTAAGAACACAAAGCTCAACTACGAGAGCACTTGCACAAAAAGATTAAAAATTGAGTGAAGGAATTAATGCAAGAGAATGGAAGTCTGCAAGGTAGCCTAAGGACAAAGTAGGCCTATGGTTGTGACTTGAATAGTCTAAAGAGCTATGAGGAGGGGAAAAGGGTAAGGGCTTAGGGGGGAAATTAAAACCGAGAGGGGAAACAAGGGGGCTTTAGGGGGGGGGAAATTTAAACTCGGAGGGTAATAAGGACTTTGGGGGGATTAAAATCCGGAGGGGAAAAAACAAGGCTTAGGGGGGGGGGGGGATAAGGCCTTAAGGGGGATTTAAAGCCCGGGAGGGGGGGGGGGGGGGGGGAAACAAGACCTTAAGGGGGATTTAAAGCCCGGGAAGGGGGGGGGGGGGGGGAAACAAGGCCTTAAGGGGGATTCAAAGCCCAGGAGGGGGGGGGGGGGGAAACAAGGCCTTCGAGGGGAAATTAAAAACCCGGGGAGGGGGGTAATAAGGGCTTAGGGGGGATTAGTGGGAAGGGGGCTTAAGGAAGCCCCCTTAGAAGCTTCTTTAAAGAAGCTTCGTGGAAGAGGGACAATGGTATGGCGGCGGCTGTCAATGCCACAGGCGATGGCATCCCCTAGTCTGACGGTTAATGGCCTCCCCAGCGGCACCTTCACCAATGTGGCAACGTCTGCGGCTTCCTCCCTCACTCTTCATGCAGCACGGCAGCACCTACCTCTTGTACAGCAGCTCCCCCCTGGTTAAATAGTGGAAGGGAGGGGGATCTTTCCTCATGGCGTGTCAACACACATGGTCCCCCTCCCTCCTAAGGCTCCACCAAGGAGCTTACAGCTCCTTCTATTCCCCTCCCCCTCCAGCTCGTCAGTCGGCTGGGGGGATAAGGGGGGGAATTAAAAAATTTCCAAAAGTCCTATTTATTTTCTCCACGCGGAATATTTAAAAAAGTGAGACTGTACAGGCTACCATGAAGCAAAAGTGAAAAGGTTAGTCTTTTGGAAAGATGGAAAAATACATGAAACAGAAACAGAAACTAGTGTTCCAATAGAGCCAAATTTTAGAAATGGTGGCATACGTAAGAGTTTGGAAGAGATGGCTACAAGGACAACATTTGTTGCCATAGATGGAGCCACATATGGGTTGAGAATTGAAAGGATTGATGAAGCTCATAAAGGAGGCATGGTTGAAGAAAAATCTCACATTTGGATGCAAGCATTAGATTGCATGGAAAAGGGAAAAATAACAAAGTTTGAATTGGCCTTATACAAGTTGAAGTATACGAGAAACAAGAGGATGGAGTGCATTAGTGGATTCATTTTCAGCCTATACTTATTTAACTGAGGTTCATAATCAAGCTCTTGTGGAAGAAAAGAGAAGAAGAGATGAGGATACTGCTGGTCCTTCCTCTTCATGCCCATCTAAAACGGATAACACAAAGTAAAATGGAGCAGCAGAATGAGGCTAGAAAATCCATATCTAAGCATGTTATGGAGGATGCATCTCAATAGAAGAAACAAGAAGGAAAGAAAAGGGGCAAGCAGCCTGGTTACAGGTTACAATCAGATCTTGATACTGCCATAAACCTTAAAAAAGCCATGGAAGACAACATACTTGGCAATAGAGTGGAATTCATACTTGGAGAAGTTCTTAGAATCGCAAAGCGTGAATTTCATGATGCAATTATTGATATGCTGAAATGCAAAATATAGTTTGATGGTGAAGTTTTGCAAGCATTGATGCATGTTGACAAAGACATAGAGAAACAACTTCAGAGGGAATATGATGATGCATGTAATGCTGATTTGGAGTAAGTTGATGTTGAAAATGGGTTAAATGGGAGTGTAGACAATAAGCTTAGTTGAAATTTTTCTTCTGGGAAGCTGTAAGCATAGAGAGAAGGCTATGTATAATGGGGATGTCCATCAACAAGTACATGAAGAAGAAGATGCTCATTTTATTCCAAGTAGTCATTATTCACAAATGCGTTGGGCTTATGCTAGAACAGAGAAAATTGTTAAAGTGGGAGAAAGAGAAATGCCTTGCATAGCTCTCTTACATAGCTTGTATGAGAATGGGTGTTAGCTAATTGATGTAGATTCGAGATGGCGTATGCGACCAACAAACAATTCATCAAGGGATCTTTATGCGGCTTGTTTGAATGTAACTGTGACTATTGGAGATGTTAGGGATGACTATCATTTTTTGTGCAAGATTCATGTAGTTATCTGGTGATTTTGGGGCAACCCTATATTTTGGAATCAAGGCTGGAAACAAAAGTCTTGTATGATGGTTCTTCATATGCTTGTTTTCAAAGTAAAAAAAAATACAAAGGCGATACAATTTCTCACTATTTGTGTGAATCATCCTTGCAATCGAGATAGACTGTGGGACAATCCAATCCCATGCTACCTAATGCACAAGAGTTTAAGGGTTTTTAGACAACATTGTTGTAGAATTACTAAATAGAGGATTGATTAGACCTAGTAGTTCTCCATTTGGTGCACCTGTTCTGTTAGTAAAGAAAAAGAATAATACCTATCGTATGTGCATTGACTATCGAGCTTTAAATAAGATCACTGTAAAGAATAGGTATCCAATTCCTAGAGTCGATGACCTTATGGACAAACTGCAAGGTTCTATCATATTTAGTAAAATAGACCTTAAATCTGGTTATCATCAGGTGAGACTAGATAAGTCTGACATATTCAAGACTGCATTTAGGACATAGTTTGGTCATTATGAATTTTTAGTGATGCCTTTCGGATTGACTAATGCACCTGCTACATTTAGTAGAATGATGAATCATATATTTTTAAAATATTAGTATTGTGTTATTGTCTTCTTTGATGATATTTTGGTGTTTAGTCAAAATGAGAAATAACATTATGAGCATTTGTCATTGGTTTTCCAGTTATTAAAAGATAATCAACTGTATGCAAATCCGGAAAAGAGTGAATTCTTTAAAACAGAAATTGAGTATTTAGGTCATATTGTATCATCTGATGGAATTAAAGTTGACCCTAAGAGAATATATGCAATATTGAATTAGCCTGTACCTAAAAATGTGCATGAGTTACGATCATTCCTAGGTCTTGCTAGTTTCTATAGGAAGTTTGTGCGTAATTTTTCATTACTTGCTTTACCATTAACCAAACTTTTGAAAAAAGGAATTGTTTATCATTGGTCCGATAATCAACAGAAATCCTTTGACTTATTGAAACATGCATTAACCCATGCCCCTGTCTTACAGTTACCTGATTTTAATAGATCATTCTTTTTAGTAGTGACCGATGCTAGTGGATCAGGAATAGGAGCCGTACTTATGCAGGACAATCATCCTATAGCCTACTCTAGTTGTAAGCTGAAATCCTCCGAACTGAAATATTCCACATGTGACAAAGAATTATTGGCTGTTGAACAAGCATTAAGACAGTGGAAACACTACTTAATGGGTTCAGAATTTATGATTAAGACTGATCAGCAAAGTATTAGACATTTACTTAGCCAACCTCAAATATCTAACCGACATATCAAATGGGCATCCTTTATTCAAAGTTTTCATCCTATCATTCAATATCAACCCGGTAAAGAAAATGTAGTGGCTGATGCATTAAGTAGAAGACCTGCCATTCATAATATTTATGTTATATCATTTGATTCTTTGATTGCTATGAAATATACTTATCATCAGGATATTACTTTTCATGCTAATTGGAATAAATTAGTTCAAAATAACTTGATTCCTATTGATTCACTATCTTATAACGATGGATTCATGTTTTATGAAAAGAGATTATGTGTTAAGTTCCATTCAGACCTTTTATTTTGAATGAGATTCATTGTCCTCCATATCAAGGTCATAGAGGTATCATATCTACTTTACGTACATTAACTGAAGATTTTTATTGGCCGCATATGGACACTGATGTATCTAACTTTGTTTTTGAATGTTTGATTTGTCAAAGAGTTAAGAGACATCATGGTAAACAGTATAGATTACTTATGCCTTTGTCTATTCCGTCAAGACCATGGGAACAAATTTCTATGGATTTAATTAATGGTTTACCTAATACTAAATCTAACCATGATATGATTTGGACAGTAGTAGATAGGTTTAGTAAACAAGCATATTTCATTCCACGTAAGAAAACTTTAACAGCATCATAGGCAGCACAATTGTTTTTGAAAACTGTTTTCACTAACCATGGATTACCAAAAGTTATTATTTCAAATCGTGATTCTAGATTTTGTAACAACTTTTGGATTACTCTGTTTGCTAACCTTGGCACAAAGATTGATTTCTCATCTGCATTTCATCCTAAAACTAATGGACAAACAGAAGCTACTAATAGTGCTATACTAGATCTTTTACGTACTTATACTATTTCTAAACCACAAACGTGGGACACACATTTGCATTTATTACAGTTTGCATATAACAATACACCACACACATCTACAAAGAAAGCACCGTTTGAAGTGATTTATGGTTATAGATTATCTACACCTGTTGCATCTTTGTCAAATAGAATTCAGAGTGCTGATGATATTGCTAGTATGCACAATACTATTTTTGATGAGGTTAAAGACATGATTGCCAAAGCCCAGCAATCATATACCAAACAAGCCAACAAGAAAAGGCAAGCAATGAATTTCAAAGTTGATGACTATGTTTGGTTGAGAATAGAAAAACGTAGACTACAAAGTGTAGATAGACATCCACTTGTTAAATTAGCCCCTAGATTCTATGGACCATTTAGGATCATTCATAAAATTAATGATAATGCATTCAAGTTAGAATTACCACTTCACTGGAAAATTCACAACTCATTTCATATTAGTTTATTACGACCCTTTAGAGGCCAATTACCTTGTAACGTGTCCACTAGAATCCTCTAGGACACGTCTTGGCAGTCCATCGGAAGGCTGTCTAGAGAACTCCGCCCGGCACTCCCATGGAATGTTACGGGTTTTGTAATCTAGGTCTTTCCGCGTCTGCCACGTAGCGGAAGTGTCCTGGACGTTTCCCACTTAGGATCGACCGGAATTAAGGTTTTCTAGTTTGGTCATTAGCTAGCGGCAACTAGCGTCAGACCCGAGCGAACTACTTTACGCAGAAACGCCAGGTCTGAAGCGGATTCACGCTGCACTTGGTTCAAGGAGAATGGGAAACGAGAGGGATGCAAGGCTCGACCTCTCTGCCATAAGGCATAGTCCCATTCTGTTCCCCTAAAACAACGTGAATCGGGTAATAGTTAATTCTAAGTCATTGTTCTCGTTACTTGTTTCGGTGATGACGATCATCCTCTGTTCGTTGAAGACTTTGAGAAAAGTTCCCGGCTAACCGGGACCACCCATCCATAGGACAGACCCATGGTCCGTCCTCCGCACTTTCCTCGGTTTGTTTTAGTTATGTAATTACCTACCACATTAATTTGACATATAACAAACAGCTTCCTCGATTAACCCTGTTAAGCACTGGTTCCTTCACGTAATCTTATCACAGGACATAAAGAAAACAATGCCAAACAACTTCTTTATTATCATTTTATCCTTTTATCTTTGAAATACAAGGAGTTCCCGCCTGTAGGCGTATTCATAATCCGCCCGAAGGCTATCCAGTAATCCACCAGGGATCACTAATCCAAGTTTCCGCCCGTAGACTAGTATGCGGGCCTCGAGATCCAATCCCGAGTCACGTTAGTCTCTTGTGCAGGGCCCGGAAGGCGAGGGATTTACGGCCAGAGCCCCCCTGGCATCCAAGCGTCCTCCTGCTCCAAGTAGAACTCAACGGAGAGACCTCTCGCGGCGGGTTCGGTTCACGTTCCCGGCGCGGCTAACAACCCCCTTGGTTAGGGTCAGGCAGGCAGTCGGGGGTAATTGAAGCTGCCTCTCCCTTCAGGCCTTCAACCTGAAGTATTTAGATATCTTTTCATCCTTTAGTTCATTGAGCAAACAATGCAAACAGTGCTTTCTAAACTGTTACAAGCACAATCAATTCCAATGGTCGTTTAGCTGGCAAACTGTTAAGGAGTGACTCCTTTTCTCCGAATGCAACCCGCATTCGATCCGGAATCAATTGCAACTTGGCAAGATTCCTATCATTCTTGGGTTAGGGTCATACCCTACCAATACTTTAGGTTTTGTTGTGGTAGGTTCCAGCGACCATGTCGCTTTAGTTTATTGTCTGGTTATTTGCTTCAAGGCAAATACCTAACTTTTCTTTTCCTTGGCAATTATTTCCCAAGAAAAGTGAGTAACAGGATGATTACTCATCCTCTTGTAAGTTAAATTCTTTCAATAACTTGCCAACCTCATTTCGAGAGATGACAAAACTCTCTTGTGGACAAATCTCAAGTCTATACGATGTTGCAACCTTTTTGCACATGTGTTGCATCATTCCACGGGATCATTCCACCCATTGAATGGCGTCCTCCGGCCACGGAATTACCTCTAGCCGAGTAGCAGGGTTTAGGGTATCCTCCAACCCATTCCTAATTATGTTGTCCCATGGTCCTAGAAATTTGCAACTTCGTCGGCGTTTCATCATTAGAACGAATGATCCTTAGGATAAAACCTTAGATCATTTTATGCACGAACATCCAATTGATTCGATATTCCGTGAACGTATGTAAGATCTTTGGGTTTGCGGGTTTAGACTTGGCAACAAGTGTAAAACTAGGTCGAATTCTTAATGCACTAAACCCTAGTTAATACTTGGGATACCTATCATATCGACTGAGCCATGCCCATATGAATCCCTTGTGTTTTAGGTTACTTAGACAACTCAATATACTTGTATTGCGACAAGGATGAACCTTCTAAAGGTAATAAACTAAATCTAATGGAGAACAATAGTTACAACTACACCAATACGCGTGAACATGCGATTTATTGCTTTTAGGCATCACATGGTTCACGATAACTTTATCTTTCCTTGGTGTAGTAAAAATGCATGATAATCTGGATACTAACTTTTCCTAGGACCTACTAGGACTTACATCAATAATCATACCTACAACCTTGTTGTCTATACTTTAGCATCTTATGCTTTGACTCCTAAATGCGGTTCCTAATGAATGACATTTTTCGCATGACGACTATGCAATACGCAACATTCTCCTAGCTACGAAGTAGTCAATGAAACTCATACAAAGCTAGTGTTAACTTATTCCATTTTACATGCTATTTGCAAGTCCATAAGATCATTTTCGTACTCTATTATTTCTTTTCGGATAATATCTTATGGGTGTTAACCTTTCCTCAAGAAATCATTACGAGGAGGATGTTGCCTGACATGCGGCACACGCTTATTTCTACCATGTCTAGAAACCAAATGCACTCATCAATTTCATTTCTTTTGCCTAAGAATATGTGTTTAGGCTCATTACTTTGACAATGTACTAAAATAACTACATGCAACTAGTCTTCTAAGACGGACAACTCGTTTCAAATTCATGACATATTTCAACCTTGCCTAATGTTTCAAGAGATACTTTATCAAATATTTTTTTCCAATTTCCACATGTATTAAAATTAAGCGTAAAAATGCAATTCCCTTTATGAACTAAGCGCGCCTAATCATTTCTTTATGCGAAAATAACTCGAAAGAACCTGGACTTGAGGGCTCGGGGAGATATCCACTTGTATACTCGGAGATGAACCTCCCGCAGTCGCATCTTGTGTCCTTTTTGGGGCCATCGTAGGCGTGGTCTCGGCTTCTGGTTAGCTTTTGCGGTCTACGAATTGACTTGCCTCGGAATGCAGCCTTCCGACCTTTGCCTTTTTCCTCGTATGCGGAAGATTCCTTTGCGGGATGGCGCTTGCGGCAAAGGGCTTTAGGAGTTCTTTTAGGAAAAACTCGAGTTGGCACGGAATTGATTCACGGATGGCTTGAGGGCTTTGAAGTCTTTTTGGTGAAAAGTATTTTTCCATGGGTCTTGTGGGGGTCTTTACGGGCTTCACCTTCTCCTCTTCACAGTCTCGGGGAGGGGGGTATGAATGGGCCTTTGGGAAATGTGGTGGGAAGGGGGCTTAAGGAAGCCCCCTCTTAGAAGCTTCTAAAGAAGCTTCTACAGGCCACGTGGGGGGGGGGGGGGGGTCGTGATCCAGGCGGGGCGGCGGTCCGCGGCAGTCTGGCGGGCCCGTGGCAGTGGCTGGCGGACTTGGCGGGCTGGCGGACTAGGCGGACTAGGCGGACTGCAGCTCGGCGGCTCCCTCAGCACGGAGACTGTAACATGTCCACTAGAACCATTCCGGACACGTCTTAGCAGTTGGTATCAGAGCGAACCAACAAAGGACTTGTTTTAGGAGATTTTAATAAGAGGGAGTAAAGCAAATGTTGTATTCCAAACATTTCCTTACTTTGATTGGTGTCTTTCAGAATTATGAAGCATGGAACAAGTTCTTGGTGTTCCGGATCATGTTTATGACTGCAATGCACTCTCCGCATTATAGGCAAAGAATTGAAATGATGAACATCCTAGACCGCATTTACAATCCATCACCTGTGTACGTGGAATGGAGATGGATGGGTGTTATAGGGGTCTATTACATAACTGCCTATCAACCTGCGTACCTTCAAATTAACTTGAAGAGAATCAAGTGGATGGAGGATTTGAAGATCGTAAAGCTGTTCGTCTTTATTGAGGCTCATGCAAACGCAACCCTACAGGTTGGAGATCGAAGGGTTAACTAGAATAAGTATGTGTACGGGGAAGTGACTCAAAGAATCCTTGCCGACCGAATCAAGGTTTTGGGGCGTCGTGAGAAGAATGGATATCGAAGGAAGAGATACCCTAATCTTCCAATGAACTATCGATTCCTGAAAATCGATGATCCTAATCCATACTACTACTCAGTTCCTGTAGCTGAATGCAATAATATCTTATTCTCCCTGAATTAATGTATTAACTTGTACCATCGGTCCAAGGAATAATTGTACCCCGAAAGGGCTATGCTGATATGAATGGAATAAAACTTTTTCCCGATTGTCTTGACTATGAATATTGATAAAGAAGTAAAGTGAATTGGTCACTTGGCTGAAGGAATACGGGGACGCAGTTCTGAAGAGTTAACAGAACTCCCACTTCAAAGAGAAGTAGATCATGAGATCAAGCCAGTAATAGGAGCTGTGCCAATTGTGAAGAGAACCTATGGAATGTCTATATCGGAAGCAATTGAGTTGAAGAAACAACTCAAGCAGCTGTTAAGCCAAGGCTACAGCAGTCCTAGTAGTTCCCCATGGAGAGCTCCAGTCCTATTCCAGAAAAAAAAGAAGATGGAACACTTCGACTATGTATTGATTACCGTGGGTTGAATTAATCAACAGTTAAGAACAAATATCATGTTCCTAGAATAGATGAGCTTTTTGATCGCCTTCAAGATGCAAAGATCTTTTCCAAAATTGACCGCAAGTCAGGCTACTATCAAATCAGAATCAAGGATGAGGATATTCCTGAAACGGCTTTTAATACAAGGTATGGACACTTTGAATTCTTGATTATGTCATTCGGGCTTACAGATGCACCTGCCACTTTCAATAGATTAATGCAGGATATTTTTAGACCATATCTTGATGATTTTGTGCTTGTCTTCTTCGATGACATTTTAATCTATTCTAGACAGGAAGAAGATCATGAACCCCAATTACCGATTGTGTTGGAGACAAATGAGGACTCATAAGTTGTATGCGAAAATGAAGAAGCATGCATTCTTCAAGCATCAGATTAAATACCTAGGAGGAATTTCAGTAGACCCAGCCAAAGTCAGAGATGTGCTTGAATGACCAATACCAGTATCTGTCAAGGAGATACGTAGTTTTCTTGGCTTGACAGGATGGTATAGGATCTTTATCAAAAACTATGCTTTGATTGCAGCACCTTTGACAGAATTATTGAGGAAGCAAACGTCCATTGCATGGTCAACTGGCGAACAAACTAGCTCTGATAAGTTAAAGCAAAGATTGGTGTTAGCACCGATCCTAAAATTTCTAGACCACAGCAAGGAGTTCGAGGTAGTAACTGATGCCAGCCTGCTTGCCTTAAAGATATGTGCTCATGTAGAAAAATCATCAGTATACTCTCAAGGAAATTAAAGAGTCACGAAAGGAATTATGCCACGTAGAATCTAGAGTATTAAGCTGTCATCCATACTCTAAAGTTTTGGAGACACTATCTGTTGAGAAATAAGTTCACTCTAGTAACCGATCATAAGAGTCTCGAATGGATTTTCACCAAGAACAAGCTCAACATGAGGCAACGTCGGTAGATTGAAGTATTGGAGGAATATGATTTTGAGATCAAGTACCGACCTGGAAAGGAGAATGTAGTGTTGATGCACTCAATCGCAAGGCATTCCTTAATGCACTAATCTTGCAAAATCTATCAATAGCTAGATCTTTAGCTACAGAGGTAAACGACCTAATACTTGAGCTAGCTAGGGAGGAAGGATGCCATGATCTAGCCTATCAAAGGACGCTAAGGGAAGTCTCTATCAAAGACCAGGAACAAAAGCTAAGAGGCTAAGTATTGTGAATTCTCTATCAGTAGTGGACTTGTCTACTAGAGGACGAGAGTATGTATACAAGCAAGCCGGTTATTTAAATGGAAGATATTGTGCAAAGCTCATGATTTCACTTTCACGGGACGTCAAAGCTGCAAAGGATAGACAGAAGGCATACACGGATTTGAAGTGACAAGATAGAATAATTGGGGAAGGAGACATGGTCTTCATTCACGTATGCCCAGAGATGAGTTCTCTATCCTTAGGAGATTGCAGGAAGCTAAGTCCAAGGTATTGTGGACCGTACGAGATCCTTAAGTGTTTAAGACCTAATGTTTATAGACTGCAACTCCCTGAAAAACCTAAGGGTTCATAAAGTATTCTATAACAGTCTATTGAATGATGAAGTATGTACCTAGCACTAATCAGGTACTTGATGACCAACAGATTGTAATGCCTAGTCAAGGAGTCTTTGAACTAAGGCCAACAAGATTTTGATACTAGGAATGAGACAACTGAGATCCAGAACCTTGAAAGAATGCCTCGTCCAAGTGGAAAGATCATCCTAAGGAGGATGCTACCTGGATGGATGAAAGCTCTCTCAATCTTCGATATCCCCAGTTTATCTCGAGATGAGGACATCTCGATTCTTCTAAGGGGGAGAGAATGTAATATTTCCGCGTACCATGTACGATAAATATTAACTTGCCGCACGTCGTATGAATCTCGCACGAGCATTATCACTAGTGCCAGTCGTTGAGTTATAGCTACACGCGGGGAATAGGGACATTCCATCGTACGAGAATAGGGCCGAAGGATTCAAACCACCTAACCCCGGGAGAACAATCTCTTGGGAAGAGGTCAAGAGGATAAGGTAAGGTTTTTGCAAATTTTTTTATTAATTCCCCCAGCCGATTTGTGGCCTGGGGAAAGGGGATGGGCAAGTGGAGATGAGGGGGAGAGGGTCATGCAACTGACCACGTGGGGGGACCCCTCACCCCCCCTATGCTATATAAACACCCTCTTGGGAGCTAGAGGGGAGATAGAGGAGACGGCCGTGGGTCGTGAGAGGAGAGGAAGGCCATCACACTGTCGCGCCGCCGAGATGAGTGGAGACTCCGCTCTGTTGGGTCGCCGTGAGGGGAGACAGAAGCTGGTGGGAAGGCCGACGGGGAGAAAGGAGGTATTGTGAGGAAGGAGAGGAGTGTGTGAAGGGAGGCTGCTGTGTGCAGGAGGGGCCGTAAGGGGAGGGAGCTCGCGGGCTGCAGAGGAAGGCCGTGGTGCTGCAGAGGGAGCTTGCCGTGCTGCCGCAGGAGGTCGCCAGCTCGCCGTGTCCAGCCCAGTCCGCCGCTACAGTCGCCAACTGGCCGCCACGCTGTCCACCAACCTCTTCCACGTGGACCTCTGGAAGCAGAAGCTTCCTAGAAGCTTCTAAGGAAGGGGGGCCCTCCTTAACCCCCTTTCCCACGACAACTCTAAGGGCCTTCCCAAAAAGCACCTTCCCACTACTTCTTCTCCAAGAGCCTATCCACACACACACGCCCCGGGAATTCAGAAGAGTAGGAGGCGTCACGGGGAGCCTTCATAAGCCATTATTTTTACCCCGGGACGCAATTCCCCTTCCCCGTTTTATCACCACACAACCGTATTAGCCGGTGTAAGCCCTCCTCGCGGATTCCCAACACAAGACCTTCACTCCGATCACCCATAAGCCTTCTAGGCTCGGATTCAAAGCTCCGTTCCGCTGGAACCTCCAAAAGTCCAATTTCTTCCCTTCGGATTTGGAAGAGGAAGCCGTAAGGCCTTCCTATCAAAGTTGCATAAGCTCCCTAGACCCAGGGCTTGTAGAGAAGAAGAGGGGTTCGTAAACACCCTTCCACAATATCTTTTAACCTCGGGACCTTGAAGAGATGAAGGGGTAGCTTACGAGCCTTCCCACTAATCACTTACAAGGCCGGTCCTTGGATTTTTGGAAGAAGAAGAAGAATTCTAAAGCCCACTCTTGCAAGGCCCATTCGCAAGAGCCCTTTTCCACGGACATCATCGTAAGGCCCACACAAAATCCTCCCTAAAATCCGGAAATTCAAGGTGGATTAAAGCTCTCTTGTGCAAGGGATCTCATAAGAACCCTAAGGGCCGCCAAGGCAAATTCCGCAAATCGGAACTTCGGTCAAGGAAGCCATATAACAAAGAGAGTTGCGCATACAAAGGAGGCGAGCCAAGGTCATAAGATTGCAAGCCAAGGCAAAAAGTTGAAGTCCACAAAGGCTAGCTGGAGATCGAATTCGCGATGGTCTCTAGGAAGATCACAAGGTGCGATGCGGAAGGTTCAACCCGAGCATACGTGGATATTTTCCGGAGTCCGCAAGTCCAGGTTTTATCTATTTGGATTCCACACAAAAGTATTGAATTATTCACGATAACTTCACGGATTAGAGGCACTCATGCATGTCAAATGCAACTAGTCAAGTTAAATGCAATTAGGACATAAATTGGCTATTTGAACATTATTAGAAATAGCTTAAGATATGGAAATTGATCATTGGTACGTTCAAAGGAATGAATGAAAAGAGCATAAGGTGTCTATGCATTTGTAGGACCTTATTAGCAAGTTTCCTTTTGTGCATTCTAAAGTGACGAGCCGAGGACAACTGTTGCTCATTACAAGGTTGAGGTTATTGAGGTACACCTTTTTACTAGGTATGGGAAGATTAATGGCATATCACCTTGTTAGATAAATCTTCCTTATAATGATTCATGAGTAAAGTTAACACCATAAGATGTTATTCGAAAAGGAATAGAAGGGCACAAACATGAACTATGGACTTGCAAGTGGCAGGTTTATTTGATGTAAATCCTAGTAGGACCTAGGAAAGTTAGTGTCCAGATTATTAGGCATTTTTACGTTACCAAGAAAGGATGGGGTTATTGTGAACCATGTGATGCGTTGAAACAGTGAATCACATGTGTTGGTGTAGTTGTAACTATTGATCTAGTTTATCACCCTTGGGAAAGGATAGGTGTTTGCCTTGAAGTAAATGACCAGACAATAAACTAAAGCGACATGGTCGTTGGAACCTACCACAGCTAAACATTAAAGTATGGGTAGGGTATGACCCTAGCCCAAGAATGATAGGAATCTTGCCAAGTTGCAATTGATTCCGGATCGAATGCGGGTTGCATTCGGAGAAAAGGAGCCACTCCTTAACAGTTTGCCAGCTAAAAGACCACTGAAATTGATTGTGCTTGTAACAGTTTAGAAAGGACTGTTTGCATTGTTTGCTCAATGAACTAAAGGATGAAAATATATTTAAATACTTCAGGTTGGTGCCTGAGAGGCAGCTCAGTTACCCCCGACTGCCTGCCTGACCCTAACCAAGGGGGTTGTGAACCGCGCCGGGAACGTGGACCGAACCCGCCGTGAGAGGTCTCTCCATTGAGTTCTGCTTGGAGCAGGAGGACGCTTGGGTGCCAGGGGGGGCTCTGGCTGTAAATCCCTCGCCTCCCGGCCCTGCACAAGAGACTAACGTGACTCGGGATTGGATCTCGAGGCCCGCATACTAGTCTACGGGCGGAAACTTGGGATAGTAATCACAGGAAGGATTACTGGATAGCCTACGGGCGGAAACTCCTTGTATTGCAAAGATAAAAGGATAAATGATAATAAAGGAGCTGTTTGACATTGTTTTCTTTGTGTCCGTGATAAGATTATGTGAAGGAACCAGTGCTTAACAGGGTTAATCAAGGAAGCTGTTTGTTATATGTCAAACTAATGTGGTAGGTAATTACATAACTAAAACAAACTGAGGAAAGTGCGGAGGATGGACCATGGGTCCGTCCTACGGATGGGTGGTCCCGGTTAGCCGGGAACTTTTCTCAAGGTCTTCCACGAACAGGAGGGTGATAATCAGCATCAAAGCAATTAACGAGGAAAATGACCAAACAGTGAAACCTAAATTCAGGTCGATCCTAAGTGGGAACGGCCAGAATGCTTCCGCTACGTGGCAGACTCGGGAAGACCTAGATTGCAAAACCCGTAACATTCCATGGGAGTGTCGGGCGGAGCTTTCTAGACATCCTTCCCGATGGACTGCTAAGACGTGTCCGGAATGGTTCTAGTGGACACGTTACAGAGACGGCGACCTCCTCCAGCACGGCGTCCTCCTCCAGCTCGTCCAGCACACCCTCTAGCACCCTCTAGCTAGGGGGTGTTTATATAGGCCTTGGGGGGGGTGGGGAAGAGGGCCTCCACACACGTGGAGGACTCCCCCTTATGCAGTCCGACTTTACTCTACCTTGGCCATCCCCCCTCCACACTCCCTCTCCCCCAGCCATGCATCGGCTGGGGGAAGGGATAATAATTAAAAAAATTTGCCTTGAATTTATCCCATTTGCCCTTCCCAAGCGGTTGTTTCCTCGCGGCTTTTACGGTCTTCAACCCCGGCCTTTAATTCTCGACGTGGAGGCCTCATTTTTGAGCATGCATGGTGTGGATGAGGTTACCAATAATTACGAAGTAGGGAATACCGTTGCACAGGGTTTACACGGCGTGCGGTAAGTTAATATTTACGGTACGCGGTACGCGGAAATATTACATTCTCTCCCCCTTAGAAGAATCGAGATGTCCTCATCTCGAGGTAAACTGGGAATATTGAAGATTGAGAGAGCTTTCATCCATCCAGGTAGCATCCTCTTCGGGATAATCTTTCCACTGGACGAGGTATTCCTTCAAGGTTCTAGATCTTAGCTGTCTCTCCCTAACATCTAAGATCTTATCCGATCTTAGTTCAAGGACTCCTTGACTAGGCATTACAATTTGTTGGTCATCAAGTACATGATTTGGGTTGGGTACATATTTTTTTAAGAGACTGATATGGAATACATTGTGAACTTTTAGGTTATCAGGAAGTTGCAATTTATAGGCATTGGGTCCTAGGCATTTGAGGATTTTATACGGTCCACAATACCTTGGACTTAGCTTCTTGCATTCACCTAGAGATAAAGAACTCTTTTTCGGCCGTACACGAATGAAGACCATGTCTCCTTCTCCGAAGACCCTCTCTTGGCGTTTCAAATCCGCATATGCCTTTTGTCTATCTTTGGCTGCTTGTATGTCTTGTCTTATTGACCTTATTTGGTCATCCATGTCCTCCAACATTTGTCTTAAGCTTCCACCCTTAGGGTAGGATCAGAAAAATTTAGGGGACTTCGACAATCATGACCATACAATGCCTGGAAAGGCGTCATTTGAATGCTCTGCTGGTAAGAAGCATTGTAAGCAAATTCTACTAACGGCAAGTATTGAATCCACCTCTTCGGCTCTTGACAGCAGTAAGCCCTAAGCATATCCTCAATGATTTGATTTACTCGCTCTGTTTGTCCATCTGTTTGGGGATGGTAGGCAGTGCTAAAACAGAATTGGGTTCCAATAGCTTCAAAGATAGCTCTCCAGAAGTGTGAAGTGAAAAGAGAGTCTCGATCGCTAACGATCCTTCTAGGTAGCCCATGTAGCTTGAATATTTCTTTGATAAACACTCTAGCAATGTCGGAGGCTTTATAGTTTGTCTTTACTGGAATCAGGTGTGCAACCTTAGTAAGCATGTCAACTACAACCATAATGGAGTTGTACCCTCCTTGGACTTGGGGTAAGCCCACCACAAAATCCATACTGATGAATTCCCATTTCATTTGGGGAATGTCAAGTGGTTGCAATTTTCCTGGCATCATGACATGTTCAGCCTTGATACGTTGGCAAGACAAACATTCAGTGACATATTTGAGGACGTCACCTTTGAGCCTCTCCCAATGATAGCTCTTCCTGACTGTATTGAGAGTTTTTGCATAGCCAGGATGTCCTGCGAAAGGGGAGTCCTGAGCTTCCCATAATATCTTTTGCTTAAGTGACTGACTTGTTGGTATACATAACCTTATTCTATAGTAAATAAGTCCATTGTCAACAGAAAATTCATGATACTTGGCCTGTAACTTCAAATTCTGATCCTTGGTAGATATTTCTTTTATCATTGCTTGGTAGGCTAAGTCATGGCATGCTTCCTCTCTAGCTAGTTCGAGTATAGGGTTGCTTGGCATAGATACCTTTGTGGCCAGAGATCTGGCCGTTGATGGATTCTGCAAGATTAGGGAGTTTAGGAATGCCTTGCGACTGAGTGCATAGGCAACTACATTCTCTTTCCCTGGTCGATACTTGATTTCAAAATCATATTCCTCCAATACTTCAATCCATCGACGCTACCTCATGTTGAGCTCGTTCTGGGTAAAAATCCATTTGAGATTCTTATGATCTGTTACTAGAGTAAACTTATTACCCAACAGGTAGTGTCTCCAAAGCTTTAGAGCATGGATGACAGCTAATAACTCCAGATCATGCGTGGCATAATTCTTTTCATGACTCTTCAATTTCCTTGAAGAATATGCTACGGGATGACCTTCCTGCATAAGAACACACCCCAAGGCAAGAATGCTGGCATCAGTTACTACCTCGAACTCCTTATTGAGGTCAGGAAGTTTCAGAATAGGTGCCGATACCAAACATTGCTTCAATTGGTCGAAGCTATTTTGCTCGGGAGTTGACCATGTAATGGAAGTCTGCTTCTTTAGTAAGTCGGTAAGAGGTGCTGCAATCAAAGCATAGTTCTTGATAAAGACCCTATACCATCCTGTCAAGCCAAGAAAACTGCGTATCTCTTTGACGGATACTGGTATTGGCCATTCAAGCACATCTCTGACTTTGGCTGGATCTACTGATATTCCTTCTGATGATACTATGAATCCTAGATATTCAATCTGACGTTTGAAGAATGCACACTTCTTCATTTTTGCATACAGCTTATGAGACCTCATTGTCTCCAAAACAATCCGTAGTTGAAGTTCATGATCTTCTTCTTGTTTAGAATAGACTAAAATGTCATCGAAGAAGACAAGCACGAAATCATCAAGATATGGTCTAAAAATGTCCTGCATTAATCTATTGAAGGTGGCAGGTGCATTTGTAAGCCCGAATGACATAACCAAGAATTCAAAGTGCCCATATCTTGTATTGAAGGCTGTTTTTGGAATATCCTCATCCTTGATCCTGATTTGATAGTAACTTGACCTGAGATCAATTTTGGAAAAGATCTTTGCACCTTGAAGGCGATCGAGAAGCTCATCTATTCTAGGAATAGGATACTTGTTCTTGACTGTTGATTGATTCAGCCCACGGTAATCAATACATAGGTGAAGTGTCCCATCTTTCTTCTTCTGGAATAGAACTGGAGCTCCCCATGGTGAGTTGCTAGGCCAGATGTAGCCCTGATCTAACAGTTGCTTGAGTTGTTCCTTCAACTCAATAGCTTCCGGAATAGACATTCTATAAGGTCTCTTTGCAATTGGCGCAGCTCCAGGTATTAGCCTTATTTCATGATCAACTTCTCTTGGAGGTGGAAGTTCAGTTAATTCCTCAGGGAATACGTCAGCGTATTCTTTTAGCCAAGAGGGACCCTCCTGAGACTCTTGCTTTTGATCTAACTTGTTGAGTTTGATCAAGTAAATAGGTAATCCTTTCCTAACCCCTTTTATGATCCGCGATACTTTGGCTAACTGGATCCTTGGCACTCCTGCCTCACCATGAGTTGTAACAAACTCTCTTTCAGAGTTTCGAAAGGAAACTTGGCCCTTTCCACAGTGGATGTGAGCGTCATTAGGCTTAAGCCAATCCATCCCGAGTAGGCACTCATGGATACCTAAATTCATGACTCTGAATTTGACTGAGGTTTTCTTTCCTCCCAGATAGAACTCCTCCTTAGCAGTTTGCCTAGCACAAGTTACCTCACGACCGTTTGCCAACTCCACAAGTAGGGTAGGTGCTTCTACTGTGGCTATTCCTAATCTCTTAGCACACGCTGGTGAGATAAAGGAATGTGTACTGCCACAATCAATCAAGGTTTTGAAACCTTTACCTTGATAGTCCGACGGTGTTTGAATTACTGAGAACTGGCGATTCGGCCCCTTCTTGTGTAAAGCAGCATGGACCGTCGCTCTTTCGAATTCCGCTTCCATAGTCGGATCTTCCTCTTCCTCTGCTTCACATCTTTGCCTATTGATAATGCAGGCAGCTCTTCCTCTACCACGGGTGGCGGCTCCTTGACCGCGCCCTGCACCTTGACGGAGTCCTTCGCTAAGCTTGGGACATTGCCTTTTGAAGTGACCGAGTTCATTGCAGTGGAAACATCGGATGTTTCGGCCATTACCGTGAGTAGGAACAAAGTTGTTGACGTTATTTGTCCTTGCTTTCTTCGTTTGTCCCTGATTGTGGCCTTGAACTCTCTTAACCTGGGGTCTGAATGCTCCTCTGTTCGGGTCGCTATAAGACCAATTCTTAATACCCCTTGGTTTAGCTTGCACTTCCTGAATTATAGGTGCCGCTCGAATGAGTGCATCCTGAAGATCTTATGGACGCATAGATTCGAGACGGGTATTTACAGGTGGATTTAAGCCTGCGCAAAATTTGGACACCTGCTGTGTCGTGTCCATTTGTGGCGCATACTTTAAGAGTGAGACAAACTTAGAGTAGTATGCGTCAAGAGTGAGTCCTAACTGTTTTAGCTCATAGAACTCATTCATTTTCTGAGTACGATATGCGGGTGGCAAATATCTCCCTTGCACGGCTTGCTTTAACTTCTCCCAGGTAACGGACCCCTCTGAAATCCCTTGATCCCTGCACCATTGTTTCCACCATAGTCTGGCTTCACCGGTGAGTTTTAATTTGGCGAGCATGGCCTGATTGGTAGGTGCAGTGCCAGCTGCTTCGAAGTAGTCCTCCATAGATTCAATCCAAATCTCAGCGTCCGACTGGACGAATCTGCCTCTCCCATCAAACTCGGGTGGCTTTATTTATTTGAGGAGGAACTTCTTCTCCTGGATCACAGTAGTACTTGATGTAGGGGGCGAATTTGGAACCTGTACCTGGGGTTGTGCCTGGAGTAAAAGTTTTCTTAACATTATTATATGATAATTGACATTAGCTTATCTTTAGTTCAGCTAATTCGTAACTCATGAAGCAACTTAACTTTTTGCAACAATCCTGATGCACAATCGGATAGTGATAAAAAGAAGTCCTTATTTATATTTATATGGCGTAGCCTCATACAACATCTCGAGTGATGATAATCCAATCATTACATTTAGTTTGGGGAGAACAACATTGTATTGGATTTGTCTACAGGAACTGTGTAATAGTAGGGTTTTGGGTCATGAATCTTTAGGAATCGATAATTAATCGGAAGTTCAGGATATCCTTTCCGCTGGAATCCATACTTCCCATGGCGGCCCAATACCTTAATCCTATCAGCTGGAATTACACGGGTTACTTCCTCATATACATATGAGTTCAATTCAACTCTCCGACCTCGAATATGCAAAGTCGAATTTACGTGAGCTTCCACAAAAATGAACAGCTTCACGATTTTCAAATCTTCCAACCACTTGATCCTCTTCAGGTTGGTCTGTAGATAAGCGAACCGGTGGACAGCTATGTAGTAGATTCCTGAAGACCCCGTCCATCTTCGTTCTATATATAAAGGTGATGGGTTATAAATCTGCTCCAGGATGTTCATCATTTCAATTCTCTGCCTATAATGCGGAGAATGCATTGCAGTCATGAACATGATCCGGAACACCAAAAACTTGTTCCACGCCTCGTAGTTCTGCAAGACAGTATTGAAGATGAGGAAATGCTTGGACAGGAACAATTTCTTTACTTCATTATTAATGAAATCTCATGAAAAAAAACTCCATTGTTGGTCGGCTCTGATACCAACTGTAACGTGTCCACTAGAATCCTCTAGGACACGTCTTGGCAGTCCATCGGAAGGCTGTCTAGAGAACTCCGCCCGGCACTCCCATGGAATGTTACGGGTTTTGTAATCTAGGTCTTTCCGCGTCTGCCACGTAGCGGAAGTGTCCTGGACGTTTCCCACTTAGGATCGACCGGAATTAAGGTTTTCTAGTTTGGTCATTAGCTAGCGGCAACTAGCGTCAGACCCGAGCGAACTACTTTACGCAGAAACGCCAGGTCTGAAGCGGATTCACGCTGCACTTGGTTCAAGGAGAATGGGAAACGAGAGGGATGCAAGGCTCGACCTCTCTGCCATAAGGCATAGTCCCATTCCGTTCCCCTAAAACAACGTGAATCGGGTAATAGTTAATTCTAAGTCATTGTTCTCGTTACTTGTTTCGGTGATGACGATCATCCTCTGTTCGTTGAAGACTTTGAGAAAAGTTCCCGGCTAACCGGGACCACCCATCCATAGGACAGACCCATGGTCCGTCCTCCGCACTTTCCTCGGTTTGTTTTAGTTATGTAATTACCTACCACATTAATTTGACATATAACAAACAGCTTCCTCGATTAACCCTGTTAAGCACTGGTTCCTTCACGTAATCTTATCACAGGACATAAAGAAAACAATGCCAAACAACTTCTTTATTATCATTTTATCCTTTTATCTTTGAAATACAAGGAGTTCCCGCCTGTAGGCGTATTCATAATCCGCCCGAAGGCTATCTAGTAATCCACCAGGGATCATTAATCCAAGTTTCCGCCCGTAGACTAGTATGCGGGCCTCGAGATCCAATCCCGAGTCACGTTAGTCTCTTGTGTAGGGCCCGGAAGGTGAGGGATTTACGGCCAGAGCCCCCCCTGGCATCCAAGCGTCCTCCTGCTCCAAGTAGAACTCAACGGAGAGACCTCTCGCGGCGGGTTCGGTTCACGTTCCCGGCGCGGCTAACAACCCCCTTGGTTAGGGTCAGGCAGGCAGTCGGGGGTAACTGAAGCTGCCTCTCCCTTCAGGCCTTCAACCTGAAGTATTTAGATATCTTTTCATCCTTTAGTTCATTGAGCAAACAATGCAAACAGTGCTTTCTAAACTGTTACAAGCACAATCAATTCCAATGGTCGTTTAGCTGGCAAACTGTTAAGGAGTGACTCCTTTTCTCCGAATGCAACCCGCATTCGATCCGGAATCAATTGCAACTTGGCAAGATTCCTATCATTCTTGGGTTAGGGTCATACCCTACCAATACTTTAGGTTTTGTTGTGGTAGGTTCCAGCGACCATGTCGCTTTAGTTTATTGTCTGGTTATTTGCTTCAAGGCAAATACCTAACTTTCCTTTTCCTTGGCAATTATTTCCCAAGAAAAGTGAGTAACAGGATGATTACTCATCCTCTTGTAAGTTAAATTCTTTCAATAACTTGCCAACCTCATTTCGAGAGATGACAAAACTCTCTTGTGGACAAATCTCAAGTCTATACGATGTTGCAACCTTTTTGCACATGTGTTGCATCATTCCACGGGATCATTCCACCCATTGAATGGCGTCCTCCGGCCACGAAATTACCTCTAGCCGAGTAGCAGGGTTTAGGGTATCCTCCAACCCATTCCTAATTATGTTGTCCCATGGTCCTAGAAATTTGCAACTCCGTCGGCGTTTCATCATTAGAACGAATGATCCTTAGGATAAAACCTTAGATCATTTTATGCATGAACATCCAATTGATTCGATATTCCGTGAACGTATGTAAGATCTTTGGGTTTGCGGGTTTAGACTTGGCAACAAGTGTAAAACTAGGTCGAATTCTTATTGCACTAAACCCTAGTTAATACTTGGGATACCTATCATATCGACTGAGCCATGCCCATATGAATCCCTTGTGTTTTAGGTTACTTAGACAACTCAATATACTTGTATTGCGACAAGGATGAACCTTCTAAAGGTAATAAACTAAATCTAATGGAGAACAATAGTTACAACTACACCAATACGCGTAAACATGCGATTTATTGCTTTTACGCATCACATGGTTCACGATAACTTTATCTTTCCTTGGTGTAGTAAAAATGCATGATAATCTGGATACTAACTTTTCCTAGGACCTACTAGGACTTACATCAATAATCATACCTACAACCTTGTTGTCTATACTTTAGCATCTTATGCTTTGACTCCTAAATGTGGTTCCTAATGAATGACATTTTTCTCATGACGACTATGCAATACGCAACATTCTCCTAGCTACAAAGTAGTCAATGAAACTCATACAAAGCTAGTGTTAACTTATTCCATTTTACATGCTATTTGCAAGTCCATAAGATCATTTTCGTACTCTATTATTTCTTTTCGGATAATATCTTATGGGTGTTAACCTTTCCTCAAGAAATCATTACGAGGAGGATGTTGCCTGACATGCGGCACACGCTTATTTCTACCATGTCTAGAAACCAAATGCACTCATCAATTTCATTTCTTTTGCCTAAGAATATGTGTTTAGGCTCATTACTTTGACAATGTACTAAAATAACTACATGCAACTAGTCTTCTAAGACGAACAACTCGTTTCAAATTCATGACATATTTCAACCTTGCCTAATGTTTCAAGAGATACTTTATCAAATATTTTTTTCCAATTTCCACATGTATTAAAATTAAGCGTAAAAATGCAATTCCCTTTATGAACTAAGCGCGCCTAATCATTTCTTTATGCGAAAATAACTCGAAAGAACCTGGACTTGAGGGCTCGGGGAGATATCCACTTGTATACTCAGAGATGAACCTCCCGCAGTCGCATCTTGTGTCCTTTTTGGGGCCATCGTAGGCGTGGTCTCGGCTTCTGGTTAGCTTTTGCGGTCTACGAATTGACTTGCCTCGGAATGCAGCCTTCCGACCTTTGCCTTTTTCCTCGTATGCGGAAGATTCCTTTGCGGGATGGCGCTTGCGGCAAAGGGCTTTAGGAGTTCTTTTAGGAAAAACTCGAGTTGGCATGGAATTGATTCACGGATGGCTTGAGGGCTTTGAAGTCTTTTTGGCGAAAAGTCTTTTTCCATGGGTCTTGTGGGGGTCTTTACGAGCTTCACCTTCTCCTCTTCACAGTCTCGGGGAGGGGGGTATGAATGGGCGTTTGGGAAATGTGGTGGGAAGGGGGCTTAAGGAAGCCCCCTCTTAGAAGCTTCTAAGAAGCTTCCAGCTTCTACAGGCCACGTGGGGGGGGGGGGGGGTCGTGATCCAGGCGGGGCGGCGGTCCGCGGCAGTCTGGCGGGCCCGTGGCAGTGGCTGGCGGACTTGGCGGGCTGGCGGACTAGGCGGACTAGGCGGACTGCAGCTCGGCGGCTCCCTCAGCACGGAGACGGCGACCTCCTCCAGCTCGTCCAGCACACCCTCTAGCACCCTCTAGCTAGGGGGTGTTTATATAGGCCTTGGGGGGGGGTGGGGAAGAGGGCCTCCACACACGTGGAGGACTCCCCCTTATGCAGTCCGACTTTACTCTACCTTGGCCATCCCCCCTCCACACTCCCTCTCCCCCAGCCATGCATCAGCTGGGGAAAGGGATAATAATTCAAAAAATTTGCCTTGAATTTATCCCATTTGCCCTTCCCAAGCGGTTGTTTCCTCGCGGCTTTTACGGTCTTCAACCCCGGCCTTTAATTCTCGACGTGGAGGCCTCATTTTTGAGCGTGCATGGTGTGGATGAGGTTACCAATAATTACGAAGTAGGGAATACCCTTGCACAGGGTTTACACGGCGTGCGGTAAGTTAATATTTACGGTACGCGGTACGCGAAAATATTACAGACCTGTACACCCTGTTTATGAAAACCCACCTTTGTTAGAGGAAGAGACTGAAATACTTGAACCTGAAGCTATCATAGATACTGATTTTATGACCACTAGAACTAGCCAAAGATATTCTAGATATCTAGTTAAATTTAAGAACCATACTGTAGAAGAAGCACAATGGATGCATGCTAGAGACTTAAATGCTTTCCCCACTCTCTTAGCTCCACATTGAGCTAATAGCAATTGAGGTCAATTGCTATCCCACCCCGGGGGTATGATGCTAGGAGGCATATTTCATGGTGGATTCCGTGCCACGGTGGATTCTGTGAGGTTTTACGGTGGATTTCGTAAACTTTGATGACCAGGGCTCTTACACAAAGTGGATTCTTTGTGCGAGAAGTTGATGGGGATGCCTGTCCTTTTTGGGCGTTTCATTAATTTAGTGTGTACATGGGTGATTCCATAACAGGTGATTCCGCAAAGCATATTTCACGGTGGATTCCGTGCCACGGTGGATTCCGTGAGGTTTTACGATGGATTCCGTAAACTTTGATGACCGGGGCTCATACACAAAGTGGATTCTTTGTGTGAGAAGTTGATGGGGATGCCTGTCCTTTTCGGGCGTTTCATTAATTTAGTGTGTACATGGGTGATTCCATAGCGGGTGATTCCGCAAAATGCATATTAAATTAATAAATTTTTATGAGTTTAGAGTGCGCACTCGTAATAAATTAAGGTTAGGATTGATTTCTAACCAGTTGATTTATTTATGTAGCTGAAGACTGCTAGGTATTCACTTTTGTCGGTTTAATTGTATTATTTTACTAACGATTGTGAATGCTTCAGTGGATGTGTAGAGATAGCAGTAGTGGCAGAGGAAAGCATTGGAGGATAGCGAGTATTCGATTTATCATTTATATTTTGATGGGCGCATACCTTAGGCATGGTGCCTATATTTTGTCATGCCTATTTATTGAGGCGTTGGATATTTATTATTATTTTGTATGCGCATGGGCGCACGATCATGTTATTTGTACTTGGACATTGTATTGGGCATGCCAGACTCTTTGGGCACCGTCCGTTAGCTTTATTCCTATTTTGTGCTAAAGCAAAGTCAAAAGCTAAAAGCTTGCTATTTTGTAATTTGGGCTATTATTTGAGCTTGAAGATGATTAATACATAAAATACATGCTTTGTGGAGCGCTCACACAAGGCATGGGGGGGAGATTGCACCCAATTGGTCTCTTGTTCATGTCGTTCATGCTTTTTACATTGAAATTTGTGCAAAAAGTAGAGTTCTATTGTTTTTCGGGACCTTCCGGCATTCACTACGCGAGCGTACAGCATCCGATTTGCACACCAGTACTACAATAATTTCTATTTGTAAAGATGATCTTTAGTTGATTTAAATTCGTTACACTTGCTAAGAATGCATAGAGATCTTATGCTCTTTTTTTGTTTGTTTCATTGAAAAATACAAATGATCGAATTCTTCAATCGTAGCTATTTCCTTTAAATTAGCCAAAGTATTTCAATCGAAAAAGTGCATCCTAATTCTATAAATGATCCATGCACAATTGTAATATTACGACGTAAATCAAAACTAGGAAGAAAACCTAGACTTGTGGTGAATTGTCCACATGGATGTTAGGAGATGATCCTCCTGCAGTTGCGCCTTGTGACTTTTTAGGAGCCATCGCGTATTCGACCTTCTTGCCTTGGCCGCAAACTTATAATCTTGGCCCATTTCCTACGTGAAACTCCCTTTGAGATTCGGCCTCCTTGACCGATTGCACCGTCTTTCGGAATCGGGCTTTAGAAGGCCTTATAGGCTTGTGGGAGTTGAAATGGGAAAGGGTTTAAAGCCCAGCTAATATGGCTTTTGGGGATTGTAAGTAAAAGGGACGTGAGAAATTCTAGATATAATAAGCCTTCACGAAAAATGATACAATGGTTTTAAAAGGCTTGTGTGGGGAGGGTTCTAAAAGGAAATCCGGGGTTAAAACCTTGTGGAAATGCTATGAAAAAGGCTTAAAACCTGACTAGTATGAGCTTTATGGGGGATGCAAGGGAAAAGGTTAATTCCCGAGGATGCAAGGGAAAGGCCTTAAGTCCGAGGGTGTAAAGACCGCTTTGTAGGGCCAATGAAAAAAGGGGTTTTAATATTGGCTATTGTGGATCCACAAGAAGGGGGTTTTTAAAAAAAGAAAAGAACCCGAGCTGTGGTGGTATTTAAAGGGGATGCAAGGGGAAAAAGAAGGTGCTTAAAAACTCAGGGGTAATAAAACCCGCTTGATAAGGCCTATGAAAGTCCAATGAAGGGAGCTTGAATTTGACTTTGTGGAATGAAAGGGGGAAAAAAAAGGGGGCTCAATTCTTGGGGAAAAAAGGCAAGGGAAAGGCTTTATTTCCTGGGGTAAGAATCCCTTTGTGTAAGAACGCAAGGGGGGAAAGGGGGCTTAAAGGGCCCCCCCTTAGAAGCTTCTAAGAAGCTTTGAAGCTTCTAAGGCTTCTAGCCTCAGCACGTGGTAGGACTTGAGGACGCCGGCCAACTAAGCAGGTGGTGGCGTGTAATGGCTTCTGACGTTTGGCAGCGGCGGCTCGGTCTTCAGACGGTGGCTTCTCCAATCGGCGGCAGCTCCTCCCTCACAGCGCGGCACACAACGACGACCCTTCTCTGCCTCTCTCTCCCTTGGCCTGGCAGCATCCCGGCCTTTTTTTTCTTTCTTACTCCCCCCCACAGGGGGTTTTTATAGGGTAGGTCCCCCCCCCCTCACAGCGCGGCAGCTCCTCCCTCACAGCGCGGCACACAACGACGACCCTTCTCTGCCTCTCTCTCCCTTGGCCTGGTAGCATCCCGGCCTTTTTTTTCTTTCTTACTCCCCCCCACAGGGGGTTTTTATAGGGTAGGTCCCCCCCCCCCCCCCCCACACGGCCTGATGCATGGTCTATCCCCCCCGCACGTTGTAAACTTAGTCATCAATGCCATACCCCTCTCCTCCAACACGGCCTTTGGCTCGGGAAAGAAGGGATAATTAAAGAAAAAAATTTGCCATATATTAAATCAATTTCCTCTTGACCTCCTCCTAAGAGGAGGTTCACATGAAGATATATGGTTTCTCTTATCATGGGACCTAAAACGGGCCGGCACTGGCTCATGTACTAGCCGGACCTCTATCATGCGCTCAACAACCCCACGGCCTCACGGCCAGGAGCGTGGATGACACATACATCATCTTCCTAAACATCTTGCATTTGTATCACGTCTCGTAGTCCAACTCTAACCCAATTAACACTCCTCAGAGGGAATCCCAACACATTGCCAAATAGCACGAAGTACAAACATAGGAGGTTCTCCCACGGCTGACTGCCGCTACCTCACTGCGACTCTCCTACATCTTGGGGATTGGCCCCTCGATGCATCGCTAAACATATATAATACAATATCGCACATATTTCCACTCAAGGTACCAATTAGTCGTATCCAGGATGTACCATACCTCACTTTACTTTCCCTAGACCCAACGCCTAGACTACAGCTTGGGACAACCTTACTCACTCAACGTTGGTCACGATCTAGAGAATACATGCGCTATGCATGCAGGAGGTATTGTCTGATACCTTTTATCATTTTATGCTTCATGCAAATTGTGTATGTCCACGTGCTCAAACAAAGAAAAATCAGCATTGTGCTTAGTGCAAAAGCATTCTTTCAATGAATTTTGACTATCGCTTGTATGCGGCGTTGCATGAACCTAGCACCGAGGAGACCTCGTGCTACTAGATCCTTATTTTAAATTAACGATCGATCTATATGATATGCATAGATGAAAACAATCAGAATTTTCTTTCTCTCAGCACTTAAACACCACTCTCATCCTCTTTACCCCCTCACCGTTTAGATTGTGCACGATGCATAGGTTTAGGGTAATATTTTCCATGTTTTTATTGTATAAAACGCCATAAAAACTCACTAAAACATAAAGGTAGGGCTGAACTGAGGCTAAACCTCATACTTCAGACCCCCCATACATTCACAAATATGCTTCTTATTTTTCCTTAATTTTCGGCACTCAAAACCTATTTTTTTCCCTATTTTTCAGTGGTTTTTTTATTTTCCTTGTATTTTTTGTAATATTAAAAAACTAAAAATACAAAATGAGTTGTGGGCTATGGCCCTTAGGTTCATTAGCAGCAACAACACAAATTTAGTTGGTGTGTCTTATTATATTTTCCATTTTTATATCAAAAACACCTAATTTTTCCCTATTTCCTGTGTTTTACGGGTTTTACACCATTAATTTCAATCTCACAACACTTATGATTTTCTGATTTTCTGAGCATAAACTGATCAAACTCATAGCAAGCAACATCATAATGCATAATCATCCCATGGGAACAAATATTCATGAAGCAAATTGCATAAAACATCAATTTCCTTTGTAAAAATGAGATTACCGTTCTTTGCGGATTACGGGTTTTTATTTGCCATGTCTCGGGACTGATTTCCAGCAGCCATTAATGCTCATGACAACCCACAATCAGCAATCTTCATTCCTCTTGCACCACGGAGCAATCCGGTCTTCATTGGACAAGCATCCGTCATCCATTCTTCTTCTTCTTCTTCACCACATGAATCTGCCCTTAGGAGAGAGAGAGGGAGGAGAGAGAAACACTGATTTCTGTTCTCTTCATTCAGGCCGCCATTGGACGGGTGAAGACAGGTGATAAGATTGGCCAAGAAGGAGAAGATCAACCCCAAGATTGGTTGTATGGGGTACTCACAGCCTGCCATCTCCATCTCCATCTCCATCCATGGAGGCGCCAAAAAAATGGCGTGAAGATGGCGCCCTCTTCCTCCATTCTCTCTCCACGTTTTTTCATGCTTCTTGATCAAAAATTTGAAGGGGGGGTTAAAATGTCCCAAAGGGCACCCCTTTTGGTCTTCTCCAATGTCCACCTTTTCATATCTTGACCATTTGTTGGCCATTTCCCCGTCTGGTGTCCAAATCGAGTGCTGTAAATTTTTGCGCGTCCAGCTTGACATCCCGCATTGGCTAGCAACTCTTAACAACCCGTACGGCAGTTTGAAAAATTATCAAAAATCAACAAGTGTCGCTCGGGCGTCTTTAAAGCACTTGATGCTTAAAATCATCCCAGCTGGAGCCGCCGCCTTCGACGTTGAATATTTTTTCCTTGATATTTGTAATTTTTAGCTATTTTTAAGCACTTCTCAGCATCAAAACTCCGCTCTCATTGGCGACCATGGGATAGAGCGACTCAGCCCGTCAAATCCTACAATAGATCTGTACAAAAAAACCAAAGGAAGCATCAAGCTGATACAAAATAGATACATATTAAAACACATCACAATGCTCACCCTACCCCCTGACAAAACCAAGGCATGACATCCACAAGGAGTAGGCCTAGCATAATCTGATAGAAGGTCCGAAGCTAGTCACTAACAAACTGCTCCAACACGGTCAAACTAAAAAGAACTATCAACGAGGTTGCCCTAAGTGGTGGTCTGAACTACCTGTCTAACTAAGGACAACACAACCAGGAGCTCCTACTAGGCGAGGACTCCTATAGCCGGATCAAGAAGTATTTTCTTTAACACATTGCTTCTTTTAGGTTTTTATTTTATTGACATACTCAGGCATGTAAAAAGGAGGGAGCTGAGCATAGTGACCCAAGGAGAACAAGGCATCGGCCTCAGGTCCTGTCTCAATACCCAAGAACCTACCAAGCCCTCGCAAGGCGATACTTAATCCTTTTCTGACGCTCACTTTTATTTTCGCTCCAACCTTCCTTAATTTCTTCTTTTCCAGCAAGATGCCTCCCCTAGGAAAACAAGGCATCGGCCCTAGGTCTGACTCGTCCCTAGGAACCTACCAGGCCCTCACAAGGCAATGATCAAATGCTTATAAATTTTCCTTTCTTTTCTTTTCTATTTTTGCAGGGGTTAGAACCCCTTTTTACACACCTTTGTATATATTTATTGTCTTTAAGATATTCAGGGTTTCTTTTCCTTTATCCTCATTTTTCCTTTTTCGGCAGGCTTCTCTAACTGCCTCAGAACTAACAAGAACTCCTGGAACAGCTGCCTAGCAGGCTAACAGAACAAGGTCACTAGGACCCCCTTCTAAAACAGGTCTTTCAATGCTTGACAATGTCTTTACAGGAGGCAATGACTACTCAGACCTCCCTTCAGACATACTGAGTCTAAACTTGGGACTTCATGCCTTGGACGCCGGTCCCCAACAAGAAAAGAAAATCCCCCAAAAAGTACAAAGACACATATAGCAGAAAAACACGATACTCATAAAGGAGACATATCACCTGGATAGGGCCATGAGAAGCTTCCACACAACAAAAGGCTCCTTCCAAGCTCTTCTTCGAACCTGTCTAGCACAGAACTACAACAAGAAACTATTAACTGCACCCATACTAAACAGACAAATGGCCCTCTTGGCCTAACGGCAGCTAGCCTTCCTAGCTTAAAACTAGATAGGTCATTGTAGTCCACGTAATATTGATATCCTTGGCATATACATCACACCCTATCAGACTACCCAAGGTGCCAAGGATAGCATATCATAGGTCAACTAACCCGATGCTACTCATGCAAGTTAGCTAAAAGCTTGATCTTATATTTTTTTATCTTAGGTTTTTTTTTAAAAAAAATTATAGAGATACAAGTCCAAGCCTTTCCACAAATAACTCATCAATAAGGCCGATCCCTTCTTGGGCACTATGAGCTGAATGAACGACCTCCATAGGCTCGCATATCCCACATTTATTGTCAGCCGAATAAACTGGTCGTTCAAGCGGCTGAGTGGCTCCTTTGGCAGAAAGAATCATAGCTTTGTACTTATTCGAACCTCCCTTCGAACCTCCCCTATTTGGGTTTTCACATAAATCAGTGCTACGACCCAAACTAGGTAGAGCTTCAAGCCTAGGCACATCACATGGGTGTATCCCAAGGCAGTCTGAAAAATTATCAAAAATCAACAAGTGTCACTCGGGTGCCTTTAAAGCACTTGACGCTTAAAATCGTCCCAGCTGGAGCCGCCGCCTTCGATGTTGAATATTTTTCCCTTGATATTCGTAATTTTTAGCTATTTTTAAGCACTTCTTGGCATCAAAACTCTGCTCTCATCTTACTTTGATCTAGTGTATGCAAATCATGATACGTCGTATACACTTGCATTGTCCGTATTTTTAATGCCGACATTATCATTGCCCGAGACTTCACACGGCCTCGTAATACTTTCAGCGGAAATATTACACAAAGTCATGCAAGGGCAGGATGAAAGAGTGGCCAAGAATGTTACCCTTTACATAGTATTTTTCTTAATGCCAAGGGTAGCATAGACTATTTCAATTCTTTTGAAACAAAATTTCTTCCTTCATTAGATAATATTGAATTTGGACATCCATGCCTTGTCACTGTCTCTTTCAATAAAAATATTGCTATAACATTTTTCGTCGCTTTTAAAATAGCTCTTGCCTCACACCATTTTGTAGCAATTAGGAAGAATCTATTTCTATTTAATGATTCTATAGTGGCTCTAGTATGTCCCAAACAATGAGCTCAAATGCATGCATAATGGTAATAGGCTCTAATAATCCTTGTGGTTTCATGGAGGGATCCTTCACCTATAAGCATTTTGTACAAGACTATAAGACATTATGCATTGTGCCTCTCAAATTTGGCCAATAGTATCTTTCTTTGAGAAGTCCTAAACATTTATGACAACCCAAATGTCAAGAAAAAGGATGAGCATGGAAATATTCAATACATTTCATTTGCAAACTTACTAGAACGTATGGTCACATCAATTCACCTAACCAAAAAAAAAAGATTATCTTTGATGATAAACCTTTTTGTTGCTTTCACATTGCTACTTGTTCTTATTTGAGCTTTAAGTAAGAGATTTTGTTATCTTTCTCCTATAATTGAGCCAACATTTGATGATCAATGAAATCAACTTGCACATTTTGAATCTACATGTGTGTTCTTGTTAAGAAAACTACTATGCCATTAGCTTTGGCTTTGACATATTAAGTTCAAAATCATAATTTTTTAGTGTCAAAACCCATAAAAAAAATTCTACAAGGAGGGTGTTGCTTCTTAATCATAGCCACATGGGTTGATGATTTGTTTCTATTGGAAGAGAGGGAAAGACAAAGAGTGGAGCATAACCCATGAGCATCAGCTCTTCTTCTTCTTCTTCATTATTCCATTACTCGACTACCAACTAAAAGTGAGACTTACACTAGGTTTTACTAACCATCATCTAACTATGGTTAGATCAAGTCTACTACACCGACTTATTCAATGACACACACATGTACAACTGTATCCAGCTAATATCGGTACGTCACACAGACATAAAGAGAGATGCGGTGGAGCTTGATTTCTAACACTCCCCCTCAAGCTCAAACCATCTGCAATACTCCAAGTAGCTACCTAAAATAGATGAACTTTTCTTTACCAAGTGATTTGGTAAAAATATCCGCTACCAGGTCTTCAATCCTCACATGCATCAAGTCAATTTTCTTTGCTAGTATCATCTATTTGATGAAATTGTAATGTACTTCAATATGTTTAGATCTTGCATAATGGACCGGATTGCTTGCAAGCATCACAATGCTCATATTATCACAATGCAACTTCACTTTGTTGTCCAAGTGTATGGCCAAGTCATTCAACAAATTCAACAACCAAACATCTTCTCAGGCCACTAAGGCCGCACCCCTGTACTTAGCTTCTATACTAGACAATGCAACTGTATGCTATTTTTTACTTTCCCAACTGATCATGCTACTACCCAATCCAAATGCATATCCACTGGGTGACCTCCTGTCATATGCACAACCATCCTAGTCAACGTCAGTGTATCTTATCAAGTCAAGGGGTTTTCCATATGCATAAAACAACCCATAATCAATAGTACCCTTTACATATCTCATGATCCTCCTGACTGCATCCAAATGCCATTTGCAAGGCTTCTACATGAATTGACTAATCAGCCCCACAACATAGCTCAATTTAAGTTGCGAATAATAATCAGGTAGATCAAGCTGCCCACCATCTGTCTATACATGGTAACATTCTCTATCTCAGTCCCAACATCTATCTACAGCTTGAGATTTTGATCTAGGGGTGTATCCATAGCCTTACATTCAGCCACACCATACTTCTGTAACATGTCATAGGCATACTACTTATGCAATAACCATATGTCTTGAGGCATAGATACTAGCTCAATTCCTAAAAAGTATTTCAGCTCAATGAGATCTTTGACTTTGAATTCAGCCTGCAACAATGACTTTATTTCAGCAATTCTGCTCTCATAATCTCTAGTAATGATTAAATCATCCTCATAGACAACCAGAAACACATAGCCATGATTTGTCTTCTTCACAAATAGACTGTGATCTGCATCACCCAATCTAAATCCATGGTGCTATAAATAACTGCTAAATCGAGCATTCCAAGCTCTGGCTGCCTATTTCAGCCCATATAATACCTTTTTTAGCTTGCATACATGTGTCCAAAAATCCGAATGCACATAGCCTTCAGATTGCTCCATATAAACTTCATCTTGTAAGTCACCATTCAAAAATGTATTTTTTACATCCATTTGCCATAAATTCCAACCTTTAGTTGCTACCAATGCAATGATTGTTTTGACTACTGCCATTTTAGCTACAAGGTTGAAAGTCTCCTCATAGTCAAGGCCATACTGTTGTGCATACCCTTTTGCAACCATCCCGGCTCTATAGCATTCCAATGACCCATCCAACTTGCATTTAACCTGTACATCCATTTGAAACCAATGGGCACTTTTCTGTTAGGCAACTAAACCAAATCCCATGTTCCATTTTTAGCTAAAGCTGAATACTCTTCGTCCATGGCAATGCACCAGTTCTCATCTGCAACTGCCTCATCAAACTTAGTGGGTTCTTTGTTGAAACCTCTCACCTTAGTCATGTAAGCATAATGATGGGCGGAATATCCAGTGTATATGTACCTATCAACTAGTCTTGTGACCCTTCTTGACCTCCTCAACTGTGGCTCAATCGAAGCTTGCCTCTCATGAGGTGGTACATACCGATTCTACCTTGCACCAACGTGTGTCATAACAGAAGGAATCCCCAACTCACTGTCCAAGCTATCATTGTGATGACTCATAACCTACAATAAGTGGACTTGTTACATCCTCAAATATATTTTCTTTTCCCTTATCCAATCTCCCCCTCACTGACATGTCCATATCAGTGGACGTAGGAGTGCGATTTTGCAACCGTCCTGTGACCAAGGATTCATTGTAGATGACACATCACCTGTCGAACCACTCATAGATGTACTAACTACAAGAGTATTGTCAACATTACTTGTGCTAGCTGATCCATTAGTAGGTACTGCAACTAGATTCCCATAACAAGAAGCTAGCTCGTCAAAGACAACATCTCTGCTTATCAATGTCTCATGAGTAGACAACACATAGCATTTATAAGCTTTCTTGTCCTATGCATAACCCAAAAACACGCTCTTGATAGACCAATTTCTTCCTCTTTTCATCAGGAATATGCAATATGCACATATGCAATGCATCCAAAGACCTTTAACTTCCTAATGTTCAAGCTTATGACCATACAACCTCTCACAAGGTGTTATATGAGGAATCCTTGCTATAGGGGTTTTATTCAACACATATATAACAGTCAATACTGCTTTGGCCCAGTAAGCATTAGGCAAACACTTTTCATTCAGCATAGCTCTAGTTAACTCCATTAGTACCCTATTTTTTCTCTCTGCTACACCATTTTTCTGCAGTGTATTGCTACAAGTAAGTTGTCTTTTGATCCCATACTTTGCAAGATATCTGTCAAACTCCTATGAGACATATTCTCCACCTCCATCTGACCTAAGACAAGAAATATTGCAGCCCAATTCGTTTTCAGCATGCTTCGTAAAATCTCTGAATGCATCAACCACTTGATCTTTGTGTTTAAATTTGTATAGCCAAGTGTACCTGCTAAAATCATCAATGAAGGATACATAGTAACAAGCACCACCAAATGAAGCATTATGCGATGGACCCCAAATATCAAAATGCACTAACTGCAAAGGTCTCAGACTATTCTTAACATGCTTTATAAAGGGAAACCATGCTTGCTTTCCAAATTGACATACAGGACATACATGGTCAAAGTCATTATACTTAAATTTGGGCAATCTAAGTACCACTTCCTTTTGATGCATAGATTTACACTTTTAAACATTAACATGGCCAATCCCCTTATGCCAAATTTCAACATCCCGTATAGCACCCTCATCATGTGCAAACATGGCTGCCTTAAGTTTTGGAATGGGTGCATCCCAGGTAAACATTTTGCCATCCCTTCTACCTTTGGAAATTGGTTTGCAGCCATTACCATATTCTTCAATAAATCATCCATCTTTATTGAATCTAACTTGTAGATTTTATTCTACCATGTGTCCCATTGACAAGAGATTCTTAGTTATTGATGGTGCATGCAATACATCATGCAAGCTTTTTTTCTTGCCATCAGGCATCATCAACGAAACAACATCTTACTCCAGGTATGTGTTTCAAAGCAATGCACTTTCCTATTTTTTAGGATATAGGTGTGAAAGGATCTCATCACGAGGAGGATTTTGAATACGACATGACATCATGGATAATTACATGACATCACATGGAGATCAAGATGCAAAAGGGCTATCTCCAACATGACATCATGGGCAATTAAAAGCTTGAATTCCACTACACAATTTTCCTTGCCTTCCTCAAGATAAGAAAGTAGAATGTGGAGATGTGTGCATACATTAAACATTCTCTTCCAAATTTGTTTTCATAGCTAGCATGATGTGTGGAGGTGTGTGTATACATTAAACACACTCTTCCAAATTTTTTCTCATACCTAGCATGATATGGAGCCTAGAGGTATTATGTATGCATTGAGTATGCTAGTCTTCCAACTAAGAGCTTGTTTCCATGTCTCATATTCCATTGTTTGATATTCTCAATGAGCAAAATAGAGGAGTTGAAGCTCTACTTCTGGTTTGAAATGCAGAATCTGTGGGTATGTGATTGTATCTTACTCTAGGTATGTGATTGAAGTATTTTTCAAGAGGGTATTTGCCAAACCCTTGTTTGATTCTCTCAATGAGAAAAATCGAGGAGTTCAAGCTCTAATTATTGTCTAAATTGCCGAATCTGTAGGTCGGGCATTGCTGAATCCTCTCTCAAATTGCATGATTCGATTAGAACTCAAATTCCAGATTGGAGAATTGGACAGCAACTCTGATTTAAATATTGCTAATTGTAGTATCTTTCAAGAGGGTATTCATGGCTAGAGTAGTGACTATTGAAGAGATTTTAATGAAAAATTGTATCTTACTCTAGGTATGTGATTATAGTATCTTTAAAGAGGGTATTCATGACTATCTTTGAGACTTAATGGCATATTGAGCTGCTCAGACTAGAATTGGACAGTGCATTCATTATTGGATTTTCCATTCTATTGTGGCAAGTTTATCTTCTAATTTAAATAGTGCTAATTACAGTTCTTTTAAAAGGGTATGCATGGCTACAGTAGTGATTACTTAAGAGAGTTTAATGGCAGATTGTATCTTACTCTAGGTATTTGATTGTAGTATCTTTAAAGAGGGTATTCATGACTATCTTTGAGACTTAATGGCAGATTGGGCTACTCAGACCAGAATTGGATAGTGCAGTCATTATTTGATTTTGCATTCTACTGTGGTAAGATTTTCCTCTCATTGGACATCAGCTCTGATTTAAATAGTGCTGATTTTAGTATCTTTTAAGAGGGTATTCATGACTACAGTAATGCAAATGCTGGACTATTTTTAGAGCATTCAATTTCTAAGACTGTAACCATGGTTCTCATCCCAAAGAGCTATGGCCAAGGCTACACTGTTGTCAGTCGTAGCAAGCTGTAACGTGTCCACTACGTCCACTTATGAGACACATCTTAGCATCCCCTCGGGAAGAGAGTCTAGAAAGCGCCACCTGGCACTCGCAAGGAATGTCACAAGGTTTGCAATCTAGGTCTTCCCGAGTTTTCCCCAAGCAGAAGTATCCAGCCATTCCCACTTAGGACTGACCTGAAGTCAGGTCTGACCTGAAGTCAGGGTTTCTTTCCTATCAGCAAAGTCTCTAGGAAGTAGCTAGTGTTGAGCTCCAGATGAACCACTTTGCGTAGTAACAACAAAGTCGAAGCGGATTTATGTTGCACTTGGTTCCTGGAGAATGGGAAACGAGAGGGATGCGAAGCTCAACCCCTCTGCCCATAAGGCATAGTCCCATTCCGCTCCCCTAAAACAACATAAATCAGGATTCTAACTCTACTATCTCTAGGTCTTCACAATATCATTTTCACATCTTTTGAGAAAAGTTTCCAACTAACTAGGACCACCCTTCCGTAGGACGGACCCAAGTCATGTACACCGCACTGTCCTCGGGTTGCTTAGTTATCTAATTACCTACCACATTATGTTTGACATACAAAAGCAGCTTCCTTAATTAGTCAATTTAATCACATGTTTCTTCACGAAACTTAGGCACTGACACAAAAACAATGTCAAGCAAGTTTCTTTTTCAAATATCTGATCTTTTTTTATCATAGTCCCAGAATACATCAAGTATCATGCCCGAAGGCTATCTCAGTAATCAACAGGATTAGTGCTCTAAGTTTTGCCTGTAGACTAGTACATGGGCCTTGGGATCCCATCTCGAGTCACATCAGCCTCTTGTGTGGGATCCAGAGGCAAGGAATTTATAGCCAGAGCCTCCCATGGCATCCAAGCATCCTCTTGCTCCAAGCAACACCCACGGAGAGACCTCTCATGGCGGGTTCGGTCCATATACCCGGCGTGGCTAACAACCCCCTTGGATAGGGCCAGGCAGGCAGTCGGAGGTAACTGAATCTACCTCTCCCTCCAAACTTTTAACCTGAAGCATTAAGTGTTTGGCCTTGAATTAGTTCCTTGAGCAAAGAAGCTCAAACAATGTACCTAAGTATACAATCACGATCATTTCAGTGGTTGTTCATACGACCAACTGCTAAGGTGTGATTCTTTTTTCTCGGATGCTCCCAGCATTCGATCCTAGATCATTCACGACTTGGTGAGATTCCAAGGGCTTGGCAAGCTAGGTTTCTAGTTTCCCTTTTATCTTTGGGTTAGGGTTTGTACCCTACCGACCCTAATTATCCTTACCTTAGGTCTCCTTGTAAAATAGATCATGGACAACCCCATCATCCTCGATTGGTCAACTTGCTGGTTATCTCCTAGATCCCTTGTAGTACCTATGTACCTTTATCTTTGATCTTAACTGATCAAGATTGTCTATCCCCTTGACTATGGTTGGTCAAGATAGTTCTTTTTAGAACAGTCCTACTCTATCTTAAGTATAATCTTCTTAAGCCCTCTTAATAATACTCACAGGCACTTAAGATTTTACCTATCCCTCTTGAAGTCACCAAGGACTTTGACATGGGACGCATGGATCTCAGTCCCACTTGGTAGATTACAAAAGTTAAATTTTCCCAACAACTTTAATGCATGCAACGTAATGCCATGCCTTCATTTCAATGCTTACAATTTTGATATAATCCATATGATATTTTTATGCCACACATGCAATGATATTCTCTATTCATGCAATCTTAACATTATCCTCTATGTAATTATTTACACGATCTGTAACCTTCTTGAATGATCTAACTTTATGTGTTCATTGTATGAGTCTAACTGCACTTTAATCTTTTCTATAGTTTATTACATGTACCTTAGAATCCATCTTGCGAAATGGAGATGCACTTTGTTTCTCCAATGTCCTCTGAAATGCATTTTAAGCAAGAACTTGTACAAGGAGTAATGCACTTCATGCAAAAATTCTTGCAAGACGTTTTTGGTAATTTACGATGCAATTATCTAATCAATTTCACCTATTATGATGTCATCTTACAATAGAAATTATCTTGCTCGTTACATACATCACGACTAAGTTCATACCTAGGAAATTATCAAACACGCAATTAATGTGATGCATGTGAATATGATTTTTCACCATGATATTTATAACCTATGATTTAATAATAGAGCATTCTAGGTTTGGAGTGATGCCTTGATTCCAGCGGTATTGATGCCTGATGAACCGTTCGCAGTTGCGGTGCCACCTTGTTTCAAACCTTCATCCACACTAGCAGAGTTTCCAACCATCTTTGTGGAACTATGCTTCGGGGCCATCCTCAAAGACGGGTGTATGAGAGATAGAATTCCCGCACTCTCCTATGCAAAATTCTCGCCGCCTCTCCTTGAGTGGAGAAAAAATAATGAAGGGGGAGGGGCATATTTTTGGAAACATTGAGGGTTGTGTGACCTCCCTTTAAGAGGGGGAAAGAGGAACCTCCAAAAGCTTCCCTCTCTCTCTCTCTCTCTCTCTCTCTCTCTCTCTCTCTCTCTCTCTCTTTGTGTCTGTAATGATCATGGGGGGGGGGTTTCGTTTCAGCCCACGAGGGGGGGCATGATGCGTCAGGCGGAGGGAGGGAGTCTGCTTCTCCAACGATGAGGGAGGGGAGGCACTATCCAGGGCCACGAGGGAGGGGGGGCACTACCTTTTGTAGAGGGGGGGAGGAGGTTGCTTATGGGGGGGGAGACGGCCGTTAACGGTCGCTACCCCTTCCACCTAGGGGGCTACATGTCCCCCTCTCTTCCTCTTTACTCCGTCACTCTCTCTCCCCGCCATGTAGTTGGTAGGGGGAGAGAGTAAAAAAATTTAAAAAATATTAAATTTTTTTAAAGGGGTGACGTTCTTATGCCGGGGCACGGGGGGGATATTACATCCTCTCCCCCTTAGAGGAATCGAGATGTCCTCATCTCGAGAAGACCTGGGGATATTGTTGGTTGAGAGAATTTTCATCCATCCAGGTGGCATCCTCTTCTGGATAATCTTTCCATTGGGTGAGGTATTCTCTCAAGGTCCTTGATCTCAATTGCCTCTCCCTAACATCTAGGATTCTATCGGGCCATAGCTCAAGGACTCCTTGGCTAGGCATTACAATTTGCTGATCATCAAGTACATGATTCAGATTAGGTAGATACTTTTTCAATAGGCTAACGTGGAATACATTATAAATCTTTAAAGTTGCGGACAGCTATAGTTTGTAAGAATTAGGCCCTAGCCACTTGGTGATCTTATAAGGTCCACAATACCTTGGACTTAGCTTCTTGTACTCTCCCAAGGACAGTGAACTCTTTTTAGGGCGTACACAGATAAAGACCATATCACCTTCAACGAAGGATCTGTCTTGCCATTTCAAGTGAGCGTAAGCCTTCTGTCTATCCTTGGCAGCCTAAATGTCTTGTCTTATTGATTTGATTTGAACATCCATGTCTTCCAGCATCTGCCTTGAAGCTTCTACCCTCAAAGTTAGATCTGAGAAGTTCAAAGGGGTACGACAATCATGCCCATACAATGCTTGGAAAGGGGTCATCTGAAAACTTTGTTGGTAAGAATCATTGTAGAAAAACTCAACCAGTGGTAAGTATTGAATCCACTTTTTGGGTTCGTGAGAGTAGTATGCCCTAAGCATATCTTCAATGACTTGATTGACTTGTTCTGTTTGTCCATCAGTTTGGGGATGGTAAGTTGTACTAAAATAGAGTTGAGTTCCAATAGCCTCAAAGATTGCCCTCCAAAAGTGTGATGTGAAAAGAGAGTCACGATTCCTAATGATTATTCTGGGTAACCCATGAAGCTTGAATATTTCCTTGATGAATAATCTTGCGATGTTTGAGGCTTTATAGTTCGTCTTGATAGGGATGAGATGTGCAACCTTGGTGAGCATATCTACTAGAACCATAATAGAGTTATATCCTCCCTGAACTTGGGGTAGGCCAACAATGAAGTCCATACTAATGAATTCCCATTTCATTTGGGGAATGTCAAGTGGTTGCAATTTCCTAGGCATTTTAACATTCTCGGCCTTAATGCGTTGACAAGACAAACATTCCGTGACATATTTGAGTATGTCTCCCTTGAGCCTTTCCCAATAATAGCTCTTTCTAACCACATTAATTAGGGTCTTGGCATAACCAGGATGTCCTAAGAAAGGGGAGTCATGGGCTTCCCACAATATCTTCTGCTTGAGAGTTTGGCTTGCAGGGATACATAATCTTGTCCTAAAGTAGACAAGCCTACTATGGGGATCTCCCTTAGCATTTTCTGATAGACTGGGTCATGATATGTCCCTTCTTTTGCTAGCTCAAGAATCGGGTTGTTTGGCATTGATACCTTTGTGGCTAGAGACCTCGCAATCGATGGATCTTGTAAAATAAGAGAATTTAGAAATGCCTTGCGATTGAGTGCATCGATAACTACATTCTCTTTTCCAGCCCTATATTTTTTTTCAAAATCGTATTCTTCCAGCACTTCGATCCATCGACGTTGCCTCATATATTTAAGCTCATTCTGGGTGAATATCCATTTAAGACTCTTGTGGTCCGTTACTAAGGAAAATCTGTTACCTAGCAAGTAATGTCTCCAAAGTTTGAGAGCATGGATGATAGCCAACAGCTCCAAGTTTTGGGCAGCATAATTCCTTTCATGGCTCTTCAATTTTCTTGAAGAATATGCTACGGGATGACCTTCTTGAATAAGTACACATCCTAAAGCAAGTGAGCTAGCATTAGTTACCACTTCAAACTCCTTACTAAGATCAGGAAGTTTCAGGATGGGTGCTAATACTAGGCTTTGCTTCAGTTTTTCAAAGCTAGTCTGTTCAGGTGACCCTACAATTGCTACTTGCTTCTTTAGTAGATCAGTCAGAGGTGCTGTAATCAAAGCATAATCTTTGATGAAAATTTTGTATCACCCTGTCAACCCAAGAAAACTTCCTATTTCTTTGACAGAAGTTGGTGTTGGCCATTCCAGAATGTCTCTGACCTTAGCTAGATCTACTGAAATTCCTTCTGATGATACAATGAATCCCAGATATTCAATCTGTTGCTTGAAAAATACGCACTTCTTCTTCTTGGCATAAAGCTTGTGTGCTCTCATTGTTTCGAGAACAATGCGAAGCTGGGGTTCATGATCCTTTCCCTATTTTGAGTAGACTAGGGTATCATCAAAGAAGATGAGTACGAAGTCATCAAGATAGGGCTTAAAGATATCATGCATTAACCTGTTGAAGGTAGAAGGAGCATTCATAAGCCTAAATGACATCACTAGGAATTCGAAGTGTCCATACCTTGTACTGAATGCAGTCTTCGGGATATCCTCTTCCTTGATCCATATCTGATAATATCCAGATTTGAGATCTATCTTTGAGAAGATCTTCACCCCTTGAAGACAGTCAAGTAATTCATCTATTCTTGGAATGGGGTATTTATTTTTTATGGTTGCCTGATTTAACCCTCTGTAGTCAATGCATAGGCGAAGCATTCCATCTTTCTTCTTTTGGAACAACACTGGAGCTCCCCATGGTGAACTGCTAGGACAGATGTAGCCTTGATCTAATAGTTGCTTGAGTTTCTCTTTCAGTTTAATAGCTTCTGGAATGGACATCTTATATGGCCTCTTTGCGACCGGTGCAGATCCTGGCACAAGTTTGATTCCGTAGTCGACTTCCCTTTGGGAAGGAAGTTCCGTCAGATCTTTAGGGAATACGTCCATGTATTCATTTAACCATGAAGGTTCTTCTCCGGATTCCTGATTCTGATCTAGCTTATTCAGTTTAATCAGGTAGATAGGTAGGCCCTTTTGAACACCTTTTATTATCCGTGTTGCTTTTGCCAACTGTATTTTTGGCTTACCAGCCTCACCTTGAGTCGTGACTAGTTTCCCTTCAGAATTGTGGAAGGAGACTTGGTCCTTGCCAAAGTGGATGTGGAAATCATTGGGTATTAGCCAATCCATTCCAAGTAAACATTCGTGGACACGTAGGTTCATTACCCTGAATCTCACAGAAGTTGGCTTCCCACCCAATAGGAATTTCACCTTAGCAGTTTGCCTAGTACAAGTGACTTCATGACCATTTGCTAATTCCACAAGTAAAGTAGGTGCATCTATTGTGGTTATCCCTAATCTTTTTGCAGAGATTGGTGAAATGAAGGAGTGTGTACTACCATAGTCAATCAGGGTTTTGAAGCTTTTACCTTGATATTCTGATGGAGTTTGAATCACCGAGAATTGGCGATTCGGACCCTTCTTGTGAAGAGTGGCGTGAACCGTTGCCCTCTCAATGTCAGCATCCATGCATGGATCTTCTTCATTGTCTAGTACCTTGTTGGAAACACTGGAGGTTCTCCCTCTGGCCATAACGGTGGTTCCTTGGCCATGAGCGGCTCTATTTTGACCTTGGAATTGTCCCTGGCGATGTCCTTTACCAAGCTTGGGACACTCCCTCTTGAAGTGTTTGGGCTCGTTGCAATGGAAGAAACGTGGGTTGCGATCATTGCTTTGTGTTGGAACAAAGTTGTTGACAGCATTGGCCCTAGCTTTCTTTCTTTGGCCTTGATTCTGACCCTGTGCCCTCTTAGTTTGAGCCTTAGATATACCCTTATTCTGATATTTGTAAGGCCAAATCCTGTTGTTCCTTGGTTTGATCTACACCTCTTGTATTATTGGAGCAGCTCAAATGAGTGCGTCTTGTAGGTATGTTGGGCGCATCGATTCCAATCGAGTGTTTATGGGTGGATTCAACCCAACACAGAATTTTGACACCTATTGTGTCATATCCATTGGGGTGGATACTTTAGGAGTGAAATGAACTTTGAATAATATGCTTTCAGGGATAATCCTGGCTGCTTTAAGTTATAGAATTCATTCATCTTTTGTGTGCGGTAGGCACGTGGCAGATACCTCCCTCGCACAGCTTTCTTAAGCTTATCCCAAGCGACTGTCCCCTCTGAGATTGCTTGGTCTCTACACCATTGTTCCACCAAAGTCTCGCTTTGTGTGTAAGCTTAAGTTTGGCGAGCATGGCTTGGTTGGTAGGTGCAGTTCCTACTACCTCAAAATAGTCCTCCATGGACTCAATCTAGATCTGAGCATCAACTTGTACAGTCCTTCCCTTGCCATCAAACTCGGGTGGCTTAATTTGTCTGAGAAGGAATTTCTTATGTTGAACCACAGCTGGACTTAGTGCAAGAGTCAAATTTGGAACCTACACTTGGGGGTGCATCTGAACAATAAGATTCTTTATATTAACATCTTATCATACGTTCCCATATTATGTTAATATGAACATCACAGCTTTTTAACTAAGTGATTTAATCACTTAACACCTCAGCTAACATTTATGATCAAGATAGATAATTGTAAAAAATCTTATTTATTCATGAAGGCATAACCCCTTGAGTACATTTATTTTGGATAAGTAGGACAGGATGATTGATACATAAGTTTGGGAAAAATAGGATTGTGTTACAATTGGATACAAGGACGGAATAATAATATAGAGTGGGGTCATAGATTTTCAGGAAACGGTAAGTCATAGGAATCTTGGGGTATCCCTTCCTTTGATATCCGTTCTTCTCATAGCGCCCTAACACTTTGATTCTATCAGCAGAGATTACCCAGGTCACTTCTTCATAGACATACTTGTTTTGCTTGACTTGCCAACCGCTAACATGCAAAGTTACGTTTACGTGAGCTTCGACAAAAATGAACAACTTCACAATCTTTAAATCCTCCATCCACTTGTGTCTCTTCAAGTTGGTCTAAAGGTACGCAAGTCGGTGGGCTGCTATGTAGTATATTCTTGAGTCTCCCATCCATCTCCGTTCCGCATGCAGGGGCGAAGGATTATAGATGTGGTCCAGAATATCCATCATGCCAAGCCTCTAACAATAATTCGAAGCATGCATTGCAGTCATGAACATGACCTCGAACACCAAGAACTTGCTCCATGATTCGTGGCTCTAGAACCCAGCATCCATAAGTGAGTAAAGAAATGTTTTCAACAGAAAACACTGCTCTATTCTACTCATCTTCCCCTATTTATCCCCTTATTCCCTTTATTTTCCTTCATTAAGTTCCCTTAAAATCTTTAGATCTTGTTGGTTTGCTTTGATACCAATTGTAACGTGTCCGTTGTGTCCACTTGTGGGACATGTCTTAGCAGCCCATCGAGAAGAGAGTCTAGAAAGCGCCACCTGGCACTTGCAAGGAATGTCACAGGGTTTGGGATCTAGGTCTTCCTGAGTCTACCCCGAGTAGAAGTATCCGGCCGTTTCCACTTAGGACTGACCTGAAGTCAGGGTTTCTTTCCTATCAACAAAGTCTCTAGGAAGTAGCTAGTGTCGAGCTCCGGATGAACCACTTTGCGTAGGAACAAAAGAGTCAAAGCGGATTTATGCTACACTTGGTTTATGGAGAATGGGAAACGAGAGGGATGCAAAGCTCAACCTCTCTGCCCATAAGGCATAGTCCCATTCCGCTTTCGTAAAACAGCATAAATCCGGATTCTAACTCTACTGTCTCTAGGTCTTCATAGTATCGTTTTCATGTCTTTTGAGAAAAGTTTCCAACTAAGTGGGACCACCCTTCCATAGGACGATGGACTCAAGTCACGTCCATCACACTTTCCTCGGGTTGCTTAGTTATCTAATTACCTACCACATTATGTTTGACATGCAAAAATTGCTTCCTTAATTAGTCAATTTAATCACAAGTTCCTTTACGTCACTTAGGCACTAATACAAAAACAATGTCAAGAAATTTCATTTTTCAAATATCTGATCTTTATTTATGATAATCCCCGAATACATCAAGTATCATGCCCGAAGGATATCCCAATAATCAACAGGATTGCTGCTCCAAGCTCCGCCCGTAGACTAGTACACGGGCTTCGGGATCCCATCTTGATTCATGTCGGCCTCTTGTGTGGGATCCAGAGGCAAGGAATTTACAACTAGAGCTGCCCCTGGCACTCAAGCACCCTTCCGCTCCAAGCAACACCCACGGAGAGACCTCTCATGGTGGGTTCGATCCATATACTTGGCGCGGCTAACAACCCCCTTGGATAGGGCCACGTAGGCAGTCGGAGGTAACTGAACCTGCCTCTCCCTCCAGTATTTTAACATGAAGCATTAAGTGTTTGGCCTTGAATTAGATCCTTGAGCAAAGAAGTTCAAACAATGTACCTAAGTGTATAATCACGATCATTTCAGTGGTCGTTCGTACGACCAACTACTAAGGTGTCATTCCTTTTTCCCAGATTAGGGTTTGTACCCTACTAACCCTAATTATCCTTACTTTAGGTCTCCTTGTAAAATAGATCATGGACAACCCCGTCATCCTCAGTTGGTCAACTTGTTGGTTATCTCCTAGATCCCTTATAGGACCTATGTACCTTTATCTTTGATCGTAACTGATCAAGATTGTCTATCCCCTTGACCATAGTTGGTCAAGATGGTTCTGTTTAGAACAGTCCTACTCCGTCTTAAGTATAATCTTCTTAATCCCTCTTCATAATACTCACAGGCCCTTAAGCTTTCACCTATCCCTCTTGAGGTCACCAAGGACTTTGACATGGGACTCATGGATCTCAGTCCCATTTGGTAGATTACAAATAACATTGAATTTTCCCAACAACTTCAATGCATGCAACGTAATGCCATGCCTTCATTTCAATGCTTACAATTTTGATATAATCCATACAATATTTTAATGCCACACATGTGGCGGTATTCTCTATTCATGCAATCTTAACATTATCCTCTATGTAATTATTTACATGATTTGTAACCTTCTTGAATGATCTAACTTTATGTGTTCATTGTATGAGTCTAGCTACACTTTAATCTTTTCTGCAGTTTATTACATGTACCTTAGAACTCATCTTGCGAAATGGAGATGCACTTTATTTCTCCAATGTCCTCTGAAATGCATTTTAAGCAAGAACTTGTGCAAGGAGTAATGCACTTCATGCAAGAATTCTTGCAAGACCTTTTTGGTAATTTACGATACAATTATCTAATCAATTTCACCTATTATGATGTCATCTTACAACGAAAATTATCTTGCTCGTTATATACATCACAATTAAGTTTATACCTAGGAAATTATCTTGCTCGTTACATACATCACTACTAAGTGCAATTAATGTGATTCATGTGAATATGATTTTTCATCGTGATATTTATAACCTATGATTTAATAATAGAGAAACCTGGGTTTGGAGTGAGGCCTACGATGATCACGAGGGAGGGGGGGTTCATTTCAGCCCCCACGAGCGGGGGGGCGTGATGCGTCAGGCAGCGAGGGAGGGGGGCTGCTTCTCCAACGACAAGGGAGGGGGGGTGCTGTCACCGGCCATGAGGGATAGGGGGCACTGCCTTTTGTAGAGGGGGGGGAGGAGGTGGCTTATGGGGGGGGGGGGGGGGGGGGGAAGACGGCCGTTAACGGCCATCACCCCTTCCACCTGGGGGGCTGCATGTCCCCCTCTCTTTCTCTTTACTTTCTCTCTCTCTCTCTCTCTCCCTGCCATGCAGTCGGCAGGGGGAGAGAGTTTTTTTTTTAAATTTATTTTTTTTTAAAGGGGGGCGTTCTTATGCCGAGGGCACAGGGGGGATATTACACAAGCATTGTCCAGTAACTTGCTCTTAATCTTAGATGTCTATGGGCAAGTTCAGACTAAGGATTACATGCTTATGATGTGAAGGATACCAATAAATACTTATTTTGATACATTTTTTTAAATGTACATTAATTATGTGTTAGTAGATGCACCATATTTTTGCATCCTTCAATTCCTGCGACTGTAAGTTTCTCAATGCCTGTGTAAAGTTCTAAAATTCTTTCTTTGCGTGAACTAACCCTTATAGGAAAGAAGGATAATGATATGGAAATTTTGGTAATTTTTTAAGGATAATGCAAATTTTTTTCCTTACCCCCCCAGCTGACAGTTGTGCTGGAGGGGGAGGGGAATAGAAAGGAGGCAGAAGCTCCTCAGTGGAGCTCGCAGGTGGTAGTGCCATGCCTCTCGACACGTAGAGAGGGAGGATCCCCCCTCCCCTCCCCTATTTAAACAGGAAGAGGCGCTACCATAGGGGGTAGCTGAATACGTGAGGAGAGATCGAGAAGAGAGGGCTGCTGCTAGCCGTGAGGGAGAGAAGAATCTGTTATGTGGGCAAGTGGTGAGCTGGGTGGGCGCCGCTGTGAAAGGGAGTACCGTGCTGTGGACGAGGGGCTGGGCTACCATGCAGCCAGCAGGAGTCACCGCCAGACTGCCATAGGGAGAGGAGGAGATTCTGCACACCACCATGCTGCGTAAGGGAGCCATCTTCCCCCCACGTGCAAAGTTTCTGGAAGCTCAGAAGCTTCCAAGGGGGGGGCCTTCTTAAGCCCCCTTCCTGTGCCTCATCAAATCCCCTCCCCCGGGTTTTTTAAAGTTCTCTTGGTCCCATTTTTCTTGGGCTCCCCTCTGTGTTTTATAAACCCTTAAGCCCCCTCTCCCATGGGTGTTGGAACCCCCATGTCTAAACCCTTAAGCCCCCTCTCCCATGGGTGTTGGAACCCTTGTGTCTAAACCCTTAAGGCCCCTTTCCTGTGGATGTTGGAATCACCCCCCCGTGTTAATCCCTTAAACCCCTATCCCTTGGCTTTGGAACCACCCCCTTCTCCCCCCCCCCCCCCCCGTGTTTAAACCTTCTCTAGCCCCCTTCATTTGTGGTGTATTGAAACCCCTTTCCTCCAAATTGCCCTAAAGGTCCTTAGACCCTTACTTATAACCTTTACGGTTATTATTTTCTCTTGGAGTTTCCCCCTTAGGGTTTTCCCCCATAAAAGGTTACTCCAAATAACCTTTTCATTTTCCCCCATGTTTTGTTAGAAATCCCCCTTAGACCATGCAAAAATAACCCTTGGAGCTCTCGTGCACCTTGTTCTTTTCCACACCTTTCTATTCCCCGTTCGTGCAAGTTACAAAGGCCATTAAGCCTTCCCCATGGCTTCAATGGGTCTTAGTCATGAGAAATTTTGAAGCACCCCCTTCCAAAATCCCTACTTCAAGGAGGGAGCCTTCTAAAACTACTTTCGACAGATGGTGCAAGGGAGTAACGGTGGAATTCCAAAGAGGAGTTGTAAAGCTGCTTCCATGTCCAAAAGACTACAATTGCGATGCCTCCTAAGAAAGTCCAAGGCGCAGCCGCGAGAGGGTCGTCTCCCAGCATCCATGTGGATATCTCACCCCAAACCCAGGTTTTCCTTCCAAATTTTTATTTGGTATTGTTGTAATTCAATCACGCAAGGTTAGTTGTTAGAAATAGGATATATCTTTTGTCCTCAATGCTCACGACGAAGGAACTTAGTCATCAATACTTTTAAATGAAACATGCAAAATGATGAAAGCATAAATGCATTTCTAGCAAATAGCTTTATGCATTGAAATGAATTATAAGCTAGATTATTACCCATTAAAATAGTATACTTTGGTTAAGCCTAGAAGTATAAACTGCATCTCGCACTATTAAACCATACCCTCTTCGCAATGAATCATCATGAAAAGTGCAAAGCATGAAATGATTCTTACGATGCATAAACTCTATGAAATTATCGTTTGTCAATTGCATAAATTATCAAGTAAAAGGTTGCTTATTTAGCATGAACTTTTTTCACAAAGTAAAGGGAAGATTAGTTGAAGTTAACCTAACCTATGCCTGACCTCAAATTGAAAGTCAGGGTCGAGAGTTAACCAAATTGGCATAAACTTAAAATACCTAAACTGCGGAGTACTCGTTTAGAAAAAGTTGAACTCCAAAGAATTCACTAGGGAATTTAATACGTGACATAATAGTACATATTGTTAAAATTGATATTCCTATACCTTAAATACTTGCCCACCTTCACTCAATGTAGGGAAAGTGAAAATGTAATGGGAAAGTGAGCTAGGGTTTGTCCCTAAGCATCTTACAAGATGAAACTTGGAAACCCTAGGCCTAACTACGTCAGCCTAGTAACCTGAAACAGATTGTTTCGTGACTCCATTGTCTCATAGTTCGATGCGACACCTGAGTAACAAGTGCGGAGTCATATGATCTTGTGATCTGATCAAAAGGGAATGGCCAAGTTCTCGCAATGAAGTTGGCATGTCCTTACGCAAGTTATCTTGCAGGAGGATGAATAATCATCCTAATTTAGTAGTCTTTCTTGAGTAAAGAAGATTGATTGGAAACTAAAGACCAGCCGATAAACTGAAGTAACCAATGAACTTAAGGTTTGACCAAGTTAGGTTAATAGGGTATGCCCTAACCCAGGATATAGGGGATCTTGCCAAGTTGCAAGTCATCCCGGATCGAGTGCTGGACGCATTCGAAAGGAAGGATTCATTCCTTAGCAGTTTGCCAACAAAAACAATCAATGGAAATGTTTGTGCTTGCTACAGATTTTAGAGCATTGTTTGGCTTTGTTTGATCAATGAATTAAAAGATAAATGTATATCTATACTTCAGGTTTAAGTCTTGAAGGGAGAGGCATCTTCAGTTACCCCGGACTGCCTGCTTGACCCTAATCAAGGGGGTTGTTAACCGCGCCGGGCATGTGGACCAAACCCGCCGTGAGAGGTCTCTCCATTGAGCGCTACGTGGAGTAGAAGACGCTTGGGTGCCAGGGGGGCTCTGGTTGTAAATCCCTTGCATTTTCGAGCCCTACACAAGAGGCTAACGTGACTCGGGATTGGATCTCGAGGCCCACATACTAGTCTACGGGCGGAAACTTTGATTAGTGATCCTTGTGGATTGTTGGATAGCCTTCGAGCGGATTGTGGATAAGCCTACGGGCTGGACTCTTTGTATTTCAAAGATAAATATGATAACCTGTTAATAAGAAACTTGTCTGATATTGTTTTTCTATGTCAAGTGATAAGATTACGTGAAGAAACCAGTGCCTAACGGGTTAATTAAAGAAGCTAGTTGTTACATATCCAACTAATGTGTTAGGTAATTAAATAACTAAAACAATCTGAGGAAAGTGCAGAGGATGGGCCATAGGTCCATCCTACTGATGGGTGGTCCCGGTTGGTCGGGAACTTTTCTCAAATCACGATGGACAGCAGGAAGATCATCAAAGAACACGAACAACAAAAGCATTGACCTAGAGTTATGATTAAACCCGATTTACGCTGTTTTAGAGGAATGGAATGGGACTATGCCTTATGGCAGAGAGGTTGAGCTTTGCCTCCCTCTCGTTTCCCATTCTCCTTGAACCAAGTGCAGCGTGAATCCGCTTCAGACCTGGCGTTTCTGCGTAAAGTAGTTCGCTTGGGTCTGACGCTAGTTGGCCGTTAGGAAATGACCAATAAAGAAAACCCTAATTCAGGTTGATCCTAAGTGGGAACGGCCGAAATACTTCCGGTATGTGGCAGATGCGGAAAGGCCTAGATCGCAAACCCCGTAACATTCCATGGGAGTGCTGGGCGGAGCTTTCTAGACATCCTTTCCGATGGACTACTAAGACGTGTCCTGAAGATACAAATGGACACGTTATAGTTGGTATCAGAGCCGACCAACAATGGAATTGTTTTTTTTAATGAAATCTTAATAAGTTGAAGTAAAGCAAATGTTGCTGTTCCAAACATTTCCTTACCTTCAATACTATCTTGCAGAATTACGAAGCGTGGAACAAGTTCTTAGTATTTCGAATCATGTTTATGACTGCAATGCATTCTCCACATTACCGACAAAGGGTTGAGATGATGAACATCCTAGAGCAAATCTTTAATCCATCACCTTTATACATGGAACGAAGATGGACGGGTGCATCAAGAATCTACTATATAGCCTCCCACCGGTTTACTTACCTACAAACCAACCTAAAAAGGATCAAGTGGTTGGAGGACCTGAAAGTCGTGAAGCTGTTCATTTTTGTGGAAGCTCATGTAAACTCAACTTTACATATTCGAGATCGGAGGGTTGAAATGAACTCATATGTATATGAGGAAGTAAGCCGTGTAATCTCCGCTGACAGGATTAAAGTGTTAGGGTGCCATGAAAAGAATGGATTCCAAAGGAAAGGATATCCTGAACTTCCAATGACTTATCGATTCCTGAAGATCCATGACCCGAAACCATACTATTATACAGTTCCTGTAGATAAATGTAATACAACATTGTTCTCCCCAAACTAAATGTATCATTTGGCTTATCATCACAAGAAATGTTGTATTCCAAAAGGGCTATGCCCATATAAATACAAATAAGACTTCTTTTTATCAATGTCTGATTGTGCATGAGAATTGATAAAAAGTTAAGTAGCTACATTGCTCACGTGATAGCAGAATTGAAGATGTAATATAAATCAATAATGATTATCGTATAATAACGTTAAGAAAACTTTATCCAGGCACAACCCCAGGTACAGGTTCCTAGTTCGCCTCCTACATCAAGTACTGTTGTAATCCAGGAGAAGAAGTTTCTTCTCAAGCAGATTAAGCCACCCGAGTTTGACGGGAGAGGCAAAGTTATCCAAGACAATGCTGAAATTTGGATTGAATCCATGGAGGATTACTTTGAAGCAGCCGGTACTACACCCGCCAATCAGGCTATGCTCGCCAAGCTAAAGCTCACCGGCGAAGCCAGGCTTTGGTGGAAGCAATGGTGCATGGATCAAGGGATCGCGGAGGGGTCCGTTACCTGGGAGAAACTGAAGAAAGCCATGCAGGGAAGATACTTGCCACTTGCATATCGCACGCAGAAAATGAATGAGTTCTACGAACTAAAACAGCTGGGACTCACTCTTGACGTATACTATTCCAAATTTGTCTCACTTCTTAAGTATGCGCCGCAGATGGACATGACACAGCAGGTATCCAAATTTTGTGCGGGTTTAAATCCACCAGTAAATACCCGTCTCAAATCTATGCGTCCATCAGATCTTCAAGACACACTCATTTGAGTTGCGCCTATAATTTAGGAGGTGCAGGCTAGACCAAGGGGGGTAACAAAGCTTGGTCTTATAATGACCCAAACAGAGGAGCATTCAGACCTCAGATAAAGAGAGTTCAAGGTCATAATCAGGGACAAAGAAAGAAAGCAAGGATGAACAACGTCAACAACTTTGTTCCTACTCAAGGCAATGGCCGAAACCTCCGTTGTTTCCACTGCAACAAACCCGGTCACTTCAAGAGGCAATGTCCCAAGCTTGGTGGAGGACATCGCCAACCGCCTTTCTAAGGAACATATCGTGGTCAAGGAGCCGCTACGCGAGGAAGATGAAGAATCGCCTGTGTTGCCAATAGGCAAATGTGCGAAGAAGAAGAAGAGGAAGATCCGACCATGGAAGCAGAGTTCGAAAGGGCGATAGTCCATGCCGCTCTACACAAGAAAGGGCCGAATCGCTAGTTCTCGGTGATTCAAACACCGTCGGACTATCAAGGTAAAAGTTTCAAGACCTTGATTAATTGTGGTAGTACACATTCCTTTATCTCATCAGCATGTGCAAAAAGATTAGGAATAGCCACAGTAAAAGAACCAACCTTGCTTGTGGAATTAGCAAATGGTTGTGAGGTTACTTGTACCAGCCAAACTGCTAAGGTGGAATTCTTTCTGGTAGGAAAGAAGACTTCAGTCAAATCCAGAGTCATGAATTTAGGTATCCATGAGTGTCTACTCAGAATGGATTGGCTTAAGCCTAATGACCCCCACATTCATTGTGGAACGGGTGAAGTTTCTTTTCGAAACTTTGAAAGGGAATTAGTCACAACTCAAGGTGAGGCTGGAGTGCCAAGAATCCAATTGGCCAAATTATCTCGAATCATAAAAGGAGTCAGAAAAGGATTACCTGTCTACTTGATCAAACTCAACAAGTTAGATCGAAAGCAAGAGTCTAATGAAGGACCTTCTTGGCTAAAGGAATACGCGGACGTATTCCCTGAAGAGTTGACAGAACTCCCACCTCAAAGAGAAGTGGATCATAAGATTAAGTTAGTACCAGGAGTTGCGCCAATTGGAAAGAGACCTTATAGAATGTCCATACTAGAAGCAATTGAGCTGAAAGAACAACTCAAGCAATTACTAGATCAAGGCTACATCCGGCCTAGTAGTTCACCATGGGGAGCTCCAGTACTATTCCAAAAAAAGAAAGATGGGACACTTCGACTATGTATTGATTACCGAGGATTGAATCAATCAACGGTCAAGAACAAGTACCCTATTCCTAGAATAGATGAGCTTCTTGATCGTCTTCAGGGTGCAAAGATCTTCTCTAAGATTGGTCTCAGTTCAGGCTATTATCAGATAAGGATCAAGGAAGAAGATATCCCCAAGACGGCCTTCAATACAAGATATGGGCACTTTGAGTTCCTAGTTATGTCATTCGGACTTACGAATGCACCTGCCACCTTCAACAGGTTAATGCAAGATATCTTTAGGCCATATCTTGATGATTTCGTGCTTATCTTCTTCGACGACACTTTATCTATTCTAAACATGAAGAAGATCATGAACCCCAACTTTGGATTGTCCTTGTGACAATGAGGTCACATAAGCTGTATGCTAAGATGAAGAAGTGTGCATTCTTCAAACATCAGATTGAATATTTGGGATTCATAGTATCAGCGGAAGGAATCTCAGTGGACCCAGCCAAGGTCAGAGATGTACTTGAATGGCCAATACCAACATCTGAAAAAGAAATACGCGGCTTTCTAGGATTGATAGGATGGTATAGGATCTTCATCAAAAACTATGCTTTGATAGCAGCACCCCTAACGGACTTATTGAAGAAGCAAATTTCCATTGCATGGTCAACTCCCGAACAAAATAGCTTCCACATATTGAAGCAAAGTTTGGTATCAGCACCTATCCTAAAACTTCCCGACCTCAATAAGGAGTTTGAGGTAGTAACTGATGCTAGCATACTTGCCTTGGGATGTGTGCTCATGCAGGAAGGTCATCCTGTAGCATACTCTTCAACGAAACTGAAGAGTCATGAAAGGAATTATGCTACGCATGATCTAGAATTGCTAGCTGTCATCCATGCTCTAAAGCTTTGGAGACACTACATGTTGGGTAACAAGTTTACTCTAGTAACTGACCATAAGAGTCTCAAATGGATCTTTACCCAGAATGAGCTCAACATGAGGCAACATCGATGGATTGAAGTGTTGGAGGAATATGACTTTGAAATCAAGTACTGACCAGGAAAAGAGAATGTAGTTGCCGATGCACTTAGTTGCAAGGCATTCCTTAATTCCCTAATCTTACAGAATCCATCAACAGCCAGATCTCTAGCTACAAAAGTATCTATGCCAAACAACCCTATACTTGAGCTAGCTGGAGAGGATGCATGCCATGATCCGGCCTACCAAACAATGCTAAGGGAGATCTCTATCAAGGATCAGAATCAAAAGCTACGGGCTAAGTATCATGAATTTTCTATCAATAATGGGCTTGTCTATTATAGAACAAGGTTGTGTGTACCAGCAAGTCAGTCACTTAAGCAAAAGATATTATGGAAAGCTCATGATTCCCCTTTCACAGGACATCCTGGCTATGCCAAAACTCTTAATGCAATTAGAAAGAGCTACCATTGGGAGAGGCTCAAAGGTGACATTCTCAAATATGTCACCGAGTGTTTGTCTTGTCAACGTATCAAAGCCGAACACATCAAGATGCCAGGGAAACTGCAACCGCTTGATATTCCCCAAATGAAATGGGAATTCATCAGTATGGATTTTGTTGTTGGCCTACCCCAAGTTCAGGGAGGATACAACTCCATCATGGTTGTGGTTGATATGCTTACTAAGGTTGCACACCTTATTCTAGTAAAGACATTGCAAGGTTGTTTATCAAGGAGATATTCAAGATACATGGGCTATCTAGAAGAATCATTAGTGATCGTGATTCTCTCTTCACATCACACTTATGGAGAGCTATCATTGAAGCTATTGGGACTCAACTCTATTTTAGTACCGCTTACCATCCCCAAACGGATAGACAAACAGAACGAGTAAATCAAGTCATGGAGGACATGCTTAGAGCATACTGTTGTCGTGAGCTGAAGAGGTGGATTCAATACTTACCTTTGGTTGAATTTTCCTACAATGCTTCTTACCAACAAAGCATTCAGATGACCCCTTTCCAAGCATTGTATGGTCATGACTGTCGAAGTCCCCTAAACTTTTTAGATCCAACCTTAAGGGTTGAAGCTTCAAGGCAAATGTTGGAAGAGATGGATGACCAAATAAAGTCAATAAGACAAGACATCCAAGTGGCCAAGGATAGACAGAAGGCATACGCGGATTTGAAGCATCAAGATAGAATCTTCAAAGAAGGAGACATGGTCTTCATTCGCGTACGCCCTAAGAAGAGTTCCCTATCCTTAGGAGATTGCAAGAAGCTAAGTCCAAGATATTGTGGACCATACAAGATCCTCAAATGCCTAGTGCAGCTCCCTGAGAACCTAAAGGTTCACAATGTATTCCATATCAGCCTATTGAAGAAATATGTACCTAATCCTAACCATGTACTTGATGACCAACAAGTTGTAATGCCTAGTCAAGGAGTCCTTGAACTAAGGCCTAACAGGATCTTAGATGTTAAGTAGAGACAACTAAGATCCAGAACCCTGAGAGAATGCCTCATCCAGTGGAAAGATTATCCCGAAGAGGATGCCACTTGGGTAGATAAAGGCACTCTCAACCATCAATATCCCCAGTTTATCTTGAGATGAGGACATCTCGATTCCTCTAAGGGGGAGAGAATGTAAAGTTCTAAATTTTCTTCTTTGCGTGAACTAACCCTTATAGGAAAGGGGGATAATGATATGGCAATTTTGGTAATTTCTTTACGCTACTGCAAAATTTTTTTCCTTATCCCCCCCAGCCGACAGTCATGCTGGAGGGGGAGGGGAATAGAAAGGAGGTGGAAGCTCCTCGGTGGAGCTCGCAAGTGGTAGTGCCATGCCTCTCGACATGTAGAGAGGGAGGATCCTCCCTCCCCTCCCCTATTTAAATAGGAGGAGGCACTGCCATAGGGGGTAGCTGGATACGTGAGGAGAGATCGAGAAGAGAGGGCTGCTGCTAGCCGTGAGGGAGAGAAGAATCTCTTACGCGGGAAAGTGGTGAGCTGGGTGGGCGCTGCTGTGAAAGGGAGTACGGTGCTGTGGACGAGGGGCTGCCATGCAGCCAGCGGGAGTCACCACCAGACTGCCAGAGGGAGAGGAGGAGATTCTGCACGCCGCCACACTGCGTAAGGGAGCCATCTTCCCCCCACGTGGAAAGTTTCTGGAAGCTCAGAAGCTTCCAAGGGGGGGCCTTCTTAAGCCCCCTTCCTGTGCGTCATCAAATCCCCTCCCCTAGGTTTTTTAAAGTTCTCTTAACCCCCTTTTTCTTGGGCTCCCCTCCTATTTTATAAACCCTTAAGCCCCCTCTCCCATGGGTGTTGGAACCCCCGTGTCTAAACCCTTAATCCTCCTCTCTCATGGGTGTTCGAACCCCCGTGTCTAAACCATTAAGCCCCCTCTCCCATGGGTGTTGGAACCCCCAGGTCTAAACCCTTAAGCCCCCCTTTCCCATGGGTGTTGGAACCCCCGTGTCTAAACCCTTAAGGCCCCTTTCCCGTGGATATTGGAATCACTCCCCCTTCCCCCCCCCCCCCCCCCCCCCCCGTGTTAATCCCTTAGACCCCTATCCCTTGGCTTTGGAACCACCCCCTTTCCCCCCCGTGTTTAAACCTTCTCCAGCCCCCTTCCTTTGTGGGGTATTGAAACCCCTTTCCTCTAAATTTCCCGAAAGGTCCTTAGACCCTTATAACCTTTATGGTTATTATTTTCCCTTGGAGTTTCCCCCTTGGGGTCTTCCGCTATAAAAGGTTACTCCAAATAACCTTTTCATTTTTCCCCATGTTTTGTTAAAAATCCCCCTTACACCATGCAAAAATAACCCTTGGAGCTCTCCCATACCTTGTTCTTTTCCACACCTTTCTATTCCCCGTTCGTGCAAGTTACAAAGGCCATTAAGCCTTCCCCATGGCTTCAATGGGTCTTAGTCGTGAGAAATTTTGAAGCACCCCCTTTCGAAATCCCTACTTCAAGGAGGGAGCCTTCTAAAACTACTTTTGACAGACGGTGCAAGGGAGCGATGCTGGAATTCCAAAGAGGAGTTGTAAAGATGCTTCCACGTCCAAAAGACTACAATTGTGATGCCTCCTAAGAAAGTCCAAGGCGCAGCCGCGGGAGGGTTGTCTCCCAACATCCACGTGGATATCTCACCCCAAACTCAGGTTTTCCTTCCAAATTTTTATTTGGTATTGTTGTAATTCAATCACGCAAGGTTAATTGTTAGAAATAGGATATATCTTTTGTCCTCAATGCTCACGACGAAGGAACTTAGTCATCAATACTTTTAAATGAAACATGCAAAATAAAGAAAGCATAAATGCATTTCTAGCAAATAGCTTTATGCATTGAAATGAATTATAAGCTAGATTATTACCCATTAAAATAGTATACTTATGTTAAGCCTAGAAGTATAAACTGCATCTCGCACTATTAAACCATACCCTCTTCGCAATGAATCATCATGAAAAGTGCAAAGCATGAAATGATTCTTACGATGCATAAACTCTATGAAATTATCGTTTGTCAATTGCATAAATTATCAAGTAAAAGGTTGCTTATTTAGCATAAATTTTGTTCGCAAAGTAAAGGGAAGATTAGTTAAAATTAACCTAACCTATGCCTGACCTCAAATTGAAAGTTAGGGTTGAAAAATCAATTTACGAATAGACAACAAATCTTGTGGAAGTAATCTCAAAATTATCTTTGAGAGTTAACCAAATTGGCATAAACCTAAAACACCTAAACTGCGGAGTACTCGTTTCGAAAAAGTTGAATTCCAAAGAATTCACTAGGGAATTTTATACGTGACCTAATAGTACGTATTGTTGAAACTGATATTCCTATACCTTAAATACTTGCCCACCGTCACTGAATTTAGGGACAGTGAAAATGTAATTGGAAAGTGAGCTAGGGTTTGTCCCTAAGAATCTTACAAGATGAAACTTGGAAACCCTGTTGAGAGAGAGAGAGAGTATGAGAGAGATACACAAGACATGCTCCCAAAGAATGATTCATATTGATGTAGAGTTAGTATATATTGGTGAGACCCAAGTCAAGTGAGAGATGATATATATAGTTGTAACATCCCCACTCAAACAAAGGTCTCTCACTGCGAGTGAAAAAACCCTTGGGGAGAACAAGGGAAAAACCCGATCCCTACACATACCTACGATACAAAAATGATTTACTATAAAGTTTTCTTGAATACAATGATACATGCCTCAATTAGTGAGACAAGAACTTGGAACAATACCAAGTGCATGTCTTAATGAACTAAAGCGAGCTTCACTAAGAGCTTTTGTGAAGATGTCTACAACCATTTGATCACTGGGACAATGCTCCACCATAATGGAACCTTTCTTGACTTCATGTCAAACATAATGATAATGAATAGCAATATGCTTTGATTTACTATGTTGTATATAGTCTTTGGTAAGACTAATAGAACTTTGGTTATCGCATCGAAGAGGTGTACTAGATGATGAAGGATGTCCCAAATCTGCAAGTAGTTGTCAAAGCCAAACTAGCTCGCGAGTTGCTAATGATGCAGCAACATATTCGGCCTCAGTTGTAAAAACCGCAACACATCGTTGTTTCTTGCTGGACCAAGAAACCAAACATCCATTTACAAAGAAATAATTCCCACTTGTAGATCGCATGGATAAGTGTGAACTTTCCCAATCAACATCTGTATATCCAATAAGGTCAAGAGAAGTTGAAGAAGATAAAGAAGAATCCTCTCGACGATGATAAATAAGACCAAATTTCTTAGTACCCTTGAGGTACTTACGAATACATTTTGCAGCACTCCAATGAATAGTGGAAGGGAAAGAAAGATACTGTCCCAAAAAGTTAGCTGCAAATAAAATATCCGGTCTTGTGTTTAAACCAATAAATTGAAGACAACCAACAAGATTAGCAAAATGTTGATGAATGGTTGATTCTTCGTTGTGTGTTATAGATGTACCCTTGGTAGAGCTTGAAAGAATGGGAGTGTTGGCAGAGTGCGCATTTGTCAACCCAAACTTCTTAACAATATCATTAATAAACTTTGTCTGGCAAAGAAGAAGAATGCCTTGTTGTCGGTGTCATTGAACTTGAATACCCAAAAAAAAAAGTATCTCACCAAGATCCACCATTTCAAATGCAGTCGATAAAAGCTTCTTCATAGCATCCAAGAAAGCAATATTATTTGACACAAGAATAGTATCATCAACATATAGAGCAAGAATAATAAAATATTTTTCCTCCCTTTTGATGTAAAGATTTGGGTCAGCAAAACATGCAACAAAACCTTTAGATGTGAGAAACTGATCAATCTTAATATACCAAGCACAAGAGGCTTGCTTCAATCCATATAATGCACGATGAAGCTGGCATACAAGATGCTTCTTTCCTGCAATCATAAAACCTTCAGGTTGCTCCATATAGATTTCTTCTTCAAGATCTCCATTGAGAAAAGCCGTTTTAACACCCATTTGGTGAATTTCTAGATCAAATAGTGTTGCAAAAGCCAAAATCATACGAATAGTTGTGGAGCGCACAACGGGAGAAAATGTTTCTTAATAATCTACTCCTGCAATCTGTGAGTAACCTTTTGCAACAAGTCATGCTTTGAACTTATCAAATGAGCCATCAACTTTGGTCTTGGTTTTATAAACCCATTTACATTTGATAGGAACACGATTTGGGGGGAGTTCAGTAAGAATCCATGTACCTTTGGAGATTAAAGAATCGTACTCAGCTTGCATAGCTTCATGTCATTGATCCCTTTGAGACGAATTGATAGCTTCCATAAACGATATTGGATCCTCTTGGACAGACATAGCATCATCAAAGACATCATATTCAATAGAATAGAATCCATGCTCTATCTCAATAGGAAGATCGACATAGATCTCCAAATTTTCATCAATCTTCTTTGGAGGTGAAGGAGGTTTATGATCATCAGAATTAGTAGAATCACAAAGCAAGTAAGGAAATGCATTAAGCAAAGACTGTGTATCATCTGAAACATCTGACGACCATGTGCCACCCATAGTCTTCTCATCAAATATAGCATCACGACTAATGATAACCTTTTGAGTAGAAGGATCTTAAAATTTGTAACCGTTGGAATGATCTAAATAACCAAGAAAAATAACCTTCAAACCTGGAGGATCCAACTTATGTCGAGTGTCCTTAGGCACATGAGTATAAGCAATGCAGCCAAATGTGCGAAAGTGAGAGACTGAAGGTGTCTTCCCTGTCCAGATTGTTATAGGAATTTTACCAGCAGGTTCAGTAGTTGGAAGATGATTTTGAATAAAAACAGCTGTTAGAAGTGCTTCAGTCCAAAACTTTCGAGATAAACCAAAGTGTATAAGCATGCAACGTATAGCATTAAGAATAGTGCGATTTTTACGCTCAGCAACACCATTTTGCTGAGGAGAATAAGGAATTGTAAACTCATGATGAATACCTTGATCCTTACAGAAGTCATCAAATAGATTGGATACATATGCACCGCCATTGTCACTGCGAAGTGTCTTTATAGAGAATCCAGTTTGAAGCTCCAACTTATCTTGTATTGTTTAAATATAGATAAAGCCTCAGACTTATGTCGAAGAAGATAGACATGTATGTACCGTGAGAAATCATCAATGAAAGTTATAAAATATCGATATTGAGACTTTTAGGCAGGAAAAGGACCACAAATATCGGTATGAACCAAATCCAAGAGAGCACAGGAATGTGATGAAGTAGAAGTGTGGAAAGGCAAACGATGGTGTTTTCCAAGTGCACATTACTCACATATTCCCATACGTGGATGAGATTTAAGATCCATACCTTGCACAAGACCATGACGATGAAGATCAAGAATTTTGGCAAAATCGGAGTGTGCAAATCGTTGATGCCATAATTTGCAATCTGCATCTCCAGGGGCAGTAACAACATTTGCAACTGTATCATTCAATGATAGCTCAAATAGATTACCATGTCGAGGAGCCACTGCTATAGTATGCATGTCTTTCTCTATACGACATTGATTATGATCAAAGCCAACAAACAAACCAAGATCAACTAGACGAGCAACAGAAAGAAGATTTCTTTGCAAATCTGGAACATGAAGAACTCCTCTTAATATTCTAGTGGATGAAACAATCCCCAGATATAAATCACCCACTCCTTTGACTTGACAAGTTGTATCATCCGCAAGGTAAACAAACTTCTTGACAGGAAGAGAATGATAATTGTGAAGCCACTGCGATTGGTATGTCATGTTTCTAGTGGCACCTGAATCAACGATGAATAGAGAACCATCATGAACACTGAAGTACCTTTTCTAGAGAGATATCATGATGGACGAAATTGAGCTCCTGATGAGTATGATCATCATCAGTTGTAGTTTGTTGAACAATATAAGCTCGAGAACGTTCTTCATCATATCTGCGTTTATAACAACAACGAGATGGATGATCTGTATGTGCACAATAATCACAAGGAGGAAAACTTTTGGACGAGCGAGGTTGCTTTGTAGTAACTCCATGCTCCTCATCATATTGACGTGCCCAGCACAATCAGAAGCCACATGGCCTTTCTTATCACAATAAGAACAATGTTTGTTAGGATAAGCAAGACGAGAAGATTTACTACCTTGATTAGGGCATCCACCCTGTTGAAAACGTGAAGCGGGACGCTTGCGAGCAACAAAAGCAGCATCAAAATCCCTTTGTTCGCGAGTGACCAAAACAGCATCAGATTTTTCCAAATGATGCTCATGACGTTGAGAATATTCAATAAGAGATATACATGCTTTGTCAAAGTGGATATCATCCTTGTTAGATAAAATAGTGATGATATTGTCATATAAAGGATCTTTGATGGTATGAAGAAGTTGAGTAACAATCTGATTTTTAGCAACAGGAGCACCGGTAGCACCAAGTTGATTGACAATGTCTTTAAAAGCCTCGATATGAGAGTGCATAGAAGTACCAACCTTATATTGAAGATTCTTCAAACAAGTTTGGAGATATAAAATTTTGGTGACCGATTTCTTCTCAAACGTTGAGATAAGATACTCCCAAACAGCATGAGAGGTTTCCAGATGAAAGACATCCAACATATGTGAGTCAGGAAGTGCAGACAATATATAACGACGAGCCGCTTTGTCACGACAAATCCAATCAGTATGATCAATTTTCCATTGTTCAAATAATGGACCATCAGTAATCACAGAATTGTTATTCATCACATCAATAGGTTGAACTGGGCAAGACAGGTTGCCCAAAACAATATCAAATAATTTGTCACCTTCAAGAATTAGCATCATCTTTGCTTTCCACCCAGGAAAGCCTTGTCCTTGGAAGAAGGGAACCGAACGTTGGCCAGGCGAATATCCGTTAACAATTATGCAATTGGCCATGCCAGTATGTCTAGAGAAAACAAATAAGATGAGATCGCAGAATCTGCAAACCATGATCAAGACGAGCGTAGTTGAGATGTATGACAATCAAAATAGGGAGATGCACGTAAGAACGACCAAAATAGAGAGGCGTAACGTGCAAGACGAGATGATGCATATAAGAAAAGTGCTATTTCGGTCGAGCAAAGAATGTGAACGATAATAAAACATCGCTAAAAATAGCAAGATGTTTGCTTGTCATAATCAACATCATTAACAAAGACGAAAAACTAACAAACTTTAATTGGGGATTAACGAACTATAATTAGAATTACAGTTTTAAACAAAGAATCGCAGATTTGAGTAGAATTGCTGTCTTGAATCCTAAACTGTCATAACTTTTGATCCAGAACTTCGATTGACAAGCGGTTTTGACAGGATTTGAGAGCATGACGAGAGCTATGCATCTAGACAAAATTAACTAATACTTCTAATTTGAATAAGTTCATGTATCAAATCATCACTTGTGCAAAGAATTCAATCACGTATAAACTATGAAACAACTTATCTTCGTTGTTGTTGCTACGCATCCATAGCTCTGATACCATGTTGAGAGAGAGAGAGAGTATGAGAGAGATATTGTAATATATTAAATATATAAAAACAAAAAAAAGCCTTCATGGCGGCACATCGTGCTGGTGCATCGTGCTGGAGCATCGAGCTGGAGCGTGAAAGGGGGGATGGAGGAGCCAGCAAGCTCCTTGCTGGAGCTTGCTCGGCTCCTTTGCCATGCGAGCTGACAGGCAAGGGGGGAGGATTCCCTCCCCTCCCCTATTAAAGAGGGAGGGCCGCATGGTTGAGGGAGAGGAGGAGGAGAAGAATATACACGTCACCCTGCTTGATTGTTGCCGCCACCAACTACCGCTGCCGCCTATCACCTCCAGCTTCCCTCTCCACAGCGCCACCGTCAGACTTCTCATCCCCCCCGCTAGATTGTCTCCCCCCCCTCTTGCCACGTGATAAAGGAAGCTTCCTTGTAGAAGCTTCCTAAGGGGGGGCTAATCAAGTCCCCATTCACCCCCTCATATCCCTTCCTGTGCTTTTTCATTCTCCCTCCCCCGGGTTTTTAAAACCCTCAAGTTCCCCTTCCTATACCCTTCCTTACCCTTTTCATTCCCTCCCAGTTCTAACCTTTAGAAACCCTTTGCCCCCCTAGCATCCCTCGAAAGCCACCTTAGCCCAAATTCCCTTGACCTCAAAAACCCTTAATCCCCGTGCCGAAATCCATAAGTCCCATCTTTCTTTGAAACCCTGTGTTTTAACCCTCATATTTCTTTACTTCATACACCCCTAAGCTTTTTTTTAAAACCCCGTGTCCCCTTTCTACTTACATGCCTTTTCCCCCATACTGTAAACCCTTATATTATCTTTCAAATTTTCCTTTGGGTTTGAAAAAAACCCTAAGTCCTTTCACGCCAGTGCCAAAGATCTCCCAAGGGCTTTCATAAATGTTGTGAAGCCACATTCACACATAACTTTTTCCACCATGATTATATCCTAGAGACCCTTTTTCTCTTAAGCTTTATAAACCCTTTTCCCTCTTCGAAGAAGCTAAGATTTTAGAGGTCTTATTATCCCTTGTCGTGGTCAACTTTTTGAATGAATTCTTGGCTCAAGAGGGAGATGGTGGAAATCTAAAAGAAAGAGTAAGAGCTGCCTTTACGTTCCAACTGCAATGCCGCCTAAGAAAGTTTAAGGAGTAGCTGCGAGAGGGTCATCTCCCGGTATACATGTGGATATCTCACCCCAAAACTAGGTTTTTCCTTCTTGGTTTTATATCGGGTTTTAAGTCAAATCATGTAAAGATAAATTGTTAAGGATAGGATATATTTTTTCCGAGTTATTTACAATGAAGGAGTTCAGTTTAATTGAACAAATGATCATGTATAGAACGTAGTTTCCTTCGAATAGCATCATGCATTTATAACGAATTACGAACAAGATTATCTACTTACTATAGTAGTATATTTTAGTTAAATTCATGAAGGTATAAAAGTTGTATCTTGCACCATTAACCCTATTCTTTTTGCAACGAGTCATGATGAAATTCATGAAAGGTTTTTTTTACGTTGCTCAAATTACTAGGAAGTTATCATTGCTAATTGCATATCTTGGCAAGGAAAAGAATATTAATTGGCATAAGTTTTGTTTGCAAGGAAAAAGGAAAATTAAATTGAATTTACCTACCACAAAGCAATAAAGTTTATGAGTGAAAAATCAATTGTCACAAGGATAACAAATCGTGCCAAGGTGATCAATATTTCCTTCCAAAAGATAACCAAATCAATCTAAATTTAGAAATACCATGCTGCAAATATGCCTTGGAAATGATTTAAAGACCAAAGAAACGTTTATACCTTAAACACTTGACTACCTTCCTTGATTGTAATTTTGTAAAGGTAAAAGAACTAGGGTTGTCCCTGAGGTTCTTAAAAAGAGACCCTAGAGCTTTAAGAATCTAAAATGGATTATTTCATCGCAGGACTTGCGCAACAAGTACGAAGTCATTTAGTCTTGTGATTGATTCACAAGGAGAAAGGATAAATACCCTCAACAAGGATGGCAGATCCTTACGCAAGTTATCTTGCAAAAGGATGTATTCTTGGATATCCTTCTAAATAAGGAAAGTTATAAACCGGAAACTAAAGTATCTAATGAACTTTAGGGTTGACCAAGTTGGGTTAATAAGGTACGCCCTAACCCAGAATACCTATACTTCAGGTTGAAGGCCTGAAGGGAGAGGCAGTTTCAGTTACCCCCGACTGCCTGCCTTACCCTAACCAAGGGGGTTGTTGACCGCCCGGGAACGTGGACCGAACCCACCGCAAGAGGTCTCTCTGTTGAGCTCTACTTGGAGCATGAGGACGCTTGGGTGCCAGGGGGGCTTTGGCCGTAAATCCCTCGCCTTCTGGGTCCTGCACAAGAGGCTAACGTGACTCGGGATTGGATCTCGAGGCCCACATACTAGTCTACGGGCAGAAGCTTGGAATAGTGATCACTGTGGATTACTGGATAGCCTTCGGGCAGATTATGGACAAGCCTACGGGCGGAACTCCTTGTATTTCAAAGATAAAAATGATGATATGTTAATAAAGAACTTGTTTGATATTGTTTTTCTATGTCACGTGATAAGATTACGTGAAGGAATCGGTGTTTAATGGATTAATTAAAGAAGCTGGTTGTTACATGTCAAATTAATGTGTTAGATAATTACATAACTAAAAAAACCGAGGAAAGTGCGGAGGATGGGCCATAGGTCCGTCCTGCGGTTGGGTGGTCCCGGTTAGCCCGGGAACTTTTCTCAAAGAACAACGGGATGATCGTCAAAGAAAACGAATAACAAAAGCGATGACCTAGAGTTATGTCTTAACCGATTTACGTTGTTTTAGGGGAACGGAATGGGACTATGCCTTATGGCAGAGAGGTTGAGCTTTGCATCCCTCTCGTTTCCCATTCTCCTTGAACCAAGTGCAACGTGAATCCGCTTCAGACCTGGCATTTTTGCGTAAAGTAGTTTGCTTGGGTCCGACGCTAGTTGCTGTTAGGTAATGACCAATTAAGAAAACCCTAATTCCCGTCGATCCTAAGTGGGAATGGCTAGGATACTTCCCCTACGTGGCAGACGCGGGAAGACCTAGATCACAAGTCCCATATCATTGCATGGGAGTGCCGGGCTGAGCTTTCTAGACATCCTTTCCGATGGACTGCTAAGACATGTCCTGGATGATACTAGTGGACACGTTACAGATACACAAGACATGCTCCCAAAGAATGATTCATATTGATGTAGAGTTAGTATATATAGGTGAGACCCAAGTCAAGTGAGAGATGATATATATAGTTGTAACAAACCCTAGGCCTAACGATGTCAGCCTAGTAACCTGAAAAAGATTGTTTCGTGACTCCATTGTCTCATAGTTCGATGTGACACCTGAGTAACAAGTGCGGAGTCATATGATCTTGTGATTTGATCACAAGGGAATGGCCAAGTTCTCGCAATGAAGTTGGCATGTCCTTACGCAAGTGATCTTGCAAGAGGAAGAATAATCATCCTAATTTAGTAGTCTTTCTTGAGTAAAGAAGATTGATTGGAAACTAAAGACCAGCCGATAAACTGAAGTAACCAATGAACTTAAGGTTTGACCAAGTTGGGTTAATAGGGTATGCCCTAACCTAGGATATAGGGGATCTTGCCAAGTTGCAAGTCATCTCGGATCGAGTGCTGGATGCATTCGAAAGGAAGGATTCATTCCTTAGCAGTTTTCCAACAAAAACAATCAATGGAAATGTTTGTGCTTGCTACAGATCTTAGAGCACTGTTTGGCTTTGTTGGATCAATGAATTAAAAGAAAAATGGATATCTATACTTCAGGTTGAAGCCTTGAAGGGAGAGGGAGCTTCAGTTACCCTCGACTGCTTGCCTGACCCTAACCAAGGGGGTTGTTAACCGCACCGGACATGTGGACCGAACCCGCCGTGAGAGCTCTCTCCGTTGAGTGCTACTTGGAGCAGGAGGACGCTTGGGTGCCAGGGGGGCTCTGGCCGTAAATCCCTCGCCTTCCGGGCCCTACACAAGAGGCTAACGTGACTCGAGATTGGATCTCGAGGCCCGCATACTAGTCTACGGGTGGAAACTTGGATTAGTGATCCCTGTGGATTGCTGGATAGCCTTCGGGCGGATTGTGGATAAGCCTACCGACTGGACTCTTTGTATTTCAAAGATAAATATGATAACTTGTTAATAAGGAACTTTTCTGATATTGTTTTTCTATGTCAAGTGATATGATTACGTGAAGGAACTAGTGCCTAACGGGTTAATTAAAGAAGCTGGTTGTTACATGTCCAACTAATGTGTTAGGTAATTAAATAACTAAAACAACCCAAGGAAAGTGCAGAGGATGGGCCATAGGTCCGTCCTACGGATGGGTGGTCCCGGTTGGCCGGGAACTTTTCTCAAATCACGATGGTGGACAACAGGAAGATCGTCAAAGAACACGAACAACAAAAGCATTGACCTAGAGCTATGATTAAACCCGATTTACACTGTTTTTAGGGGAACGGAATGGGACTATGCCTTATGGCAGAGAGGTTGAGCTTTGCCTCCCTCTCGTTTCCCATTCTCCTTGAACCAAGTGCAGCGTGAATCCGCTTCGGACCTGGCATTTCTACGTAAAGTAGTTCGCTTGGGTCTGACGCTAGTTGCCGTTAGGAAATGACCAATAAAGAAAACCCTAATTCAAGTCGAGATTCTAAGTGGGAATGGCCGAAATACTTCGGCTACCTGGCAGACGCAGAAAGCCCTAGATCGCAAACCCCGTAACATTCCATGGGAGTGCTGGGCGGAGCTTTCTAGACATCCTTTCCGATGGACTGCTAAGACATGTCCTGAAGATACAAATGGACACGTTACAGCTTGGCTATCCTTATGAGGACATGACATTCTTACAACCACACTATATTTTAGAAACAGTTAAAGAATAATCTTGAAGTTTCTCGTAAAATAGTACTTGAGCTATTAAGGAGTTGTACTAATGGTGACGGATTGAATTTATAATGTCTTGACTCCCGTGCCTAATCACACTGTGCGAAATTATAGCTACACTAATGAGATTATAGTACATAATTTAGAAACATTGGTATAACCTCTTAGGATCAACTAGTTATTATGACTATCATGATAGAGAAGATTATCATGAGTACCATTACAGTGAGAGATATACATCTTTCTTACCTTAGATCAGACCTAAGCTTGGAAACTGCACATTACCAAGCGATCAATGATGGAGATGTGAAATATTGTAGTATCACACTACAAAACTAGAGTATTGCTTCTTTTGCTTGAAGTCTGCACCTTGCGCTAGCTTAAAGCGCAAAGCACAAACTCGTCTTGTGAAAGGAAAAAAAAGAAAAAGAAGTGGTACGTTGAACAAACAGGCGGGAACCCCAAAATGTAAAGGAGGGAAGCCTATTCGTTTTTTGGCTAACGGTAGGATGAGAAATTTATTTTTCTAAATCTTCATTTTATGATAGGTTTAGATTTCTCTTTTTTTCACAAAATCTTCATTCTATGATTTCATAATTTCTTATTGTTATGATATACTATAGTTAAAGAAGATTCTTGAAATTTATTGCAAAATAATACCCGAGCTATCAAGGAGTGGTGATGGTGACCGATTAAATTTTTAATGTTGACTCCTATGCCTAATCACACTAGGCCTAATCACATGACCGATTAAAAGTAAAGGAAAGAAACTATAACTTTTTTTTGCATAGGCTCGCAAGTGGTTGGCATGCTAGCGCACTGGCTCTTATGCTTCAGGCTTCACAATCAACAACTATTTATAAGCTCCATCATGCAAACGGAGCTTGGAATGTCTAAAATATGAGAAACATTTATTGATTTAGCAAATTTTTCTCTTATATTCAAAGGGAATTTCTATAATGTTTTTGAGTAATGTAGCTTTCTAGTTATATCCAAAAGCCATTGTAGTGATAGCAATGTAATCAAGTTAATCTTTCTAATAATCAAGTCACATATTCAATTGTTTCCAAAAAAGAACCATTTCATATTAGGATAGAATAGAGATAAGTACATGAGGATTTCCTAGGTTTAAGTACTAACACAAAATCAATAAAGCAACTAAAAGACCCAACTCATCATTTATGGAGGAACATTAGATGAATTGATGGGATTCTATGGCAAGTATATTTCCATGTATGTATGGGTAGTAAAAACAATACACATGATTTGATTGGCCAACTTACAATGAGGTCTCGTCTCATCTTATTATAGTTTCCTAAAAGATAAGGTTCATCTATATTCCTAGAATAGTGAGTAATCCAAAAAAATTTCAACCTCATCATAGACCTTTCAAGGATTCCATCTAAACCTCCTATCTTCTAAAGCTCCTATCCGAATCTCCTATCTTGTAAAGGAGGGAAAATATATTATTTTTTGGCTAATGGTAGGATGATAATTATATTTTTCTAAATCTTCATTTTATGGTAGGATTAGATTTCTATTTTTTTCACAGAGTCTTCATTCTATGATCTTATAATTGCTTATTGTTGAGAGCTATCCACATGTGTATGTATATTTAAAGGCACATACTCTTACTCAAAGTGTACATGCTCGAGGGGGGGGGGGGTCACTAATGAATATATGTTTATATAATATGAGTTCAAAATAAGGGGTTTTTAAAACACATTTTTTTACATTTTTTACCTACAAAAGGGTGTCATATAAAGGGGTTACTTACAAATTCAATAGAAAAGGGTTGTGTTTTATTCAAGAAAAATTTACAGATCAGGATATTTATAAATAGGCCATTAACAGACATTATATAGAGAGAACATATATATAGTGAACCCCCCAGTGTACACGAGAGAGAGAGAGAGAGAGAGAGAGAGAGAGAGAGAGAGAGAGAGAGAGAGAGAGAGAGAGAGAGAGAGAGAGAGAGAGAGATGCATGATTGCCTTTTATAGGCAATCATGTATCTCTCTTTACAAATATTTTTTTTGAGTTTTGTAGATAAACTCCTCGGTAGACACATATAGTGTGTTTGGGGTTCAACTCCCTTTGAGTTTAGTCTCCTAATCACCTTTTGTAGATTTGATATGTGAAACCTGCACAAAGATATGGTTACAAAGATATGTGCAACCACAAAGGTATGACTTTTGTAGACAATGAGGTCACTACATGTGAGAAGAGGTTTTCTCTAAAATTTTCCCAAAGCATTTCAAAGCTTCATCATGATTCCTATCTATCAACCTAAATAGTAGCAAATCAAGCCAGTCCAAGAGACTACGTTCAATACTAGAAGAAACTTCTCATAATTTCAGACTTTCTATCTTTCATCCAAATGCAAGGATTACCTCGAATCATAGCAATGGTGTGCATGTGCAAAGGAGCCTTGAGATAGCAATTGTATGACTTTACGAGATAGGACCCAACAATTGTTGTAGCTAGCTTATATTAGGCCATGAAGAGAATCACCAACAACTATTGCAACTACCTTGTTTCAAGCCCTGGAGATATTGTAAGAGCCACTTGAGCTTGATGACTAGGAAATGGGACTAGAACTATCTTATTCAATGGTGTATTTCTCATATGGCATGGACATCACTAATGTCTCAATAGCAAAAATTGATATTGGACCTTAGTTGGATCTCTTTCTCATCTCTTTGCACCATGAAAATCTAAAAAATGTATTGAACCATAATGCAAGGCAAAAACTCCTCCTTTCTCACATAAAGCTTGGTACCAAGGTACTTGATGAGCTCATTCTGGATGACTTTTTGCACCATGTACACTGAGAGTGTGCTCTTTTCTTGGATTTCTCTTTTAATCAACATTCTTTATTTTTCAAATCTTCTTCCTTCTATGTTCATCTTGCCCGCCTTTCTTGTGCTAAGACTATGTTTACTATTGTACCTCTACTTTGACATGCTTGCACTTTGTATCTTCAATGATTATTAGAAGCATAGGTCCAAAGTCCGGGGTAAGGAGTTTGGGCCTCATCTTATAATATTACCTTGTTGCTAACTCACTTGATTGTTGCCAATTTAGTTTGGAAGGTTGTAGTGAGTAGGTGTTCCTTCATGTGAATTAGTATATAGGTTGGTGAATTGATTGGAGGGGGACCAAATGTCATTGATGAGAACCTACTCTTGGTTAAAGTGGAAGAGTGCAATTACCTCTTATAGTTTTGAGGGAAGCTACATTCATATGGATGCTTGATGGTATGGCCAATTGCATAGTGACTTTGATTGTCATGAGACCCTTTGGTGCAAGTGGAAGGGTAATTAGGTTTCAGATGGTGTGGGTGTCATCTTGGAGCATAGGCTTGCAAGTGGTTGGCATGCTAGTATATTGGCTCTTATGCTTCAGGCTTCACATGCAAACAAAGCTTGGAATGTTTAAAATATGAGAAACATTTATTCATTTAACAGAGTTTTCTCTTATATCCAAAGGAAATTTCTATAATGTTTTTTAGTAATGTGGCTTTCTAGTTATATACAAAAGTCATTGTAGTGATAACAATGTAATCAAGTTAACATTTCTAATAATCAAGTCACATATTCAATTATTGCCAAAAAAGAACCATTTCATATTAGGATAGAATAGAGTATAAGTGCATGAGGATTTCCTAGGTTTGAGTACTAACAAAAAATTTTCAATAAAGCAACTAAAACTGTCAACTTATCATTTATGGAGGAGCATTAGATGAATTGAAGGGATTAAATGACAAGTATATTTCCATGTATTTATGGGTAGTGAAAACAATATGCATTATTTGATTTGGCCAACTTATAATGAGGTCTCATCTCATCTTATGATAGTTTCCTTAAAGAGAAGGTCCATTTATGCTGCTAGAATAGTGAATAATCCAAAATGTTTTCAACCTCTTGTGATAGACCTTGCAAGGATGTTATCCAAACCTCCTATCTTGTAAAGCTAAAATTATTGGTCAATCTAACAGCCATTGTGATAGTTTTGTGCCATTTCTCTAATTGATATAGTAGTTGAAGAAATATGCAAGACATGAACCTTTTCTAAATACCCAAAACAAACAAAAAAGGGGCAATGCTCTAGCACATGCACATGCACCCTGGTTCCTTTAGAAGTTTTTGGTTAACACAACACAACACCACACACACACACACACATTTTTAAAGGATATACCATTACATAAACTGGTAAGTTTTCCTTTTTTGTCTGCCTTCACACTGACACACACAAATACAAATTTAATGTAATGGTATATCCTTTAAAAATCAGAGAAAGAGAGAGAGAGAGAGAGAGAGAGAGAGAGAGAGAGAGAGAGAGAGAGAGAGAGAGAGAGAGAGAGAGAGAGAAAGAGTGTGTGTGTGTGTATGTATGTGTGTGTGTGTTAATTTAGTAAATCTATTACATTTGATAGCATTGAATAGGCTTATGAGGTTATCTTAAGTTTTGCGCAAGCATGAAAACATTCAAGTGTCATTAAAGATGGATAACATGCATGCACATTCATATTTAATCATCCATATGCAAAGAAATAAGGATTGAAATCATGTGCATGTGTGTGTCTTGAATTTAAAAGTTTTATGCCTTACAAAGATCAAGCTTCTTACCTAAGTTGTACATTTACCAATTTGTATAAAATATATCTCTCTTGCAATACATACCATGTGCATGCATGACTTTGATAAATGAAAGTGCATCTAATTAATGCATGATTATCGAGATATCAAACATAAACCATGCATGAGAATATGAATAGATGGATTTGCAGGAATTGAATTGACAAGTTTGTGTCTTAATAGTTTTGTATATTTCTAATGTTACCATAATAAAATCTCCATATTACCTACTACATCACACTACAGTTCTATAGATCCCCATCTTTGCATTGCAAAAGTATGTTTGTTGCAAACAATGGCTACAATAATGAAAGCTTATTCCATCATTGCCTATAAATGAAATAGTGTGTTCTAGATGAAAAACATGCAAGAGGAGATTGAGACATAACCTACACTAATAACTCTCCTATACTTGGTAACATAGGTTGAGGCATGACACACTAGCATAACATGCTTGCAACAAGTATTAATTTCTTAGCTTGGTTATATAAACATTAATATTTTCTATGGCTAAAAAAATATTTGTTTGCTTTGCTATAAAGACACTTATTTTATTTTTCTAGCTTTATATACATCTATCTAGTAAAATTAAAATACTAGTTTATATCCAAAAATTCCTACATAATAATTAGAAAAAATTCATACATTTACTAAGTAAGAGCCATTTTACTAGTTATAGCTTTATTTCTATGTAGTAAATTTAAAAACGTAGTTTGAATATGAAAATTCCTACTTACTAAACTAGGAAAATTTGTTCATTTACTATATGCAGATTCTTTTACTATCTAGTATTGTGTCTAAAGTTCCTTGTGATTAGGCTATGGCTGCATGTTTGTCTGCAGCACCTGATCTCATGAACAATATTTTTCCATCCTTAATTGATCAGTCTCCCCTGCAGAAGCCATGACTGTAATGGGAGCCAGGCTTGATCAATATAACGAATCAGTCGTAGCTTGCAACAATAGCTCTTATCTAAGCTCTTAGTATGGGTCTTTCTTTTATGGGGACGTGCCGGTAACTCTCGGTTGCTTGCCAGTTCTGCTAATTGTAAATTGGACTAATTTTTGAGCTTGGAGATGAATAAATTTATAAATACATCCCTTGTGGAGCACTCATACAAGGCATGGGGGGAGATTGTATCCAATTCATCTTTTTGTCTCATGTCGTGCAAAACCTTCTTCTTACTTTATGAGTTTTAGTAGAGTTCTTTGTTCTTGGGGACCTTTCGACGTTCACTACATGTGCATACATCATCCGATTTTCCCATTAGTGGTATCAGAGTGCAACGTTCTAAATTTCTTTTTCCGCATGAACTACCTCTATTAGGAAAATAATGATATAGCAATTTTTAAGGATAAATGAAAATTTTTAATTCCCCTCATTTCCCCCCAGCCGACAATCGTGCTGGAGGGGGAGGGGAATAGAAGGTTTACGAAAGCTCCTGTGTGGAGCTCACTGGAGTAAAATTGCTCTGCTGTTGCCACGTAGGGGAGGGATGAACCTCTCCCTCCCCCTATAAAAAAGGGGGGAACACAAGGAGGAGCCGGGAGCCGGGATGTCGCCAGTTTGAGGGAGGAATCAGATGGAATACGTGAGGAGTGAGGGGCCATTCTAAACGCTGAGGGAGAGAGAGGAGGGTAAAGCTAAGGCCGATGTCGTTTGATTGCACTGTCCTGTTGCAGAAGGGAAGGATGGAGGAGCCGCCTCCATTAAAGCCAGCGCTGTCGCCTGCAGACTACCCACCGTCACCCCCGTCGACTGATGACCTTACTCACCCCCCCTCCCATAATCTTTTGGAAGTTAGAAGCTTTCAAAGGGGGGGTCTCCTTAACCCCCCTTCCTATACCTTAATCCCCCTCCCGGTTTTAATCCCCTTAAGCCCCCTTTCACCTCCCTTGCTTTTGCCTCACCAAATCCTTTTCCCCCGAGGTTAAAATCCTCCTAACCCCCCCCTTTCACCCTCGTGCTAAAACCCCTTCCATGGCATTTTGGAAACCCCCCCCCCCCCCCCCCCCCCGATTTTTAACCTTTATAAGCCCCCTTTTTCCTCCGGAAGAACTAAGGTCTCAAAGGTCTTATCACCCTCTGTGTTCTATAAACCCTTAGGCCCCCTTTTTGCGTGGATATTGGAATCACCCCTTTTTTCTTCCCCCATGATTAAACCTTCTCTAACCCTCCCCTTGTGGCGTATTGAAACCCCTTTCCTCCAAGTTTGACCTAAGGGTCCTTCGACCTTACTTATAACCTTTACGGTTACTATATTCTCTTAGAGTTCTCTCCTGCACCTTGTGTCTTTTCCATCCCTTTTCATTCCTCGTTGAGCGAGTCATTATAAGGCCATTAAGCCTTCCCCATGACTTCAATGGATCTTAGTCGTAAAAGATTCTGAAACACCCTTTCGAATTCCCGACTTCAGGGAGGAAGCCTTCCAAAAACTACTTTTGACGGATGGTGCAAGGGGAGCAATGGTGGAATTCTAGAGAAGAGTTGTAAAGCTGCTTCCACGTCTGAATGACTACAATTGCGATGCCTCCTAAGAAAGTCCAAGGCGCAACCGCAGGAGGGTCATCTCTCAGTATCCATGTGGATATTTTACCCCAAACCCAGGTTTTCCTTCCTAATTTTTATTTGATATTGTTGTAATTTAATCATGCAAGGTTAATTGTTAGAAATAGAATATATTCTCGTCCTAGTTGTTCACGACGAAGGAACTAGTCATCAATACATTTAAATGAAACATGCGAATTAAGAAAGCATAAAAGCATTTCTAGCAAATAGCTTATGCATTGAAATGAATTATAAGATTAGATTATTATCCATTGAAATAATATACTTCGATTAAGCCTAGAATTATAAACTGCATCTTGTACTATTAATCCATATCCTCTTTTCAATGAATCATCATGGAAAGTGCAAGAATAAAATGGTTCTTATGATGCATAAACTCTAGGAAAATATCGTTTGTCAACAGCATAAATTATTAAGTAAAAGGTTTTCATCCATAATTATTAGTAAGGTTCATTGGTTATCTTGCAAGAGGATGAATACTTTAGTATCCTTCTTGAGTAAGGAAGATTGTTTAGAAACTAAAGACCAGCCGATAGACTGAAGTAACCAATGAACTCAAGGTTTGACCAAGTTGGGTTAATAGGGTACGCCCTAACCCAGGATATAGGGGATCTTGCCAAGTTGCAAGTCATCCCGGATCGAGTGCCGGACGCATTCAAAAGGAAGGATTCATTCCTTAGCAATTTGCCAACAACAAAAACGATCAATGGAAATATTTGTGCTTGCTACATATTTTAGAGCACTGTTTGACTTTGTTTGATCAATGAATTAAAAGATAAATGGATATCTATACTTTAGGTTGAAGTCTTGAAGGGAGAGGCAGCTTCAGTTACCCCCAACTGCCTGCCTAACCCTAACCAAGGGGGTTGTTGACCGCGCCAGGAAAGTGGACCGAACCCGTCGTGAGAGGTCTCTCTGTTGAGCACTACTTGGAGTAGGAGGATGCTTGGGTGCCAGGGGGGCTCTAGCCGCCCGTAAATCCCTCGCCTTCCGGGTCCTGCACAAGAGGCTAACGTGACTTGGGATTGGATCTCGAGGCCCGCATACTAGTCTATGGGTGGAAACTTGGAATAGTGATTCCTGTGGATTGGTAGATAGCCTTCGGGCGGATTGTGGATAAGCCTACGGGCTAGACTCTTTGTATTTCAAAGATAAATATGATAAATTGTTAATAAGGAACTTGTCTGATATTTTTTTAAAATGTCAAGTGATAAGATTACGTGAAGGAACTAGTACCTAACAGGTTAATTAAAGAAGCTGGTTGTTACATGTCCAACTAATGTGTTAGGTAATTAAATAACTAAAACAACTCGAGGAAAGTGCGGACGATGGGCCATAGGTTCGTCCTACAGATGGGTGGTCCCGGTTGGCTAGGAACTTTTCTCAAATTCATGATGGACAACAGGAAGATCGAACAACTAATGCGTTGACCTAGAGTTAAAAGTGAATCCGATTTACATTGTTTTAGGGGAACGGAATGGGACTATGCCTTATGGCAGAGAGGTTGAGCTTTGCATCCCTCTCATTTCCCATTCTCCTTGAACCAAGTGCAGCGTGAATCCACTTTGGAGCTGGCATTTCTGCGTAAAGTAGTTCACTTGGGTCCGACGCTAGTTGCTGTTAGGAAATGACCAATAAGGAAAACCCTAATTCAGGTTAATCCTAAGTGGGAACGGCGGGAATACTTTTGCTACGTGGCAGACGTGGAAAGCCCTAGATTGCAAACCCCGTAACATTCCATGGGAGTGCCGGGCAAAGCTTTCTAGACATCCTTTCCGATGGACTGCTAAGACGTGTCCTAGATGATACTAGCAGGCACATTACATAGAGTGAAGCTGAGATCAAGGGCTTCCAATTGCTTACCATCTCGCAGGAAGGCGAAGCTCGTGGAATGAACAGGCCCCATAGGTAGCCTCGCGACGAACCATCAATATCAGCGTGTTCCTAGTAGTGAAGAATCCCCTGTTGTGCTATCAGATCACGAAGGACCACTTCTAGGTGACAGAGGACCCCTTCCCAAGCTCCTTTGGAAAAGTGTTTTTTAAAAGAGTTAATAGAGAAGAAAACTTCATTAAGTTTGAGCTTAGCTTTACAATTTAACTTTCGCAAATTACAGTGGTAGCATGTACTAGTCATTGCCGATTCTGGCCAAGACATGCCACCATCCTGAAATGAATGATTAAAGTTATTAAGCTTTTTCAAAGCTTAAAGATTCAAAGCTTTCTAAAGCTTTAAATTTTCAATATTAAACCTTCCCATAGTGGATGTTCACACTAAGCTAATCACGAACCTGTTTCGAACCGTTAGCAAACCTCTCTTCACAACTGCAAAGTTGATTTCCAGCAAGCAAACTAACAGACACAAACTGTTTCTCATTTGAAAGTAGAGAGTCATCCATTGCCGTACCCGCAAAAGAAGCAAGATCACAAAAAGCCATATTTAAAAAAAAATCCTTGTAAACCCAAATTTGAGCTATGCTCATCTCTCTAATGAGATTTCGAGTGTGTGAGGTTTTTTGAGATTTTGCAGGACCATGGAGCAAAAATTGGACCGAATTATGATGCAACTTCAAGAGGAACGTAGATCATGTCAAATTTTGCAAGCACATTTGGCTACACTTCAATGATCTAGTGTCGATCAAGATGGAGTGCAACCCAAAATTGTAATTTGACATACGATTGATGTGACACTCGATGCATAATATCTCAATAAAGAAGCCAAGGTAAGTAAAAGAAATTTCAAATTCCGTACTTTTAATGGAAAACGTGACGGAAAAATTGTTCTCGCTTTTATCAGTCAGTTTGATGATTATTTCCATGAAGAGCAGTATGTTGAAAAAGATAAACTCAAATGTGTCACTAACCATCTAGTGGATAGAGCATCGTTATGGTGGACTATTGTTCGCAAGAGTATTGATTGTCATACTACTTCGAAGGCCTTTCAAAAGAAGTTTTTACAAAATTTTCTTCCATCTCAATTTCATGAAAACGCAATCAAATAGTGCGATCTTCTGGAACAAGAGATTGTGAATCCATTCCGCAATACACTGAGCATTTCTGGAGTGCCTTACTGCAACTTTGAATGCTTGAAGATGTTTATGAGGCGATCCACAAGTGCAAGTATATGTTTGGTTTACTTGGTTACTTCTATGCGAAAGTGAACATGTTCAAGCCAAAGACTTTAGAGGATGCGATTTCTTTAACACATGATGCTGAAGATAAAAATTCTTGGACGAGAAAAGCGACTGCAACAATTTCCAACCAACGGTAACTTTACTACAAAGCAATTCAATTCTAACTTTCGAAGATTCAATTAAAATCGCTTTGTTCCTTCTTCTTTCCATAAAACTTGGACTCGACCTCCTCCTTTACCATCAAATACAAACTCAAACCCTAAGCCTTCTCTCTAGCCAAATCCCAACATACCCAAATTTCCAGCCATTACTAATAATGTTTCCAAAGCAAAATATATAGTTTGCTACAAGTGTCAATGATCTGGATACTTAGTAGTAAATTGTCAATCTAAGAAGCTAGCTATTCAAATCAACTACTTGGGAGTGACTGAAGATAAAGACCATGAAGATATGCTAGATTTCATGGAAGATAACGATGATATCGATGATGCTTTACCAGGTATGCCAAATCCTCATTCATTATTAACAATGAAATGTCTTGTGCATGGCCATGAAAAGATTATTTTGCATGATAATGGAAGCACACATGATTTTATTTCTGCAAAGTTGGTAAAAGAATTAAATTTACTTACTGTTCGAACTCATTATCGCATAAAAGTTGCATTCTTAGGTACCAGATACAATGGTACACAAGAAGTTAATGACTCGGAAATTAAAATCGACGATCATGTTGAGCCCATAAATTTCTTGGTTTTGCCTTTGTAAGCTAGTGACATTATTTTAGGAATGCCTTGGTGTCACAAATATAATCCCAATATAGATTATTCCACACATTCCATGAAAATTCATTCTAACAAAAAAGAAATCACATTACATGGAACACACACTTTTGATATTTTTCCATTGCTTAGTCACATACATGATAAATATGTATTGAGAAAAAGTAGTAGATCATACTTAGTATGGGTGAATGAAATTGAAGCTAAGAAAAATTAGATGCATCCTAGGCACACATAACTTCTTTCACAATTTGACGATTTTTTTATTGTTGATTTACCCCTGGTTTACCACTTACATGTCCTAAAGATCATAAAATAGATTTAATACCAAGTTCTCAACCATCACATAAAGCACCTTATAGAGACAATCAAATTGAGTAGAAAGAAATCCAAGCACAAGTTGAAGAACTATTAACCCGAAGACTTATTAGGCCCAGTAAATCTTCTTTTGGTACACCTATCTTCTTAGTCAAGAAGAAAAATAATACCTATAGGATGTGCATTGACTATCGTGCCCTAAATAATATCATTGTTAATAATAGATATCCAATCTCTAAGGTAGATGACCTCATGTATAAACTACAAGGAGCCACTATTTTTTTAAAGATAGATTTTAAATCTGGATATTGTCACTAATTTGATTGCTTATCACGCATTCTCTATTTAATAAATTTATAATAATAAATTAATGACCCACTTTTCTTTAAGTGTTGATGATGTTCTAGCATGGCCATGAGACCATTTAGAGACCAATATTCTTAGTGTGTCACTTAATGCGGTGATCAGAGCATTGTGATAGGGATATGTGATACATGCAGTACAAGTTATGAAGGGGGAAAGAAGTGTCTACGAAGTATAAGAGTGTACACAAGAACCAAGGAGTTACACATAAACAAAGATGGATTGAGTTCTAAGAAGAGAAAGTGCATTAACACTATATATATGTATTTATGTGTGCATCCGGGGACGCCTGGGAACGTTTACTTATGTGTAATGAGCATCACATTCATTTGGGATTATCCTCTCCCTTGCAAGTCAAGGTTTAATGTATTTTCTTTCATTAAGAAAGATGAGAGAGGTAATTCTCTCACTAAAAAAGACAAAAGACATGATCCTCTGGAAGTGAGGAGAGAAGTGATTTTCTCTTTCTAAGGTCTAAAATGACACAAAATTTTGTGTGGAAGTCAATCTTAAGGTTGAGGCCCAAGGCAATTTAATGAACTCTCCTTAAGGTGGTTGCATGGACCACAAGTTAAGAGTACAATTTAAGAGGATGTTTGTGATAGAAAGATGATCTCTAAAAACGATCTGTATGAGTTATCAAAAACAACGAGATCTACAACTTTTATGTTAGATATTTTTCTCATCCGAGTAACACATAGAGAGATATCTCAAAATTGATGCTACAGAGTAAGTCATGGAACAACCACATCTTGCATGAAGATCAACTCAAGTCTCTCTCCAAGAAGAGAAGCTCTCGAAAGCCTATAAAAGAGAAGGCTCTCCTTGGGTGTGAGGGAGGTGAAGGAAGCATCACTTTGCATGCACATCAAAGAGGAGAAGAGAAGGTGCAAGTGTTGTGGAAGCTCTATAGAAATCAAGTGTTGCAGAAGCTCTGGTGAAATCAAGTTCCAAGAGGAGAAGAGAAGGTGCAAGAGCTGTAGAAGCTCTGTTGAAATCAAGTTCCAAGAGAAGGTGCAAGTGTTGTAAAAGCTCTGCTGAAATCAAGTTCCAAGAGGAGAAGAGAAGGTGCAAGTGATGCCGAAGCTCTACTGAAATCAAGCGCCAAGAGGAGAGCCCTACACATATTGTGTAGGAGAGAAGGAGACTCAAGAAGGATCAAAATGTACCAACTTCCAAGTTGTGTAAGTGTTAGTCGGTTATATACTGTGCAAGGAACCATGATCTTGTTTCCAAGATCTACAAGTAAGAACTGGTTTATGTGTAACGGAGGAGCTTTCTCCTTGTGAATAATATAACTCCATAAGGGGAGGGACTGGCACATCTTCTAGTTCCTAGTGTGTTGTCAATTTCTCTATCTCTCTCTCTCTCTACATCTTTATTTTCTCTCATCTTTTCTCTCTCTGCCGCCAACATAATATTCACCATATATATTTTAAGTATATAAGAAAGTCAAGCATGTATCTTGGATCTTATAACAGTGATATCAAAGTAGGTCTCTTTGCTTTTTTCAAAGTAAAGGCGATCCCTACAAGAAGAAGGTAAAGATGGCAACAACAGATGACACACATACAAGTGAGTAATTACAGGCTCAATTGATAGAGTATCATAGCTTATTGGAGATTGTGAAAGTACGTTGTAACGTATCCACCTTCCCCTTCAAGTCACGTCTTAGCACTCCATCGGAAAGGAGGTCTAGAAAGCTCTGCCCGGCACTCCCATGGAATGTCACGGGGTTTGCGATCTAGGACTTTCCGCGTCTGCCACGTAGCGGAAGTATTCTGGCCGTTCCCACTTAGGACCGACCTGAATCAGGGTTTTTCCTAATGGTCATTTCCTAAACGGCAACTAGCGTCGAGAACCCCAAGCAAACTACTTTATGCAGAAACGCCAGGGCCGAAGCGGATTCACTCTGCACTTGGTTCAAGGAGAATGGGAAATGAGAGGGATGCAAGGCTCGACCTCTCTGCCATAAGGCATACTCCCATTCTGTTCCCCTAAAACAACATAAATCCAGGATTATTATCACCTAGATTCTCGGTCAGCGCCCTTGCTATTCATTTCCTTTGAAACGATCTCCTTACTATCCATTATGATTGAGAAAAGTTCCCGGCCAATCGAGACCACCCATCCGTAGTAGGACGGACCCATGGCCACATTCACTGCACTTTCCTCAGGTTGTTTTAGTTCTCTAATTACCTACCACATTTAGTTGGACATGTATCAAGCAGCTTCCTTAATTAGCCCGTTAGGCATCGGTTCCTTCACGTAATCTTAGCATTTGACATAGAAAAATAGTGTCAAACAAGTTCCTTTTCAATATGTTATCATATTTATCTTTGGAATACATTCATAAAATCTAGCCCACAGGCTTATCCATAATCCGCCCGAAGGCTGTCCAGCAATCCACAAGGATTACTAATCCAAGATTCTGCCCATAGACTAGTATGCAGGCCTCAAGATCCAATCTCGAGTCATGTTGGCCTCTTGTGCAAGGCCCGGAAGGCGAGGGATTTACAGCCAGAGCCTCCCAGGCACCGGAGCGTCCTCCTACTCCGAGTAGCACTCAATGGAGAGACCTCTCGCGGCGGGTTCCGTCCACCTTCCCGGCACGGCTAATAACCCCCTTGGTTAGGGTCAGGCAGACAGTCGGGGGTAATTGAGGCTGCCACTCCCTTCAGGTCTTCAACCTAAAGCATTAGATATCTTTTCATCCTTTAGTTCCTTGAGCAAACAAAGCAAACAATGCTCTCTAAAATGTTACAAGCACAATCATTTCTAGTAGTCGTTGTTTGGCCAACTGCCAAGGAGTGAATCCTTCTCTCCCAATGCATCCAGCATTCGATCTGGGATCAATTGCGACTCGGCAAGATCCTCAAGGGTTTGTTTGTTAGCCCTTATGTCCTTGGGTTAGGGCCATTACCCTATTAGCCTAACTTAACCAATACCTTAAGTTTTATTAACAGTAAATATGTTGCCCCAAATTATTGGTTGGTCTTTTGCTTCCAAAAAAATGTCTAATCCCCTTATCTTGGTCACTTTTCCCAAGAAAGGTGCTATATCAAGACGAATACTCATCCTCTTGCAAGATAAACTTGCGCAAGAATCTGCCAATCTCATTCGGAGGAATTGGCTATTCTCCTGTGATCAAACCACAAGATCAAGCGACATTGCAACTTGTTGCACAAGTGTCACATCTAATCCATGGGACTATTTCACCCATCAAACAGTGTTTTCTTAATCAGGAATCATGATTAGATAAGAAACAGGGTTTATCCAATCCATTATCGATTGCACTAGGCCAACATCGTCGGTCCTAGGGTTCCAACTCAATCCGAGTTTCATCTTTTTAACGAGCGATCCTTAGGGTGGAAACCCTAATTCATTTCTTGCAAGTACGTCCTATTGTCCCTACATTCCATGAATGTGGGCAGGACTTTAGGGTATGAGAGTTTCAACATGGCAATAAGTGCGACTAAGTCAAGTCCTTAACGTGCTAAACTCTATTTAGCATTTGGAGTATATTGTATCGATTTAACCATCCTAAGCGATTCCTTTGCGGTTTAGGTGTTTAGGGTAAACCAATTTACTTGTCTATTCCTAAAGATATTGTCTTGATCAAAGATGGAAAAAGCTAGTTGCATTATGTCATAATTCATGTAAGCATGCGATTCATTTCCTCGAGATTCACAATCCCTAACTTTTCTTGTTAAGACCAAGCGCATGTTAAAATTTGCATAACTTCCATTGATCCTACTAGGACATGCATTCATGGCTCATGCTACTAAGCTTTTAGGGTTTTATGTTAAACAAACCATGCAGCCTTTCCCTAACTTCATTTCTGAATGAAATATTCATACATTGATTGAGCATTACACAACCTTTCCTGACTACTATGTAGTTGAATGAGATTTATGCCAATTGACTAGAATTAACCTACTTCATGCGGCCCTAGAATCATTTCTATGCCTTGCAATTTTCCTATGGTTGTTGGCAATTCTTAAAGAATCATTACGAAGAAATATTTGTCTAATAATGCGACATGCGATTTAATCTTTCCATGCATAATCGAAGGTGTACTACAATAATCTTGACTTTGTAATGATAGTTATTAGTTGATCTAAATTCGTTACTTTACAATGCACAAAAACACCTTGCTAAGAATGCATAGACATCTTATGTTCTTTTTCGTTCATTCTAATACAAATGACCGATCTTCAATCGTGAGTTACTTCCTTTAAAATAGCCAAAGTATTGTAATCGCAAAAGTGCATACTAATTCCATTAATTAACCATGCATGATTGCAATACTTTGACGTAAATTAAAAATAGGAAGAAAAACCTGAACTTGTGGGTTCGGTGAAATGTCCACATGAATATTAGGAGATGATCGTGAATTTGAATTGTGCCTTTTTAGGGGCCATCGTGAATTCGACCTTCTTGCCTTGTCCACAGTCTTATGATCTTGGCCCGTCTCCCTCGTACTCGTAATTCCCTTTGAGGTACGGCTTCCTTGACCGAAGTACCAACTTATGGACTTGAGCTTTGAAAGGCCTTAGGGTTCGGAGCTTGGGCCTTCTTTCTTTCGGAAAAGAGGGATTCATGAGAGGGTTCTTGCAAAAGCCTTGCGGAAACGGAGCCTTGAGAGATTCTTCTCCTTGAAATTCCGACTAGGAATAGTTTTATGGCTTTGCGGAAATGGGGACTAATGAACTTCTCCTTCCTTCCATAGAAGTTCCAGGGATAAAGATCTTTGTGGAGAGGGAGTGTGAGGCAAAATTTAGAGATGGGTTTATGGGGAAAATCGAGTGGGAAGGGCTTAGAGAAACCCCTCTTCTTCTTACAAGAACCGGGCTAATATGGGCTCATGGGGATTCCAACGGAAAAGGCCTTTAAATCGACTAGAAAAATGGGCTTGTGGGTGTATCCAATAGGAAGGGAACTTAAAAAACCGGGGTAAAATGGCTTTATGGGAAATCCATGGTAAGACTTTATAACTGGGGTTAAATGGATTTTGGGAGATGCAAGGGGAAAGGGGGTTTAAATCCCGGGGGGGTAAAGACCACTTGTGTAGGATCCAATGGGAAGGGGGCTTCCCTTAGAAGCTTCCTAGAGAAGCTTCTAAGAAGCTTCAAGGGGAGATCATGTGGTGGCGTGGCGACATGGAGGATTACTGGCGGCGGCCAAACAAACCCAGGGGGCGGCGTTCTCGACTGGTGGCAATTGGCGCAATGCAACTCTCTCCTCCTTCCTCCACACAGTGTAGCACATCACTCTCTTCCTTCCTCCACACAATGGTCTTCCACAATCTGTTAGCCTCTCCCTTCTCTCACGCTTTCTTACTCCCCCCCCAAAAGGGGGGTTTTTATAGGATAAGGAGAGAGGGCTCCCTCCCCCACATGGCTCCTGCATGCTATCCTCCCTTCCACCTCCTCAGATTCCCATTATAGCCCATCCCCTTCCTTCATCCATGCTTTGGCTAGGGGAAGGTAATTAAAATTTTTTGCAAAAAACCTAGTATTATCCTCTTGACCTCCTCCCAAGAGGATGTTCACCTGCAGATATGCGGTTTTTAAGCCTCGATCCCGTTTTTGCCAGTGGAGAGTCGTGATACCTCGCATACAGTTTAAAGATTGCACCGTCAGTAACTCCAATGCTGAAATTTACCTTTGCGTGAGTCTTACGCGGGGTGTGGAAAGTCGGACTAGTAATATTTTTATTCAAATGGAAATATTACATTCTCTCCCCCTTGGAGGAATTGAGATGTCCTCATCTCGAGATGAACTGGGGATATTGTTGGTTGAGAGTGCTTTCATCTATCCAAATGGCATCCTCCTCGGGATAATCTTTCCACTGGACAAGGCATTCTCTCAAGGTTCTGCATCTCAGTTGTCTCTTCCTAACATCTAAGATCCTATCAACCCATAGCTCAAGGACTCCTTGGCTAGGCATTACAATTTGTTGGTCATCAAGTACATGGCTAGGATTAGGTACATACTTCTTCAATAGGCTAATCTGGAATACATTATGAACCTTTAGGTTCTCAGGGAGTTGCAGTCTATAAGCATTAGGTCCTAGGCACTTGAGGATCTTGTATGGTCCACAATACCTTGGACTTAGCTTCTTGCAATCTCCTAAGGATAGGGAACTCTTCTTTGGGCGCACGCGAATGAAGACCATGTCTCCTTCCTCGAAGATTCTATCTTGATGCTTCAAATCTGCGTATTCCTTCTGTCTATCCTTGGCAGCTTGGATGTCCTATTTTATTCACTTTACTTGGTCATCCATCTCTTCCAGCATCTGCCTTGAAGCTTCAACCCTGAAGGTTGGATCTGAGAAGTTTAGGGGACTTCGATAGTCATGACCATACAATGCTTGAAAAGGGTTCATTTGAATGCTTTGTTGGTAAGAAGCATTGTAGGCAAACTCAACCAAGGGAAAGTATTGAATCCACCTTTTTGTTCACAACAGCAGTGTGCCCTTTGCATATCCTCGATGACTTGATTGACTCACTCCATTTGGCCATCAGTTTGGGTATGGTAAGTTGTACTAAAAAAGAGTTGAGTCCCAATGGCTTCAAAGATAGCTCTCCAGAAGTGTGATGTGAAGAGAGAATCACGATCACTAATGATCCTTATGGGCAACCCATGTAGCTTGAATATCTCCTTGATAAAAAACCTTGCAATGTCTGAGGCTTTATAGTTTGTCTTTACTGGAATAAGGTGTGCAACCTTAGTAAGCATGTTGACCACAACCATGGTGGAGTTGTATCCTCCCTGAACTTGGGATAGGCCAACAACAAAGTCCATACTGATGAATTCCCATTTCATTTGGGGAATGTCAAGTGGTTGAAACTTTCCTGGCATTTTGACATGCTCAGCTTTGATATGTTGACAAAACAAACACTCAAAGACATATTTGAGAATGTCACCTTTAAGCCTCTCCCAATAGTAGCTATTTCTAATTGCATTGAGAGTCTTCGCATAGCTAGGATGTCCTGAGAAAGGGGAATCATGAGCTTCCCATAGTATCTTCTGCTTGAGTGACTCTCTTGCGGGTATACATAATCTTGTTCTATAGTAGACAAGTCCACTATTGATAGAGAATTCATGATACTTAGCCTGTAGCTTTTGATCCTATTCCTTGATAGGGATCTGCCTTAGCATCTTTTGATAGGCTGGATCATGGCATGCTTCTTCTCTAGCTACCTCAAGTATTGGGTTGCTTGGCATGGACACCTTTGTGGCTAGAGATCTAGCTGTTGATGGATTTTGCAAGATTAGAGAATTAAGGAATGCCTTGCGATTGAGTGCATCGGCAACTACATTCTCCTTTCCAAGTCGATATTTGATTTCAAAATCATACTCCTCCAGCACTTCAATCCACTGACATTGCCTCATGTTGAGCTCATTCTAGATAAAGATCCACTTGAGGTTTTTATGATCCATCACTAGAGTAAACTTGTTACCCAACAGGTAGTGTCTCCAAAGATTCAGAGCGTGGATGACAGCTAAGAGTTCTAGATCATGGGTAGCATAATTCCTCTCATGGCTCTTCAGTTTCCTTGAAGAGTATGCTACAAGATGACCTTCTTGCATAAGTACACATCCTAAGGCAAGCGTGCTAGTATCAGTTACTATCTTCAACTCCTTACTGAGGTCCGAGAGTTTCAATATAGGTGCTGATACCAAACTTTGCTTTAATCTATCAAAGCTAGATTGTTCGGCAGCAGACCATGCAATGGATGTTTGCTTCTTCAGTAAATCCATCAGAGGTGCTGCAATCAAAGCATAGTTTTTTATGAAGACCCTATACCATCCTGTCAATCCAAGAAAACTGCATATTTATTTGACAGTTGTTGGTATTGGCCATTCTAGAACATCTCTAACTTTGGCCAGATCCACTGAGATTCCTTCCGCTGATACAATGAATCCCAGATATTCAATCTGACATTTGAAGAATGCACACTTCTTCATCTTAGCATAGAGCTTCTATGCCCTCATTGTCTCAAGGACAATTCGAAGTTGGGGTTCATGATCTTCTTCCTATTTGGAATCAACTAGGGTATCGTCGAAGAAGATGAGTATGAAGTCATCAAGATATGGCCTAAAGATATCCTGCATTAACCTGTTGAAGGTGGCAGGATCATTCATGAGCTCGAATGACATAACTAGGAACTCAAAGTGTCCATATCTTGTGTTGAAGGCAGTCTTTTTTGGGATATCTTCTTCCTTGATCCTTATTTGATAGTAACTAGACCTGAGATCAATCTTGGAGAAGATCTTCGCACCCTGAAGATGATCAAGAAGCTCATCTATTCTAGGAATAGGATACTTGTTCTTAATAGTTGATTGATTCAACCCTCTGTAATCAATACACAGTCGAAGCATTCCATCTTTCTTTTTCTGGAACAGTACTGGAGCTCCCCATGGTGAACTGCTAGGACGGATGTAGCCATGATCTAGCAATTGCTTGAGTTACTCCTTCAGCTCAATTTCTTCCGGAATGGACATCCTTTAAGGTCTCTTTGCAAAAATTGGTGCAACTCATGGCACTAGCTTGATCTCATGATCTACTTCTCTTTGAGGTGGGAGTTCTGTCAACTCTTCAGGAAATACATCCACGTACTCCTTTAGCCATGAAGATTCTTCACTAGACTCTTGCTTCTGATCTAACTTATTGAGCTTAATCAAGTAGATAGATAGTCCCTTTCTAACTCGCTTTATAATCCGAGATGCTTTGGCCAATTGAATTTTCAACTTTCCAGCCTCTCCTTGAGTTGTGATCAATTCCCCTTCAGAGTTCCGAAAGGAAATTTGGACCTTTCCAACTGAATGTGGACGTCATTAGGTTTAATCCAATCCATTCCGAGTAGACACTCATGGATACCTCGGTTCATGACTCTGAATTTGACCAAAGTTGTCTTTCCTCCCAGAAAGAATTCCACCTTAGCAGTTTGCTTGGTACAAGAGACCTCTGGACCATTTGCTAATTCCACAAGCAAGTTAGGTGCTTCTACTGTGGCGATCCCTAATCTTCTTGCAAAAGCTGGTGAGATAAAGGAATGTGTACTGCCACAATTAATCAAGGTCTTGAAACCTTTACCTTGATAGCCCGATGGTGTTTGAATCACCGAAAACTGGCGATTTGGACCTTTCTTGTGAAGAGCGGCATGGACTATCACCCTTTCAAACTCTACTTCCATGGTCGAATCTTCTTCTTCGTACATTTCCCTATTGGCAACGCAAGCGATTCTTCCTCTGCCTTGGGTAGCAGCTCCCTGGCCACGGCCAGTTCCTTGGAAAGGTGCTTGACGATGCCCTCCACCAAGCTTGGGACATTGCCTCTTGAAATAACCGGGCTCGTTGCAGTGGAAACAACAGAGATTTTGGCCATTGCTCTGGGTAGGGACAAAGTTGTTGACATTATTAGTCCTTGCTTTCTTTCTTTCTCCCCGGTTTTGACCTTGAACTCTCTTCATCTGAGGCCTATATGCTCCTCTATTTAGGTCATTATAAGACCAAGTTTTGTTACTTCTTGGCCTAGCCTACACATCCTGAATTATGGGCACAGCTCGAATGAGTGCATCCTATAGATCTGTTGGGCGCATAGATTCAAGATGGGTATTCACTGGTGGGTTTAAACTAGCACAAAATTTTGACACTTGCTGTGTCATGTCCATCTGAGGCGCATACTTCAGAAGTGAAATGATTTTTGAGTAGTATGCATCAAGAGTGAGTCCTAGCTGTTTTATCTTGTAGAACTCATTCATTTTCTGCGCGCGATACACAGGTGGTAAGTATCTTCCTTGCACAGCTTTCTTCAGCTTTTCCCAGGTAACGAATTCTTCTGCAATTCCTTGATCTCTGCACTATTGCTTCCACCAAAGCCTAGCTTCACCGGTGAGCTTCAGCTTGGCGAGCATAGCCTGGTTGGCGGGTGCAGTACCGGATGCTTCAAAGTAATCTTCCATAGACTCTATCCAAATCTCAGCATCCGCTTGGATAGTCCTACCTTTCCCATCAAGTTCTGGTGGCTTAATCTGCTTGAGAAGAAACTTCTTCTTCTCCTGGATCACAACAGTACTTGATGTAGGAGGTGAACTAGGAATCTGTACCTGGGGTTGTGCCTAATTAGAGGATTCTTAACAGTATAACTCGCTAATTGTTATTATTTATATTTCATACCCAATTCAGCTTATCAACCAAGAAACCTAGCCACTTAACTTTTTATCAATTCTCATGGACAAAATAGACATTGATAAAAATAAGTCTTATTCCATTTATATAAGCATAGCCCTCTCGAAGTACAATATTTCTTGGGATGGCAAAGCAACTGTTACATTTAGTTCGGGGAGAATAGTGTTGTATTACATTTACCTACGGGAACTGGATCATAGTATGGTTTCGGGTCATGGATCTTCAGGAATGGATAAGTCATCGAAAAATTAGGGTATCCTTTCCTTTGGAACCCATTCTTCTCATAGCGCCCCAACATCTTGATCCTGTTGGCGGGGATTACACGGGTCACTTCCTCGTATACATGTGAGTTCAGTTCAACCCTTCGACCTTCGATATGTAAAATTGAATTTACGTGAGCCTCCACAAAAATGAACAGCTTCACAATCTTCAGGTCTTCCAACCACTTGATCCTCTTTAGGTTGGTTCGAAGGTATGCAAACCGGTGGGCAGCTATATAGTAGATTCCTGAGTCACCTGTCCATCTCCGTTCCATGTACAAAAGCGATGGATTATAAATATGGTCTAAGATGTTCATCATATCGATCCTTTGTTGATAATCCGGGGAATGCATTGCGGTCACAAACATGACTCAAAACACTAAGAACTTGTTTCATGCTTCATTGGTTTGCTGTGATACCAACTATAACGTGTCCACCTTCCCCTTTAGGAAACTTCTTAGCAGTCCACCGGAAAGGAGGTCTAGAAAGCTCCATCCGGCACTCCAATGGAATGTCACGGGATTTGCGATCTAGGACTTTCTGCGTCCGCAACGCAGTGGAAGTATTCTAGCCGTTCCCACTTAGCACTCACTTGAATCAGGGTTTTCCCTAATGGTCATTTCCAACTAGCGTCGAACCCTAAGCAAACTACTTTACGCAGAAATGCTAGGACCGAAGCAGATTCACACTATACTTGGTTCAAGGAGAATGGGAAACGAGAGGGATGCAAGGCTTGACCTCTCTGCCATAAGGCATAGTCCCATTCTGTTCCCCTAAAACAGCATAAATCTAGGATTATTATCACCTAGATTCTAGGTCATCGCCCTTGCTATTCATTTCCTTTGAAATGATCCCCTTGCTATCCATTATGATTGAGAAAAGTTATCGGCCAACCGGGACCACCCATTCATAGGATGGACCCATGGCCACATCCACCGCACTTTCCTCAGGTTGTTTTAGTTGTCTAATTACCTACGACATTTAGTTGGACATGCATCAAGCAGCTTCCTTAATTATCCCATTAGGCACTGGTTCCTTCACATAATCTTAGCACTTGACATTGAAAAATAGTGTCAAAAAAGTTCCTTTTCAACAGGTTATCATATTTATCTTCGGAATATATTCATAAAATCTATCCCGCAGGCTTATCCATAATCCTCCCAAAGGCTGTCCAGCAATCCACAGGGATTACTAATCCAAGATTCTGCTTGTAGACTAGTATGCGGGTCTCGAGATCTAATCTCGAGTCATGTTGGCCTCTTGTGTAGGGCCCGAAAGGCGAGGGATTTACGGCGGCCACAACCCCCCTAGCACCCAAGCGTCCTCCTGCTCCAAGTAGTGCTCAACGGAGAGACCTCTCGCGGCGGGTTCGATCCACCTTCCCAGCACGGGTAACAACCCCCTTGGTTAGGGTCAGGAAGACAGTCGGGGAAATTGAGGCTGCCACTCCCTTCAGGTCTTCAACCTGAAGCATTAGATATCTTTTCATCCTTTAGTTCCTTGAGCAAACAAAGCAAACAGTGCTCTCTAAATTGTTACAAGCATAATCATTTCCAGTGGTTGCTATTTCTCCAACTGCCAAGGATTGAATCCTTCTCTCCGAATGCATCCAGCATTCGATCCAGGATCAATTGCGACTCGGCAAGATCCTCAAGGGTTTGTTTGTTAACCCTTATGTCCTTGGGTTAGGGTAGTTACCCTATTAACCCAACTTAACCAATACCTTAAGTTCTATTAACAGTAAATATGTTGCCCCAAATTATTAGTTGGTCTTTTGCTTCCAAGAAAATATCTAATCTCCTTATCTTGGTCACTTTTCCCAAGAAAGGTACTATATCAGAACGACTACTCATTCTCTTGCAAGATAAACTTGCGCAAGAATCTGCCAATCTCATTCTGAGGAATTGGCCATTCTCCTGTGATCAAACCACAAGATCAAGTGACATTGCAACTTGTTGCACAAGTGTCGTATCTAATCCATGGTACTATTTCACCCATCGAACGACGTCTTCTTAATCATGGAATCATGATTAGATAAGAAACAGGGTTTAGGGTGTCTTCATATCCAATCCATTTCCAATTGCACTAGGCCGACATCCTCGGTCCTAGGGTTCCAACTCAATCCGAGTTTCATATTTTTAATGAGCGATCCTTAGGGTAGAAACCCTAATTTGTTTCTTGCAAGTACGTCCTATTGCCCCTACATTCCATGAATGTGGGCAGGACTTTAGGGTATGAGAGTTTCGACTTGGCAATAAGTGTGACTAGGTCAAGTCCTTAACGTGCTAAACCCTATTTAGCACTTGGAGTATATTGTATCAATTTAACCATCCTAAGCGATTCCTTTGCAGTTTAGGTATTTAGGGTAAACCAATTTACTTGTCTATTCCTAAAGATATTGTCTTGATCAAAGAGGGAAAAAACTAGTTGCATTATGTCATAATTCATGTAACCATGCGATTAATTTCCTCTAGATTCACAATCCCTAACTTTTCTTGTTAAGACCAAGCACATGTTAAAATTCACATAACTTCCATTGATCCTACTAGGACATGCATTCAAGACTCATGCTACTAAGCTTTTAGGGTTTTATGTTAAAAAAACCATGTAGCCTTTCCCTAACTTCATTTCTGAATGAAATATTCGTACGCTGATTGAGCATTACATAACCTTTCCTAACTACTATGCAGTTGAATGAGATTTATGCCAATTGACTAGAGTTAACCTACTTCATCTGGCCCTAGAATCATTTCCATGCCTTGCAATTTTCCTATGGTTGTTGGCAACTTTCTTAATGAATCATTACGAAGAAAGATTTGTCTAATAATGCGACATGAGATTTAATCTTTCCATTCATAATCGAAGGTGTACTACAACAATCTTGACTTTGTAATGATAGTTATTAGTTGATCTGAATTCGTTACTTTACAATGCACAAAAACAACTTGCTAAGAATGCATAGACATCTTATGTTCTTTCTCGTTCATTCCAACACAAATGACCGATCTTCAATCGTGAGTTACTTCCTTTAAAATAGCCAAAGTATCATATTTGCAAAAGTGCATCTGTAATATTTCCATCATGAGAATATTTCTAAACCCACGTGATAGTCATGCAAGGAATTCCATCATCCAAAAATTACGCCAATGATGTGATTTTCGAATGTCACACTACGTATCTTAATCTTTGCTTGCATAAACGAGTTAATCAAATTTACATGGGAACCTCCTCCTAGAAAGCCAAAAGGATAAACCTTTAGATTAAAGGAAATTTTTTTTAAATTACTTCCTTTTTTCTTTTCTTTCCCCCGAGCGATTGTCATGTTGGAGGGAAGGGGAATAGCAAGGATGACTAAGCATCCTTGCTGGGGATCATAGGATGGGTTAGGCCCATGCACCAGCCGTGTGGAGAGGGGAGGTACCTCTCCCCCTCCCATATAAACCCTGTGGGAGGCAGAGGGAAGAGGGAGAGACGACGCCCTTCACCCTGTCGAAGCCAGGAGCTGTGTGAGAAGGGATAATGCTGTGGAATTAAGAAGGAAACTACGGTCGCCACAATCGTGAAGAAGGAGGAGCTGAAGCATTGATGTGTTGCACCACTCGTAGCTGACGGAGGGCCGTGTGGTAGTCGTGAAGGGGGAAGGCCATTATAGTTGAAGGACGCAGCCGCGAGGGAGAGGCGAGTGTGGATTGAGAGAGGTGGGGGAGGGGGGGGGCTGCCGTGGAGCAAACGCCGCCAGCCAGCAGCCGTTATTCAGCCGCCATCCTTGCCGTTCAGCCACCATCGGACGCCAGCTTGCCACGTAACCCTTGGTCTTTTTTCCCACGTGCCTTCTAGGAAGCCTTGGAAACTTCCAAGGGTGGCTTCCTAAGCCCCCCTTCGTGTGGTCTTTGGAACTACCCTTTTCTCTCCAATTTTTCCCCTAAAGGCCCTTAGGCCTCTTACTAATAGCCTTTAAGGCTACCTTATTTCCCTTTTAAATTCCTCCCTAAGGGCTCCCTTAGGGTCTTTTTTTTCCCCCCCTAGAGTTTTCCCCTTAGGACTTTATAAAGCCCTTTTCCCCCCTTGCGTTCTTAACAAAGGAATTCTTAACCCCGGTTTTAAAACCCCCTTAGCCCTTCCTATGGTTTTAAATTCCCTTTCCCCCCCAAAACAACTCAGACCTTAAAAAGGTCTTAATTTTCCCCCCTCCGTGTTGGATTGGAGATTTTCCCCTATAAAAGGGTTTTTTGACCTTAAAGGTCTTATCTTCCCAACCTTTATTTCCCCTTAGGGCCTTGCTCATTATAACCCTCAAACTACCCCCTTATATCTTCTCCTAAGGCCTCGTTAGGCCCTTATTTTTTTTATAATCTTTAAGGACTACTTTCCCTCCCTTGGAGTTCCTCCCTTAAAATTCTGTAAGGCCCTTTCTCCCAAGAGAAATTGTCCTTAGCCTTTCCTCCAAACTCGCAAAATACTTTGAAGTTTTGTTCTTCTTTCCCCCACTTGAAAAAGGGAAGAGAGTGCTAAGTGTTTTCCAAAGGAAGGTAAAAGCTGCTTCCACGTTCAATAGACTACAGTTGCGATGCCTCCTAAGAAAGTCCAAGGCGTAGCCGCGGGAGGGTCATCTCCCGGTATCCATGTGGATATCTCACCTCAAAGCCAAGTTTTCTTCTTGATGTTAATTTGGGTTTTAGTCAATCATGCAAAGAAAAATTGTTAAGGAAATATATTTATTTGTTCAAGTTATTTTTAACGAAGTAGTTAGCTTATGAATGACAATTGGCTTTCTTCAAATTGCATCAAGCATTATAGAATAATAGGTGGAAACTATCCATTTACTATAATAATATAGCCCTAAAATGAAGAAATTATGTCTTGCACCATTAGTCTTATTCCTTTCACAACGGATCATGGCAAAATGGCTAAATTCATGAAAAGTTTCTTTCAATGCTCAAATTACTAGAGAGTTATCTTTGCTAGTTGCGAGGCAACTGTTGTTAACTGGCATGAGGTTATCTCTAAAGAAAACGGAAGTTAAATATTAGAAATTAACAAGTATAAAAATTAGACATACGAAATCACTTGGAAAGAAAATGTAATGGGGAATTGCTGGATGATACTTTATTAACACTTTTCCCCTGCAAATTGAGGACTTGGAACAAATAAAGTGTGTATTTACCAATTCCTTAGCTAGGTATTTAGAAGTATCGTCCCTCTTTATCATCGTGACATTATGCTATATGCCAAATTAAACTGTATTGATTGAGAAAGTAATCAAAAATAGTAAAACCGTGACAAGACGAGTAAGATTACCTTCCTAAAGCTGACCAAACCAATCTTTCCAAAAGATAACCGGACCAATCTAAACATAGAAACATTCATACCCTAAAACATGGACTACTTACCTTACCGCAAGGATAATAAACTCATAAAGATAAGAAATTAGGGTCGTCCCTAAGGTTCTCAAATAAAGAAACCCTAGGCCTGACATACATCAGATTAGGGAGTCTAAACAGTTTATTCCATCGTCTGACTTGCGCAACATATATGAAATCATTTTGTGATTGAGTCACAAAAAGAAAAGGGAAAAATCATTTTCAAAGACGGCAGATCCTTACGCAAGTTATCTTGCAAAAAGACGTAGTTTTTGGATATCCTTCAAAATAAGAAAAGTTGTAAACTAGGAATTAGCATATCTAAGGTACCTTAGGGTAAATCAAACTAGGTATACCCTACATACGAATGTAAGGGATCTTGCCAAGTTACAAGACATCTTAAAAACGACTGCTGATACACTCAAAAAGGAAAGAACACTTCTTTAGCAGTTGCCACACAACTGGGTTGGTTAATGGAAATGTTTGTGCTTGCTAGAGATTTTAGAGCTCTGTTTGATTTATGAATTACAAATTAAATAAGTATCTATACTTCAGGTTAAAAACCTGAAGGGAGAGGGAGCTTTAGTTACCCCCGACTACCTGCCTGACCCTAACGAAGGGGGTTGTTTGACCGTGCCGTGAACGTGGACCGAACCCGCCGCGAGAGGTCTCTCCGTTGAGTTCTACTTGGAGCAGGAGGACGCTTGGGTGCCAGGGGGGGCTCTGGCCGTAAATCCCTCGCCTTCCGGGTCCTGCACAAGGGGCTAACGTGACTCGGGATTGGATCCCGAAGCCCGTATACTAGTTGACGGGCGGAAGCTTGGAATAGTGATCCCTGGAGATTACTTGTTAGCCTCTGGGCAGATTATGGATAAGCCTACGGGCGGAACTTCTTGTAATTCAAAGATAAAATGATGAGATGTTGAAAGAACTTGCTTGATATTGTTTTTATATGTCACGTGATAAGATTACGTGAAGGAACCAGTGCTTAAACAAGATTAATTAAAGAAGCTGATTGTTATATGTCAAGTTAATGTGCTAGATAATTACATAACTAAAACAAACCGAGGAAAGTGCGGAGGATGGACCATGGGTCCGTCCTACGGTTGGGTGGTCCCGGTTAGCCGGGAACTTTTCTCATAAATCTCGAAAGACAACGGAATGATCATCATCATCAAAAAGAATAACAAGAACGATGACCTAGAGTTACGTCTTACCCGATTTACGTTGTTTTAGGGGAACGGAATGGGACTATGCCTTATGGCAAAGAGGTTGAGCTTTGCATCCCTCTCGTTTCCCATTCTCCTTGAACCAAGTGCAGCGTGAATCCGCTTCGGACCTAGCGTTTCTGCGTAAAGTAGATCGCTCGGGTCTGACGCTAGTTGCTGTTAGCTAGTAACCTATTAGGAAAACCCTAATTCCAGTCGATCCTAAGTGGAAACGGCCAGGATACTTCCGCTACGTGGCAGACGCGGGAAGAACTAGATCGCAAAACCCGTAACATTCCATGGGAGTGTCGGGTGGAGCTTTCTAGACATCCTTTCCGATGGACTGCTAAGACGTGTCCTGGATGATACTAGGGGACACGTTACAGTTGGTATCAGAGCCGACCAACAACGGAATTGTTTTTATGAGATCACAATAAAAATGAAGGAAAGAAATTGTTGTTGTCCAAACATTTCCTCATCTTCAATACTGTCTTGCAGAACTATGAAGCGTGGAACAAGTTTTTGGTGTTCCGGGTCATGTTTATGACTACAATGCATTCTCCGCATTATAGACAAAGAGTTGGGATGATGAACATCCTGGAGAAAATTTATAATCCATCACCTTTATATATAGAACGAAGATGGACTGGGTCTTCAGGAATCTACTACATAGCTGCCCACCGGTTCGCTTATCTACAGACCAACCTAAAGAGGATCAAGTGGTTGGAAGACTTGAAAGTCGTAAAGCTGTTCATTTTTGTGGAAGCTCACGTAAATTCGACTTTACACATTCAAGGTCGGAGGGTTGAAATGAACTCATATGTATATGAGGAAGTAACCCGTGTAATCCCAGCCGACAGGATTAAGGTGTTGGGTCGCCATGAGAAGTATGGATTCCAACGAAAAGGATATCCTGAACTTCCAATGAATTATCGATTCCTAAAGATCCATGACCCAAAACCCTACTATTACACAGTTCCTGTAGACAAATGCAATACAACGTTGTTCTCCCCAAACTGAATGTAATGATTGGATTATCATCACACGAGATGTTGTATAAGGCTACGCCCATGTAAATACAAATAAGGACTTCTTTTATCAATATCCGACTGTGCATCAGAGTTGTTAAAAAAGTTAAGTAGCTTCATGATTTACGAGATAGCTGAACTAAAGATAAGATAATGTCAATTATCATATAATAACGTTAAGAAAACTTTTATCCAGGCACAACCCCAGGTACAGGTTCCAAATTCGCCCCCTACATCAAGTACTGCTGTGATCCAGGAGAAGAAGTTTCTCCTCAAACAGATAAAGCCACCCAAGTTTGATGGGAGAGGCAGATTAGTCCAGTCTGATGCTGAAATTTGGATTGAATCTATGGAGGATTACGAAGCAGCTGGTACTGCACCTACCAATCAGGCCATGCTCGCCAAATTAAAACTCACCGGCGAAGCTAGACTATGGTGGAAACAATGGTGCAGGGATCAAGGGACTTCAGAGGGGTCCGTTACTTGGGAGAAGTTAAAGAAAGCCGTGCAGGGGAGGTATTTGCCACCTGCATATTGTACACAGAAAATGAATGAGTTCTATGAGCTAAAACAACTAGGACTCACCCTTGACGCATACTACTCTAAATTTGTCTCACTTTTAAAGTATGCACCACAAATGGACATGACGCAGCAGGTGTCCAAATTTTGTGCGGGCTTAAATCCACCCGTAAATACCCTTCTCGAATCTATGCGTCCGTCAGATCTTCAGGATGCACTCATTCGAGCGGCGCCTATAATTTAGGAAGTGCAAGCTAGACCAAGGGGTAACAACAAATTGGTCCTATAGCGAACCGAACAGAGGAGCATTCAAACCCCAAGTGAAGAGAGTTCAAGGTCACAATCAGGGACAAAGGAAGGAAGCAAGGACAAATAACGTCAACAACTTTGTTCCTACTCACAGTAATGGCCGAAACCTCCGATGTTTCCACTGCAACGAACTCGGTCACTTCAAAAGGCAATGTCCCAAGCTCAGCGAGGGACATCGTCAAGGTGCAGGCCACGGTCAAGGAGCCGCCACCCGTGGAAGAGGAAGAGCTGCCTGCATTACCAATAGGCAAAGATGCGAAGCAGAAGAAGAGGAAGATCCGACTGTGGAAGCAGAATTCGAAAGAGCGACAGTCCATGCCGCTTTACACAAGAAGGGGCCGAATCGCCAGTTCTCGGTGATTCAAACACCATCGGACTATCAAGGTAAAGGTTTCAAAACCTTGATTGATTGTGGCAGTACACATTCCTTTATCTCACCAGCATGTGCAAAAAGTTTAGGAATAGCCACAGTAGAAGCACCTACCCTACTTGTGGAATTGGCAAACGGTCGTGAGGTAACTTGTACCAGGCAAACTGCTAAGGAAGAATTCTTTCTAGGAGGAAAGAAAACCTCAGTCAAATTCAGAGTCATGAATTTAGGTATCCATGAGTGTCTACTCAGGATGGATTGGCTTAAGCCTAATGACGCCCACATCCACTGCGGAAAGGGTCGAGTTTCCTTTCGAAACTCTGAAAGGGAGTTTGTTACAACTCAAGGTGAGGCAGGAGTGCCAAGAATCCAATTAGCCAAAGTATCGCGGATCATAAAAGGAGTCAGCAAAGGATTACCCGTTTACCTGATCAAACTCAACAAGTTAGATCAAAAGCAAGAGTCTCATGAAGGACCTTCTTGGCTAAAGGAATACGCTGACGTATTCCCTAAGGAATTGATTGAACTTCCGCCGCCAAGAGAAGTTGATCATAAAATAAGGCTAGTGCCTGGAGCTACGCCAATTGCAAAGAGACCTTATAGAATGTCCATACCGGAAGCTATTGAGTTGAAGGAACAACTCAAGCAATTGTTAGATCAGGGTTACATCCGGCCTAGCAACTCACCATGGGGAGCTCCAGTACTATTCCAGAAAAAGAAAGATGGGACACTTCGACTATGTATTGATTACCGTGGGTTGAATCAATCAACAGTCAAGAACAAGTATCCTATTCCTAGAATAGATGTGCTTCTTGATCGCCTTCAAGGTGCAAAGATCTTCTCCAAGATTGATCTCAGATCAGGCTACTATCAAATAAGGATCAAGGAAGAAGATATTCCAAAAACGGCCTTCAATACAAGATATGGGCACTTTGAGTTCTTGGTTATGTCATTCGGGCTTACAAATGCACCTGCCACCTTCAATAGATTAATGCAAGATATTTTTAGACCATATCTTGATGATTTCGTACTTGTCTTCTTTGATGACACTTTAGTCTATTCTAAATAGGAAGAAGATCATGAACCTCAACTGCGGATTGTCCTTGAGACAATGAGGTCTCATAAGCTGTATGCAAAAATGAAGAAGTGTGCATTCTTCAAGCGTCAGATTGAATATCTGGGATTCATAGTATCATCAGAGGGAATATCAGTAGACCCAGCCAAAGTCAAGGATGTGCTTGAATGGCCAATACCAATATCCGTTAAAGAAATACGTAGCTTTCTTGGCTTGACAAGATGGTATAGGGTCTTTATCAAAAACTATGCTTTGATTGCAGCACCTCTTATAGACTTACTAAAGAAGCAGACTTCTATTACATGGTCAACTCCCGAACAAAATAGTTTCGACAAATTAAAGCAAAGTTTGGTATCAGCACCTATTCTAAAACTCCCTGACCTCAACAAGGAGTTCGAGGTAGTAACTGATGCCAACATTCTTGCCTTGGGGTGTGTACTTATGCAGGAAGGTCATCCAGTAGCATACTCTTCAAGGAAATTGAAGAGTCATGAAAAGAATTATGCCACGCATGATCTGGAATTATTAGCTGTCATCCATGCTCTAAAGCTTTGGAGACACTACCTGTTGGGTAACAAGTTTACTCTAGTAACCGATCATAAGAGTCTCAAATGGATTTTTTACCCAGAACGAGCTCAACATGAGGCAACGACGGTGGATTGAAGTATTGGAGGAGTATGATTTTGAAATCAAGTACCGGCCAGGAAAAGAAAATGTAGTTGCCGATGCACTCAGTCGCAAGGCATTCCTAAATTCCCTAATCTTGCAGAATCCATCAACGGCCAGATCTCTGGCTACAAAGGTATCTATGCCAAGCAACCCTATACTGGAACTAGCTAGAGAGGAGGCATGCCATGATTTGGCCTACCAAACAATGATAAAAGAAATATCTACCAAGAAGCAAAATCTGAAGTCACAAGCTAAGTATCAGGAATTTTCCATTGATAATGGACTTGTCTACTACAGAACAAGGCTGTGTATACCAACAAGCCAGTCACTTAAGCAGAAGATATTATGGGAAGCTCATGATTCCCCTTTCGCAGGACATCCTGGCTATGCAAAAACTCTTAATGCAGTTAGGAAAAGTTACCACTGGGAGAGGCTCAAAGGTGACATTCTCAAGTATGTCACCGAATGTTTGTCTTGCCAACGTATCAAGGCCGAACATGTCATGATGCCAGGGAAACTTCAACCTCTTGACATTCCCCAAATGAAATGGGAATTCATCAGTATGGATTTTGTTGTGGGCTTACCCCAAGTCCAAGGAGGATACAATTCCATTATGGTTGTGGTTGACATGATTACCAAGGTTGCACACCTGATTCCAGTAAAGACAAACTATAAAGCCTCTGACATTGCAAGATTGTTTATCAAGGAAATATTCAAGCTACATGGGTTACCTAAAAGAATCATTAGTGATCGAGATTCTCTCTTCACATCACACTTCTGGAGAGCTATCTTTGAAGCTATTGGGACTCAACTCTGTTTTAGCACCGCCTACCATCCCCAAACAGATGGACAAACAGAGCGAGTGAATCAAATCATTGAGGATATGCTTAGAGCATACTGCTGTCGAGAGCCAAAGAGGTGGATTCAATACTTGCCATTAGTGGAATTTGCCTACAATGCTTCTTACCAGCAAAGCATTCAAATGACCCCTTTCCAGGCATTGTATGGTCATGATTGTCGAAGTCCCCTAAACTTTTCTGATCCAACCCTAAGAGTTGAAGCTTCAAGACAAATGTTGGAGGACATGGATGATCAAATAAGGTCAATAAGACAAGACATACAAGCAGCCAAGGATACACAAAAGGCATATGCAGATTTGAAACGTCAAGAAAGAGTCTTCGAAGAAGGAGACATGGTCTTTATTCGAGTACGCCCTAAAAAGTGTTCTCTATCCCTAGGAGAATGCAAGAAGCTAAGTCCAAGGTATTGTGAGCCGTATAAAATCCTCAAATTCCTAGGACCCAATGCTTATAAATTGCAACTTCCTGATAACCTAAAAGTTCACAATGTATTCCATATTAGTCTCTTAAAAAAATATGTACCCAACCCTAATCATGTACTTGATGACCAACAAATTGTAATGCCTAGTCAAGGAGTCCTTGAACTAAGACCGGATAAGATTTTAGATGTTAGGGAGAGACAGTTAAGATCTAGAACCTTGAAAGAATGCCTCGTCCAGTGGAAAGATTATCCCGAAGAGGATGCTACCTCGATAGATGAAAGCTCTCTCAACCATCAATATCCCCAGCTTACTTCGAGATGAGGACATCTCGATTCTTCTAAGGGGGAGAGAATGTAATATTTCCATCATGAGAATATTTCTAAACCCACGTGATAGTCATGCAAGGAATTCCATCATCCAAAAATTACGCCAATGATGTGATTTTCGAATGTCACACTACGTATCTTAATCTCTGCTTGCATAAACGAGTTAATCAAATTTACATGGGAACCTCCTCCTAGAAAGCCAAAAGGATAAACCTTTAGATTAAAGGAATTTTTTTTTATTACTTCCTCTTTTCTTTTCTTTCCCCCCAGCGACTGTCATGCTGGAGGGAAGGGGAATAGCAAGGATGACTAAGCATCCTTGCTGGGGATCATAGGATGGGTTAGGCCCATGCACCAGCCACGTGGAGAGGGGAGGTACCTCTCCCCCTCCCATATAAACCCTGTGGGAGGCAGAGGGAAGAGGGAGAGACGACGCCCTTCACCCTGTCGAAGCCAGGAGCTGTGTGAGAAGGGATGATGCTGCGGAATTAAGAAGGAAACTACGGTCGCCACAATCGTGAGGAAGGAGGAGCTGAAGCATTGATGTGTTGCACCACTCGTAGCTGACGGAGGGCCGTGTGGAAGTCGTGAAGGGGGAAGGCCATTACAGTTGAAGGATGCAGCCGCGAGGGAGAGGCGAGTGTGGATTGAGAGAGGTGGGGGAGGGGGGGGGCTACCGTGGAGCAAACGCCGCCAACCAACAGCCGTTATTCAGCCGCCATCCTCGCCATTCAGCCACCATCGGACGCCAGCTTGCCACGTAACCCTTGGTCTTTTTTCCCACGTGCCTTCTAGGAAGCCTTGGAAACTTCCAAGGGTGGCTTCCTAAGCCCCCCTTCGTGTGGTCTTTGGAACTACCCTTTTCTCTCCAATTTTTCCCCTAAAGGCCCTTAGGCCTCTTACTAATAGCCTTTAAGGCTACCTTATTTCCCTTTTAAATTCCTCCCTAAGGGCTCCCTTAGGGTCTTTTTTTTCCCCCCCTAGAGTTTTCCCCTTAGGACTTTATAAAGCCCTTTTCCCCCCTTGCGTTCTTAACAAAGGAATTCTTAACCCCGGTTTTAAAACCCCCTTAGCCCTTCCTATGGTTTTAAATTCCCTTTCCCCCCCAAAACAACTCAGACCTTAAAAAGGTCTTAATTTTCCCCCCTCCGTGTTGGATTGGAGATTTTCCCCTATAAAAGGGTTTTTTGACTTTAAAGGTCTTATCTTCCTAACCTTTATTTCCCCTTAGGGCCTTGCTCATTATAACCCTCAAACTACCCCCTTATATCTTCTCCTAAGGCCTCGTTAGGCCCTTATTTTTTTTATAACCTTTAAGGACTACTTTCCCTCCCTTGGAGTTCCTCCCTTAAAATTCTGTAAGGCCCTTTCTCCCAAGAGAAATTGTCCTTAGCCTTTCCTCCAAACTCGCAAAATACTTTGAAGTTTTGTTCTTCTTTCCCCCACTTGAAAAAGGGAAGAGAGTGCTAAGTGTTTTCCGAAGGAAGGTAAAAGCTGCTTCCACGTTCAACAGACTACAGTTGCGATGCCTCCTAAGAAAGTCCAAGGCGTAGCCGCGGGAGGGTCATCTCCCGGTATCCATGTGGATATCTCACCTCAAAGCCAAGTTTTCTTCTTGATGTTAATTTGGGTTTTAGTCAATCATGCAAAGAAAAATTGTTAAGGAAATATATTTATTTTTTCAAGTTATTTTTAACGAAGTAGTTAGCTTATGAATGACAATTGGCTTTCTTGAAATTGCATCAAGCATTATAGAATAATAGGCGGAAACTATCCATTTACTATAATAATATACCCCTAAAATGAAGAAATTATGTCTTGCACCATTAGTCTTATTCCTTTCACAACAGATCATGGCAAAATGGCTAAATTCATGATAATTTTATTTCAATGCTCAAATTACTAGAGAGTTATCTTTGCTAGTTGCAAGGCAACTGTTGTTAATTGGCATGAGGTTATCTCTAAAGAAAACGGAAGAACACCATATTGGGGAATATGGGAATTTCCCACAAGTTTGGGACATGTGGTCAAATCTTTGGATTTGTCATAACTTGAACACTATAACTCCAAATCAAGCACTCTATAGCTCAATAGATTCCATTTTTCAAGCGCTTTCCAATGATAGGTCACATCATATGGTTTTGAGAAACTTATGGGCATGTTATCCGGGTGCCACCTTTTTAGTATTCAAAAAATGGGAATTGGGAGATTCCCAAACTCACTAATATTATGTTGAAGTTAAGTATTAGAAATTAACAAGTATAAAAATTAGACATACGAAATCACTTGGAAAGAAAATGTAATGGGGAATTGCTGGATGATACTTTATTAACACTTTTCCCCTGCAAATTGAGGACTTGGAACAAATAAAGTGTGTATTTACCAATTCCTTAGCTAGGTATTTAGAAGTATCGTCACTCTTTATCATCGTGACATTATGCTATATGCCAAATTAAACTGTATTGATTGAGAAAGTAATCAAAAATAGTAAAACCGTGACAAGACGAGTAAGATTACCTTCCTAAAGCTGACCAAACCAATCTTTCCAAAAGATAACCGGACCAATCTAAACATAGAAACATTCATACCCTAAAACATGGACTACTTACCTTACCGCAAGGATAATAAACTCATAAAGATAAGAAATTAGGGTCGTCCCTAAGGTTCTCAAATAAAGAAACCCTAGGCCTGACATACATCAGATTAGGGAGTCTAAACAGTTTATTCCATCGTCTGACTTGCGCAACATATATGAAATCATTTTGTGATTGAGTCACAAAAAGAAAAGGGAAAAATCATTTTCAAAGACGGCAGATCCTTACGCAAGTTATCTTGCAAAAAGACGTAGTTTTTGGATATCCTTCAAAATAAGAAAAGTTGTAAACTAGGAATTAGCATATCTAAGGTACCTTAGGGTAAATCAAACTAGGTATACCCTACATACGAATGTAAGGGATCTTGCCAAGTTACAAGACATCTTAAAAACGACTGCTGATACACTCAAAAAGGAAAGAACACTTCTTTAGCAGTTGCCACACAACTGGGTTGGTTAATGGAAATGTTTGTGCTTGCTAGAGATTTTAGAGCTCTGTTTGATTTATGAATTACAAATTAAATAAGTATCTATACTTCAGGTTAAAAACCTGAAGGGAGAGGGAGCTTTAGTTACCCCCGACTGCCTGCCTGACCCTAACCAAGGGGGTTGTTTGACCGTGCCGGGAACGTGGACCGAACCCGCCGCGAGAGGTCTCTCCGTTGAGTTCTACTTGGAGCAGGAGGACGCTTGGGTGCCAGGGGGGGCTCTGGCCGTAAATCCCTCGCCTTCCGGGTCCTGCACAAGGGGCTAACGTGACTCGGGATTGGATCCCGAAGCCCGTATACTAGTTGACGGGCGGAAGCTTGGAATAGTGATCCCTGGAGATTACTTGTTAGCCTCTGGGCAGATTATGGATAAGCCTACGGGCGGAACTTCTTGTAATTCAAAGATAAAATGATGAGATGTTGAAAGAACTTGCTTGATATTGTTTTTATATGTCACGTGATAAGATTACGTGAAGGAACCAGTGCTTAAACAAGATTAATTAAAGAAGCTGATTGTTATATGTCAAGTTAATGTGCTAGATAACTACATAACTAAAACAAACCGAGGAAAGTGCGGAGGATGGACCATGGGTCCGTCCTACGGTTGGGTGGTCCCGGTTAGCCGGGAACTTTTCTCATAAATCTTGAAAGACAGCGGAATGATCATCATCATCAAAAAGAATAACAAGAACGATGACCTAGAGTTATGTCTTACCCGATTTACGTTGTTTTAGGGGAACGGAATGGGACTATGCCTTATGGCAGAGAGGTTGAGCTTTGCATCCCTCTCGTTTCCCATTCTCCTTGAACCAAGTGCATCGTGAATCCGCTTCGGAGCTGGCGTTTCTGCGTAAAGTAGATCGCTCGGGTCTGACGCTAGTTGCTGTTAGCTAGTAACCTATTAGGAAAACCCTAATTCCAGTCGATCCTGAGTGGAAACGGCTAGGATACTTCCGCTACGTGGCAGACGCGGGAAGAACTAGATCGCAAAACCCGTAACATTCCATGGGAGTGTCGGGTGGAGCTTTCTAGACATCCTTTCCGATGGACTACTAAGACGTGTCCTGGATGATACTAGGGGACACGTTACAGCATCCTAATTCCATGAATTAACCATGCATAATTGCAATACTTTGGCGTAAATTAAAAATAGGAAGAAAAACCTGGACTTGTGGGTTCTGTGAAATGTCCACATGAATATTAGGAGATGATCCTCCTGCGGTTGCGCCTTGTGCCTTTTTAGGGGCCATCATGAATACGACCTTCTTGCCTTGGCTGCAATCTTATGATCTTGGCCTGTCTCCCTCGTACGCGTAATTCCATTTGAGGTATGGCTTCATTGACCAAAGTACCAACTTGCAGACTTGGGCTTTGGAAGGCCTTAGGGTTTAGAGCTTGGGCCTTCTTTCTTTCGGAAAAGAGGGATTCGTGATAGGGTTCTTGCAAAAGCCTTGAGAAAATGGAGCCTTGAGAGATTCTTCTCCTTGAAATTCTGGCTAGGAATAGTTTTATGGCTTTGCAGAAATGGGAACTTATGAACTTCTCCTTCCTTCCATAGAAGTTTCGGGGATAAAGATATTTGTGGAAAGGGAGTGTGGTGGAAAAATTAGAGATGGGTTTATGGGGAAAATCGAGTGGGAAGGGCTTAGAGAAACCCCTCTTCTTCTTACACGAACCGGGCTAATATGGGCTTATGGGGATTCCAACGGAAAAGGCCTTTAAACTAACTAGAGAAATGGGCTTGTGGGTGGATCCAATAGGAAGGGAACTTAAAATTTTGGGTGGATCCAATAGGAAGGGAACTTAAAATTTTCCTCTTCTTAGTTGCATAAGCCAAAAAGAACTTTAGTACAAGGAAATAGAAGAACACTATATAAGGGTCTCAAACCAAACTCAACTAACTAAGGTTGCATACTAACTAAGCCACGAACTAGAGTAGATAAGGATAGCTGTCATCTAGCTATTATTCATGGGCGGTGTACCAACCGCATCTGCAACTAACAAATCGGTGACATAAATGCACAACGGTCACCCTGGCATATCACGAGTGGAGCTCAATATCTCAACACTCCCCCTCGAGCTCAATCCCAATTCCTGCACACCAAGCATGTCTCTGTACTTGCGCAGCTTCTCTGCGCCCAATGCCTTCATGAATATGTCAGCTACCTGATCCTCTGTGCTGACATAAAATAAGACCTAGTAAAACTCTCTCTCGCACATAGTGATAATGCACCTCAATGTGCTTTGTTCTAGCATGATAGAATGGGTTATTTGCCAAGTGTATACTACTCATGTTGTCACAATAAATGACAACTGGCCCATTTGTAGACTGATGCATATCATAAAGTAGCTTATGCAACCAAGCTACCTCACATACAGCCATTGCTGCACCCCTATACTCAGCCTCTTTGCTCGACAAGGCAACTGTAGGTTGTTTCTTGCTGCTCCAAGTGACTGTAGCACTCCCAAAAGAGAACACATATCCACTGGTAGATCGTCTATCAGAAATACTACCAGCCTAATTAGCATCAGTGTATCCATGCAACTGTATCTGAACCCTAGTCTCATAAAGTAGTCCATACTGCAATGTGGACTTCACATACCTGAGTCTGCATCTAGCCGCATCCAAATGCAGTTCCCTTGGAGCCTGGATAAACTGACTTACCAATCCAACAACATAGCTCAAATCTGGCCTGGTAATAGTCATATAAATCAAACTTCCTACTATGCGTCTGTACATAGTAGGGTCCTCAAGAAGCTCACCTGCATCTGCGCTCAGCTTCACATTCTGCTCCAGAGGAACTGAAATAGGCTTACAGCCTGTCATCCCATATTTGGACAGCATGTCCAATCCATACTGCCTCTGCAAGAGCTGTATCCCACTTGGTGATCTAATCAACTCAATGATCAAGAAATAACACAGCTCTCCCAAATCCTTCATCTCAAAATTTTGCTTCAATAGCATTTTCACATGATGGATATCTTCATCACTATCACCTGTGATAATCAAATCATCAACATAAATGACAAGCATCATAATACCTTTCTCTGTTTTTCTCACATAAAGTGAGAAATCTTGCCTGAAAATCTGAAAGCCAATAGTGACAAGGTACTGTCCTATCTTGTCAGACCATGCTCTAGGTGCTTGCTTCAAGACATACAAGGCTTTCTTCAACCTGCAAACAAACTCAGGATAAACAGCATGCACATAACCTGGTGGCTGCTCCATATAGACCTCCTCTTGCAAATCACCATGCAAGAAGGCATTCTTTACATCCGTCTATTGTAAAGACCATCCCTTTGATGCAGCCATAGCAATGACTACTCTTACGGTTGCCATCCTTGCAATCGGACTGAATGGTTCTTCATAATCAATGCCATATGTTTGTGCATACCCCTTGACTACTAATCTTTCCTTGTATCTATTCACAGAACCATCTGCATTGTGTTTCACCTTATAAACCCACTTACAACCAATTGCATTCTTATCTTTAGGCAAAGGTACCAATTCCCATGTAGCATTTGCTTCCAAGGAATCCATTTCTTCATCCATGGCTTTCTCCCATTTTTCTTTTCCCATGGCTTGCTCAAAAGAAGCAGGTTCTGGTTCCTGTATCACTTTGACCATATACGCATAGTGAATGGCTGTAAATCCATCATATTTCAGCCTAACCACAGGATACCTAGCTCTGGTAGACCTGCGCAAAGTAGGTTCACTCACAGGTGCTCTCAAAACATCCTTGGTCTTCCTTACTCCAGGTGTAACAATAGAAGGAATACCCAACTCATCATCAATGCTCTGTTCTGAGCCACTAGATTCACCATCCACATAAGAGTGACCTGCATTCACATCAAACATGGGCTGATCTACCTTCTCTTTTCCTTTTCGTGATACCTGCATACCACTATCTGCATTGATTTGAGAAGATTCTCCTGATCTCAATCTACCTGTCCATGGCGAAGAATGTGAACCACTGCTAGAGGACACTCCAGGTCCACTAATATCTTGTGACTGCTGCTGTGAATTCTATGCACCATTACCATTTTGTGCATCTACATTATCAATCACATTTACTGGTTTATACTAGCTACTCATTTCATAAAAAACAACATCTCTTCTCACTGTAAACTTACGAGTAGAAGGGTTATAGCATCTATACCCTTTTTGCTGTAGAGAATAACCAATAAAGATACACTTCTCAGCTTTTTGATCCAACTTGGATCTCAACTCATCTGGGACATGAACATAGGCAATGCAACCACAAAATTTTCAAATGAGAAATATCTAGTTTCCTACTAGTATACCTCTCCTTTGGAGTCATGCCATGTATTGCTGCAGTGGGAGTCCTGTTCATTATGTAGACTACTGTAGCAACTGCCTGAGCCCAGTAAAAATCTGGTAGGCCTTTTTCATTGAGCATGGCAGGAGATACCTCTCCAATATGCCTGTTTTTTCTTTCTGCAATTCCATTTTGTTGTGGGATATGACTGCATGAATATTGCTGCTTTATGCCATGCTCCTGTAAGAACCTTGCAAACTCATTTGAGAGGTACTCTCCCCCTCCATCTGACCTTATGCATTTTATTTACAGGCCTGTTTCTTTTTCAACCATAGCTTTAAGAGTTTTGAAATGCCCAAAGACTTCACTTTTCTTTTTCATAAAATACACCCAAACTTTTTTGCTATAGTCATCAATAAAAGTGACAAAATAATGATAGCCTCCAAGAGATGCAGCTTTAGTAGTCCACATATCAGAGTGGATTAATTCCAATGGCTTCTTACTCTCTTGAACATGTCTAGGAAATGGTTTCCTTGCATGTTTTCCAAATTGAAAGGCTTCACATACCTTATGCATTTCTGCAACCTTGAATTTAGGCAATCCTGCAACAATATTTTGGGCTTGCATTGATTTAAGTCACTGTACATTAACATGACCAATGTGTTTATGCAAGATATCAATATCTGCAACTACATCGATCCCATGTGCAAACATTGCTGCACTCAATTCAGGTATGTCTGCATCCAATGTAGACATTCTGCCCTTCTTCTTTCCTTTTGCTATCAAGGGACCTTTATTTTTCATATCCTCAACAAAGCATCCATGAGAATTAAATCCGACCTGCAAGCCCTGCTCAACCATTTGACCAACAGAAACTAGGTTCTTAGTGATATTCGGGATATGAAATACATCTGACAGGTATTTCTTTTTCCCATCCTGCATAGACAAAGGAATTTTTCCCATCTGCACATTAGGATGTGCAGTATCATCACCAGTCTCCACAAATCCTAGTTTTTCCATTTTCCTTGCATCCTGCATCCATTCTGCATGACCTGTCATGTGGTTTGATGCACTTGAGTCAACATACCACACATCATTGATTTCTTCTGCACTTGTCACAGAATTGGTCATGTGTTGCACCATAAACAAATGCTCATTTCTGTCATCACCCTATCTACTAGAAGATGCATAATTCCCTTGTTGCAATTTTCCATTGATGATGTCATTCTGCTTTTTGTAGCAGTCTTTAGCCATATGACCCATTTTACCACAGTAGTAGCATTTAACATTGCTGTTTGCATTTTGGCCTCTTTGCCATTCACCATGACCTCTTTGGCTCCCCCTGCCTCTAGAGTTACCACGTCCTCCTCCATAGGACTAGTTTTCTTGAGTTTGCTGCATATTTTGATTTCTACCACGGCCTCCAGATCGGTCTCCTCTACCTCTGCCTCTACCTCTTCCAGCATTTGAGTAGAAGACAGCTTCTTTTGAAGTTCCTTCTGAAGAAGATGCACCACCATTTCTCTGCTCCTCAAAAATTAGAAGAGCAATCAACTCCTCAAAATCAGGAAATATTTCAGGGACGGAAATCGATGCTCGAAACTGTGCATAATCCTTTCCTAGACCATTCAAGGTCATAGAAACTAAATCATCATCTTCCACTGGCAACCCAATGGAAGCAAGTGCATCTGCAATCTTCTTCACCTTCATGTGGTAGTCATTGATGCTCATACTTTCTCTTTGCACATTGTGCAACTCTTGCTTGAGTTGCATTTTCTTGGCTTGCGTATTTGTGCTATACATTTTTGACAGAGTATCCCATGCCTCCTTTGGCGTACTTGCATACTGAATATGCACAATCATAGAGTCTGAAATGCTAATAGATAACTAGTACATAACTTTTCTGGCTCTCTCGTGCCATCCTTTAAATGCCTGCATTTGCTGTTGATTGGGAACATCAAGAAGGCCTGGTTGTTTTTCATTTCCTACAACGAATTCCCAATATCCTTTTCCCATAAGGAAATTCGTCATTCTAGACTTCCATGCTTGGAAGTTGTTCTTGTCAAGTTTCTCAATGACAATCTGTGAAAGAGAATCAGACGCCATTAAGAACACTGCAAAGAACTCTATCACTGCAAAAAACACAGCTTCAGTCTCACAAGGGCAAATCTGCAAAACTAACGAAAGTGGTATTTGATCACACAGTCACTTCCTAGTGACAATTTTGCATCAACAAGCAACAAGGATGATTTTGTAACTCCCAATGTCTTTGCGTATAGGCATACGATGCAATTTCTACAGTAACTTTTCACCGACCTGTAGAACACTGGTCGCACAGCAAAAAACAGGGCCTTTTCCTGAGTGCGTGCAGAAAACTTCTGCCTCCAAAACAGGCCCGAAAATGGCCTCAACTCAAAAAAACAGAGCAATCCGGGGCTAAAGACCTTTCCCGGAGCATATATTGCCCTCTTGCTACACCGCGAAGGGCGTCTCAATCTGAGACAATGCACTCTTGCACTTTTCGGCTGTGCTACCTGCAGAGACTTGCTCCCAAAACAAAAAAATGAAAGCAACACTAGTTCTCTTACCAGAACACCGTGAAGTTGTTTACTTTCTTGAGCTCCTTACCACGAACAAGGCTCTGATACCATGTCAAGATTGTGGAAGAGAAGGAAGGAGTCTCACTTGTAGATTTCTTGCTTGCACAATGGGGGAATGCACATACAGGTGAAGAATGAAAACAATTTTCCTCTTCTTAGTTGTGTAAGCCAAAAAGAACTCTAGTACAAGGAAATAGAAGAACCCTATATATGGGTCTCAAACCAAACTCAACTAACAAAGGTAGCATACTAACCGAGCCACGAACTAGAGTAGATAAGGATAGCTATCATCTAGCTATTATTCATGGGCGGTGTACCAATCGCATCTGCAACTAACAAATCGGTGACATAAATGCACAACGGTCACCCTGGCATATCACGAGTGGAGCTTGATATCTCTACATTATTATCCTCTTGACCTCCTCCCAAGAGGATATTCACCTATGGATATGCGGGTTTTTAAACCTCGGTCCCGTTTTTGCCAGTGGAGAGTCGTGATACCTCGCGTACAGTTTAAAGATTTCACCATCGGTAAATCCAATGCCGGAATTGACCTTTGCGTGAGTCTTACACGGGGTGTGGAAAGTCAGACTAATAATATTTTTATTCAAACAAAAATATTACATACGTCAATTGATTGACAACTTAAGGGCAAGGGAAGAAGCTACTTATGAAGGGTCAAATCCTCCAAAAGATGGTGATACTGGAGGAAATACCATTGCACCAATTGATGATGAAGGTGTAAAGCATCCAATTGCTGAGAAGCTTCCTGGAAGGAAGAAGGACTCTTGGGTCAAGAAGAGTAAAAAGACCTCACCTTGAGTGAGGTAGATAAGGAGGGAATCATCTCCCTAAGCAACCAGCTACTCCCTTGATTACTCAAGTTTCTCTTCCTCCTCATCGTCTTCTAGTTTCTACTCTCTTGGTTCTAAGTCTCATGCAATTTACAAATAGACAAAGAGGGACCATAAGAGGAGCAAGCTTAAGAAGACTAAGACTTTCAAGTCTGGGGATAAGGACATAAAGTTTGACTCTTACTCTGTTAAGAGATATCCTGCTAAGGCATTAGCCTTTGTCAGGCAATTTGAAGTTGCTTTTTCTGATGGTAATTTCTCAGAAAAGTCCACACTCAGGCATGTAGGCATGCACTTGAAAGACATTGCTAGCAATTGGTGGTTAACTCTCATTTTGAAGGGAAGGAAACCTATGACTTGGGAAAAGTTCAAGAAGAAGTTTAGTGCTCAGTTCTTGCCTCCTGATTTTGAGAATGATATCAAGAAGGAGTGGGATTGGCTAAGCCAGAAAGAGCATGAGAAGATCACTAGTTATGTGGACAATTTTTGGTCTACTCTTCTCAAGGTTTCTTCTTTCATAGAGATCAGCGATGAAGAGAAGAAAAGGAAGTCTAAAGCTGGCCTACTCCCTCATTTACACAAAACCATGAAGGTGTATCCACATGAAACCTTATCTCTCATTCATGGAGTTTGCCATCATAGCTGAAAGTTTGCATACACTTGGTACATTTCAAAAGTTGGAGATGAGTTCTTATAGAGCTAGACAAGAGCACCTCTATGATCAACCAAGATACAAGACTAATCGAAGAAGACCTATCTTTATCCATGACCAATATTCAAAGCCAGAGGGTAATAAGAAGAAGCGCAAGTATCTCTCACCCTCTGAGATACAAAAGTACAAAGAGGAAGGAATGTGCTTTCTTTGTGGTGAGTTATGGCATATGAAGCGTGATTGTCCTCAAAGAAAGGAAGGAAGCAAATGTGGTTAAAGATCCTCCTCCTCTATCCTCAAATTCTATTCTGGATGTGAAAGCTAATACTCATTCAAATGAGAAGAAAAGAAAAATCTTAAAGGGTTGGGAGACACTCAACAATCAACGAGTTTTCCTACTCTTTGATCTAGGGTCCACAGATAATTTTGTGTCAGACAGCAGATATTCCTGAAAGACTACAAATTCCACTGGATGATCGATTGGGAATATCAATTGGATTAGGTTTGGTATTTGAAGGACTTACAACCAATTCTACTTCTATCTTGGGGAAGTTGAATCTTAGAATTGGGGATTATCGTGACCAAGAATATTTTCTACTTGCACCCATTGGTAACTGTGATGTTATCTTAGGTATGCCTTGGCATTACAAGATCAAACCTCTTCTTGATTTTGTTAAGAAGGCCCTTGCATTCAAGGGTTGGAACATAGTATTCATTGCTCACGCTAGAGATTGGCATGTGCCAATGGTTAGTCATGTTAACATTTCTAAAAAAATGAAGATAGCTATTTCTGCATACATGATTTTTGTGAGAGAGCCAAAAGAAGCTAATGGTTCAAGGGCACTTGATGCCTCTAATGAACACACAATACCAACTAATGCTTCTAAGTCTTAGACTTTAAAAGAACCCCTCTCTTTAATTGATCAATCCAGACATGATTTTGTTAAGTAATGTGAAGATTTTTTTAGTGATTCACTCCCTGGAGAGTTACCTCCTAAGCGCCCACAAGATCACACAATTAATCTTATCCCAAGCAGTAACCACCTTACGGAGGAAGTGCAAGTCAGGAAGAGGAGATCTTAAAACAAGTAAATGAATTATTGGAAAAAGGATTAGTTCAACCTAGCTCTTCTCCATACTATTGCTCTCTAGTCTTACTTGTTTAAAATAAAGATAGTTCTTTTCGTATGTGCATAGACTATAGATCTTTGAATAAGATCACAATCAAAATTTGTTTTCCTATCCCAAGGATAGATGATATATTGGATAAGGTGCAAGGGACTAGTGTTTAGTCGCATTGATCTCAAGAGTGGCTATCACCAAATATAGATAGTACTTGAAGATGTTCATAAGACAACTTTTCGTACAACATTTTGACTATATGAGTTTTTAGTCATGCCATTTGGTTGACTAATGCACCCGCCACATTTAATCGAATGATGGAGAGAATTTTTAGACCTCACTCAAAGTTCACAGGTGGCTTCTTTGATGACATTCTAATATATTCACGGTCTGAAGAAGAGTATAGAAAACATCTATCTATTGTTTTTCAAGAGCTTGGCAGGCATAGACTACAGGTCAATGCAAAGAAGAGTGAATTCTTCCTTTCAAAAATTCATTACTTGTGCCATATCGTTTTTCAAAATTTGGTGAGAATGGATCTTGAGAAGATTCGAGCCATTTTTGACTAGCCTACACCTACTTATGTACATGAAGTTAGAAGTTTCTTGGGTCTATGCTCATACTATAGTAGGTTCATACGAGGTTTTGTGTATGTTGCATCTCCTATTCATGACCTTACTAAGAAGCGAATGTCTTTTTGTAGGGGATCAAGGCAACTACAATCCTTTGAAAGAAATAAGTTTCTTGTGACTCAAGAACTAGTTGTCATAGTTCTCGATCTTCAAAAACCTTTTCAAGTTCACTACGTGTCAAGATTGTGGGAGAGAAGGAAGGAGTCTCACTTGTAGCTTTCTCACTTGCACAATGGGGGAATACACACAAAGGTGGAGGGTGAAAAATAGTTTTCCTCTTTTTAGTTGTCTAATCCAAAAGAATCCACGTACATAGAAATAGAAGAGCCCTATATATGAGTCTCAAACCAAACTCAACTAACTAAGGTGGCATACTAACTGAGCCACAAACTAGAGTAGATAAGGGTAGCTGTCATCTAGCTATTATTCATGGGCGGTGTACCAACCGCATCTGCAACTAACAAGTCGGTGACATAAATGCACAACGGTCACCTTGGCATATCACGAGTGGAGCTCAATATCTCAACACTCCCCCTCGAGCTCAATCCCAATTCCTGCACACCAAGCATGTCTCTGAACTTGCGCAGCTTCTCTGCTCCCAATGCCTTCATGAATATGTCAGCTACCTGATCCTCTGTGCTGACATAAAATAAGACCTAGTAAAACTCTCTCTCGCACAAAGTGATAATGCACCTCAATGTGCTTTGTTCTAGCATGATAGACTGGATTATTTGCCAAGTGTATACTACTCATGTTGTCACAATCAATGACAACTGGCCCATTTGTAGACTGATGCATATCATAAAGTAGCTTATGCAACTAAGCTACCTCACATGCAGCCATTGCTGCACCCCTGTACTCAGCCTTTATGCTCGAAAAGGCAACTGTAGGTTGTTTCTTGCTACTCCAAGTGACTGCAGCACTCCCAAAAGAGAACACATATCCACTCATAGATCGTCTATCAAAAATACTACCAGCCTTATCAGCATCAATGTATCCATGCAATTGTATCTGAATCCCAGTCTCATAAAATAGTCCATATTGCAATGTGGACTTCACATACCTGAGTATGCATCTAGTGGCATCTAAATGCAGTTTCCTTGGAGCTTGCATAAACTGACTTAACAATCCAACAGCATAGCTCAAATCTGGCCTGGTAATAGTCATATAAATCAAACTTCCTACTATGCGTCTGTACATAATAGGGTCTTCCAGAAGCTCACCTACATCTGCGCTCAGCTTCACATTCTGCTCCAAAGGAACTGAAATAGGCTTATAGCTTGTCATCCCATATTTGGACAACATGTCCAATCCATACTGCCTCTACAAGAGCCATATCCCACTTGGTGATCTAATCACCTCAATGACCAAGAAATAACGCAGCTCTCCCAAATCCTTCATCTCAAACTTCTACTTCAATAGCATTTTCACGTGAAAGATATATTCATCACTATCACCTGTGATAATCAAATCATCAACATAAATGACAAGCAGCATAATACCTTTCTCTGTTTTTCTCACATAAAGTGAGAAATCTGCCTTAGAAATCTAAAAGCCAATAGTGACAAGATACTGTCCTATCTTGTCAGACCATGCTCTAGGTGCTTGCTTCAAGCCATACAAGGCTTTCTTCAACCTGCAAACAAACTCAGGATGAACAACATGCACATAACCTGGTGGCTGCTCCGTATAGACCTCTTCTTGCAAATCACCATGCAAGAAGGCATTCTTTACATCCATCTGATGTAAAGACCATCCCTTTGATGCAACCATAGCAATGATTGCTCTTACGGTTGCCATCCTTGCAACCGGACTGAATGTTTCTTCATAATCAATGCCATATGTTTGTGCATAACCCTTGACTACTAATCTTGCCTTGTATCTGTTCACAGAACCATCTGCATTGTGCTTTACCTTATAAACCCACTTACAACCAATTGCATTCTTATCTTTAGGCAAAGGTACCAATTCCCATGTAGCATTTGCTTCCAAATGATTCATTTCTTCATCCATGGCTTTCTCCCATTTTTCTTTTCCCATGGCTTGCTCAAAAGAAGTGGGTTCTGGTTCTTGTATCACTTTGACTATATAGGCATAGTAAATGGCTGTAAAACCATTATATTTCAGCCTATCCACAGGATATACCGCTCTGGTAGACCTGTGCAAAGTAGGCTCACTTCCAGATGCTCTCAAAACATCCCGGGTTGATGGGACCTAAAACGGGCCGGTACTAGCTCATGCATTAGCCGGACCTGTATCATGCGCTCAACAACCTCACGGCCTTGCAGTCAGGAGCGTGGATGACACATACATCATCTTCCTAAACATCTTGCGTTTGTATCACGTCTCATATTCCAACTCTAATCCAATTAACACTCCTCAGAGGGAGTCCCAGCACATTGCCAAATGGCACGAAGTACAAACATAGGAGGTCCTCCCACGGGCTGACTGCCGCTACCTCACTGCGACTCTTCTACATCTTGGGGATTGGCCCCTCGATGCGTCGCTAAACATATGTAACACAATATCGCACATATTTCCACTCAAGGTACCAATTGATCATATCTAGGAATGTACCATTTTTCTCACTTTCTTTCCCCTAGGATCCACATCTACCTACAGCTTGGGATATCCTATCTCTCACTCAATGCGGGTCGTGTTCCTCTAGAAAGCAATTGCCATGCATCCAGGAGGTATTGTCTGATACATTTTATCATTTTATGCTTCATGCAAATTGTGAATGCTCATGTGCTCAAACAATTAAGAAAATAAGCATTTGTGCACATGTGGAAAACATTTCTTTCAATGATTTTGACTATCGCTCGTATGCGGCGTTGCATGAACCTAGCACCGAGAAACCCTCGTGCTACTAGATTCGTAATTTTTAATTATTGACCAATCTAAATGGTATGTATAAAAAACCAGCAAGCTTTTCATCATTTCATTCAGTATTTAAATACCTTTTTATACACTCTACCCCCTCACCCGTTTAGGTTGTGCATTATTGATCTGTTTAGGGTTCATTTTTCACATTTTTTTTGTTGTATGAAAAGCAAAAGAAACTCACTAAAACATAAAGGTATGGCTGAACTGAGGCTAAACCTCATACTTCAGACCCCCATACATCCACAAACATGGTTCTTATTTTCCCTTAATTTTCGGCACTCAAAATCCATTTTTTCCTTATTTTTATCTATTTTTTCTATTTTTCTTGTATTTTTTGCAATATTAAATAATTGAAAATACAAAATGAGTTGTGGGATGTGGCCCTTAGGTTTGTTTGCAGCAAAAACACAAATTTAGTTGGTGTGTCTTATTGTATTTTTCATTTATATATCAAAAATACCCAATTTTCCCATATTTCGCGTGTTTTACGGGTTTTACACTACTAATTTCAATCATAACACTTATGATTTTCCGATTTTCTGAGCATAAACTGATCAAACTCATAGCAAGCAACATCATAATGCATAATCATCCCATGGGAATAAGTATTCATGAAGCAAATTGCATAAAACATAAATTTTCTTTGTAAAAAAGAAATTACCGTTCTTTACGGGCTGCAGGTTTTTATTTGCCATGTCTCCGGATTGATTTCTAGCGGCCATTAATGCTCATGACAGTTCACAATCAGCAATCTTCATTCCTCTTGAACCACGGAGGAATCCGATCTTCATTGGACAAGCATCCGTCATCCATTCTTCTTCTTCTTCACCACATGAATCTACCCTTAGAGAAGAGAGAAGGAGGAGAGAGAAAGACTAAAATCAGAGATTTCCATTGAGGCCACCATTTGATGGGCGAAGACAGGCGATAAGACCAGCCAAGAGAGGGAAGATCAGCCCCATGATCGATTGTATGGATTGCTTTCAGCATGCATACTCCATCTCCATCATGAGAGGGCGCAAAAAACGGCCGCCATGTTGCTCCACGTTTTTTCTTCATCCCTCATTCTCTCTCCACGTTTTTTGCTTCATAAGGTGAATAAAATTTTAGGGAGGGGATCCAAACTCAAAAGGCATGCCCAATTTTGGCCTCCCAAGTGTCCACCTTTTCATATCTTAATCATTTTGTGGCCATTTCCCCGTTCGGACTTCGAATTGAGCTCTGAAAAATCTAGGGAGTCCGGCTCGGTATCCCGCATTGGCCAGCAAATTTTTTCAATCTGCACAATAGTCTGAAAAATTATGAAAAATCAACAAGTGTCGCTCGCACGCCTTTAAAGCACTTTGCCGCTTAAAATCGTCCTAGATTGAGCCGCCGCCTTCGATGTTGAATATTTTTTTCTTGATATTCATAATTTTTAGCTATTTTTAAGCACTTCTTGGTATTAAAATTCCGCTCTCACTAGTCTTCCTTACTCCTGGTGTAACAACATATAGAATACCCAACACATCATCAATGATCTGTTCTGAGCCACTAGATTCACCATCCACATAAGAGTGACCTGCATTCACATCAAACATGGGCTGATCTACCTTCTCTTTTCCTTTTCGTGATACCTGCATACCACTATCTGCATTGCTTTGAGAAGATTCTCCTGATCTCAATCTGCCTGTCCATGGCGAAGAATGTGAACTATTGCTAGAGGACACTCCAGGTCCACTAATATCTTGTGACGGCTGCTGTGAATTCTGTGCAGCATTACCATTTTGTGCATCTGCATTATCAATCACATTTACTGGTTTATACCAGCTACTCATTTCATCAAAAACAACATCTCTGCTCACTGTAAACTTACGAGTAGAAGGGTTATAGCATCTATACCCTTTTTGCTGCAGAGAGTAACCAATAAGATGCACTTCTCAGCTTTTGGATCCAACTTGGATCTCAACTCATCTGGCACATGAACATAGGCAATGCAACAAAAAATGTTCAAATGAGAAATATCTGGTTTCCTACCAGTATACCTCCTCCTTGGAGTCATGCCATGTATTGTTGCAGTGGGAGTCCTGTTCATTATGTAGACTATTGTAGCAACTGCCTCAGCCTAGTAAAAATCTGATAGGTCTTTTTCATTGAGCATGGCACGAGATACCTCTCCAATATGCCTGTTTTTTCTTTCTACAATTCCATTTTGTTGTGGGGTATGACTACATGAATATTGCTGCTTTATGCCATGCTCCTGCAAGAACCTTGCAAACTCATTTGAGAGGTACTCTCCCCCTCCATCTGACCTTAGGCATTTTATTTGCAAGCCTGTTTCTTTTTCAATCATAGCTTTAAGAGTTTTGAAATACCTAAACACTTCACTTTTCTTTTTCATAAAATACACCCAAACTTTTTTGCTATAGTCATCAATAAAAGTGATAAAATAATGACAACCTCCAATAGATGCAGCTTTAGTACTCCACACATCAGAATGGATTAATTCCAATGGCTTCTTACTCTCTTGAACATGTCTAGGAAATGGATTCCTTGCATGTTTTCCAAATTGACAGGCTTCACATACCTTATGCATTTCTGCAACCTTGAATTTAGGCAATCCTGCAACAATATTTTGGGCTTGCATTGATTTAAGTCACTGTACATTAATATGACCAATGCGTTTATGCCAGATATCAATATCTGCAACTACACCGGTCCCATGTGCAAACATTGCTGCACTCAATTCATGCATGTCTGCATCCAACGTAAACATTCTGCCCTTCTTCTTTCCTTTTGCTATCAAGTGACCTTTATTTTTCATATCCTCAACAAAGCATCCATGAGGATTAAATCTGACCTACAAGCCCTGCTCAACCATTTGACCAATAGAAACCAGATTCTTGGTGATATTCGGGACATGAAATACATTCGACAGGTATTTCTTTTTCCCATCCTGCATAGGCAAAGGAATTTTTCCAATTTTCACAATAGGATGTGCAGTATCATCACCAGTCTCCACAAATCCTGGTTTTTTCATTTTCCTTGCATCCTCCATCCATTCTGCATGACCTGTCATGTGGTTTGATGCACTTGAGTCAACATACCACACATCATTGCTTTCTTATGTACTTGTCACAGAATTGTTCATGTGCTGCACCATAAACAAATGCTCATTTCTGTCATCACCCTGTCTACTAGAAGATGCATAATTCCCTTATTGCAATTTTCCATTCATGATGTCATTTTGCTTTTTGTAGCAGTCTTTAGTCATATTACCCATTTCACCACAGTAGTAGCATTCAACATTGCTGTTTGCATTTTGCCCTCTTTGCCATCCACCACGACCTCTTTTACTCCCTCTGCCTATAGAGTTACCACGTCCTCCTCCATACGACTAGTTTTCTTGAGTTTGCTGCATATTCTGATTTCTACCACGGCCTCCAGATTGGCCTCCTCTACCTCTGCCTCTACCTCTTTCAGCATTTGAGTAGAAGACTGTTTCTTTTGAATTTCCTCCTGAAGAAGATGCAGCACCATTTCTCTGCTTCTCAGAAATTAGAAGAGCAATAAACTCCTCAAAATCAGGAAATCTTTCACGGATGGAAATCGATGCTCGAAACTGTGCATAATCCTTTCCTAGACCATTCAAGGTCATAGAAACTAAATCATCATCTTCCATTGGCGACCCAATGGAAGCAAGTGCATCTGCAATCTTCTTCACCTTCATGTGGTAGTCATTGATGCTCATACTTTCTCTTTGCACATTGTGTAACTCTTGCTTGAGCTGCATTTTCCTGGCTTGCGTATTTGTGCTATACATTTTTGGCAAAGTATCCCATGCCTCCCTTGGCGTACTTGCATCCTCAATATGCACAATCATAGAGTCTGAAATACTGATAGTCAGCCAGTACATAACTTTTTTGGCTCTCTCATGCCATCCTTCAAATGCCTGCATTTGCTGTTGATTTTGTCATTCTAAACTTCCATGCTTGGAAGTTGTTCTTATCAAGCTTTTCAGTGACAACCTGTGATGAAAGAGAATCAAACGCCATTTTAGAACACTGCAAAAAATTCTGTCATTATGAAAACACAGCTTTAGCCTCACAAGGGCAAATCTGCAAAACTAACGAAAGTGGTATTTGATCACACAGTCACTTCCTAGTGACGATTTTGCATCAACAGGCAACAAGGATGATTTTGTAACTCCCAATGTCTCTGTGCACAGGCATACGATGCAATTTCTATAGTAACTTTTCACCAACCTGTAGAACAATGGTCGCACAGCAAAAAACAGGGCCTTTTCCTGAGTGCGTGCAGAAAACTTTCGCCTCTAAAACAGGCCTCGAAATGGCCTCAAATAAAAAAAATAGAGCAACCCAGGGCTAAAGCCCTTTTCTCACAGTATATACTGCCCTCTTGCTACACAGCAAAGGGCGTCTCAATCTGAGACAATGCACTCTTGCACTTTCCGGCTGTGCTACCTGCAGAGACTTGCTCCCAACCAGAAAAATGAAAGCAACACTGGTCCTCTTACCAGAATACCGCGAACTTGGTTTGCTTTCTTGAGCTCCTTACCACGAAGAAGGCTCTGATACCATGTCAAGATTGTGGGAGAGAAGGAAGGAGTCTCACTTGTAGTTTTTTCACTCGCACAATGGGGGAATACACACAAAGGTGGAGGCTGAAAAAGAGTTTTTCTCTTCTTAGTTGTGTAAGACAAAAGAACCCACGTACATAGAAATAGAAGAACCCTATATATGGGTCTCAAACCAAACTCAACTAGCTAAGGTGGCATACTAACTGTGCCACAAACTAGAGTAGATAAGGATAGCTATCATCTAGCTATTATTCATGGGCGGTGTACCAACCGCATCTGCAACTAACAAGTCAGTGACATAAATGCACAACGGTCACCTTGGCATATCACGAGTGGAGCTCGATATCTCAACACTACGACGCTTCTGGGGATTGCATTGGAGCTTCTTAACTAAGAGAATTATGCAGTAGCATTTGAGAGCGGATGTCTCAAGGATCATGAGCTACATGCTTCAGTATATGAGAAAGAGCTTATGGCAATGGTACATGATCTTCAATTATGAAAACACTATTTACTTGGTGTAGATTTTGTTATTAAAACAGATCACCAAAGTCTAAGATAATTCCTCACTTAGAGGCAGCTCTCAGAGAAACAGATGCGCTGGGAAAATTTCTTATCTATGTTTCATTTTCAAATCCTTCATATATCTGCAAATAAGATTCAAAATGTATGCAAGTGATTCCGATTTCTCAACCATATGGGATCAGCTTAGCTTAGGTTAGTCAATTACACCTTACTCAATTTGAGATTGTTATGTGTATCATCATCAAGAAATTTGTATAGAATTACCATTGTGACACAAGTAATGGATGAAGTATATGCATCTCCATATGCTGGAAATAGGGGTATTCTACCCACTACTCAAGCATTGGAAAGATACTTCTTTTGGCCCACTCTTAGACTTCACATTGAAAGATATGTCCGCAAGTGAAAGATATGCCAAAAAGTAAAGTATGGTAAGCATAAACCACCTAGTCTACTGAAGCCATTACCTATTCCCAATGAGCCTTGGGAAAGTATAGCCATGGACTTTATCATGGAGCTTCCTTGCACACAGGCAAGCAACCATGCAATCTGGACTATCATTGATAGGTTCAGTAAAGCAAGCTCACTTTATACCTACGCGAAAGACATTCAAAGCCGACGATCATATGGCTAAGCTATTCGTTGCTATTTTTAAGCATCATGGCATGACTAAGTCCATTATAAGTGATTGAGATCCCCGCATGACCAGCCTCTTTTGGCAAGCTCTCTTCGAGAACCTTGGCACAAAGTTAAAGTTTTCATCCTCTTATCATTCTCAAACGGATGGGTAGAGTGAAAGTGCTAATTCTACTGTTTTGGACCTTTTGAAAACCTATGTCTCTGATAATCAAAGAGAATTCCATGGATCCAATCTTTATGCATGATTGAAATGGTAGAAATGGAACATGCCCACATTCTAAATAAGGCATCGACTACCACATTATCTTTTATCGATATAGGATATCTCAAAGTCATATCCTTGAAAAGCAGCCAACCATATTCATTGTGCCTTTAGTAGAGTTTGCATACAATAACACGGTGCACTCTACTACTGGTAAGGAACCCTTTGAAATCATCTATGGTAAGCATCATTTACCACCCATTCCTCTTACGAAGGATAAGATCTTTGCAACACATGAGTTTGTTAGAGACATTGATACAGCTTTCACTCAAGTAAAAGATGCTATCCAAAGGACATAAGAGAAGCAGAAACGTGAAGCTGATAAGCATTGTCGTAAGTTAGATCTCAAGTTGGGACAATATTTTCTTCTTAAGTTTGAGAAGGCTTGCTTGAAGAAGTAGAAAGGTCAAAAGGGTAAAGTGGTTAAGCTTTCTAATCGCTATTATGACTCTTTCAAGGTCACATATAAGATAAACGATGTGACTTTTTGTTTGCATCTACCAAGTCATTAGAACATTCATAATGTTTTTTATATAACTTTGCTACATCCCTATGTTGGAGAATCTCCAATGGAACCAATCAAGGAAGATTTACTTGACATAGAAGAAACAAAAGAGTTCCTTGTGCTTGAAAGAACTTTATACCATTAGGACAATACTCTAAGGTCAAGTTGTAAGGTAATACGAAAGTATCTGGTTAAGTTTAATAATTATCCCCCATTGGATGCTCAGTTTAGGACAGAGAGAGAAATATAAGGCTTTCTAGATCTTTTGAAGGACTATGTATCCTCTCTACAGTTGAGGTTAACTGTTTAGAAGACAGAGGGATGTCACTAAATTGATTACTTATTGTGAATTCTCTATTGAATAAATTTATGTCAACAAATTAATGACCCACTTTTCTTTAAGTGTTGATGATGATCTACCATGGCCATGATACCATTTAGAGACCAGTATTCCTAGTGCATCACTTAATGGGTGATCAGAGAACTGTGACGGGGATATCTAATACATGCAATACAAGTTATGAAGGGGGAAAGAAGTGTTTGCCAAGTATAAAAGTGTACACAAGAAACAAAGAGTTACACATAAATGAACACTACAAGATATAGGCCTTATACTGATGTTAAAAGTGATGAAAATGTTCATAAAGAAATTTGCCCCCCTCATCGCAAAAAGTATCGTTATTGGCGATACCATAGAACAATCGGTATCAGCATCCTTATTTGTGTCGGTATTTATGACGCTGATAACGACACTTTGCGATGCATTTTGCGACGCTAATAGCGATGCATGCAGTAAATTTGTGACGCTAATAGCAACAGTAATAGGGAAAAAAATTTGTGGCAGGGCAGCTTATGCTATATTTGGACCATACAAAATAGTTTCAGTAATGTGTACAATGCTCGTGTGAATAAAGGCAAAGTGTACTTAAATCATAACACTGATACATGAAATAAATACATGATCGCATAATGAAAGCGACTGATACAATCATGGCAAGATACTACTACTACATAGAAAATGTCTACAGAGATCAGTGACCAAAAAAGAAGGGTATGTGAGCTCTTGGGATCCAAGGGTGAGCTATAGATCCTCGCCATCCGAAACCTCGTCCCACCACAAAGGAGTATTGAACGGACTCTACAAAAAAAGAAACAACTGCACATCAGTCCACCATACAATAATGCATTCTAATTAAACATAGTAACTACGGACAAGAAAGATGAGTGACTTACAGGGCCACCACGTTTATACAATCAGTCGATCAATGCAGTGAGACCGTGCCTCTTTGCATATCGAGTCTCAAGGTCGGTGGGATCGCGATTTGTAATGGAGTGCTGTAAAGAAAACAAAATACAACTGTTAGAAACATGATTGTCAATACAAAGGATATTGCAAAAAAATAAGCAAGCAACACTACAACATATATATGCTATAACGACGTTTTCTTTATATATGAAAAATATCCCCGTCATCGCTATTAGCATCGCTACAAAACTGTCGCTATTTGCCTCGCTATTTTCGTTGCTAATTTCGTCGGTATTAGCGTCGCTATTTAGTGATGCTAATATCGACGAAATTAGCGACAAAAATAATGACGGTTACATAGGAATTTCTGACGCTAATACCGACGATTGCAGAATTATTTTCCGACGCTGATACCGACGGTTGCAAAAAATGATTTTTTTTTGTGGCAGAGTTGCAGATGCAGCCCTGCCACAGTTAGAGCCACACAGGGCTAAGAGACAATTCCTCCTGTCAAAGAAGTTAGACAATCAATCCCAAATAATGACAAGACTTTGCAAACAAGTACTTTCATGACATTAATTAACACAAATGTGCACTGCATTGATAAAGAAAATAATAGAACTTAAATTGAAAAGTGCTACTGCGACAAAGCAAATATGGAGTCATGCTACAACATAGAAGTCTGAATCATATATACACTTAGCTATTACATATGGAGGATAGAGGCCATAAGGCCTTACATAATACAAGATGGGGAGTAATCCTATGTAGCCTAATCTACTCTCTACGACTCATCCACATCAGAAAACTCCTCTCGCTGTAGTGGCATACCGAAGGGAGTCTGCAACAGCAAATACATATATAATTGTGAGTACCAAATACAAACTGACATATAATGACAGATTTCTCAAATTAGGAATGATATTTATTACTACTTACCGGTCCTCCACGAGCATAGAGCTTCTCGATCAGGGCACTCAAGCCATGCTTCTCCCCGTATGTCACCTCTGGTGCAGTCAGGTCGCGATTCGTAAAACCTTACTGTGGCACACAAACATTGAAAAACAACGTACTTGAGATTCATGTTCAAAATACATACATCAACATGGATGTCATTAAATTAGAGTACTCTACCCTATTAATACTTACGAAATCTTCCAGGAATGTTGCGTGGCCGCCGCTACCAAGGTGATGCACCGATCCTGCGTCCAAGCGCACCTTTGTTGTGTCCTTTTGCTGCTTCCACTTGTCTAGAGTGGATGTCGCCTCATCCTGGAGATTACTTCAATTCTCTATATCCAACCACTCTGACTTCGATTTGCCCTTCTTTTGACTGCTTCACGTGCATCAGACCACCTATGCGACTGATAGTCACGCATAGCATCATCATCCACCCTCTTGAAAATCTATCATTGCTAGAGAGCTGAGGGAACTCTCGATACAATGTATCGATTATGTACTCCTTGTTGGCATCTGGGATCTCCTTCCACTTGTCTGTAATGTTGTGCCAAAATACTTGTTCGCACAACTCATGCATCCTAGAGATGACAACTTTTCCATCATCATTCATGTATAAATGGCCAGAGGCCTTATCTATGAGATACGAGTAACCTGCAAGATTTTACAAACGGGTACTTTCATGACATTAATACAAATGTGTCAAACACAACTTGATTTGATAAGTGCTACTGCGAAAAAGGATGCGAAAATACATATCTGGAGGAGTGGGTTTCATATACTTCTTGTCAGCCCTGGGAGTGATCGGTGGGGTGCGTGAAGGAGTGGAAGCAGTAGACGTCTACCCACCACTGCCAATGAAAGACGATGTCGACTCCCTGATGGCAGTGTGAGTGGGAGAGACTGCATATGTATCCCCACAACAGGAGCTGCCTCCTCCTCGACTACGTGACTCTGAAGCAAAGCGAGACCTGCGACTGCGTCTACTGGAGACTGAAGCATCGGACACTGCCGATCGTGCTGAGGTGGAACGGGAAAGCTATGCATCAGCTCTATCTCTGACTCATGCTAGTTGCTCCAGTGAGAAACGCGCTAGCATCGCATCAATGTCGTCATTTGTAAAATCGTGACTCATCCTGCCGTCCGTGCCCAAATCTTAAACCTATACATACAAGGAAAAATAATAATATTAGATAATGAATTGCAAGACATAATAAAACTAAGACTTAATTAGGAAGACTTCCTTTTAATTTTTTTTTAAAAAAAAGATAATACAAAACACCATACTCCAAAAACATACAAACTGTCCTAACCGATTTGCAAAAATTGACATTGCTGTAGTGGGAGGAACATTTTGTTGGAGTCACTTTTGTTTAGGGTTCCACAATCTCATCTTGACACAGCTCAATATACATCGGGAGATCTATACAAAATTCTCCACAAAATGAGGACTCTTCTTCATTTTCAGAAAACCCATCCTCTATCTCCTCTATCTCCATAGGTGAGATGTCTTGGTCCTCTAGGCGGTGCATCCTAGTTTCTTGTATGCCTTCTATCATTGCCGCTATTAAAGGTGTCTCTTCTACGATCGGTTCGGGGGTTTTGGCAAACATGGGGATACTCCTAGATGTCATGGGAATGACATACCACCATTGAGGTTGTTGCGGATTAGGGAAAAGGACGATCTGATCCATATTACGATTAGTATAAAAGTCCACTTTGAGATTGCTAAACCGCGTCAAGTATTAGGGACTCTTACCTGCTCACAGTGATTTGGCAAAACAAATGTATCACTCAAATCGGTCCACTTCTTCGTTGAGTCAATCTCAACAAAGCCACTTGGCCCTCACCGAACAATTGCACTGCTCCTTCGAGAGTAACCTTGAACCATTGCACATCAAATATGGTCACGGAGAAACTTCGATAGTCCACTGCAAGGATACTCTGTAAACATATGAAATACTCCATATTTGCAACTACACGGTTTGGATCTGTGGCATGTCATCGGCTTTCCTGCTCAAACATTGCCATCACTTCACAGTCCATTGTCGAGCGTAACTTATCAATGTGCTCTACTCTGAAATGTCGTCCACGTGACCATGCTGCACTATGGACCTTATACTGGGAGAAGAACAAGTATATTAGTTGCGATTTGCAGTATAGATTGTAATTTCTTGGGATTGCATACCTTGGGATTGCATCCACGTGAGAAGTCCCACTCTTCTTCACTAACTGTTTCTCCATCTTGAGATGCTTTGCTTAGGGCCTCATGTAGCCATCTAGTGGACATGAGTAGAGGCATCTCCTCTAAGCCCTTTGAATATCGAATGGGCCATTGCCGCGTGTCAAGATTGTGGGAGAGAAGGAAGGAGTCTCACTTGAAGCTTTCTTGCTTGCACAATGGGGGAATACACACAAGGGTGGAGGCTGAAAACAGTTTTCCTCTTCTTAGTTGTGTAAGCCAAAAGAACTCATTTACAAAGAAATAGAAGAACCCTATATATGGGTCTCAAACCAAACTCAACTAACTAAGGTGGCATACTAACCAAGCCACGAACTAGAGTAGATAAGGATAGCTATCATGTAGCTATTATTCATGGGCGGTATACCAACCGCATCTGCAACTAACACGTCGGTGACATAAATGCACAACGGTCACCCTGGCATATCACGAGTGGAGCTCGATATCTCAACACTCCCCCTCGAGCTCAATCCCAATTCCTGCACACCAAGTAGGTCTCTGAACTTGCGCAGCTTCTCTGCGCCCAATGCCTTCGTAAATATGTCGGCTACCTGATCCTCTGTGCTGACATAAACTAGATCAATAAGACCTAGTAAAACCCTCTCTCGCACATAGTGATAATGCACCTCAATGTGCTTTGTTCTAGCATGATAGACTGGGTTATTTGCCAAGTGTATACTACTCATGTTGTCACAATAAATGACAACTGGCCCATCTGTAGGCTGATGCATATCATAAAGTAGCTTATGCAACCAAGCTACCTCACATGCAGCCATTGCTGCACCCCTGTACTCAGCCTCTGTGCTCGACAAGGCAACTGTAGGTTGTTTCTTGCTACTCCAAGTGACTGCAGCACTCCCAAAAGAGAACACATATCCACTAGTAGATCTTCTATCAGAAATACTACCAACCCAATCAGCATCAGTGTATCCATGCAGTTGTATCTGAACCCCAGTCTCATAAAATAGTCCATACTGCAATGTGGACTTCACATACCTGAGTATGCGTCTAGCTGCATCCAAATGTGGTTTCCTTGGAGCCTGGATAAACTGACTTACCAATCCAACAGCATAGCTCAAATCTGGCCTGGTAATAGTCATATAAATCAAACTTCCTACTATGCGTCTGTACATAGTAGGGTCTTCTAGAAGCTCACCTGCATCTGTGCTCAGCTTCACATTCTGCTCCAAAGGAACTGAAATAGGCTTACAGCCTGTCATCCCATATTTGGACAGCATGTCCAATCCATACTGCCTCTGCAAGAGCTGTATCCCACTTGGTGATCTAATCACCTCAATGCCCAAGAAATAACGCAGCTCTCCCAAATCCTTCATCTCAAACTTCTGCTTCAATAGCATTTTCACATGAAGGATATCTTCATCACTGTCACCTGTCATAATCAAATCATCAACATAAATGACAAGTAGCATAATACCTTTCTCTGTTTTTCTCACATAAAGTGAGAAATCTGCCTTGGAAATCTGAAAGCCAATAGTGACAAGATACTGTCCTATCTTGTCAGACCATGCTCTAGGTGCTTGCTTCAAGCCATACAAGGCTTTCTTCAACCTGCAAACAAACTCAGGATGAACAGCATGCACATAACCTGGTGGCTGCTCCATATAGACCTCTTCTTGCAAATCACCATGCAAGAAGGCATTCCTTACATCCATCTGATGTAAAGACCATCCCTTTGATGCAGCCATAGCAATGACTGCTCTTACGGTTGCCATCCTTGCAACCGGACTGAATGTTTCTTCATAGTCAATGCCATATGTTTGTGCATACCCCTTGACTACTAATCTTGCCTTGTATCTGTTCACAGAACCATCAGCATTGTGCTTCACCTTATAAACCCACTTACAGCCAATTGCATTCTTACCTTTAGGCAAAGGTACCAATTCCCATGTAACGTTTGCTTCCAAGGCATCCATTTCTTCATCCATGGCTTTCTCCCATTTTTCTTTTCCCATGGCTTGCTCAAAAGAAGTGGGTCCTGGTTCCTGTATCACCTTGACCATATATGCATAGTGAATGGCTATAAATCCATCATATTTCAGCCTATCCACAGGATACCTAACTCTGGTAGACCTGCGCAAAGTGGGTTCACACCCAGGTGCTCTCAAAACATCCCTGGTCTTCCTTACTCCAGGTGTAACAATAGAAGGAATACCCAACTCATCATCAATGCTCTGTTCTGAGCCACTGGATTCACCATCCACATAAGAGTGACCTGCATTCACATCAAACATGGGCTGATCTACCTTCTCTTTTCCTTTTCGTGATACCTGCATACCACTATCTGCATTACTTTGAGAAGATTCTCCTGATCACAATCTGCCTGTCCATGGTGAAGAATGTGAACCACTGCTAGAGGACGCTCCAGGTCCACTAATATTTTGTGACTGCTGCTGTGAATTCTGTGCAGCATTACCATTTTGTGCATCTACATCATCAATCACATTTACTGGTTTATACCAGCTACTCATCTCATCAAAAACAACATCTCTGCTCACTTTAAACTTACGAGTAGAAGGGTTATAGCATCTATACCCTTTTTGCTGCAGAGAGTAACCAATAAAGATGCACTTCTCATCTTTTGGATCCAACTTAGATCTCAGCTCATCTGGCACATGTACATAGGCAATGCAACCAAAAATTTTCAAATGAGAAATATCTGGTTTCCTACCAGTATACCTCTCCTCTGGAGTCATTCCATGTATTGCTGCAGTGGGAGTCCTGTTCATTATGTAGACTGTTGTAGCAACTGCTTCAGCCCAATAAAAATCTGGCAAGTCTTTTTCATTGAGCATGGCACGAGATACCTCTCCAATATGCCTGTTTTTCCTTTCTACAATTCCATTTTGTTGTGGGGTATAATTGCATGAATATTGCTGCTTTATGCCATGCTCCTGCAAGAACTTTGCAAACTCATTTGAGAGGTACTCTCCCCCTCCATCTCACCTCAGGCATTTTATTTGCAGACCTGTTTCTTTTTCAGCCATAGCTTTAAGGGTTTTGAAATGCCCAAAAACTTCACTTTTCTTTTTCATAAAATACACCCAAACTTTTCTGCTATAGTCATCAATAAAAGTGACAAAATAATGACAGCCTCCAAGAGATGCAGCTTTAGTAGTCCACACATCAGAATGGATTAATTCCAATGGCTTCTCACTCTCTTGAACATGTCTAGGAAATGGTTTCCTTGCCTGTTTTCCAAACTGACAGGCTTCACATACCTTATGCATTTCTGCAACCTTGAACTTAGGCAATCCTGCAACAATGTTTTGGGCCTGCATTGATTTAAGTCGCTGTACATTAACATGACCAATGCGTTTATGCCAGATATCAATATCTACAACTACACCGGTCCCATGTGCAAACATTGCTGCACTCAATTCAGGCATGTCTGCATCCAATGTAAACATTCTGCCCTTCTTCTTTCCTTTTGCTATCAAGCGACCTTTATTTTTCATATCCTCAACAAAGCATCCATGAGGATTAAATCTGACCTGCAAGCCCTGTTCAACCATTTGACCAACAGAAACCAAATTCATGGTGATATTCGGGACATGAAATACATCGGACAGGTATTTCTTTTTCCCATCCTGCATAGACAAAGGAATTTTTCCAATCTGCACAATCGGATGTGCAGTATCATCACCAGTCTCCACAAATCCTGATTTTTCCATTTTCCTTGCATCCTCCATCCATTCTGCATGACCTGTCATGTGGTTTGATGCACCTGAGTCAACATACCACACATCTTTGCTTTCTTCTGCATTTGTCACAGAATTGTTCATGTGCTGCACCATAAACAAATGCTCATTTCTGTCATCACCCTGTCTATTAGAAGATGCATAATTCCCTTGTTGCAGTTTTCCATTCATGATGTCATTTTGCTTTTTATAGCAGTCTTTAGCCATATGACCCATTTTACCACAATAGTAGCATTCAACATTACTGTTTGCATTTTGGCCTCTTTGCCATCCACCACGACCTCTTTGGCTCCCCCTGCCTTTAGAGTTACCACGTCCTCCTCCATAGGACTGATTTTCTTGAGTTTGCTGCATATTCTGATTTCTACCACGGCCTCTAAATCGGCCTCCTCTACCTCTGCCTCTACCTCTTCCGGCATTTGAGTAGAAGACAGCTTCTTTTGAAGTTCCTCCTGAAGAAGATGGACCACCATTTCTCTGCTCCTCAGAAATTAGAAGAGCAATCAACTCCTCAAAATCAGGAAATCTTTCACGGACGGAAATGGATGTCCGAAACTGTGCATAATCCTTTTCTAGACCATTCATGGTCACAGAAACTAAATCATCATCTTCCACTGGTGACCCAATGGAAGCAAGTGCATCTGCAATCTTCTTCACCTTCATGTGGTAGTCATTGATGCTCATACTTTCTCTTTGCACGTTATGCAACTCTTGCTTGAGCTGCATTTTCCTGGCTTGCGTATTTGTGCTATACATTTTTGACAGAGTATCCCATGCCTCCTTTGGCGTACTTGCATCCTGAATATGCACAATCATAGAGTCTGAAATACTGATAGACAGCCAATACATAACTTTCCTGGCTCTCTCATGCCATGCTTTAAATGCCTGCATTTGCTGTTGATTGGGAACATCAGGAAGAACTGGTTCTTCTTCATTTATTGCAACAAATTCCCAATATCCTTTTCCCATAAGGAAATTCGTCATTCTAAACTTCCATGCTTGGAAGTTGTTCTTGTCAAGCTTTTCAGTGACAATCTGTGAAAGAGAATCAGATGCCATTACAGAAGACTGCAAAAAATTCTGTCACTGCAAAAACCACAGCTTCACCCTCACAAGGGAAAATCTGCAAAACTGGCGAAAGTGGTATTTGACCACACAGTCACTTCCTAGTGACGATTTTGCATCAACAGGCAACAGGGATGATTCTGTAACTCCCAATGTCTCTGCGCACAAGCATACGATGCAATTTCTACAGAAACGTTTCACCGACCTGTAGAACAGTGGCTGCACAGCATAAAACTGGGCCTTTTCCTGAGTGCGTGCAGAAAACTTCCGCCTCCAAAACAGGCCCCGAAATGGCCTCAAATAAAAAAAACAAGGTCTCCAAGAGCTAAAGCTCTTACCTGCAACATATACTGCCCTCTTGCTTCACCGCGAAGGGCATCTCAACCTAAGACAATGCACTCCTGCAATTTCCGGCTGTGCTACCTGCAGAGATCTGCTCCCAAAACAGAAAATGAAAGCAACACTGCTCCTCTTACCAGATCACCGCGAGCTTGGCTTGCTTTCTTGAGCTCCTTACCACGAACAAGGCTCTGATACCATGTCAAGATTGTGGGAGAGAAGGAAGGAGTCTCACTTGAAGCTTTCTTGCTTGCACAATGGGGGAATACACACAAGGGTGGAGGCTGAAAACAGTTTTTCTCTTCTTAGTTGTGTAAGCCAAAAGAACTCATTTACAAAGAAATAGAAGAACCCTATATATGGGTCTCAAACCAAACTCAACTAACTAAGGTGGCATACTAACCAAGCCACGAACTAGAGTAGATAAGGATAGCTATCATGTAGTTATTATTCATGGGTGGTATACCAACCGCATCTGCAACTAACACGTCGGTGACATAAATGCACAATGGTCACCCTGGCATATCACGAGTGGAGCTCGATATCTCAACACCGCGTACTCCATCGAAAGTCAGATCTTGCAGACTCTCACTCAGCTTGAGCATCCTCATACCATTGCAGCCACTTCTCCATCATAGCGCTATGCAGCATACAAAATCGGTTCACCTTGGACTCCATGGATGCGTCAATCTTCTTCTCTATTCCGTTTCCCACAAGGACATCTCCATTTAGACGATCATCCTCCTTAAGTGACCATATCAAGCCTTTGTCTCGGTCCACAGTGGACAACCACTTAGAAATGTACACCAAGGCCTCCGACACTAACCAACCTTTAGCCATGCTACCCTCAGGATGAGCCCGTTGTCGCACAAATCCCTTTAAGGTCTTCATGAACCGTTCAAGGAAAAACATCCATCGACTATGGACTCGACTTGCAACCTGCAATTCATCTACAATACGCACTAGAAGATGGGTTTGTATCGTGAGCATGCTAGTGGGAAGATACTTCTCCAAAAGACAAGCAGTCTCTACTACCATGCATTTCGCGGATTCAATCGATGATGTGTGAATCTCTTTTTGGGAGACAAACTGAGCCAACTTAGACAATTTGTAAATGGTTGTCCCTACCTCTGATGTCAGAGACCCCGTGATTGCGACCCCGGCAATACAAACTGTGAAAACCATGTAATTAATATTATGTATAAACAAACGGAGATTCTGAAATCTATTAGGCAGAATCATGCCATACGTAGCCTCATACCGTACATACCTGACACATCTTACGCCGATCATGGGATTTGATTCCTGTCAATTGGTCATCCTTTGTGAATGCTGTCTTGAGAGAATGCATTAGGCCAGTCGGCGTGCGAAAGGACTTGATGTTTTCCTTTACTCGTCGCACTTCATTGCCAGACAAAACCCAAGGAGCGCGCGGCAATTGCACTCGACTGTCAACGCCACTTACAAGCCAATATGGTTCCATCTTTCCCACTACTTTCAAAATCCATCCTCGCTCCTAGTGTGTCTCGCTGCCCAGTGAGGTGGTCCCATAGCAAGCTACCCACATTCTTAAAAATTTGCATGGGATCTAAAAGGTGGTTAATTTTCAGTTTTTTCCAATAAGTCAGCTCATAGAAAATTGAGAACATCGCATTCCACTGGGAAGTGAGTCTTGGTCCACTATCCTGCGATCAAACCAGCTCATTACGTTCATTCTCGGAGGAGGGTGACCAAGAAATCCTTCTCTCATGACATGACCCTCTGGCAGAAAATCCCGATGTCCCTCAAATACCATCTTCTTCATAGATTTTGACATACGAGAATCCAACCTTTGTCCACACAGAGGACATGCATGGTAACCTGACGAGACTAGCCCTACAGAACACACATGTACAATGAGGCATGTCATAACACCAACATCGCTCAAAGAAAACTAGCAAAATAAGAAAACACGCTTTACCAGAGCATTCTCCATAACCTGGAAAGTCATGCATGGTCCACATAAGAATTGCCCTTATAGTTGTGGATCCTACCAATATGTTTGCTCATGTCCTCCACTACAATTCCCTCCCACAACTCCTTTAGCTCATCAATCAGTGGAGAGAGGTAGACATCCATATTCTTGACTTTGTATCGTCCAAGCACAAGCAAGCTGAGCAAAAGGTGTCCTTTCTTGGTGGAAAGCCATGGTGGTATATTGTAGTTAACAAGGACCATAGGCCATACACTATAGGAGGTGGAACGTAAACCAAAAGGATTTACCCCATCCATGGCAAGACCGAATCGTAGATTCCTTACCTCCTTTGCAAAGTCAGGGAAAGTCTTGTCAATGTGATGCCATGCTTCTTAGTCACCTAGTGTACATTGTACACCATCAGTGGATCAATTTTCCGCATGCCATGTAGTCCACTTTGCAAAACTCTTGGTCCGAAAAATGTGATGAATACGCGGTATCAGCGGAAAGTGCCTCAAAACCTTATGCGGAATAGTCTGTCCTTGCAAGTCAGTTCGATACCTGTCCACACCGCACTTGGGACATGTGGCCAACAATTCAAACTCTCCTCGGAAGAGAACACAATCATTGGGGCAAGCATGAATGCAATTATAATCCATGCCTAGCTTTCGCAGCACTTGTCTTGCATCATCACGAGACTCAAGCATCGTGTTTTGGGTAGGCAAAATGTATGATTTCAACGTTCTACAAATTCCAATGAAGCACGTTATTAGAGTACTACATAGCACATTTTAATGGCTTTCAATAAAGAATCATACACATCATAATATACCTGAATAGCTCTATCACACTCGCATCACTCCATCCATACGTTGTTTGTATGCTCAACAATGCAAGAAGTGTCTTCAAACGAGATACTCGACTCCCATTATACAATGGAATGGTAGCCTCCGCAATTAAAGGATCTTGGGATTCCGAGTTCGTCGGAAGCAATGATTCGATCATGTCCTCTAACTCGGGCTCCAAAAAAGTAGGAGGATCGTCCATGTCTCCAGCATTCTCACCCATAGAAGGGGGTTGAGAGATATCACCTTCTATGAGATAGTTAGTTATCTTGGACGACATTTGTATAGAGCACGGATGAACCCGTCTTACTGGATGCAAGAGATCTACGGACTGCAATGTATCGACATGGCCCTGACCCTGTAAAGGACGTTAAGGAGCTAACTTCTAACATAACCCCAAACTGTTATACTTAAATCAATTACATGTCATATAGTAATGAGAGAGAACTTACTGCAATCTCATAATTCAAGACTACTTGGTCGATTATCCCAACTCGAAACTCCCCATACCATTGCACATGCTCTATGGACAAACGATGTTTCTGACGAATGGCCAATTTGCATTGCGTGCATAGACAGGGGACACGTTGATTGAGCCAAGCCTCATGATCACCGCCATGTTGGTCGTGAGTGCTAGACATCTTGACTGCAATGTAATGGAATGATAATTTAATAAGGATTCTATATTGTATATTGGGACTACTCGACTATATATATTTCAGGTCTTTTTTTTTAAATTTTTGTACCTATCTCTTTGAGTTCGGCTCTAAACTTATCTATCTTTGAGGTTGGCTCTAAACTATGCTCACACATATACATTTTCGTACCTACATTGCAAAGAATAAAAACCAACACAAGAAAAAATTTGAAAACACTCGCTTCCATTTCTCTCTCTTTCAACACTTCCTAACCTACATTGCAAAGCAACACAAAGACTGAAGAGAAACCAACACTTTCTAACCTACATTGCAAAGCAAAACAAAGATTGTAAAGAAACCAAAACAGGGCATACTGTCATGCTCTCTTCTTCTTCCATGACCTCTTTGTGCGGGCGACGCTCCTCTCCTTGCGTGCAGCTCGCGGCTTGCTTCCTTGCTCACTTCCCTCTCTTGCTCACCTCCCTTTCTCTTTCTCTCTGCCTTCGCGCACTCATTTGAAAGAAACGTTTGGGTTTCCCCGAAATGTTACTGTAGTAAGTCGTTGCTATTAGCGTCCCTATTTACGTCGCTAAATACCGATGCTAATAGCGACGTTTTTAGCGACACAAATAGCGACGATTTTAGCGACACAAATAGCGACGCTAATACCGACGTCGAAAAAAAACGCCGCTACTTAGCGTCGCTATATGTGTGTACCCTTGTAGTACAAAACAAAAGAAAAACTTACAAAGTCCTCCAGATATGTCTTGTGGCCGCCACTCCCAAGATGATGGACCATTTCCGCCTCTAGTCGTGTCCTCGCCGCCTCGCACTGCTGTCTCCAAGGTCTTTGAGAATATGTAGCCTCCTCCCTTAGTCGACACCAATCGTCCACGTCTAGCCACTCGGGCTTTGAAGCCCCACTCTTGAGTGCCTTGCGTGCGTTCGATCGTCTGTGTGATATGTATGCATGCATGCACTCCATCATCAAGCCCGTAGAAAATCTATCTGCTATGGCTAGTACCAAAAACTCCTCATGCAAGGATGCTACTATGTAGTCCTTACTCCCCTCCGGTATGTTCTTCCAATGATCCAAGACGTTGTGCCGAAAAACTTGTTGGCACAACTCTCTCATGCGAGCCATCACCCTCCTTCCCTCATCATTCATGATGATGTCTTGTGACCTATCATCTACAAGGTAGGCATACCCCTCTGGGGTATGCCTAAGATGGGTCCTCTCCCACCTATGACCACGCTCTTGGGCATATCCAGGAGACCCCATTACATCTGGTGTACCTACCACGGTAGTATCTCTTGGAGTAGCATCCATAGGGGTACCACCTGTGACGAACGACTGAGCAAAAGCCAGAGTGACTGGAGTAGACATCCCCACAGGTGCGACAAATCTCGGAGGTGATGCAACTCTAGCAGAACGACGAGACGGAGACATTGCGTCCATACCTCCACAACAACCATCTGAGCCAGCTCTCTCAAACTACCACAAGAGTGAGGAGTAGCACCTGTATCCCGAGCCGACCGCGGGCTCACTACATTCGGATATCTGCAATATCCCCCTGAACCACTCCCTTCGTCTGGCCCCAAGTCTAGAGCATTGACCTCGTCTACTAGAAATTGAAGCATCAGAGCGCGCCAAGGTAGATCTAACATAGCGGCGTGATGGTGTCCGAGACAGCTCCTAGTCTGCCATATCTTTGAATCTCGCCATGTGATCTGGAGACATACGCATGAAGATCTCCTATAACTTCTCATCGCTCATCCCTCAACTCATCCTAATGATCTAAATATCCACAAAGGTCACCTACACAGACAAAAAATGATGTTAGTATAATCAAAATAAATCATACAAAGAACGGTAATATAAATCTTTAAAAAATGATCTTACTTAAAATGCATATCTTATGTACCCTTATAAGCGATTCGTCAACAAATTGAGTAGGTGAATGCTCCAAGTATGAAGTACCCTATGGTCCCATGTCAATCTCGTGACACAACTTGCATACACTGGAAGGTCGATAGACATGTCACCACAAAAGGATGAGTCCACCTCGTTCTCAAAGAATTCTTGGACTCCTGTATTTCCATAATTGTTACCCGATATTGGCTCCTCTACATGCTCCAAGCTTTTGGGTGGCCTCCACCCCTTGCAATATCAACCCCTCTATATATATTGTCCTCATCTATGCTTGGAACATCGCTTTGATCATATACACTCGCACTTCAGGGAGATGAAGGTATAACGTATCACCATTGAGGTTGTCGGGGATTTGGATTGAAAATTACATATTCACAATCACGTACAAGAGAGATTTAACTATTGTGACATGTATCATGTCGTAATAAAATTAAAAAACACATGAGTTCATGTACCTATTCACAATGGACCAGCAAGACAAATATGTCACGCAAATCTTTCTATTTTTTTTGGAATCTATTTCGAGAAATTCAAATGGACCTCGTCGAACTGTTGCTCCAGCTCCTTCAAGTACCATTTGAACTACTGTACATCGAATAGGATCATGGAGAAGCTACGGTAATCCACTGTGGCAATACTTTGCAAGTTCACAAAATACTCCATCTCATCTATAACCGTGTTTGGATCCATTGCTTGTCGTCGACTCTCTTGCTTGAACCTTGCCATGATACCACAATTTGTTGTGGAGCGCATTTTGTCAATACGCTCCACACTGAAATGTCATCCACATGACCATACTGCATTATATATTTTGTATTGTACATTGAAACACTCAATTAGTTGTCGCATATAAAATATAGATACGATAAACCCTAAACACGTCATCACCTTTGGACTACATCCCCTCGAGAATTCCCACTCCTTGGTTGAGACCTACGCTATGATACATATTATTAACTTGAACGAACTATGATAGATATTACCAACGAGAATGGAAGCCTACTTACCGGAGCACTCTTTGATTCTCAAAAAGTCATGCATGGTCCACATGAGAATGACACAAATATTGGCGGACCGTCAACCATCACACTTGCTCATATCTTACACGGTGACCCCCTCCTCCCACAAAATCTTAAGCTCATCGACTAATGGACGAACATACACGTCCATATTTTTGACTTTGCAACGGCTAGACACGAGTAAGCTAAGGATGAGATGTCCTTTCTTCATAGAAAGCCATGGAGGGATACTGTAGTTGACAAGGACTATAGGCCACACACTGTAAGAAGTTGAGCGCAGACCGAATGGGTTTCATGCTATCCATAGAAAGACCAAGCCGAAGATTCCTTGGCTCTCGGGCAAAGCCTGGGAAGATAGAGTCAATGTGGCTCCATGCGCGTAAATCTGCTGATATTCGTTGAACTCCATCTGTAGACCTATTCTGCACATGTCACATTGTGAAGCTCGCCATGTCGGACGTATGAAATATGTGGTTTATGTGGGGGATAATTGAAAAGTGTCTAAGAAATTTTTGAGAGATGGTTTTTCCTTGCAAGTCCTGTCGATACTTGTGAGCACTACACTTTGGACATGTCTCCATAGTTTCGTATTCTCCTTGAAACAGTATGCAATCGTTGATACAGGCATGGATACTGTTGTAGTCCATGTGAAGCTTTCGTAAAACATGTCGTGCATCATTACGAGACTCAAGCATGGTATTTGTAAGTGGTAATATATGATACTTTAGTAACCTTTAAAAAATCATAAAATACCTTGAAAAAACACAAATGTTTTTAATGATAGTGCCGAAAAGAAATCAACGAAGCGTACGTACAAGGTACGTGAACAACTTGGTCACACTCGCATCACTCCACCCGTATTTTTCTTGCACACTTAGGAGTGCAAGCAGTGTATTAAGGTGAGATAATCGGCACCCATCATATAATGGTATGGATGCTTCCTCTCTAAGCGGATCAAAAGTCTCGACATCCATGGGTATCAATGCATCGATCATTGCCTCCATCTCAGGCTCCAAGATTGTAGGTAAGTTTGGAAGGCTACATGTCTCCTCTGGTATTGATGGTATAGATTGGTTAGTACCTTCCAAGTGGTGGATTGACTCATGCACTCCATCCATCGTACGTCCACAAACTTTTCTAACTGGCCACAAACGGTGCACTCCTCCTTGGGATAAGATGTCACCTCCCTGGATAGAAAATCTAACAGCCACACCCAATGTTTTTGTATATGGTATTCAATTAGCTTGCGAATACAATGCATGATTGATATACACTTTTCTTATCGTTTGCTCAAAATATGAGATTGCCTGATCAATGACCTTAGATTGAAACTTGCTGCCATTGCTATTTGCGTCACTAGCGACGTTGCTAGTGATTATGCTTTTCGACGCGGGACATCACTATTTTGCATCGAAAAGCGTCGTCGCTATGCCTTCACACCCTTGTAGTGGAAGATGGATTGAGTTCTAAGAAGAGGAAGTGCATTAGCATTATGTGTATGTATTTATGTGTGCATCCGAGGATACCAGGGAACGTTTACTTGTGTGTAATGAGCATTGCATTCATTTGGGGTCATCCTCTCCCTTGCAAGTCAAGGTTTAAAGTATTTTATTTCATTAAAAAAGAAGAGAGATATAATTCTCTCACTAAGAAAGGCAAGAGAGATGATCCTCTAGAAGTGAGGACAGAAATGATTTTCTCTTTCTAAGGTCTAAAATGACAAACTTTTGTGTGAAAGTCAATCTTAAGGTTGAGGCCCAAGGCAATTTAATGAACTCTCCTTAAGGGGTTGCATGGACCACAAGTTAAGAGTACAATTTAAGAAGCTTTTTTTCTTAAAAGACATTACGAATCCATTTTTAAAATATCTTGCGATAGAAAGACGATCTGTAAAAATGGCTCGCGTGGGTTATAAAAAACAATGAGATCTACAACTTTTGTGTTTGACGTTTTTCTCATCCGAACAACACATAGAGAGATATCTCAAAATTGGTGCTACAGAGTAGGTCTTGGAACAGCCACATCTTGCATGAAGATCAACTCAAGTCTCTCTCCAAGAAGAGAAGCTCTTGAAAGACTATAAAAGAGGAGGCTCTCTGTGGGTGTGAGAGAGGTGAACGAAGCATCACTTTGCGTGCACATCTAAGAGGAGAAGAGAAGGTGCCTAATTTATGTGTAATAGAGGAACTTGCTCCTTGTCAATAATATAACTCCACAAGGGGAGGAATGGCCCATCTTCCAGTCCCTAGTGTGTTGTCAATTTCTCTATCTCTCTCTCTCTATCTACATCTTTCTTTTCTCTCATCTGTTCTCTCTCTACGCTAGCATAATATTTACCACATATTTTTTAAGTATATCAGAAAGTCTGGCGTGTATCTCTGATCTTATAACATATATTATCAAGTACGATTGGATACACCTGACATTTTCAAAACTGCATTTAGAACTCAATTTGGTCATTATGAATTTCTTGTTATGCCTTTCAGTTTGACTAATGCACCAACTATATTCAGTCGTATGATGAATCATATATTTTTGAAGTATTAGCATTGTGTAATTGTTTTCTTTGTTGACATATTAGTTTTTAGTAAGAATGTGAATGAGCATTATGAACATCTATCTTTGGTTTTCAAATTGTTGAAAGAAAATCAATTATATGCTAACGCTCATAAGAGTGAATTTTTTCAGACCCACATTGAATACTTAGGTCGTATTGTTTCTTCTTATGGTATTCAAGTTGATCCGAAAAAGATAGAGGCAAATTTGAGTTGGCCAATCCCCGAAAATGTGCATGAGTTACGTTCTTTCTTAGGTCTTACTAGCTTTTACAGAAAATTTGTAAGAAAATTTTCATTACTTGCATTGCCTTTAATGAAATTATGGTTTTTCACTACCTTCTATCTTTAGTGCATTGGATCGTAATTCATGTTCACTTGCTTATAAGATTCAACTAAGGAAGTCTACTACTAATTTTATACTTTTAATTTGGTAGTGTGTTGTATCATTCGAATATTGCTTAATACCAAAGTATCAACCTTGGTAGTGTGTTGTATCATTTGGATATTGCTTAGTACCAAGTATCAACCTTCGTATTGTGGTGTTTCTATAAGTCTATTGTTGGAACTATGTATTGCTATTTGGAATATCATTTTTTAAAATATATGTCTTTATTTTCTCATTTAGGCTTTGGATATTATTGCAAGACAATCTTGGTGATTGAACAAGAAATCCCAAAAACACATCACTCTTTGAGGATATGAAGGCAAGGGGCTTGTAATACTTGACATCAATGGTGTGCTATTAAAGGGTTATCAAAAAGTTCCAAAAATTATTTGGTGGAGTTGTATATCATTGGTCTGATAATTAGCAAAAGTCTTTTGACTTATTGAAACACGCTTTAACACATGTACTTTTACAATTACTTGATTCTAATTTACCATTCTTTCTAGTAGTCACTGATACTAGCATATCAGGAATAGGAGCTGTCCTCAAGCAAGCTTCATATCCCATAGCTTATTCAAGTTGCAAACTTAAACCCTCTGAACTAAAGTATTTTACCTATGATAAGGAATTGTTAGTTGTAGTACAAGCCTTATGTCAATGGAAACACTATCTAATGGGATCTAAATTTATGATCAAAACTTGCCAACAAAGTATTAAACATCTTCTTAGTCAGCCAAAATTTCTGACCATCATATCAAAGGGGCTGCTTTTATTCAAAGTTTTCATCCACTTATTCAATATCAACCCGAAAGAGAGAATGATGTTGACGATGCATTAAGTAGAAGACCAAGTATCCATAATATTTACGTTCTATCTTTTGATTCCCTTATCCCTATGAAGGATACCTATGACCATGACCCCAGTTTTCAAGCTGATTGGAACAAATTAGTTGCTAATAAGTGGATTTCAATTGATTCTTTGTCTTATTCTGATGGATTTATGTTTTATGAGAAAAGATTGTGTGTCACTGTTTCATTTAGATAATTTGTGTTGCACGAAATTCATTGTCCCCCATATCAAGGCCATAGAGGTATTATTTCTACTTTAAGAACATGGGTTGAATATTTTTATTAGCCACAAATAGAATCTGATGTTTCTAACTTTGTTTCTGAGTGTTTGATTTGTCAACGAGCCAAGAGATTCCATGGTAAGCAATATGGTTTGATAATGCCTTTACCAATTCCTGAATGTCCATGGGAATATATTTCAATAGATTTTATAACTAGTTTTCCTAACACACAAGCTAATCATGGTATGATTTGGACTATAGTAGATCAATTTAGTAAACAAGTATATTTCCTACAATGCAAGAAAACATTAACTACATCTCAAGCTGCACAATTGTTTTTGAAGATTGTTTTCACTAACCATGTTTGCCAAAAGTTATTATTTCTGACCGTGATTGTAGTTTCTATAACAATTTTTGAACTACCTTGTTTGCTAATTTAGGTACTAAGATTGATTTCTCATATGCATTTCATCCTAAAACCAATGGGCAAATAGAAGCTACTAACATTACAATTCTAGATCTTTTGCATAGATACACAAGTTCAAAACCACAAACATGGGATACACATTTACAGCTACTTCAATTTGCATACAATAATACACCACATACAGCTACACAAAAAACACATTTTGAAATCATTTATGGACATAGATTACCTACCCCTATTACATCATTGTCAAACAAAGTTAAAGTTGCTAGTGATATTACCAATACTCATGGTACTATCTTTGCTAAAGTTAAAGATATAATTGTGAAAGGCCAGCAATCATACACTAAACAAGCTAATAAGAAAAGAAAGGCCATGAGTTTCAATGTTGATTATTATGTTTGGTTACGCATTGAAAAGAGACGATTGCAAAGTGTTGAGAAACACCCTGTTGTTGAATTAGCCCTTGGATTTTATGGACCTTTTAAAATAATTCACAAGATGAATGACAATGCATTTAAATTAGATCTATCCCAACACTGGAAAATTCACAATACTTTTCATATAAGTTTGTTACAATCTTTTAGAGGCTAATTACATGTTCACCCTGTCTATGAAAATCCTCCTTTGTTAGAAGAAGAAATTGAAATCGTTGAACGTGAAACTATTTCGGAGGCCAATTACATGTTCACCCTATCTATGAAAACCCTCCTTTGTTAGAAGAAGAAACTAAAATCCTTGAACCTGAAACTATTTTAGATATTGACTTTATGACCATTAGAACTAGTCGTAAATATTCTATATATTTGGTTAAGTTTAGAAGCGTCCTATTGAAAAATCATAATGGATGCACGCCCGCGACCTAAGTTTTTACCCCTCACTACTTGCTCCACATTGAGCTAATAGCAATTGAGGACAATTGCTATCCCACTCCGAGGGTATGATGCAAGGAGGCATATTTCACAGTGGATTCTTTAAGACCACTGTGGATTCTGTGAGGTTTTTATTCCACGGTGGATTTTGTAAAACTATATTTATTTACCGATGCTCGTACACAAGGTGGATTCCTTGTGCAAGAAGTTGATGGGGACGCTTGTTCTTTTCGGGCGTCAAATTAATTTAATGTGCACGTGGGTGATTCCACAACGTGTGATTCCGCAAAATACATATTTAAATTAATGGACGTTTATGAGTTTAGAGTGTACTCATATTAAATGAAGGTTAGGATAGAGTTCCAACCTACTTATTTATTTTATAGCTGAAAATTGCTAGGTATTCACTTTTGTCCGTTTAATTTTATTATTTTCTAACAATTGTGAATGCTTCAGTTGATGTGTAGAGCAGGTAGCGATGGCATTGGGAAGCACCGGGCGATGGTGTGTATTCAGATTATCTAGAAAAAATTATCATTTTCAATGACTGCATGTCTTATAATGAAAGGCGTGGTGCTAATATTTATTTAAGTACGGTTATTTATTAAAGAACTTGATAAACATTTATTTTTTTAATGCGCATAAGCGCTTGGTTTAAATACACAGCCCAACTTTCTAGATGTCCAACCACTTTATTTGGGCAAAAGCAAACACAAAAGTTAAAGCATGCTAATTGTAAATCGGGCTATTTTTTTAGCTTGGAGATGAATAAATTTATGAATACAGGCGTTGTGCTCACACAAGGCATGGGGGGAGATTGTACCCAATTTATCTTTTTGTCTCATGAAGTACTAAACCTTCTTCTTGCATTATGACTTTTAGTAGAGTTCTTTGTTCTTGGGGACTTTCTGATGTTCACTACTCGTGCATATAGCATCCGATTTGCGCACCAGTTTGAGGGTTTACTTATGGTGGATCACAAATGTCACAATACTGGTACTATTCTTCCTCAAGTGGAAGACCATTCGATAGACACAAATAATAAATCACTACAAGGAGACAAAATAATAGCGACGCCGATTAGCAACATCGCTATTTGCGATGCTAATAGCGACGCAAATAGCGATGCCCCACAGAGAAAAAAAGCGGGCCGAAACCTGAGCACGTTTCATTTCACGCATTCATGAACTTTTCGAGAGGGAGAGGGAGAGAGAGAGCGAGAGAGAGAGAGAGAGAGAGAGAGAGAGAGAGAGAGAGAGAGAGAGAGAGAGAGAGAGAGAGAGAGCAACCATTTTGCATAGAGGGTGAGAGAGGGAGAGGAAGAAGCCTTGTCACCGCCGCCATCGTTCACGAAGGAGAGGAGGAGCTACCGTCACGAAGAGGAGCTGCCAAACCCTCTTGCAAATCTTTATGGTGAGTCCATTCTCTCTCTCTTTTACTTGTTTAGGGTTTAATTTGTGTATATTGAGAGAGGGAGAGGAAATGAGAGAGAAAGAGAGGGAGAGGGAGAGGGAGAGGGAGAGGGAGAGGGAGAGGGAGAGGGAGAGAGAGAGAGAGGGGGAGGAAATGAGAGAGGATGAGGGAGGGAGAGTGCATTCTCTCTCTTTTACTTTTTTTAATATAATTTGTGTATATTGAGAGAGGGAGAGGAAATGAGAGAGAAAGAGAGTGTAACGTGACCATTAGAATCATCCAGGACACGTCTTAGCAGTCCATCGGAAAGGATATCTAGAAAGCTCCGCCCGGCACTCCCATGGAATGTTACGGGATTTGCGATCTAGGTCTTCCCGCATCTGCCACGTAGCGGAAGTATCCTGGCCGTTCCCACTTAGGATCGATCGGAATTAGGGTTATCTGATTGATCATTATCTAACAGCAACTAGTGTCGAACCCAAGCGTACTACTTTACGCAGAAACACCAGATTCGAAGCGGATTTATGCTGCACTTGGTTCAAGGAGAATGGGAAAAAAGGGGGATGCAAAGCTCAACCTCTCTGCCATAAGGCATAGTCCCATTCCGTTCCCCTAAAATAGCATAAATCGGTTAAGACATAACTCTAGGTTATTGCTTTCTTTATTCATTTTCTTTGACGATCATTCAGCTGTTCTTCGAGATTTTGAGAAAAATTCCGGGCTAATCGAGACCACCCAACCGTAGGACGGACCTGTGGCCTATCCTCGGTTTGGTTTAGTTATGTAATTATCTAACGCATTAATTTTGACATGTAACAATCGGCTTCTTTAATTAATCCGTTAAGCACTGGTTCCTTCACGTAATCTTATCACGTGACATAGAAAAATAATATCAAACAAATTCTTTATTATCATTTCATCATTTTATCTTTGAAATACAAGGAGTTCTGCCCGTAGGCTTGTCCATAATCCGCCCGAAGGCTATCCAGTAATCCACAGGGATTACTATTCCAAGCTTCCACCTGTAAACTAGTATGCGGGCCTCAAGATCCAATCCCGAGTCACGTTAGCCTCTTGTGCAGGTCCCGGAAGACGAGGGATTTACGGCCAGATCCCCCCTGGCACCCAAGCGTCCTCCTACTCCAAGTAGAGCTCAATGGAGAGACCTCTCACGGCGGGTTCGGTCCACGTTCCTGGCGCGGTCAACAACCCCCTTGGTTAGGGTCAGGCAAGCAGTCGGGGGTAACTGAAACTGCCTCTCCCTTCAGGCCTTCAACTTGAAGCATTAGATATCTTTTCATCCTTTAGTTCCTTGAGCAAACAATGCAAATAGTGCTTTCTAAACTGTTACAAGCACAATCAATTCCAGTGGTCATTTATTTGGCCAATTTCTAAGGAGTGAATCTTTCTCTCCGAATGCATCCAGCACTCGATCCAGGATCAATTGCGACTTGGCAAGATCTCCAAGGGTTTGTTTGTTAACCCTATATCCTTGGGTTAGGGCCGTACCCTACTAACCCAAATTGACCAATACCTTAAAATCTATTAGTAGTAAATATGTTATTCCAATTTACTAATTGGTCTTTTGCTTCCAAGCAAATATCTAATCCTCGTATCTTGGTTACTCTACCCAAGAAATGTACTATATCACAACGATTATTTCTCCTCTTGCAAGATAAACTTGCGTAAGAATCTGCCAATCTCATTCCGAGGAATTTGGCCATTCCCTTTTGATCAAATCACAAGATCATGCGACTCTGCAACCTATTGCGCGAGTGTCGCATAAAATTCATGGGACTATTTTACCCATCGAATGGCGTTGTCTAATCACGAAATCATGATTAGATAGGAAACAGGGTTAGGGTATCTTCATAACAATCCCTTCCTGATTGCACTAGGTCGATATTGTCGGTCCTAAAGGTCCAAATCCAAATCGAGTTTCATTCTTTTAGCGAGCGATCCTTAGGGTAAAAACCCTAGATTGTTTCTCGCAAGTGTGTCCTATTGTCCCTACATTCCGTGAATGAGGGAAAGTCTTTAGGGTATAAGAGTTTCAGCTTTTGCAATAAGAGCGATTAGGTCATGTCCTCAATGTGCTAAACCCTAGTTAGCTCTTTGGGATATTTATCGTATCGATTGAATCATCCTATGCAAATCCCTTGCGGGTTAGGTGATTTAGATAATTCGATCTACTTGTCTTGTGACAAGGACGAACCCTTTGTAGAGATGTTAACTATATCTAAAGGAGAAAACTAGTTGTAACATGTCACATCACGTAAACATGCGATACAAGGCTTCTACATACTACTAGATTCGCAATAACCCTGACTTTTCTTGTTAAAATCAAAACGCATGATAAATTTCAGAATAACTTCCATTGAACCTACTAGGTCTTACATTCAAGGATCATGCCCACAATTCTTTTCCTAAGCTTTTAAGATTTCATGTTTTTAACGAACCATGCAGCCTCTCCCTAAATATATACTTGATGAATGAGATTTTTAGTACGACGAATGTGCAACATGCAATCATTTCCTAACTACAACGTAGTGAAATTTGTGCCAAATAAAGCTAGAGTTAACCCATTCCAATTTACAAGCACATAGAATCATTTTCCATGCTTTGCTATTTCCTACGGGTGTTAACGACTTTCCTTAATATATCATTACAATGAAGATATTGCCTAAAAATGCGACATACGCTTAATCTTTCCATGTCTAGTCAAAGGTGCACTTAATAATTTCAATCTTATAATGATAGCCAATAGGTGTTCTAGGCTCATCACTTAAAATGCACGACATGCAATTTACTGATAAGGTCGTAAGATGCATAGACAACTTACGTTTTTTCGTTCATCACATTGAAAATACCAATGACCAATTTCACATCATGAGATAATTCTAGTAAATGTTCAAATAGTCAATTTATTTCCAATTTCATTTTAGCTAGGTGGATTTGACATGCATAGGTGCTTCCTAGTCCATGAAATTATCGTGCCTAATGCATTACTTTTGCGTGGAATCAAAATTAGTAAAAACCTGGAATTGTGGGCTCGCGGAGGTGTCCACGTGAATGTTAGGAGAAGAACCTCCCGTAGGCGCGACTTGTGACTTCTTGGGGGCCATCGTAGGCGTAATTATGGACTTCCGGTTTTCCTTTACCCTTACGCGATCGGTAAACTCCTCAGCCTTTGTAAGCAGCCTCAAGATCTTACCCTTCTCCCTCGTACGCAGGAGATACCTTCACTGAACTTCGGATGAGAACTTGTGGGAATGGAGTTTTGTGAGGGCTTGTGGAAATTGGGGTTTCCACGAGCAGGCTTGTGTGGTTTGTGCTTGGATTGTGGAGATGGGCATTTTACGAGAGAGCTGTGGGAATGGAGGCTTTATGAGCTTCTTCTTGTTCTTTTAAAACCCAGGATGGCACCCGTGTGCACAAGGCCTTAAGCATTGTTTTTTTTATAAAAAAAAGAAGCTTTCAAAGCTCTTTGAAGCTTCTGCTTCCCCAGGAAGCACGTGGGATTAAGGTGATGCTTGAGGGTAATAAGAGAAGGAAGGATGATGTAGAATGGGGCTTTACAAGAAGGCTTGGGGGTTTGGAGGCTTTAACAAGCCCGGTTTAAAAACCCGGGTTGGCCACGCAAAAACAGGGCTTAAGGAAGCCCCTTGTGGAAGCTTCTGAGCTTCAAAAGCTTACATGACTTCAATTGATTAGGTGAAGGGAAGGACTGACGATGGGGAAGATTAGGATGATGGCGTGAGGGAGGATGTTTATGGCAGCGGCTTGGCGGCATCAGCGGCGTTCTACGGCAGCTTTCGGCGAGCTTCAGCAGCTTCTTCCCCCCGTCTTGGCGATCTTCCTCCTTCTTGACTCCCCTCCAATTGGCGACGTACAGCCTTCTCCTCCTCTATGGTAGCGTGAGAAGTCTGATGGCTCCTCTATCCTCCTCCCTTCTCTCACTTCCCCCCATAAGGTTTATATAGGTGAGGGGAGGGGATCCTCCCTCCCCCACGCGGCATCCTGCATGGATTCACCCCCCCCAGGCATCCAACACGGATGCTTAGTCATCCTGCCTTTCCTCCCTCTCCCCCAGCACGATAGTCGACTGGGGGAAGGAGGGAATAATTAAAAGAAATCCATAATACTAACAATTTAATCATTTGGATTTTTAGTAAGAGGAGGTTCTCGTGAGAAGTGGAGTTTTGAGATCAGAATTGTTACAGAGAGGGAGAGGGAGAGGGAGGAAATGGGAGAGGGAGGGGGAGGGAGGGAGAGAAAGAGAAAGAGGGGGAGGGAGAGGGAGGAAATGAGAGAGGGAGAGGGAGGGAGAGGGAGGGAGGGAGAGAGAGAAAAAGAGGGAGACGGAGGAAATGGAAGGAGGGGGATGAAATGAGAGAATGAGAGGGAGGATGAGTGAATTCTCTCTCTTTTTTTTGTATAATTTTTGTATATTGAGAGAGGGAGAGGAAATGAGAGAGGAGTGGGAGAGGGAGAGGGAGAGGGAGAGGGAGAGGGAGAGGGAGAGGGAGAGGGAGGAAATGAGAGAGGGAGAGGGAGGGAGAGAGAGAGAAAGAGAGGGAAAGAGAGGGAGAGGGAGGAAATGGGAGAGGGAGGGGGAGGAAATGAGAGAGGGAGAGTGAGGGAGATCAGAGAGAGAAAGAGAGGGAGAGGGAGAGGGGGAGGAAATGGGAAAGGAAGAGGGAGAGGGAGGGAGAGGGAGACATTAAACATAATAGGGAAATGAGAGAGGGAGAGGTAGAGAGAGGGAGGGAAACATTAAACATAATAGGAAAATGAGAGAGGGAGAGGGAGGGAGAAGAAATGAGAGAGGAAGAGGAGAGAGAAAAAAATGAGAGAATGAGAGGAGAGAGAAAAAGAGAGAAGATGTTGAACATAATAGGAAAAGAGAGAAAGAGAGGGTGTGGGTGAGGGTGAGGGTGAGGGAGGGAGAGGAAATGAGAGAGGGAGAGGGAGAGGAAGAGAGAAAAGGAAATGAGAGAGGAGAGGAGAGAGAAAAAGAAATGAGAGAGAGAGAGGAGAGAGAAAAAGAGAGAAAAATCATTAAACCTAATGGGGAAAGAGAGAAAGAGAGGGTCAGGGTGGGGGAGGGAGAGGAAATGAGAGAGGGAGAGAAAGAGAAAAAGAGAAAAAAAACATTAAACCTAATAGAGAAAGAGAGAAAGAGAGGGTGAGGGTGGGAGAGGGAGAGGAAATGAGAGAGGGAGAGAAAGAGAGAAAGGAAAATGAGAGAGGGAGAGGAGAGAGAGAGATCAGGAGAGAAAAAAAAAGAGAAAAATCATTAAACCTAATAGAGAAAGAGAGAAAGAGAGGGTCAGGGTGAGGGAGGGAGAGGAAATGAGAGAGGGAAAGAAAGAGAGAAAAGGAAATGAGAGAGGGAGAGGAGAGAGGGAGAGGAGAGAGAAAAAGAGAAAAAAATCATTAAACCTAATAGAGAAAGAGAGAAAGAGGGTGAGAGAGGGAGAGGAAATGAGAGAGGGAGAGAAAGAGAGAAAGGGAAATGAGAGATGAAGAAGAGAGAGAAAAAGAAATGAGAGAGGGAGAGGAGAGAGAAAAAGAGAGAAAAATCATTAAACCTAATAGGGAAAGAGAGAAAGAGAGGGTCAGGGTGAGGGAGGCAGAGGAAATGAGAGAGGGAGAGAAAGAGAGAAAAGTAAATAGGACCTTACAATAAGCTCATCCTAGGCTCATAGAGGTTAAGCTGATCCTCAATAAACCTAAGGGATATATGGCTAGAGAGCCCTAGCATACGTGTGCCTCCTAGCATAATGTTCTTCTTGCAAAGAGACCTCTCATACATGGGGCTTGTCTTAGCCTCCACCACGCAAATATACAACGAAGGCAATTAGCCTATCAGTATGAAAAACATTCATTTTTCATAATGTAATCTCAAAAATAACTTTGGATATTCCATAAAAATCAATCTCTTCTTAAAAAGACAAATACAGAAAACTAAAACAGCATCATTCATATGCTTCGCAAAACTAAAATAGCATCACCACAAGATCTCTTAGGAAACTCATCTTCAACTATCAATCTTAATTAATAAATATAATATAAAATCACTTGTAAGGAAGGACACTCTTTTATCATTAACCCTCTTTCTTCCTTAGAATAGTCTTAAGAATAAATTTCTACTCTAACAAGCATATATTTGAGCATAATAACTATTTTAAGGTTTATTCCATTAGTAGTAGTATATATGCAACCATCAAGCTAGAGATCATGCTTTGGTATATGTGGAGATCCCAATCTCATGCCCTCATAGAGATTGTAGTGTGCAATAGTGTGGAGAGAAGATGGGTGAGTTGTACATGGTAAAGGAGAATTATATTGATGATGGAGAGAAGATGAGGTGAATCGCCAATCCTATTCTTAGTGATGCAACCTACCCATAGTCGTGGTCATGGTTGTGGTCATGGTCATGGTCGTAGTCATGGCCATGGTCGTAGTCATGGCCATGGTCGTAGTCGTGGTCATGGTCATTGTAGTCATAGTCGTAGTCGTAGTCATAGTCATAGTCGTAGTCATAGTCATAGTCGTAGTCATAGTCGTGGTCGTAACGTAGTCATAGTCCTATTCGTAGTCATGGTCGTGGTGGTCGTGATCATGGTCGTGATCATGGACATGGTCGTAGTCGTGGTCATGGGTCGTGGTTGTGGTCATCGTAGTCATAGTTGTGGTCCTGGTCATGGCTGTAGTCGTAGTCGTGGTCGTAGTCGTAGTGGTGGTGGTGGTGGTCGTAGTCGTAGCCGTGGTCGTAGTCGTGGTCGTGGTCATGGTCGTGGTCGTAGTCGTAGTCGTAACATAGATAAAGAGAGAGAGATGGAAGGAGAGGATAACAATTTAAGAAAAAAAAGAATGATAATAAAAACAAATTGTTTGTTGTAACGTAGACAAAATGGAAAATGATGAAGGTCCTGTTGTTCAAGATTGCGAGGCGTATCTTAATCAGCGTGTCCCATATCCTTGCTCTCAATGCAAGCTGGCAATTAGACAAACATGTCGATTGTCTATAGAACACGTACGACGATTTGGCGAGTTTCAATCTAAGATCATTGATTAGGCGATTGAGGATTTTTAGCAAATGGTAAGAAAAGCTAATATCAATCATGCATTGTACTCGCAAGCTAATTGAATATCATATACAATAAGATTGGGTCTGGCTGTAAATTTTCTATCCAGGGAGGTGATGTCTCATCCCAAGGACGAGTGCACCCTTTGCGGCCAATTAGAAGAGTTCGTGGATGTGCAGTGGATGGAGTGCATGAGCCAATCCACCACTTGCAAGGCCAATCTATACCGTCAATGCTAGAGGAGACATGCAACCTTCAAGACCTACCTACAATCTTGGAGCCTGAGATGGAGGCAATGATCGATGCATTGATTCCCATGGATGTCGAGACTTCTGATCCGCTTAGAGAGAAAGCATCCATACCATTATATGATGGGTGTCGAGTATCTCGCTTGAAGACACTACTTGCACTCTTAAGTGTGCAAGCAAAATACGGGTGGAGCGATACGAGTATGACCGAGTTGTTCAGGTACCTTGTACATACGCTTCGTTGATTTTTTTTCGGCACTATTATTAAAAACATTTATGCTTTTTCAAGGTGTTTATGATTTTTTTCAAGTTATTAAAATATCATATATTACCACCTATAAATACCATGCCTGAGTCTCGTGATGATGCACGACATGTTTTACGAAAGCTTGGCATGGACTACAACAACATCCATGCATATATCAATGATTGCGTACTGTTTCGAGGAGAATACAAGACTATGGAGATATGTCCAAACTGTGGTGCTCACAGGTATCGACAGGACTTGCAAGGGCAAACCATCCCTCAAAAATTTCTCAAACACTTTCCGCTTATCCCTCGGATAAACCACATGTTTCGTACATCCGGCATAGCGAGCTTGACAATGTGCCATGCGCAGAATAGATCCACGGATGGATTTCAACAAATATCAACGGATTCATGCGCATGGAGCCACATGGACTCTACCTTCCCAAGCTTTGCCTGAGAGCCAAGGAATCTTCGGCTCAGTCTTGCAATGGATGGCGTGAACCCATTTGGTCTGCGCTCAACTTCTTACAGTGTGTAGCCTATAGTCCTTGTCAACTACAATATCCCTCCATGGCTTTCTACGAAGAAAGGACATCTCATCCTTAGCTTACTCATCCTCGATCGCTACAAAGTCAAAAATATGGACGTGTATCTTCGTCCATTAGTCGATGAGCTTAAGATTTTGTGGGAGGAGGGGGTCATCGTGGAAGATATGAGCAAGCATGATGGTCGGCGGTTTGCCAATATTGAAGCCATTATCACGTGGACAATGCATGACTTTCCAGGATTCGAAGAGTGCTCAGGTAAATAGCCCTCCATTCTCGTTGGTAATATCTATATTTTATCTCGTTCAAGCTTGTATTCACTGGGTCATGGTATTGGAACAGGTCTGGTTACCTCAGGTTATCATGCATGTCCATTGTGTGGGCCACAGTTGGACTCCCGAAGGTCACGAACCATGAAGAAGATGGTATATCAAGGACACACTGCTTTCTTGCCAGAGGATCAAAAACTCAGTGAAGGTTTTCTTGGACGACCTCTAGCACGTATGAATGCTGCAAGCTGGTACGAGCTGAAAATGGTCCAGACAGAAACACATCCAAACGGAATGCGGTGGCTCTCAGTTTTCTACGAGTTGCCATATTGGATCCACTTACAAGTCAACCACTTGTTGGATCCCATGCATATTTTCAAGAATTTGGGCAGCTTGCTATGGGACCACATCACAGGAAAGAGAGACACTATAGAGGCATGAATGGATTTGAAGGAGGTAGGTAAGATGGAGGCGCTTTGGCCACAGTCGAGTGCTGATGGTCGCATGCAGCTACCTCGCGCTCCTTGGGTTTTGTCCACTAAAGAAGAGCACATTATGAAGCAAGTAGTCAAGTCTATCCGCACTCTAATGGGTATGATGTGTTCTCTCAGGTCTGAATTTTCTAAAGATGACCAATTATCAGGGCTAAAATCCCATGATTGGCATAAGATATGTCAAGTTTGTACTATGAATGGATTGTAATTGGCGTGCACATTTTGCTATTTGGAGTGTAGCCATTATTCATAATGCTTTCTCATTTGTGGCAGTTTGTACTACCGATCGCGATCGCAGGATATCTTACTCTAGAAATACGCAGGGCCATTTACAAGTTGTCAACTTTGGTGCAATGGATCTCACAGAAGGAGATTAAGACATCTTCTATTGAATCCGCGAGGCGGGGAGCAGTGGAGATGGTCTGTCTCTTTGAGAAATATCTGCCCAGCAGCATGCTCACGATACAAATCCACCTTCTTGTGCATCTTGTAGATGAAGTGGAGATTTCTGGACTTGTCCATACTCGATGGATGTTCTTCTTGGAGCGCTTTATGAAAATCCTAAATAGCTTTGTGCGACAATGAGCTCGGCCAGAAGATAGCATGGCTAAAGGTTGGTTGGTGTCTGAGGCGTTAGTGCATATTTCACAATGGCTACCAATGATGGATCCAGACAACGAAATGCTATGGTCGCTGAAGGACGATGATAGACTGACTGGAGATGTAGTGGTTGGAAATGGGGTAAAAAAAAGAATGGATGCCTCAATGGAGGAGAAGGTGAATTGCTTTTGTATGTTGCACCATGCCTCTATGGAGACGTGGCTCGCCAAGTACCAGATCGCTAGGCAAGATCAAGAGGAAGCGCGATCTGAATTTCGACGTAGTATGCATCATCGACTGATTCGATATCCCGAGGGCATGGAGGAGATGCCGTGGTTCATGTCAACGCGATGGTTGCATGGAGCTTTGACTGCAGTGTCTCACGAAGGGACAGAGGTCTCAATGGAGGAGTGGGAATTCTCGAGGGGATATAGTCCAAAGGTGATGAGGTGTTTAGGATTTGTCATATCTATATTTTATATGCGACATCTAATTTGAGTGTTTCAATGTACAATACAAAATATATAGTGCAGCGTGGTTGCGCGGATGGCATTTTTGCGTGGAGCATATTGACAAAATGCGCTCCACAATGGACTGTGGTATCATGGCAAGGTTCGAGCAAGAGAACCGGTGACGAGCAACAGATCCAAACACGGTTGTAGATGAGATGGAGTATTTTTGGAACTTGCAAAGTATTGTTACGATGGATTACCGTAGCTTCTCCATGATACTATTCGTCAATGTGCAGTGGTTCAAAGTGGTACTTGAAGGAGCTGGAGCAACAGTTCGAGGAGATCCATCTGGATTTCTCGAAATAGATTCTAAAAAAAAATGGACGAATTTGTGCGACACCTTTGTGTTGCCGGCCCATTGTGAACATGTGCATGGACTCATTTGTTTGTTAATTGTATTACAACATGGTACATGTCACAATGGTTTAAACTCTCTTGTACGTGTTTGTGAATAGGTAATCTTCTATCCAATTTTCCAACAACCATGATGGTGGTATGTTATACCTTCAACTCCCCGAAGTGCGAGAGTATATGATCAAAGCAATGTTCCAAGCATAGATGAAGACAATATGCAAGTAGAGGGGTCGTTATTGCAAAGAGGTGGAGGCCACCGAAAGCTTGGAGCCATCATCGGGTAACGACGATGGAAATACAGGAGTGAGAGCGGAATTTAGGTGACGGGAAGTGCTTAAAAATAGCTAAAAATTATGAAGATCAAGGGAAAAATATTCACCGTCAAAGGCGGCGGCTCGATCTAGGACGATTTTAAGCGCCAAAGTGCTTTAAAGGTGCCCGAGCGACACTTGTTGATTTTTCATAATTTTTCAGATAGTCGTGCGGGTTGACACAAGCTACTGGCCAATGCGGGATGCTAAGCCGGACGCCCAGGATTTTTCAGAGCTCGATTCCGAGTCCGGACGGGGAAAAGGCCACAAAGTGGTCAAGATTTGAAAAGGTGGACCAAACTTTGGTCAAGTGGTCATGACCCTTGGGGGGGGGGGGATGTAACATTAAAATGTAGCACAAATCGTGGGCAAGAAAGGAGAGGAAAAAACGTGGAAGCATGGCGCCTGTCAACGGCCGAAAAATGCGCTATGGGGTGGATGGAGGCAACATGCTGGCTGTGAATACCCTACCCAACCGACATTGGGGCTTCAATCCTCTCTGTAGGCCGATCTTATCGCCATTCTCCGCTCCTCAATTGATGGCCTGAATGCTGAGATGGAAATCTAGTCTTTCTCTCTCCTCCCTCTCTCTCTTCTAAGAGGCAGTTCATGTGTGGGAAGGAGTAATGAAGAAAGAATGATGGAGACTTGTCCCGCATGGACCGGATTGCTACATGGGCTGAGAATGGTGATTTGGGATGTTGCTGGACATGAAGTGTTGCTGTTTTCCAAATCTACAGCCATGGACACAAAACCCGAAACACGCGTTTAAGCGGTAAACTAAAAAATTACAAAGAAAATTTAGTGTTTTATGCTTTTGATTGATGGAATGCCGTTCATATGGACTAAGATTTGATTATGTTGCTGATTCTTCTGAGTTCTTACTGTTTATAACTAGAAATTATGAAAAACATGCATTTCATGGCTCGAAATAATGTCAAGAAACCCGAAAACCATGAAAAATGGGGAAAAACAAGGGTTTTGGGCGTATAAATGGGGAAAACCGTCGATACACATCAACTAATCTTTCAATTTTGTTGCAAATGAACTAAGGGCCACAGCCCATAAACTGGTTTTCATTTTCAGCAATTTTAAAAATACCAGAAAATGAAGAAAATGGGGGAAAATAATAAAAAAACCCTTGAAAAATAGGGGAAAAATACATTTGGGGCTACGAAAAATATAGAAAAATAGGATTTATGTTTGTTGATGTATAGCAAGGCTGGGGCATGAAGTTGTGCTTCAGTTCAGCCTTGTTTATATGTTTTAGTGCGTGTTTCCTTCCTTTCTCCACATAAAATGACAAGGAAACCCTGAAAGAAATGAATATAATGATGCACTATCAACGGGGAAGGGTAGAGTTGTGGAAAAAATGGTTAAATGCCGCTGAGCATGAGGAATAATTTGCTGATTTTATATGCATTGCATCTAGGACGGAATAATAATGATAAAAATTAAAACCTAGTAGCACGAAGATCACTTCGGTGCTAGGTGTTGCAGCGAAGCACAAAGCGGTTAGAAAGAAAAGCATGAAAGAGATGTTTTACACTTACACGCTGCTGGTTTTTTAAATGTTTGAGCACTAGGCATCCACCTCTTTGCATGATCATTTAGAGGAAATTAAAAGTATCAGAGTTAGCTCCTGGATATGCATAGCAATTGTCTTCAGTAGGCCCTTGACCCACCGTTGAGAGCGTGAGGTTCCTATGCTGTAGGCTAGTCGAGGGTTATAGGGGAAGTCAAGTAAGGACAATGGTACATTCCTGGATACGTTTATTTGGTACCTTGAGTGACGTTTGTGCGAAATGTTTAAATGTTGAGCGACGCATCGAGGGGCCAATCCCCGAGGTGTAGGAGAGTCGCAGAGGGTTGACGGCATTCAGCCGTAGGAGGAACCCCATGTGTATGTGATTCGAGCCTTTTGGCTATGTGAAAGGGACTCCCTCTGAGGAGCAATATTGGGTTAGGATCAGTTGGACTACAACGTATTACAAACGCAATGTTTAGGAAGGCAGAGATTTTGATAGACGCTCCTGGCCGCGAGGCCGAGGGGTTGTCTTGCGCATAGTGACGAGGTCCGGCTAGTGCATGAGCCAGTGCCGGCCCGTTTTTAGGTCCATCAGTGGTGCGTCTGCCGGGAGCTGCTTAAAAGTGGCGGTTCTCGAATCCTGGTTGTTTAAGGACCAACTAGCAGTTTATGCCAGAGGATACTGAGCTTGACCCGTTATTTTTTTATAAGCATCGTCTAGCAGAAATCCAAAAGCAAGAAAGAGACGAAAGAGCTAGGCGACGTGCTGAAATTTTTAGGAGATATTCCCCTAAGCGTAGCGGTGCTGAACCCTTACGAGGGAGTGGATCTAGTGGTCTTAGGACCACAAGCAGTAAGTTAGGAGAAGGTGGAAGCTCTAGTGCTCCCCTTCCTTCCATAAGCCAGTCCACGTCAATTGCGGGAGGTGTAACCCCACCGTTCCCTATTCCTAGTGCAAATCCAATCCTCGTCATGGCGCAGCCTATTGCAATTCCAGCAGGAACGACGGATTTGCCGGCTCTAGGTTACCCGCTACCCATTTTTAATGGGCTAGTTGAGGAAGATGCGGAACTCCACATTAGGGAGTTTCAAAAGTTGATGTTTAACTGTCGCATTCAAGAAGAAGGGCATTTAATGATGTTCTTCAACATGACTCTCAAAGGAAGAGCCGCTATATGGTATCATGGTTTAGAAGCCGGAACTATATTGAACATTGATGCATTTTATGGAGCTTTTCAAAGGGAGTTTGCCCCTGAAAGGGGTGGGCAGTATTGGTTGCGTGTACTCAATGTGACCCGCCAAGATCCACACGAGGATATTCGTGCTTATGCGAAGAAGATAAAAGAGGTCTTCCGTAAGTTGGACACCTCTATTCCTATCCCCGCAGCTGCCCAATTGCAATATTTTCTACATGGGTTGGACTTCAATATCCAATTGCAGTTGAGTAGTGTCCCCTTGGGGGATATAGACACTGCCATTACACGAGCACAAGAGGTGGAATCCCGACTACAAGCAGCTTATGCTTCTCGAGGCAATTCGAATATGGGTTTAGTATTGGGAAACAATATGGCAATAGCCAATGGCAGTAGTGGCCAAGGGATAGCGATGGCTAATCCTAATGGGAGAGGGAACATGATGCAGAATGTCCCTTTATTACCAGCTCCCCCTAGCATGTCGATGCCTACGGGCAGTCAAATGGCTCCAAATGGTGGAGGCCAGGCGGTCAATTCCAATACCATGCCTGTGACTCAACAGCCTGTGCCTAATCGAATTGTTAGGCCGATTGAAAGACACGGTAATGACCAAGGCTATGAGTCGAGTTCTTCCAATGTTCTTGGCGAGGTTAAGGACATGATGAAGCATTATACCGACATGATTACGGAGCAGTATCGACAAATAGCCATTGATGTCAACTTCTTTAAAAAACAACAAAATTTGATAGGAAGTAGATACCCGGAGGAGGGTGCACCGTCGAGGTTTAGTTGCAAATGGTGTGGCGGGCAGCACTATCCAAGAAATTGCCCAAATGTTAAGTGCGACATTTGTGGAAAATCTGGCCATTTAGCAGCTACTTGCTGGAGTAAGATCAGTTCTCTCCAGCATGGTAGTCGGCAACCAGGGCCTGTTAATCATCGTGCCCAAGGAAATGATTCCCAGCCAGAAAATGGGCCTAAACAAATACTTCAACGACCAAAGACTACAGTGGAGGAGCTACCAAGTGGTAGTGGGGTCAGTTTGATTGAGGCTGTACGCGTTAATGATGCTGAAACCTCTAATCTACGAGCTGTCCTTACAAGAGGTAAAAAGGGTAGAGAAGCCGACATGGATAAGCCTGTCGACGGAAACCCTAAACAAGGCGACAAAGGAACGCAAGTTTTGGATCCTGCCCTAGAAGGGGGACCTTTGAAGCCCGTAGAGAGTAAAGCCGATAAGGAACCACCAAAGAAGAAGGTGAAAGTTAAGAAAGAGGCAATAAAGCCAGTGCAGCGACCTAAAGAGCGGATGGTTTGGCGTGAAAAGCGAGCTCTATCGAACTATCATGAATTCGATTTGGCGAGCTCTCTTTGCGAAGTCAAGCCGGATGTGAATCTTTTACAGCTTATTAAGCTTTCCCCAGGAGTACGCAAGGAATTTAGAAAGATTCTACGTACTGGGTATATTGTAGAACCTTTGGGTATTGCGCGAGTTGGTGATGACTGGTTCGAGCATGCTGAGAAGCATTGCCCAAGGGTTGCAGCCTATGTCGATGGGATATTAGTAGATTATGCCATTGTCGACACGGGATCATCTGTTAACATTATGAGTTCTGAACTGATGGAAAGGTTAGGTCTTGCGATTCAGAAAGATACTTCCACAATTCTCAGAATGGCAGATGACAGTTTGAGACAGCCGGAAGGCTGCATTACTAAGGTCCATGTCACTGTTGCAAATGTAGAATGCATGTTGGACTTTAGGGTGATTCGTTTTGCAGGGCGGCCAAGTTACCAAGTATTACTTGGACGACCTTGGATCTTGCAAGCGGATTGCCAAGTGGATATACCCGCCGGTCGATTAATATTCGGCAGAGGTGCTCAGCGTGTGGTGGTTGATGCTTATCCTGAGTCCCCGCAGAGTGAGAGGGCTCCTCTATCTTCTACAGAATTGGAGACATTAGAAGATTCATCTGTTAGTGAGGCATCATCGAGTGATGAGTCCAAAGAGGGATCCACCACGGAGGACATCTATCAGATCACTTTGAACGAGCCGATAGAGGCCCAAGATCGTATAAGAGATGCAGATGTTATCGAGCTAGACCTTGGTACGCTTGATGATTCGCGGCCAATCAAATTAGGCTCTATGCTCAGCTCAGCAGAAAGGGAGGACTATGTGGCCTTGATCCAGGAATTCCGTGATATCTTTGCCTGGAGTTATGATGAGTTGAGAGGCATCCCTCCCAGTCTTGCTGTTCATACAATTCCGTTGAAAGAGGGCAGTCGTCCTGTACGGCAGAAAGTAAGGCGTATGCCTTTCGAATTGAGGGACGGGCTGTTTGAGGAGTTGCAGAAGCTTCGAAAAGCGGGTTTGATTTTTCCTGTACAACACACGGAATGGTGTTTGCCAGTTGTGATTAGAAAGAAGAAGAATAATCAGATCCGTTTATGTGTAGACTTTAGAGAGCTGAATAAGCAGACAGTTAAGGACTACTACCCATTGCCATTTATTGACCAGATTTTGGATCAATTAGCGGGTAGGGAGATATATTCATTTATGGATTGCTTTGCAGGATATAACCAAATGGCAATTGCAGAAGAGGACAAGTTGAAAACAACTTTTATCACTGTATTTGGCACTTTTGCTTACCAGGTGATGGCTTTTGGTTTATGCAATGCGCCTGGTTCGTGGCAACGAACAGCCGATAAGACATTCGGTGACATATCCCCTGACGAGTTGAGGGTGTTTATTGATGACTTAGGGGCCGCCACCGTGAGAGAAAGGCAGTTGATCATTCTGAGAAAATGCTTTGAGCGCTGTAGACAATTTTGCATCGCCCTAAACCCACGGAAGTGTGCTTTTGGAGTACCTTATGGGTTGTTGCTGGGTCATGTGGTTAGTTCGGTAGGAATTGCGACAGACCCCGAGAAGGTCAAAGTTATAGTTGCCATGGGTCCACCACGCACTCCGAAAGAAGTTCATAGCTTTCTGTCTTCGGTTGGTTACTACCGTAGATTCATTAACGCCTTAGCAGAAAGAACGTTGCCACTTACAAATTTATTGTCCTTTAGCTGTTCATTTGTATGGGGTGACCCTTGTAAGGTAGCATTCGAGGATGTGAAACAAGAGCTAGCAAGAGCGCCCGTTTTAAAAGCACCTAAAAGAGGTGAGGTGTTCTATATATTTTCGGCAGCCACCATGTATAGTATCAGCTGCTGTTTAGCCCAATTTTGGGAAGAGAAGTGGTACCACCCGATTGCTTTTGCTAGTCGGAAGCTGGGGGTATCCGAAATCAATTACACCTACATGGAGAAGCTGTGTCTAGCGATGATCTTTGGGACCAAGAAGTTCAGGCATTACATTCTCTATGAAAAAGTCGTGCTTTATACGAAGGCGGAGGGACTTCGACTATTGATGAATAAGTTACAGCCGCCTGATCGTCTAGCAAAGTGGTTGATCACTTTGCAGGAATTTGATTATGAAATCAAGAGTAAGCCACCAAGGTTGCAAGGCATCGTGGAATGTCTAGTGGACTTTGGGGAGCCGAAAGAATCTATGGCTGAAGGTAGTGACATGGAGATGATATTTAAAATAGATACGGCATCTATTCCCTCCTGGTATGCTGCAATAACGCATTATTTATCAACGGGAGAGGCGGGATCCAAACTATCTAAGGCTGAGAAAAGGAAAATTAAGCAGCAAGCGTTAAAGTTTGCCTTGATCGCAGGTACATTATATCGGCAAGGGGTTGATGACATCTATCGCCGATGTGTGATGCCTGACGAGGTGCCATTCATTTTGGAAGAGTGCCATGATTCTGCTTGCGGTGGCCATTTTGCTGGACGGCTTACAGCACAAAAGGCTTTAAGAGCAGGTTATTGGTGGCCTGCCATCTTCCAAGATGCGTTTGCGTATGTTAAGCGATGCGATATTTGCCAACGACATGATAGTCGAGAGAATAGGAAACGACCACTCACCCCTATTATGGCGATACTTCCATTTGAGAAGTGGGGAATAGACTTTGTGGGTCCTATTACTCCGTCATCGACTACGCAAAAGAGGTACATCATTGTAGCAACTGACTACTTCACAAAGTGGTCAGAAGCACGTGCAACAAGGAAAGATGATGCTAAAGAAACTGCTAGTTTCCTTTTAGAGCAGATAATATGCCGGTTTGGTCCGCCGAAAGAATTAGTGTCGGACCGCGGAACCCATTTCCTGAATAAGGTGATCAAAGGTTTGACAGAGTTGTGGAACATCAAGCATAACAAGACAACCCCATATAATCCGCAAGCCAATGGTCAGGTTGAAAGCACCAACAAGCAGCTTGTAGGCATCCTGTCCAAAATTGTGTCGGAAAAGAAACGGGATTGGGATAAAAAGTTATACGTGGCAGTGTGGGCCTATAATACGACCTTCAAACGAGCCACTGGCCATACCCCGTTCAAGTTAGTATATGGGGAGGAGTGTGTCTTGCCTCTAGAAATTGAGCTGCCGACTATTCGGTTTGCCATCAATCATTCTTTGAGTGATGAAGACGCTCTTTTTGAGCGCTTGACGACACTGGCACATTTAGATGAGCTTAAGTTGCAGAGCTTATTGCACCAAGAAGTGGCGAAGCGCCGAATGAAGAAGCTACACGACCTCAACGCCAAGAAATACACCTTCAAGAAAGGACAGCTTGTTCTGTATTATGACGCACGACGTGAATTATTCCCAGGCAAGCTAGAACCCAAATGGGATGGGCCCTATAAGATCGTTAGGATAGGAAAGAATAAATCTACAGTGTTGTTAGCTGACCTTGAGGGGATAGAATTTAAAAATAAGGTTAATCTTAATAAGATTAAACCTTATTACTTCTGATTGTACTAATGCTATAACTGCCTTGCAGGTCTAGGCAAGATTGATCAAACATCTGCAAGGAAATCGTGATAGAGGTTGATGGGTCGTCTGATCCCTTATTTAGAACACCCATATTTGGAACAGAGGTATCATCAGGGAAAGCTCATTTGGTGGAGCAAAGGATACAAGGTGATTGAGCAAGAAGGCGGGACATTTATTTGGGAAATCAAGGTCTTCTGCCATCATTGCCTACAACTTTTGACGAGCATCCTTGTTGAATTCAATGATGATGGAGGGATGGAGCCTACAGTCCACCCGTTGAATATGCTGAATTTCGATTACCATAATTACGAGTAGAGTTCAGGATGGCGGGATATGTAAACCCTTTATGGACGTACACCTTGTACTTTGATGGGGCGTCCAGGGGTGCATGCAAAAAAGGAAGTGTAGGAGTTGTCCTCCGAGACCCCCGACGACGCATTGTCATGAAGTTAGCTGCTTATCTCGGGGCGAATTTTACCAATAATATGGCAGAATACAAAGCCCTGATTATGGGTTTGAATATTGCAAAGAAGGGTGGTATCTGCCAGTTGTTGGTGAAAGGGGACTCTCAGTTGGTTTTAAATCAACTCAATGGGACGTACATGGTGCGGAACCCGATCCTTTGTATGTACCATCATACTGCCATAGCCCTGCTAGACGAATTCGATCGAGTGGCTTTTCAGCTGATTCCACGAAATTGGAACCAGTTTGCCGATTCATTGGCTAATCTTGCGTATGAAGAGGACCTCTTCTTTAATTGTGGCCCTTGTCCCGATATATCTATTGATGGTGATACAGGACCTGGTCGTTTGTGGGGTATGCTTTCTGAACATGCCCTCTTTGGCAGACGATGGTTGATTTGGGTGATGCAGAGGGTAAGCGAGACGCATCTACCTTTATTATCTCAGACTCATAGACTAATTAGACGACATGTGATGCGAACACCTCTTGCGATATACGCAGGAGGGATAGGTCATAATTTAATGCACCTAGTTTAGGGCTACGAGCCTTTGTTCCCCTGGGAATGGTATGCTTTGATGTCTATCATGGTTGTTTCCAGGTGGATGTTCTGCAAAGTATTGGTTTATTTCATTAGGCCAAGAGGGCCGATTTAGTTTTGTAGCAAAGTCATGTCTGATTTCATTAGGCCAAGAGGGCCATTTCCCTGTCTAGTGCGGGTGCGTTTAATTGGGTTTTCGTTTAGTGTTGTGCTGGACAGGTTTCGCGGGTTGTGGAATTTTGTGGAGCCTGGAGGAGCCTTTGCTGCGATGGAAGCTTCTTGTGGCCACTCCAGGTGATATTTCTCCTTTACGAGTACCTTTCTTTCCTGTTATATGTGTATTTGTACTTGTTGAGGGGATACTTTTTGTTGGGGACCGGCGACCAAGGCATGAAGTCCCAGGGTTAGGCTACATATGTTTGAGGGAGGTCGGAGTAGTCATTGCCTCCTGTAAAGACATTGTTAGACATTGAAAGACCTGTTTTAGAAGGCAGTCCTAGTGGCTCTGTTCTGCTAGCCTGCTAGGCAGCCGTTCTAGGAGTTCTTGTTAGTAGTGAGGCAGTTAGAGAAGCCTGCTAGAAGATAATAATAATGATGTCAAGAAATCCTGAATATCCTAAAAGATGAATATAAATGCGAAGGTGTGTAAAAAGGGGTTCTAACCCCTATCAAAGAAGAGGAGAAAAGACATGAAAGTATATAAGCAGTTGATCATTGCCTTGCGAAGGCCTGGTAGGTTCCTGGGGACGAGTCAGACCCGGGGCTGATACCTTGTCTTCCTAGGGGTGGCTTCTTGCTGGAAAAATAATATCAAAACCAGGAAGGTTGGAGCGAAAATAAAAGTGAGCGTTAGAAAAGGATTAAGTGTCGCCTTGCGAGGGCCTGGTAGGTTCTTGGGTGCCGAGACAGGTACCGAGACCGATGCCCTGTTCTCCTTGGGTCACTACGCTCAGCTCCCTCCTTTTTACATGCCCAAGTATGTTCATCCAATAAAAATCCTAAAAGAAGAAATGGACTGAAAGAAAATATCCTTTGCTCAGGCTATAGGAGTCCTCGCCTTGTAGGAGCTCCTAGTTGTGTTGTCTTTAGTTGGTAAGTAGCGCAGACTACCACTTAGGGCAACCTCTTTGGCAGTTTTTTTTAGTTTGGCTGTGTTGGAGCAGCTGGTTAGTGACTCACTTCGGATCTTCTATTAGATGATGCTAGGCCTACTCCTTGTGGATGTCATGCCTTGGTTCTGTCCAGGGGTAGGGGGAGCATTGTGCTGAGTTTCATGATGATAATTGTTTTGTATCAGTTTGATGCTTCTTTGGTTGTTTATGTGCAGATATGTTCGTGGATTCGACGGGCTGAGTCGCCCTATCCCGTGGTCGCCAATGAGAGCGGAATTTAGGTGACGGGAAGTGCTTAAAAATAGCTAAAAATTATGAAGATCAAGGGAAAAATATTCACCGTCAAAGGCGGCGGCTCGATCTAGGATGATTTTAAGCGCCAAAGTGCTTTAAAGGCGCCCGAGCGACACTTGTTGATTTTTCATAATTTTTCAGACAGTCGTGCGGGTTGACACAAGCTACTGGCCAATGCGGGATGCTAAGCCGGACGCCCAGGATTTTTCAGAGCTCGATTCCGAGTCCGGACGGGGAAAAGGCCACAAAGTGGTCAAGATTTGAAAAGATGGACCAAACTTTGGTCAAGTGGTCATGACCCTTGGGGGGGGGGGATGTAACATTAAAATGTAGCACAAATTGTGGGCAAGAAAGGAGAGGAAAAAACGTGGAAGCATGGCGCCTGTCAACGGCCGAAAAATGCGCTATGGGGTGGATGGAGGCAACATGCTGGCTGTGAATACCCTACCCAACCGACATTGGGGCTTCAATCCTCTCTGTAGGCCGATCTTATCGCCATTCTCCGCTCCTCAATTGATGGCCTGAATGCTGAGATGGAAATCTAGTCTTTCTCTCTCCTCCCTCTCTCTCTTCTAAGAGGCAGTTCATGTGTGGGAAGGAGCAATGAAGAAAGAATGATGGAGACTTGTCCGGCATGGACCGGATTGCTACATGGGCTGAGAATGGTGATTTGGGATGTTGTTGGACATGAAGTATTGTTGTTTTCCAAATCTACAGCCATGGACACAAAACCCGAAACACGCGTTTAAGCGGTAAACTAAAAAATTACAAAGAAAATTTAGTGTTTTATGCTTTTGATTGATGGAATGCCGTTCATATGGACTAAGATTTGATTATGTTGCTGATTCTTCTGAGTTCTTACTGTTTATAACCAGAAATTATGAAAAACATGCATTTCATGGCTCGAAATAATGTCAAGAAACCCGAAAACCATGAAAAATGGGGAAAAACAAGGGTTTTGGGCGTATAAATGGGGAAAACCGTCGATACACGTCAACTAATCTTTCAATTTTGTTGCAAATGAACTAAGGGCCACAGCCCATAAACTGGTTTTCATTTTCAGCAATTTTAAAAATACCAGAAAATGAAGAAAATGGGGGAAAATGATAAAAAAACCCTTGAAAAATAGGGGAAAAATACATTTGGGGCTACGAAAAATATAGAAAAATAGGATTTATGTTTGTTGATGTATAGCAAGGCTGGGGCATGAAGTTGTGCTTCAGTTCAGCCTTGTTTATATGTTTTAGTGCGTGTTTCCTTCCTTTCTCCACATAAAATGACAAGGAAACCCTGAAAGAAATGAATATAATGATGCACTATCAACGGGGAAGGGTAGAGTTGTGGAAAAAATGGTTAAATGCCGCTGAGCATGAGGAATAATTTGCTGATTTTATATGCATTGCATCTAGGACGGAATAATAATGATAAAAATTAAAACCTAGTAGCACGAAGATCACTTCGGTGCTAGGTGTTGCAGCGAAGCACAAAGCGGTTAGAAAGAAAAGCATGAAAGAGATGTTTTACACTTACACGCTGCTGGTTTTTTAAATGTTTGAGCACTAGGCATCCACCTCTTTGCATGATCATTTAGAGGAAATTAAAAGTATCAGAGTTAGCTCCTGGATATGCATAGCAATTGTCTTCAGTAGGCCCTTGACCCACCGTTGAGAGCGTGAGGTTCCTATGCTGTAGGCTAGTCGAGGGTTATAGGGGAAGTCAAGTAAGGACAATGGTACATTCCTGGATACGTTTATTTGGTACCTTGAGTGACGTTTGTGCGAAATGTTTAAATGTTGAGCGACGCATCGAGGGGCCAATCCCCGAGGTGTAGGAGAGTCGCAGAGGGTTGACGGCATTCAGCCGTAGGAGGAACCCCATATATATGTGATTCGAGCCTTTTGGCTATGTGAAAGGGACTCCCTCTGAGGAGCAATATTGGGTTAGGATCAGTTGGACTACAACGTATTACAAACGCAATGTTTAGGAAGGCAGAGATTTTGATAGACGCTCCTGGCCGCGAGGCCGAGGGGTTGTCTTGCGCATAGTGACGAGGTCCGGCTAGTGCATGAGCCAGTGCCGGCCCGTTTTTAGGTCCATCAAGGAGTCTAAGAATTCTTTGAGAACGAGGCGAACTCATCCTTTTGTGGTGACATGTCTATTGACCTTCCAGTGTATGCGGAGTTGTGTTAGGAGATTGACATGGGACCATAGGATACTTCATACTTGGAGCATCCACTTACTCAATTCGTTGACCAATCGATTATAAGGGTATATAAGATATGAATTTTAAGTGAGATCTTTTTTTAGAATTTATATTATTGTGCTTTGTATGATTTAAATTGATTATTCTAACATCATTTTTTATATGTGCAGGTGACATTTTCAAGATGAGTCGAGGGATGAGTGATGAGGAGTTACGGGATATCTTCACGCGCATGTCTCCAGACCAGATCGCAAGATTCAGAGACATGGCAGACCAGGAGCTATCTCGGTCTTCGTCAGGACACTCTGCTAGATCTACTTCAGCGCAATTGGATGCTTTAGCTTCGAGCAGACGAGCTCGACGCTTCAGACTTGGGCCAGAGGGAGGGAGTGCTTCAGGGATAGGGGGATGCTGCAGAGATACGGAGGCAGTGAGCCCGGGGTCGACACAGGATACAAGCGCGACTCCTTGGTATCATGGCGGTTCCAGGGAGCGTGGCTCAGGCTCAGGTGGATGCTGTGCAGGCATGGACGCAATGTCTCCGTCTCGTTGTTCAGCTAGAGTTGCATCACCTCTAGGATTTGTCACACCTGTGGGGACGTCTACTCCGGTTACTCCAACTTTTGCTTAGCCATCAGCAGCAGGTGTGCCACTTGTTGGGGTAAAGGCGCCTCCGCCATGCCGCCCCGTGTATTACTACACTGATAATACCCGCCACTGCACACTACAGGTGGCGGGCATCCGTCACGTCACTTTATTCTTTACATTCATTTTTTAGTGACTAGTAAATAAAGGAAGGCCCGGTCACACATTGTGACTGTTGGAGTTCCCATTTCTTGTCTCTCTCTTTCTTGCTCTTGCTCTCCTGCCATAGCTCGTGTGCAAGCTTCGATCCTTCTCACCTTTCAATTGGTATTAGAGCTTGGCTTCCTCTTGCTTGAGCTCGACTCGGTGCTTCTCTACCTTTGCATCGACTCCCTTCATGCATTGGATCTCCATCCTGGCAGCCATATCCGATCCTCCCCGAGCTCCCGTCACTCCTTGGCTTCCCGAGCACCTTCCCGGCCTATTGAGGCACCTTCAAGGCATTGATATTGAGGTATTTGATCATTCTTTCATGGTTTTATTTCAGTCTACAGGTTGCAAACAGCAAGGGTAGCCATGGCTTCAAACCCTTGAAGCTTATTCTCCTCATATTGTGCCTTACACCTATCAAGGCTTAAAGAGGCTTGTCATAGGCGTTTGATAGGCCCTTCTTGAGCCCCCCATTACCCCCTTTTCAGCGCGTGTGGAGCAGCAACAAGTTCAGCACCAACAGGGCAGATTGCACCATTTTTTCCAAGCTGTTAGCACTCGTCTACTTCAGCTCCACACTTGGCCATTGCTTCTTGCTCTCTACCTTGATCAAGAGGGCTATAGACTTCATGTTTGATGTCATTCAAGCTTTGGGCATTGGTCTTGATCATTCGGGGCTGATTTCTTCAGATTTGGGACTGTGATAAACTGTCATAATAGGCTAAAAACATGGCAGCACCATTGGCATTAGCATTTGTTGCTTATACTCCATTCCAGTTGTGCTATTTGATGCTTGTATGTGGTCTACATGATGCCTAGTGCCTTGGGAATGTATGCACATGATTATGTCATGATTTTGGCCTGAAATATTGGCTGATTTGGGATTGTTATTCACTGTTATACAGTGCTAAAAATCGGGCAACCACACTTGGCATTGGCATTTGATGCTTATACTCTACTCCGGTTACCTTGTTTGATGCCCGTATGCAGTCTACATGATGCCTAATGTCTTGGGAATGTATGCATCCGATTTGCCCATGATTTGGCATTGTTTTTGGGCTGGAAATTGACAGTTTTGGACTATTTAGAGCTGCTGTACATGAGCGGGCTGAAGCTCATTTGTCACATGTATTGCTTCTCTATCGATACCGGATGCATGCTATGGGTTATGTCATGATGTATTACACTTTGGGGATCGACTTCAAACTCATGATCGTGATTCCGGAATGCTTTTGAGAATTGCATTTGCTCCGTTGTTATTGGTTTGTCATTGGCAGTTTGGTCGACTTGACTGGCATTTGGGCCGCTTATGCCTATTGTCTGTACTTGACGGATAAGCTCTATGCATTACATGCTTTGGTTCGTGGTTGATGCCTCTTAGTTCGTCCATGCTTGACAAATATTTTGGAGCTCCAATTTGGATGTTTTGAGCACTTCCGACTCACAGGGCTATTGACTTTGGCTTGCTATTGGATGTATTGACTTGATAGAGATCTTGCCATTGGGATTATGTCTTGCTTAGTGGTTGCTACATCAGTTGCTTTATGTATGTCATGCTCTTGGGAAGCGTATGACGCATTGACTTGGTCACTTGTCACTGGTACTTTGTCTTGGGTTGCTTGAGCCCTTAACTCGATTGTACGCCTTTTGTGCCAGTGGGAGCATCTTGCATGCTTACTTGACCTTGAGCAGGGATTACATGCTATTGGAGCAGACTATGTCATTGAGCAGTTATGGATGTATTGAGACTTTGGGATTATACTCCGACAATTGGATGTTGCATTAAGTATATGTCTTGGTTCACAGGATGCTTATGAGCTGAGTCTCAATTTTGGATCCGCTTTCTTTTGAGCAGATACCTATTTTTGTCAGGTTTTTGCAGTTGGTTCTATATGCCTAGATTGTCTGGGGTGTGCCTCTTACTGGCAGATGCTATTTGACATCTCTCCGTGTTATGCTCATGTATTTTCACTGTCATTTGGCTTTGCTTTGTCCTCTTTATGCCATCTTTGGACCTAGCATTGTTTAGTTGACATTAGATCCAATTTTGGGACAGTTTGCTCTCATTATTGCAATTCTGAAATTTACAGCAAGCATTTATTGGTGGACAGAGCAGTATTTTTTATGCTGAAATATCCTGATTTGGTGTATTGCACCTAGTACTAAGTGGACAACATCTTTTGGCACACTTTTCTCGCCATTTGGAGCTCATTTAAGTGGATTTTGGGCATTTTCTACAGTAAAATAGCCAGCAGTTTTACATTGTCTGTGCATTTCCAGCCTGCATTATGGCATCCTCTTCGACTGATAATGCCATATTTAACATCACAAAGTTGGATGGTACCAACTACTCTTATTGGAAGAGTCAAATTTGGTAGGTCTTGGTGCAGAAATCTCAGATTAAGCCACTTCGGTTGAGTGGGGAGCAGCCTGAAACTATGGACAATGACGACTGGCTTGAACTTGATGAGCTATGCAAGTCTACGATTGTATTGTCTCTCACTGAACAGGTACATTATAATGTATTTGAGGAAGCACAGAGTGTATGGGATCTATGGAATAAGATCAAGAATCTTTATGATAAGAAAAGTCCAGCGAGTCAGATGTACTGGTTGAAGCAGCTTATGGATCTGCGCATGAAGGATAATGCGACTATGTTTGCTCACTTGAGCCAGTTCCATGCTATACTGAAGAACCTGACTTCGCAGGATATCACCTTTGGAGAGGAAGTAACTCCTCTTTTCTTGCTTGGGACTCTGAATGAGTCATGGGATGTATTCCGCAATGCCCTATGTGCCTCTAGTGCTACTCTGAAACTGAATGATGTTGAGAGTGCTCTTCTGCAAGAAGAGGTTAATCGCAAAAACTTGGATGCCTCTCGTGTTTCACATGCTTTGATAGTTAGAGGCAGGAATGACAGGAATGATCGTGGTAATAACCGTGGACGTGACTCGCAGAAGGGTCGGTCTAAATCTCGTGGAAAGTCGCGTAGTAAGTCGCGTGGGCGCAACGCTAATGTCACTTATCATCATTGTGGGAAAAAGGGCCATATCAGACCACAGTGTCATGAGTTGCGCAATGAGAAGCGCAAGGATAAGGGCAAAGAGAAAGTGCATGAGAAGTCCTCTGATCGCAGCACAGTATCTGCGAAGTCCAGCGTCAAGATTGAAGAAATTAATGTCATGCAGACCGAGAATTCCAATGGTAGTGATGAGTTCATACTTGCAGCTAGTTCTTCTGATGCTTCACACTTGACTGAGACACCTAGTATGTATGCACAGTGCTGGTTATTGGATTCAGGTGCGTCCATAGATATTATCTTGGTCGGTACAATGGATGCACAGGGGTCTCCTGGATATGCCCAAGAGCATGGACGCAGATGGGAGAGGACCCATCTTAGGCATACCCCAGGGGGATATGCATATCTAGTCGATGATAGGCCAAGAGCCATCATCATGAATGATGAGGAGAGGAGGGTGATGGCTCGCATGAGAGAGTTGTGCCAACAAGTTTTTCGGCACTTCTTAGATCATTGGAAGAACACACCGAAGGGGAGCAAGGACTACATAGTAGCATCCTTGCATGAGGAGTTTCCAGCGTCGAAGGGTTTTCTAAAACAAAGTCGCATCCACAGAGGACCTTGACGAATTTCAAGATAGAAGATCAATCAAGCGAATAAGAAAGACGAGAAAATGATGCCAAGACTCTGTTTTATTTCTGCCAATAACAAATACAAGGTACAAGAAGAAACCTGAGTGGCCTCTGGGCATATACAGTAACTAATCCCGAGCTTTTCCAATTGCTTTCTTGTACCAGAGTGTGCTGCACAAATCAATCAAAATGCTTCTGGAGATTGTCTCTTATTCAATTCTACAATTGGTGACGATTGCTTTAGCCTGACATAGGCCATTTTCAGTAGAGTGTGCCTGGCCTTGTTCTGTAAGCTGTTGAATTAGCTTCAACGCTAAAGATCTCCCTATGCTTTCATAACCATTCACTGTGGAGCAGAAGAAGACCAAGTAAGGTCCCTTAACTATAGGCAGAGGAATAGGAGCAGCTTCATGTATAGAGTGCCTTCATGTCAGAGATAATTAGCTTTCATTATTTTACTCCCACAGACCAGTGCAAATCACGGGCATCAATGGCAGTCACAGTAGTTTAGCTACACATCTCAGAAGACTCTTGAATTAGTAGCACTTTGATTGAATAGGCTTTCACATGCTTGTTATCTCACGGTCATGAAATACATGTTCTTCTGTAGCTATATCAACTCGTCAACCTTCTTCTCCTTCTCTAGCTATTCCCTGCGTAGGTTTTTTGGGTCCTTGAGATTGATCAGATGGCCTAACTTTAGTGATTGCAGTGACTTAAGCACCTGTCATGAGTGCTAAATTCAGAGCTTCTCCTTCTAGTGTTAATGGCATTCATGCTTTTGGTCTCAGTGAACAAACAATAACTCATATATCTCCATCGCCACCTCAAATCTTAAATTTCCCATCTAATGTATTCTGGGCCCCTGCTACTAGTTCAGCAATTTGAGTGTTGTGTCATAATAAGGGAGTTCTTCTTCCAACTCTGCCTTCCCCTACTGTTTTGGTTTGAATGGGTCTAGTTGAATTTTATCGATAGTATCACGTAGCTTTTGAGAATTCTGAACCCAATCTGGGACAACAATTCTGTATGTCTCAACCCTCAGAATAGCTGCAGTAGCAATAAAAGACAAGTACGAAGGATCCTCATAGGTGTATTCAAGAGGTTTCGGGAACCATTTTGGTGTAGACCAAAATAATGCCCCAGTACTGTATAGGATTCATACGAAACCAAGGGGGGTAATGTGCTAGTTCCCTCATCCAGTAACTTGATAAGTTGGTCAATGATTGCAGAGGACAGATTGGCCTTATTGATGTGCCTCCCTCCAACTTGATCGCACAAGTGGACTTTGCAATGAGAAGCCACTGATTAGTCTGGGAAAAAGCCAAGGATAGCACCGAATCATGATGGCAACCCACTGTGTCCGTAGCAACTACGGCAAAACATCACCTGGCTACACTTTGGATCCCCTGAGAGTGATTGGAAATCTCCTGAACAACTTGCACACCTGCCACCACCCTTGCATCAAATTTACATGTCTCCAGCCCATTTGAGGCTTTCACAGTAGGTCCACATACACAGTAACTTCTATCAGGCCTTAATTGATCCCATAGTCGGATAGGTCATTCTGGAAATAGTGGTCCATCCAAGTTCTTTTTGCTTTTTTCGAGCTTCACGTTGCTTTTCTTCCCAAAGTTTGAAAACCTACATCCGTCCTCCGATGTTTCATAGAATGTGCCTCATTGAATACATTATGTATCTAGAAATTCAACTTCAGCAGTCAAAACAGCTACTTCAAAGAAGACCATATACAATATGTCTCGTTAAGTGCCTACATCCACCCACAAGACCCTTTAATTCAGATAACTGCACATCAACACCATTCATTGTGCCACTGAAGGCATCACTAGGTCCCACACTCATTTTACAACCAAACACTGAGTGTTCAAATAGTAAGCCCTTCCACACTCAGCCCATTATCACTGCAACAATTGCCAGCAACTTGCATAAAACACAAGAGTGGATGTAAGCCTTTACATAACTTCACTCGATCAAAATTTGCTAGGAATAAACCCCAATGAAAGTGCCTTGCAGTTTTATTGTAGGTATATCCTCCTCTTTCCTTGTGCTGCTTAAGGCATAGGACCACACTGAATTTATGACCAAACATTGAGTATTTCAAGGAGCATGCCCTTTCATACCTAGTTCATTACCACTGCAACATTCACTAGCACCTATAGAAAAGTATATCAAAGTGACCTTGTTGAGTCAAGCATGTCCATGCCAAGTGCAATTTCAATAACCACATCCACTATTTATCCAAATTTCTTGGAGAGAATTTAGCACCACGCATGAGGTTGTTGCAAGAGCCTCAAAACATTCTACTGTAGACAACCAAATGAGGTTTTTAATCCATCTCCCTAACCAGAGCATTAGAACCTTTACCAAGTTTTACCAACCTCACTGTATTTTCCTCCATCACTAAGGAATATTTTAAGACGATAACTTGAAACACACTTACGGGAAAACTAGGGATCATACACACACAAACTTTTTGATGGATTCCACACCTCGGATATGCAATAGTACAACATCCACCCCCTCTGATCCTGTGCATCCTCTAGATGGGCCAACTACCCATGATGTTTACTTCTCTAAAATGGTACTAGACCGTATGGTGTCTCGTGGACAGACAACAATGGTTCTCATATCTTCTTCTTGTTCATCTCTTGCAATGTATTGCGTGAAGATAATTAGCATGGCTTCTATGTGATCATGAATTAGTTGGCGTCAAATATAATTTGAGATGGTCAACATACATATCAAAGGCCGTCCCACAATGATGATGCATTTGTTGTTGCTCAGAAGCAATTCACTTCCTGTGAAGAAAAGATTGGAGAGCAACTACTGCCAATGGCAACAATAGGTGTCGTTGATCCTATTGAATTTGTTAAGAAAGTAAAGAATCGTCAAACGGACAAGGCACGCAAAAAACAACGAATCTCTAGGAAGTATAAAGTTGTATGGTCTATCACTATAGCTGCTATGGTTGTTGGCGTAGCTATTCTCTTGTGTTGATTGATGACAAGCAAGTGGAGCCTTTCACAAAAGGCTAGAAACCTAACATTTGGATTTCATCTCTCATGGTTGTAAGCCACAAGAATATCCATGACCTCGATCCTTTCTCAGTGAACTATCAAGTGTAAAGCACGTGGTTTTGGACACACCTAAGCATCTTCTAGTAGGATTCATCATCCGATGCTTCAATTGAGAATAAGTTGCTTTGTGTAGTCTAGAATTGGTCTTCTTCTTTTGATTGGTCAATATGAACTTGGGCGCAAAGTTGGAGGGAGCATCATGGAGTGCGAGCACAGCTCTGTGACGTGATAAGAATTTGTTCTCCGAGCATTGAGTAGCTCGACGAATTCTAGTTTGTGTAAACAACTTTTTTGAATCAATAAATCAAATCATTTTGAGTTCTTTGAGTGTTTGCTTTCTTTTGCACTTGTAATCCTCGAGTAAATAGAGTTCGCACCTTGTGGCAATTGAAATATGAGATGAGAATTCTTGTTCCATCTCACATCTAGTGAACCCGATGTGAAGGTCGAAACTCGGATTGCAAGCGATGGATGAAGGAGTGGAACATGCATTAGATGCAGTATATCAGGAAAGGTGTGTAGTTGATGGTTATGATGCTAACGGTTATCTTGCATGCTATAAGTCAGGGATGAAACTTAGAGGTGTCCTAGATGAATGCATAATTAAGGAATTCAAAGAACTTGTGATTTTGGATTTGCATGAGGAAATACATGAATTCGATAGAGTATATGAAGACAGTTGGACAAATTTTTCAGATGTTATACAAGTGGGTGACTGTTATTTGGAATCAAAAATAGGGAAAACTTTTGGTGATGCAGGTGTTCCAAAAGAACAAGAAGATTAGGGTGTGGTGGCAAAAGTCAAGGTATGATCAATTTTAGGATCAAATTTGCGCAAATCTTAAAGCAAAGAAAGATGCATGCCTTATCAAAGATGGTGATGTTCTAGATCCTCATGATGAGGACAGAGTTGAGTTCTCCATTCACAATTGGAAAACCAAGTTTTGAACAATTCTACAGAGGTCGAAGATATAAATCGAATTGAAGGTGAACAAAAATTTTCAAAGGTGATGAAAGTCACAACTACCTGCAAGAGCAATTCTAGCGAGGATGGAGATGGAGGTGTAGACCATCATATGACTAGCTCAAAGGAAAATACTATCGACATGAACTATTCTCCAGTTTCTCATTATGGTTTATATGATTGTGATTTTACTATGGAGGATGATGTGAAGTTGCTTGGTGTATTCAATGAGAAGGTTTGTTATGATGATGCTATGGAAAGGGAAGTTAATGCTATTTTTAAGATGCATGGTGAGTCTTGTGATGCTGCAATTCACAAATATCTTATGGTTTTTTACAAGTCATAATACCCCTATGTATGATATATGTGATGAGGTTTTTTTTGGTCATCATAGAGGTCATTTACAACATTCTTTGGCAGTGAAGGAAGATATGGAACTTTTGGCTCTTCTTGATGAAACTTTAGAGGGATTTTCATTCTAAGTGATAAGAGAAACAATCAATGTAAAGACAACCAGATTTAATGCAATAGAAACAAGAGGATAATGAACACTACAACAAGCAGTAGTTATAGACGCGCTTCGTACACGCGCATAGTCGGGTGCATTTAACTGTGCATATATAAGTGCGTCTATAAGCGCGTGTATATAGACGCAATTTGTTCTCTATATACAAGCGCTTATAGATGCGCTTTCACACGCACGCACAGAAGCGCACTAAAACTTAGCGACATTTGGAAAACTTGGCCGAATCCTTAACCTAGTTAGCGTTCGGGGTGTCTATCGTACCATATGATTCCTTTGTGGCTAGGTGATTTGGATAATTCATTATGCTTGTCTCACGACAAGGATGAATCCTTCCTAGAGACAATAAACTAGATCTAAAAGAGGAAAAATAGTTGCAACTAACATATTACATGTAAACATGTGCTTCATTGCTCCCACGCATCATATGGTTCACAATAACTCTATCTTTCCTTGGTATAGTAAAAATGCATGATAATCTGGATACTAACCTTCCTAGGACATACTAGGACTTACATCAAATAATCATGCTTACAACCTTGTTGTCTACACTTTAGAATCTCATGCTTTGATAACCCATGCGACCTTTTTTAGATACGGCTCCTAATGAATGGAATTTCTGCATGATGACTATGCAACACGCAACTTTTCCCTAGCTACAATGTAGTTAATGAAGTTCATACCAACTAAAACTAGTGTTAACTTATTCCATGTTACATGCTACTTGCAAGTTCATAAGATCATTTTCGTACTCTTCTATTTCTTTCCGGATAATATCTTATGGGTGTTAACTTTTCCCCACAAATCATTACAAGGAAGATGTTACCCAAAATGCGGCACACGCTTCTTCCTACCATGTTTAGTAACCAAATGCACTTATCAATTTCATTTCTTTGTCCTATATGTTTAGACTCATTACTTTGATGATGTTCCAAAATAGCAACATGCAGCTAGTCCTTTAAGGCGGACAACTCCGGAAATGCAACCGTTTCAATTCCATGACATGCACCAACCTTATCTAATGTTTAAAGAGATAATTTATCAAATGTATTTTTAACACTGCCACATGCATTAAAAATAAGCATAAAATGCATTCTCCCTTATGGAATTAAGCATGCCTAAACATTTCTTTATGCGAGAATAAACTCGAAAAAACCTGGACTTGTGGGCTCGGGGAGATATCCACTTGTATGCTCGGGGAAGAGGCTTCCACATGTGCGCCTTGTGACTTTGGCTTTGGAGCCATCGTAGATGTAGAGGATTTGGGCTTCGGGGTTTATCCTTACCCTTTATGGCTCTCTAAATTTCCTCCGAGTCTTGACAAGTAGTCTCAAAATATGTTTACTTCTCCCTTATGTAGGACTACCCCTTTATAGGGTATGGATTTTAAGATCCCGAAAAGCTCGTGGGAACGGGGCTTACGGGACCTAGTGGGAAGGGGGCTTATGAAAGCCCCCTTAGAAGCTTCTTAAGAAGCTTCTAAGAAGCTTCCAAGCTTCTAAGAAGCTTCCAAGCTTCTAAGAAGCTTCCAAGCTTCTGCAGCACGTCGGGGGGGGGGGGGGGGGGGGGGGGGGAAGGGGGTCGTGATCCAGGCGGCGGCGGACCGTGTCAGTCAGGCGGCCATGGCAGCGGCTATGGCGGACTGGCAGACTGGCGGACTGCAGCGCGGCGGTTTCCTCCAGCACGGCAACGGCGACCTCCACCTCCAGCACGGCGACCTCCACCTCCAATCCTTAATCCCTCTCTCTGCACGGCCCTCCCTCTCACGCTTTCCCTCCCCTCTGACTCCTTGGGGGGGGTTTTTATAGGCCTTGGGGGGGGAAAGAGGGCCTCCACACACGTGGAGGACTCCTCCTCATGCAATCCGACTCACTCCTCCTTGGCCATTCCTCCCCACACTCCCTCTCCTCCAGCCATGCATCGGCTGGGGGGAAGGGATAATAATTAAAAAAATTTGCCTAAAAATCTCCAATTTGCCCCTTCAAAAAGGGTGTTCCCTCGCGGCTTTTACGGTCTTCAACCTCAGCCTCTTATTTACAATGCGGAGGCCTCATTTTTTGAGCGTGCATGGTATGGATTAAGCTACCAATAATACGATGTAGGGGATAACCTTGCACAAGATTTACACGACGTGCGGGAAGTCAATATTTACGGTACGCAGTGTGCGGAAATATTACACATACGTCTGACATTAACAACGTGGCATGTGCAGAATAGGTTCACAGATGGAGTTCAACGAATATCAACGGATTCACGTGCATGAAGCCACATTGACTCTACCTTCCTAGGCTTTGCCTGAGAGCCAAGGAATCTTCGGCTCGGTCTTGCAATGGATGGCGTGAACCCATTTAGTCTGCACTCAACTTCTTACAGTGTGTGGCCTATAGTCCTTGTCAACTACAATATAGCACCATGGCTTTCTACGAAGAAATGACATCTCATCCTTAGCTTACTCGTCCCCAGTAGCTACAAAGTCAAAAATATGGGCGTGTATCTTCGTCCATTAGTTGATGAGCTTAAGATTTTGTGGGAGGAGGGGATCACCGTGCAAGATATGAGTAAGCGCGATAGTCGACGGTCCATCAATATTCGAGCCATTCTCATGTGCACAATGCATGACTTTTCGAGATTCGGAGAGTGCTTAGGTAAATAGGCTTCCGTTCTTGTTAGTAATATCTATATTTTATCTCATTCAAACTTGTATTCAGTGGGTCGTGGTGTTGGAACAGGTCTGGCTACCTCAGGTTATCATGCATGTCCATTGTGCGGGCCACAACTAGACTACTGAAGGTCACGAACCATGAAGAAGATGGTATATAAAGGACATGCCGCTTTCTTACCAGAGGGTCATAAACTCAAGGAAGGTTTTCTTGGACGACCTCGAACACATATGAATGCCGCAAGCTGGTACGAGCTGAAAATGGTCCACGCGGAGTCACATCCAAACGGAATGCGGCGGTTCTCAGTTTTCTATGAGTTGCCATATTGGACCCACTTACAGGTCAACCACTTGTTGAATCCCATATATATTTTCAAGAATGTGGGCAGCTTGCTATGGGACCACATCACAGGAAAGAGAGACACTATAGGGGCACGAATGGATTTGAAGGAGGTAGGCAAGATGGAGGCGCTTTGGCCACAATCGAGTGCTGATGGTCACGTGCAGCTACCTCATGCTCTTTGGGTTTTGTCCACTAAAGAAGAGCACATTGTGAAGCAAGTTGTCAAGTCTATCCACACTCCGATGAGTATGATGCGTTCTCTCAAGTTTGCATTTTCTAAAGACGATCAATTATCAGGGCTAAAATCCCATGACTAGCATAAGATATGTCAGTTTTATACTACGAATGGATTGTAATTGGCGTGCGCATTTTGCTTTTTGGAGTGTAGTCATTGTTTATAATGTTTTCTCATTTGTAGCAATTTGTACTACTGATCACGATCGCAGGATGCTTTACTCCAGAAATATGCGGGGCCATTTACAGGTCGTTAACTTTGGTGCAATGGATCTCACAGAAGGAGACTAAGACGTCCTCTATTGAATCCGCAAGACGGGGAGCAGTGGAGATAGTCTGTCTCTTTGAGAAATACCTGCCTACCATCATGCTCACAATACAAATCCACCTTCTTGTGCATCTTGTAGATGAAGTGGAGATTGCTGGACTTATCCATACACGATGGATGTTCTTCTTGGAGTGCTTCATGAAAACCTTGAAAGGCTTTGTGTGACAACGAGCTCGGCTAGAAGGTAGCATGGCTAAAGGTTGGTTGGTGTCTAAGGCACTAGTGCATATTTCACAATGGCTACCAACGGTGGATCCAGACAACAAAATGCTATGGTCATTGAAGGATGATGATAGACTGACCGGAGATGTGGTGGTTGAAAATGGGGTAGAAAAAAGAATGGATTCTGCAATGGAGGAGAAGGTGAATCGCTTTTGTATGTTGCACCATGCCTCTATAGAGATGTGGCTCGCCAAGTACCAAATCGCTAGGCAAGATCAAGAGGAAGCACAATTTGAATTTCGATGTAGTATGCGCCATTGACCAATTTGATATCTCGAGGGCATGGAGTAGATACCACGGTTCATGTCAACGCAAAGCTTGCATGGAGCTTTGACCGCAGCGTCTCGCGAAGGGGGCAGAGGTCTCAATGAAGGAGTGAGAATTCTCGAGGGGATGTAGTCCAAAGGTGATGAGGTATTTAGGATTTTTCATATCTATATTTTATATGCAACAACTAATTGAGTGTTTCAATGTACAGTATAAAATATATAGTGCACCGTGGTCGTGCGGACGGCATTTTCGCATGGAGCGTATTGACAAAATGCGCTCCACAATGGACTGTGGTATCATGGCAAGGTTCGAGTAGGAGAGCTGGCGACAAGCAATGGATCCAAACACGGTTATAGATGAGATGGAGTATTTTAGAAACTTGCAAAGTATTGTTATGGTGGATTACTGTAGCTTCTCCATGATAGTATTCGATGTGCAATGGTTCAAAGTGATACTTGAAGGAATTGGAGCAATAGTTCGAAGAGGTCCATCTCGATTTCTTGAAATAGATTCCGAAAAAAAATGGACGGATTTGCGCGACACCTTTGTGTTGCCATCCCATTGTGAACAGGTGCATGAACTCATTTGTTTGTTAATTGTATTACGACATGGTACATATCACAATAGTTTAATCTCTCTTGAACCTGTTTGTCAACATGTAATCTTCTATCCAAACCCCTGACAACCTCGATGGTGGTATGTTATACCTTTAGCTCCCCAAAGTGCGAGAGTATATGATCAAAGTGATGTTCCGAGCATAGATGAGGACAATATGCAAATAGAGGGGTCGATATTGCAAGGGGTGGAGGCCACTGAAAGCTTGGAGCATGTAGAGGAGCTAGCATCGGCTAATAATGATGGAAATACAGGAGTCCAAGAGAACGAGGTGGACTCATCCTTTTGTGGTGACATGTCTATCGACCTTCCAATGTATACGGAGTTGTGTCAGGCGATTGACATGGGACCGTAGGATACTTCATACTTGGAGTATCCACTTACTCAAATTGTTGACTAATCCCTTAGAATGGTACATAAGATATGCATTTTAAGTGAGATCATTTTTTTAGGATTTATATTACCGTGCTTTGTATAATTTAAATTGATTATGCTAATATCATTTTTTGTCTATGCAGGTGACATTTTCACGATGAGTTGAGAGATGAGAGATGAGGAGTTGCAGGATATCTTCATGCGCATGTCTCCAGATCAGATCACGAGATTTAGAGACATGGTAGACCAGGAGCTGTCTCACACATCATCAGGCTGCTTTGCTAGATCTACTTCGGTGCAATCAGATGCTTTAGCTTTGAGTAGATGAGGTCGACCCTCCAAACTTGGGCCAGAGGGAGGGAGTGCTTCTAGGTCAAGGGGATGGTGTAGAGATACGGAGGCAGTGAGCCCGCGCTCGGCACAAGATATAGGTGTGACTTCTTGCTCTCGTGGCGATTCCAGGGAGCGTGGCTCAGGTGGATATTGTGAAGGCACGGACGCGGTGTCTCTATCTCGTCGTTCTACTGGAGTTGTGCCACCTCCACGATTTGTCACACCTGTGGGGACGTCTACTCCAGTTACTCCAGCTTTTGCTCAACCATCTGTAGGTGTGCCCCTATGGGTGCCACTCCGATAGATATTACCCTGGTCGATACACCGGATGCACAGGGGCCTCCTGGATATGCCTAGGAGCGTGGACACAGGTGGGAGAGGACCCATCTTAGACATACCCCAGGGGGATATGCCTATCCTGTCGATGATAGGTCAGGAGTCATCATCATGAATGATGAGGGGAGAAGGGTGATGGCTCGCATGAGAGAGTTGTGCTAGCAAGTTTTTCGGCACAATGTCTTAGATCATTGGAAAAACACAACGAAGGGGAGCAAGGACCACATAGTAGCATCCTTGCATGAGGAGTTTCTGGTTCCAGCCTCAGGAAATAGATTTTCTACAAGCTGGATGATGGACTGCATGGGTGCATATATATCACACAGATGATTGGACACACGCAAGGCACTCAAGAGTGGGGCTGCAAAGCCCGAGTGGCTCGATGCGAACGACTGACGCCGACTGAGGGAGGAGGCTACAAATTCTCTAGGACATTGGAGTCAGCAGTGTGAGGCGGTGAGGGCACAACTAGAGACCGGAGTGGTCCATTATCTTGGGAGTGTGGGCCACAAGACATATCTGGAGGACTTTGTAAGTTTTTCTTTTGTTTTGCTTGCTTATTTTTTTGCAATATCATTTGTACTAACAATCATGTTTCTAACAGTTAATATTTTGTTTTCTTTGCAGCACTCCATTACAAATCGAGATCCGACTGGCCTTGAGACTCAATATGCAGAGAGGCATAGTCTCACTGCATCGATCGATCGATTCTATAGACGTGGCGGCCCTATAAGTCACTCATCTTTCTTGTCCGTAGTTACCATGTTTAATTAGAATGCGTTATTGTATGGTGGACTGATGTGTTGCTGTTTCTTTTTTTGTAGAGTCCATTCGATGCTCCTTTGCAGAGGGACAAGCTTTCGGATGGCTAGGATATGTAGCTCGCCCTTGGATCCCTGGAGCTCACACACCTTTCTTTTTTGGTTTCCTGATCTGTGTAAACATTTTCTATGTAGTAGTGATATCTTGTCATGATTGTACCAGTCACTTTCATTATGTGATCATGTATTTATTTCATATATCAGTGTTATGATTTTAGTATACTTTGTTTTTGTTTACATGAGCATTGTACACAGTACAGAAACTATTTTGTATAGCCTAAATAAAGCACACATTGCTATATTAATTTTTTTTTCCCTGTTATCGTTGCTATTAGCATCGCAAATTTACTACACACGTCATTATTAGAGTCACAGAGCATCGGTATCAGCGTCGCAAATGTGATGCTGATACCGATGCAAATAACGACGTTGATACCAACGCTGATAGTGATTGTTCTATGGCATCGCCAATAACGACACTTTTTGCAATGATGGGAAAATTTTTTGTTATTTACATTTTCTTTGCTTTTAACGTCGGTATAAGGCCTATATCTTGTAGTGTTGATGTATGGAAACAATCTCTCTAAAGTGCATATAAAAATGAAATGCAATACCTTTTTCTTACATATCTAGTCTTTATAGGCATTATTTTATTCCTCCATGGGCTCATCAAGAAGTTTAAGATATGTACCTTCACGTATAATAAGGTCCTATAGACATCTCCCTATCAAAAAGTTCTCCATATAGTAGGATCATACAATTAATTGTCCTTAGTTAACCTCATGGAGATGTCGATGCTGTGAGCCTGTGGTGGGCTCGAGGTACAAGTACTACTCCTCGCTCTCCTGCATGTTTGAGAGAGGGTGGCTCAGGTGGTTGTTGTGGAGGCACCAATGCAGTGTCTTCATCTCATCATTCTAGTGGAGTTGTGTCACCTATAGAATTTGTCACATCTGTGGGGACATCTACTCTAGTGACTCCAGCTTTTTCACTACCGTCTTGGTAGGTGGCACCATTATGGGTACTACTCCGAGAGACACCACCCTCGTGGGTACATCAGATGTACAGGGGTCTCCTGGTTATGCCCATGAGTGCGGTCATAGGTAGGAGAGGGCACATCTTAGACATACCCTAGAGGGATATGGATACCTTATAGATGATAGGATAGGAGCCGTGATCATGAATGATGAGGGGAGGAGGGTGATAGCTTGTATGAGAGAGTTATGCCAATAAGTTTTTTGGCACGTCTTGGACCATTGGAAGAATATATGTGAGGGCAGTAAGGACTACATAGTACCATTCTTGCATGAGGAGCTTCCAGTACCCACCACGATAGAGAGGTTTTTCACAAGCTGGATAATGTAACACAAATGATCGGATGCATGCAAGATACTCAAGAGTATCACCTCGAAGCTCGAGTGGCTCGATGCAGATGACTTGCAGAGACTGAAGGAGGAGACTATAGATTCTTCAAGACATTGGAGACAGTAGCACAAGGCATCAAGGGCATGATTGGAGGCAGGGGTGGTCCATCATCTTGGGACTCGTGGCCACATGAATTATTTGGAGGACTTTATAAGTTTTTATTTTATTCTTTTGGATTTCTTTTTTGTAATATCTCTTGTACTGACAATTGAGTTTCTAACAGTTGTATTTTGTTTTCTTTGTATCATTCCATTACAAACTGTGATCCCATCGACCTAGAGACTCGATATGGAGAGAGACACAGTCTCACTGCATTGATTGATAGATTTTATATACATGGTGGCCTAGTAAGCCACTCATATTTCTTGTCTCTAGTTACTATTTTTATTAAAATGCATTATGTATGGTGCACTCATGTGTAGTTTTTTTTACAGACTTCGTTCCATATTCCTTTGCGTCGAGATGATTTTTCTGATGGCGAGGATCTATAGCTTGCACTTGCATCAGGGCGTGGCGAGGATCTATAGCTTGCACTTGGATTTGTGGAGCGCACATCCTTTTCCTTTTTGGTTCTATGATTTGTGCAGGTATCTTCTATGCACTATGTTGTTTATTATCCTTTGTATCTTGCCATGATTCCATGAGTTTTCATTAGCGATCTTGTATTTATTTTATGTTTTGGTCTTGTGGGTTCTAGTACATTTTGTGCTTATTTTAATGGTCATTGTACATTTAACATGTAATCCATTTGTAGAATGTAAACACAGTACATAGTGCTACATTATTGTTTTGCCACAAGTTTTTTTCACAAATTTTTTCTTTGTAACAATCGTTATTAGCGTCACAAATTTTTCTGCATGTGTCACTATTGATGCTGCAATATGCGTCACAAACCGTCACAATTAGCGTTAGTATTTGCATCGTTATTTGCATTGCAAATGATGCCAATAGTGACAGTTCTATGGAGATGCTAATACCGACACATTTAGTGATGACAGAGCAATTTTTTCAATGAGCATTTTAGTCGCTTTGAATGTTAATATGAGACATGTATCTTGTAGTGTTATTTAATAGAAAACACATGTAGCATAATGTTTTTTTGCATTGTAGCATGTAGGTAGAGCTTTTCAAGCGATTTAAGGGAACCTATGCATATGTTTAGATCTATTTGAGATATTTCAAGGGCTTGAAGCTATACTTTGTATGATAATTGAAAGATAGGTATCCATATTGTTGCATTGCTAATGTTCAAATGATGTTTTTGAATAGCCCTTTTAATTTGAAATGACAAAGGCTTCATGATGGCAAGTTTCACATGTGCATGCCCTCTATGTGCTAAGAGTGTAGAGAATCTTACTTGCAAAGCAAGGTAATCCTATCTAATTTGATGTAGAAAAAGAAAATCATGGAATGGGGTGACATCTCTGCAGGAGTCTTTCCTTTACCCTAAACCCAAAGTGTTTGCATTTCATGATAGAAAATGTATTTTTGGAATTTTTTGTGAATGTGATACTTAAAAATTGGCATTGTGCTTGATGGAGATTAGCAATATATCATTTGTGATAGTGGTTCATGTGTTTTAAGACATGAAAATCAAATTCAATGAGAGTGGTAAAAAGAAAAATATAAAAGGTCTCTCAGTGCACCAAATGGGGTATATAGAATTCATGTTCCTTTTGAAAGGGAAGACTAGAAGCTTCATTGTGTTTAGCTTTATCTATAGGTGGAAAATTTAGCAATTTAGAGATTGTATAGTAAGGTTTCCTAATGACTTAATAGTCTCTATGGACTTTGCAATGAACTTTTTCTAACAATGATATACACAAGGTTTCTAGGAGATCAAGTAGGTGATGTGAACAAGAAAATCACTAGGATTGTAAGTGAAATACCCAAGTCTTGCTCCATGCATTCAATGAATGGATATTCATACACCAATACAAATTCCATAAGATGTTGAGCACTATCATGCTTATGTGAGTAGTTTATAGATGTGTGTTTGAGAAGATACAAAAATTGTATGAAAATTGTGTAACTTTTGGGAGTACTATACCATTAAACCCCTTGCCAATGATAAACAAGAAACATCATGGGAATTAGCTTTCATTCTAGAATATAAATGCTCCATCTATACAATCTAAATATAGCTCATAAAAATTTGGTATTTTTCAATAGAATTAAATTATTACATGTATGTGGAAAATTTGTGTGTGCAATGGGCCAAGCCCTAGGGTATAAAAAGAGAGTTTAGGAGTGGTTGAGAATTGTCTCTTGCATGCCCTTGAATGTGAGTGTTGAATAAACATGATATTAAATATACATTTTCAATGTAAGAAAATTAAAGGGTTAAACATCTATGAAAATGTTGATGACATGCAATGGGTCAGTTCTTATGACATAGTAAGAGACATTGGGAGTCGAACAGTATTGACACTTGTGTGTCCTTGAGTTTGTGACTTATGAATAAACAACATAACATTCAAGAATATATGTGTAATGAATGACACCAACAATAATAGAAAAAATATTCCAAGAGGGAAATAGATCGTTGAGTGAATCAAAATATTCTTATCGTTACAAAATGAGCAAGAAATGACACCAACAATAATAGAAAAAATATTTTAAGAGGGAAATAGATCGTTGAGTGAATCAAAATATTCTTATCGTTACAAAATGAGCAAGGATAAATGTCAAAAAGGACTAAGAAATCGGGCTATACAACATGCTTGAGACTAATCATACAAAAGGAAACTAGACAGTTGCATGTCATGCTTTCCAAGGGCAAATAAATATATTGTGTAATGCAATGTGTGTATTTGTAAAGAGTCAATATCATGACAATGTCAGTTTTGGTGGTAACATGGGAGATATGATTTTTTACACATGGAAAATCATGCTTTGTAAGTTGTAGAATGCTTAAGATGTGGAAACCTGTGAATTATAGCATATGGCGCTATGTGCCACCTAGTCTTTTTGCCATGCCTTCCCACATGGGAGCCCAAGATATTCGACATGATTTGCCACATAGTGACCCAGGATTTTTGGCATGCATTCGCCATGTGGCAACTATGAGATTCAATGTGAATGACACATGGCTTTGTTATCAAGACCATGTTTGACAAATGGCATGGTGACATATTGCATGTGTGGCTACCTCCATTGATAAAATGCTTGCACATTTTTTATTTAAATTTTTATGAGTCTAGTCCTTCAATCTACTAGTCCATTGTCCTCCCATGTTCTTTTATTCACACCATCTCTAGCCAATGTTTTGTGTATTACATGTACTATTCTCTCATATTCTTGATGATTTGTAGGCTGGACCCAACAAAGCATAGAGGGCACTTCCCAATCTATGAAACCAGTATTTTGTGCTTCATGTGGTCCAATATTTTAAATTTTTTCATTTACCTTGGACCTCACTACACGCATATCATGTTTTAGGTCACTCTAATGCACACCAATGCATGTCATAAGGTCTAGATGGCATTTTCTTCAAAATCCATGCCGAATATAAGTTGGTTTTTATTTATTCATTCTCTCACAATGTGCATTATAGGATCCGATAGTCCCAAAATACAATTTTTAATTTTATATTCATTGTGTCATGCGATTGGGCCCAACAGAGCACAAAAAGTGCTTTGGTATGAATAATACCACTGTTATGCACTTCATATGACCCAATTTAGGAGTTTTATTTGTTTATATTGGACCTTATAGAGCACATATCGAGTTTCTGGCAATAACATTGGTGTACACCAAAGCACATATTGTGAGATTTGGATGGCGTTTATATTGGACCGTAAGATGCACATATCTAGGATTTACTTTCTTTGTTCTTGACCAATATGCATCATAAGGTCGGATTGTTCCCTTCTTACATGTTTTTTCTTGCATTTGTTGAAGCAAGACCTGGAATTTTGTACAATGGAAAGAATTAAAAACCAAACAAATAAAGTTCATAGGCGATATACATCAACAATTTATTAGAGGCTAGCCTTGAACCAAAAGTAACCCAAATTGTCAAAACTCCTTTGTACAGAGATCTGGAGAATACTAATTGGACATGGAGTATCTTCTACTAGAAGCTCAATTTCAAGCTGAACAAGTGGTGGAGCTGAAAATTGAGAGAGCGTTTTAAAAAGGAGCCAAAGCTCATAACACATAAACCCCTAGAACTTCCACAATGAAGATAGAATCAGAAAAATCCTTGCTCACTGGCATCAAGGGCCCAACCTCGAAAGGTAGGGAATTTTGGAAGAGTGAAGCAAGGAGTATATGCACTTGCATAAGCTAGCATTTGCAAGGAAAGAGAAGTAAAATTAGTGAAGATGAGGCTGGTAGAGTAAATTAGTGTCCTTAGGGAAATTTGAAAAGCTGAAAAGTCTTTCAACAGGCTCATAGCTAAAGTGCCATTCCTGAGGCTTGTAAAAAGCATTTGCAATAGATTTGAGCTCAGGTTTAGGTGGTAGTCTTTATCATGTCATATCTACAAGAATCAATTGAGGACTACCTCATTGATTTTATGAAAGATAGCAATATTTGTGTAGCCCATTCCCATAGGGTGACCTTAATGGATAAAGATATGCACACAACAAAGCTAATCACATATAGTGCTTTGATAGATTGCTTAAGCCTATTCATTGTGCTGATAGGTAAGCTTATGAGATTTTGAACATTACTCCAATATACAAGACCAAGGGGAGTCATTTTTTAAAGTTCTCATTGAAAAAGTTACTTGTGACATCCCTAGAGATCATCTCTACATATTAGAGATATGATGATGATCACATGACTATAGAAGAGGGCCAAAGAAGAAAATTTGAATATACAACTATATGTATGCAACAGGAAATGCGAGATAAATCACATGATGGTATTTTTGATAAAAAATAAAAGGCAATAAAATTCAAGAGCAAATGATGAAAATGTGCAAGATAGTCATGATGAAGAGGAAGAGAGAGAGAATGGTGAAAAAAATGAGAGAGATCAAGAAGGTAATCAATATGACACACCCTCAAAGCAAGAGAAAGAACAACAAGCAACAAAAGAAAAAAGAGAGATGGAACATCAATGAGCTATAGAACGTAGTTCCATTAAAGGAAGCACAGTTCAACTCCAATAGTTTGTTGAACATAAAGGTCCTACTAAACGACAAGGTACAATGGATAGTTTTTTTGAGTAGCGATATAACAAGGAACAACAAAAAATGGCAGAGGAATGCCCTCAGAATCAGGATGGTCAAAGTAACTACAACTTGGAAAAAAAGAAGAAGGAAAATACTAAAAATCTCAATCTAATTCCAAGCAAGGTCATAGTCAATACCCGAGATTACAACCTACACTACTTGTTCATCTCTCTATAAGACTCAATCTTTCTTCAAAAAAAAAGATAAAGAAATAAATAACACAATATTTTTTATTCTTTTAAGGTTAGCATATCTCTTGTCACTTCATTCTTACATTTCAACCTATATGCTTACAAACAATATTACTAATGCATCCGAATCAAATGACACTGAATATAAATCTTCCCACCTAAGTCAGCACCAATTTGCATGTTGTGGAGTTTGGGTCTTTGAGATACTTGCACCCTATGATGTCGAAAAACACTTCATTTCTAGTTAGTACTGTTCTCATTTCTGTTGTAGAGTCTAGGTCTTTGAGATACCAAGACCCTACAATGTGCAAGTTGACTCCCCTTTCACTTGGTTAGCACCTCACACAAGTCATAGAGTCTAGCTATCTCAAGCCCAAATTTCATGATGTGCAAAGTAGCTTAACATCCATGATGAAGTCTCATGTGTGCTTGTTGAGTTTGAGACCTTGGAATACCCAAACACTATGGTGTGGAAAATTACTTAGTATCCAATTTGGGACTTTTTTCTGCATGCCATTGGATGAATGTTGTTAAGGAAGAGCCTGTAATATTTTTGGACATTACCTCATGTTAGAGGTGTTGACATCCAATCTCAAATTGCCAATTGTGTGTAATTAAGTTTGGGTCTTCACGACACATGAATGATTTGGTGGAAAATATTCCACCCATCCACTCTAGAATAATCTCATGTGCATTGTTGAGCCCAGGTCCTCAAGAAACTCGAAACCTTTAATTAATGTATTTGATGGCATTCTCTTGGTGAACCACATTGTTTTTGTTCTCTAGAAGCCAGTTCCTTGAGATGTTTAATAAAAAACATGAATTGGAATGAATCAAGATAAGCTCACTCTCCTTTATATTTGGGGTAGGATAGAGCATGTTTAGTTTGGGCAGGGGAGGGGCTACACCCGCAATCCATGGCACCTCCCCCTCCCCCCCAAAAAACCTTAGAGTAATAACCTAAAGGGACTAGCAGTCTACAATGGAACCTATGCAAGTAAAATTCATTAACGTTTTCCTTGTAAGTGATCTTATGATATCAAAAAATTTTACTACCCACTTATATTCCTAGCTCTTGCATTGTACCAATGTTGGTTATACAAGACCTACTAGACATCACACATCAACCCTCCCTCTCTCTAATCTCAATAGGAAGGTTTGAAGGCCTATTGCTCTAGCACAAAAATTTTGTAAGATTGGAAAGGCTAAGTTCCTTGTTTGTAAAGGTTTCTAAAATTGCAAATGATAACATGCACCCTCTCCAAATGAACCGTTGCCTACCCTTGTAAGTGACAACATGAGTTCGTGTTAGATGGTGAATTTACCAAATAGATATACAACTAGGAGTTTCAAAATATTTTACATAGAACATAGTAGTCTGATTTTGATCCCTAGTTGTGACATCATGCCATTTGTAATGTGTCAACACATGTAGGTGGGTAGATCATTACAAAGAATAACATCAAGATTGCATTAATTGATCCCACATCAATGCAACCTTGTTCTAATTCGTGTATTGCAATAGATAAACCTTTGTGGAATTTCCATGGGTTGGCTTATGATTAGACCCACGTGGGTATGTGTTTCACATCATGGGCACCAATTTTGAGTACCGAAAACCACAATGGGTTTCAATCATCTCTATGCAAGAGAATGTATCCATGCTACAAATCTTAGCAAGTACATATTCTAATGGCTTTGGAGGATTTTGTGTACATCTAGGTAATGAAAATTCAAGTGTACTTTCATAGCCCTTCATAGGAGAATAACTTTTTCAATCTGCACCCAATTGATTGTTCTTTAATTTCAAGTGCAAATGTTAATGGATCACTCAAGGAAAAATGGGTTCTTTATGTGCCTCTAGATTTTAGCCATGTGCAAAGCCATATTTAGCTAGTGGTGGGGGTAAAAGTGGTAGCTCATATTATCAACCCAGTATTGGAGAGCAAGTTTTCTATGAGGAAGAGATGTGAGATAAAATAGCTTTGTCCAAGTAGAATGGCCAATTCTCATCTCAATCTTATCTAGAATAATATTTTGGGACTTGGCAAGCATTTAAGGTACTTACGGTACAAGTGGTTATCTCATCAATGGAAAAACAATGCAAATGGTATGGTTTAGAACAAAACAAAGTCACTATACATGAGTATAAAAATGGGTCTTTTAACCTTACCATGTATATTTAGAGCATAAGTGATGATGCCAAGCTTCACAAATATGTGTATAGCTTATAGCCAATCCTTTTAGTTGATATGATGGCCCATTAAAAGCTATTGATCTAGTAGAGAAATGTACAAGAAAGTACAAAAGAGAAACTAATATTCAACAAAGATTTGAACTTAAAGTATTACATATAACTAGAGCCAAATTAGGGTTTTCTTAGGCAGATATACTTTGCAAGCAAGAAACCTAAGGATATCTACATATCCTTTCTATAATGCTACAAGATAATAGGTCACTTTCACACCCTCTTCACACCTAAAAATGCTCTCAAAACAGAAAAATACAAGTCATGAAGGAAAAACTAAGTTTATTCTTATGGATTTCTTTAAAGAAAAGAAGAACAAAGGGGTTTATATTGCAATTGTGGGGGAAAAACACACATTGGACCATACTAATCAAATGATTTCATAATAGATCCAAGGTTAAGAGCATGTTTCTCATTGTGAAATTGGGTGATGAGGAGGATTCTTCACTTTCTTATGACCATGTACATGATGAAGAACTTGTAGATGGTATGGATCAGTTTGGTGACCTGTATAATAGCTTTCCTTTTCAACTAGGTGGTTATATCCCTTTTGATCTAGGTATCAATGTTTGTGATACACCACTATTTCTATGGATAGTGGATAAGTTCTAGAAGTCCAATCTTTCTAAGCATTTAAGAAAACATAAATGGAAATGTGGTTAACATTTTTTGTAGATAGCACAAGGACTTGTAGTCTTAGTAATAAGAAAAGCATGTATCGACACAAATGTTTCCCTATTGATTTACCTTAGGCAATAAAGCTTCAAGTGGCCAAAGGAGGTGAATAATTCAACAACCAATATTTGTCAAATGTAGTACTTCAATCGCATGAAGTTTTTACTACTTTGGTGGATCTTATAGGTTTGGACATAGTCCCCATTAACATAGTATTGGGATGTGATTGGTTTGTGTGTTTGTTTTTGAGATTTGCAATCACATCCACGCTGCCTCTTTGTAAGAGCAGATGGGTTGAGGACATCTAGGCTGATTCTTTAGCCTTTTTTAGTATAGGCCTACTCCCCATCCAAGAATGCCTGCATGTACGTGTTGCTGTTGTAATTTTTTTAGATGGGTCCGAAACCCTAACACAATCCTCCATAGCCAAGATTACTCAAGCTTTTACTCTTCATTTTCACTCCTACCACTTGGATTAAGACATTCTCACTCTAATTTGCTAGGCCATTGAAGACTCCATCAAGATTTATCCTCAAATCATTGAGGAGGGGAGATCATGGTAACTTCTTGCAAGATTGAAGCATGGTATCATAGTGTATCTTGACACTTATCTAGTGACTCTTGTCACTTGTATGAGCTTTGGCTTATATCAGATCAAATTTTTTTCTTTTAACTACTCTAGCATCAAATCAAAGAGGGGAATACATTATCGAAGATCCTTGAAGTTCTTGAAGACCTATTGAAAATTTTCCAAGCATTTGGCTCCACAAGTATCCCTTGATACTAGTCACTTAATGCCTTTTGGGCACTTGTGCTTATTAGCACATTCAATATCATTTCTTATTCTGTTGAAAGATGATAATTTTGGAGCTGATTTGTTGTTGTTCTTGCAACTCCAACATGGGCAAGGACTCTTCAACAGTTTGCTTTAAGGGGGTCGGGTTTCACACTAGGTAGACCCGCATCAAGCTTATCCTAATGAAGAAGGGTCTTTGGGCCATCACAAGTGGAAAAGAAAAGAAGCCTTGTGATGTGGACTTGGAATTCACTTGGCAAAATAATGATGATAAGGCTTAGGCCATTATCAAACTAGAGGTAGACGGCAACTATATCCACCATGTGGATAACTGTGATACTTCACATGATACATGGAAGAGACTTGACCCTTTGTTTGGTGTACAATCTAAGTCATCAAAGTATGGTCTCTAGATTGATTTATCAAGCTTGGCATGAAGTACAACACACCACTTGCCACACATCTAAATTACATGGAAGGACTTCTAACCCAGCTTACAGGAATCAACATTAAAATGGAAGAAGATGTTTGTATTGGTGTTTTGCTTAAAAGTTTGCCTCCTGAATACAATAATGTATCAACAACTCTAATCAATATACCAAACCCTAAACTTGTTGATATCCATGCATCACTCTTAGAGGAGAAAAAGAACCTAAAAACAAAGGAAAAAGAAAGCATCTCTAGAGATGAACAAGGGTTATATGTTGGCAACAGGTACAAAGGCAAGAAGAACCAACTTTTCTGTGATTTTTGCAAAAGGACCGGACACACTGAGAAGTTTTGCCACTCCAAAAAGAGGTCCAAGAAGGCCTATCTTTCTGTAGTGAAAGACGAAGAAAACCATGGAGCAAAGGAAGAAGAAGAAGACCACCATGAGAAGGACAAGCCGCATAAGTCCTTCTACACCTACCCTGATAGATTGCTTTAGCCTTGTAATGTCTAAAGCCCAAATGATTCTATCAAAAGCTTGTAAACTCCTTATGTAGCCTTGTACTATAGCCTTTGTGCACTTTTTGAGGCCCATCTTACAGCCTCTGAATGTCCACCATGTTTCTGGTACCCACACTAAGCCTTTTTTGCGACAACCTCTCATGTTTTGCCATGTTTATGGTGTGCCCACACTTTGCAGGTGTTGCTTTCACTAAAGCCTTAACACACTTTGTACTTCTTATTGTGATTGAGGAGGGGTGTTGAGATTTTTAATCACATCCATGCTGCCTCTTTGTAAGAGTAGATGGGCTGAGGACAAGTAGGTTGCAGGAATCCCATAGGCATATAGAGAAAGACTGGCACCTACCCATCTCTATATAACATTGTACTTGTTTGTCACTTTCATAGAGATGAATGCAATGCCATTTTCATGTTTCTCCTCAATATAGTGTACTTGATAATTGTCATTTGATCTTGAGTCGAGGTTCTTGGTCTGTATCATGTCAGTGTCTTCATGTGTCTAGTCAAGGTCTATGAGACAACATAATTTCCATGCTCTAGATCCCGTGTTTTTACATTTGTGTTATCATTTGATTTATTTTATTTTAGTAATATTCACACATTCTATGTTTTTTGCAGTGCATTACTTCATCTATGTCACAATAAGAGAGTCATATCATACAAGAAGACTTGCTTAGGAATCTAGCCCATCCCAAAATCCTTCTCTAACTATGTGAGGAAAAAATTCTTTGATGTCGTATCCTAATCTTTATATTTTATTTCAATTATACAAATAAAGATAGAATAAGAATTAGAATGTTATATAAAGAAGCTTGCATTTGTATTTACATCCACTCTAAATCAACATGTGCCATATATAGTTTGATAGTGTCATACATAGGTTAAACAAAAAAACCATTCTTTGAGTAGAGATTGATGTAGCCATTGTCATCAACAATGTCTCAAGTGACACCATATGTCCCTATGTAGGTGGTATAACCTAGAGACATAGGAATCTAGACATATCAAGAAATGCAAGAGACAATTCTAAGATGCATGCATAATTCAACTAAAATATAACAAAAAATCTAGAAGGATATACCTAGGAGGTTAGAGGCCTTAGCATCTCAAGCTACTGGTTCTAGAAGCGCAACTTGAGCATAATGAAAAGGTACCCTCTATGCACCAACAACTTGTGCCACCAAAGGCTAGAAAGTATCACTTCTCCATGTGCTCACCAAATTTTCTCTATTGCATGCAAACAAAAGAAAAGTTAATATAAAGAGTGACTCAAGTATAACATAAAATTTAGTTTATCACAACAATTTCCAATATGGGTTGAGTATCCATACCTTTGTTTATCAACATGATTGACATGACCCAAAATCTGCATATTGTAAGTTGATGGAGTTAGATCCTATCACATAAAAATCAAGAAAAGTTGACATCATTTGACATATGTACAAGGTTAAGTTGGGGCTATCAAAAAATTTCTAACAACATGTCAAGCCCTTTATGAGTAGTTTTCTATTAATAGCCCATATCTAGCAATTAATGACATGGTGCCAATCTACAACTTTTCCCATAGATAAATTGTAACTAGTTAAGCAATACAACAAGAATGTCCCCATACAATCTTGATGGAATCTAGAAAAGTTTGTTTCCTTGTCTTGATGATTTTTGAATCATCTATCGACTCTTGAGAGTAGTAGATTGGCAATCCCTATTGAAATGGCCTTGTTGATTCTAGATACTATAAGAAACTGGGGGAATTTGTGATTTATTTTTTTTTGGAGGGGGGGGATTCGCATGAATTACATATGTGACAAAATGGTGCATGTACCCCATAAGAAACCAAGTTTAGCATTGCATACAAACGAAAAAGTGTGTAATGCATACACAAGGGATGGAGTAACATTCATGTTGATGCTTACCAATTGGAAAATGCTACCTATGCAACATTGCATAAGTGATGCTTGCCAATTTTATTGCATAAGTGGCACTATGAGTGAAAAATATCCACAAGATACAATACTTGTGACTATTTCTTCTTCTTTTTCTTCCTCTTTTCCATCCTTGATTAAGGAGCTATGAAGTGATGGAGCTATCCCATGCCTTAAGCTTCCAATTAACCTCTCCCCAAATCCTACTATTCATTTTTCTTTATTGGCTCCATGATATGCTTTCTAAAGCTTTGCAAATGAGTATGGAATGCAAGTTTAAACTGGAGAACATGCATGTATTTTTTTGTTTGGATTGAGAGAGACATAAAGAGGGAGAGAAGAGAAACAGAGGGAGGGAGGAAAAGTGAAGGAGAGAAGAGAGGGAGAGGGACAGAATAGAGCGGAGGTCAAGAGAGGAGAGATAACATTTAGAAAGAGGAGACAAGATAGGGAGAGGGAGAAAAGAGGAGGGGGTGGTTAAGAGAAGAGGAGGAAGAGGGAGAGGTCAAGAGGGGAAGAGGGAGAGAAGAGGAGTGAGACCATTTAGAAAGATAGGGAGAGGTTAAGAGAGGAGGTAGAAGTCAAGAGAGAAGAGAGAACGTTTAGAGAGAGAGAGAGAGAGAGAGAGAAGGAAGAGATATAAGGAGGATTATGAGAGAGAGAGAGAGAGAGAGAGAGATCTCAAAGCATAGAGAGAAGGAAGAGATATAAGGAGGATTATGAGAGAGAGAGAGATAGAAAAAAAAGAGAGAAGAAAGAAAAAAGAGTGAATATTTAGAGAGTGAAGAAGGAAAGATTACTTATTCTCACATATAAAATTGTTTTGATATATGCATACAATGTGATCTATGAGGTAGCTAGAAGAGGGATTCATTAGAATAGTTAGTTTTCCACAAGTGTATCCACATATCTACATTGTTAATTTTTAAATTATTAGTTACATATGAAATGAATATTATTTATGAGTTTAATAAATGGAATCCATAATTATATGTTTAATTTGAAAGAAATAGAGAGAAATTCACTTTTCAAATTTTAAATCAACATAAAAATGATGTTGATTAATTTAATATATTGCACAATTGATCTTGTTTAAAGTAAGTAGAGAGAGAGGAAAGAAAGAAGAGAGAAAAGAGAGGATAGAGAGAGGAGTGTACATAGTAAAGTGGAGCAAGGAGAGAGTAGGGAGCAGAAGTATAGAAAGTAAAGAGAGGAGAGAGTAAATGGGAGAGAATCAGCTAGAAGTTCAATGAAAATGTCACTTGTATATAGACTATGTACGATGCTTTGGTGCTTTGTCAAGTTTAATAAAAAAACATTGACCAAGAAATCTCAAACTTTTAGTTAATGGTAAGAAAAGTGTGTGCCAATTGTGCTTTACATTCAAACTGCAATTAAATATCACATATAATAATATTAAATGTGCCCTGGAAGTGTTTACAAAGAGGTGTTGTTCCATCCCAAGGAATGTACCTATTGCGGCTGATAAGAAGAGTTTGAGGCCATACAATGAATGGAGAGACTCAGTTGATAAACCCATTGAAGGGCATGCCACTATCTATGCCCTCAACAAAAGAAGACATTGGCCGCCTTTTAGACCTTCCTCCAACCTTGGAACTTGAGATGGAGTCAATGATTTATGCATTACTGCCCATGGCTACCGGGTTATCTAATCCATTCAGAGAGGAGATGTTCATACCATTATATGATGGGTATCAAGTATCTTGCTTTAAGATGGTACTTGCACTCCTAAGTATATAGGCAGAGTACAGATGGAGCAATGTGAGTGTAACAGAGTTATTCACATACATACTATGCTCCTTTGTTTGATCCCATTATAACCATGAGTTTTACTTTTTTCAAAGGTGATTGGGTTTCTTTTTTAAGTTGCTAAAATATCACATAATACCACTTGCAAACATGATGCTCGAGTCTCATGATGATGTTCAACTAGTGTTATGGACTCTTGGCATGTGCGCAAGGACAAATCGTCTCTCAAAAGGTTCTTAAACACTTTTCACTTATATCATGCATTTTTCACATGTTTCACAAGTTAGATAGCATGATCAGCTTGACAACATGGCATTTACAAAATAGATCCACAGATGGAATCCAATGAATACCAATAAAACCATGATCATGGAGTCACATTGACTCCACCTTTCTAGAAGTTTCACAAGAGCCAAGGAATTTTTGACTCAATCTTGCTATGGATGGTACGAATCCATTGTGTCTCTTCTCAAATTCGAAAAGTATATGGCTAGTAGTCCTTGTAAACTATAACATCCCGCTGTGGTTCTCTATAAAGAAAGGATACCTAATCCTTAGCTTGCTCTTTCTTAGGCACTATAAAGTCAAGAATATGGACATCTATCTCCATCCATTAGTTGATGAGCTCAATATTATACGAGAGGAAGGGATTGCTATGGAAGACATGACCAAGCATGTTGGTAGACGGTCCATTAATATACGGGCCATTCTTATGTGGACTATGCATGAATTTTCAGGGTTCGAAAAGTACTTAAGCAAACAAGCTTCTGTTCTCATTGGTTGATATCTAGCATGGCTCATTTATATTTTTGTTGACTAGATAAGGATATTGTGATAGGTATGGTTTCCTCAGGTTATTATGCATGTACATTGTGTTAGACTCCCAAAGGTCGTGGACCATGAATAAGATGGTATATCACAAATATATTACATTCTTTCTATAGGGCCATGATATGAGGGCAAGTCTTCTTAGACAACCTCCAACACAAATGAATGCCCAAAGCTGGTATGAATGGAAGATGGTCCACGAGGAGTTACTTTCAAGTAGAATGTGATATTTCTCAATTTTCTATGAATTGCAATATTGGATCAACTTATGGATCAACCATTTGTTGTGTATCCCATGCATGTTTTCAAGAATGCGGAGAGCTTATTGTGGGACCATATCATAGGAAAGAGCGATACTGTAGAGGTGTCAATCGGTTTGAAGGAGGTAGGCAAGATGGATGCGCTTTTGAGCTCTGATGGTCATATGGAACTGTCTCATTTTCCTTGGGTCTTGTCCACTAAAGAGGAGAAAATGGTGAAGCAAATTATCATGTCTATCTACACACGATAGATATGAAGGATTCTCTCAAGTCCACCTTCTCTAAGGATGACGAATTAACATGACTAAAATTCCACGATTGGCATAAGATAAACCACTGCCTTGATAGTAAGTACAATTACTATTTTATTATTGTGTGTCGATTTGATGTTTGTAATTCTTGAGATTTTTGGCAATTCATATTACTAATTGCAATTGCGAGATGTCTTACTCTAGAGATACATTTGATGATCTATAAGTTATGAAATTTAGAGCGATGGATCTTATAGAAGGAGATCTAGACATGCTTTGGAGTGGTTGTTGATGATGCATTTGATATCCCAAGGGCATGGAGGAGATGCCATGGTTCATGCCTATGAAGTGATTGCATGATGCCTTGACTATAGCTTTATTACAAGGGGTAGAAGTCTCTAAGGAGGAGTGGAAATTCTTGAGGAGATGTAGTCGGAAGGTGACAGTATGCTTTCTTTGTTGTTGTATCTAGATTTTATATGTAACAACTAACCCAACCATTTTGATGTACAATACAAAGTCGATAGCACAGTGTGGTCACATGGGAAAACATTCTTGAGTTGAGTGCATGGCACAAAATGTGCTCCTCCATGATGGATTGTGTTGTCATGGCAAAGTTTGAGCAAGAGAGTTGGTAGGCCACAGATCTAAATATTGTATGGAGTATTTCGACAACTTGCAAAGTGTTATTTTCTTCTCTATGATCATATTTAATATACAATGGTTTAAAGTCGTATTGAAAGGAGTAGGGGAAACTGTTTGGTGAGGTCCATCTGGATTCTTGGAGGTAGACTCTTAGAAAAGATAAAATGATCTACGCAACACGTTTAACTTGCTAGGTCATTGTGAACATGTGCAAGACCTTTTTCATTAATTTTTTCATAGCAGAAAATAGTCATAGATGCTAATTTATTCTTTGCGACACACTAATATATGATATTGAATAGATAATATTCCACCCAAATTCTGATAATCTCATTGGTGGTATATTGTACCATCAATACATCCGAGCACTTGAGTGTATGCAACGTCCCTAGCATAGATAAGGAGAGTATGTAGATCAAGGAGTCGATGTTGTGGGGGGTGGTGAACAAGGAGGGCTTGGAGCATATAAAGAAGACAAACACAAGTAATGTAGATGAAGAGACAGAAGTAAAAGAATTTTTTGAGAATGGCATTCTTTTTCGCAAAGTTATATTATCATAATTTACCTAAACCGTTATATTGATTAAGCTAACATGATTTTCTAACTGTCCAAGTTATTATTAATGAGCCAGTTGAGAGATAACAAATGAGGAGCTATAGGAGATATGCATGTGTATGTCTCTAGATCGGATGACATACTTTGGATATATGGTAGACCATGAGTTTGTCTTGGTCATTGTTTGGACATTCTGTGTGTTCTACCTGAGTACGCTTGGACACGTCAATCTCTAGTAGGTGAAGTCAATTCTCTAGATCAACCGTTGTCATAGAGGGAGGCTCATGGCTGCCTTGCTAATAACCTATTTATTGCTTGAGAACTCATCAATGGAGCGAGGAATAGCCCCAAAAGTTACGTTGCAATTTTGGGGCTGATTTTAGCCTCTTTCCTGCATCAAATGCTTCAGCCCCAACCTCTGGCACTCTCTCTGATAATTGGCAAGTGAGAACACACACAAAGAATCATTAATGATCCTTGAAGATTGAACTCTACTCATGAACTTTCAGCCTTCTTGTAAACCCTAGATGAACAGTCCATGGTAGCCATGAAAGCTTGGGTCCAAGCTTCCATTTCTCAAGAATTTCTTGAAGATTCTTCACCAATCCGGCTCATGGAATCAAGATAGTAAGGATTCTTCAACAAATTGCAAAGATTTCAGCTCCTGGAGGACATTGGATCTCATATTGAAGGTTTATTTTGGGGCTTTCCTTGAAGAGGCTTTGAATCCTTGGTATTCAAGTGTTCAAGCAAGCTCGATCCATTGATTCTTCACGGATTTGATCATATTGGAGCTCATATGGTCTGATTTTATGGATATTTCAAGCTTTATGGTGGATTCATGGTGGATTATGGGAATTTCTTCCATCAATGGGATTGAAGCTGGCATTTATCATCCTCTTCAAGCTTAATCAAGGTATTTCTCTTACTTAATCTCTAAAATATCTCATTAATCCACTTGCTAATGCTTTTTCACTTGTTGATGAGAGATTATTGATCAATTAGTTCTCTGAATTGATCAATAGATCAGAGATTAGTATTATTCCCATTAATCTCAGCCTATTTCATTGAATTTCAACATTGATTCAATCATAATCTTATCATAGGTAACATTTGCCAAGTTTAATGCATAACCTTGACTTGTTTGGTTGAATTCTTTTGCCCAAGATGAAAATTTGTAAAAGGGTAAGTACTAGCAATCAGTAAGCCACTGATTTGCATCAGTAAGACCCTCATCCTATCCAACTTTTCAAGAATTCATCCAATTGCATCTCATGAAAAGGGTTGAATGAATATTTCAGCAATTCATTTCATGCTGGTTGATTAGAATAGAATGCCATTGCCATGTTAATATACCCACTGAGGAAAAAGGTTGATGTTGAGGTAGATAGTGGGACAAAAGAGAGGTGACCCTCTGTCATTATCAAATATCCCGAAGGGGTGCAACCAACCGACCCGGGGGGAACTTCGCTCACCTCTCGATGATTCAGAGCCCGTGTAGGGAGCCTGTCATGCTGTTTTATCCCTCACACAAGTAAAAAAAGTGGAAAATTAAAGATTCAATAGTTTCCAAAGGCTCAAGTACCTTTAAGAGAAAAACAGGGTAAAACAAAGACTTGATAGGATACTGCAGGGCATTTATAGGTTATTACAGGTACAACCTTCATTACTGAAGTATAGGTTCATGTACTATAGGGTACTCTCATGTCCTACTCAGTCTTCTACAGGGTCTAATAACCATTTGGGGTTACTATTTTATCTTACAGGGTCAAAACAGGGCATTCTTTCGTTAAAACAGGGTGTAGGCTTGGACAGTTCAGACTCAAAGATGAAGTTGCAGAATTTTATATCCTAAATTTGTTATAGCATACTATAGCTCATCTCAAAAAGGCATTCTTGGCTTCAATTTGAACTAATTTTTTTTGGAATTGGAGTTCCCTAGCCAAAGTTATAGCCATTTTTTTGACAGGAGATTCTGGAGTACTGCACTATTATGGCAGGGCATAAGGGTAAAATTAAGGCCCCCATGATGATTATGCTCAGCAAATTAGAGATTCTATATTGGATAATGGACCTCAAGAGAGCCCTGAAGATCCTCAAAAACAAGGGAAAATCACTGCACTTAATGATACCTTGTGTGTACACATGAACAAAGACATAGAGATCGTCATGGGGCCCTATTATCAAGAATGGAGCAAATGGTTTTATCTACTGATCAAACGAAGTCTTGTATTGAGAAATTAGTGGATTCAAAGACTCAAAGAAAGGATTATATTGACAAGTTGGTGGAATCCAATGTTCAAATTATGGCTCAATTCTCCCAATGGATGAAAATGCAAATGGGATCTAAAGAAGCAAACGAGAAAGCTTATTCAACAATGAGCCTTTAGTCCCACTTCAACCACCTAACCAAAATGGCCATGGTCATGGAATTATTGGATGAAGAGGCATTCCAAATAGCCAATATGAAGTAGATGAAACTTCACAAAGGCATGATGACTATTTGGGCACTTTCAATGGAGCCAACTCTCAAGCTGTTGGGCTGAATACTCAACTTCTTAGGGGTCCTCTACCAACGGGAAGTTTTCATAGTGCTTCTCAGCCACCTATTTGGAGATTTTCATCTCAATTTTGGGGTTCAATGCATGGGACTCATGATCAGTATATTTTGGGACAGCAACCATTCCATGAAAGAGAGTTGAAAGATATGATCATTTTAGCCAAGTTTAATGGTCAATCATCTTCACCATCTGATTTAGAGGAGTGGACCTCTAAGATGGAATCTTACTTTGACGTATTTGTCTCCCCTCTTGAAAAAGAGAAATGGGCACGGAGATGGTATGGTTTGGAGCAAAGAGGCCTAAGTGTAAGTGAGTACACTAACCAATTTCTCAACCTAACCAATGTATGTAGTAAGCATCAATGATTAGGCTAAGCTTCATAAGTACATGTATGGTTTAGAGCCATCTTTATCAACTAATGTCATGGCACAAAACCCTACTTCTATCTTTAAGGCTATTGAGCTTGTAGAGTGCTATGGAAGGAAATATAGAATAGAATATTCATTTCAGCCAAGTTTTGGATAGCCAATGACTCTTTTAAAATAGGGGCAATTTGGTAACCTTTATGGCAACAATCATGTGCCAAATGGGGGCTTAAGGGTGCCAACTTATCCATTGTTCAATGCTTCAAGACCTCAAAGTAATTTCAAGACAGTAAGTAATCCTAGAGTTGACTTCAAACAAGGGGACAACAAGCCTAAATCCATTTCAGCCAACATGAATCCTAAGTCTATTCCCATGGATCTCTACAAAGAAAGAAAGGAAGAAGGCTTATGTTTCAAGTGTTGGAAAAAGTATACACTTGATCATGCCACAAAGTGTGTATACAAAAATGTCAAACCCAAGCTTTAGAAAGTGTTAGTCTTTGAGGATCTTGAAGATGAGATTGATGAAGCTAATGCAATTGCACCTAATGCTGAAAATGAAGATCTTGAGGAAGAAGTTGGGCCAAAGTATTTTTATGATCCAACCAACTCTTTTCCTTTTAATCAAGGTGAAAGTGTTCCTTTTGATCTAGGTGGGACTTGTCATGAGCCACTTGTTACCACTAGTTGCTCTATTTCCATGGATGCTTGGATAGGTTCTAAGAGCCCTAATACACTCCGTATGAAGGGTAACATTCATGGAAAGGCTGTGTTCATCCTAATAGATAGTGGCAGTACCCATAGTTTTGTGAATAAGTCCATTGTGGATAAGTTGAATTGTATTCCCACAGATTTACAGCAGCCCATTATAGTTCAAGTGGCCAATGGTAAAGAAGAAATCATCACACAGATATGCCCACATGTTTCTTTACATCTGGTTGAAAATTTTGAAGCAAAAGTAAACCTAATTACTTTGGAAATGGGGCCTATAGACATTGTACTTGGTTGTGATTGGTTGATGACATTAGGAAAAATCAGTATGGATTTCTCATAGTTGTCAATGGACTTTCTCTTCAATGGAAAGCTCATCCATTTACAGGGAATTCCTAGTAGATCAAATTTTCAGCTTATTACCATTCAATAACTCAAAAAGGAGTACAAGAGGCGTTCACAAATATTTATTTTTCATTCGAACAAAGAGATGGAAGATCAACCCAATAATTCAGTAAGTCATCCAACCTTGATAGCTCTTCTTGAGGAGTATAGGGATTTGTTTGAGGTGCCTACTTCATTTCCTCCCAAGAGAGTAGTAGATCACCCTATTGATTTGGAGCCCAACTCAAAGCCAATCAATTAGCCACCTTACATATTGTCTAAGTGTGAGCGAGAGGAAGTAGTTAAGCAAATCAAGGAGCTTCTTGAGATGGGATTTATTGAACCAAGTTCTTCACCTTATGCATCTCTAGTTTTGTTCGTCAAAAAGAAAGATGGATCTTTTAGAATGTGCATTGAATATAGGGACCTTGATAAGATCACAGTGAAGAACAAGTATCCAATACCCACGATTGATGATTTTCTTGATGAGCTCAAGGCGACTCGATTCTTTACGAAGATTGATTTGAGGTCAGGGTATCATCAGATTCGCATGCGAGAGGGTGATGAAGTCAAGACTGCTTTTAGGACTGATCATGGGCTCTATCATTTCTTGGTGATGCCATTTGGACTTACAAATGCTCCAGCTACCTTCTAGAGCCTAATGAATAAGATTTTGCAGCCTTTCCTCTTTCAATTTGTCTTGGTGTTATTTTATGACATTTTGATTTACAGTAAGACATTACACGATCACTTAGCACATATGAGGAGGGTTTTTTATGTATTGAGACATCACAAGCTTTTTGCTAAGGAGAAGCAATGTTCTTTCATGCAGACTGAAGTGGAATACTTGGGACATATTGTCAGTGAAAAAGGGATATAGGCTGATCCCAAGAAGGTGCAATGCATAAAAGATTAGCCAACACCCACTATTACTACTTCTCTTCAAGGATTCCTTGGTCTATCTTCATTCTATTGCCGACTCATCAAGCATTATGCAGCTATTGCAGCTCCTTTGACTGACAGGTTGAAGATGGAGGCTTTCTTTTGGGATGCTCTTCTAGATAGTAGCTTCAACCATTTAAAGGGACTCTTTACTTCTGCTCATATCTTAGTATGCCCAGACTTCTCCAAAAGAATTTACCATAGAGTGTGATGCTACTGGCCATGGCATTGGGGCTGTTTTGTTACAAGAGCATGGGGTGATTGGCTTTGAAAGCCATAAATTGACACATAAAGAAATGGCCATGAATGTTTATGACCAAGAGATGTTGGCTATCTTACATGCAATAAACAAATGGCACCATTACTTGTATGGCAGATGATTCAAAGTTCAGAGTGATCACAGAGTTCTTAAGTATTTCCTTACTCAGTCCAATCCTACTCCTGAGCAGCATAGGTGGGTAGCTACACTACAAAATTATGATTTTGACATCACTCATACAAGGGGTAAAGACAATATAATGGCTGATTTTCTTTCTCGTATGTGGGCTTGCAAAATTTTAGCAATGGCTGAGCTACATAGTGATTGGATTGAAAAACTACAGGAGGCTTATCTTTTGGATGAAGAATTCAACTATATTTTTAAAAAATTACAACAAGGTCTTATGGAAGAAACTCACATTATGAGCTTAAAAATGGCCTTATTTGGTTGAATGGCAAGATTGTCATTCCTTCTACCTCTTCTTTTACACGGAAAATTATGGAGGAACTACATTCTTTGCCTTTAGCTAGACATATTGGAGTTTTCAAGACCTAACAGGATCAGCAAAAGTTTTATTGGAAAGGACTATGGAAAGATGTCAAAGACTTTTTCATGAACTGTATGCCTTGTCAACAGAATAAGGATAGCACCCATAAGCCAAGTGGTTTGTTGCAACCATTACCCATTCCAAAGGCAAATGATGCACATTACCATGGAATTTATTACTGGCTTGCCTACTACCAAGAAGGGATGGAATACTATATATGTGGTGATAGATAGACTCACCAAGGCAGTCCATTTCATTCCAACCAAGACCCAATTTATTGCCTCTCAAGTGGCCAGTCAGTTTATGGAGCACGTTTTTAGACTACATGGATTACCGCAAGTGATTGTTCATGATAGAGACTCAAAGTTCATGAGTAACTTATGCCAGGTGATATTCATATTTATGGGCACTAAATTGGCTCCTTCTATGGCCTATCATCCATAAACTCATGGATAGACAGAAAGAGAAAATAAATGGTTGGAGACTTATCTTAGCCATTTTTCCTATGATGTCCAAAATTCATGGGATAGATGAGCTTCTTGATCGTCTTCAGGGTGCGAAGATCTTCTCCAAGATTGATCTCAGGTCAGTTTACTATCAGATAAGGATCAAGGAAGAAGATATCCCAAAGACGGCCTTCAATATAAGATATGGGCACTTTGAGTTCTTGGTTATGTCATTCGGGCTTACGAATTCACTTGCCACCTTCAATAGGTTAATGCAGGATATCTTTAGGCCATATCTTGATGATTTTGTGCTTGTCTTCTTCGATGGCACTTTAGTCTATTCTAAACAGGAAGAAGATCATGAACCTCAACTTTGGATTATTCCTTGAGACAATGAGGTTACATAAGCTGTATGCAAAAATGAAGAAGTGTGCATTCTTCAAGCGTCAGATTGAATATCTGGGATTCATAGTATCATCAGAAGGAATATCAATGGACCTAGCCAAGGTCAAAGATGTGCTTGAGTGGCCAACACCAGTATCCATCAAAGAGATACGTAGCTTTCTTGGATTGACAAGATGGTATAGGGTCTTCATAAAAAACTATACTCTGATTACAGCACCTCTGACGGACTTACTAAAGAAGCAAACTTCCATTGCATGGTCAACTCCCGAACAAAATAGCTTTGACAAATTGAAGCAAAGTTTGGTATCAGCACCTATTCTAAAACTTTCAAACCTCAATAAGGAGTTCGAGGTAGTAACTGATGCTAGCATTCTTGCCTTGGGGTGTGTACTTATGCAGGAAGGTCATCCAGTAGCATACTCTTCAAAGAAATTGAAGAATCATGAAAATAATTATGCTACGCATGATCTGGAATTACTAGCTGTCATCCATGCTCTAAATCTTTGGAGACACTACCTGTTGGGTAACAAGTTTACTATAGTAACTGACCATAAGAGTCTCAAATGGATATTTACCCAGAACGAGCTCAACATGAGGCAACGTCGGTGGATTGAAGTGTTGGAGGAATATGATTTTGAAATCAAGTACCGACCAAGGAAAGAGAATGTAGTTGCCGATGCACTTAGTTGCAAGGCATTCCTAAATTCCCTAATCTTGCAGAATCCATCAACGGCCAGATCTCTAGCTACAAAAGTATCTATGCCAAACAACCCTATACTTGAGTTAGCTAGAGAGGAAGCATGCCATGATTTGGCCTACCAAACAATGCTAAAGGAGATCTCTATCAAGGAGCAGAACCAAAAGTTGCAGGCTAAGTATCATGAATTTTCCATTAATAATGGACTTGTCTACTATAGAACAAGGCTGTGTATACTAGCAAGCTAGTCACTTCAGCAGAAGATATTGTGGGAAGATCACGATTCTCCTTTCGCAGGACATCCTGGCTATGCTAAGACTCTTAATGCAATTAGGAAGAGATACCATTGGGAGAGGCTCAAAGGTGACATTCTCAAATATGTCACTAAGTGTTTGTTATGCCAACGTATCAAAGCTGAACATGTCGAAATGCCAGGGAAACTACAACCGCTTGACATCCCCCAAATGAAATGGGAATTCATCAGTATGGATTTTGTGTAGGCCTACCCCAAGTCCAGGGAGGATACAACTCCATCATGGTTGTGGTTGACATGATTACTAAGGTTGCACACCTTATTCCAGTTAAGACAAACTATAAAGCCTCAGACATTGCAAGATTGTTTATCAAGGAGATATTCAAGCTACATGGTTTACCCAGAAGAATCATTAGTGATCGTGATTCTCTTTTCACATCACACTTCTGGAGAGCTATCTTTGACGCTATTGGGACTCAACTCTGTTTTAGTACCACCTACCATCCCCAAACGGATGGCCAAATGGAGTGAGTAAATCAAGTCATCAAGGATATGCTTAGGGCATACTGCTGTCGGGAGCCGAAGAGGTGGATTCAATACTTGCCTTTGGTTGAATTTGCATACAATGCTTCTTATCAGCAAAGCATTCAAATCACCCCTTTCCAAGCATTATATGGTCATGATTGCAGAAGTCCCCTAAAATTTTCTAATCCAACCTTAAGGGTTGAAGCTTCAAGACAGATGTTGTAAGAGATGGATGACCAAATAAAGTCAATAAAACAGCACATCCAAGCTGCCAAGGATAGACAGAAGGCATACGCGGATTTGAAGCATCAAGATAGAATCTTTGAAGAAGGAGCCATGGTCTTCATTCATGTACACCCTAAGAAGAGTTCCTTATCCTTAGGGGATTGCAAGAAGCTAAGTCCAAGGTATTGTGGGCCGTATAAGATCCTCAAATGCCTAGGACCTAATGCTTATAAACTGCAACTCTCGGAGAACCTAAAGATTCACAATGTATTCCATATCAGCCTATTGAAGAAGTATGTACCTAATCCTAACCATGTACGTGATGACCAACAAATTGTAATGCCTAGTCAAGGAGTCCTTGAACTAAGGCCTGATAGGATCTTAGATGTTAGGGAGAGACAACTAAGATCCAGAACCTTGAGAGAATGCCTCGTCTAGTGGAAAGATGATCCCGAAGAGGATGCCACTTGGGTAGATGAAGGCACTCTCAACCATCAATACCCCCAGTTTATCTCGTGATGAGGACATCTCGATTCCTCTAAGGGGGAGAGAATGTAATATATCAAAAATTGAAATTCACACACGAACCCCCTTTTAAGTAATAGGGATAATGAGGTAGCATTTTTTTTAGGATAATGCAAATTTTTTTATTATTTCCCTCCCCAGCCAACTGTTGTGCTGGAAGGGGAGGGGAATAGAAAGGAGTCGGAAGCTCCTCGATGGGAGCTTGCAGGGGGAAGTACCATGCAAGGTGACACGAGGGGAGGGAGGAATTCCTTCCCTCTCCCTATAAAAACCCCCCCAACCAAGGGGGAGGGGAAGGAAGGAAGGAGGAGGACGCTGCCCAAACTCGATGAGGAGGAGCTGAAGTGAGGAGAAAGAGGCGTATCGCTGAGAGTGTTGCCCCCTACAGCCACAAAACTCGATTTGCAGTGCTGCCTGCCTGTCGCCAACGCAGCGTTGAAACGCCCGCCTGCCACGTGAAGCATAGAAGCTTCTTAATGGGCGGCTAATTAAGCCCCCTTTCACCCCTCCTCGTGTCCCCTTTTAACACACACCCTCCCCCCCCCCTCGAGGTTTTTAAATCCTCCTAAGCCCCTTTTCATCCCCCTTGTGTTCCCTTCGCGCCCTTGTGTTGCCCTTCATCTTTTTCCCTAGGTTTTAAAACCCCTAAGGTTTTTTTTTTCTTCCACACACCCCTCCCCCGTGTCCTAAAATCCCTCCAAGACCCCCCTTCCTATACCCTTCACTCTCGTATCCAAAAATCTCCCAAGGCCCCTTCTTATGCCTTTTTGAACCACACACACACACCCTCCCCCCCCCACCTCGTGTTTTAAGCCCCCTCATCCCATGGGTGTTGGAACCCCTGTAATGTAAACCTTTCTTCCCATGTATTTAACCCTTAAGTCCTTTCTTTTGGGCTTGTTACTTTCCCCCCCATGTGTAAAACCCTATAGAGCCTTTTCCTTGGGCTTTGTAAGCTTTCCCTCCCAAAATAATTAAGGCCTTAAAGGTCTTATTACCCCCTCCTCATGGTTAAACCCTTAACGGTTCCTTGCCTTTCCAAAATACCCTTGAGACTTGGTTTCTCCCCTACTCGAAAAAGAGAAGAAGAGTATTGACGAGCAAGGGAGCGACATCGGAATTCTGAAAAGGAGTGTAAAGCTGCTTCCACGTTAGAAGGACTACAACTGCGATGTCTCCTAAGAAAGTCCAAGGAGTAGCTGCGGGAGGGTCATCTCCCGGTATCCATGTGTATATCTCACCCCGAACCCAGGTTTTTCCTCTTAATTTTATATCGGTTGTAATTCAATCGTGCAAGATGAATTGTTAGGAATAAGATTTATTTTGTCCCAGTTATTTAGGACGAAGGAATTTAGTTTAATGGAACATGCAAAATAAATAAAGTATAAACATAGTTTTTTCAAATAGCATTATGCATTGAAACGAATTATGAGCAAGATTATTTACCCACTAAAGTAGTATACTTCGGTTAAGCCTAGAAGGTATAAAACTGCATCTTGCACTGTTAACCCCTATTCCTTTTTACAACAAATCATCATGGAAAGTGCAAATCATGAAAGGATTCTTGTGATGCTTAAACTCTAGGAAGTTATCATTGCTAACTACATAACTTAGCAAGGGAAAGATTGCTTATTTAGCATGAGTTTGTTCGCAAAGGAAAGGGAAGATTAGTTGGATTTAACCTAACCTCAAATCGATGAATTATAAGATTGGAAAGTCAATTGACACGTAGATAACAAATCATACGGAAGTAATCGCGAAATTACCTTCTAGAGTTAACCAAATTAAAATGCTACGAAATATTCGTTGGGAATGAATTAAAATTCCAAGAAATGTCTATATCTTAAATGCTTGTCCACATTCCCTGATATAGGGTCAGTAAATTGTAACCGAAAAAAAGAACTACGGTTTATCCCTGAGTTTCTTAAAAGAAAATAATAAAGCTAGGAAACCCTAGGTCTGACAAACGTCAGCTTATAGAAACTGAAACGGATTGTTTCGTAACTCCATTATCACATAGTACGATGCAGGACTTGCGCGGCAAGTACGAAGTCATATGGTCTTGTGATTGATTCACAAGAAGAAATGCTAAATTCCCGCAACAAGGATGGCCGATCCTTACGCAACTTATCTTGCAAGAGGTTGTATACTTTGATATCCTTCTAAGTAAGGAAGGTTAAAAAACCGAAAACTGAAGTATCCAATGAACTTTAGGGTTTGACCAAGTTGGGTTAATAGGAATAGGATACTTGTTCTTGACTATTAATTGATTCAACCCTCGATAATCAATACATAGTCAAAGTGTCCCATCTTTCTTTTTCTGGAATAGTACTGGAGCTCCCCACGGTGAATTGCTAGGCTGGATGTAGCCCTGATCTAACAGTTTCTTGATAATGGGACCTGAAACCGGCCGGCACTGTACTAGCCGGACCTCTATCATGCGCTCAACAACCCCACGGCCTCGCGGCCAGGAGCGTGGATGACACGTACATCATCTTCCTAAACATCTTGCGTTTGTATCACGTCTCATAGTCCAACTCTAACCCAATTATCACTCCTCAGAGGGAGTCCCAGCACAGCACATTGCCAAATAGTACGAAGTACAAACATCGGAGGTCCTCCCACAGCTGACTGCCACTACCTCACTGCAACTCTCCTACACCTTGGGGAGTGGCCCCTCGATGCATCGCTAAACATATATAACACAGCATCGCACATAGTTCTCTGAAGGTACCAATTGATCGTATTCAGGAATGTACCATTTTCCTCACTTTCTTTTCCTTAGGACCCAATGCCTAGCCTACAGCTTGGAATATCCTGTCTCACTCAACGTTGGTCATGTTCCTCTAGAAAGCAATTGCCATGCATCCAGGAGGTATTGTCTGATACCTTTTATCATTCATGCTTCATGCAAATTGTGAATGTCCATGTGCTCAAACAATTAAGAAAATCAGCATTGGTGCACATGTGGAAAACATTCCTTTCAATGATTTTGACTATTGCTCGTATGTGGCATTGCATGAACCTAGCACCAAGAAACCCTCGTGCTACTAGGTCCTTAATCTTTAATTATAGACCAACCTAAATGGTATGCATAAAAAACCAGCAAGCTTTTCATCATTTCATTCAGCATTTAAACACCTTTTATACACTCTACCCCCTCACCCGTTTAGGTTGTGCACGGTGCATAGGTTTAGGGTTCATTTTCCACATTTTTATTGCATAAAAACCCATAAAAACTCCCTAAAATATAAAGGTAGGGCTGAACTGAGGCTAAACCTCATACTTAAGACCCCCCATACATCCACAAACATGAATCTTATTTTTCCTTAATTTTCGACACTCAAAATCCATTTTTCCTATTTTTCTTGTATTTTTTGCAATATTTAATGACTGAAAATACAAAATGAGTTGTGGGTTGTGGCCCTTAGGTTTATTTGTAGAAAAATCACAAATTTAGTTGGTGTGTCTTACTATAATTTCCATTGATATATCAAAAATACCCAATTTTCCCATATTTCGCGTGTTTTACGGGTTTTACACTACTAATTTCATCCACAAACACTTATGATTTTCTGATTTTCTTATTTCAAACAATTGGAAGACATTGCAAACAACATTATAATGCATAATCATCTCATGGGAACAAGTATTTATGAAGCAAATTGCATAAAACATCAATTTCCTTTGTAAAAATGAGATTACCGTTCTTTGCGGGTTGTGGGTTTTTATTTGCCATATCTCGGGACTGATTTCCAGCCACCATTAATGCTCATGATAGCCCACAATCAGCAATCTTCCTTCTTCTTGCACCACAGAGCAATCCGGTGTCGTGCTGCTGCGCATCCAAGCTGTAAACACCTCCATTTTTGTTGTGCATCTGTGTTATCTGTTCACGTGTGTTTCATTGTGTTTGATTGCTGCATTATCTTTCCATCCTTTTCAGTACGCGCATCCAATGTACAGACTCCACTTGTGTGTTTGTGTTTGCATGTGTTTCTATTTGCGAGCATGTTGTGTGTGTGTTTCAAAAAAATATGAAAAACTGATGCCAAAGAATATTATTATGCTGTCAATTTCAATGATGAATTCCAAGAAAAGTGCAGGAAACCGTGGAATCAAAGGAAGCTTTGTAGAATCCGACAATTAAGCTATGAAGACAAAGGTGTAAATTCAGGAATATCATGTGCAATGGGAAAAGCTCAAGGAGTGCTGGACGGGTTTCCTTGTCGGGATGTAGTCTCTTGGAATGCAATTATTGTTGGGTATGCACAACATGGACTAGGTGAAGAAGTGCTCAAGTTCTCTTTGATAAGACGCAATCTGAGGGTCACTCTTCCAATGCAGTCTCATTTATCTGTGCCTTGAAAGCATGTGCTGAGATAGGAGCACTTGCCAAGGGCCAACAAGTTCATGATGAAATTGTCAGACTAGGTTGGTTGCAAAGTGATATTCTGCTTGGGACTGTTGTGGTGGATATGTATGCCAAGTGTGGTGCATTTGGCAAAGCACAGGGAGATGCAGATGAGCTTCCTGTTCGGAATGCAATAACTTGGAATGCCCTTATCACAGTTTATGCTTTACATGGGCAAATTGGAAATGTGTTGGACTATTTTGAGTAGATGCAAGATGAGGGTGTGTCCCCAGACCCAAGTTCTTTTGTCTGCATGCTAAATGCGTACAGTCACTCATGCCTTCTATTTGAGGGGGAAGGGAATGTAAAAATAGCACTTGTCGAAGGAGAAAAAGGATGCGCTAATATGGGAGTGGAGGAGCTTTTCTTGGGGGGGGGGAACATGATCTTTTTGCTCCGCCATACAGCTTTTGAAGAAACATGCTAAAAATTAGGTGTTTACAGAATAACAGGGCTATAACAGGACCTGAACTGAAAAGAATACGGAGAGAGATCAGCGCTAAAGGAGGAGGGGTTTTTTTTTTGTTGGAAGATGAAGAGGCAGAGACAACATCGATGGAGCTGCTGTAGGTGAGGAAGGCAAAGGAAGCAGAAGACTTGTCGACTTACAGTCATGCAGAGGACAACGATGGGGATGGAGAGGACCTCAATGCAGCAAGTGTTTCATTTAGAGTGTTTTCTTGGATGTCTCAACCATCATATCCCATACGGTGCTCCAAAAAAGCAGTAATTAAGAGAGATGACCTTCTGCCTGTTCTTGGACTTGAACAATAGGAAAAGTTCAAAGCTTTTGCTATGCGCCTGGTGCTTACTGGTCCACCTCCTTATGAACTGGTTGATGACAAAATAAGCTTGACGTTCAGATTATTTGTGAAGCTTCTATCAGGCTCTATCAACACAGGATTTGGAGGTTGTGAGGCCTGAGGTTTCATACTTGAGATATGGGCTGATGGTTAGGCATATAATTGATAAGAAGAGCCCAGTTTATGGCCATACAATGGAATCCTTACGTGAAGGAGATTGATGCTCCCAGCCGTGATTGTTATTCCGTGAGTTGTTGATCTCTGCTGCTGCTTTGGAGGAGGGTCACGACAACAATGAACGATAGTTGCAGAAGAAGACGGCAACGATAGTGACGAAGGGCAGGTGCCAGGGCATTCACCACAAGTCATTTTTGGAGCATCAACTCCAAGACCAGATGGCATTGTAGGTGTACAACTGCTCGTCCTTTCACACCTTCACGTGTTGTGTATACCAGCTCCTTAGCTAGTACCTCTTGGAGTTTTCGGCTCTACACCTACTGTTGGCATGGCACTCTGTGTATCCATGTTTGCTCCCATGAGAGCTTGGATGATGGCAAGCAGCCTTCATCTGCTTCTCGAATGAGAGAAGATGGCGAGAGCAATGTAAAGATAAGCCTTGCTGCCTACATGCTTTCTTCCTACTCTATGTATGCAGCAACAGGTGCAATTGAGGCATGCAAGCTGGACTAGTGCCAGTAAAGAAGCCAACAACATCAAGATGTATGCCATAGAGTCACTCGATTGGCACCATGTTCTAAGAGCTTTGCGAAGTTAACACAGCCATCCTGGAAACATAGCACGCTACTATTGACAGAGAGAGGAGACATTTGTGTAGTGCTGAATGCTCAGGATGTAGCCCTCACTGGGAGGAAGTTCACCAACAAGTTTTACCATTGGCATATAGGGTATGTTGGCCATCTGAAAAAGCGACAGAAAACTGAGCGACAAGATAAGTTCAAGAAGAACATTGAGCCTACAGTGAAGTGGCTCATGTCTAAGTTAAACGACTTACAATACTTTGTGGATGAGAGCATGAAGGATGATGCTTCTTTGGTCTTTGCATACTACAAGGAAGGAGCCAGAGATCCTACGTTCCTTTACTTCACAGATGCTTTGAAGGAAGTTAAATGCTGAGGATGCTCGACTGCTACAGTTGATGATGAGGATGTACCAGACCTTGTAGAAGGAGAAACATTTTGCCTAGCTTGCTTACAGATCACCCTAATCTCTATTAACACCTAAAGAAGAGTGGAGACAAGGATGTAGAAATAAAGAAGAAGGGTAAAGCTTTCATACTATGATTATTTAGAAAAGTTTTGACAAGGATTCTCCAATTGGCAAATCTTTGGTTACCAAGGTGTGGCTCACTTGTTGAGATACCAGCAGGATGTTGTATCAAAACTGTTCATGACAGCATATAATGAACATGGTCTTGCTCAGGATACTTTGACACTTTATGAACTGATGAAGCTACAAAATCTTTGTCCAAAAAGCTATATGCTGAGATAAAAAGGACTTGAACAAAATTTGTTTGTTGACAGTATCTTTGTTGTAATTCACTTGACAAGCAATATAGTGATCTTTGGCATAAAAAATTGAGATCTTCTTGTTGGCCTCTTTCCTTGCTGTATCTTGAACCCCATTTTCTACAGCTCTTGCATGAACTCTACAACATTTCTGGTGAACCCGATGTGAAAGCGCTGCGTCAATTTCCAGCAAGATGGGAGACTTGCAAGAATAGATGACAGACGGGAATGTCATGAAGCATATGTTTTAGTCATTTACAACCTATATGCAGCAGCAAGCACATGCGAAACACGATAGTGATGCCATGGATGCCTTGAAGGCTGTCCAACAGGAGATGAAGCAGTTCAACGGCCAACAAGTTTCAATTTACCTGCATTTGTATGAAGAAAAGATGAAGTTTTTTGGGGTTTCTCAAGACGATTGGAGCCGCTACTTCTTGCGGATCGTGGTTCGCGCTCTTCAAGTCCGAATTTCAGAAATTCAAGGAACACATGCTTGTTCGACAAAGTTTAAGAAGGCATTAAAAGATGAATATTTCCTGGAGGATACAGATCTTATGAACCCCAGGAATTTCTTAGCATGGGTTTCTATACCTAATAAAGGACATTCACTTACCACCCTTCTGCAAGAGTTTGAGAGCCGCTATGATCTGTTGGATGGAACTGAGCAACAAGCTTTGGAGATGCAGAAAGTGGAATTATTTTTACAAGCTGCTGATGCTGATTTACAGGAAAAGTTGGATGATCTTTTGGAAGATCAAGCTACCGATTCAGGTTTAAAGACCGAGTGGAGACATGTCATTGATGTTGTGAATGCGCTTGTTAAGAAGCAGCGCAGAAGGGTATGATTGCATCGTAATACAAGATCTGCTTCTGAAAAATCCTTGGAGACCTCTACTTCTACCCCTGCTGCAAGTTCTATGCCTAAGCCTACTCCTCTTGTTGTAAATCCACCAGTTCCTGCTGCTCGAGTGCCCTTATCAGTAGATGATGTTATTAAAGTCTTGGAAGATTTGACGATAGAGGCAGTCAAAGCTGAAGATGGGAAGTTAAAAGAGCAACTTATGTCAGTACCTGGTATAGCACCTGCTCCAGTGACTGCTTTTCCAGCTGGCCAAAGAAAAGGGAGACGATGTATTTGGTGCGATAGTACAGAGCACCAACACTGCAGAGATTGTGATGCTTTTCAGGAAGCGCGTAAGAAGAACGTAGTGTTTTGGGGACAAGATGGGAAGATATGGCTGACAGAGACTGGTTCTCCTCTTGACACAAACTTTGGTAAGGGAGGCATGAAGAAGCTCGTTGATGATATGGGTGCGCGATCAGCTTATGTGAGTGTTAGAGGAGATGCTTCAGCTTATGGAGTCCAGCTTGAGCAGAAATTAGATGGAGACTCTGCTTTATGGTCCTCTGCCTTGGAGATAGCGAGAAAAGGGAAAGTTCAGGCATCCACTATGACTTGTGTGGGCTCCAGCATCCGAGGAGAAATGGGATGGGATTCTCCTGTTGACAGGTATTCTATTTTTGCTTATATGGCAAAAACACAGGGTTTAGATGCCATGGTTGAGGAAAAGAGAGGAAGAGATGAGGAGGGTCTCAGCACCTCCAAAAAGACTAGAGGGGGTGACTTTGTTTCACCACCTGTTACAACTCCACCTACTATGGCGAGTTCTCCAGCACAATTAGGTCCTGAGAAACCTATGGGAGACAAACAAATGAAAGAAAAGAGACAACCAAGAAAGGAGCCAGGATTCAATCTCTTGTCAGACCTTGATATGCAGACGGATATGAGTAAGATTTTTCATGAAAGAATTTTAAATAGTGAAGTTACTTTTACTGTTGGAGAAGCTCTTGGGATTGCTAGAAGGGAAATACATGATCAGATGTAGGAACTTTTGCGGAGGAAACGGCATGCAATGGAAGGACTTGCTTGACAAGGGTTATGGCATGGAGCTCTTGGGGAAGAGCATGATGATGCAGTGATGGTGGAGAATGCTTCTGTCAATCCGCAGTTGGAGAAACTAGTTCAGCCTATGCAGTATGAAGATGATGACACTCCTATCCTCATTTCTCGTAGTCATTTTTCACGCAGTCATTGGGCTAGAGCAACCACTGAGACGGTGGTAAGGATTGGAGAGAAACAAATTTCTTTGGTCGCTTTAGTCGATCATGGTTCTGAGATTAATCTTATTTCTCGAGGTGTTTATGAGAGTGGCAAGTGGCCTATGGATGCAGAGCATGGCTGGCGCATGAGAGCAGCCAATAATACTTTTGGTGATATGTATGCTGCTTGTCTGAGCATCAGAATTTCTATTGGTAATGTTGAAGAGGATTATCATTTCTTTGTTCAGGATTCTTGCTCTTATCCGATTATTCTTGGACAGCCTTTCATTACAGAAGCAAGAATGGAGACGAAAGTGATGGATGATGGCTCAACCTATGCACGGATACGCAGTAAGAATGGTATGCGAGCTGTTCAGTTTATGACTGTTGGAGTAAATCATCCGAGAAATAGGGATTCCTTGCATGAGGCACCACTACCTGCGAAAGAGTTGGATTTTCATTAGGTACTGCTGTCTTGCGAGACGCCAGTGGTACGGAGTGGAGAAAAGAGGAGATCTCGCCTCCTGGCAGCCAGTCTTTCTCCACTAATTTTTTTGGTTTTTCTTTAGATAGTTCAGTGAGTTATCATAAAATTTCAGATTTGTCTAGAGTTGCTAGGCAGTACATTGGTCGTAAGGAGAAAGAGTTGAAGACTGTAGGTATTTTGCAAGCAGAAGAGCATGTGGATGGGCTGTATGAAGGAATGTCTTATACAGATACATTGTTTGAGATGAGAAATATGCTGAAAACTTATGTATGTAAGGGTTCAAGGATCATACCTGTGCAAACCTTGGATATGTATTAGGAAATTTCTGATTTTATGCTGAAAACAGAGTTAGAGGCTGAGAAAACTCAGCAAATCGAATCTATGGCTAATCTTGATTAGCTTTCAGAGGTGCAGAGCGCTGAAACCTTTCAGCCAAAGCAGAGTTAAATGCTGGAAAAATTCAGCATATAGAGTATGAGGCTGCATCATGGCAATCCATAGAGTAGAGGGCTAAAACCATTCAGCCAACAGAGTTTAATGCTGAAAAATTTCAGCATACAAAGTTTCAAGCTGCACCCATGCAGTCCATAGAGCAAAGGGTTGAAATCTTTCAGCCACCAACATAGTTGAGAGTTACTAAAAAATTGCAGAAATTGCAGCAAAGAAAAGAGTGCCTGACTGATGTCAAGGTTGACAGGAAGTATAAAACAATTGATAAGAAGGTTAAACCGGTTGCAGGGTCGCTTCCTCTTGATAGTGATGAGCAGATAGAAAAAGCTATGAAGCAGCCTATGTTGAGAGATCCTGCAAATATTGGACATAAATTTACAGCTGAAACTCTTGCAGAATTGAAGATTGGAAATGATGATTTCTTGCTTCCAGTGGAAAAAGAATGTTTTAGAGAGATGCTTGGACGACATGGTAAGGCATTTGCTTTCTTTCCTCATGAAATTGGCTGCATTAGTCCCGAATTGGTTGCGCCTATGGTCATCTTCACTATTCCTCATGTGCCATGGAATATGCATCCTATACATGTGCCTAGAGCACACTTGCCAAAGCTAATAGAGTTGCTGAATGAGAAGATTAAGATGGGAATTTTGGAACCCTCTTCTGCGCCCTATTCTAACAGGTGGTTTAATGTACCAAAGAAGAATGGAACCTTGAGATTTATTCAGGATATGCAGCCCGTGAATAAAGTGACAATCAGGAATGTGGGAACAAGTCCAGTTGTAGATGAGTTTGCCGAGGCTTTTGCAGGATGAGCCATCTATTCCCTAGGTGACTTGTATTCTGGTTATGACCAGTTTTAGCTTGCCTTGGAAAGCAGAGATATTACCACTATGCGGACACCTATTGGACTTGTGAGGATGTGTACCTTGCCTCAAGGTGCCACTAACTCAGTTGCTCATATGATGAATGCTATGCATAAAGTTCTGCGAGACTATATTCCGCAGTATACCATGCCTTTCTTAGATGATGTGCCTATTAAGGGTTGTGCAGAAGAAGAAAAGAATGAGAGTCTTAATTTGCGAGGATGTAGACAGTTTGTGGCTGAACACTTGGTTGCTTGTGAGCAAATATTGACACGATTAGAGGAGGTAAATTTGACTCTTTCAGGGCTGAAATCTGTCTTTGGTGTTAATGAAGTCATCATAGTTGGGCATATGGTTGGTTATTATGACAAGAAGCCTTCACCTGCAAAGGTGGATGCCATAAGCAGGATTGTAGAGTATTGTTTGACTACTTCAAAGGTGCGGAGATTTCTGGGAGCTTGTGTATTTTACATGATTTGGATTCCTCATTTTGCTCACATAGCAGATGTTCTCTATCAGTTGCTTCGAAAGGGGTAGAAGTTTCATTGGGATGAGAAGCATTCGAAAGCCATGCGTAAACTCAAGAAGCTGTTGCAGTCAGCTCCTACTCTTCGCAAGGCGGATTATCAGTGTGGATGGCCAATCATGTTGACAGTTGATACTATCCCTATTGGCATAGGTTCGGCAGTGGGACAGGATGATGCTGATGGGAATAGATATGCAATCCGCTTTGGAGCTAAAGTTCTTAATGAGTGGCAGAGGAGATATCCGCAGATTAAAAGAGAATTGTGGGGAGTAGTCACTGCACTGAAGTGTGATAAAGGGTATTTTATTGGTGCTTCAGTTGTTGTGGAAACAGATTGTTTGCCTTTGCTTGGCATGATTACTAGCTGTTCGACTCCAGATATAGTGATGCTTCGGTGGATTGCCTACATCAAATCATTGAATCCAGAATTTCAACACATAGCACGAAAAGATAATCCAGTTGCTGACATGCTGTTTAGAGAGAGATATGAGGATGAGGAGTCAATGCTTGCAGAAGATGATGAGACAGAGTTTGCATCTTCTGTCCTTGTTCATGATTGTCATGTATCTACTGTTGAAGCCTTTACTGAAGAACTCTATGTTGGCGAGTGGCTGCAAATTGTTCAGTATATGAGTTCATTGACTCGAAGAGCTGATTGGACAGATGATGTATTCAAGAAAATCAGAAGAAAGGCTTAAGGGTATTTCTTGAAATATGGTTTTCTTTGGAAGCACCCAAAGAAGAGAGGCAGCCTACCCTTGAGAGTAGTTTGTGAGGCAGCGATGCAGATACAAATTATGCGAGAGTTTCATGAGAGTTCTTGGGCTGGACATAGAGGTGTGTGGGCTACCTATGAGAAAATCAAAGAAAGATATTGGTGGAAAGGGATGTATAAAGATGTTTCCCACTTTGTGGAGACTTGCAGGGACTGTCATCTCTACTCTTTAGTGTGGCATCGCGATGAGTTGCATCCGACCTATCCACTATGTATGCATTATAAATGGGTGGTTGACTTGGTTACTTTGCCAGTGGGACTTTGGCAGATGAGATATCTTGTCTTGGCCAGGGAGGATCTTACAAACTATGTTGAAGGCAGATCTTTGCGGATGAAGACCACCACTACAGTGTAAATTCTTGTTGGAAGAAATATTTTGCAAGTATGGATGTATAGGCAAGATTAGTGCTGATCATGGAGAGCTAGATGCAGATGAAGCTAGAGAATTTTTCTCACGGCTTGGGATTAAGTTGGCTCTTACTACTGCCTATAATCTAGAGGGGAATGGCAAGAGCGAAAGAGGGCATCCGCCGATAGTTAAGGCATTGGCAAAAGCTTGTAGAGGTTGGATTGGAGATTGGCCGAGATTACTACCTTTTGCATTGTGGGCAGATCGCTCTACACATAGCGTGACTACTGGATATATGCCTGCAGAGTTGATGTATCGGCAAAAACCTGTCACGCCTACTGAAATCTATGCTCTCACATGGAGTGCTCTTCCATGGCATGAGAATTTATCAAGGGAGGAGCTTCTAGCTCTTTGGATTTGTCAACTAGAGAGAAGGACAGAAGATGTGCAGCAAGCAGTTGATCGTTTGAAGGCAGCCCAACTCAGAAACAAGGACAGGTTTGATTTGAGGCATCGCTTGCGGCCTAGAGCCATAAAAGAGGGAGATTGGGTTCTATTCTACGACAGTAGCCTAGAGCATCAGCATAGCAACATGAGAAAAATGCTTCAAAGATGGTTTGGACCATATGAGGTGAAACAGGTTTTTGACAATGCTACCTATGAGTTGGCTGAATTGGATGGGACGGTATTGAGGGTGCCCATTGCTGGAAAACGAGTCAAGATTTTCAAGAGAAGAGAAGATGAAGAGTATGCACTTGAAGCATTGGCAGAAGAACAGCATTCAGAAGAAATTCTAGCAGAAGAAGCAGAGAATATGGATGATGAAGCTGATGGAGAAACAGGTCTACCGAAAACTGATGAAGGACTGGACCTATTTGTGAACTTAGACGATCATGGATAGTCGGCTCATCCGGAGGATGTGCAGCTTTAGAGGGGGTGGATGTCATGCTGCTGTGCATCCGAGCCGTAAACACCTCCATTTTTGTTGTGCTTCTGTGTTATCTGTTCACGTGTCTTTTATTGTGTTTGATTGCTGCATTATCTTTCCATCATTTTCAGTACTCGCATCCAATGTACATACTCCACTTGTGTGTTTGTGTTTGTGTGTCTTTCTGTTTGTGAGCATGTTGTGTGTGTGTTTCAGAAAAATATGAAAAACTGATGCCAAAGAATATTATTATGCTGTCAATTTCAATGATGAATTCCAAGAAAAGTGTAGGAAACCGTGGAATCAAAGGAAGCTTTGTAGAAGCTGACATTTAAGCTATGAAGACAAAGGTGTAAATTCAAGAATATCATGTGCAATGGGAAAAGCTCAAGAAGTGCTGGACAGGTTTCCTTGTTGAGATGTAGTCTCTTGGAATGCACTTATTGCTGGGTATGCACAGCATGGACTAGGTGAAGAAGTGCTAAAGTTCTTTGATAAGATGCAATTTGAGGGTCACTCTCCCAATGCAGTCTCATTTATCTGTGCCTTGAAAGCATGTGCTGACATAAGAGCACTTGCCAAGGGCCAACAAGTTCATGATGAAATTATCAGACTAGGTTGGTTGCAAAGTGATATTCTGCTTGGGACTGCTGTGGTGGATATGTATGCCAAGTGTGGTGCATTTGGCAAAGCATAGGGAGATGCAAATGAGCTTCCTGTCCGGAATGCAATAACTTGGAATGCCCTTATCACAGTTTATTCTTTACATGGGCAGATTGGAAATGTGTTGGACTGTTTTGAGCAGATGCAAGATGAGGGTGTCTCCCTAGACCCAAGTTCTTTTGTCTGCATGCTAAATGCGTACAGTCACTCATGCCTACTATTTGAGGGGGAAGGGAATGTAATAACATCACTTGTTGAAGGAGAAAAAGGACGCGCTAATATGGGAGTGGAGGAGCTTTTCCTTGGGGGGAACATGATCTTTTTGCTCCGCCATGCAGCTTTTGAAGAAACATGCTAAAAATTAGGTGTTTACAGAATAACAAGGCTATAATAGGAACTGAACTGAAAAGAATTCGGAGAGAGATCAACACTGAAGGAGGAGGGGTTTTTTTTTGTTGGAAGATGAAGACGCAGAGACAACATCGATGGAGCTAATGTAGGTGAGGAAGGCAAAGGAAGCAGAAGACCTGTCGACTTACAGTCATGCAGAGGACAACAATGGGGATGGAGAGGACCTCAATGCAGCAAGTGTTTCATTTAGAGTGTTTGCTTGGATGTCTCAACCATCATATCCCTTCCGGTGCTCCAAAAAAGCAGTAATTAAGAGAGATGACCTTCTACCTATTCTTGGACTTGAACAGCAAGAAAAGTTCAAAGCTTTTGCTATGCGCCTGGTGCTTACTAGTCCACCTCCTTGTGAACTGGTTGATGACAAAATAAGCTTGACGTTAAAATTATTTGTGAAGCTTCCATCAGGCTCTGTCTTCTGTTCTATCTTCTGTTCAACACAGGAACTGGAGGTTGTGAGGTCTGAGGTTTGATACTTGAGATATGGGCTGATGGTTAGGCATATAATTGATAAGAAGAGCCCAGTTTATGGCCATACGATGGAATCCTTACGTGAAGGAGATTGACGCTCCCAGCCGTGATTGTTATTCCCTGAGTTGTTGATCTCTGCTACTGCTTTGGAGGAGGGTCAAGAAAACAATGAATGATAGTTGCAGAAGAAGATGGCAGCGATAGTGACGAAGGGCAGGTGCTAGGCCATTCAACACAAGTCGTTTTTGGAGCATCAACTCCAAGACCAGATGGCGCTGTAGGTGTACAACTACTCGTCCTTTCACACCTTCACGTGTTGTGTATACCAGCTCCTTAGCTAGTACCTCCTGGAGTTTTCGGCTCTGCACCTACTGTTGGCATGGCACTCTGTGTATCCATGTTTGCTCCCATGAGAGCTTGGATGATGGCAAGCATCCTTCGTCTACTTCTCGAATGAAAGAAGATGGCGAGAGCAATGTAAAGATAAGCCCTGCTACCTACATGCTTTCTTCCTACTCTATGTATGCAGCAACAGGTGCAATTGAGGCACGCAAGCTGGACTAGTGCTAGTAAAGAAGCCAAGAACATCAAGATGTATGCCCTAGAGTCACTCGACTGGCAGCATGTTCTAAGAGCTTTGCGAAGTTAACATAGCCATCCTGGAAACATAGCACGCTACTATTGACAGAGAGAGGAGACATTTGTGTAGTGCTGAATGCTCAGGATGTAGCCCTCATTGGGAGGAAGTTCACCAACAAGTTTTAGCGTTGGCATACAGGGTATGTTGGCCATCTGAAAGAGCGATAGAAAACTGAGCGATAGAAAACTGAGCGACAAGATAAGTTCAAGAAGAACATTGAGCCTGCAGTGAAGTGGCTCATGTCTAAGTTAAATGACTTACAATACTTTGTGGATGAGAGCATGAAGGATGATGCTTCTTTGGTCTTTGCATACTATAAGGAAGGAGCTAGAGATCCTACGTTCCTTTACTTGACAGATGCTTTGAAGGAAGTTAAATGTTGAGGATGCTCGACTGCTGCAGTTGATGATGAGGATGTACCAGAGCTTGTAGAAGGAGAAACATTCTGCCCAGCTTGCTTACAGATCACCCTAATCTCTATTAACACCTAAAGAAGAGTGGAGACAGGGATGCAGAAATAAAGAAGAAGGGTAAAGCTTTCATACTGTGATTATTCAGAAAAGTTTTGACAAGGATTCTCCAATTGGCAAATCTTTGGTTACCAAGGTGTGGCTCACTTGTTCAGATACCAGCAGGATGTTGTATCAAAATTGTTCATGACAGCATATAATGAACATGGGCTTGCTCAGGATACTTTGACACTTTATGAACTGATGAAGCTACAAAATCTTTGTCCAAAAAGCTATATGCTGAGATAAAAAGGACTTGAACAAAATTTGTTTGTTGACAGTATCTTTGTTGTAATTCACTTGACAAGCAATATAGTGATCTTTGGCATAAAAATTTGAGATCTTCTTCTTAGCCTCTTTCCTTGCTATATCTTGAACCCCGTGTTCTGCAGCTCTTGCATGAACTCTACGACACTGGTCTTCATTGGACAAGCATCTGTCATCCATTCTTCTTCTTCTTCTTCACCACATGAATCTACCCTTAGAGGAGAGAGAGGGAGGACATAGAAAGACTGAAATCAGAATTCTTCACAGAGACCACCATTTCTCGGGCGAGAGGCGGCAATATGATCAGCAGGTAGAAGGTAGACAAGGGCAATTATCATTTGCATGGGTTGTTTGCAGCCTGTATGTTGCCTCCTCCCATCCCATGGCGCAAATTTCGGGCATGGTCTGGCGTCGTTTTCTTCCTCTCCCTCCCACCACGATTTGTTGCTAAGTCAAAAATTGGCATAAAATGTCCCCTAGGCCCCAAAGTTCACCACTCCTTTGGCCAAACTCATGTCCACCTTTTCAAATCTTGCCCACTTTGTGGCCATTTCCTCATCCGGACTCTGAATTGAGCTCTGAAAAATCTTGGGCATCCAGTTTAGCATCCCGCATTGGCCAATAACTCTTGTCAACCCACACGACAGTCTGAAAAATTATGAGAAATCAATGAGTGTCACTCGGGCATCTTTAAAGTACTTTGGTGCTTAAAATCGTCCTAGATCGAGCCGCCGCCTTCGACGTTGAATATTTTTCCCTTGATATTTGTAATTTTTAGCTATTTTTAAGCACTTCTTGGCACCAAAATTCCGCTCTTATTGGCGATCACGGGATAGGGTGACTTAGCCCGTCCAATCCCACAATAGATCTGCACAAAAAACAACCAAAGGAAGCATCAAGCTGATACAAAACAAATAGATACTAAACACAGCACAACGCTCACCCTACCCCCTGATAGAACCAAGGCATGACATCCACAAGGAGTAGGCCTAGCATAATCTGAAAAAAGGTCCCAAGCTAGTCATTAACTGACTGCTCCAACACGGCCAAACTAAAAAGAACTATCAAAGAAGTTGCCCTAAGTGGTGGTCTGAACTACCTACCTAACTAAGGACAACACAACCAGGAGCTCCTACTAGGCGAGGATTCCTATAGCCTGATCAAGAAGTATTTTCTTTCAGCACATTTCTTTTGTTAGGGTTTTTATTTTATTACCATACTCAGGTATGTAAAAAGGAGGGAGCTGAGTGTAGCGTCCCAAGGAGAACAAGGCGTCGGCCTCAGGACCTATCTCGGTACCCAAGAACCTACCAAGCCCTCGCAAGGCGACACGCTCCAACACGGCCAAACTAAAAAGAACTATCAAAGAAGTTGCCCTAAGTGGTGGTCTGAACTACCTACCTAACTAAGGACAACACAACCAGGAGCTCCTACTAGGCGAGGATTCCTATAGCCTGATCAAGAAGTATTTTCTTTCAGCACATTTCTTTTGTTAGGGTTTTTATTTTATTACCATACTCAGGTATGTAAAAAGGAGGGAGCTGAGTGTAGCGTCCCAAGGAGAACAAGGCGTCGGCCTCAGGACCTATCTCGGTACCCAAGAACCTACCAAGCCCTCGCAAGGCGACACGCTCCAACACGGCCAAACTAAAAAGAACTATCAAAGAAGTTGCCCTAAGTGGTGGTCTGAACTACCTACCTAACTAAGGACAACACAACCAGGAGCTCCTACTAGGCGAGGATTCCTATAGCCTGATCAAGAAGTATTTTCTTTCAGCACATTTCTTTTGTTAGGGTTTTTATTTTATTACCATACTCAGGTATGTAAAAAGGAGGGAGCTGAGTGTAGCGTCCCAAGGAGAACAAGGCGTCGGCCTCAGGACCTATCTCGGTACCCAAGAACCTACCAAGCCCTCGCAAGGCGACACTTAATCATTTTCTAACGCTCACTTTCATTTTTTCTCCAACCTTCCTTAATCTCTTCTTTTCTAGCAAGAGGCCACCCCTAGGAAGACAAGGTATCGGCCCCAGTTCTGACTCGTCCCCAAGAACCTGCCAGGCCTTCGCAAGGCGATGATCAATTGCTTATAAATTTTTCTTTCTTTTCTTTTCTATTTTGGTAGGGATTAGAACCCCTTTTTACACACCTTTGTACATATTTATTATCTTTTGGGATATTCAGGGTTTCTTTTCCTTTATCCTCATTTTTCCTTTTTTGGAAGGCTTCTCTAACTGCCTCACAACTAATAAGAACTCCTGGAATAGCTACCTAGCAGGCTAGCAGAACAGGGTCACTAGGACCCCCCTTCTAAAATAGGTCTTTCAATGCTCAACAATGTCTTTATAGGAGGCAACAACTACTCGGACCTCCCTTGAGCCTAAACCTGGGACTTCATGCCTTGGACATCAGTCCCCAATAAGAAAAGAAAATCCCCTTAACAAGTACACAAACACATATAACATACAAACTGCAGTACTCACAAAGGAAAGATATCACCTAGATAGGGCCATGAGAAGCGTCGATGCAGTGACAAAGGCTCCCTCCAGCTCTTCTTCCGAACCTGTTTAGCACAAAACTCAAACAAGAAACCATTAACCGCACCCGTACTAAACAAACAATTGGCCCTCTTGGCATAATGAAATAAAGCATTCAAAACCTCGCAACACTGGCCCTTTTGGCCTAACGAGATCAAATAGAATAACACCTACATATCCTTCCCTGGAATTATACAGATATATAATAATAAGCTCCTTTCCAAGGAGGAAAAATAGGCATGTAGCCCTAAACTAAATGCATAAGGTTATGACCCATCCCTCCTACATAGATAGCAAGAGGCGTACGCATAATATGTTGTCTAATTAACCCATGGGTCCCAGATAACAACGGTAGATTGGTGTTGGCTACTCTTTGCATCACCCATATCAACCATCGTCTGCCATATATTGCATGTTCTGATAACATTCCCCACAAGTGACCGGGTCCTGTTTCATCATTGATCACAATATCTAGACTAGGACCATAAATAAAGAAGAGGTCTTCCTCATAAGCAAGATTTGCTAATGAATCCACAAATTGATTCTAGTAACGTGGAATCAGCTGAAAAGACACTCTCTCAAACTCCTCTAGTAGGGTCATAGCAGTCCGATGATACATACAAAGAATGGGATTCCGCACTGTGTATGTCTCATCTAGCTGATTCAAGATCAACTGGGAATCCCCTTTTACTAACAATCGACGAATACCACCTTGCATGGCAATATGCAGTCCTATAATCAAGGCTTTATACTCCGCCATATTGTTAGTGAATCCTACCCCGAGATAAGTAGCTAACTTCATTGTAACTCTACGTCGGGGGTCTCAGATTACTACTCCAACACTTCCTTTTTTAGTAGGGCCCATGGACACTCCATCAAAATATAATGTATACATCCACAATGGGTTTACACAGCCGGCCATCATGAACTCCTCTACTCGTAATTATGGTAATCAAAGTTTAGCATATTGAGAGGATGAACTGACGGCTCCATCCCACCTTCTTTATTGAACTCAATTGGGATACTCGTCAACAGTCGTAAGCAGTGATGGCAGAAGACTTTGATCTCCCACACAAAGGTTCTGTCATCTTGCTCAATCACCTTGTATCCTTTGCTCCACGAGATAAGTTTCCCCTGATGGTATCTTTGCTCCAGATATGGGTGCTTCAAATAAGGGATTAACTGACCCATTAATCGTCTTTTAAGCTCTTTCGCAGGTCTCAGATCATTCCTAGCATGGAACTGCAATGCATTTTCTTTGTATTAGCATACTTATAAGTAATAAGGTTTAATCTTATTAAGATTAACCTTATTTTTAAACTCTACTCCCTGTAAATCAGCTAATAAGGCCATAGACCTATTCTTCCCTAACCTAACAATCTTGTAGGGCCCATCCCATTTAGGCTCCAATTTTCTTGGGAACAGCTCCCTACGCGCATTGTAATAGAGGACTAATTGGCCTTTTTTAAAGCTATATTTCTTTGCTCTAAGGTCATACAACTACTTCATGCGACGTTTAGCCACCTGTTGGTGTAATAGGCTTTGCAGCTTAATTTCATCGAGGTGCGCTAAAGTCGTGAAACGTTCTAATAGGGCATCCTCATTACCCAAAGAATGGTTTATTGCAAATCTTATGGTCGGCAACTCAATTTCTAAGGGTAAAACACACTCTTCACCATAAACTAGTTTGAACGGCGTGTGGCCAGTGGCTCGCTTGAACGTGGTATTATATGCCCATACTGCCACATACAGCTTCTTGTCCCAGTCTCGTTTCTTTTCAGAGACTATCTTAGACAAGATACCCACAAGCTGTTTATTACTACTTTCAACTTGTCCATTTGCTTGCGGATTATAAAGAGTCATTTTATTGTGCTTGATTTGCCAAGCCTCAGTCAAGCTTTTGATCACCTTATTCAGGAAATGGGTTCCACGCTCGGACACTAATTTTTTCGATGGACCAAAATGACATATTATCTGCTCTAAAAGGAACCTAGCAGTTTCTTTAGCATCATCTTTCCTTGTTGCACGTGCTTCTGACCACTTTGTGAAGTAGTCAGTTGCTACAATAATATACCTCTTTTGCGCAGTCGACGACAGAGTAATAGGACCCACAAAGTCTATTCCCCACTTCTCAAATGGAAGTACTGCCATAATAGGGGTGAGTGGTCTTTTCCTATTCTCTCGACTATCATGTCGTTGACAAATATCGCATCTCTTAACATATGCGAACGCATCCTGGAAGATGGCACGCCACTAGTAACCTGCTCTTAAATCCTTTTGTGCTGTAAGCCGTCTAGCAAAATGGCCTCCGTAAGCGGAATCATGGCACTCTTCCAAAATGAATGGCACCTCGTCAGTCATCACACATCGGCGATAGATGTCATCAACCCCTTGCCGATATAATGTACGTGCGATCAAGGCAAACTTCAATGCCTGCTGCTTAATTTTCCTTCTCTCAGCTTTAGAAAGTTCGGATCTAGCCTCTACTGTAGATAAATAATGCGTTATTGCAACATATCAGGAGGGAATAGATGCTGTATCTATTTTAAATAACAACTCCATGTCACTACCTTCAGCCACAGATTCTTTCGGCTCCCGAAAGACCACAAGACATTCCACAATACTGTGTAACCTTGGTAACTTACTCCTGATCTCATAATCAAACTCCTGCAAAGTGATTAACCACTTCGCTAGACGATCAGGCAGCTGCAGCTTATTCATCAATAATCGAAGCCCCTCCGCCTTCGTATAAAGCACAACTTTCTCATAGAGGATATAGTGCCTAAATTTCTTGGTCCCAAAGACCATCCCAAGACACAACTTCTCCATGTAGGTATAATTGATCTCTGAAATGCCCAATTTTCGATTAGCAAAGGCTATCGGATGATACCACTTCTCTTCCCAAATTTGGGCTGAACAGCAGTTGATACTATGCATGGTGGCTGCAAAAAATATATAGAACACCTCACCTCTTTTAGGTGGTTTGAAAACGGGAGCTTTTACTAGCTCTTGCTTCACATCCTCGAATGCTACCTTACAAGGATCGCCCCATACAAACAAACAACTAAAGGATAATAGATTTGTAAGCGACAACATTCTTTCTGCCAAGGTGTTTATGAATCTACGGTAATAACCAACCAAAGACAGAAAGCTATGCACTTCTTTCGGAGTGCATGGTGGACCCATGGCAACTATGACTTTGACCTTCTTGGGATCTGTCGCAATTCCTATTGAACTGACCACATGTCCCAGCAATAGCCCATAAGGTACACCAAAAACACACTTCCGTGGGTTTAGAGCGATACAAAATTGTCTGCAGCTCTCAAAGAATTTTTTAAAAATGATCAACTGCCTTTCTCTCACGGTGGCGTCCCCTAAGTCATCAATAAACACCTTCAACTCTTCAGGGGATATGTCACCGAATGTCTTATCTCTTGTTTGTTGCCACCAACCAGGCGCATTGCATAAACCAAAGGCCATCACATGGTACACAAAAGTACCAAAGACAGTAATAAAAGTTGTTTTCAACTTGTCCTCTTCTGCAATTGCCATCTGGTTATATACTACAAAGCAATCCATAAACAAATATATCTCCCTACCCGCTAATTGATCCAAAATCTGGTCAATAAATGGCAACGGTAGTAGTACTTAATTGTTTGCTTATTCGGCTCTCTAAAATCCACACATAATCGGATTTGATTATTTTTCTTCTTCCTGATAACAACTAGTGAACACCATTCCGTGTGTTGCACAGGGAAGATCAAACCAGCTTTCCTTAGCTTTTGTAACTCTTCGAACAGCCCGTCCCTCAGTTCGAAAGGCATACGCCTTACTTTCTGATGCACAGGACGACTGCCCTCTTTTGCAGAAATATTATGAACAGCCAGGCTGGGAGGAATGCCTCTCAGCTCATCATAACTCCAGGCAAAGATATCGCGGAACTCTTGAATCAAGGACACATAGTCCTCCCTTTCTGCTGAGCTGAGCATAGAACCTAATTTAATTGGCAGTGAATCATTTGGCGTGCCAAGGTCTAGCTCGATAACATCTGCATCTCTTATACGATCTTGGGCCTCTATCGGCTCAATCAAAGTGATCTGATAGATGTCTTCCGTGGTGGATCCCTCTTTGGACTCATCACTCGATGATGTCTCACTGACAGATAAATCCTCTAGTGTCTCCAATTCTGTAGAAGATAGAGGAGCTCTCTCACTCTGCGAGGACTCAGGATAGGCATTAATCACCACGCGCTGAGCACCTCTGCCAAATATCAGCCGACCAGCGCGTATATCCACTTGGCAGTCCACTTGCAAGATCTAAGGTCGTCCAAGTAATACTTGGTAACTTGGACGCCTTGCAAAACGAATCACCATAAAGTCCAACAGGCATTCTACATTTGCAAAAGTGACATGGACCTTAGTAATGCAGCTTTCCGGCTGTCTCAAACTATCATCCGCCATTCTGAGAATTGTGGAGGTATCTTTTTGAATCGCAAGACCCAACCTTTCCATCAGTTTAGAACTCATAATGTTAACATATGATCATGTGTCGACAATTGCATAATCTACTAATATCTCATCGACATAGGCTGCAACCCTTTGGCAATGCTTCTCAACATGCTCGAACCAGTCATCACCAACTCGCGCAATACCCAAAGGTTCCACGATACACCTGGTACGCAGGATCTTTCTAAATTCCTTGCGTACTCCTGGAGAAAGCTTAATAAGCTAGAAAAGGTTCACATCCGGCTTAACTTCACAAAGAGAGCTCGCCAAATCGAATTCAAGATAGTTCAATAGAGTTCGCTTTTCACGCCAAACCATCCGCTCTTTAGGTCGTTGAACGGGCTTTATTGCCTCTTTTTTAACTTTCACCTTCTTCCTCAGTGGTTCCTTATCCTTCTTAACATCAGCTTTACTCTCCACGGGCTTCAGAGGTCCCCCTTCCATTGCAGGATCTAGAATTTGCGTTCCTTTGTCGCCCTGTTTAGGGTTTCCGTCGATAGGCTTATCCTTGTCGGCCTCTCTACCCTTTTGACCTCTTGTAAGGATAGCTCGCAGATTAGAGGTTTCAGTGTCATTAACACGCATAGCCTCAATCAAACTAACCCCACTACCACTAGGCAGCTCCTCCAATGTAGTCTTTGGTCGTTGGAGTATTTATTTAGGTCCGCCCGTCTTCTCGCTGGGAATCATTTCGTTACGCATGATGATTAACAGGCCCTGGTTGCCGGACTATCTCGTTGGAGGGAACTAATCTTACTCCAGCAAGTAGCTGCTAAATGGCCGGATTTTCCACAAATGTCGCACTTGACATTTGGGCAATTTTGTGGATAATGTTGCCCACCACACCATTTGCAGCTAAACCTCGAAGGTGCACCCTCATCTGGGTATCTACTTCCTATCAAATTTTGTTGTTTTTTAAGAAAGTTGACATCAACGGCTATTTGTCAATATTTCTCCGTAATCATGTTGATATAATGCTTCATCATGTCCTTAACCTCGCCAAGAACATTGGAAGCGCTCGACTCGTAGCCTTGATCATTACCCTGTCGTTCCATTGGCCTAACAATTTGATTAGGCACTGGTTGGTGAACCACATGCATGGTATTAGGATTAACTGCCTGGCCTCCACCATTTGGAGCCATTTGACTACCCGTAGGCATCGACATGCTAGGGGGAGCTGGTAATAAAGGCACATTCTGCATCATGTTCCCTCTCCCATTAGGATTAGCCATTTCTATCCCTTGGCTACCACTGCCATTCGCTATCGCCATAGTATTTCGCAATGCTAGACCCATATTCGAATTGCCTCGAGAGGCATAGGCTGCTTGTAGTTGAGAATCCACTTCTTGTGCTCGTGTAATGGCAGTATCTATATCCCCCAAAGGGACACTACTCAACTGCAACTGGATATTAAAGTCCAAGCCATGTAGAAAATATTGCAATTGGGCAGCTGCGGGGATAGGAATAGAGTTGTCCAACTTACGGAAAACCTCTTTTAATTTTTTTCGCATAAGCACGAATATCCTTGTGTGGTTCTTGGCAGGTCATGTTGATTACACGCAACCAATATTACCCACCCCTTTCAAGGGAAAAATCCCTTCAAAAAGCTCCATAAAATGAATCAATATTCAATATGGTTCCGGCTTCTAAACCACGATACCATATGGCAGTTCTTCCTTTGAGAGTCATATTGAAGAACATAATTAAATGTCCTTCTTCTTGGATGCGACAGTTAAACATCAGCTTTTGAAACTCCCTGATGTGGAGTTCTGCATCTTCCTCAACTAGTCCACTAAAAATGAGTAGCGGGTAACCTAGAGCCTCAAATCCGTCGTTCCTGCAGGGATTGCAATGGGCTGCGCCATGACGGAAATTGGATTGGCACTAGGAATAGGGGATGGTGAGGTTACACCTCCCGCACTTAATGTAGACTGCCTTACGGAAGAAAGGGAAGCACTAGAGCTTCCACCTTCTCCTAACTTACTGCTTGTGGCACCAAGACCACTAGATCCACTCCCTCATAAGGGTTCAGCACTGCTACGCTTAGGGGAATACCTCCTAAGAATTTTAGCACGTCCCCTAGCTCTTTAGTCTCTCTCTTGCTTTTGGATTTCTGCTAGACGATGCTTATCGATGAATAATGGATCAATCTCAGTATCCTTCGGTATAAACTACTAACTGGTCCCTAGACAACCAGGATTCGAGGACCGTCACTTCTAAGTGGCTCCCGGCACACGCACCACTGTGATGGGACCTGAAACGGGTCGGCACTGGCTCATGCACTAGCCGGACCTCTATCATGTGCTCAACAACCCCACGGCCTTGCAGCCAGGAGCGTGGATGACACATACATCATCTTCCTAAATATCTTGCGTTTGTATCACGTCTCTAGTCCAACTCTTACCCAATTAACACTCCTCAGAGGGAGTCCCAGCACATTGCCAAATAGCACGAAGTACAAACATAGGAGGTCCTCCAACGGCTGAGTGTCGCTACCTCACTACAACTCTCCTACACCTTGGGGATTGGCCCCTCGATGCGTCGCTAAACATATATAACACAATATCACACATATTTCTCTCAAGGTACCAATTGATCGTATCCAGGAATGTACCATTTTTCTCACTTTCTTTTCCTTAGGACCCAATGCCTAGCCTACAGCTTTGAATATCCTGTCTCACTCAACGTTGGTCATGTTTCTCTAGAAAGCAATTGCCATGCATCCACGAGGTATTGTATAAAAACTCATAAAAAGCCATAAAAACTCAATAAAACATAAAGGTAGGGCTAAATTGAGGCTAAACCTCATACTTCAGACCCCCCCATACATCCACAAACATGAACCTTATTTTTCCTTAATTTTCGACACTCAAAATCTATTTTTCCTATTTTTCTTGTATTTTTTTGCAATATTTAATAACTAAAAATACAAAAGTAGTTGTGGGTTGTGGCCCTTAGGTTTATTTGTAGAAAAATCACAAATTTAGTTGGTGTGTCTTACTATAATTTCCATTGATATATCAAAAACACCCAATTTCCCCATATTTCCCGTGTTTGATGGGTTTTACACTACTAATTTCATCCACAAACACTTATGATTTTCTGATTTTCTGATTTCAAACAGTTGGAAGACATTATAAACAACATTATAATGCATAATCATCTCATGGGAACAAGTATTCACGAAGCAAATTCCATAAAACATTAATTTCCTTTGTAAAAATGAGATTACCGTTCTTTGCGGGTTGCGGGTTTTTATTTGCCATATCTCGAGACTGATTTCCAGCCACCATTAATGCTCATGACAGTCCACAATCAGCAATCTTCCTTCTTCTTGCACTACGGAGCAATCCGGTCTTCATTGGACAAGCATCTCTCATCCATCCTTCTTCTTCTTCACCACATGAATCTGCCCTTAGAGGAGAGAGAGGGAGGAGAGAGAAATACTAAAATCAGAATTCTTCACAGAGACCACCATTTCTCGGGCGAGAGGTGGCGATATGATCAACAGGGAGAAGGTAGACAAGGGCAATGATCATTTGCATGGGTTGTTTGCAGCCTGCATGTTGCCTCCTCCCATCCCATGATGCAAATTTCAAGCGTAGTCTGGCGTCGTTTTCTTCCTCTCCCTCCCACCACAATTTGTTGCTAAGTCAAAAATTGGCATAAAATGCCCCCTAGGCCCCAAAGGTCACCACTCCTTTTGCCAAACTCATGTCCACCTTTGCAAATCTTGCCCACTTTGTGGCCATTTTCTCGTTCGGACTCCGAATTGAGCTCTGAAAAATCCTGGGCATCCGGCTCGGCATCCCGCATTGGCCAATAACTCTTGTCAACTTGCACGACAGTCTGAAAAATTATGAAAAATCAACGAGTGTCGCTCGGGCACCTTTAAAGTACTTTGGCGCTTAAAATCGTCCTAGATCGAGCCGCTGCCTTCGACGTTGAATATTTTTCCCTTGATAGTGATAATTTTTAGCTATTTTTAAGCACTTCTCGGCACCAAAATTTTGCTCTCACTTGAGTTATTCCTTTAGCTCAATTGCTTTTGATATGGACATTTTATAAGGTCTCTTTGCAATTGGTGCAGCTCCAGGTACTAACCTAATCTCATGATCCACTTCTCTTTGAGGCGGAAGTTTAGTCAACTCTTCACGGAATACGTCCGCGTATTCCTTTAGCCAAGAAGGTCCTTCATGAGACTCTTTCTTTTGATCTAATTTGTTGAGTTTGATCAAGTAAACAAGTAATCCTTTTCTGACTCCTTTTATGATCCGAGATACTTTGGCCAATTGGATTCTTGGCACTCTTGCCTCACCTTGAGTTGTGACTAATTCCCTTTTAGAGTTTCGAAAGGAAACTTGACCCTTTCCACAGTGAATGTGGGCATCGTTAGGCTTAAGCCAATCCATTCCGAGTAGACACTCATGGATACCTAAATTCATGACTCTGAATTTAACCGAAGTCTTCTTTCCTCCCAGAAAGAATTCCACCTTAGCAGTTTGCACGGTGCAAGTAACCTCACGACCATTTGCCAATTCCACAAATAGGGTAGGTGCTTCTATTGTGGTTATTTCTAATATTTTTGCACATGCTGGTGACATAAAGGAATGTGTACTGCCACAATCAATCAAGGTCTTGAAACCTTTACCTTGATAGTCCAACGGTGTCTGAATCACCAAGAACTGGCGATTCGGCCATTTCTTGTGTAAAGCGGCATGGACTGTTGCTCTTTCCAATTCCACTTCCATGGTCGGATCTTCTTCTTCTCCTTCGCACATTTGCCTATTGGCAATGCAGGTGGTTCTTCCTCTTCCTCGGGTAGCGGCTCCTTGCATGTTCCTTGAAAAGGCACTTGGCGATGTCCTCCACCAAGCTTGGAACATTGCCTCTTGAAGTGACCGGGTTCGTCGCAGTGAAAACAACGAAGGTTTCGGCCATTACTTTGAGTAGGAACAAAGTTATTGACGTTATTCATCCTTGCTTTCTTTCTTTTTCCCTGATTATGACCTTCAACTCTCTTCATTTGAGGTCTGAATACTCCTCTGTTCGGGTCATTATAAGACCAAATTTTGTTACCCCTTGGTCTAGCTTGCACCTCCTGAATTATAGGCACCGCTCGAATGAGTGCATCCCGAAGATATGATGGACGCATAGATTCGAGACGGGTATTTACTAGTGAATTAAAACCCGCACAAAATTTGGACGCCTGCTGTGTCATGTCCATCTGTGGCGCATACTTTAAAAGTGAGACGAATTTAGAGCAGTATGCGTCAAGAGTGAGTCCTAGCTGTTTTAGCTCCTAGAACTCATTCATCTTCTGAGTGCGATATGTAGGTGGCAAGTATCTTCCCTGCATGGCTTTCTTCAGCTTCTCCCAGGTAACGGATCCCTCTGCGATCCCTTGATCCCTGCACCATTGCTTCCACCAAAGTCTGGCTTCGCTGGTGAGTCTTAACTTGGTGAGCATAGCCTCATTGGTGGGTGTAGTACCGGCTGCTTCGAAGAAATCTTCCATGGATTCAATCCAAATTTCAGCATCAGCTTGGACGAATCTGCCTCTCCTGTCAAACTGGGGTGGCTTAATCTGCTTAAGAAGGAACTTCTTCTCCTGGATTATAGCAGTACTTGATGTAGGAGGCAAATTAGGAACCTGTACCTGGGGTTGTACCTGAATAAAGGTTTTCTTAACGTTATTATACGATAATCGACGTTAGCTTATATAACATCTTTAATTCAGCTATCTTGTAAACAATGTAGCTACTTAACTTTTTATCAACTCTTATGCACAGCCAGACATTGATAAAAGAAGTCTTTATTTGTATTTATATGGGCATAGCCCTTTCAAATACAACGTTTCATGCAATGATAAGCCAATTGTTACATTTACTTTGGGGAGAACAACGTTGTATTGCATTTATCGACAGGAACTGTGTAATAGTAAGGTTTTGGGTCATGGATCTTCAGGAATCGATAAGTCATTGGAAGTTTAGGATATCCTTTCCGTTGGAATCCATACTTCTCATGGCGGCCGAACACTTTAATCCTGTCGGCGGGGATTACACGGATGACTTCCTCATATACAAATGAGTTCATCTCAATCCTCCGACCTCGAATATGTAAAGTTGAATTTACGTGAGCTTTCATGAAAACGAACAGCTTCACTACTTTCAGGTCTTCCAACCACTTGATCCTCTTTAGGTTGGTCTGTAGATAAGCAAACCGGTGGGCGGCTATATAGTAGATTCATGAAGCACCCGTCTATCTTCGTTCCATGTACAAAGGTGATGGATTATAGATCTGCTTCCGGATGTTCATCATCCCAATCCTTTGTCTATAAAGCAGAGAATGCATTGCAGTCATAAACATGAATCGAAATACCAAAAACTTGTTCCACGCTTCGTAATTCTGCAAGACAGCATTGAAGGTAAGAAAATGTTTGGACAACAACAATTGCTTTACTTCATTTCATTGAGATTTCATAAAAAACAATTCCGTTTGTTGGTGGGCTCTAATACCAACTGTAACGTGTCCACTAGTATCATCCAAGACACGTCTTAGCAGTCCATCGAAAAGGATGTCTAGAAAGCTCCGCCCAACACTCCCATGGAATGTTACGGGATTTGCGATCTAGGGCTTTCCGCATCTGCCACGTAGCGGAAGTATTCCGGCCGTTCCCACTTAGGATCGACTTGAATTAGGGTTTTCCTGATTGCTCATTTCCTATCAGTAACTAGGGTTAGACCCAAGTGAACTACTTTACGCAGAAACGCCAGGTCTAAAGCGGATTCACGTTGCACTTGGTTCAAGGAGAATGGAAAATGAGAGGGATGGAAAGCTCAACCTCTCTGCCATAAGGCATAGTCCCATTCCATTCCCCTAAAACAGCGTAAATCAGGTAAGACATAACTCTACGTCAATGCTTTTGTTGTTCTATCCTTTGACAATCATCCCGCTGTTCTTCGAGATTTGAGAAAAGTTCCCAGTCAACCAGGACCACCCATCCGCAGGACGGACCCATGGCCCATCCTCTGCACTTTCCTCGGGTTGTTTTAATTATGTAATTAACTAACACATTAGTTGGACATGTAATAATCAGCTTCTTTAATTAACCCGTTAAGCACTGGTTCCTTCACGTAATCTTATCACTTGACATAGAAAAACAATCTTAGACAAGTTCTTTATTAACAGATCATCATATTTATCTTTGAAATACAAAAGTTCTTCCCGTAGGCTTATCCACAATCCGCCGGAAGGCTATCCAGCAATCCACAGGGATCACTATTTCAAGTTTCCACTCGTAGACTAGTATGCGGACCTCGAGATCCAATTCCACGTCACGTTAGCCTCTTGTGCAGGACCCGAAAGGCGAGGGATTTATGGCCAGAGCCCCCCCCTAGCACCCAAGCGTTCTCCTGCTCCAAGTAGCGCTCAACGGAGAGACCTCTCGTAGCGGGTTCGGTCCACGTTCTCGGTGCGGTCAACAACCCCCTTGGTTAGGGTCAGGCAGGCAGTCGGGGGTAACTGAAGATGCCACTCCCTTCAGGCCTTCAACCTGAAGTATAGATACTTATTTATTTTGTAATTCATTGGTCAAACAAGTCAAACAGTGCTCTAAAATCTCTAGCAAGCACAAACATTTCCATTGATCGATTTTGTTGTTTGGCAAATTGCTAAGGAAGGAATGTTTCCTTTCGAATGCATCCAACACTCGATCCGGGGTGTCTTGCAACTTGGCAAGATCCCTTATATTCTGGGTTAGGGCGTACCCTATTAACCCAACTTGGTCAAACCCTAAAGCTCATTGGATACTTCAGTTTCCGATTTTTTAACCTTCCTTACTTAGAAGGATATTAAAGTATACATCTTCTTGCAAGATAACTTGCGTAAGGATCCACCATCCTTGTTGCAGGAATTTAGCCTTTCTTCTTGTGAATCAATCACAAGACCATATGACTTCATACTTGCCACGCAAGTCCTGCATCGTACTATGCGATAATGGAGTTACGAAACAATCCATTTCAGTTTTTTAAAGCTGAAGTTTGTCAGACCTAGGGTTTCCTAGCTTTATTATTTTCTTTTAAGAAACTCAGGGACAAACCCTAGTTCTTTTTTTCGGTTACAATTTACTGACCCTATATTCAGGGAATGTGGACAAGTATCTAAGGTGTAGACGTTTGTTGGAATTTTAATTCATTCCCAACGAATGTTTCGCAACATTTTAATTTGGTTAACTCTAGAAGGTAATTTCGAGATTTCTTCCGTATGATTTGTTATCTACGTGTCAATTGACTTTCCAATCTTATACTTCATCGATTTGAGGTTAGGTTAAATCCAACTTATCTTCCCTTTCCTTTGCGAACAAACTCATGCTAAATAAGCAATCTTTCCCTTGCTAAGTTATGCAGTTAGCAATGATAACTTCCTAGAGTTTAAGCATCGCAAGAATCCTTTCATGATTTGCACTTTCCATGATGATTTATTGTAAAAAGGAATAGGGGTTAATAGTGCAAGATGCAGTTTTATACCTTCTAGGCTTAACCGAAGTATACTACTTTAGTGGGTAAATAATCTTGCTCATAATTCGTTTCAATGCATAATGCTATTTGAAAAAACTCTGTTTATACTTTATTTATTTTTCATGTTCCATTAAACTAAATTCCTTCGTCATGAATAACTAGGACAAAATAAATATTATCCCTAACAATTCATCTTGCACGATTGAATTACAACCGATATAAAATTAAGAGGAAAAACCTGGGTTTGGGGTGAGATATCCACATGGACATCGGGAGATGACCCTCCCGCAGCTACTCCTTGGACTTTCTTAGGAGGCATCACAGTTGTAGTCCTTCGAACGTGGAAGCAGCTTTACACTCCTTTTCAGAATTCCACCATCACTCCCTTGCACGTCAATACTCTTCTTCTCTTTTTCGAGTAGGGAAGAAACCAAGTCCCAAGGGTATTTTGGAAAGGCAAGGAACCGTTAAGGGTTTAACCACGAGGAGGGGGTAATAAGACCTTTAAGGCCTTAATTCTTTTGGGAGGGAAATGCTTACAAAGCCCAAGAAAAAGGCCGTATAGGGTTTTACACATGGGGGGGGGGGGGGGGAGTAACAAGCCCACAAGAAAGGGCTTAAGGGTTAAATGCATGGGAAGAAAGGTTTACATTACAGGGGTTCCAACACCCATGGGATGAGGAGGCTTAAAACACGGGGGGGGGGGGGGGGGGGGGGGGGGGGGGAGGGGTGTGTGTGTGTGGTTCAAAAAGGCATAAGAAGGAGCCTTGGGAGATTTTTGGATACGGGAGTGAAGGGTATAGGAAGGGGGGTCTTGGAGGGATTTTAGGACATGAGGGAGGGGTGTGTGGAAGAAAAAAAAAACCTTAGGGGTTTTAAAACCCAGGGAAAAAGATGAAGGGCAACACAAGGGCGCGAAGGGAACACAAGGGGGATGAAAAGGGACTTAGTAGGATTTAAAAACCCAAGGGGGGGGGTGTTAAAAGGGGACACGAGGAGGGGTGAAAGGGGGCTTAATTAGCCCCCCCTTACGAAGCTTCTTTTAAGAAGCTTCTATGCTTCACGTGGCACGGGGGGGGGGGGGGGGGGGGACATTTCAATGCTGCGTTGGCGACAGGCATGCAGCGCTGCAAATCGGGTTTTGTGGCTGTAGGCGGCGGCACTCTCAGCGATACGCCTCTTCCTCCTCACTTCAGCTCCTCCTCGTCGAGTTTGGGCAGCATCCTCCTCCTTCCTTCCTTCCCCTCCCCCTTAGTTGGGGGGGTTTTTATAGGGAGAGGGAAGGAATTCCTCCCTCCCCTCGTGTCGCCTTGTATGGTACTTCTGCCTGCAAGCTCCCACCGAGGAGCTTCCGACTCCTTTCTATTCCCCTCCCCTTCCAGCACAATAGTCGGCTGGGGAGGGGAAAAAAATAATAATTTGCATTATCCTCAAAAAAATGCTACCTCATTATCCCTATTACTTAAAAGGGGGTTCGTGTGTGAATTTCAATTTTTGATATATTACAACAACAAAATGTCTAATGCTTGCATAGCAAGCTACATATGGTGTAAGAAATGTGAGTACTATAAGATCTATTATATAACACTTATTGTTGCATGCACTTGGCCAGCACATATGGAGCTCACTCTTTAAGAAGCATCTATGCTTCACGTGGCACCGGGGGGGGGGGGGGGGGGGGGGCATTTCAATGCCGCGCTGGCGACAGGCAGGCAGCGCTGCAAATCAGGTTTTGTGGCTGTAGGCGGTGGCACTCTCAGCGATGCACCTCTTCCTCCTCACTTCAGCTCCTCCTCATCAAGTCTGGGCAGCATCCTCCTCCTTCCTTCCTTCCCCTCCCCCTTGGTTGGGGGGTTTTTATAGGGAGAGGGAAGGAATTCCTCCCTCCCCTCGTGTCGCCTTGTATGGTACTTCCACCTGCAAGCTCCCACCGAGGAGCTTCCGACTCCTTTCTATTCCCCTCCCCTTCCAGCACAACAGTCGGCTGGGGAGGGGAAAAAAAAAGTAATTTGCATTATCCTCAAAAAAATGCTACCTCATTATCCCTATTACTTAAAAGGGGGTTCGTGTGTGAATTTCAATTTTTGATATATTACAACAACAAAATGTCTAATGCTTGCATAGCAAGCTACATATGGTGTAAGAAATGTGAGTACTATAAAATCTATTATATAACACTTACTGTTGCATGCACTTGGCCAGCACATGTGGAGCTCACTCTTTAAGAAGCATGTTGAGTTGTGAAATGACTGTATTTTTAGTTGTTTTTTGTTGATTTTTGGATGGTTTTTGGTTGATATGAGTGTATGTTGATTGAATTTTTTTGACTTGGAAGCTTTCAAGAATGGTTTTTATGACTTGGAAGTTTTGATTGAGATTTGATGTTTTGATAGGTTCTAAGATGAGTTTGTTTAGTTCTATTAGGTTTGTTTTGTCTCTATTTTAATCACTATTTTTTTGTTTTTTTTTTTTGAGGTTAGTATTGTGAATAAGTCTTTTTGGGAATGATTCAGAGTATTTTGTATGGTTTTGAATGGTTTGAAGTGATTGTGGTTAGAGCCATATGGTTAATTTTATGCTTTTTGTTGACCCTCTATTGAGCTTCTGTAGAGCTTCTATCTTTGCTATGTTTTTGTTCACTTTGCTCTATGAATATTGTGTGGGATAGATATTTATCTTGGGAAGAAAATAATACAAGCTCAAAATAGCTTAAATAATTGAAAGAAGTAGCTAAAGAAGACTTGAAGTAAAGACTGTAGTGACATTCACAATAGTGAGTTTTCAAGGGACACTGTAGTAGCTCAAGTGACTCTTCATATTAGATATACCTCTTGAGAGGGGTATCTATGACAAAGAGAGGGTTATTGAGGATTATTTATTATAATTCCAATGTACTATTGAGTGAGGATATGTATGAGAGAGATCAAGTATGAGAGATAGTCATTTCTATGCTGAAAAAGATTTCATCTATATGAGAGATTGAGAGAAGACTATGAAGACATTGAAGATGGATACTATGTGATGAAATTCCATCAAAGTGGAGATTATTTTTTGTTTTTTTTTGGTTCTTTGATGGATTCCAAGAATAATATGAAGAATGTGATCAATTTTGTTAAAGATAAAGCCATGAAAGATTCTTTATATGATGCGTGTGAAGATTTGTTGTGCATGGTGTTCTTTTTCCTATTGTGGTTACATAAATGATGAAAAAAAGTTTACTGAAGAATACAATATATATTTTATTATAGTAAGATCCCTTTTTCCTTGCTGTTCTCTCAAGAGCTCCAAAGAAACTACTATGGGGCATAAAAATCTCCTCCTGAAGATATGTAAGTGGTACATTCTATAAGAGGAAGCCTTCCAAGACACCACTTGTGTCAATAGCACTTTCTAAAAACTATCTTATAGTATATCAAAAGCCCTCCATAAAGAAGGTTTGCTCCTATAACAATGTTTCAGCTTTGTCCATTTGTGAAAGCCTTTGTAGAAGTTTATGGGAATAAAGGGGTAGGGTGTGCTATCTTATCATTACGAAGAGACTAAGCAACAGGGGCTACAATAGTGGGAGGTAGGAACAAAAGGGTAAAATGCTAGCCACACATCATCCACAAGGACAATGGAACTATGGTGGTCCTCAAAAGAATGAATTTTAATACCTTCAGAACTGAATATCTTCCCCCTTTTCAATGGAATGAAAGTTAAATTCAGAGACATGGAGAAGAAGAAAGTAGAATACATATTGGCAAGAGAGTCTTCCAAAGACTAAAGCCCTTCTTATTCTATTATATTGAGTATAGACAAATTATGTGGAGCTAACTCCCTAATGAATGATGCGATCAAGAGGCAAGCACTAGAATAAGTCTAAAGGTACGTAAGAAGAGAGAATGAGAAAATCAGATTGAGAATAAACTAGTAGTAGATGTCTCCTTTAACACCCTTGAGACACTCTTTGCATAAGTCCCAATGGCGAGTCAAGGTCTCCTTTCTAGCGAGATCCATCCTAGAAATATTGACAGGCAAGCAAATGTAGTCTCGATTGCCAATCTTTAAGGGAGAGTATAATGAAGACCCTAATTTTCATGTAGCTAAGTTCATGGTAGCATGTATAGCCAAAAATGCCAAAAACCCCAAGCATTGGTTGGCAATATTTCCCACTACTTTGCAAAATGTAATGAATCTACCTCTATTGAAGTCTTAACACAATACTAGTGAGTTTGCTGATTCCCATTTTTTGAATACTAAAAAGGTGGCACCCGGATAACATGCCCATAAGTTTCTCAAAACCATATGATGTGACCTATCATTGGAAACTGCTTGAAAAATGGAATCTATTGAGCTATAGAGCGCTCGATTTGGAGTTATAGTATTCAAGTTATGACAAATCCAAAGATTTGATCACGTGTCCCAAACTTATGGAAAATTCCCATATTTACCAATATGGTGCTTCTTAACATACTCATCCAATGAAGTTACAAATGATACATCAAGATACATTAGAGTAAGAAGCTATCAAATACATCTTTCCCAAGAAAACATAGGCGCAGTCCCTAATAATAGGCACTATAAGCCAACTCGCAAAAGAAGAAAAGTCCTTTGTAGATGGGTGAATATCTCCTACTTGAACTAGAAATAAAATTTGAAATTACCTCCGACAGTGAGATAGAGGCATGGATGTACTACTCCCCCTATTACATGGCCACAATAGAGGCAGAGACAAAACCAGAGATTAAGATAGACATAAAAGCAAAACCAGAGTCAGAAGCAGAAGCAAAAGATACAATAATAAAGAGTTTTTTTCTCGTACAAAGCCTGACAGAGCCAGATCTAGTGTTTGAAAAAGATGATGATGAAAGTGAAGATGAAGCAAACGTCATAAAGGAAGCATTTTAACCAGAGGAGGATACTAATAAAGAGAAACTCCCAAAAGATTTGGAAGTTAAAGCTCCCATGCTATTAGATAGAATGACTCTAGTACCCTTTTGGACTGGTTAATGAGTCACAACATATACAAAACTTTCATAAGAAATGGACTAAGTAGAATAAGCCCCTTTAGTAGTGGACCTTGTTGCCATGATTTTCCCTTCTCAAGAAAGAACAATTACAATGCACTTTGCCAATAAATACTAGTCCTACAAATAGAACTCAGATGGTTACAATTATGTAATGCTCTTGGAGGCATCCTCGGAAGACAAGTCCTTGAGTCAAGAAATAAGTAACTCTCCCATAAAATTCAAAACAAATATGATATTATTTCAACATCTCAACAAAGAGTCAACCGAGTCCCCATGGAAGAAGTTGCTTCTAGTGGAGTATCAAATGAGGAGTTTACTCCCTTGAAGGAGTCAAATCTATATCAAGAGGCATTCTGTGGGACCGTATCTATGATGTGGAAGATGAAAATCAATTAAATTTTGTGGACATAGATGGCATTGAATGTCACCTAAAGGTGAGTATCAGTCTTCCAAAAGAGGAGCTCTCAGTCGTGCATTACCTACCACTAAAGGAGAACTTGGACATGTTTACATAGTCATATAAAGATCTGAAGGGGATTAATCCTAGGTGTGTCAACATCACATCAACCTTGATCTTAATGCCAAACCAATGAGACAAACATAGAGACATATGAATCCAAATTACTAAGCCCTAGCACTACAAGATATAGGCCTTATACCAATGTTAAAGGCAACGAAAATGTAAATAACAAAATTTGCCCCCATCATCGCAAAAAGTTTCGTTATTGGCGACAACATAGAACAGTCGGTATTAGCGTCAGTATGAGTGTCGTTATTTGCGTCGGTATCAGCGTCATAAATCCGATGATGATACGGATGCAAATAACGGCGCTGATACCGACGCTCCTGTGACGCTTATAACAATGCCAATAACGACGTGTGCAGTAAATTTGCAACCCTAATAGTGACAGTAACAGGGAAAGAAAAAAATTTGTAGCAGGGCAGTAAGCTGTCCTACCACATATCGCCCTATCTGCTTTATTTAGGCCATACAAAATAGTTCCTACACTGTGTACAATGCTCGCGTAAACAAAAACAAAGTATACTAAAATCATAACACTAATACATGAAATAAATACATGATCGCATAATGAAAGCGACTGGTACAATCATGACAATATATCACTACTACATAGAAAATGTCTACACAGATTAGGCGACCAAAAAAGAAAGGTGTGTGAGCTCCAGGGATCCAAGGGCAAGCTACATATTCTCGCCATCCGAAAGCTCGTCCCGCCACAAAGAAGCATCAAACGGACTTTGCAAAAAAAGAAACAACACATCAGTCCACCAAACAATAATGCATTCTAATTAAACATGGTAACTACGGACAAGAAATATGAGTGACTTACAGGGCCGCCACGTCTATACAATCAATCGATCAGTGCAGTGAGACCGTGCCTCTCTGCATATCAAGTCTCAAGGTCGGTCGAATCGCGATTTGTAATGGAGTGCTACAAAGAAAACAAAATACTAACGGTTAGAAACATGATTGTCAGTACAAATGATATTGCAAAATAATAAGCAAGCAAAACAAAAGAAAAACTTACAAAGTCCTCTAAATATGTCCTGTGGCCACCACTCCCAAGATGATGGACCACTCCGGCCTCTAGTCGTGCCCTCGCCACCTCGCGTTGCTGACTTCAACATCCTGGAGAATCTGTAGCTTCCTCCCTCAGTTAGCACCAGTCGTCCGCATCTAGCCACTCGGGCTTTGCAACCCCTCTTGAGTGCCTTGCATGTGTTCGATCGTCTGTGTGATATATTTCCATGCATGCAGTCCATCATCCAGCCCGTAGATCCAACCCATAGAAAATCTATCTGCTGCAGCGGTGGCTGGAACCGAAAACTCCTCATGAAAGGATGCTACTACGTAGTCATTGCTCCCCTCCGGTATGTTTTTCCAATGATCTAAGATGTTGTGCTGAAAAACTTGTTGACACAACTCTCTCAAGCGAGACATCACCTTCCTCCCCTCATCATTCATGATGTTGGCCCCTGGCCTATCATTGACAAGATAGGCATATCCTCCTGGGATATGCCTAAGATGAGTTCTCTTCCACCTACGTCCACTCTCTTCGGCATATCTAAGAGACCCCTATGCATCCGATGTACCGACCGGGGTAATATCTATCAGAGTGAAACCCATAGGGGTGCCACCTACAGACGGTTGAGCAAAAGCTAGAGTAACTGGAGTAGACATCCCCACAGGTGTGACAAATCTTGGAGGTGACACAACTCCAGTAGAATGACGAGACGGAGACACCGCATCCGTGCCTCCACAGAATCCACCCGAGCCATGCTCCCTGGAACCGCCACAAGAGTGAGATGTCGCACCTGTATCCCATGCCGATTGCGGGCTCACTGCCTTCGTATCTCTACAGCATCCCCCTGACCCTGAAGCATTCCATCCCTCTAGCCCAAGTCTGGAGCGTCGACCTCATCTGCTTGAAGCTAAAGCATTTGATCACGCCGAAGTACATCTAGCAGAGCAGCCTGACGATGTCCGAGACAACTCTTAGTCTGCCATGTCTCTGAATCTCATGATCTGATCTGGAGACATGTGTGTGAATATATCTTGCAACTCCTCATTGCTCATCCCTCGACTCATCCTGAAAATGTCACCTAGACAGACAAAAAATGATGTTAGCATAATCAATTTAATTCATATAAAGCACGGTAATATAAATCCTAAAAAAATGATCTATTGTACCCTTATAAGCGATTAGTCAATGAATTGAGTAAGTGGATGCTCCAAGTATGAAATATCCTATGGTCCCATGTCAATCTCCTAATATAACTCCGCATACACTAGAAGGTCGATAGACATGCCACCACAAAAGGATGAGTTACTCCTGTATTTCCATCATTGTTAGCCAATGCTGGCTCCTCTACATGCTCCAAGCTTTCGGTGGCCTCCACCCCTTGCAATATCGACCCCTCTATTTGTATATTGTCCTCATCTATGCTTGGAACATCCCTTTGATCATATACTCTCGCACTTCAGGGAGCTGAAGGTATAACATACCACCATCAAGGTTGTCGGGGATTTGGATAGAAGATTACCTATTTACAAACACGTATAAGAGAGATTGAACTATTATGACATATACCATGTCGTAATATAATTAACAAACAAATGAGTTCATGCACCTGTTCACAATGGGTCGGCAACACAAATGTGTCATGCAAATCCGTCCATTTTTTTTTGGAATCTATTTCGAGAAATCTAGATGGACCTTGTCGAACTATTGCTCTAGCTCCTTCAAGTACCACTTTGAACCACTACACATCGAATAGTATCACGGAGAAGCTACAGTAATCCACCGTAACAATACTTTGCAAGTTCCCAAAATACTCCATCTCATCTATAATCGTGTTTGGATCTGTTGCTTGTTGCTGGCTCTCCTGCTGGAACCTTGCCATGATATCACAATCCATTGTGGAGTGCATTTTGTCAATACGCTCCACGCAAAAATTCCATCCGTGCGACCACGTTGCACTATATAATTTGTACTGTACATTGAAACATTCTAATTATTTGTTGCATATAAAATATAGATACGATAAATCCTAAACACCTCATCACCTTTGGACTACATTCCCTCTAGAATTCCTAGTCCTCCATTGAGACCTTTGCCCCTTCGCAAGACGCTGTGGTCAAAGCTCCATGCAGCCATCGCGTTGACATGAACCGCGGCATCTCCTCCATGCCTTGGGATATCGAATCGGTGCTTCCTCTCGATCTTACTTAGTGATCTGGTACTTGGTGAGCCATGTCTCCATAGAGGCATGATGCAACATACAAAAGTGATTCACCTTCTCCTCCATTGTAGCATCCATTCTTTTTTCTACCCCATTTCCAACCACCACATCTCCAGTCAGTCTATCATCATCCTTCAATGACCATAGCATTTTGTTGTCAGTCTATCATCATCCTTCAATGACCATAGCATTTTTTTGTATTAATCTGAAGATAAGTTAAGGAAGTATTTGATCTTGTTTTATCTTATCTTCATGTTTGTGCCCTAAATTACGTAAAGGAATCTGTGATTAAAGGGTTAATTAAGGAAGCTACTTTTATATGTCAAACATAATGTGACCAATAGGTCTATCCTATGGAAGGGTGGTGGATGTGACCAATGGGTCTATCCTACGAAAGAGTGGTCTCGGTTAGTCGAGAGCTTTTCTCAAAGGAAATGTTAACGAGAAATATTAGGAAAAGTCGAACGATGACCTTAGACAATGTTGGTTAGAACCTTGATTCATATTGTTTTAGGGGACCAGAATGGGACTATGCCCTAGGGAAGAGAGGTCAAGCGATATATCCCTCTCGTTTAGTGCGGTATGAGACTGCTTTGGCCCAGTTGTATCTACGCAAAGTGGAGAAGTTGTAGACCGATGCTAGAAGGCTGTTAGGAAGACCCGATTACAAGGAGCCCGGGCTTCAGGTCGATCCTAGTGGGAATGGCCGAATAAGTTCTGTTGTGAGGCACACTTGAGAGACCTTAGTTGGCAAACCTCATGTCATTCCTTGGGAGTACCGGGTGGTGTCTTCTAGATATATCTCTTGATGGATTGCTAAGACGTATCCCACAATTTGAGGAGCGGGCATGTTACACTATAGGCCACACACTCTAAGAAGTTGAGCGCAGACCGACTGGGCTCATGCCATCCATTACAAGACCGAGCCGAAGATTCCTTGGCTCTCAGGCAAAGCCTAGGAAGGTAGAGTCAATGTGGTTCCATGCACGTGAATCTGTTGATATTCATTGAACTCCATCTGTGGACCTATTTTGCGCATGTCACATTGTCAAGCTCACCATGCCGGACGTACGAAACATGTGGTTTATGCAAGGGATAAGTAAAAAGTATCTGAGAACTTTTTGAGGGATGGTTTGCCCTTGCAAGTCCTATCATTACTTGTGAGCACCACACTTTGGACATGTCTCCATAGTCTTGTATTCTCCTCGAAATAGTATGCAATCGTTGATGCATGCATGGATGTTGTAGTAGTCCATGCCAAACTTTCGTAAAACATATCGTGTATCATCACGAGACTCATGCATGGTATATTGCAAGTGGTAATATATGATATTTCAATAACCTGAAAAAAATCATAAAACATCTTGAAAAAGCACAAATGTTTTTAATAATAGTGCCAAAAAGAAATGAACAAAGCATATGTACAAGATACCTGAACAACTCAGTCACACTCGAATCGCTCCACCCGTATTTTGCTTGCACACTTAAGAGTGCACGCAGTGTCTTCAAGCAAGATACTCGGTACCCATCATATAATGGTATGGATGCTTTCTCTCTAAGCGGATTAGAAGTCTCGACATCCATGGGAATCAATGCATTGATCATTGCCTCCATCTCAGGCTCCAAGATTATAGGTAGGTTTGGAAGGCTGCTTGTCTCCTCTGGCATTGACGGTATAGATTGGATAGTGCCTTGCAAGTGGTGGATTGGCTCATGCATTTCTTAAATTGTTCTTCTCTCCTTCCATCTCTCTCTCTCTTTTTCTTTCTTAAATTGTTATCCTCTCCTTCCATCTGTCTCTCTTTTTCTATGTTACAACTATGGCCATGACGACTATGACCACGACCACGACCACAACCACAACCACGACTATGACTACGACTACGACTACAATGACCATGGCCACGACCACGACCACGACCATGACCACGACCAAGACCATGACTATGACAACCACAACCACGACCACGACCACAACCAGCAGGACCACGACCACCATGACCACGACTACGACTACGACTATGATCACAACCACGACCACGACCATGACCATGACAACCACGACCACGACTACGACCATGACCACGACCATAACCATGACAGATAGATGATCGATGGTTGTCAAGGGGTTTAGCTTTTATAGCCTGTAAAGGGGGTTAGGTTGGCATGACGGACCTACCATATGAGCCTCCACTAGGCGGCCAGGAATATTCTAGGACCCTTGGACCCCAAAATAGGGGCCCCTTTTAACTCCCTTATCTGGCAACTCGATGCAATGTACCTCAAGTTGCTACCAACATAACTACTCAGTCCAACCGAAAGATTAGACCCACAATGGTCACCTTTTTTCCATTCGATCATAATAGACCTCATCTAATATACAAGTCAAGACTCAACCAATGTCTGAGCTCACATTTTGCTTCTCCTCATAATGGGGGTCTTACAACTTTGAGCACCATGGATCATTGGTGGCACCTTATGAGGGTGGGGCATTGAGCATATCTAACACCGCCCCTCAATGTCCACCCATAGGTGAATTATCTCCTTGGCCCAATGCGGAGTCTGTGAAGATGAACTTGAAGTAGATCCTTCGTAAGTGCTTTGGTGAAGATATCTACTCCATTCTCCTCTGTTGGATAGTAGACCAGTTCCGTTATCCCATCGTCCATCAAATCATGCACATAGTGATAGTGGATCTCTATATGTTTGGTGCATGCATGAAACACTGGATTTTTGGCAATGGCCATGCAACTCTAATTGTCACATCTCAGCATAGTTGGTTCTTCATCCTGCACTCCCATATGCCATAAGATCCTTCTCAACCATACCACTTCACATGTAGCAAAACAAGCTGCCTTGTACTTTTCTTCGCTAGAAGACAATGCCACTATTGGCTGCTTCTTACTAATCCAATAGAAAATTCATGAACTCAAAGAGAAACAATAACCAGAAACTGACTTCCTGGAATCATTGTCTCGTGCCCTATCTGAGTCACAGTTCCCCACAAGAGAAGTTCTGGAACTGTATGTGATGCCATTATTGGTTGCTTGAGAAAATTCATGAACTCAAAGAGAAACAATAACCAGAAACTGACTTCCTAGAATCAATGTCTCCTGCCCTATCTAAGTCATAGTTCCCCACAAGAGAAGTTTTAGAACTGTATGTGATACCATAGTGAATAGTTTACTTCAAGTATCTGAACACCCCCATCCTAGCTTTCCAATGACTCTCATGAGGTTTGTTTGAGAACTTGCTTAAAAAACCAAGAGCAAAATTGATATCTAGTCTCGTATTACACAAGTAGATCAGCCGACTATCCTCCTATACCTCCCAATTTCTGCCACTACTGATGTATTCTCAACAGATAACTTTGCATTCACCTCCATAGGTGTAGCTATCTCCTTGCTCTCAGTCATGCCAAATGCCTTCAAGATCTCCCATGCGTACTTCTTCTTAGAGATGAAGATCTTTCCTGGCTCTTGCCAGACTTTAATTCCCAAACAATAGTGCAGCAAGTCCAAGTCTGTCATTTCAAACTCAGAATTCAAAGCCTTTCGAGTTTGGTTGATCATATCTTCATAGTCACCTGTAATAAGGTCGTTCACATATACGACAATCACTACAAACTTTTCACCATCCTTGTAAATATACAAGTTAGCATCTGAGGCACATCTTTTGAAGTTTAAGCTTAAAAAGAACTTATCTATCCACTGGTACCATGCTTTGGGGGCTTGTATCAGCCCATACAATGCCTTTTTCAACTTACACACTTTGTTCTCAGAATGGGGGGCCTCAAACTCTAGTGACTGAGCCACGTACACCTCCTCCTTGAGGTCGCCATTTAAGAATGCTAACTTAACATCCATTTGGTAAACTGGCCACTACTTGTGGGCCGACATTGCAAGCACTGTGCGAATAGTGGTCATTCTGGTAGTTGGGAAAAATGACTCTTGAAAATCAAACCCTTCAACCTATGAAAGTCCTTGTGCAACTAGTCTAGCTTTTTACTTTTCAAAGATACCATCAGCCTTGTACTTTACCTTCTAGAGCCACTTGGTGCCAATAACCTTCCGCTTTGTTGGCCAATCCACTAGCTCCCAAGTATCATTCTTCATTATGCTATCATACTTGGCTTGCATAGCTGCCTTCCATGCCGGATCTACAAGTGCTTCTTCTAAGTCAGTTGGCTCATTTACTTCTCTCATAATCTCAACCATCAAGGCCATATTGACTATGTGAGCAGAAGCCCCCCTTTGCTCCTCTATTTTGTGACACCTCCTTGGTCCGTCTGCTTTCTCCTCAATAAATGTGGGCATAGGATTATTGTGGTCACATAGAGCTTCTTCACCCAATGCGGCAATGGCTTTTCCAATGGGGTGATGTCAGGTTGGTGAACTTTTTCCTCAGATGACCAGTGGGTTGATGTCAGGTTGGTGAACTTTTTCCTCATCATCTGAAGATGATGCTTCCTCCTTCTTCAGGATAGGGACAACTCTCGCGACAAGTTTATAGTGGACTACTTCTTTGCTTGATGATAAAGTGGAAGAACTTGCATTCTCCTTCTCCACTGTATGTAGCTGTGCTCCTTGAATAGCACATCATGGCTCGCGATGATCTTCTTTTCCTCTTCGTCATATAATTTGTAAGCCTTTTGCTCATCACTATAACCCAAGAAGATACATTTTTTGCTTTTTGATTGTAACTTGTTTCTCTTCTCATCTGGAATATGTGCATAACATTCACATCCAAAAATTCGAAAGTGTGAGATAGATGGTTTCTTACCAGTGTAAGCCTCATGAGGTGTTTTTCCCTTGAGAGCCTTTGTGTAGATCCGATTTAAAATGTAGACTGTAATATTAATAGCTTCTTTAGCATGCATCTTGCCATCTCCAGAATGGTGTGATTCCTGCATTCCACAACACCGTTCTTCTGAGGTGTGTGAGGCATCATCAATTGACGCTTGATCCCTTTGCTCTTGCAAAAGTCTTCAAACTCCTTGGAGTTGAACTCTCCACCACCATCTGTTCTAAATTTCTTCACATTTTTCCATGTTTCATTCTCAACAAGTGTTAACCATTCTTTAAACTTACCAAAAGCTAGAGCCTTATCATGAAGGAAGTACACCCACATCTTCCTACTATAGTCATCGACAATCAACATAAAATAAGAAGATCCCCCCAAGGACCATGTAGGTATGTTTCCCCACAAATCAGCATGCACCAACTCTCGAGAAGCATGTGCTCTATTCTTGCTTTCTTGTGGAAATGAATTTCTTTGTTGCTTGCCCATCATACAAGCTTCACATGGTTCCTTCAATTCAGTCATTGCAGGATCTAGAATTTGTGTTCCTTTGTCGCCTTGTTTAGGGTTTCCGTCGATAGGCTTATCCTTGTCGGCCTCTCTACCCTTTTGCCCTCTTGTAAGGACAGCTCACAGATTAGAGGTTTCAGGGTCATTAACATGCACAGCCTCAATCAAACTAACCCCACTACCACTAGGCAGCTCCTCCACTGTAGTCTTTGGTCGTTGAAGTATTTGTTTAGCTCTGTCTTCTCGCTGGGAGTCATTTCCTTATGCATGATGATTAACAGGCCCTGGTTGCCGACTATCTCGCTGGAGGGAACTAATCTTACTCCAGCAAGTAGCTGCTAAATGGCCGGATTTTCCACAAATGTCGCACTTGACATTTGGGAAATTTTGTGGATAATGTTGCCCACCACACCATTTGTAGCTAAACCTCGAAGGTGCACCCTCATCTGGGTATCTTCTTCTTATCAAATTTTGTTGTTTTTAAAGAAAGTTGGCATCAATGGCTATTTGTCGATACTGCTTCGTAATCATGTCGGTATAATGCTTCATTATGTCCTTAACCTCGCCAAGAACATTGAAAGCACTCGACTCGTAGCCTTGATCATTACCCTATCGTTCCATCGGCCTAACAATTCGATTAGGCACTGGTTGTTGAACCACAGGCATGGTATTAGGAGTAATTGCCTGGCCTCCACCATTTGGAACCATTTGGCTACCCGTATGCATCGACATGCTAGGGGGAGCTAGTAATAAAGGCACATTCTCCATCATGTTCCCTCTCCCATTAGGATTAGCCATTTCTATCCCTTGGCTACCACTTCCATTCGCTATCGCCATAGTATTTCCCAATGCTAGACCCATATTCGATATGCCTCGAGAGGCATAGGCTGCTTGTAGTCGGGATTCCACTTCTTGTGCTCATGTAATGGCAGTATCTATATCCCCCAAAGGGACACTACTCAACTGCAACTGGATATTAAAGTCCAAGCCATGTAGAAAATATTGCAATTGGGTAGCTGCGGGGATAGGAATAGAGGTGTCCAACTTACGGAAAACCTCTTTTAATTTCTTCGCATAAGCACGAAAATCCTCGTGTGGTTCTTGGCGGGTCACGTTGATTACACGCAACCAATATTGCCCACCCCTTTCAGGGAAAAGCTCCCTTCGAAAAGCTCCATAAAATGAATCAATATTCAATATGGTTCCGGCTTCTAAACCATGATACCATATGGTTGCTCTTCCTTTGAGAGTCATATTGAAGAACATCATTAAATGTCCTTCTTCTTGGATGCGATAGTTAAACATCAGCTTTTGAAACTCCCTGATATGGAGTTTCGCATCTTCCTCAACTAGCCCATTAAAAATGGGTAGCGGGTAACCTAGAGCCGCAAATCCGTCATTCCTGCAGGGATTGCGATGGGCTGCGCCATGACGAAAATTGGATTTGCACTAGGAATAGGGGACGGTGAGGTTACATCTCCTGCACTTAATGTAGACTGCCTTACAGAAGAAAGGGAAGCACTAGATCTTCCACCTTCTCCTAACTTACTACTTGTGGTACCAAGACCACTAGATCCACTCCCTCATAAGGGTTCAGCACCGCTACGCTTAGGGGAATAGCTCCTAAGAATTTCAGCACGTCCCCTAGCTCTTTCCTCTCTCTCTTGCTTTTGGATTTCTGCTAGACGATGCTTATCGATGAATAACGGATCAATCTCAGTATCCTTTGGCATAAACTACTAACTGGTCCCTAGACAACCAGGATTCGAGGACCGTCACTTCTAAGTGGCTCCCGGCACACGCACCACTGATGGGACCTGAAACGGGTCAGCACTGGCTCATGCACTAGCCGGACCTCTATCATGCGCTCAACAACCCCACGGCCTGGTAGCTAGGAGCGTCGATGCCACATACATCATCTTCCTAAACATCTTGCGTTTGTATCACGTCTCTAATCCAACTCTAACCCAATTAACACTTCTCAGAGGGAGTCCCAGCACATTGTCAAATAGCACGAAGTACAAACATAGGAGGTCCTCCGACGGCTGAGTGTCGCTACCTCACTACAACTCTCCTACACCTTGGGATTGGCCCCTCCATGCGTCACTAAACATATATAACACAATATCACACATAGTTCTCTCAAGGTACCAATTGATCATATCTAGGAATGTACCATTTTTCTCACTTTCTTTTCCTTAGGACCCAATGCCTAGCCTACAGCTTCGAATATCCTGTCTCACTCAACGTTGATCATGTTTCTCTAGAAAGTAATTGCCATGCATCCAGGAGGTATTGTCTGATACCTTTGATCATTCATGCTTCATGCAAATTGTGAATGTCCATGTGCTCAAACAAGTAAGAAAATCAGCATTGGTGCACATGTGGAAAACATTCCTTTCAATGATTTTGACTATTGCTGGTATGCCGCGTTGCATGAATCTAGCACCGAGAAACCCTCTGCTACTAGGTCCTTAATCTTTAATTATCGACCAACCTAAATGGTATGCATAAAAAACCTGCAAGCTTTTCATCATTTCATTCAACATTTAAACACCTTTTATACACTCTACCCCCTCACCCATTTAGGTTGTGCACGGTGGATAGGTTTAGGGTTCATTTTCCATATTTTTATTGCATAAAAAGCCATAAAAACTCAATAAAACATAAAGGTAGGCTGAACTGAGGCTAAATCTCATACTTCAGACCCCCATACATCCACAAACATGAATCTTATTTTTCCTTAATTTTCGGCACTCAAAATCTATTTTTCCTATTTTTATTGTATTTTTTTGCAATATTTAATGACTGAAAATACAAAATGAGTTGTGGGCTGTGGCCCTTAGGTTCATTTGTAGAAAAATCACAAATTTTGTTGCTGTGTCTTACTATAATTTCCATTGATATATAAAAAACACCCAATTTTCCCATATTTCGCGTGTTTGACGGGTTTTACACTACTAGTTTCATCCACAAACACTTATGATTTTTTGATTTTCTGATTTCAAACAATTGGAAGACATTACAAACAACATTATAACGCATAATCATCTCATGGGAACAAGTATTCATGAAGCAAATTGCATAAAACATCAAATTCCTTTGTAAAAATGAGATTACCGTTCTTTGCGCATTGCGGGTTTTTATTTGCCATATCTCGTGACTGATTTCCAGCCACCATTAATGCTCATGACAGTCCACAACCAGCAATCTTCCTTCTTCTTGCACTACGGAGCAATCCGGTCTTCATTGGACAAGCATCTGTCATCCATCCTTCTTCTTCTTCTTCACCACATGAATCTACCCTTAGAGGAGAGAGAGGGAGGAGAGAGAAATACTAAAATTAGATTTCTTCACAGAGACCACTATTTCTCAGGTGAGAGGCGGCGATATGATCAACAGGGAGAAGGTAGACAAGGGCAATGATCATTTGCATGGGTTGTTTGCAGCCTGCATGTTGTCTCCTCCCATCCCATGGCGCAAATTTGGAGCGTGGTTTGGCGTCGTTTTCTTCCTCTCCCTCCCACCACGTTTTGTTGCTAAGTCAAAAATTGGCATAAAATGCCCCAAAGGTCACCACTCCTTTGGCCAAACTCATGTCCACCTTTTCAAATCTTGCCCATTTTGTGGCCATTTCCCCGTCCGGACTTCGAATTGAGCTCTGAAAAATCCTGGGCGTCCGGCTCGGCATTACGCATTGGCCAGTAACTCTTTTCAACCCACATGACAGTCTGAAAAATTATGAAAAATCAATGAGTGTCGCTCGGGCGCCTTTAAAGTACTTTGGTGCTTAAAATCGTCCTAGATCAAGCCGTTGCCTTCGACGTTGAATATTTTTCCCTTGATATTTGTAATTTTTAGCTATTTTTAAGCACTTCTCGGCACGACAATTCCACTCTCATTGGCAACCATGGGATAGGGCGACTCAGCCCGTCGAATCCCACAATAGATCTGCACAAAAAACAACCAAAGGAAGCATCAAGCTGATACAAAACAAATAGATACTAAACACAGTACAATGCTCACCCTACCCCCTGATAGAACTAAGGCATGACATCCACAAGAAGTAGGCCTAGCATAATCTGAAAAAACGTCCCAAGCTAGTCATTAACTGACTGCTCCAACACGGCCAAACTAAAAAGAACTATCAAAGAAGTTGCCCTAAGTGGTGGTCTGAACTACCTACCTAACTAAGGACAACAAAACCAGGAGCTCCTACTAGGCGAGGACTCCTATAGCCTGATCAAGAAGTATTTTCTTTCAGCACATTTCTTCTGTTAGGGTTTTTATTTTATTACCATACTCAAGTATGTAAAAAGAAGGGAGCTGAGCGTAGCGTCCCAAGGAGAACAGGGCGTCGGCCTCATGACCTGTCTCGGTACCCAAGAACCTACCAAGCCCTCGCAAGGCAACACTTAATCCTTTTCTAACTCTCACTTTTCTTTTCGCTCCAACCTTCCTTAATCTCTTCTTTTCTAGCAAGAAGCAACCCCTAGGAAGACAAGGTATCGGCCCCGGGTCTGACTCGTCCCCAGGAACCTACCAGGCCTTCGCAAGGCGATGATCAACTGCTTATAAATTTTTCTTTCTTTTCTTTTCTATTTTGGCAGGGGTTAGAACCCCTTTTTACACACCTTTGTACATATTTATTATCTTTTGGGATGTTCAGGGTTTCTTTTCCTTTATCCTCATTTTTCCTTTTTCGGCAGGCTTCTCTAACTGCCTCACAACTAACAAGAACTCCTGGAACAGCTACCTAACAAGCTAGCAGAAGAGGTCTTTCAATGCTCAACAATGTCTTTACAGGAGGCAATAACTACTCGGACCTCCCTCAAACATACTGAGCCTAAACCTGGGACTTCATGCCTTGGACGCCGGTCCCCAATAAGAAAAGAAAATCCCCTTAACAAGTACACAAACACATATAACATACAAACCGCAGTACTCATAAAGAAAAGATATCACTTGGATAGGGCCACGAGAAGCGTCAATGCCGCAACAAAGGGTCCCTCCAGCTCTTCTTCCGAACCTGTTTAGCACAAAACTCAAACAAGAAACCATTAACCACACCCGCACTAAACAGATAAATGGCCCTCTTGGCCTAATGAAATAAAGCATTCAAAACCTTACAACACTGGCCCTCTTGGCCTAACGAGATCAAACAGAATAACACCTACATATCCTTCCATGGAATTATACAGATATACAATAATAAGGTCCTTTCCAAGGAGGAAAAATAGGCACGTAGCCCCAAACTAAATGCATAAGGTTATGACCCATCCCTCCTGCATAGATAGCAAGAGGTGTATGCATAATATGTTGTCTAATTAACCCATGGGTCCCAGATAACAACGGTAGATTGGTCTCGGCTACTCTTTGCATCACCCATATCAACCATCGTTTGCCATATATTGCATGTTCTGATAACATTCCCCACAAGTGACCGGGTCCTGTTTCATCATTGATCACAATATCCAAACTAGGACCACAATTAAAGAAAAGGTCTTCCTCATAAGCAAGATTTGCTAATGAATCCGCAAACTGATTCCAGTAACGTGGAATTAGCTGAAAAGACACTCTCTCAAACTCCTCTAGTAGGGTCATAGTAGTCCGATGATACATACAAAGAATGGGATTTCGCACTGTGTATGTCCCATCTAGCTGATTCATGATCAACTGGGAATCCCCTTTTACTAACAATCAATGAATATCACCTTGCTTGACAATATGCAGTCCCATAATCAAGGCTTTATACTCCGCCATATTGTTAGTGAATCCTACCCCGAGATAAGCAGCTAACTTCATCGTAACTCTACGTCGGGGTCCTCGGATTACTACTCCAACACTTCCTTCTTTAGTAGGGCCCATGGACACTCCGTCAAAATATAATGTATACGTCCATAATGGGTTTACACAGCCGGCCATCACGAACTCCTCTACTCTTAATTATGGTAATCAAAGTTTAGAATATTGAGAGGATGAACTGACGGCTCCATCCCACCTTATTTATTGAACTCAATTGGGATACTCGTCAACTGTCGTAAGCAGTGATGGTAGAAGACTTTGATATCCCACACAAAGGTTCTGTCGTCTTGCTCAATCACCTTGTATCCTTTGCTCCACCAGATGAGTTTTCCCTGATGGCATCTTTGCTCCAGATATGGGTGCTCCAAATAAAAGATTAACCGACCCATCAACCGTCTTTTAAGCTCTTTCGCAGGTCTCAGATCATTCCTAGCATGGATCTGCAATGCATTTTCTTTGTATTAGCATACTTAGAAGTAATAAGGTTTAATCTTATTAAGATTAACCTTATTTTTAAACTCTAATCCTTGTAAATCAACTAATAGAGCCGTAGACCTATTCTTCCCTAACCTAACAATCTTGTAGGGCCCATCCCATTTAGGCTCCAATTTTCCTGGGAACAGCTCCCTACGCGCATTGTAATAGAGGACTAATTGGCCTTTTTTAAAGCTATATTTCTTCTCTCTAAGGTCATGCAATTGCTTCATGCGACGTTTAGCCACCTCTTGGTGTAATAGGCTTTGCAGCTTAATTTCATCGAGGTGCGCTAAAGTCATGAAACGTTCTAATAGGGTGTCCTCATTACCCAAAGAATGGTTTATTGCGAATCTTATGGTCGGCAACTCAATTTCTAAGGGTAAAACACACTCTTCACCATAAACTAGTTTGAACAGCATGTGGCCAGTGGCTCGCTTGAACGTGGTATTATATGTCCATACTACCACATACAACTTCTTGTCCTAGTCTCGTTTCTTTTCAGAGACTATCTTAGACAAGATACCCACAAGCTATTTATTAGTACTTTCAACTTGCCCATTTTCTTGCGGATTATAAGGAGTCGTTTTGTTGTGCTTGATTTGCCAAGCCTCAGTCAAGATTTTGATCGCCTTATTCAGGAAATGGGTTCCACGCTCCGACACTAATTCTTTCGATGGACCAAAACGGCATATTATCTGCTCTAAAAGGAAACTAGCAATTTCTTTAGCATCATCTTTCCTTGTTGCACGTGCTTCTGACCACTTTGTGAAGTAGTCAGTTGTTGCTACAATAATATACCTCGTTTGCGCAGTCGACGACGGAGTAATAGGACCCACAAAGTCTATTCCCCACTTCTCAAATGGAAGTACCGCTGTAATAGGGGTGGGTGGTCTTTTCTTATTCTCTCGATTATCATGTCGTTGACAAATATCGCATCTCTTAACATACGCGAACGCATCCTAGAAGATGGCACGCCACCAATAACCTGCTCTTAAAGCCTTTTGTGCTGTAAGCTATCCAACAAAATGGCCTCTGCAAGCAGAATCATGGCACTCTTCCAAAATGAATGGCACCTCGTCAGGCATCACACATCAACGATAGATGTCATCAACCCCTTGCCGATATAATGTACCTTCGATCAAGGAAAACTTCAATGCTTGCTGCTTAATTTTCCTTCTCTCAGCTTTAGAAAGTTTGAATCCAGCCTCTCCTGTCGAGAAATAATGTGTTATTGCAGCGTACCAGGAGGGAATAGACACCGTATCTATTTTAAATAATAACTCCATGTCACTACCTTCAGCCCCACAGATTCTTTCGGCTCCCCAAAGTCCACAAGACATTCCAAAATACCCTGTAACCTTGGTGGCTTACTCCTGATCTCATAATCAAACTCCTGCAAAGTGATTAACCACTTCGCTAGACGATCAGGTGGTTGCAGCTTATTCATCAATAATCGAAGCCCCTCCGCCTTCGTATAAAGCACAACTTTCTCATAGAGGATATAGTGCCTGAATTTCTTGGTCCCAAAGACCATCCCAAGAAACAACTTCTCCATGTAGGTATAATTGATCTCTGAAATGCCCAATTTTCGAAGAGCAAAGGCTATTGGATGATACCACTTCTCTTCCCAAATTTGGGCTAAACAACAGCTGATACTATGCATGGTGGCTGCTGAAATATATAGAACACCTCACCTCTTTTAGGTGGTTTTAAAACGGGAGCTTTTACTAGCTCCTGCTTCGGATCCTCGAATGCTACCTTACAAGGGTTGCCCCATACAAACAAATAGCTAAAGGATAATAGATTTGTAAGCGGCAACGTTCTTTCTGCCAAGGTGTTTATGAATCTACGGTAATAACCAACTGAAGACAGAAAGCTATGCACTTCTTTCGGAGTGCATGGTGGACCCATGGCAACTATGACTTTGACCTTCTCAGGATCTGTTGCAATTCCTACTGAACTGACCACATGGCCCAGCAATAGCCCATAAGGTACACCAAAAACACACTTCCGTGGGTTTAGAGCGATACAAAATTGTGTGCAGTGCTCAAAGCATTTTCTTAAAATGATCAACTGCCTTTCTGTCACGGTAGCCGCCCCTAAGTCATCAATAAACACCTTCAACTCTTTAGAGGATATGTCACCGAATGTCTTATCTGCTGTTCGTTGCCACCAACCAGGCGCATTGCATAAACCAAAGGCCATCACATGGTACGCAAAAGTACCAAAGACAATAATAAAAGTTGTTTTCAACTTGTCCTCTTCTGCAATTGCCATCTGGTTATATCCTACAAAGCAATCCATAAACGAATATATCTCCCTACCCACTAATTGATCCAAAATCTGGTCAATAAATGGCAATTGGTAGTAGTCCTTAACTATCTACTTATTCAGCTCTCTAAAATCCACACATAATCGGATTTGATTATTTTTCTTCTTCTTGATAACAACTGGTGAACACCATTCCATGTGTTGCACAAGGAAGATTAAACCAGCTTTCCTTAGCTTTTGTAACTCTTCAAACAACCCATCCCTCAGTTTGAAAGGCATACGCCTTACTTTTTGATGCACAGGACGACTGCCCTCTTTTACAGGAATAGTATGAACAGCCAGGCTGGGAGGAATGCCTCTCAGCTCATCATAACTCCAGGCAAAGATATCGCGGAACTCTTGAATCAAGGACACATAGTCCTCCCTTTTTGCTAAGCTAAGCATAGAACCTAATTTAATTGGCCACGAATCATTTGGCGTGCCAAGGTCTAGCTCGATAACATGTGCATCTCTTATACGATCTTGGGCCTCTATCGGCTAATTCAAAGTGATCTGATAGATGTCTTTCGTGGTGGATCCCTCTTTGGACTCATCACTCGATGATGTCTCACTGGCAGATAAATCCTCTAATGTCTCCAATTCTGTAGAAGATAGAGGAGCTCTCTCACTCTGCGGGAACTTAGGATAGGCATCAATTACCATGCGTTGAGCACCTTTGCCGAATATCAGTCGACCAGCAGGTATATCCACTTGGCACTCCGCTTGTAACTTGGACGCCCTGCAAAACAAATCACCCTAAAGTCCAACAGGCATTCTACATTTGCAACAGTGACATGGACCTTAGTAATGCAGCCTTCTGGGTGTCTCAAACTATCATCCGCCATTCTGAGAATTGTGGAGGTATCTTTCTGGATCGCAAGATCCAACCTTTCCATCAGTTCAGAACTCATAATGTTAATAGATGATCCCGTGTCAACAATGGCATAATCTACTAATATCCCATCGACATAGGTTGCAACCCTTGGGCAATGCTTCTCAGCATGCTTGAACCAGTCATCACTAACTCCTGCAATACCCAAAGGTTCCACGATACACCCGGTACGCAGGGTCTTTCTAAATTCCTTGCGTACTCCTAGAGAAAGCTTAATAAGCTGTAAAAGGTTCACATCCGGCTTAACTTCGCAAAGAGAGCTCGCCAAATCGAATTCATGATAGTTCGATAGAGTTTGCTTTTCACGCCAAACCATCCGCTCTTTAGGTCGCTGAACCGGCTTTATTGCCTCTTTTTTAACTTTCACCTTCTTCCTCGGTGGTTCCTTATCCTTCTTAACATCGACTTTACTCTCCACAGGGTTCAGAGATCCCCCTTCCATTGCAGGATCCAGAACTTGCATTCCTTTGTCGCCCTGTTTAGGGTTTCCATCGATAGGCTTATCCTTGTCGGCCTCTCTACCCTTTTGACCTCTTGTAAGGACAACTCGTAGATTAGAGGTTTCAGCGTCATTAACACGCACAGCCTCAATCAAACTAACCCCACTACCACTAGGCAGCTCCTCCACTGTAGTCTTTGGTCGTTGGATTATTTGTTTAGGCCCGTCTTCTCGCTGGGAATCATTTCCTTGCGCACGATGATTAACAGGCCCTGGTTGCCGACTACCTCGCTGGAGGGAACTAATCTTACTCCAGCAAGTAGTTGCTAAATGGCCGGATTTTCCACAAATGTCGCACTTAACATTTGGGCAATTTCGTGGATAATGTTGCCCACCACACCATTTGCAGCTAAACCTCGAAGGTGCACCCTCATCTGGGTATCTACTTCCTATTAAATTTTGTTGTTTTTTAAGAAAGTTGACATCAACGGCTATTTGTCGATACTGCTCCGTAATCATGTCAGTATAATGCTTCATCATGTCCTTAACCTCGCCAAGAACATTGAAAGCCCTCGACTTGTAGCCTTGATCATTACCCTGTCGTTCCATCGGCCTAACAATTCGATTAGGCACTGGTTGTTGAACCACATGCATAGTATTAGGATTAACTACCTGGCTCCACCATTTGGAGCCATTCGACTACCTGTAGGCATCGACATGCTAGGGGGAGCTGGTAATAAAGGCACATTCCGCATCATGTTCCCTCTCCCATTAGGATTAGCCATCGCTATCCCTTGGCTACCACTGCCATTGGCTATCGCCATATTATTTTCCAATGTTAGACCCATATTCGAATTGCCTCGAGAGGCATAGGCTGCTTGTAGTCGGGATTCCACCTCTTGTGCTCGTGTAATGGCAGTATCTATATCCCCCAAAGGGATACTACTCAACTGCAACTGGATATTAAAGTCCAAGCCATGCAGAAAATATTGCAATTGGGCGGCTGCGGGGATACGAATAGAGGTGTCCAACTTACGGAAAACCTCTTTTAATTTTTTCGCATAAGCACGAATATCCTCATGTGGTTCTTGGCCGATCATGTTGAGTACACGCAACCAATATTGCCCACCCCTTTCAGGGGAAAACTCCCTTCGAAAAGCTCCATAAAATGAATCATTATTCAATATGGTTCCAGCTTCTAAACCATGATACCATATGGCAGCTCTTCCTTTGAGAGTCATATTGAAGAACATCATTAAATGTCCTTCTTCTTGGATGCGACAGTTAAACATCAGCTTTTGAAACTCCCTGATATGGAGTTCCGCATCTTCCTCAACTAGCCCATTAAAAATGGGTAGCGGGTAACCTAGAGCCGCAAATCCGTCGTTCCTGCAAGGATTGCGATGGGCTGCGCCATGACGGAAATTGGATTTGCACTACGAATAGGGGACGGTGAGGTTACACCTCCCGCACTCAATGTAGACTGCCTTACGGAAGAAAGGGGAGCACTAGAGCTTCCACCTTCTCCTAACTTACTGCTTGTGGCACCAAGACCACTAGATCCACTCCCTCGTAAGGGTTCAGCACCGCTACGCTTAGGGGAATACCTCCTAAGAATTTCAGCATGTCCTCTAGCTCTTTCCTCTCTCTCTTGCTTTTGGATTTCTGCTAGACGATGCTTATCGATGAATAATTGATCAATCTCAGTATCCTTTGGCATAAACTACTAACTGGTCCCTAGACAACCAGCATTCAAGAACCGTCACTTCTAAGCGGCTCCCGGTAGACGCACCACTGATGGGACCAGAAACGGGCCGGGACTGGCTCATGCACTAGCCGGACCTCTATCATGCTCTCAACAACCCCACGGCCTGGCAGCCAGGAGCGTGGATGACACATACATCATCTTCCTAAACATCTTGCGTTTGTATCACGTTTCATAGTCCAAATCTAACCCAATTAACACTTCTCAGAGGGAGTCCCAGCACATTGCCAAATAGCACGAAGTACAAACATAGGAGGTCCTCCGATGGCTGAGTGTCGCTACCTCACTGCGACTCTCCTACACCTTGGGGATTGGCCCCTCGATGCGTCGCTGAATATATATAAGACAATATCGCACATAGTTCTCTCAAGGTACCAATTGATCGTATCCAGGAATTTACCATTTTCCTCACTTTCTTTTCCTTAGGACCCAATGCCTAGCCTACAGCTTGGAATATCTTGTCTCACTCAACGTTGGTCATGTTCCTCTAGAAAGCAATTGCCATGCATCCAGGAGGTATTGTCTGATACCTTTTATCATTCATGCTTCATGCAAATTGTGAATGTCCATGTGCTCAAACAGTTAAGAAAATCAGCATTGGTGCACATGTGGAAAACAAGCCTTTCAATGATTTTGACTATTGCTCATATGCGGCGTTGTATAAACCTAGCACCGAGAAACCCTCGTGCTACTATGTCCTTAGTCTTTAATTATTGACCAGCCTAAATGGTATGCATAAAAAACGAGCAAGCTTTTCATCATTTCATTCAGCATTTAAACACCTTTTATACACTCTACCCCCTCACCCGTTTAGGTTGTGCACGGTGCATAGGTTTAGGATTCATTTTTCACATTTTTATTGCATAAAAAGTCATAAAAACTCACTAAAACATAAAGGTAGGGCTGAACTGAGGCTAAACCTCATACTTCAGACCCCCCATACATCCACAAACATGAATCTTATTTTTCCTTAATTTTCGGCACTCAAAATCCATTTTTTTCCTATTTTTCTCAATTTTTCATATTTTTCTTATATTTTTTTGTAATATTTAATGACTGAAAATACAAAATGAGTTGTGGGTTGTGGCCTTTAGGTTCATTTGTAGAAAAATCACAAATTTAGTTGGTGTGTCTTACTATAATTTCCATTGATATATCAAAAACACCCAATTTTCCCATATTTCGCGTGTTTTATGGGTTTTATACTACTAATTTCATCCACAAACACTTATGATTTTTTGATTTTCTGATTTCAAACAGTTGGAAGACATTGCAAATAACATTATAATGCATAATCATCTCATGGGAACAAGTATTCATGAAGCAAATTGCGTAAAACATCAATTTCCTTTGTAAAAATGAGATTACCGTTCTTTGTGGGTTACAGGTTGTTATTTGCCATATCTCGAGACTGATTTCCAACCACCATTAATGCTCATGATAGTCCACAATCAGCAATCTTCCTTCTTCTTCCACCACGGAGCAATCCGGTCTTCATTGGACAAGCATCCGTCATCCATTCTTCTTCTTCTTCTTCACCACATGAATCTGCCCTTAGAGGAGAGAGAGGGAGGAGAGAGAAAGACTGAAATCAGAATTCTTCACAGAGACCACCATTTCTCGGGCGAGAGGTGGCGATATGATCAGCAGGGAGAAGGTAGACAAGGGCAATGATCATTTGCATTGGTTGTTTGCAGCCTACATGTTGCCTCCTCCCATCCCATGGTGCAAATTTCAATCGTGGTCTAGCGTCGTTTTCTTCCTCTCCCTCCCACCACAATTTGTTGCGTAGTCAAAAATTGGCATAAAATGCCCCCTAGGCCCCAAAGGTCACCACTCCTTTGGCCAAACTCATGTCCACCTTTTCAAATCTTGCCCACTTTGTGGCCATTTCCCCGTTCGGACTCCGAATTGAGCTCTGAAAAATCCTGGGCGTTTGGCTCGGCATCTCGCATTGGCCAGTAACTCTTGTCAACCTGCACGACAGTCTAAAAAATTATGAAAAATGAACGAGTGTCGCTCGGGCGCCTTTAAAGTACTTTGGCGCTTAAAATCGTCCTAGATCGAGCCGCCGCCTTCGATGTTAAATATTTTTCCCTTGATATTCATTAATTTTAGCTATTTTTAAGCACTTCTCGACACCAAAATTTCACTCTCACTTGAGTTATTCCTTCAGCTCAATTGCTTTTGATATGGACATTCTATAAGGTCTCTTTGCAATTGGCGCAGCTCCAGGTACTAACCTAATCTCATGATCCACTTCTCTTTGAGGCAGAAGTTCAGTCAACTCTTCACGAAATACGTCCATGTATTCCTTTAGCCAAGAAGGTCCTTCATGAGACTCTTGCTTTTGATCTAATTTGTTGAGTTTGATCAAGTAAACAAGTAATCCTTTTCTGACTCCTTTTATGATCCGAGATACTTTGGCCAATTGGATTCTTGGCACTCCTGCCTCACCTTGAGTTGTGACTAATTCCCTTTTAGAGTTTCGAAAGGAAACTTGACCCTTTCCACAGTGAATGTGGGCATCATTAGGCTTAAGGCAATCCATTCCGAGTAGAGACTCATGGATACCTAAATTCATGACTCTGGATTTAACCAAAGTCTTCTTTCCTCCCAGAAAGAATTCCACCTTAGCAGTTTACATGGTGCAAGTAACCTCACGACCATTTGCCAATTCCACAAACAGGGTAGGTGCTTCTACTGTGGTTATTTCTAATCTTTTTGCAGATGCTGGTGACATAAAGGAATGTGTACTGCCACAATCAATCAAGGTCTTGAAACCTTTACCTTGATAGTCCAACGGTGTCTGAATCACCGAGAACTGGTGATTCGGCCATCTCTTGTGTAAAGTGGCATGGACTGTTGCTCTTTCGAATTCCACTTCCATGGTCGGATCTTCTTCTTCTCCTTCTTCGCACGTTTGCCTATTGGCAATGCAGGCCTTTCTTCCTCTTCCTCGAGTAGCGGCTCCTTAACCACGGCCTGTTCCTTGAAAAGGCGCTTGGCGATGTCCTCCACCAAGCTTGGGACATTGCCTCTTGAAGTGACCGGGTTTGTTGCAGTGGAAACAACGAAGGTTTCGGCCATTACTTTGAGTAGGAACAAAGTTGTTGACGTTATTCATCCTTGCTTTCTTTATTTGTCCCTGATTATGACCTTCAACTCTCTTCATTTGAGGTCTGAATACTCCTCTGTTCGGGTCATTATAAGACCAAGTTTTGTTACCCCTTGGTCTAGCTTGCACCTCCTGAATTATAGGCGCCGCTTGAATGAGTGCATCTTGAAGATATGATGGACGCATAGATTCGAGACAGTATTTACTGGTGAATTTAATCCTGCACAAAATTTGGACGCCTGCTGTGTCATGTCCATCTGTGGCGCATACTTTAAAAGTGAGACGAATTTAGAGTAGTATGCGTCAAGAGTGAGTCCTAGCTGTTTTAGCTCCTAGAACTCATTCATCTTCTGAGTGCGATATGCAGGTGGCAAGTATCTTCCGTGCACGGCTTTCTTCAGCTTCTCCCAGGTAACAGATCCCTCTGCAATCCCTTGATCCCTGCACCATTGCTTCCACGAAAGTCTGGCTTCGCCGGTGAGTTTTAACTTGGCGAGCATAGCCTCACTAGTGGGTGCAGTACCGGCTGCTTTAAAGAAATCTTCCATGGATTCAATCTAAATTTCAGCATCATCTTGGACGAATCTGCCTCTCCTGTCAAACTCGGGTGGCTTAATCTGCTTAAGAAGGAACTTCTTCTCCTGGATTATAGCAGTACTTGATATAAGAGGAAAATTAGAAACTTGTACCTGGGGTTGTGCCTGAATAAAGGTTTTCTTAACGTTATTATACGATAATCGACGTTAGCTTATATTACATCTTTAATTCAGGCATAGCCCTTTCAAATGCAACGTTTCATGCGATGATAAGCCAATTGTTACATTTAGTTTGGGGAGAACAACATTGTATTGCATTTATCTACAGGAACTATGTAATAGTAAGGTTTTGGGTCATGGATCTTCAGGAATCGATAAGTCATTGGAAGTTTAGGATATCCTTTCTGTTGGAATCCATACTTCTCATGGCGGCCCAACACTTTAATCTTGTCGGCAGGGATTACACGGATGACTTCCTCATGTACATATGAGTTCATCTCAATCCTCCGACCTCGAATATGTAAAGTTGAATTTACGTGAGCTTCCACGAAAACGAATAGCTTCACGACTTTCAGGTCTTCCAACCACTTGATCCTCTTTAGGTTGGTCTATAGATAAGCAAACCAGTGGGCAGCTATATAGTAGATTCCTGAAGCACCCATCCATCTTTGTTCCATGTACAAAGGTGATGGATTATAGATCTGCTTCAGGATGTTCATCATCCCAATCCTTTGTCTATAAAGCGGAGAATGCATTGCAGTCATAAACATGACTCGAAATACCAAAAACTTGTTCCACGCTTCGTAATTCTGCAAGACAACATTGAAGGTAAGGAAATGTTTGGACAGCAACAATTGCTTTACTTCATTTCATTGAGATTTCATAAAAAACAATTCCGTTTGTTGGTCGGCTCTGATACCAATTGTAACATGTTCACTAGTATCATCCAAGACACGTCTTAGCAGTCCATCGGAAAGGATGTCTAGAAAGCTCCGCCCAGCACTCCCATGGAATGTTATGGGATTTGCGATCTAGGGCTTTCCGCGTCTGCCACGTAGCGGAAGTATTCCGGCCGTTCCCACTTATGATCGACCTGAATTAGGGTTTTCCTGATTGGTCATTTCCTATCAGTAACTAGGGTCGGACCCAAGTGAACTACTTTACGCAAAAACACCAGGTCTGAAGCGAATTCACGCTGTACTTGGTTCAAGGAGAATGGAAAACGAGAGGGATGCAAAGCTCAATCTCTGTGCCATAAGGCATAGTCCCATTCTATTCCCCTAAAACAACGTAAATCGGGTAAGACATAACTCTAGGTCAACGCTTTTGTTGTTCGTGTCCTTTGACGATCATCCTGCTGTTCTTCGAGATTTGAAAAAAGTTCCCAGCCAACCGAGACCACCCATCCATAGGACGGACCCATGGCCCATCCTCCGCACTTTCCTCGGGTTGTTTTAATTATGTAATTAACTAATACATTAGTTGGACATGTAGTAATCAGCTTCTTTAATTAACCCATTAAGCACTGGTTCCTTCACGTAATCTTATCACTTGACATAGAAAAACAATCTTAGACAAGTTCTTTATTAACAGATCATCATATTTATCTTTGAAATACAAAAGTTATGCCCGTAGGCTTATCCACAATCCGCCGGAAGGCTATCCAACAATCCACAGGGATCACTATTCCAAGTTTCCACCCGTAGACTAGTATGCGGGCCTCGAGATCTAATCCTGCGTCACGTTAGCCTCTTGTGCAGGACCCAAAAGGCGAAGGATCTACGGCCAGAGCCCCCCCTAGCACCCAAGCGTTCTCCTGCTCCAAGTAGCGCTCAACGGAGAGACCTCTCACAGCGGGTTCGGTCCACGTTCCCCGCGCGGTCAACAACCCCCTTGGTTAGGGTCAGGCAGGCAGTCGGGGGTAACTGAAGATGCCACTCCCTTCAGGCCTTCAACCTGAAGTATAGATACTTATTTATTTTGTAATTCATTGGTCAAACAAGTCAAACAGTGCTCTAAAATCTCTAGCAAGCACAAACATTTGCATTGATCGATTTTGTTGTTTGGCAAATTGCTAAGGAAGGAATCTTTCCTTTCGAATGCATCCAGCACTCGATCCGGGGTGTCTTGCAACTTGGCAAGATCCCTTATATTCTGGGTTAGGGCGTACCCTATTAACCCAACTTGGTCAAACCCTAAAGTTCATTGGATACTTCAGTTTCCAGATTTTTAACCTTCCTTACTTAGAAGGATATCAAAGTATACATCCTCTTGCAAGATAACTTGCGTAAGGATCCGCCATCCTTGTTGCAGGAATTTAGCCTTTCTTCTTGTGAATCAATCACAAGACCATATGACTTCATACTTGCCATGCAAGTCCTGCATCGTACTATGCGATAATGGAGTTATGAAACAATCCGTTTCAGTTTCTTTAAGCTGAAGTTTGTTAGACCTAGGGTTTTCTAGCTTTATTACCCTAGTTCTTTTTTTCGGTTACAATTTACTGACCCTATATTCAGGGAATGTGGACAAGTATCTAAGGTATAGACGTTTGTTGGAATTTTAATTCATTCCCAACGAATATTTCACAGCATTTTAATTTGGTTAACTCTAGAAGGTGATTTCGAGATTACTTCCGTATGATTTGTTATCTACGTGTCAATTGACTTTCCAATCTTATACTTCATTGATTTGAGGTTAGGTTAAATCCAACTAATCTTCCCTTTCCTTTGCGAACAAACTCATGCTAAATAAGCAATCTTTCCCTTGCTAAGTTATGCAGTTAGCAATGATAACTTCCTAGAGTTTAAGCATCGCAAGAATCCTTTCATGATTTGCACTTTCCATGATGATTTGTTGTAAAAAGGAATAGGGGTTAATAGTGCAAGATGCAGTTTTATACCTGCGAGGCTTAACCGAAGTATACTACTTTAGTGGGTAAATAATCTTGCTCATAATTTGTTTCAATGCATAATGCTATTTGAAAAAACTATGTTTATACTTTATTTATTTTTCATGTTCCATTACACTAAATTCCTTCGTCGTGAATAACTAGGACAAAATAAATCTTATCCCTAACAATTCATCTTGCACGATTGAATTACAACCGATATAAAATTAAGAGGAAAAACCTAGGTTTGGGGTGAGATATCCACATGGACATCGGGAGATGACCCTCCCACAGCTACTCCTTGGACTTTCTTAGGAGGCATCGCAGTTGTAGTACTTCGAACATGGAAGCAGCTTTACGCTCCTTTTAAGAATTCCACCATCACTCCCTTGCACATCAATACTCTTCTTCTCTTTTTCGAGTAGGGGAGAAACCAAGTCCCAAGGGTATTTTGGAAAGGCAAGGAACCGTTAAGGGTTTAACCACAAGGAGGGGGTAATAAGACCTTTAAGGCCTTAATTCTTTTGGGAGGGAAAGGCTTACAAAGCCCAAGAAAAAGGCCGTATAGGGTTTTACACATGGGGGGGGGGGGGAAGTAACAAGCCCAGAAGAAAGGCCTTAAGGGTTAAATACAGGGAAAGAAAGGTTTACATTACGGGGGTTCCAACACCCATGAGATGAGGGTGCTTAAAACACAGGGGGGGGGGGGGAAGGAGGGGTGTGTGTGTGTGGTTCAAAAAGGCATAAGAAGGGGCTTGGGAGATTTTTGGATACGGGAGTGCAGGGTATAGGAAGGGGGGTCTTGGAGGGATTTTAGGACACGGGCGGGTGTGTGGAAGAAAAAAAATAACCTTAGGGGTTTTAAAACCCAGGCAAAAAGATGAAGGGCAACACAAGGGCGCGAAGGGAACACAAGGGGGATGAAAAGGGGACACGAGGAGGGGTGAAAGTGGGCTTAATTAGCCCCCCCTTAAGAAGCTTCTTTTAAGAAGCTTCTATGCTTCACGTGGCACGGGGGGGGGATTTCAATGCCACGTTGGCGACAGGAAGGCAGCGCTGCAAATCGGGTTTTGTGGCTGTAGGCCATGGCACTCTCAGCGATACGCCTCTTCCTCCTCACTTCAGCTCCTCCTCGTCGAGTCTGGGCAGCATCCTCCTCCTTCCTTCCTTCCCCTCCCCCTTGGTTGGGGGGGTTTTTATAGGGAGAGGGAAGGAATTCCTCCCTCCCCTCGTGTCGCCTTGTATGGTATTTCCCCCTGCAAGCTCCCACCAAGGAGCTTCCGACTCCTTTCTATTCCCCTCCCCTTCCAGCACAACAGTCAACTGGGGAGGGGAAAAAAAAAAATTACTTAAAAGAGGGTTCGTGTGTGAATTTCAATTTTTGATATATTACAACAACAAAATGTCTAATGCTTGCATAGCAAGCTACATATGGTGTAAGAAATGTGAGTACTATAAAATCTATTATATAACACTTATTGTTGCATGCACTTGGCCAGCATATATGGAGCTCACTCTTTAAGAAGCATGTTGAGTGCTGAAATGACTATATTTTTAGTTGTTTTTTGTTGATTTTTGGATGGTTTTTGGTTTATATAAGGGTATGTTGATTGAATTTTTTTGACTTGAAAGCTTTTTGGAATGGTTTTTATGACTTGGAAGTTTTGATTGAGATTTGATGTTTTGATAGGTTCTAAGATGAGTTTGTTTAGTTCTATTAGGTCTGTTTTGTCTCTATTTTAATCACTATTTTTTTTTTGTGTTTTTTGAGGTTAGTATTGTGAATAAATCTTTTTGGGAATGATTCAGAGTATTTTGTGTGGTTTTGAATGGTTTGAAGTGATTGTGGTTAGAGCCATATGGTTAATTTTATGCTTTTTGTTGACCCTCTATTGAGCTTCTGTAGAGCTTCTGTCTTTGCTATGTTTTTGTTCACTTTGCTCTATGAATATTATGTGGGATAGATATTTATCTTGGGAAGAAAATAATACAAGCTCAAAATAGCTTAAATAATTGAAAGAAGTAGCTAAAGAAGACTTGAAGTAAAGACTGAAGTGACATTCACAATAGTGAGTTTTCAAGGGACACTATAGTAGCTCAAGTGACTCTTCATATTAGATATACCTCTTGAGAGGGGTATCTATGACAAAGAGAGGGTTATTGAGGATTATTTATTATAATTCCAATGTACTATTGAGTGAGGGTATGTATGAGAGAGATCAAGTATGAGAGATAGTCATTTCTATGCTGAAAAAGATTTCATCTATATGAGAGATTGAGAGAAGACTATGAAGACATTGAAGATGGATACTATGTGATGAAATTCCATCAAAGTGGAGATTATTTTTTGTTTTTTTTTGGTTCTTTGATGGATTCCAAGAAGAATATGAAGAATGTGATCAATTTTGTTAAAGATAAAGCCATGAAAGATTCTTTATATGATGCGTGTGAAGATTTGTTGTGCATGGTGTTCTTTTTCCTATTGTGGTTACATAAATGATGAAAAAAAGTTTACTGAAGAATACAATATATATTTTATTATAGTAAGATCCCTTTTTCCTTGCTGTTCTCTCAAGAGCTCCAAAGAAACTACTATGGGGCATAAAAATCTCCTCCTGAAGATATGTGAGTGGTACATTCTATAAGAGGAAGCCTTCCAAGACACCACTTGTGTCAATAGCACTTTCTAAAAACTATCTTATAGTATATCAAAAGCCCTCCATAAAGAAGGTTTGCTCCTATAACAATGTTTCAGCTTTGTCCATTTGTGAAAGCCTTTGTAGAAGTTTATGGGAATAAAGGGGTAGGGTGTGCTATCTTATCATTACGAAGAGACTAAGCAACAGGGGCTACAATAGTGGGAGGTAGGAACAAAAGGGTAAAATGCTAGCCACACATCATCCACAAGGACAATGGAACTATGGTGGTCCTCAAAGAATGAATTTTAATACGTTCAGAACTGAATATCTTCCCCCTTTTCAATGGAATGAAAGTTAAATTCAGAGACATCGAGAAGAAGAAAGTAGAATACATATTGGCAAGAGAGTCTTCCAAAGACTAAAGCCCTTCTTATTCTATTATATTGAGTATAGACAAATTACGTGGAGCTAACTCCCTAATGAATGATGCGATCAAGAGGCAAGCACTAGAATAAGTCTAAAGGTACGTAAGAAGAGAGAATGAGAAAATCAAATTGAGAATAAACTAGTAGTAGATGTCTCCTTTAACACCCTTGAGACACTCTTTACATAAGTCCCAATGGCGAGTCAAGGTCTCTTTTCTAGCGAGATCCATCCTAGAAATATTGATAGGCAAGCAAATGTAGTCTCGATTGCCAATCTTTAAGGGAGAGTATAATGAATACCCTAATTTTCATGTAGCTAAGTTCATGGTAGCATGTATAGCCAAAAATGCCAAAAACCCCAAGCATTGGTTGGCGATATTTCCCACTACTTTGCAAAATGTAATGAATCTACCTCTATTGAAGTCTTAACACAATACTAGTGAGTTTGCTGATTCCCATTTTTTGAATACTTAAAAGGTGGCACCCGGATAACATGCCCATAAGTTTCTCAAAACCATATGATGTGACCTATCATTGGAAACTGCTCGAAAAATGGAATGTATTGAGCTATAGAGCGCTCGATTTGGAGTTATAGTATTCAAGTTATGACAAATCCAAAGATTTGATCACGTGTCCCAAACTTATGGAAAATTCCCATATTTACCAATATGGTGCTTCTTAACATACTCCTCCAATGAAGTTACAAATGATACATCAATATACATTAGAGGAAGAAGCTGTCAAATACATCTTTCCCAAGAAAACATAGGCGCAGTCCCTAATAATAGGCACTATAAGCCAACTCGCAAAAGAAGAAAAGTCCTTTGTAGATGGGTGAATATCTCCTACTTGAACTAGAAATAAAATTTGAAATTACCTCCGACAGTGAGATAGAGGCATGGATGTACTACTCCCCCTATTACATGGCCACAATAGAGGCAAAGACAAAACCAGAGATCAAGATAGACACAAAAGCAAAACCAAAGTCAGAAGCAGAAGCAAAAGATACAATAATAAAGAGTTTTTTTTCTCATACAAAGCCCGACAGAGCCAGATCTAGTGTTTGAAAAAGATGATGATGAAAGTGAAGATGAAGCAAACATCATAAAGGAAGCATTTTAACCAAAGGAGAATACTAATAAAGAGAAAATCCCAAAAGATTTGGAAGTTGAAGCTCCCATGCTATTAGATAGAATGACTCTAGTACCCTTTTGGACTGGTTAATGAGTCACAACATATACAAAACTTTCATAAGAAATTGACTAAGTAGAATAAGCCCCTTTAGTAGTGGCCCTTGTTGCCCTGATTTTCCCTTCTCAAGAAAGAACAATTACAATGCACTTTGCCAATAAATACTAGTCCTACAAATAGAACTCAGATGGTTACAATTATGTGATGCTCTTGGAGGCATCCTCGGAAGACAAGTCCTTGAGTCAAGAAATAAGTAACTCTCCCATAAAATTCAAAACAAATATGATATTATTTCAACATCTCAACAAAGAGTCAACCGAGTCCCCATGGAAAGAAGAAGTTGCTTCTAGTGGAGCATCAAATGAGGAGTTTACTCCCTTGAAGGAGTCAAATCTATATCAAGAGGCATTCCGTGGGACCGTATCTATGATGTGGAAGATGAAAATCAATTAAATTTTGTGGACATAGATGGCATTGAATGTCACCTAAAGGTGAGTATCAGTCTTCCAAAAGAGGAGCTCTCGGACGTGCATTACCTACTACTAAAGGAGAACTTGGACATGTTTACATAGTCATATAAAGATCTGAAGGGGATTAATCCTAGGTGTGTCAGCATCACATCAACCTTGATCTTAATGCCAAACCAATGAGACAAACATAGAGACATATGAATCCAAATTACTAAGCCCTAGCACTACAAGATATAGACCTTATACCAACGTTAAAGGCAACGAAAATGTAAATAACAAAATTTGCCCCCATACTACATAGAAAATGTCTACACAGATTAGGCGACAAAAAAAGAAAGGTGTGTGAGCTCCACGGATCCAAGGGCAAGCTACGTATTCTCGCCATCCGAAAGCTCGTCCCGCCACAAAGAAGCGTCGAACGGACTCTGCAAAAAAAGAAACAACACATCAGTCCACCAAATAATAATGCATTCTAATTAAACATGGTAACTACGGACAAGAAAGATGAGTGACTTACAGGGCTGCCACATCTATACAATCAATCGATCAGTGCAGTGAGACCGTGCCTCTCTGCATATCGAGTCTCAAGGTCGGTCGAATCGCGATTTGTAATGGAGTGCTGCAAAGAAAACAAAATACTAATTGTTAGAAACATGATTGTCAGTACAAATGATATTGCAAAATAATAAGCAAGCAAAACAAAAGAAAAACTTACAAAGTCCTCTAAATATGTCCTGTGGCCACCACTCCCAAGATGATGGACCACTCCGGCCGCTAGTCGTGCCCTCGTCGCCTCGCGTTGCTGACTTCAACATCCTGGAGAATCTGTAGCTTCCTCCCTCAGTCAGTGCCAGTCGTCCGCATCTAGCCACTCGGGCTTTGCAACCCCACTCTTGAGTGCCTTGCATGTGTTCGATTGTCTGTGTGATATATTTCCATGCATGCAGTCCATCATCCAGCCTGTAGATCCAGCCCATAGAAAATCTATCTGCTGCAGCGGCTGGAACCGAAAACTCCTCATGCAAGGATGCTACTACGTAGTCATTGCTCCCCTCCGGTATGTTTTTCCAATGATCTAAGATGTTGTGCTGAAAAACTTGTTGGCACAACTCTCTCAAGCGAGACATCACCCTCCTCCCCTCATCATTCATGATGATGGCCCCTGACCTATCATTGACAAGATAGGCATATCCCCCTGGGGTATGCCTAAGATGGGTCCTCTTCCACCGACGTCCACCCTCCTGGGCATATCCAAGAGACCCCTATGCATCCGATGTACCGACCGAGGTAAAATCTATCGGAGTGGCACCCATAGCGGTGCCACCTACAGATGGTTGAGCAAAAGCTAGAGTAACTGGAGTAGACATCCCCATAGGTGTGACAAATCTTGGAGGTGACACAACTCCAGCAGAATGACGAGACGGAGACACCGCATCCGTGCCTCCATAGAATCCACCTGAGCCACGCTCCCTAGAACCGCCACAAGAGTGAGGAATCGCACCTGTATTCCATGCCGACTGCGGGCTCACTGCCTTCGTATCTCTGCAGCATCCCCCTGACCCTGAAGCATTCCATCCCTCTAGCCCAAGTCTGGAGCGTCGACCTCATCTGCTCGAAGCTAAAGCATTTGATCACGCCGAAGTACATCTAGCAGAGCAGCGTGACGATATCCGAGACAGCTCTTGGTCTACCATATCTCTGAATCTCATGATCTGATCTAGAGACATGTGCGTGAATATATCTTGCAACTCCTCATCGCTCATCCCTCGACTCATCCTGAAAATGTCACTTGGACAGACAAAAAATGATGTTAGCATAATCAATTTAAATCATATAAAGCACAGTAATATAAATCCTAAAAAAATGATCTATTGTACCCTTATAAGCGATTAGTCAATGAATTGAGTTAGTGGATGCTCCAAGTATGAAATATCCTATGGTCCCATGTCAATCTTCTAATACAACTCCGCATACACTAGAAGGTCGATAGACATGCCACCACAAAAGGATGAGTTACTCCTGTATTTCCATCATTGTTAGCCGATGCTGGCTCCTCTACATGCTCCAAGCTTTCGGTGGCCTCCACCCCTTGCAATATCGACCCCTCTATTTGTATATTGTCCTCATCTATGCTCGGAACATCCCTTTGATTATATACTCTCGCACTTCAGGGAGCTGAAGGTATAACATACCACCATCAAGGTTGTCAGGGATTTGGATAGAAGATTACCTATTTACAAACACGTACAAGAGAGATTGAACTATTGTGACATATACCATGTCGTAATATAATTAACAAACAAATGAGTTCATGCACCTGTTCACAATGGGCCGGCAACACAAATGTGTCACGTAAATTCGTCCATTTTTTTTCGGAATCTATTTTGAGAAATCTAGATGGACCTTGTCGAACTATTGCTCTAGCTCCTTCAAGTACCACTTTGAACCACTACACATCGAATAGTATCATGGAGAAGCTACAGTAATCCACCGTAACAATACTTTGCAAGTTCCCAAAATACTCCATCTCATCTATAACCGTGTTTGGATCTGTTGCTTGTTGCTGGCTCTCCTGCTGGAACCTTGCCATGATATCACAATCCATTGTGGAGTGCATTTTGTCAATACGCTCCACGCGACAATGCCATTCGTGCGACCACGTTGCACTATATAATTTGTACTATACATTAAAACATTCTAATCATTTGTCGCATATAAAATATAGATACGATAAATCCTAAACACCTCATCACCTTTGGACTACATCCCCTCTAGAATTCCCAGTCCTCCATTGAGACCTTTTGCCCCTTTACAAGACGCTGTGGTCAAAGCTCCATGCAACCATCGCGTTGACATGAACCGCGGAATCTTTTCCATGTCCTCGGGATATCGAATCGGTCGATGATGCGTACTACGTCAAAATTCAGATCGTGCTTCCTCTCGATCTTGCCTAGCAATCTGGTACATGGTGAGTCACGTCTCCATAGAGGCATGGTGCAACATACGAAAGCGATTCACCTTTTTCCTCCATTGTAGCATCCATTCTTTTTTCTACCCCATTTCCAACCACCACATCTCCCATCAGTCTATCATCGTCCTTCAATGACCATAGCATTTTTTTGTATGGATCCACCATTGGTAGCCATTGTGAAATATGCACTAGCATCTCAGACACCAACCAACCTTCAACCATGCTACCTTCTAGCCGAGCTTGTTGTCACACAAAGCCTTTCAAGGGTTTCAGGAAGTGCTCCAAGAAGAACATCCATCGCGTATGGATAGGTCCAGCAATCTCCACTTCATCTACAAGATGCATAAGAAGGTGGATTTGTATCGTGAGCATGCTGGAAGGTAGGTATTTCTCAAAGAGACAGACCATCTTTACTACTCCCCACCTTGCGGATTCAATAGACGATGTCTTAATCTCCTTTTGTGAGATCCATTGCACCAAAGTCGACAACTTGTAAATGGCCCTACGTATTTCTAGAGTAAGGCATCCTACGATGGTGATCGGTAGTACAAACTGCCACAAATGAGAAAGCATTATGAATAATGGCTACACTCCAAATAGCAAAAATCGCACACCAACCATTCATAGTACAAACCTGACATATCTTATGCTAGTCATGGGATTTTTGCCTTGATAATTGGTTGTCTTTAGAAAATGCAGACCTGAGAGGATGCATTATACTCGTCGGAATGCAGATAGACTTGACTACTTGCTTCACAATGCACTCTTCTTTAGTGGACAAAACCCTAGGAGTGTGAGATAGCTGCACACAACCATCAGCACTCAACTATGGCCAAAGCGTCTCCATCTTGCCTACCTCCTTCAAATCCATTCGTGCCCCTATAGTGTCCCTCTTTCCTATAATGTGATTCCATCTGCCCACATTCTTGAAAATATGCGTGGGATCCAACAAGTGGTTGACTTATAAGTGGGTCCAATATGGCAACTCGTAGAAAACTGAGAACTGTTGTATTTCGTTTGGATGTGACTCTGCGTGGACCATTTTCAACTCATACCAGCTTGCGGCATTTATACATGTTGGAAGTCATCCAAGAAAACCTTCCCAGAGTTTGTGACCCTCTGGCAAGAAAGCGGTGTGTCCTTGATATACCATCTTCTTCATGATTCGTGACCTTTGGGAATCTAACTATGGCCCGCACAATGGACATGCATGATAACCTAAGGTTACCAGACCTATTCCAACACCACGACCCTGTGAATACAAGCTTGAATGAGATTAAATATAGATATTACAAACGATAATAGAAGCCTATTTACTTGAGCACTCTCTGAATCCCGGAAAGTCATGCATTGTCCACATGAGAATGGCTCGAATATTGACAAACCATCGACCATCGCGCTTGCTCATATCTTGTACGGTGGGGACCCCCTCCTCCCACAAAATCTTAAGCTCATTGACTAATGGATGAAGATAAACATCTATATTTTTGACTTTGTAGCGGTCGAGAATGAGTAAGCTAAGGATGAGATGTCCTTTCTTCGTAGAAAGCCATGGAGGGATATTGTAGTTGACAAGGATGATATGTAATGTTCCCATTAGCACCCCCCCAAAGAAATTTTTTAAATTTTTTAAATTTTTACCCTCCCTCTCTCTCCCCTTGCCATGAGCATGGTGGGGAGAGAGAGAGGGAGTGAGCTGTGTGATGGGGACATACAGCCCCCCAGATGGCAGGCAGCACCATCTCCTCCCTCTCCATAAGCCATCTCCCCCTCCGCCATAAAAGGCAACCCTCCCCCTTGTCACGGACACACGCTGCGCCCCCCTCCATTGCAAGCTTTCCCCCCCCTCCGTGTGTCAGCTAGTGGCTTGGGGCCGTCCAACAGAAACTCCCCCCCCATCGCTAGGCAATTGCGCCCTCGTGAGCAGTGAAAGAAGAAGAAAAAGAGGAAGAGAAGAGAGAGAAGGAGTAGAAGAAGAAGAAGAAGAGGAAGGGAGAGAGAGAAGAGAGGGAAGGAGAGGAAGAGGAGAGAGAGAGAGAGAGAGAAAAAGAGAAGGAGAGGGAGGGAGAGTAGGTGAAGAAGAGGACAAGAAGAAGAAGAAGAAGAGGGAGAGAGAGAGTAGGAGAAGAAGAGGACAAGAAGAAGAAGAAGAAGAAGAAGAAGAAGAAGAAGAAGAGGGAGGGAGAGAGAGGAGAGAAGAGAGGGAAGGAGAGGAAGAGGAGAGAGAGAGAGAAGAAGAGAAGGAGAGGGAGAGATAGTAGGTGAAGAAGAGGACAAGAAGAATAAGAAGAGGGAGAGAGAGTAGGAGAAGAAGAGGACAAGAAGAAGAAGAAGAAGAAGAAGAAGAAGAAGAGGAGAGAAAGAGAAGGAGAAGAAGGGTAGAAGAAGAAGAAGAAGAAGAAGAGAAGAGAGAGAAGGAGTAGAAGAAGAAGAAGAAGAGGAAGGGAGAGAAAGAAGGAGAGAAGAGAGGGAAGGAGAGGAAGAGGAGAGAGAGAGAAGAAGAGAAGGAGAGGGAGAGAGAGTAGGAGAAGAAGAGGACAAGAAGAAGAAGAAGAGGGAGAGAGAGAGTAGGAGAAGGAGAGAAGAAAAGAAAGAGAAGAGGGAGAGAGAGAAGGAGAAGAGAGAAGTAGAAGAGGAAGAAGAAGAAGAAGAGGAGAGAAAGAGAAAGAGAAGAAGCGTAGAAGAAGAAGAAGAAGAGGAAGAGAAGAGAGAGGAGTATAAGAAGAAGAAGAAGAAGAAGAGGAAGCGAGAGAAAAAAGAGAACTTGAAGGGATGTCAGAAGAGAATGACAAGACACAATTTTACAAGAGGAAGCGTACAAGGGAAATCAGAAGAGAATGACAAGTCACCAACCATTTACACTTGTCTTGTGAACCTTCCCATCCATGTCACCTAGCTTATAGCTGCAATTTGGATATCTCCTTATGACCATGAATGGTCCTTCCCACTTGAACACAAGTTTAGCATCCTTTCTGTTATCAAAGCGGTTATCATAGCGTAGCACAAGTGATCCTTCCCTTATGTGTTTGCTGGCCAGCTTCTTATTAAATGTCTTCCTCCTCTCTTCAGCCTGCATGGAATAGTGTTGGACTGCTGCTTCTCTATCTAACTCCAGCCTCTCTAGATCCAAGATCCTTTTTTCTAACTTCTTATCTTGATTCTTCTCTTGACTAGCTACTAAAACACGCAAACTGGCCAGTTCCACCTCTATAGGAAGTAAAGCCTCTTGGCCATAGATGAGATGAAATGGAGTATAGCCAAGTGAGGTTCTAAATGAAGTCCTGTCAGCCCAAAGAGATGCATTCAATTTTTTATCCCAGTGCTTGGGGTGCATGTGTACCTGCTTGGTAATTATCTTACAAATCAGTCCATTCACTTTTTCGACCAAACCATCACATTGTGGATAGTAGGGAGTAGAATGCATGTGCTTGATTTTTAGCCTTTCCATTAGCTCCCCTACTAGGTTCGCCCTAAAACCAAGACCCGGATCAAAGATAATTTCCAAAGGTGTGCCAAACCTGCAATAAATATTTTCAAACACAAATTTTTCCACTTCTTGGGCTGTGATCTTACTAGTTGCTGAAGCCTCTGCCCACCTCGTCATGTAGTCCACTCCCATTATGATGTATTCCTTGCCAGATTGAGTTCGTGGGAGTGGCCCTATTGCATCAATCCCCCATTTCTCAAATGGGCCATATGTAGTTATGGGATTTTGTTCCTCATGCACTAGCTTCCTTGGTCCGGCCTTTTGGCAATCGTCACAAGTGCAGCACCAATGTTGCACATCTCGATGTAGACTAGGCCACACAAAATCGGCTTGGAGAATCTTCCTACTGGTTATTTCTTGAGCAAAATGTCCGCCACAAACCCCCTCATGGCAGCTCTTAATCACATCTATAATCTCCTTTGCTATTGGCACCCTTCTAAGCACTGCATCCTTTCCTTTGCAATACAACACATCATTTATCAAGCGGTATTTAGTGGCCTTAGTAGTGAGCCACCTTTTCTCACTTTTACTCATATGTGTAGGTGCCTCACCTTGCTCGAGAAAATAAAGCACATCTTGTAGTTGAAACTTACCCTGAAACAAGGGAAGCTTTACTCTAATGATGCCCACCATTACCTCTTTCAATTTTTCAGCTGCTAGAGCATCTGCATCGCCATTTGTGCACCTTGGCACAAAATAGATTTGGGCTTTCTGTAGCTTTCTCATGAGAGTTTTAGCTTCCCTCATTTTCACTGCTAAGTTATCATTTTGACAAGCCCAGATTCCTTTCATTTTCTTAACAATGAGCATAGAATCCCCAAAAACATTAAGTGGAGTGACACCATGTGAAAGACACCACTCAAACCTAAAATCAAGGCTTGATATTCTGCCTCATTGTTAGAATGGACATCTTCCAAGCTGATACGTTCTCCATAAAGTTTGTCACCTTTGGGACTGAACATCACTATTCCTGCTGCCGCTTTGTCTTTAATACGCTTGTAGGCTCCATCAAAGTAGAGGGCATGGGCATTCTCCACCTGCGGCAACTCCTCAAGAGGAGGTGTCTCCTCTTTTACCTTTCCCTTCTCCTTTTCCTTCTTTTGATGGCATCTATGGGTCAACAAATCAGCTAGGCAATCTCGAGTAGAATCCTCCACCTTGAAGGTGTAGTCAAACTCTTGGAATTGTATCACCCACTTAGCGATTCTAGCTGAAACATCCATGTGCTGTAAGGCATAGGGAAAATGCTCTTCTGTCGTGATCACTGTGAATGGCCTAGGGAGAAGATAAGGACGAAACTTTCTTACAGCAAACATTAGAGACAAAACCATCACCTCGACCATCTTGTACCCTCATTCTGATGCTGTCATTACTCTACTAGAAAAGTAAACCGGTCTCATTAGGCCAGTTTTAGCATCCTTTTGTATTAGTGTTGCCCCTAGAGCATCTTCCCCAAAACTCGGATTGACAAAAAACTCCTGATCCCAACACGGCTGTAAAATTATAAGAAGGGTGCTAAGAGCCTTCTTCACCTCGTGAAAGCACCTTTCGCTGTCGTCACTCCATAGGAGCTCCTCAGAGTGGGTTAATTGTTACAGTGGAAATATTAATTGGGAGAGGAGATGAATGAACCACCCCATATATCGCACCTTCTAAATTAAAGAGGTTAGTTTCTTCACAGAAGATGGTGATGGCACCGCCAATAGGGCCTTAACTTTGTTTGGATCTGCTTCAATGCCCCTCTCACTTACGACATGCCCTAACAAAATTACACCGCTTTTGCCAATGCAACACTTATCATGGTTTAACTGCCCCCCATTTGTGCGAGTCAGTTGAAAGCTTCATCCACCTTCCCTAGATGTAGAGCCTTAGAACTATAAATACAAAAATCATCAATAAAGACCCTAATGGATTTCCCAAAATATGGTTGGAAGACATAATTCATGAATCGCTGGAAGGTAGCTAGGGCATTTGTTAATCCAAATGGCATTACTTTGTAAGCAAAACAACCCCAAGGTGTAATGAAGGTGGTTTTGTGTTGATCCTCCTTAGCTATTCGGATTTGGAAATAACCTGAATACCCATCACAAACAGTGTATCTCTCATGCCCGGCCACCTCGTTGAGTATTTCATCCTGAAAGGGAAGAGGAAAGTGATCTCTCTTAGTTGCAGCATTTAGCGGCTTGTAATCCACACAAATCCTCCATTTTTCAATCTTCTTGGGTATCACCACCACAGGTGAAACCCACTGTGAGTCCCCTATTGGATAGATGAAGCCTGCCTTTAAAAGTCGTTGCACCTCAGTGAGTAGAGCATTTTGTTGAACTACAATCGTCGTGGTCGCTGCACCACTGGCCGTGCTCCCTCTTTTAGATTAATGTGATGTTGTACTATTGTCACACCTGTGATGTGTTCATAATAAGAAATAAAAAGTGCAGAGTGTTTTATCACCACTTCCATGTAGGCTGCCTTCTCCTCAACTGATAAATCCTTAGCCAACATTTTTTCTAACCCCTCCTTCTCGACCTTTGGAAGCTGCTGCGGAATTTCACTACTAGAAGGCCCTTTTAATGTAATCCCCATCACTTCTAGAGAGCTTTCTTCCTCCTCATTAGAAGACTCTCCCTCTGTCATAGATTACTAACCCTCGCTGGAACTCCATTCATCAGCAGTGGTCTCTAACACAAGATCCTCCTGTTGGCCCTCCTTCATGTTGTAGATAGTGCTCTTCCATTTTTTATGCAGCCCCTTTTGTGGCCTTAGCTCTAAAGCCCCTGTCTCCCAATCTTGTCTGGCTTTCATTCCCATTAGCCATGGTCGCCCAAGAATGAGCGGATAGCTATTCCCCTTCACTGGCATCACATACATGTCAAGCTCCAATTGCACTCCACACACCTTTACCTTGACTTTCTTTATAACTCCCAAACAATTTACTACTACATTGTTAGCCATTTTGGCCCCAAATTTAGTAGTTTCATTTACCTCTAATCCCAAACGATGCATCAACTTTTTTGTCATGACACAAATCTCTGCACCTCCATCCACATATGTCTTTGACACTCTCTGCCCATTGATTTCGGCTTCTACTAGAGGCACAATATCTTTAATCTTTCTAGCCTGGATTGCATTCACATGTCTATTCTTCATGGGTCTAATGGTTACCATCTTTGACCATTGTCGCCGCACTGTTAGAGATAGATGTAGTAATTGGGGACATGAAATTTCTAGCCCTTGATTCCTCACATCAGCAAGCAAATCATAAGCTCTAGTACCTTTATCCAGGGAAAAATCATCTGGCTCAATGTGTCGGCGTGAGCGAGCCCTCCTCTTTTTACTGTTGCATGTCTTTACAGCCATTGATGACTCTACCTCCTCTTCCATATTTTCAACCTCCTTTGGTGGTGTAGGCTCCATTCTCTCAATTCTTCGGGCTTTCTTTACCAGCATTGCTTCAACCTCTACTACTTTGACCTTCCCTTTGACATCACTCTCATCTAAACTAATTATCCTAACATCATGATTCTCTGGCGGTTGGAAAGGCAAGGGCGGCACCTCTGCAAGTGGTCGAGGATGCTGGAGAACTTGAACCGGTGGTGGAGGCCTTGGATTCAGTGGAGCAAACCTTTCCCTAGGTGGTGTCACTTGTTGTCCCCTCCTTCTTGGTTGGAACCCATTTCCTGGAAAATGCCTAGGATGAGGGCAAAAGTACATACCATGGCCAGTCTCCCCACAATTATAGCAAACATACTCTCTTTCTTGTCTTCTTGGACCTCGATTGCCTTCATTTATGAGGAGAGGGGGTCGCACTCCTTGCACCAAATTTAATGAAAGGCTTTCAAGTTGATTAGTAATGCGTTGTAGGAGCTCTTGCTGTGGTATCTCCGGTTCAGGTGGGGCCTCTACTATTTCTCTAGGCCTTGGCATGGTTGGTAAAACCTGCATGGGCTCAACTCCCCCCTTCAACTGTGCTTGATACTTCAATTTTCTATATTTCTCCCTCGCATAAGTGACTGATTCTTCATAGGATGTGGGAAACTTTCCTTTGACCTTCTCCCTTAGTAGAGGATGGAGTCCGGCTAGAAAACAATCTTTCTTAAGGCAATCAAGTACTCTTTCTCCCTCGGCTAAAGAGGATGTCCATTTATCCCACAATTTTATAAACATGCCTTCATAGGTTTGGTATTCCCCTGCTACGGTTTGGCGAAGATCTAAGAGTTGTCTACAAATATCTTCAGGTGGCTCTGTATCTTGGTACTTGTGCATGAATGTGGTCTTGAGATTCTCCAAATTACCCCCTGTAGCCTCCGGGAGAGCTTGATACCACACTCGAGCATCACCCTTTAGAACTAAAGAGAAGGCCCGTACTTTGGTTGCTTCATCATCCCAGCCTATGACTAGGAAGGCCATTTCTAAGTCATCCAAAAAGTCTAGAGCTTTCTCCCCTTTGTGCCCAAAAAAACTTGGAAATGCCATGTTGCGTTAGTAGAGTATGAAGATGAAAACGTCTAGACTTAAGTTGTATTTTATAAGGGGAATGATGAATGGGTTCACAGATGCATTGATTTCAGCAAGTCGTCTAGGCCCCAGTATGCTTCTAATAATGCCTTGGAATCTAAGCTTTGTGCTAGCTACAATATGCACAGTTTGCATAGAAAGTGGATGGATAGGTCCATACAACTCGTTCTGATTCATGAGAAACTATTATAATAGGATAAAGACATGTACATTGAAGGATGCATTGTAGTCTAGCATTGGGAAGATTATAGGTTCTGGTGATACAAGAATCTCCCTTAATCTTTCAGCCCCAAAGTACATGACAAGACGCTGCTGGAAGAAAATCTTCCTACTCATGCATACATTAACTTGGATGTTTTGTACAGAGTGAAAGGTGTAGAAATTCGGGCCATTATTATTATTCATGAGTGGAGACTACTTAAGGGAGTAGAGGGAATGCACTTTCTTGAATTATGAAGGATTTTTCCCAGAGTGTTTCCTTTTGGAACCCACCAACTTTGCTATACGGAGAATTTTCTCACCAGTGATTGTTCTTGCCTTGGTGTGTCCATCCTCGGTGACATATATTTCATAAGGTGTGATGGCCACCTTTTCAACCACACCCAACCTTCGAGCTAACAATAGTTGAAGGTAGTCTCCATACTTTGCACTTCTACAAAACTTCACACCATTCATGCATAGTTGTCCTCCTTTGATATGGATTAGGCCAGAGAGAGAGAGGGATTTGATGATTTGGAGACGAGAACCTCTCGGAAGGGCCTTCACTTTGTTTGCAAAACACTCACCACAATTATGAGAACCTAGCAATTGATGGCAACATAATTTTTTCCGTTGTGAGATAATGGAATTTCTAAAGTGAACACCTTTTACCCGCATGCATGCCGTCATCCGATAGGCATACTTTCTTTCTTGAGCTTCTTTAGGAGACAATTCTGGGAGTCGTGGACTTCGACCAGCTTCAAAAATAGTTGGTGAAGGCGTTGAGGAAGAGCCACTTGGGGAACTTGTTGTAGAGGATGCACCACCATGTGTTGTATCATTCCACATAAGGACGTAGAGAATTGTGGTTGAGAATGTCCTCAGCGGGGGTACAAAAAATGAGGGCTGAAATGATGAACGGGTTGCCTCTTACCTATCCAACCTCCAATCCTCACTAAGAGAACTAAAGAGGGGCACCACCTAGCCAAAGGGAGGATAGGCTAGGACATCCATTTTCTCAAAGAGAATCAAGAGAACCAAGACACAAATTTACAAGAGAGAATATATGTACTAGACACCATATTGGAATATAAGAGAGAGAGAGATGAGAGGAGAGGGAGACAAGAGGAGAAGAGGTAGAAGAATCTTGCCATTATGCTACATGGAATGAGAAGATGAGAAGAGAGGGAGATAATACGAGAAGAGGTAGAGGAAGCTTGCCATTATGCTACATAATAAAAGAACTCACTCATAGCTACCTCAAAGAGATGAGGGTATTCTAGAGTGCTCTCATGGACTTGTCATTCTCCTTCCTCCCCCCTAAAAAATGAGGGCTGAAATGATGAACGGGTTGCCTCTTACCCATCCAACCTCCAATCCTCACTAAGAGAACTAAAGAAGGGGCACCACCTAGCCAAAGGGAGGATGGGCTAGGACATCCCTTTTCTCAAAGAGCATAAAGAGAACCAAGACACAATTTTACAAGAGAGAATATATGTACTAGACACCATATTGGAATATAAGAGAGAGAGATGAGAGGAGAGGGAGACAAGAGGAGAAGAGGTTTGCCATTATGCTACATGGAATGAGAAGATGAGAAGAGAGGGAGATAATAGGAGAAGAGGTAGAGGAAGATTGCCATTATGCTACATAATAAAAGAACTCACTCATAGCTTACCTCAAAGAGATGAGGATATTCTAGAGTGCTCTCATGGACTTGTCATTGTCCTTCCTTCCTTCATTCTCCATGGGCTCTTTATATAGCCTCCATGAGGGATTAGATTAAGCTAATCCTCTTGATTAACATAATCCTAGATGATGTATGGCATCTTTGGAAATATGGAGCATAGTGGATGGGACAAGTCCCCACCTTGGTCATCATGCAAGAAGCCAAGGGTGGTGGTAGACAAAATAGAGAAATGGAGCTAGATTACAAGAGGTGGGTGCCCAAAGCACATTATTATAATATATTTATAAGAAGGATAGAGTGGAAAGTTGGTGTGGTGAAAGAGAGAAGAAAATTGCATGTAGTCAGCAGTCTGCGCCTTCGTAACTTCAAATCTGTGAGGAATTTGAAAAAAGTTTCTTCTACAACTTTGTAGACCAGGTCAAAACCAATCGGGCAACATAGGAATTTGCTTGAAATTCGCTTTTTCTTGGGAGTTATTGAGATTATAAAAAACATCTTCTAAAAGCTGCATGTGACAAAAGGGGTCCATGCTTGTAAGCTTTTGTGCAAGATCCAAATGACACCATGATGTGGATATTGACTTGTGTGCAAGGGTGAGGTGTCCTCTAATGATGGTGATAGATTCCAAATCTTAGTGATGCAAACGGGGCCCATGTGTAGTTGGAGGCTAGTCCTTTGAAAAATCTATGCATTCACTCAACTCCTAGGTGTAATCCATTTTCATCTTCACTAAGATAACCATCCCTTTGACCCTTTACATTGACATGCCTTCTAAGAACTTGTTCCCCCCATTTGCTAGAGTTATCGTAATCGAGAAGCAATGTAGCATACCTAGTGCTTGAAGAGTAAACCTAAAGTGATATGGTATGCTCTTGATAGGGGCTTTGGCCAAAATTTTGTGGTAATAATCCGGGTTGTAAAAAACCCGGATCAATAAGGTTTTCATAAATTTTTACAAAAAATGATAGACCTTCGCGTAGAGAAATTCCTAAATTAGCCAATAAAAATTAGGATTTACATCTACATAAAAATGAAACACATGGAATGTTAGTTTTTGTTCGTAGGATGCAATTGCACCGATGGATAGAAACCTAGACCTTCATGAGATCTGGTACATTAGGATCAATAAGTATAATTGCCTGCGAATTGTTTTATCAATCTTGCTGTGGACTATTGCAAATGGATAGGCTCCTAGCCTAATCGAAGCTAGTGACCTAACCCTAAATGGATTGTTGACCCAAGTTATGCATGGTTGTTTGAAAAGGTTGTAAATTCCTTGAGCAAGTGTTTTGATACATCCAAGTTAAATTCCGGTTGTGCATGCAATGGGATTGCGATGCCTTGAAGCAAGTGGTTGTGCGTTCCACTGTTTGTTAATGTGGTTTTGGATGTTAACCCAAGTAGGGTATAATTGATGATTGCATGGCCGGGTCTGAGATGATTGATTGCCATGGAAACAAAAGGGATGTTTTCCCTAGTAATTGTTTTTAAGCTAGTTGCTTCAGCTGTGGTTGATTTCCTAGAGGGATAATTAAGGAAGGATGGTGCTAGCTACCCACTCATGAACCACCAAACCCTTACCAAGGGGGTTGCGAATCTGCGCCAGGAATATGGACCAAATCCACCACGAGAGGTCTCTCCGTGGAAATTACTTTGCATAGGAGGATGCTTGGGTGCAAGTGGGGGCTCTGGCCATAAATCCCAATGCCTTCAGACCCTACACAAGTGTTCTATGTGACTCAAGATGGGATCTCAAGGCCTTGATACTAGTTACAAGGCGGAATCTTGATAGGATAAACCTTTGGGTTTTATTGCTGGGAGATGGAATGATTTTTCTGCGAAGGCAGAAAGGAACACTTAATTCTCCTGTATGGGCAGGAGACAAACATTAATCTGAAGATAAGTTAAGGAAGTATTCGATCTTGTTTTATCTTGTCTTCATGTTTGTGCCCTAAATTACGTAAAGGAATCTGTGATTAAAGGGCTAATTAAGGAAGCTACTTTTATATGTCAAACATAATGTGACCAATGGGTCTATCCTACGGAAGGGTGGTGGATGCGACCAATGGGTCTATCCTACGAAAGGGTGGTCTCGATTAGCCGAGAATTTTTCTCAAAGGAAATGTTAACGAGGAATATTAGGAAAAGTTGAACGATGACCTTAGACAATGTTGGTTAGAACCTTGATTCATATTGTTTTAGGGGACCGGAATGGGACTATGCCCTACGGGCAGAGAGGTCAAGCGATGTATCCCTCTCATTTAGTGCTGTATGAGACTGCTTTGGCCCAGTTGTGTCTGCGCAAAGTGGAGAAGTTGTAGACCGATGCTAGAAGGCTGTTAGGAAGACCCGATTACAAGGAGCCCGCGCTTCAGGTCGATCCTAGTGGGAATGGCCGAATAAGTTCTGTTGTGGGGAACACTTGAGAGACCTTAGTTGGCAAACCTCGTGTCATTCCTTGGGAGTGCCGGGTGGCGTCTTCTAGATATATCTCCTGATGGATTGCTAAGACGTATCCCACAATTTGAGGAGCGGGCATGTTACACTATAGGCCACACACTCTAAGAAGTTGAGCGTAGACCGAATGGGCTCATGCCATCCATTACAAGACTGAGCCGAAGATTCTTTGGCTCTCAAGAAAAGCCTAAGAAGGTAGAGTCAATGTGGTTCCACGCACGTGAATCCGCTGATATTCATTGAACTCCATCTCTGGACCTATTCTGCGCATGTCACATTGTCAAGCTCACCATGCCGGACGTACGAAACATGTGGTTTATGCAAGGGATAAGCAGAAAGTATCTGAGAACTTTTTGAGGGATGGTTTGCCCTTGCAAGTCCTATCAATACGTGTGAGCACCACACTTTGGACATGTCTCCATAGTCTTTTATTCTCCTCGAAATAGTATTCAATCGTTGATGCATGCATGGATGTTGTTGTAGTCCATGCCAAGCTTTCGTAAAAGATATCGTGTATCATCATGAGACTCATGCATGGTATATTGCAGGTGGTAATATATGATATTTCAATAACCTGAAAAAAATCATAAAACATCTTGAAAAAGCACAAATGTTTTTAATAATAGTGCCAAAAAGAAATCAACGAAGTGTATGTATAAGATACATGAACAACTCAATCACACTCGCATCGCTCCACCCGTATTTTGCTTGCACACTTAAGAGTGTAAGCAGTGTCTTCAAGCGAGATACTCGGTATCCATCATATAATGGTATGGATGCTTTCTCTCTAAGCAAATCAGAAGTCTCGACATCCATGGGAATCAATGCATCGATCATTGCCTCCATCTCAGTCTCCAAGATTATAGGTAGGTTTGGAAGGCTGCGTGTCTCCTCTGGCATTGAAGGTATAGATTGGATAGTGCCTTGCAAGTGGTGGATTGGCTCATGCATTTCTTAAATTGTTCTTCTCTCCTTCCATCTCTCTCTCTCTTTTTCTTTCTTAAATTGTTATCCTCTCCTTCCATCTGTCTCTCTTTTTCTATGTTACAACTATGGCCATGACCACCACTACGACTACGACCACGACCACGACCACAACCACAACCACGACTATGACTACCACTACGACTACAATGACCACGGCCACGACCACGACCACGACCACGACCACGACCACGACCACGACCAAGACCATGACTACGACAACCACGACCACGACCACAACCAGCATGACCACGACCACCACGACCACGACTACGACTACGACCATGACTATGACTATGATCACGACCACGACCACGACCATGACCACGACAACCACGACCACGACCACAACCATGACTACGATCACGACTACAATGACCACGACTACGACTATGACTACGACCATGACTATGACTATGACTATGATCATGGCCACGACCACGACCACGACCATTACTACTTATATAGAGATGAAGAGAGAGACAAGAGTTAGGGAGAGAGTAAAGTTAGAGAAGAAGAGGAGAGAAGTGAGAGAGATAGAAATAGAAAGAGAGATAGAGAGAGAAAAGAGATCGGGGAAGATAGAAGGATTTAGCGAGAGTATAGGAAGAGACAAAGAGGAAAAGAGTTTAGGAAGAGTGAGGGAGAGAGAAGGATTGAGAGAAGAGAGAGGAGAAAGAGAGAGAGATCCGATTAGAGCATTTGACACCCATAGTCAACACACCGTGGAAAACACAAGCACAAATTAACATTGAATTATGGCAAGAAAATCCACCACAGAACAATAGTGATAATACTTGAGGTAGGATTTCAAAGTCTTATTGATTTCAATCGGTCATGGATGCCATACTGTGGGTAGGTTGCACTCACTAAGAATAGAATTGGCGATTCGCCTCATCTTCTCTCCATCATCAATATAATTCTCCTTTACCATTTACAACTCACCCACCTTCTCTCCACACTATTGCACACTACAATCTCTATGAGGGTATGAGATTGGGATCTCCACAGATACCAAAGCATGACTTCTAGCTTGATGATTACATATGTACTACTACTACTCATGGAATAAACCTTAAAATAGTTATTATGCTCAAATATAGGCTTGTTAGAGCAGAACTTTGTTCCTAAGACTATTCTAAGGAAGAAAGAAGGTTAATGATAAAAGAGTGTCCTTCCTTGCAAGTGATTTTATATTATAGTTTTAAATTAAAATTGATAATTTAAGATGAATTTCCTAAGAGATCTTATGGTAATGCTGTTTTGGTTTTGCGAAGCATATGAATGATGGTGTTTTAGTTTTTTGTATTTGTTTTTTTAAGAAGAGATTGATTTTTATGGAATATCCAAAGTTATTTTTGGATTTATGTTATGAGAAATGAATGTTTTTCTAACTGATAGGTTGATTGCCTTCGTTGTATACTTGCGTGGTGGAGGCTAGGACAAGCCCCATGTATGAGAGGTTTCTTTGTAGGAAGAACATTATGCTAGGAGGCACAAGTGTGCTAGGGTTCTCTTGCCATATATCCCTTAGGTTTGTTGAGGATCAGCTTAACCCCTATGAGCCTAGGATGAGCTTATTGTAAGGTCTTATTTCCTTTTCTCTCTTTCTCTCCCTCTTTCATTTCCTCTCCCTCCCTCACCCTCACCTTCTCTTTCTCTCTTTCCCTATTAGGTTTAATGATTTTTCTCTCTTTTTCTCTCTCCTCTCCCTCTCTCATTTCCTTTTCTCTCTTTCTCTCCCTCTCTCATTTCCTCTCCCTCCCTCAACCTCACCCTCTCTTTCTATCTTTCCCTATTAGGTTTAATGATTTTTATATATTTTTCTCTCTCCTCTCTCATTTTTCTCTCTCCTGTCTCTCTCTCTCTCTCTCATTTCCTTTTCTCTCTTTGTCTCCCTCTCTCATTTCCTCTCCCTCACCCTCTCTTTCTCTCTTTCCCTATTAGGTCTAATTATTTTTCTCTCTTTTTCTCTCTCCTCTCTCTTTGTCATTTTTTTCTCTCTCCTCTCCCTCCCTCACCCTCACCCTCTCTTTCTCTCTTTCCCTATTAGGTTTAATGATTTTTTCTTTTTTCTCTCTCCTCTCCCTCTCTCATTTTTTCTCTCTCCTCTCCCTCTCTCATTTCCTCACCCTCCCTCACCCTAACCGTCTCTTTCTCTCTTTCCCTATTAGATTTAATGATTTTTCTCTCTTTTTTTCTCTCCTCTCTCTCTCTCATTTATTTTTCTCTCTCCTCTCCCTCTCATTTCGTTTTCTCTCTTCCTCTCCCTCTCTCATTTCCTCTCCCTCCCTCACCCTCACCCTCACTCTCTCTTTCTCTCTTTCCCTATTATGTTTAACATCTTTTCTCTCTTTTTCTCTCTCCTTTCATTCTCTCATTTTTTTCTCTCTCCTCTCCCTCTCTCATTTCCTTTTGCTATCTTCCTCTCCCTCTCTCATTTCTTCTCCCTCCCTCTCCCTCTCTCATCTCCCTATTATGTTTAATGTCTCCCTCCCTCTCCCTCTCCCTCTCTCATTTCCTCTCCCTCCCTCTCCCTCTCCCTCTCCCTCTCTTTCTCTCTCTCTCCTTCCCTCTCCCTCTCTCATTTCCTCCCTCTCCCTCTCCCTCTCTCTCATTTTCCTATTATGTTTAATGTCTCCCTCCCTCTTCTTTTCTCATTTCCTCCCCCTCTCCCTCTCCCTCTCCCTCTCTTTCTCTCTCTCTCCCTCCCTCTTCCCCCTCTCATTTCCTCCCTCTTCCTCTCCCTCTCTCTCATTTTCCTATTATGTTTAATGTCTCCCTCTCCCTCTCGCTCTCCCTCTCTCATTTCCCTATTATGTTTAATGTGTCCCTCTCCCCCTCCCTCTTCCTTTCCCATTTCCTCCCCCTCCCTCTCCCATTTCCTCCCTCTCCCTCTCTTTCTCTCTCTCTCCCTCCCTCTCCCTCTCTCATTTCCTCCCCCTCCCTCTCCCATTTCCTCCTTCTCCTTCTCCCTCTCCCTCTCTCTCACTCATTTCCTCTCCCTCCCTATCCCTATCTCTCACTTTCTCTTTGATTTCCTCTCCCTCTCTAAATAGACACAAATTATATAAAAAACAAGTAAAAAGAGAGAGAATGCACTCTCCGTAAAGACTCCAAGAAGGGTTTGGCGGCTCCTCTTCGCGACGACGGCTCCTCTTCACCCTTTGTACACTTCCTCCTCTTCTTCGCGAACGGCGGTGGTGGCGGCGGCAAGGATGGCGGTGAGAAGCCTTCTTTATCTCTTTCTCTCCCTCTCAGTAAGACGGTCGCTCTCCCTCTCACTCTCCCTCTCGCTCTCTTTCGTGAATGTGTGAAATGTAACGCGCTCGGGTTTCGGCCCGCATTTTTTTTCTTGGATAAATGCAATGCTAATAGCAACGCCGCTATTTGTCGTCGCTAATCGGTGTTGCTATGGCCTGATATCCTTGTAGTGTACTGTGAAAGCCAAATTATTGACACTCCTTGAAGCTAATTTTATCTATCTAATGGCCAAAAGTGAATGGGTTTTGCCCATCTTCATAGTATCCAAGAAGAATAAAAAGCCGTGAATATGTGTGGACTTCCAAAAGCTGAACTCCAAGACAAAGAAGGATCATTTTCCTATCCCTTTTACAAACCAACTGTTAGACACAGTGGTAGGACATGAGCTCTATTCCCTATTGGATAGTTTTCATGGATACAACCAAGTTCAGATAGCAAAATATCAATCCAAAACAACTCTTACAATAGAATGAGAAACCTATGCTTATTACAGAGTGATGCCATTTTAGCTATGTAACACCCATGCTACCTTTGAAAGAGTGATGATGGGCATTCCAAAATCATCTACATGATTTTATTGAGATATACCTAGATGACTTCTATGTCTATAACTTAATTTTGAGCATTGGGGACACCTAGAGCAATGCTTTAACAAATATTGAGAGTATGGGATTCTCCTTAACCTTGACAAATATGTCTTTGGAGTCTCTTTAGCAGTTCTTCTCAGCCACATTGTTTGTGTACAAGAGGGATCACAACAAACCCTACAAAGATTAAAAAGATTGTAGCTCTAACAATACCAATTAACATTAGATAGTTGAGGGGATTTTTGGGCCATGTGCGCTACTATAGGCAGCTCATTGTACACTTTGCAAATAGAGGAAACCCCCTTCCATAAGCTCTTGAGGAAAGATGCACAATTTACATGGAGTGGTGATTGTGACACTACTTTCAACACCTTGAAGCAATGTCTAATTGAAGCACCCATCATGTAACCTCTTGATTGGTCAAAGAAATTCCATGTGCACATTGATGCATTTGTAGAAGGATTAGGTGTAGTTTTATGTCAAAAAGACTCCTCGAAGCTCAATCAAACCATCTACTATGCAAGTCATAAGATCATCGATTGAGAATGAAACTACATAGTAGAGTTAGAGTACCTTGCAATGGTGTTTGCCTTGGAGAAATTCTAATACTACTTGCTCTATTGTTGATGCACTTCAAATTTTATGTGGACCATTAGGTGTTGAGAAATGTGCAATCACATCCACCATAGCCTCTTTGTATGGGACAAATAAGGAAAAGAAACATACAACAAATAAAGCCTTAGACTAGGTCATGTATGCACTGTTTATTACAAACATGGTTGTTGAATACCAAGGTCACTTTCCACCTATCTCCACCAACCAATACCACCTACTGTAAGCCTATAAATGGTAATCATCCCCACACTCATTTCATCAGACATTATTAGTCAATTGTACTTGGATTATGCTTGGATAATATTAGTTGATCTTCTTTATCAATGCTTCTACCTCATTATGATTGTTTATTTGCTCATCAGTGATCCTCCATAGCATACATTCTTAGTATTTTAACATGGTATCAGAGCGGTTTTTAAGTTACTGAGTCATTAGGCCACTATTTGAGTCATTCCAGTTTGAAGTTCTGGCTCCCTCCACTTTACCATGCATCTCTCACCTACCTCCATAGCTATCCACCTTTAGTGGAGGACTTGAGTCTCCTTATTCAGGCCATTTCAGCTCATGCTTCCTTCTGGGAAAACCTTCCTTGACTCTAGCGCTCCTCCCTATCACTCCAAAGCCTAACATTTCTGCCTCTCTGCTCCAACATTGCACCTACAATGGCTCGTTGTCTAGTTTGCGCCATCTATAGTGTGTACCATCAATTCTACCTGCACACTCATCGATGCTTCCCATGACCATAGGGAAATTGAAGCCACACAACTACTCTATCTCTAGCTCAGAGGGTTTGTAAAATGACTAATTCTACGTGCTGCAATAAGAAAAAAACTAGTTGCGTGTCAAAACCCTAAACAGGGCAGCCATAACTATCAAGCTTCAAGTTCTTGCTTCATTTCCTTCTCTCACTCTTGTGGCTCAAATTAAGTCATTGACTCTCTAATCTTCTCCAATACTCAGTCCTCAGCAAGCATTCAAGTTATTTACTAGCAAGGAGGGGAGACCTTGACAAGATTCTCAAGTATTTCAAGCAACAGTGTCCATTGACACCCATCTAGTGCTTAAAGCACTTATGTCATTTAACACAATTAGCTTTGCCTTTGATCAAACCTTTTTTTTTTGTAACTCCAGCATCAAATCAAGGAGGGGAAGACTTAGATTTGCAATATCTTGAAGATTCTAACTTCAGAGGCATCATAGTCACCAAATCATCTAGCATCACTTGGTAGTAATCACCTAGTGCTTCTTAGCACTTGTACTCAACTAAAATTTGAATTGTTTGGAGCTGATTTGCTACTGATCTTGCAATCTAAAAATGGAAAAGGACTCATCAACATCCTGATTTAATGGAATTCGATTCCATACATGGCAAACTAGGATCAAACTGATCCTAATGAAGAAAGGCTTGTGGTCAATCACAAGTGGTCAAGAGAAGAAACCATGGGAAGCTGCACTTTGAGTTGTATGGGATAAAAATGATGATAAGGATCAAGCTATTATCAAGCTTAAACATGATGACAGCTACATTCATCATGTTGATGATTTTGTGACACCTCTTACGCGACATGGGATCGATTAGAAACCTTATTTGGAGCTCATTCCAAATCCTCAAAATATGGTTTACTAATTGAATTTTTTAGGCTCGACATGAAAAGTAATATATCACTTGCAACTCATTTGAATTATATGGAAACCTTGTTGATACAACTTGTAGGAATCAGCTTGAAGATGGATGAAGACATTTCCATTGGAGTGCTTCTCAAAAGTCTTCCACATGAGTTTGATAATGTGTCTACCACATTAATCAACATGCCAAAGTCTAAACTTGTGGACATCAAAGCCTCTCTTCTGGAAGAGGAAAAGAAGATCAAGAACAAAGGAGAAACAAGCATCCCAAGAGGAGACCAACAACTCCTCTATGTGAAAGGGAAGAGGAGCATAGTTTGTGATTTTTGTAAGAAATCTAGGCATATTGAGAAATTTTGTTGTGCTAAGAAAAAATCTCAAAGAGCATATCTTGCTACATAGTCAAATAAGATAAAGACAACATTGAAGAAGAAGGAGAAAAAGAACCCCAAGAATAAAAGGATAGGACTCACTAGTCCCTCTTTTGTAGCTCATTTTCTGATGATAGACTTTTTTTAAGTTTAAATACTTGCCTTATGTTCCCACCATAAGATCCTAAACTCATCATGTAACCTCTACACACTATAGCCTCTACGCACTTAGTGAGGCCTTTTAACAGCCTCTAGCTTTGTATGGTTGTTTTTTTTGTTTCTTCCATGTCTACACTTAGCAAGATTCTACTTACGATAGCCTCTGTATACTCAGTGTCTTTTTCGGTTAAGATTGAGGAGGGGTGTTGAGAAATGTACAATCATATCCACCATAACCTCTTTGTATGGGACAAATAACGTAAAGAAACATACAATAAATAAAGCCTTAGACTAGGTCATGTATGCATAGTTTATTAAAACCATGGTTGTTGAATACCATGGTCCTTTTCCACCTATCTCCACCCACCAATATCACCTACTATAAGCCTATAAAAGACACTCATCCTCACACTCATTCCATCAGACATTATCAGTCAGTTGTACTTGCATTATGCTTGGATAATATTAGTTGTTCTTCTTTATCAATGCTTCTGCCTCATTATGATTGTCTATTTTCTCATCAGTGATCCTCCATAGCATGAGGAACTATCCTTCTTAATAAATAAGGTAGATGTGAAATGCCAAATGATGAGGTGGCTCCTTCTGTTCCAAGAGTTCTACTTTGAAGTGGTTACCAAATCTAGTTGCTTCCATATCCTAGCTGATCATCTATCGCGTATCCCTCATATTAACTAAGAGGTGTAGAAAGGTTCCTAATACTTCCTTGTTTCTGGTAAAAACTATAACTCTGTGGTATACAAACATTGCCAACCTCTTAGAAACTCAATAGTATCCTCCTAGAATCTTGAGTACAGAGAGAAGAAGAAGTTTATGTTGGAGTTAGCCCCCTACACCATGCTAAGTAGTAGTAGTTTATGCAAGAGAGGAAAAGATGAAGTGTTGTGAAGATGTGTTAAAACATACAAGATTGGGAAAATTCTAAAAGCATTCCATGACAAGTGCTATGGTGGACACTTTGTAGGAGAAGCAAAAACTAGAAGAAAGTCTCTACTCGATTTTGCATGATACTGGTGGCCTACATTACACAAGTTGCCTATGACTGCTGCAAACATTGTGATGCTTGTTAATGGATGGAAAAACCTACCAAGTCCAGTGCTATGCCCCTACAGCCCCATCCTTTCCCTGAAGTCATTTGAGAAGTTAGGCATCAACTTCGTTGGCCCCATCAATCCATCAACCAGAAGAAAGCAAAATAGATATATTTTGGTCTGTATGGATTATGTGACAAAGAGGTATGAAGCCAAAGTTCTCGAACAAGATGATGGCATAGCATGGCCTTATTTTTGTAAGAGAATATTATCACTCACTTTGGTAGTCCTTTAGAGCTAGTAAGTGATGGAGGCACTCCCTTTCTTAGCAATATTATGGAAGTCATGACAGAGCTTTACAAGACACACTATCTCAAGTCCACACCCTACTATCCCGGGGCCAATGGCTAAGTCAAAGTTACCAATCCCATCCTTGGCTCAATGTTGACAAGGACGATTGCTACATGTCCCCCTACTTGGGACAATTTACTTATAGAGGCCCTCTAGGCATATCACACCTCTTACAAGGCTAGTAAGTACTACATAATAAACACCTTTCAGTTTATGGCATAGAAGTGGTGTTCCTTGTCAAGTTAGATCTATCCTATTTGTGAGTGGCTATCATCGAATGCTTAGGCGATAATAAGTCACTACAACGTCATCTTCTACACTTGAAATGTTTGGACAAAATACGCTAGATGGCCTTATAGTGTATGGAAGTCACCTAGGCTTGATGAAAGGCTTAACATAACAATGTAAAAATTACACAGTATAGCGGATAAAATCTGAGAAAGAGATAGAGATAGAGAGTACACAACAAATAAGAGGAGAATTAGAAAATTTCTTTAGCTCCAAACAATTGATACAGAGATGGCTCTGTCCACCCGTGCGCTTCCACTGTGAAGCTTAGATATGGCAATCTAGACAGAAGATAGGTGACGAGCTTAAGGCTAGTTGGAACAACTCTGACTAGGTGAAAGATAGATAGATGATCGATGGTTGTGAAGGGGTTTAGCATTTATAGCCCACGAAGGCGGTTAGTTCGGCGTGATCGACCTACCATATGAGCCTCCACTAGTTGGTTGGGGAATATTCCCTTTACTGTCAGTTTGGGGGGTGCTGCCCCCAGACCCTTGCTAGGGGGGCCACTAGCCCCCCTAGGACCCCCCATTTCTTTAGCTCCAAACAACTGATAATACAGAGATGGCTCTGTCCACCCATGCGCTTCCATTGTGAAGCTTACATGAAAATCTAGACAGAAGATAGGTGAAGAGCTTAAGGCTAGTTGGAACAACTCTAATTGGGTGAAAGATAGATAGATGATCGATGGTTGTCAAGGGGTTTAGCTTTTATAGCCCGTAAAGGGGGTTAGGTTGGCGTGATGGACCTACCATATGAGCCTCCACTAGTCGGCCAGGAATATTCTAGGACCCTCGGACCCCAAAATAGGGGCCCCTTTTAATTCCCTTATCTGGCAACTCGATGCAATGTGCCTCGAGTTGCTACCAACATAACTACTCAGTCCAACCCAAAGATTAGACCCACAATGGTCACCCTTTTTCCATTCGGTCACAAAAGACCTCATCTAATATACAAGTCAGGACTCAACCAATGTCTGAGCTCACATTTTGCTTCTCCTCATAATGGGGGTCTTACAACTTTGAGCACCATGGATCATTGGTGGCACCTTATGAGGGTGGGGCATTAAGCATATCTAACACCACCCCTCAATGTCCACCCATAGGTGAAATATCTCCTTGACCCAATGCCGAGTCTGTGAAGATGAACTTGAAGCAGATCCTTCGTAAGTGCTTTGGTGAAGATATCTACTCCATTCTCCTCTGTTGGATAGTAGACCAGTTCCGCTATCCCATATTCCATCAAATCATGCACATAGTGATAGTGGATCTCTATATGTTTGGTGCATGCATGAAACACTGGATTTTTGGCAATGGCCATGCAACTCTAATTGTCACATCTCAGCATAGTTGGTTCTTCATCCTGCACTCCCATATGCCATAAGATCCTTCTCAACCATACCACTTCACATGTAGCAAAACAAGCTTCCTTGTACTCTGCTTCGCTAGAAGACAATGCCACTATTGGCTACTTCTTACTAATCCAATAGAAAATTCATGAACTCAAAGAGAAACAATAACCAGAAACTAACTTCCTGGAATCATTGTCTCCTACCCTATCTGAGTCACAGTTCCCCACAAGAGAAGTTCTGGAACTGTATGTGATGCCATTATTGGTTGCTTGAGAAAATTCATGAACTCAAAGAGAAACAATAACCATAAACTGACTTCCTAGAATCACTATCTCCTGCCCTATCTAAGTCATAGTTCCCCGCAAGAGAAGTTCTAGAACTGTATGTGATACCATAGTGAATAGTTTCCTTCAAGTATCTGAGCACCCCCATCCCTGCTTTCCAATGACTCTCATGAGGTTTGTTTGAGAACTTGCTTAAAAAACCAATAGCAAAATTGATATCTAGTCTCGTATTACACAAGTAGATCAGCCGACTATCCTCCTATACCTCCCAATGTTTGCCACTACTGATGTATTCTCAACAGATAACTTTGCATTCACCTCCATAGGTGTAGCTATCTCCTTGCTCTCAGTCATGCCAAATGCCTTCAAGATCTCCCATGCGTATTTCTTCTTAGAGATGAAGATCTTTCCTGGCTCTTGCCAGACTTTAATTCCCAAACAATAGTGTAGCAAGCCCAAGTCTGTCATTTCAAACTCAGAATTCAAAGCCTTTCGAGTTTGGTTGATCATATCTTCATAGTCACCTATAATAAGGTCGTTCACATATAGGACAATCACTACAAAATTTTCACCATCCCTGTAAATATACAAGTTAGCATCTGAGGCACATCTTTTGAAGTTTAAGCTTAAAAAGAACTTATCTATCCCACTGGTACCATGCTTTGGGGGCTTGTATCAGCCCATACAATGCCTTCTTCAACTTACACACTTTGTTCTCAGAATGGGGCCCCTCAAACTGCCACGTACACCTCCTCCTTGAGGTCGCCATTTAAGAATGCTAACTTAACATCCATTTGGTAAACTGGCCACTGCTTGTGGGCGGACATTGCAAGCACTATGTGAATAGTAGTCATTCTGGCTGTTGGAAAAAATGACTCTTGAAAATCAAACCCTTCAACCTATGAAAATCCTTGTGCAACTAGTCTAGCTTTATACTTTTCAAAGATACCATCAGCCTTGTACTTTACCTTCTGGAGCCACTTGGTGCCGATAACCTTCCGCTTTGTTGGCCAATCCACTAGCTCCTAAGTGTCATTCTTCATTATGCTATCATACTTGGCTTGCATAGCTGCCTTCCATGCTGGATCTACAAGTGCTTCTTCTAAGTCAGTTGGCTCCTTTACTTCTCTCATAATCTCAACCATCAAGGCCATATTGACTATGTGAGCAGAAGCCCCCCTTTGCTCCTCTATTTTGTGAGACCTCCTTGGTTCGTCTGCTTTCTCCTCAATAAATGTGGGCATAGGATTATTGTGGTCACACAGAGCTTCTTCACCCAATGTGGCAATGGCTTTTCCGATGGGGTGATGTCAGGTTGGTGAACTTTTTCCTCATCATCTGAAGATGATGGTTTCTCCTCTTCAAGATAGGGACAACTCTCGCGACAAGTTTATAGTGGACTACTTCTTTGCTTGATGATAAAGTGGAAGAACTTGCCTTCTCCTTCTCCACTGTATGTAGCTATGCTCCTTGAATAGCACATCATGGCTCGCGATGATCTTGTTTTCCTCTTCGTCATATAATTTGTAATCCTTTTGCTCATCACTATAACCCAAGAAGATACATTTTTTGCTTTTTGATTGTCACTTGTTTCTCTTCTCATCTGGAATATGTGCGTAACAGTCACATCCAAAAATTCTGAAGTGTGAGATAGATGGTTTCTTACCAGTGTAAGCCTCATGAGGTGTTTTTCCCTTGAGAGCCTTTGTGTAGCTCCGATTTAAAATGTAGACTGTAATATTAACAGCTTTAGCCCAAAAATGGTTAGACAATCCCTTGTTCTTTAGCATGCATCTTGCCATCTCCAAAATGGTGTGATTCCTGCATTCCACAACACCGTTCTTCTGAGGTGTGTGAGGCATCATCAATTGACGCTTGATCCCTTTGCTCTTGCAAAAGTCTTCAAAATCCTTGGAGTTGAACTCTCCACCACCATCTGTTCTAAATTTCTTCACATTTTTCCATGTTTCATTCTCAACAAGTGTTAGCCATTCTTTAAACTTACCAAAAGCTAGAGTCTTATCACGAAGGAAGTACACCCACATCTTCCTACTATAGTCATCGACAATCAACATAAAATAAGAAGATCCCCCAAGGACCATGTAGGTATGTTTCCCCACAAGTCAGCATGCACCAACTCTCGAGAAGCATGTGCTCTATTCTTGCTTTCTTGTGGAAATGCATTTCTCTGTTGCTTGCCCATCATACAAGCTTCACATGGTTCCTTCAATTCAGTCATTGCAGGTAGGTGAGCAACCATACCTTGCTTGTGCATCTCCTTCAACACTGCAAATCCAATGTGTCCAAACCTTTTATGCCAAAGCTTACTTGTGCCCACTCCAACGGTGGCTGTAAGAACACTTAGTGCATTTAAGTTGTTCCTTCTTTATCCTTTGCCAACAACTTTTCCATCACCGTCAAGAATTTCTATAGGTGTCTTCTTGAACCTCATTTCATGACCAAGATCAGTTCTGGTATCAACTGATAACAGATTTCTCCTAATTTCGGAAATATACAACACATTTGAAAGATTTTTGACATCACCATTGTGTCCATGTATAGCGGCACAACATCCACCCCCTCTGAACGTGCACATCCTTCAACTATGTGCCAAAGACCTAGTTGTCACCAGATTCTGAGTTTTTCTCATCCTCATCAACCATATCCTTTTGCTTCTTTATCTTTCATATCTTCTTGCTAGCCCTTGTATCATAACTACTATTTTCTTCCAATTTCGGCAACTCATAGGCAATATATTCCCACCTCTTGAATAATTTGATTCTTTCTCTGCCTTCCAAAAGTTTTATGGCTATCCCATCCAACTTATTTAATGCATAAGTAGCATTATTAAATACATGTCTTACCACATCGGTCTGAACCATCCTTTGGACACTTTTCGCATGACACTATGCTGGTTGTCTAAACTACTATCATAAACCAATATCAAATCCCCATCTTGTACGGTTTTTGGCATCAATCTATGTTTTCTATCAAACTGTTTCTGATTCTATATTCTTACTTCCCTTAACTTTGCAACTACTATCTCTATGTCTTGTGGCTTTCTTTCCAACTGTCTAATGTGTAAGGCCAACAAATCCTCTCAATTGAACTCCTCTTCCCAAGGTAGCACACTCCATGTGACTATCATCTCTTCTATCGACATGATAGGTTTTTGGCCATTATTGGAGGGGTTTTAGTCGAAAGGTCATATCCACTGGGGATCAAAGATAGAAGGAAGTAGAGAGAATAGGAGACAGAAGAGAAAGAAGAAGAATAGACAAGATGTACACAAGATAAAGACAAAGCACTATGTATTGATAGAACCTGAGAAGATAAACAAATTCCTTTTTTGGCACTAATCAGAAGCAATCTCCAAGCATTAGATCTCATGGAGCTCCCTTCTTTATAAAAAATGTGCATCAAATACTAGCTTCTTCTCTACTACTCCAGACCACAAATTTGATGGTTCCATTAGCTCCAAAAGGGGGGTAAAACCCTAGAACATCTTATTAGAATTTTTCCAGAGATCACTCCTTCTTCTCCTAATTTGGAGTGTTGTTTTTGGCCTGTAAACAGTGATTGCACCGCATGCGATTTCTACAAGTGTCCCCCTATTTTAGAAGTTTTCTACATATTTTTTAGATATTTATAAGAAATAATATTCAAAATATCAAAAATAGACTAAAATTATCCAAAAGTCTAGTATTTTGGAACCATCCATACTATGGATACTGACACTAATGACTAATATAACATTCACTCTCTAGATCAATAAGAAAGCCAATGACGATGCACTTTAGAGTTTTTCACACTTGTCACTAATCATACATATAAGAGGGCATCCTCCTGGATCATAGATCAAAATACTCAACATTTAAACAGCTCTTGAGCCACACCTAGTGTCCCCTCTAGGGTCATAAGGCCTTGGATGTCCATCATACACCAAATAGAGGTTGTTGTTGAATCTCCATATACATGCTATCAATGCATCCCCACCAATAAGTACATTGCAATGTGCTTGTTCTTTCATAGTCCAATGCATATAGAAATCTGCTTATATTGACAATTGTCTACCACATCAAATATAAATTGAGTCTCACTTGCATCCAACACATGTAGACATTACCAAAAATAGTGAAGCAGTCCATATCTTGAAGCATCTTTGAATTGCCTATCAAGGCCTCTAACAAAGCATCCAAAACATTTTCTAGCAGTAGAGCATTACATCTTACATTCTCTAAAGGCATATCCTTGAGCTTATAAAATGTACCATAAATGATAATTTTATCCTACAAATCATGTACATCCAACACTTCATGAATCTCCCTCTGAGTCCTCACATCAAGTAAAATATGACCTTCATAAACCTCTTCAAATGCATTAAGAAAATCTACAGATACAATGGTTGACTCTTCCACTACAGGATCTTCTAAGGCATCCATGGTGTCTCAATATTAGACTGCAACTTCCAGTTGTTTTCCCTTTTGCTTGATATCTTGTTTTTGCTCCTACCTAGCCTCTTTCATAACATACTCGGGGGATGGCTGATTTGCAGCTTTAGGAGGATCCACACTTCTTTTTGTTACTCTCTTAGATATCCCTACATTATCTTCATTTCTCTTATGTTTCTCTTCCACAAGTACATTCATGTTTTGTACATTTTCTAAATATTCATACACTAAATATGCATATGCTACTGTTTCCTAGCCAATTATGTCACGAATGTCTTGTCCTCCATGAGATGTTTCACTATCAATAAATTTTCTCTTTTTAGCTACATGAAAAACATGTGTCCATATTGCAGCCTCACTTGGCCAGGCATTCTATCCAATTGTAGACCAAAAGTAGAAGCATGTACAACCACATAAGCATTTCAGACAGCCAAGTCTTCCAGCAACTTTTTCATACCTCCCTTTCCAAAATTCAAAGCGAGAGGCAATCCATTTTCTTGTGCATGGATCTTGCTATCTTTCCAAAATATGAGCTATCATGCCAAGGCCTCTTCATAGGCAGCACAATCCTTCCTTTCTTCATGCTATAAACTATCATATCACATACATCTTTTTCTTGGTTTAGGGGCTACTCCCCATTCCCTTTCCTCTTGTCCTTTCCCATCCAATTTTGCGACCTTCAACTGAAGATCCCATATACCATTGACCAATGAATATCCAATATATCTTATTCCCTAACATTGGGAACAATAGGTGCAACCATAGGATTAGCCACATAAGTGGATGGCTTACTAGATACATCAACTCTTTTGCCTGTAATAGTGGGTAAGCTAGATACATGCAATCTTTCTCTTTTTCTATGTTTTTTCACCAGTGCAGTATAACAACTTCCTTAACATACATCCATTTTGTTTTAAGCCATGTCTTTGTAGTTTGATCCTCTAACAAATCATCAAGCTTCTCTTGAACCTCAGGATCTGCTGCTTGTAGAAACAATTCAATTTTTGGCCTTGCAAGATTTTGTTGTTCTACAAGATCTAACTACTCAAATAGACCTTAAAATTATCTTAATAACTCTATAGTAGCCACAAGACCCTTATTGGGTTGTAGAACCCACTCTTCGAAAGCCTTGTAGTTAATCAAACAAGTGTCTTTAATGCAAAATCTTCCCTAAGTGTCTTCTTGAAAGCTACCCACTTAGAATCCTGCATGTATAATTCAATAATTCATGCTTTCAATTCATGTACAGTGACTCATACAAAATACTGGCTCCATGTAAGTTCAGCTACCCCAAAGAACTCCATCTTTTGAGCATAAGTATGCAAATAAATAGTTACATTCTTGCCATTAAACAACTTTATCTCACACTCTATTGTCATCAGATCATTTATCACAATAGTTTTTGTTTGAGCAAAATCCTACATCACCTGTTGTTGTTGTACATGCATAAGCATGTTCATATTTTTCCCTAACTATTGGAAAACATCACTAGAAATTGTGCTTGAAGGTTCTCCCATCCTATCTTTCCTTCTAATGACCTTTCACATCGGGTTCATGTCAAAAGGTCATATTCACCGGGGATCAAATATAGGAGGAAGTAGAGAATAGGAGACAAAAGAGAAGAAAAAGAATAGACAAGAGGCACACAAGATAAAGACAAAGCACAATGAATCAAAGCAATATGTATTGATAGAACCTAAGAAGATAAACAATTCTTTGTCTGCCCTACTCAAAAGCAATATGAAAGCATTAGATCTCCTGGAGCTCCATTGTAGATAAAAAACGTGCATCAAATACTAGCTTTTTCTCTGCTATTCAGATTGAAAATCTGATGGTTTCATTGTCATGATGCTACGCGTCCACCACTGCAAATTTGAGGGTGTAGTTTTTTGCCAAGATTTTGAACACACTAGTTACCGTCATTTTAGTGATTTATTTTCCATCATGTGTGTCTCTTTGTTTCCATTTGCATGATGCATGAGCACCTGTAGTAAGGCTAGGCACAATTTATTCAATGCATTCATATTTTTTTTTGTGGAAGCATCTCTCGATTGATTGCATAGCATGGATTTTAATTTGCAAATCGCATGAATGATTGGGCACAGAATTCTCTTCCAAAGCATATTCTTGACAGGGCACATTACATAGAAAAGTAGGTTCATATGAAGAAATCCATTTTGAAGACTCAAGGACTAAAGAAAAAGGTCGTAATGTTGATCCTTTGCTTTGGACTTTCCCCATGTGACTTATAATTTGGATGTTGCCAGTGTAGATGTTATATGCAAAACTAGCACCCTACAAAATATAAAAGTTATATGTTCACATCATGGACATTTAAGTGGAATACTGCTACATCCAACACTTGCATTCTTTGTGAAGATGGTGGAGACTTGCTATGATTTGACCACTGTCCCTCTACCTATTATACATCCTGCTTACAAATACAAGATATCCTGAAAGGAGACCAGCTTTGGCTAAAGTGTCAATGTTCTTTCTACAATATCAATCAGGATAAAACAAGCTCTACAAGAAGGATGTTGTTTGTGTTCAATGTGAGCATCGATATCATGTATCTTGCTTTCACGGTAAAAAATCTTGCCACATTGTAAAAAGATACATTCAATATTGACAAAGCTGATCGGGATTACATATACCTTGGAAAATGGCCTTTCTTGGTATCTATTGAGATGTGAATTATCATTGCAAACTTGTTGTTGCACTTCGTGTCATGGGAGAGTATTTTATACCCATGGATAATGGCACATGTGACTTTATTTATGAGGCAGTCAAACTATTTAAATGATCATGCACTCTTATCCTAATGTAAAGGAAAAGCAGAGGTTTTGATAAAGCATCATCCATGATGTAAGTCAGGGGCAAAAATTTGAATGCTTTTAATAAGCTTTTTAGAGGCAACAAGATTGACGTAAACATTGCCATCCAAGATTAAAAGCTTTTCTAATGAAAAAGCACAAGCTTTTCATCAATTATGAGTATGGATAATAAGTTTAAAAGAGTGAGGAGGCTTTCCTATGCAAGAGCAGACTGCTGCGGCTAGCCACTGTGTTGCTTCTTTTCTTCATCATTCATGGATTGTGCATGCATCGAAGATTTTTGACTCAATTCTTTGCACCTCCAGCCTTAGAAATTAGAATGATTACCCAATTTAACTTCACAGAATAGTTGAGGGATTATCAGTTGTGGTCCCAACAAAATCGGGTGATTCTTTCCTTCTTTTCATCGACTACACCAATCAGCACTAGAGGAGATGCCACGAAAGCTGGTTTTTTGGCTTTACTTTTCCTCTTTTTACTGTCTTCATCATTTGTAGCCTTATAGTTGAGACCAAATTGGCAAGGACGAGTCATTGGCAATCCGAGCTGATTTTGGAGGAAAGGTTGCCATGCAATCTTCCACCTTTATCTTCATCATCCTCACACCCTTGCCTCTCGACCATCTGCCCCACTTCACATTAACATTGATGCCTAATTGAAGATTATTCCGCGGAGTTGGATTGGTACCCCATGTTCCCATTGATTATGGCGACCTCGACTTTCTAGATAGTATCTCTTCTACAATTGTAATAGAAGATGATGGTGATGATGATTAAGACCTTTATTAGCATTGCCCTTATGGCATATACTATTATGTTGTTACAATGGTACTACAACAACGACAAGATGCCTTTCTATGGAAAATAACGACAAGGTGATTCTTCTATGAAAATATGCTTTCACTTAAGTGTTTTTTACTATTAGCAGCGCATTTAGCTAAGCTTAACTTCAATGTAAATATCACAAGGTAATGAACTTCTAATCCATCATCTTTTTAATGCAAATCCATGGCATTTTCTCACACTTGTGTCAAAGATTTGAAGAACTTTTGAGAAAAGATACATTGATCTTATCCTTTGAGTGCATCAAAATAGGAATTATATGTATTAGAACTTGTGTTATGATGTATTATGAAGATTGAAATTCTTATATTCTTGCTTCACCTTACCATGCCCACATATGTATTCGAATGACCGTGATACCTAACCATTCCTTTTTACTCCATGTATTTACCTTGAGTTGTGTACTCTTCATCATCTCTTACTTCCATTTCATAAAGCATCCTTGTGGCGAGCGACTTTCACATACTCGCGTGTGCATATTCTTCTTGTGATATGTTGTGAACCCGACATGAAAGTGTCATTCTGATCATCAAGATGGGAGATTCTTCAAAAAACCCACTTTCATCATCAAGTGCTTGTTCCTTTTTGACTGATGAGATACAAAACTCTTTCTTCAACCATTACGATGAAGAATCAAAAGATGTAGTTATCTATGCAGCAGCAACAGTCGTTACATTAGCAACAATTGGATCAACAACGAATGCTACATCAAGAACAAGAGCATACACATGGTGCAACCAAGCCAATCGAGGCTTTGGTTAGTGAGCGCAAATTATTTGGTGGCTGGAATGTTTCAGCCTATCTTAAAGCCTTTAAACGGCATATGTGTTTCTTCAACAACTGAAGAAACTATTTCTTATGGCTTGTCACACTTGCTTTGTAGGTTAGGATAACAGATTTGTTTGTGCAAGACTCAAACTAGAATGTTTTCATGAAAGTGCTCAAAGATGAATACTTTCTGGAGGATTATGGTATTTCTACAAGGAAGACATTCAAAGAGTGTGTCTATCAGCCCAACAAAGGACTTGTTTCTTACAAGTTGTTGTGGGAGTTTTTTGAAGAGCGATATAGCTCTAAGCTTAGAGAAGGTGGAGTTATTATTACAGGTGGTTGATCTTGCACTTCAGGATGAGTTGGGAGAGCTTCTTGAAGACCATACATAGCCTATGTGATTGAATATGGATTGGCAAGATACTGTCGATGTGGTTTCTACACTGACAAAGAGGTGGAGATGGAATGCTCGCTTGCAGAACGGGATGCAATCACCATCAGCGATGTCTTCTCCTACGATGACTTGTGCTATTTCTCCTTCCACTTTTTCTCCTATTTCTCATCCTGTGTCTATGCCTATTTCTATGCATATGCCTATTCTTACTGCGGTTGCTAGACCATCTGCAAATTCGACTATTGAAGATATGGTGGAGGAAATTTGAAAGATCTTCAAATTTAGATGACTAGAAGGAAGCAACAACTACTAAGCCTAGCTTCAATTTCTACCCCAACCTCTTCTACTCCTATGAATTCTTCCAGAAATGATCGTGTTCACTGTTGCATGTGGTGTGATAGTCCCGACCATGAGCGGAAGGACTATCAAGATTTTGAAGAGGTGAAAAGGCTAAAGACTGATTAAACCAAATTTTGGTAAAGGTGGTATGAAGAAATTGTTTGAGGAGTCTCTTTTGTGCATTTCTCATGTGATGCAAGAGGGGGCAAGAGAAGCTCTTGCCTATGGTCTTTAGTTGGAACAGTTACCAAATGACAAATCTCCTTTATGGTCCTATGCACTACATGCAGAGAAGAAGGGAAAAGCTTCATCATTCAAACTTTTAGCCATAGGAGACGTGATCAGAAAAGGGATTGGATGGAATGATCAAGTTGATGTCTTTTCTATCTATGCTTACATTGCAAAATCTCAAGGATTTGAAGCACTTGTTGAAGAGAAGTAGAAAAGAGATAATGATTAGTTTGAAGGATTGAAGATAGTTACTAGGAAGAGTGATCCAATTCTTCAGCCTTCTTCTTTAGGACTAGAGCAGAGTATGACTGATGTTCAAAAGCCAAAAGTACAAGAAGATCAGAAGGCCCTAAAGAAAAATGATCTAAAGCCGAAAAAACAACCAAGATTCAAGATGCTTTTCGACATTGAGAGGACTATGGACTTGAAAAAGGTACTTGAGGATCAGATTCTTAATTGAAAATTTGAATTTACTCTTGGATAAGTCTTGAGGATTGCTAAAAGAGAATTTCATGATGTTATCATCGACAACATTAAAAGAGAACAACAAGTTATTGAAGAGTTGACATAGGATATGATCCATTCAGCTATTGTCGAGGCTATTCTCTATTGGTTGCAAATTGAGGAGATTGATTCTGATGAGGAAACTATTGAGGAGTCTACACGTGGAGCTCTATGTATGAATTATAAGAAGACTCTTCAGCCTTTATAGTATGCTGAGAGTGAAGATGCGCCTAGATTGGTGCCTCGTAGCCATTTTTCTTGTAGCCACTAGGCTCGTGCAACTACGGAGACTGTAGTCAAGAATTTTGAGATAGATACTTGTTGTGTTTCTCTTTTGGATCATGGCCTTGAGATTAATGTCATAGTGCAAGGTTTATATGATACTGGTAGATGGCTAGTTGATGTGGATCATGGATGGCACATGCGTGCGGCCAACAACACTACAAGAGATTTGTATACTCCTTGTCTGAACTTGAAGATTTCTATTGGAGATGTGGGTGAGTCTTATAATTTCTTTGCAAATAGTTCTTATTCTTATCCTATTATTTTGGGGCAGCCATTTATTGTTGAGTCTTTGATGGAGACCAAGGTTCTGGATGATGGGTCTGCCTATGCATGGATTTGAAGCAAAGATGGAAAGAGGGCTGTCCAGTTCATGATAGTTTGTGTCATCCATCAGTGAAATAAGGATTCCTTGAGGGATTCCACTCTTTCAGTAGGACAACTAGATTTTTGTTGGATTTTTGTTAAGTACCACTGTCTTGCGAGACGATAATGGTACAAGTTAAGAAAAGCTATCGCCTCGTGGTAGTGGTAGTTTTTCCTCATGTGTTTATGGTGTATCCACTAAAAGTACTTTGTGTTTTCAGCATATTTGTAATATGCCTCGAGCTTCCACATAGTATGTGAAGAGAAAAGAAAAAGAATTAAAGCTTGCAGGTGTTTTGTAGGAAGAAGTCAGGGTAGATGGTCTCTATGATGGGCTTTCATGCTCAGAAACTATGGAAGAACATTTAGTGTTGCTAAAAATTGACAATCAAGAGTTGTCATATGTCTAACAGGTTCATTCTCTCGCAGTGTATTGCAAAATTGCTGATTTCATGCTTCAAAAGAATTTGGGTGCTAAGGATTCTCAACAAAAAAGTATTATTTGCTCCATATTCTAATAGATGGTTCACAGTTCCTAAGAATAATGGAACACTTAGAATCATACAAGACTTATAGTAGTGAATATGATCACTATTTGAAATATTGGTGCAAGACCTATTGTAGATGAGTTTGTAGAAGCTTTTTCTGGATGTGTTATCTATTCACTTGGTGATCTTTATTTGAGATATGACAAGTTCTAGCTTACTCTTGAGAGCAGAGATTTGACTACGATGAAGACACCTTTATGCCTTGTCCGAATGTATATGCTTCAGCAAGGAGCTACTAATTCCATTGCACATATGATGAATGGGATGAACAAGGTACCATGCCTTTCATTGATGATCTACCTGTTAAAGGTTGTTTGGAAAAAGAGAAAGATGAGACTTTAGATGATCATGGATATGTGTTCTTTGTAGCCACACATATAAGAGATGTTGAGAGGATTCTTTGCACATTAGAGGAAGTGAATTTGACCTTGTCAGGGTTGAAATCTATTTTTGGAGCCAGAGAGGTTTTGATTGTTGGTGGACATATATGTGGATATTATGGCAAGAAGCCTTCCCCTACTACAAAGGTTGATGCCATAGAGAAGATTGCAAAGACTTGCTCTTTGTACTTCGGAGGCTCACAGGTTTCTTGGAGCTTGTGTGTTTTATCTTATTTGGATTCCTCATTTTCCTCATATTACAGATGATCTTTACCAACTCTTGAGGAAAGGGCAATGTTTTTCTTCGGAGATGAGACATACTAAAGCTATGCAGAAACTGAAGAAATTATTGAGAGCTATTTCGACTCTTTGAAAAGCAAAGTATGAGCGTGGGAGACCTATTGTTCTTACTATTGATACTAGTCATATCGGCATTGGATGGGCTATTGGCCAAGATGATGTAGATGGGAATAGGTATGCTATTCAATTTGGGGCAAAAGTCCTAAATAAACGACAGGGCAGGTATCCATAGATTAAGAGGGAGCTCTTGGGAGTTGTCATGGCTCTTAAGAATGACAAAGACTACTTCATTCATGCTACTCTGATGGTCAAGAATAATTGTTTGCTTCTTCTAGGTATGATCACAAGCTGTTCTACTCCAAATATTGCCATGCTTAGGTGGATTGGGTACATAAAATCCATGAATCTTGAGTTCAAGCACATACTAGATAAAGACAACCCAGTAGCCGATATGCTTTCACAAGCGAGGTATGATGATATGGATTTTTCTTGTATTAATGATGTTGATGATGCAGCTAATCTTTTAGCCATGCATGTTGATCATATTTGTCATGTGTTTGCTTTGGAAAGCTTTGATGAGTCTTTGTATACAGGAGAGTATTTACAGACTGGTCGTTATTTGAGTACCATGTCTACATAGGATGGATGGACTGATACAAACTTCACGAAGATCAAGAGAAAAAATTATGGTTTCTTCTTACAAAGTGGGCTACTTTGGAAGCATCCACGAAAGTGAGGAGGACAACCATTAAAAGTTGTTGTGATAGAGCTTCACAGGTGCAGATTATGAAATAATTTCATGAAAGTATTTGGGTTGGACATTGAGCTATTTGGGAAACCTATGAGAAGTTTAAAGAGCACTATTTGTGGAGAGGCATGTATAGAGATATCTCACAATTAGTTGATACATGCCCTAATTGTTAGTTTTTCTCTTTAGTGAGGCATAGAGATGAGCTTCATCCTACCTACCCACTCTGTATTCACTATAAGTGGATTCTTGATTTGATTAATATGCCTATTGGTTTACGACAGATGTGTTACATATTTTTGGCATGAGAAGATCTCACAAATCAAGTGGAAGGAAGAGCATTACAGACAAATTCTACTTCAATGGTTTGTAAGTTTTTATTGGAGGATGTTATTTGCACGTATGGATGCATTGGGAAAATTACTACAAATAGAGGTGAGCTAGATGCTGATGAGGATAGTGATTTTTTCTCTCGCCTTGGCATTAAACTTGCTTTTACTTTGGCATATAATCCAGAAGGCAATGGGAAGATTGAAAGAGTTCATCCGCCAATTGTGAAGCCTTGGCCAAAGCATGCAATGGATGGGTTAGAGAGTAGCCTAGGTTGTTTCCTTACACCTTATGGGCTGATCGCACTACTCACAGTGTGACTATAGGTTATATGGTAGCTGAGTTGATGTATGGGCAAAAGCCAGTCATGCCCATAGAGACTTACACACTTACTTAGATTGCTTTACCGTGGCAGCTAGAAGAGATGACTAGAGAGGATCTTTTGGCTCTTCATATTCGTGAATTGGAGAGAATATCTGAAGATATTGAAAGATTAGTTCAAAATCTCAAAGAGGCCAAAATTCTCAACAAAGATCGCTTTGATAGTAGACACAGATTGAGACCTAAAGAGATTGAGGAGGGAGATTGGGTGTTGGTCTATGACAACAGTCTAGACAATCAGTATATTGCTATTTGCAAGGTTTCGAGAGGATGGTTTGGACCTTATTTGGTGCAGCATGTCCATGACAATGCTACATATTCGTTAGCAGAGTTTGATGGTACGGCTTTGTTGATTGCGATTGCAGGGAAGAGAATCAAATAATTCAAGAGAAGAGATAATGTAGCCTATGCAGTTGAGGAGTTGGATGATGCGACTTGACTTGGGCTAGGAGATGATGAAGATGAAGATATGGATATTGCAGATGATTTTATTGAAGATGAGGAGATCACATTGACTGTCGAGCTTGGCGATGACAAGGATAGGTAGCTGTGGTGCCCATCCGGAGGATGTGGTGGTTTGGAGGGGGCGGATATCATGATGCTGCGCATCCACCACTCCAAATCTGAGGGTGAAGTTTTTCACCAAGAACTTGAACACATTAGTCAGCATCATTAGGAATTTATTTTCTGTTGCGTTTTTCTCTTTGTTTGCATTTGCATGACACATGAGCACATGTAGTTAGGCTAGGCACAATTTCTTCAATGCATTCATATTTTTTTGTGTGGAAGAATCACACGATTGATTGCATAGCATGGATTTCAATTTGCAAACCGCATGAATGATTGGGCACAAAATTCTCTTCCAAAGCATATTCTTGATAAGGTACATTGCATAGAAAAATGGGTTTATATGAAGGAATCCATTTTGAAGACTCACAAGGACTAAAGAAAAAGGTCATAATGTTAATCCTTCGCTTGGACTTTCCCCATGTGACTTGTAATTTGGATGTTGCCAGTGTAGATGTTATATGTGAAACTAGCAGTCTAGAAAAGCTAAAAGTTATCCGTTCATATCATGGAAATTTAAGTGGAATATTGCTACATCCAACACTTGCATTCTTTGTGAAGATGGTGGAGACTTGCTATGATTGGACCACTATACTTCTATCTATTACATAGCCTACTTACAAATACAAGATATCCTAAAAGGAAACCGGTTTTGGCTAAAGTGTCAATGCTCTTTCTGCAATACCAATCAGAATAAAATAAGTCACTACAAGATATAGACTTTATACCGACGTTTAAAGCGACGAAAATACAAACAACAAAATTTGCCCCCGTCGTCGTAAAAAGTGTCGTTATTGACGACGCCATAGAAATGTCGCTATTGGCGTCGCTATATGCGAGCAGTAAATTTGCGATGCACATAGCGAGGCCAATAGCAATGCGAGCAGTAGATTTGCGACGCAAATAGCGACGGTAACATGGATTTTTTTTTTGTGGCAGGGCAGCTTGTGTGTTGTATGAGAGCCATACAAAATAGTTTCTGCACTACTGCATACAAAGCACCTGCAAACAAAAAGAATGTATACTGAAATCATAAAATTGATACATGAAATAAATACATAATTGCATAAAATGTGATTGGTACAATCATGAAAGGATATCACTAATACATAGAAAATGTCTACATAGATCAGGAGACTAAAAACTAAAGGTGTGTAAGCTCCAAGGATCCAAGGGCGAGCTATAAATCCTCGTCCCCCGAAAGCTCATCTCTCCGCAAAGGAGCATCAAACGGATTCTGCAAAAAAAGAAACAACATATCAATCCACCATACAATAATGCATTTAAATATCTCATGGTAACTACGGACAAGAAAGATGAGTGACTTACAGGGCCGCCGCGTCTATACAATCGGTCGATCAATGCATTGAGACCGTGCCTCTCTGCATATTGAGTCTCAAGGCCTTGCGGATTGCGATTTGTAATGGAGTGCTGCAAAGAAAACAAAATGCTAACTGTTAAAAACATGATTGTCAGTACAAAGAATATTTCAAAAAAACAAACAAGCAAAACAAAAGAGAAACTTACAAAGTCCTCCAAATATGTCCTGTGGCCGCCACTCCCAAGATGATGGAGCACTCCGGCCTCGAGACCTGCCCTCGCCGCCTCCCACTGCTGCTGACTCCAATGTCCTGGCGAATCTGTAGCCTCCTCCCTCAGTCAATGCCAATCGTCTGCATCTAACCACTCGAGCTTTGCAGCCCCACTCTTAGTTACCTTGCGTGCGTCGGATCGTCTATGTGACATGTATGCATGCATGCAATCCATCATCCAGCCCGTAGAGAATCTATCTACTGCGGCTGGCACCAGAAACTCCTTATGCAAGGATGATACTATGTAGTCCTTGCTCCCCTCCGGTATGTTCTTCCAATGATCCAGGACGTTGTGCCGAAAAACTTGTTGGCACAACTCTCTCATGTGAGCCATCACCCTCCTCCCCTCATCATTCATGATGATGGCTCCTAACCTACTATCAACCAGGTATCCATAACCCCTAGGAGTTTTCCTAAGATGGGTCCTCTCCCATCTCCGTCCACGCTCCTGGGCATATCCAGGAGACCCCTCTACATCCGGTGTACCGACGGGGGTAACCTCTCTCGGAGTGGCACTCAAAGGGGTGCCACCTATTGATGGCTGCGCAAAAGCCGGAGTAACTGGAGTAGACATCCCCACAGGTGTGAAAAATCCTAGAGGTGACGCAGCTCCAGCTGAACGACGAGACGGAGACACCACATCTGTGTCTCCACAGCAGCACCCCCTGATCCCGATGCAGTTTCTCCCTCTGGCCCAAGTTGTGAGCGTCGAGATCGTCTGCTCGAAGCTGAAGCATCTGATCGCGCTGAAGCAAATCTAGCAGAGTGCCCTGATGAAGAATGGGACAGCTCCTGGTCTACCATCTCTCTGAATCTCGCGAACTGGTCTGGAGACATGCATGCCATCATGTCCTGAAACTCCTCATCGCTCATCCCTCGACTCATCCTGAAAATGTCACCTGCATAGATAAAAAATGGTGTTAGAATAATCAATTTAAACTATACAAAGAACAGTAATATAAATCATTTTTGAAAAATCCCTCTTAAAATGCATATCTTATGTACCTTTATGGAAGATCTAAACAACGAATTGAGTAATACAATTCTCCAAGAATGAAGTATTCTATGGTCCCATGTTAATCTCCTGACACAACTCTGCATACACTGGAAGGTCGATAGACATGTCACCACAAAAGAACGAGTCTGCCTCATTCTCAAAAAATTCTTGGACTACTGTATTTCCATCATTGTTAGCCGATGCGGGCTCCAAGCTTGCGGTGGCCTCCACCCCTTGTAATATTGACCTCACTACTTGCATATTATCTTCATCTATGCCCGGAACATCGCTTTGATCATATACTCTCGCACTTCGAGGAGTTGAAGGTATAACATACCACCATCAAGGTTGTCGGGGGTTTGGATAGAAGATTACCTGTTCACAAACACGTACAAAGCGAGTTCAAACCATTGTGACATAAACCATGTCGTATTACAATTAGCAAGCAAATGACTCTATGCACCTGTTCACAATGGGCCAGCAACACAAAGGTGTCACGCAAATCCGTCCATTTTTTTTCGAAATCTATTTCGAGAAATCCAGATGGACCTCGTCGAACTGTTGCTCCAGCTTCTCCAAGTACAATTTTGAACAACTGCACATCAAATAGTATCATGGAGAAGCTACGGTAATCCATCATAATAATACTTTGCAAGTTTCCAAAATACTCCATCTCATCCAGAACCGTGTTTGGATCCGTTGCTCATTGCCGGCTCTCTTGCTCAAACCTTACCATGACACCACAGTCCATTGTGGACATTGAAACACTCAAATTAGATGTCGCATATAAAATTTAGATATGACATATTCTAAACCCCTCATCACCTTTGGACTGCATCCCCTCGAGAACTCCCACTCCTCCATTGAGACCTCTGTCCCTTCGCTGGATGCTGTGGTCAAGGCTCCATGCAACCATCGTGTTGACATAAACCGTGGCATCTCCTCCATGCCTTCGGGATATCGAATCGGTCGATGATGCATAATGCATCGAAATTCAGCTCGCGCTTCCTCTCGATCTTGCCTTGCAATCTGGTACTTGGCGAGCCACGTCTCCATGGAGGCATGGTGCAACATACAAAAGTGATTCACCTTCTCTTCCATTGAGGCATCCATTCTTTTTTCTACCCCATTTCCAACCACCACATCTCTAGTCAATCTATCATTGTCCTTCAGCGTCCATAGCATTTCATTGTCTGGTTCCATCGTTGGTAGCCATTGTGAGATATGCACGAACGCCTCTAACACCAACCAACCTTCCGCCATGCTACCTTCTGGGTGAGCTCGTTGTCGCACAAAGACTTTCAGGGTTTTCATGAAGTGCTCTAGGAAGAACATCCATCGCGCATGGACAGGTCCAGCAATCTCCACTTCGTCCACAAGATGCACAAGAAGGTGAACTTGTATCGTGAGCATGCTAGTGGACAGATATTTCTCAAAGAGACAGACCGTCTCCACTGCTCCTCGCCTCGCGGATTCAATAGAGGATGTCTTAATCTCTTTCTGTGAGATCCATTGCACCAAAGTCGACAACTTATAAATGGCCCCGCGAATTTCTGGAGTAAAGCATCCTGCGATCGCGATCGGTAGAACAAACTACCACAAATGAGAAAGCATTATGAATAATGGCCACTTTTCAAATTGCAAAATGCCCACGCTAATTACTATCCATTTTGTTCACAAACCTGACATATCTTATGCCAATCATGGTATTTTAGCCCCGACAATTGGTCATCTTTAGAAAATGCGGACCTGAGAGAACGCATCATACCCGTCGGAGTGCAGATAGACTTGATTACTTGCTTCACAATGCGCTCTTCTTTGGTGGACAAAACCCAAGGAGCGCGAGGAACCTGCAGTCCCCCTTTAGCACTCGACTACGGCCAAAGCGCCTCCATCTTACCTACCTCCTTCAAATCCATTCGTGACCCTATAGTGTCTCTCTTTCCTGTGATGTGGTCCCATAGCAAGCTGCCCACATTCTTGAAAATATGCATGGGATCCAACAAGTGGTTGACCTGTAAGTGGGTCCAATATGGCAACTCGTAGAAAACTGAGAACCATCGCATTCCATTTGGATGTGATTCCGGGTTTACCATTTTCAGCTCGTACCAGTTTGCAGCGTTCATACGTGTTGGAGGTTGTCCAAGAAAACCTTCCCTGACTTCATGATCCTCCGGCAAGAAAGCGGCGTGTCCTTGATATACCATTTTCTTCATGGTTCGTGACCTTCAGGAGTCTAATTGTGGCCCACACAATGGACATGCATAATAACCTGAGGTAACCAGACCTGTAAGGTGAGCCACGACCTAGTGAATACTTGATTGAATGAAATAAAATATAGATATTACGAGCGAGAACGGAGGTCTGCTCACCTGAGCACTCTCCCAATCTCGGAAAGTCATGCATTGACCACATGAGAATGGCTCGAATGTTGGCTGACCGCCGACCATCGCCCTGCTCATATCTTGCATAGTGACCCCCTCCTCCCACAAAATCTTAAGCTCATCGACTAATGGACGAAGATACACGTCCATATTTTTTACTTTGTAGCAGCCTGGGAGGAGCAAGCTAAGGATGAGACGTCCTTTCTTCGTAGAAAGCCATGGAGGGATGTTTTAGTTGACAAGCACTATAGGCCACACACTGTAAGAAGTCGAGCGCAGATCGAATGGGTTCACACCATCCATGGTGAGACCGAGCCGAAGATTCCTTGGCTCTCGTACAAAGCCTGGGAAGGTAGAGTCAATGTGGCTCTATGCGCGCGAATCTGCTGATATTCGTTGAACTCCATACGTGGACCTATTCTGCACATGCCATGTTGTCAAGCTTGCCATGCCAGACGTGCGAAACATGTGGTTTATGCGAGGGATGAGCGGAAAGTGTCTGAGAACTTTTTGAGGGATGGTTTTCCCTTGCAAGTCCTGTCGATACCTGTGAGCACCACACTTTGGAAATGTCTCCATAGTCTCGTATTCATCTCGAAATAGTATGCAGTCGTTGATACATGCATGGATGTTATTGTAGTCCATGCCAAGCTTCCGTAAAACATGTCGTGCATCATCACGAGACTCAGGCATGGTATTTGCAGGTGGTAATATATGATATTTCAATAACCTGAAAAAAATCATAAAACACTTTGAAAAAGCACAAATGTTTGCAATATTACTTTTTAAAAAAAAATCAATGAAGCCTATGTGCAAGGTACCTGAATAACTCAGTCACACTCGTATCGCTCCAATCGTATTTTGTTTGCACACTTTAGAGTGCAAGAAATGTCTTCAATGGAGATACTCGGCACCCATCATATAATGGTATGGATGCTTCCTCTCTAAGCGGGTCAGATGTCTCAACATCCATGGGAATCAATGCATCGATCATTGCCTCCATCTCAGGCTCCAAGATTGTAGGTAGGTCGGGAAGGTTGTCTGTCTCCTCTGGCATTGACAGTATAGATGGGCCTTGTGAGTGGTGGATTGGCTCCTACAATCCATCCATTGCACATCCACAAACTCTTCTAATTGGCCGCAAAGGGTGCACTCCCCCTTGGGTCGAGATATCACCCCCCTGGATAGAAAATTTGCCAACAAGACCCAATCTTAATATGTATGGTTTTCAATTAGCTTGCGAGTACACTGCATGATTAATATTAACTTCAAATTACCGTTTGCTGAAAATCCGCAATCGCCTGATTAATGATCTCAGATTGAAACTCGCCAAATCGTCGTACGTGTTCTATAGACAATCGGCCTTTTCATCTAATTGCCAACTTGCATTGAGAGCAAGGACATGGGACACGCTGATTAAGATACGTCTCGCGATCTTGAACAATAAGACCTTCTTCGTTTTCCATCTTATCTACATTATAGCAAACGAGGCTTAAATGGATAGCTTTATGGAGATGTACGTCAAGTTGCAAGTTGACCATAAATCTTGCATTGTACATAGTAGTTGAGAGATTTTTTTGATGTTATATCTCGGCCTTGTATCATGCTCAAGAATTTTTTTGTCCCGGTAGATAATTATTCGTTATTGTAAAAAACTGCACTAGAGGGCTTTGAGTATAAGTAATCCATTTATGAGCATCATTGAGGATCTCGTAGTCTAATAACAAATCAGTCTCAACAAAAAGCATCTTAGAAATGTGGTTTTTTTGTCCTAGGATCGTGTATTAAAATTAATGCCATCTATGAAATTTATCAACTATAGTAATAAAATTTATTTCAATCAATTCTACTCATAGTCATAAGACCTGAGAGAAAATATCCTATACTCAATTTAAGGGATTCTTCTTCTATAACAATACTTTTGGGTTCATTTTGATGAAGTACCGTAATGACCATTAGCTAGGGTATCATTTTCTTTTAGTCCTTCCGTTGACTAGTTGGCATGATTTCTAATTTGTTATGCCTATAAAGTTAATACAAAAACAATGAATTATGCATATCACAATTAGATCTCCTACTTGGACATTATGAAGGACATGACCAATTTTAAGCCATCTTAAAGAGTCACCAATGTACATGGCCCATGGCAAAGCACATTGCATACCATTATCAATAAGTCTATTGTCGTGCATCTTAAATCTCCTAAATAGACTTTATAAATGGTATGACTAATTTTTATCCCCCTTAAGGAGTCGATGTAATGGTACCCATAAAAAAAGTAAAGTGGATACCATTACCATAATCATGGATATGCTATCATTCCAATATATGTTATCTTTCTCTTTCTCTCCCTCTCCCTCCCTCTCTTTCTCTTTCTCTCATATTTCCTCTCCCTCTCACAATATATCTTAACACTCTCCAAAAGCAAAAGGGAGAGGGAGAGAGAGAATGCACTCTCCCTCCCTCTCCCTCTCCCTCTCGCTCTCTTTCTCTCCCTCTCCCTCTCTTTCTCTCCCTCTCTCTCCCTCTCACTCTCTTTCTCTCTTTCTCTCTCATTTCCTCTCCTAAACAAGCAAAAAAGAAAGTGATTCAAACATTAAACAAGCAAGAGGGAGAGTGAGAGAGAGAATGCACTCTCCCTCCCTCTCCCTCTCCCTCTCCCTCTCCCTCTCTTTCTCTCCCTCTCCCTCTCTCATTTCCTTCCCCTCCCTCTCCCTCTCCCTCTCTTTCTCTCCCTCTCTTTCTCTCTCATTTCCTCTCCTAAACAAGCAAAAAATAAAGTGATTTAAACATTAAACAAGCAAAAGGAAGAGGGAGAGAGAGAATGCACCCTCCCTCCCTCTCCCTCTCTTTCTCTTTCTCTCCCTCTCTCATTTCCTCCCCCTCCCTCTCCCTCTCCCTCTCTTTCTCTTTCTCTTTCTCTTTCTCTTTCTCTTTCTCTCCCTCTCCCTCTCCCTCTCCCTCTCTTTCTCTCTTACTCTCTCGTTTCCTCTCCTAAACAAGCAAAAAAGAAAGTGATTTAAACATTAAACAAGCAAAAGGGAGAGGAAGAGAGAGAATGCACTTTCCCTCTCCCTCCCTCTCCCTCTCTTTCTCTTTCTCTCCCTCTCTCATTTCCTCCCCCTCCCTCTCCCTCTCTTTCTCTTTCTCTCCCTCTCTCTCCCTCTCCCTCTCTTTCTCTCTCATTTCCTCTCCTAAACAAGCAAAAGAGAGTGATTTAAACCTTAAACAAGCAAAAGAAAGAGAGAGGGAGACTCACCGATGAGATATGGCGAGCGTGGGGCGGCTCCTCTTTGCGATGAAGGCTCCTCCTCTCCTTCGCAAACAGCGGTGGTGGCGGCAAGTCTTCTTCCTCTCCTTCTCTCATGACAGTCGCTCTCTCCCTTGCTCTCGCTCTCAAAACTCACAAGCCGCAAACCCGAAATGAAAACCACACTCGGTTTCGGCCGCTTTTTTTCCCTATGGAGCGTCACTATTTGCGACGCAAATAGCGACGCTATTAGCGATGCCAATAGCGACGCCAATAGCGATGCCGCTATCCGGCGTCGCTAATCGGCATCGCTACTAGCTCAAATCCTTTTAGTGAGTTCTATAAGAAGGATAATGTTTGTGTTCAATGCAAGCATTGATATCATGTATCTTGCTTTCATGGTAAAACATCTTGCCACATTGTCAAAATATGCATTTACTATTGACAAAGCTTATCAAGATTACATATACCTTGGACAATGGCCTTTCTTGGTATCTATTGAGATGTGAATTATCATTGCTAACTTGATGTTCTGCTTCCTATCAGGGGAGTCTTTTATACCCATGGATAATGGAAAATGTGACTTTATTGATAAGGCAGTCAAAGTGTTTAAATGACCATGCGCTCTTATCCTAATGTAAAGCTGAAGCAAAGGTACTGATAAAGTTTCATCCGTGATGCAAGTCAAGGGCAAAAAATTGAATGCTTTTAATAAGATTTTTGGAGGCGACAAGATTGACATAAACACTGACGTCCAAGATTGAAATCTTGTCAAAAGCTTTTCTCAAGAAAAAGCACAAGCTTTTCATCAATTACTAGCATGGATAACAAGTTTAAAAGAGTGAAGAGGCTTTCTTGTGTAAGAGCAGATTGTTGTGGCCTGCCACTATGTGGCTTCTTTTCTTCATCATTCATGGATTGCGCATGAATCGAAGCTGCCTGACTTAGTTCTTTGCACCTCCAATGTTAGAAATTAGAATGATTACCTGGTTTAACCTTGCAGAATAGCTGAGGGGTTATCAATTGCGATCCCAATAGAATTGCGCAATTCTTTCCTTCTTCTCATTGATTGCACTGATCATTAGTAGAGGAGATGCTACAAAAGCTAGTTTTTTTGCTTTATTTTTCCTCTTTTTACTGTCTTCATCATTTGTAGCCTTATACTTGAGGCCAAATTGGCAAGGAGGAGTCCTTGGAAGTCGGAGTTGATTTTGGAGGAAAGGTCTACATGCGATCTTCCACCTTTGTCTTCATCATCCTCACACCCTTGCCTCTCGGCCACCTACCCCACTTGACATTAACATTGATGCCTAATTGAAGATTATTCCGCGGAGTTCGATTGGTACCCCCTGTTCCCACTGACTATGGCGATATCGACTCCATGGATAGCATTTCTTCTACAATTGTAATAGAAGATGATGGCGATGATGGTTGGGGCCTTTGTTAGCATCACCCTCATGGCATATGCTATTATGCTTTTACAATGGTACTGCAACAACGATAAGATGACTTTCTATGAAAAATAATGACAAGGTGATTCTTCTATGAAAATATGCTTTTACTTAAGTATTTTTTACTATTAACATCCCATTTAGCTAAGCTTAGCTTCAATGTAAATGTAACAAGGTAATGAACTTCTAATCCATCAGCTTTTTCATGCAAATCCATGACATTGTACTCACACTTGTGTGTCTAATCTTTGAAGAAATTTTGAGAATAGATACATTGAGCTTATCCTTTGAGTTCTGTGTATTGGGTCTTGTGTTATGATGTATTGTGAAGATTGAAATCCTTACATTCTCACTTCACCTTACCATGCCCACATATGTATTCGAACAAATATGAAACCAAGCCATTTCTTTTTACTCCATGTATTTACCTTGAGTTGTGTACTCTTCATCATCTCTTGCTTCCATCTCACAAAGTGTCCTTGTGGCGAGTGACTTTCAAGTACTCACATGCGCGTATTCTTTGCAACACCATTGGCTCCAAAAGAGGGGTAAAATCGCAGGATACCTGCTTAGAATTCTTTCAGATCACTCATTCTCTAGTTCGGAGTGCTATTTTCTTTCTGTAAGTTGTGATCACACTGCTTAGAATTTCCACCAATCCTTCTTTTTGCATGAAATATCCAAAACTGGTTGAAAAAGAAACTTGAGTAGAAGTCTCGTCACTTGTTGTTGTTGTTGTACCTGGATAAGCATGTTCATATTTTACACTAACTGCTATAAAACATCACTACAAATTGTGCTTGAAGGTTCTCCCATCATCATTTCTTTCCTCTGATGACCTTTCACGTTGGGTTCACTAATGTCGGACGGGGTTAAGTTGAAAGGCCATATTCACTGGGATTAGAGATAGAAGGAAGTAGAGAATAGGAGATAGAAGAGAAGAAAAAGAATAGACAAGAGATATACGAGATAAAGACAAAGCACAATGAATTAAAGCACTATGTATTAATAGAACCTTAGAAGATAAACAAATTCCTTGTCTTGTACTACTCAGAAGCAATCTCTAAGAATTAGATCTCTTGGAGCCTCAGGTAATTTACTCATGGATATATATGTGCATTATGTGGGTTCAAAATAAGGTATTTTTAAAATACCATTTGTATACATGTTTTACATGAAAAAAGGAATAATATAAAGGGGTTATTTATAGATTGAATAGAAAAAAAAAATTTCAAGAAAAAATCACAGATAAGGATTTTTATAAATAGGTCTTGAATGCACATGATATAGAGGATATTCATATAGTAACTTTCTTGAGCCTCTGGAACTCCCTTATAGATCCAAAACATGCATCAAATACTAGCTTCTTCTCTCCTACTAAGACCGCAAATTTGACGGCTCCGTTAGCTTCGAATGGGGGATAAAACCTAGGATACCTAGTTAGTATTCTTCTAGATTATTGTTTCTTCGTCTCCCACTTTGCAGTGCTATTTTTTGCTTGTAAATTGCAATCCCACCACACATGATTTCCACCAATCCTTCTTTTTGCATGAAATCTCAAAACTGGTTAAAAAAGAAACTTTCTTTTTGCATGCCACCCTATTCTAGAAGTTTGCTACAACTTTTTTGAATATTTACAAGAAATAATATCCAAAATATCAAAAGTAGGCTAAACTTGTCCAAAAATCTAGTATTTTTGAACCATCCATACTATGGATATTGACACTAATGACTAATATGGCATTGAATCTCTAGATCAATAAGAAAGCTAATGACGATGGACTCTAGAGTTTTTCACACCATGACTGTGTAGCGACAAGACACCATACATCAAGTCAACATGCATATATCCTATAATAGGATTATGAGTTGTTTTGTCAACCCAAAAAGCATAAGGGAGCAATCGTGGGCACTCATTCACCTTCTCTCCACATGCTTTTTCCAATAACTTCAAGATAGGTGGATGACCTCTTAAAATTTTGCCATTTCCTTCAAGGTTATAAGTTGAAGTTAAAGCAAGCTTATCCCCATCGATGCAAAGAAATCATAAACTTTTGCCATTTCCTTCAAGGTTATAAGATGAAGTTAAAGCAAGCTTATCCCTAGCTATGCAAATAAATCTTGGGCTTCATCTACATCTAGTTCACCCCTATCTACTATAATTTTTCCCACATAGCCATACCAACAAAAGATCTGTTCTAAGAGAAAAGTACACACTACATTTGTTGTCTTGGTGCATAGAGCTCTCCCTTTCACTTGATTATTCAAGTCTTCATAGGCAAGTGCAACATATCTCATTTTCCACAAAGATGTGGAGGCATCATGACTAAATCCACCACCCACTTAAAATGAAGAGACAAGGAATATGTGGACTATAATCCATCCTAATGTCTCCCAGATGAATACATTTGACATGTTGTACATGTTTCCACAGAGTGAGCAACATCCTTATACATGCCCTGCCACCAATATCTTTCTTTGATCTTTACAAAAGTACCCAAAGAACCTCTATGACTAGTTTTCTTCATGGATCAAAACAAATCTGAGACATTCGGAAATGAGCAAAGCTTCTGCCATCCTATGAATTTCTTTCCTCTTTCATACCACAATAACAGAATTTCTGGCACCATCCATTGATTCATCACTTAATCTTAAAGTCATACTTCAACCTGAACCTTTTTGACACGCAATCAATAACTATCTAATAGCCAAAGCTTTTCCTTCTACAAGTAGGAACTCAACGGAAATCTGATAAGTCAATCCACCCACACGTTTGGATTTTGTTACAATATCAGGAGTCACCTCATGTATAGCTTGTTGTAGAATAGATAGTGGATTTTTATTGGTCTCTCGCCTAATTTTCCTCATATCTTGATAAAGAATCTGATACGCCAATGATTTTTTTCCATCCTTCATGATTTTGATCAACTAGCATGTTTACCAAACGATTCCGGTAAATCGGATCCAATTTCCTGGCTCTCTTTTTGTTTGCAATGGCCATAAGCTTTCATGAAATTCTTACAAAACATTTACTTGTGAAGCTCTGCCACCCAAAACTTGCAATGGCATACCTTGTTTCTTCTTAGCATCTTTACACAAGTATCCATATTTTAAGAAAAACCCATAGGCTTGCCTTTTTATCTTCTTAAACTCTTCATCCGACCACTTATCTCTCTTTATTAATGTGCTGAGATATTACATATTTGTCTTCGAGAAACACTTCTACACAAGATACATAACATCTAAAGGTTTTTCTCATTGCCATCCAAGCTTTTGTTAGCATTGTAGCAACTCCTTGAATTACTAAATTCACTCTTATAGCACTTGTACTTGATAAACTAGTTGTTGTATTTACTACATTTGCTGTTGTCCTTGCATTCATGAGAGTTGTACATCTAGTTATAATGGCTACCAATTCAGTTTTACCAATCAAAACATTATTTTGAGCTGCAAGAAATTCATATTCTTCCTCCTCATCCATCATCCCATCTTCATTATCATAGCATGCAACAAAGATAACATGTATGCCACTGGGTTATCTCTTCTTGCAATGTGCTGAAATTCAAGGTCCAAAGATTTGATGCATGCAATCCACTGGAGCATAGCAATTTAAGGCTAGCACAACTAGTAATCATACCCAATACGAGCAAACAATCAGTCCTAATGACTACATGAGCATAAAATACTCCTTATCACATTTAAGGGCTATCACAACTCCCCATAATTCTCCTCTTACCTGTGGATACCTTCTTTGTCGTTCAGTCAATACATTACCACCAAAGCAAGTTGCATATATTTTTCCTTCATCATCATCTTGCCCTATTGCCCATCCATGGGCTCCTGTCAATAGTAATAATGATAGGCTTCCCATGTGAATAAATAGACTTTCTCAATGTAGGAGCTGATTTCAAGAGCTACTTCAATTTCTTTATTACTTTATGTTGCTTCCTTTCCTAATGAAACCTCTAATATTTCCTCAAGAGTTGATATAGAGCATTATCTCTACGTGCAAAGTGAGGGACCCATATCAAATAGAACATACATGCATCCAAGAATCTATGCGCCTCAGATACATTCATGCATACATGTTGCATTCTATCAATCCTATCTATTTTCATTGGTGATGGTCTTCACCCATAGAGCCTACACATATGCTCAATAATCAAAACCTCTTCAACTCCAAAGACTCACTTTTGTCCAAAAAGTGTTAAATGCACCTCTTCTAAACGCATCTAAATCCTTTCACAATCAATAGTATGGTGTACAACAAAATGTCTACACCCATGAGCATCCATCTCTTCATTCTTTTCATCTATTGCACACCCTTTGATTAGAACATCATCCACAAAGGACATTGTCAATTGTGGTATAATATCCGTAAGTGCTCTATTCATAGAATTTGTCATGTGTGCCACTGAGTTCATTGCACCTTACGGGAGAGTACACATCCGTATTAACCCTAAGGGAGTCTTCATGGTTGTGATAGAGCTACTCTTAATCAACTGCAAGCTAAAACTGACCATACCTAGAGTAAAGATCACCCAAAGAATAAATCACTCTACCTGCAAAAGCTTCTGTAAACTCATCAACCACAGGACCGGCATCCACATTTGTTATGGTCACTTTATTGACCCATTGCATATCTTGAATAAATCTGAAAGCCCATTCTTTTTGGGCATAGTAAACCAACAATTTGAGTATGGGGTTGAAGAGGGCACCAAGATCTTCATGCGAATCTTTTCATTTAGCAAATCCATTAGCTTTGGCAAGTAAGATTTAGGCACTAGAATAGGCCTCAAGTTCCATGGTACATGAGCTACAAAAAATATTACCATACGAGAGACAACATTTGGATTCACACAACCTATTTCAAGTGGCTGAAATGCAAGGATGAAATGCAAAATCTTTCCCATGCCTAGCCAACATTTGCATAAAATAGTCTCTTTTAGCAGAATGCAAAATGAAACCTTCTACACCAACTTTCAATTCCTATAATGTTTCAGCTGTAAACTGATGAACTATATCTTTATGATCCTGTAAGCTTGGTTTCCATGACACTTTCTCATATAGACTCTCAATGTCTGGTGGAAGTGGCAAAGAAACTCGTTTCATCTTTTTTTCAACTATCTTATACTTTGTCTCCATAACTGCTTCAGCCCATTGTAATCCTTCCTACCAAGAAAATAATGTTGTAACATCATACATGTCCAAAGAATATAACGATAACACTCTAATTTCAGCCTCATTTTTTGCATGTATAGTTTCTAAAACTTTAGACATAGCATTAGTAATATTCAACCCATAAAACAGACATGAAATGTCTTCATTTTTAGCTAACAATCCCAATGCTCTTAGTTCCTTAGTAGCCCGTTTCATAGTTATGCATTCAGCCTTGCATATAGCTTCCATAGGCTTAAACCATGTTTGCTATAAACTAAGGATAACGAGTATTAAATACATGATTCATTCCATTAAGAAGCAAGTATATCCTCTAAACATCACTACTTTAGCCCCACACTTACATCACCTGAATACCCAACAAACTAGTTTCCTCTGCAAATTGTAGCAATGCATTGTTGCTTCCTCTTAGTTATGTCAATAATTTCATCATGAAATTCCTGCTTGGTGATGCCAAGCACCTCTCCCAAGGTGAATTCCACCCGTCTATTTAAATTGTTTTCTTCAAGAACCTTCTTAAGATCCGTGGCTATCTCAATATCAAACTGCAACTTATATCCTAGCTACTTGCCCTTCTTTTTTCCCTCTTGTTAGCTATCATGTTTTTGCTCCTTCCCAACCTCTTCCTTCATAATATGCTCGCGAGGTGATTGATTTGCACCTTTAGGCTGATCCACACTTCTTCTTTTCACTCTCTTAGATGTCCCTACATTATCTTCATCTCTCTTTTGTTTCTCTTTCACAAGTACATTCGTGTTTTGCACCTTTTCTAAATATGCATACACTGAAAATGCATCTACCAGTGATTCCCAACAAGTTATGTCATGAACATCTTGCCATGCATGAGAAATTTTGCTATCAATAACTTTCCTCTTTTCAGTTGTATACAAAGCATGTGTCCATATTGTAGTCTTCTGACTTGGCCATGCATTCTATCCAACTGTAGACCAAAAAGTAGAAGCATGTACAACTACATAAGAATTTCGAATAACCAAGTCTTTCAATAACTTTTTCATACCTTCCTTTCCAAAATTCAAAGCAAGAGGAAATGTCATTTCTTGTGCATGGATCTTGCCATCTTTCCAAAAGATGAGCTAGCATAGCAAGGCCTCTTGATAAGCAACAGAATTCTTCCTTTCATGTTGCAAGTTGTCATACCATATATATCTTTTCCTTGTGGCTTAGGGGCTGCCTGCTCCTCCCCTTTCCTTTTGTTCCTTTCTCATCCAAATTTGCAACCTTCAATTAAATATCTCACATGCCTTTTACCAATTTGTATAATAAATATTCCCTAACAGTCGAAACAATAGAGCTGTAGCCATAGGATTAGCCATAGAAGTGGGTGGCTAACTTGATACATAAACTATTTTGCTTGTAACAGTGGGCAAGGTAGATACATGTAATCTTTCACTTCTTCTATGCTTTTTCACCATTGCAAAAACGGCTTCCTTAACATGTCTCCACTCTATTTTAAGCCTTGTATCTATAATCTAATCCTATAAAAAATCATCAAGATTCTCTTGAAGCTTAGGATGTACTGCTTATAGAAACAATTCAATTTTTTGACTTGCAAGAGCTTGCTATTCTGCAAGATCTAATTGCTCAAACCGACTTTAAAATTATCTTAATAACTCTATAGCCACAAGACCCTCATCAATTTGTAGAATCCTTTCTTGGAAAGTCTTGCAGGTAATGAAATTGTTGTCTTCAATGTAAAATTCTTCCCTGAATGTCTTCTTGAAAGATACCTAGTCAGCATCTTGTATGTATAATTTAGTAACTCGACTTTCAATTCATATAAAGTGACCTGTACAAAATAATGGCTCCATGCAAGTTGAGCCATCCCAAAGAACTCCATCTTTTGAGTATAGGTATGCAAATATGCAGATACATTCATGCCATTAAAGAACTTTATCTCATGCTCTACTACTTGCAAAGTATTCATCACAATAGTGTTTGTTTGAGGAGAATCTTGCATCACCTGTTGTTGTTGTTGTACCTACATAAGCATGTTCATACTCTACGCTAACTGCTACAAAACATTACTAGAAATTTACTTGAAGGTTATTCCATCTTGTCTTTTCTTCTGATGACCTTTCATGTTGGGCTAACCAATGTTGAAGGGGTTTTAGGCGAAAAGTCATATCCACTGGGGATCAAAGAGAGAAGGAAGTAGAGAATAGGAGATAGAAGAGAAAAAAAAGAATAGACAAGCTGTACACAAGATAAAGATAAATCTCAATGAATAAAAGCACTATGTATTAATAGAACCTGAGAAGATAAATAAAATCCTTGTCTAGGACTACTTTGAATCAATCTCTAAGCATTAGATCTCCTAGAGCTCCATGGTAGACTAAAAACGTGTACCAAATATTAGCTTCTTCTGTACTGCTTAGACCGCAAATCTAATCATTTCGTTGGCTCAAAAAGGAGGGTAAAACCTTAATACACTTGGTTAGAATTCTTCCACATCACTCCTTTTTCTATGTTTACTGCTTATAAACTATGATCGTGCAATCATGTGATTTTGGAAGCCCCTCCTTTTTGCAGGAGATCTCCAAAATTGGTCAAAAAAGCCACTTGCTTTTTACATGTTACTCTATTCTAGAAGTTTTCTACACCTTTTTAGGATATTTATAATAAATAAAAATATAAAAAACAAGCTAAAATTGTCCAAAAATCTAGTAATTTTTAACCATCCATACTATGGACATTGACACTAATGACTAATATGGCATTGACTCTCTAGATTAATAAGAAAGTCAGATGATGATGCACTCTAAGTTTTTCACACCATATCTCTATAGTAGCAGCAGGACAATGCATGTAGATACATTTAACTTGTAAATAAAAGGAACCCCCCACCATCACACATGCATGCGCTTTGCACAGAAACATCATCTGGTTTGTAATAGGGAAGTGCATTAGTAGGGACCAAAGTTCAGTGTCTAAGTCTGAGTGGGGTTGTGTTAGGTAATATGATTCACTTTGCATTAATGGGTAATTTAATAATAAATTGCAAAGTAAAATTTTCACCCATAAAAGGAATTTCCGTAGTTCTCACCTACCCACATCCCCACACCTTAGGTTGACATCATGTGCTTGCGGGGTTGGGGTTTATCAGTCAAATGGTAGTATTGTCAAGTCTTATCTATTGTCATGAGTCTATTGTGGTTTCTTTGCTTAAGTTTGAGTCATGGATACAATGTGACTTGATTATATTTTATTTGAGTTGCTCCATAGCATGAAGCTTTTGATTGCACGAGTGCATAGATCATGTCAAAATTTTGGTGTAGGCTATGGTTTGCTTGGGGTTGTCTAGTTTAGTCTTGTTAATCTTGTTCTTTTCTTTTAAAAAAATTCTATCTCACTTGTGGTCTGTGTATTGGTGTTTTGTAGGTATTTCCTACTTTGTTTTCCTAGTTTTGTGTGTTTTTCCTTTGAATAGTCATAATGGCACCTTCTGAATCTCCTACACTTGTGATTTAGCATCTTCCTCTTCTGGTCCATGATTATTCTCTTCTATTGGATGGTGATTGCATTCGTAAGGGTAGTCTTCATCTTTTTGTGGCCATAAAGCTCCATGCAATGGGATGTAAAGCTTTGTTACTCTTTTTAGGAAACCTACAAGAAGATTTTGGGCTTGGTTTATGGCCATCAATTCTATCTATACCTAGTCACTATCAATGAAACCTTGTTCCTTCCCTTTGCAGCTTCCCCTATGCCTAGTGGTAATTATTTATTAAGGAGTATTGATGGCACGTATTTCCTCTCCCCCCTTGTGGAAACAATTATGCTAAAAAAAATTCCAAGACCGATTTATGTCGGGATAGCCTCCATCCAAGTGCTTATCCAATGAACTATTCATTGCATATGTTAGAATCTGTGAAGGGGTTACGTTTAACTAGACAAAATTTCTCTTGTCTAAAATGGATTAGCACTTTCAGCATGTAAAGAAGGATTAGCTTGGTACTATTTCTTATGGGTTTTTTCTACAAAAGATCATTCAATTGGCACCTCCCCCGAGTGGCATTCTTTTGCTTGATCCTACTCCACTTCCTCTGTAGTGTCCTCCTTCTGTTCCTTCTCCTCCTCGTATGCAACCCAATTCAGATTCAGCAAATGTGTCCACTGTCAAGATTATTTGTAAGAAGCATCATACATGTCCTAATTTGTTTGTGGTACAATAGGAAGTTACACTTAATTCACAAACTCCTTCATCCCTCCTGACATTAATTTTACTGGCACCTTGTTTTCCCAACTCATGTCGAATGTCCAAACTACAATGAAAACAACTTGGACTTTCTATTTCTAGTCTATCTACACATGAGTTTCTACATCTTTTTAGGATAAGGTGGATTCATTGACCTGTCAATTGAGTAAGGCACTAGAAGATTTGGCTTCAGAAAGGTTTTCCCTAAGTGACATTCAAAAGCAAATGCAAGGAGCTACTATTTTAATGGATTCTTAGAAAGCTACTATTAGATATTTGGAAGTTAAAGTTGCAAGCTTAGAGGTAGCAAAGGTTTCCATTACTAAAGAGAAGGATGATGCTTTGGTAGAGATGATTAGTTTAGCCACGAAGCTTAATGTTTGTGAAGATTAATTAAAATATACCCCAGTGATTGTGAAATCTCAATAGAAGCATATTGATGAGTTGTAGTCTGAAATAGTTACTCTCTCTATTTTCCCTCTTGCTCCTATTATGCCTTCTAAGGATACACTAAAAAATTTACACAAACACGCTAGGTTGTGTGAAGCTTTTACTACCAAGGTGGAAAGGTTATAGCATCGTATGGATTGTGTGCAGGGAGCTTTTACTCATTACATTGAACTTGTCTCCCCTTTGCCCTCTTTCTGGCTTATATCATCAACAAAGATTGGTCTTATATATCTTTTTAAGCAATGTGGATTTATAGCCTCCAAAGGGTGGTTGGCAAGATCCTTGGTTGAGTGATTTGCTCAGATCAATGTTTCATAGAGCCTTGGATAACCTACTTGATCCTCAAGTGAGATTGCTCTCTTTCATGTATATTAAAGGGAATTTGCGAATTTGAGATGAGGAGAATTTGAAATTTATGTGGGGGATTTGATTTTGCAAGCTATATTATGTGTACATATTGTGGAGTTCGAACTTGTGGATAGTCTCCAAAAATTTTCATCAGCACACATCATGGTGTAGAGGAGTTGATTGGAAACCTCCTTTGGATGATGTTGTCATGGGTCCATGCAATCGACATAGTACTTTTTATAAGTTTGATATCCAATAGTTGCATGCTAAAGTATGGCAACACATTATTGATAATCCTTTGTTTACTGAAAATGAGGAATTCTTCCAAACTATTAAATTCCCTTGTCCTATTTATCCTCATGATCTTATTTTTTATTCCCTCATTATTGCTTGCTTTCCTTCTTATATTTATCCTCCTACTACTAATCATGATTCTATTCCTATTTTATCTTTCACCCTTGCTTTATTTCTTCATAGTTCAAATTTTACTCCCTGCCCTTTTATTGCTGATCCTACTACCTCTTCTCCTCCTATAGATCATTCTCTTATTGTTCCTCCTATTCCTTCAACCTTTTGTAAATAAAAGGAACCCCCCACCGTCACACATGCATGCGCTTTGCACAGAAACATCATCTGGTTTGTAACAGGGAAGTGCATTAGTAGGGACCAAAGTTCAGTGTCTAAGTCTGAGTGGGGTTGTGTTAGGTAATCTGATTCACTTTGCATTAATGGGTAATTTAATAATAAATTGCAAAGTAAAATTTTCACCCATAAAAGGAATTTCTGTAGTTCTCACCTACCCACATCCCCACACCTTAGGTTGACCTCATGTGCTTGCGGGGTTGGGGTTTATCAGTCAAATGGTAGTATTGTCAAGTCTTATCTATTGTCATGAGTCTATTGTGGTTTCTTTGCTTAAGTTTGAGTCATGGCTACAATGTGACTTGATTATATTTTATTTGAGTTGCTTGATTATGGGGGATTAGTGTGCTTGTTTATCTCCATAGCATGAAGCTTTTGATTGCACAAGTGCATAGATCATGTCAAAATTTTTGTGTAGGCTATGGTTTGCTTGGGGTTGTCTAGTTTAGTCTTGTTAATCTTGTTCTTTTCTTTAAAAAATTTTCTATCTCACTTGTGGTCTATGTATTGGTGTTTTGTAGGTATTTCTACTTTTTTTTCCTGGTTTTGTGTGTTTTTCCTTGAATCGTCATAATGGCACCTTCTGAATCTCCTACGCTTGTGAATTAGCATCTTCCTCTTCTAGTCCATGATTATTCTCTCCTATTGGATGGTGATTGCATTCGTAAGGCTAGTCTTCATCTTTTTGTGGCCATGAAGCTCCATGCAATGGGATGCAAAGCTTTGTTACTCTTTTTAGGAAACCTACAAGAAGATTTTGGGCTTGGTTTATGGCCATCGATTCTATCTATACCTAGTCACTATCAATGAAACCTTGTTCCTTCCCTTTGCAGCTTCCCCTATGCCTAGTGGTAATTATTTATTAAGGAGTATTGATGGCATGTATTTCCTCTCCCCTGTGGAAAAAATTATGCTAAAAAAAATTCAAGACCGATTTATGTAGGGAAAGCCTCCATCCAAGTGCTTATCCAATGAACTATTCATTGCATATGTCAGAATCTGTGAGGGGGTTACGTTTAACTAGATAAAATTTCTATTGTCTAAAATGGACTAGCACTTTTAGCATGTAAATAAGGATTAGCTTGTACAGTTTCTTATGGGTTTTTTCTACAAAAGATCATTCAATTGGAGCCTCCCACGAGTGGCATTCTTATGCTTGATCCTGCTCCACTTCCTCTGTAGTGTCCTCCTTTTGGTCCTTCTCTTCCTCATATGCAACCCAATTCAGATTCAACAGATGTGTCCGCTGTCAAGATTCCATTCAGAGTGGAGCATTATTTTGTTTTTTTTTGGTTCTTTGATTGATTTTAATAAGAATATAAAGAATGTAATCAATTTTGTTAAAGATAAAGATGTGGCAGATTGTTTCTATGATGGTGCATGAAGATTTGTTGTGCCTGGTGTTCTTTTTCATGTTGTGGTAACTTAAAGGATGAAAATGCGCTTATTGATAAATATAAGATAGATTTTCTTGTGGTAAAATCCTTTTTTCCTTGGTGTTCTCTTGAGAGCTGCAAAGAAACTACTATGGGGTATACAAATCTCCTCGTGAAGATATGTGAGTGGTACATGATATGAGAGGAAGCCCTTCCAAGTCACCACTTATGTCAATACCACTTTCTAAAAACTAGCTTATAAACAATGTTTCAGCCCCTTCCATTTCTCAAAGCCTTCACAGAAGTTTGTGGGAATAAAGGGGTAGGGTGTGCTACCTTATCATTACAAAGAGAGCAAGCAGGGGCTACAATAGCGGGAGGTCAAGAATGATAAAATGATGTCTGCACATCCCCCACAAGACTTGGCATTGTTCTTACTTTGGGCAATGAGTCTTCATTCAATGCAAATGAGGTCTAAGAAGATGATGAACCATGCAATAGTGGGGATACTGGGAGAAAAGAAGAGAGAGGAAACCTTGTTTATTGAAAGTTTTGGCATGCAAGTAAGGAGCATTAAAAAAAACTTAAGTACCTTGAGCTTTAGTTTATGTTGTTCAATGATGGAGCTAAGGTGGTACTCCTTCTTATAGATTGAGTTGAAGAGGGAATCCATCTCCTTGTTTGGAAGCACAATGGGGGAGTCATGTGTGTCATCCAAAGGGAGGTCAAGCCTTATCTTGCATATTGTGAAGCATAAGCTCATAGTCAGGTAACCATAGGGAGGTTAAGCCTTATTCTGCATACTATGAGGGATAAGCTCATAGTCCTTAGGTAACCAAGGTCCACATGGGGGCCTTTATACAATTGAAGCAAGATAGTCTCTACATCAAGATGCACTAGGTTCATCCTCCATGGAAGGCATCAAGACATAGGCTACTCACCCATATAGGGACATGCTCCTTCTTAGGGGGGATATGGAAAATTCTATTAAGATGAAGCATGAAGAGCAAGCCATGGATGGTAAGAAGGGAACTAATGCAAGGAAATGACAAGTGTGACAGAGAACTATTTACAAAGAGTTGAGAATAGAAATCACCATGAATGAAAATGTGAATAAAATTTTGCTTTTGAGGTGGGTGAATGCATGACAAGTGGGTGACTTGAATGTGGCCAATGCATGTTTTCCTTGTCAACAAATGGTGCCATAAGAAATAATGAGTATTCCACTATTCTTGATTCATCATAATGATACCTATAATGATGGTCATGGGCCTCAAGACGTTCAGATCTCTAGCGACATTCTTGCATACAAAAATGTACTTGTTTGTTCAGGGGGTGATAATACCCTCCTATGCCTTTCTCATTTATTCATTGTAGTCTATGGCCACTGTTGTCTCTCTACCCTAGCTTGTGGTCTCTTCCTTGGACTTATTCTCACAAATACTTGCTTCTTAAGTGGGGAAGGAGCAAAAGCCACCTCATCTCGAGTGCCGAATTTGGGATCTCAAAGGCCAAGAGGTGGGTGGCCTTAATTCATAGTCTAATCTAAGTTCTCTCTAACTTTTTATAAATTGGTGGCAAGATATGCTTCATGAGACACTTGAGCTATGCATCCACATCAACTAGGGGTTTGGAGTGGTCACTATAGTGGACTTCTACACATTCTAGGGCCTCATCTCACTGTTGCTTAAGAGCTTTGCAATGCTCCATAAGCATTATCCATTTGGGATCTTGAGTTGAGAGGTGCTAATGGCAAAGTCAAGGCTAGGGCTTGTGGGGAGAGGCTCATTGAGGGGAATGACCTTCTCTTTGATGATGTTCTTCCCTTTGTCAATTGCATCTAGCATGTGAGTGGTACCAATCCATAGGAAGGCTTTTTGTAGGGTATGCTTCTACTCTCCAAGTTATTGCACATTATTGATGAGGAGAGGTTTAATGCACCTTGAGCTACAACATCTCTAGCAACTAGAGCGAGAAAAAGGGCCACTAGTATTTTGCCAAGTTCTTAGGCAGGAGGTTGAGACTGGACATCAACATCCAAACAAATGTGACAAAGGTAGCCACTAGGAGTAAGGATCCAAGAGAGCAGTCGAGAATCTTTGGACTGCATCTTCCTAACTATCCCATAGGTCCATTTGAAAGCTGGCCTACAAGCTCTTGAACATATCCAAATTCATAAAGTGGTCGTTCTCTAGATCCATGCTATAATGAGTTGTGGGGGTAGAAATGGAGACTCTATTATGGCATGGTAGTACTAGTCCTAGAGGAGTTCTACCAAATACAATTAGGCTTCATGACAAGTGTAGAAGCACTACTATTGCTTGTGAAGATCCTCTTGCTATTGCCAAATGTGGGCCTTTGGGGACTCATAGTCTTGTCACACTTGCTATACTTTACCTTGAAGGGACCTTGTAGGTGTTGACATTGATGGCCTTTTGCCACATACTTGAGGCAACATAAGGTAGATCTTTGGGAAGAACTCCATAAAAATGATGAGTTTTTAAGAAGAGGTGAGAGTTGTAGCCAAGGTGGTTGTGGTAACTATTGGGATATCAAATGTAACCCCACTATCAATGGAATGGTTGGTGGTGTGCACTTCCTTTGCTTTAGGGTGCTTCAAATCCCATATAGTTTTCTTGAGCAAAGCAATATTGGACTTCAAGTCTGCCAGATTGGACCCACTTACATATCAACCATTTTGTTGGAATCCTTGCATATTTTCAAGAATGTGGGCAGCTTATTATGGGACCACATCAGAGGAAGGAGAGATACTACGGGGGCACGAATGGATTTGAATGAGGTAGGTAAGATGGAGGCATTTTGGCCACATTCGAGCATTGATGGTAGCTTGCAACTGCCTCTCTCTCTCCTTGGGTCATGTTCACTAAAGAATAGCGTATTGTGAAGTAAATTATCAGGTTTACCCAACGACTATGATGCATTTCCTTAGGTCCACTTTCTCTAAAGACGACTAGCTATCGAGGCTGAAATACCGTGATTAGTATAAGATATGTCAAGGCTATCTTGACTTTGTTGCAAGTAGCCTCAAATTTTTGCTATTTAATATCTACCTAATGTTCATAATGCTTCTTCATTTGTGGCAGTTTGTAGTACCGATCGTGATCGTAGAATGGCTCGCTTCAGAATTACACAAAGAAATTTAAAGATTGTCAAATTTAGTGCAATGGATCTCATAGAAGGTGATGAAGACATCCTCGATTGAATCCACAAGGTCCTTGATTGAATCCACAAGGCGAGGAGTGGTGGAGATAGTTTATCTCTTTGAGAAGTACTTGCCCACAAGCATGCTCATGATACAAACTCACCTCCTGATATATCTCATAGATGAAATAGAGATTGCAGGACCCATCCATACGTGATGGATGTTCTTCTTGGAGTGCTCCATGAAAACCAAGGGCTTTGTGTGACAATTAGCTCGACCAGAAGGTAGCATGGCTGAAGGTTTGCTGGTGTGGGAGACATTAGTGCATATTTCAGAGTGGCTACTAATGGTGGATCTAGACAACAATATGCTATGGTTGCTGAAGGATGATGATAAACTAACCAAAGATGTGGTGGTTGGAAATGGAGTAGAAAAAATGATGGATGCTACCATCATGGAGGAAAAAGCGTATCTTTTTTGTATGTTGCATCATGCATCCATGGAGAAGTGGCTCACTAGGTACAAGCAAGCCCGAAAAAATCGAAAAGAAGCATGATCAAAATTTCAATGCAATACCTACCATCGAACGATTTGATATCATAAGGGCATGGAGGAGATGCTGCAGTTTATGTCTATACAGTGGTTACATGGAGCTTTGATCATTGCTTCTCCCAACGGGGTAGAGGTCTCTATCCAAGAGTGGGAATTATCAAGGAGATGTAGTCCAAAGGTGATGGCATGTTTTACAAGCTATCGTATCTAGATCTAATATGCAACAACTAATCTAACTATCTCAATGTAAACTACAAAATCTACAATGAAGCGTGGTCATGTGGGTGACATTTCCGTGTTGAGCGCATTGACAAAATGCACTCCACAACGGATTGTGGTGTCATGGCAAAGTTCAAGTAAGAGAGCCAATGGTGGGCCACTAATCCAAACACCATTGTAGATGAGGTGGAGTATTTTGGGACTTGCAAAGTGTTATCTCAGTGGATTACCATAGCTTCTCCATAATCATATTTGATGTATAGTGATCTAAAGTGATATTGGAAGAAGCTAGGGCAATCATTCGATGAGATCCATCTAGATTTCTAGAAATAAATTCCAAGAAATGATGGATGGATCTACATGACATGTTTGTCTTATTAGCCCATTGTGAATAGGTGCATGATCTTTTTTAAAAAAATCCATGATTCGAAACAATCAACAAATATTGATTTGCTCTTATACATGATATTGAACATGTAATATTCTATCCAGATCCCCGACAACCTTGATGGTAGTATGTTGTGTCATCATCTGCTTGGAATACAAGAGTGTATGATGAAAGCAATGTTCCTAGCATAGAGAGAAGAGTTTGCAGGTGGCGGGGTAGACATTGTGGAGGGTGGAGGCCGAAGAGGGCCTAGAGCATGTAGTGGAGATAAGCAGGGGTAATATAGACGAAGAGATAGGAGGTCAGGAAATTTTTGAGAAATAACTGGACTCCCCCTTCTATGGTGACCTATCTATAGACCTTTTAGTATACACGGAGGTGTGCCAGAAGGTTGACATGGGGCAATTGGCCGGGTCATATTTGCATCCACCTGCTCAATTCATTGATGATTCACTTTCAAGGGTACTTTAGAATATGTATTTTAATTAGTATTATTATTTTTAGAGTTATATTGTCATTCTTTATCTAAATCATTATATTTATAATGCTAACATCATTTTCTATTTATGCAGGCTACCTTTGACAATACTTAGAGAGCAAGATGAGTCCAAGGATGAGCGATGAGGATTTGCATGAGATATTCAAACGTATGTCTCCAAATCAAATGGCCCGATTTAGAGATATGGTAGACCAATATCTCTCACAGACATGATCGGGTGATTTTGTGAGATTCACTTTGGCAGCCTCTGATGCTTTGGTTTCCAATAGACGATGTTGATGCTCTAGACTATTGGATGGAGAGAGTGGTTTTGGGGGATGCTACAGAGATATGGATGTTGTGAACCCACACTCAAAGAGAGGTGCTACTCCTCACTCTCATACACGTTCTAGAGATGGGGGCTCAAGTGGGTGTTGTGGAGGCATTGGTGTAGTGTCTCTATCTCATCGATCTAGTGGATACTTGTCACCTCGAGGATTTATCACACATGTAGGGACATCTATTTCAGTGATTCTGAGTTTCTCTCAGCCATCCACATGTGGCACCCCAATGGGTGCTACTTTGAGAGATACTATCTAATGGGTATGCCAGATATACAAGGGTCTCTTAGTTATGCCTAGGATTGTGGTCATAGGTGGGAGAGGACAAACCTTAAGCATATCCGAGTAGGGTATGGATACCTCATAGATGATAAGACATGTGCTGTGATCATGAATGACGAGAGGAGGAGGGTGATGTCTCAAATGAGAGAGTTGTGCCAACAAGTATTTAGGTACAATGTTCTAGACCATTGGAAGAATATAACAGAGGGGAGAAACGACTATATTGTGGCATCTTTGTTTGAGGAGTTTCCAGTACCTACTGAGGGCTGAAATGATGAACGGGTTGCCTCTTACCCATCCAACCTCCAATCCTCACTAAGAGAACTAAAGAGGGGCACCACCTAGCCAAAGGGAGGATGGGCTAGGACATCCATTTTCTCAAAGAGAATCAAGAGAACCAAGACACAAATTTACAAGAGAGAACATATGTACTAGACATCATATTGGAATATAAGAGAGAGATGGGAGGAGAGGGAGACAAGAGGAGAAGAGGTAGAAGAAGCTTGCCATTATGCTACATGGAATGAGAAGATGAGAAGAGAGGGAGATAATAGGAGAAGAGGTAAAGGAAGCTTGCCATTATGCTACATAATAAAATAACTCACTCATAGCTTACCTCAAAGAGATGAGGATATTCTAGACTGCTCTCATGGACTTGTCATTGTCCTTCCTCTCCCCCTTCTTCATTCTCCATGGGCTCTTTATATAGCCTCCATGAGGGATTAGATTAATCTAATCTTCTTGATTAACATAATCCTAGATGATGTATGGTATCTTTGAAAATATGGAGCATAGTGGATGGGACAAGTCCCCACCTTGGTCATCATGCAAGAAGCCAAGGGTAGTGATAGACAACATAGAGAAATGGAGCTAGATTACAAGAGGTGGGTGCCCAAAGCACATTATTATAATATATTTACAAGAAGGATAGAGTGGAAAGTTGGTGTGGTGAAAGAGAGAAGAAAATTGCATGTAGCCAGCAGTCTGCGCCTTCGTAACTTCAAATCCGTGTGGAATTTGAAAAAAGTTTCTTCTGCAACTTTGTAGACCAGGTCGAAACCGATTGGGCATCAGAGAGTTTTCTTGAAATTCGCTTTTTCTTGGGAGTTATTGAGATGATAAAAAATGGCTTCTAAAAGTTGCTTTGACTTTAGTCCCCCATATGTATATAAATACATATAAGCATGTGACAAAAGGGGTCCATGCTTGTAAGCTTTTGTGCAAGATCCAAATGACACCATGATGTGGATATTGACTTGTGTGCTAGGGTGAGGTGTCCTCTAATGATGGTGATAGATTCCAAATCTTAGTGATGCAGACGGAGCCCATGTGTAGTTGGAGGCTAGTCCTTTGAAAAATCTATGCATTCACTCAACTCCTAGGTGTAATCCATTTTCATCGTCACTAAGATAACCATCCCTTTTACCCTTTACATTGACATGCCTTCTAAGAACTTGTTCCCTCCATTTTCTAGAGTTATCATAATTGAGAAGCAATGTAGCATCCCTAGTGCTTGAAGAGTAAACCCAAAGTGATATGGTAAGCTCTTGATAGGGGCTTTGGCCAAATTTTGTGGTAATAATCCGGGTTGTAAAAAACCTGGATCACTACGATGGCAAAGAGGTTTTCCACTTGGGGGGTTGATGATGGAGTATATGCATGCATATATCTCAAATAGATGATTAGATTCATGCAAGGCACTCAAGAGTGGCATCTCATATCCCAAGTGGCCAGAGGCAGAGGATTGGTAGAGACTGATGGCGGCAATAGCAGGAGGCAGCGAGGGCACCATTGGAGGCAAGGGTCATGCATCATCTGGGGAGTGGAGGCCACATAGAACTTATTTGGAGGATTTTATAAGTTCTTTTTTATTTCTTCTTGCTTTCTTATTTGGAATCTCACTTGTACTAACAATCATGATTCTAATAAATGTATTACATTTTCTTTGCAGCACTCCATCATAAATAGTGATCCCATAGGTTTGGAGACTCGATATGCAGAGAGACACGGTTGCACTTATCGATACATATTCTATGCATGTGATGGCACAGTAAATCAATCATATTTCTTGTCTATAGTCACTAGTCATTCGAGGACAAGCTTTAAGATGGTGAGGATCTGTAGCGCGCACTTGGATTAATGGAATGCACATCACCTTCTTTTTTGTTCTTGTGATCTATGTAGGCCTCTTCCATGTAGTATTTCTTAGATGTACTTATCATCCTTGGTATAAAATTGCACCTTGCGATATTTATAGATAGATTTTCATGTTTCTTTTGGCTCTCTTCTCTCTCCATGGTTCCTTGTAATATCATGAGTTGTCATCACTAGTGTTGTACTTACTCTATGAGTTATCAGTCCTGTGGGTTTAAGTAATTTTTGTGCTCTTCTTGATGACCATTGCATACCTAAAATATGTAAATGCTTTGCAAAATATTATATAATACATGATGCTATATGTGCTGCTCTACCACAATTTTTTTTTTAATAACCGTCACTATTTACATTGTTGATTTTTCTACATGCATCGCTATTGTTGTTGTTATCCACATCGCAAAGCGTCACTATCTAATACCATATATTCGGGAATACGGGAATTTCCCATAAGTTTGGGACACATGGTCAAATATTTTGATTTTTAATAGCTTGAACACTATAACTCCAAATCGAGCGCTCTATAGCTCAATAGATTCCATTTTTCAAGAACTTTTCAATGATAGGTCATATCATATGGTTTTGAAAAACTTATGGGCATCTTATCCGAGTGCCACCTTTTTAGTATTCAAAAAATAGGAATTGGAAGATTCCCAAACTCACCAATATTGTGTTATCTGTGTATTTGTGATCGAAATAGCAATGCAGATAGTGACGGTTTCTACAATGATTTTATAGAGACATTTATACTAACAGTTTTAGCAAGCACGGGGGCAATTTTTATAATGAACATTTACATCGCTTTGATCGTCGGTATGAGGCATGTATCTTGTAGTAAACCTTGAATCTCCCATCATCTAAAATCTTCCATTCAACTTTAAGGCACATTCTAGTTGTCTTCATTAGAAGAACCACTAGTCAAGTGTATCTTTAGCACAATCAACTTTTATAGGATTTGTTACTAGTTACAACATCATTCAACATTATGAGCAAGATTATCTGTACCTATCGTAGGAAAAAACCATGCTCTTTAGTAGCAATTAATTCTTCATTTTAGCAACATTCATTTATCCCTATCAGGACTACTTTTTCAATCAATTGTTTCCACCATTCCACGTCTTCGATGCGAGCTATAGCAGGCTACTTACTATGCCATGTGTGCCATGGAATTGGAATTTGATTAGGGGGGAAATAGTGATAACTCTATTTTGAGAAGATTGTAAAAATAGCCATGCCAGCTACTATTTTTTTGTGGATATTATTTTAATGGAGCTTTAGTGCCTTATTTCTAGGAACTTGGATTATATTTGTACTTCATGGACATCATAAGATTTTCATAGATGTATTACTTTGTGAGAGTGTGCACATTGTATTCACCACCCATAGTTGTATTTTCCACACTTGTAAGTGTTGCATGGATTGCACACATGTATTTGTGATTAGAATATCATAGGCTTGGTTTCGTTGGTCTAAGGTATAAGCATGCAATGAGGATTGACAGGGCCTAGAGCCCATAAAGTGGGTAGGATACCCAAGAGAAGGGCGCAAACCCTAAACACAAAAGGAAAAAGGGATGCAAAACCTAAATGAAAAACACAAAAGGGGCACAAACTCTAGTCCTAACCCTAATTCTTGGTCTATATAAGGGAGGAAGGTCTCAATTGTATTCATCCCTTTTAGCACATCCATGTTGTTGCGAAAGATATATTAGTGTGACTATTCAAGATTTCTATTCAATCTTTCTTATCTATCATCTTGCTTCTGATCTGGATTTTTTACAACCCGGATTATTACCACAATATTTGGCCAAAGCCCTATCAAGAGCTTACCATATCACTTTGGGTTTACTCTTCAAGCACTAGGTATGCTACATTGCTTCTCGATTATGATAACTCTAGCAAATGGGGGGAACAAGTTCTTAGAAGGCATGCCAATGTAAAGGGTAAAAGGGATGGTTATCTTAGTGAAGATGGAAATGGATTATATCTAGGAGTTAAGTGAATGCATAGATTTTTCAAAGGACTAGCCTCCAACTACACATGGGCTCCGTCTGCATCACTAAGATTTGGAATCTATCACCATCATTAGAGGACACCTCACCCTAGCACACAAGTCAATATCCACATCATGGTGTCATTTGGATCTTGCACAAAAGCTTACAAGCATGGACCCCTTTTGTCACATGCTTATATGTATTTATATACATATGGGGGACTAAAGTCAAAGCAGCTTTTGAAAGCCATTTTTTATAATCTCAATAACTCCCAAGAAAAAACGAATTTCAAGAAAAATCTCGTGAGTCCCAATCGGTTTCGACTTGGTCTACAAAGTTGCAGAAGAAACTTTTTTCAAATTCCTCACGGATTTGAAGTTACGAAGGTGTAGACTGCTCACTACATGCAATTTTCTTCTCTCTTTCACCACACCAACTTTCCACTCTGTCCTTCTTGTAAATATATTATAATAATATGCTTTGGGCACCCACCTCTTGTAATCTAGCTCCATTTCTCTATTTTGTCTACCACCACTTGGCTTCTTGCATGATGACCAAGATGGGGACTTGTCCCATCCACTATGCTCCATATTTTCAAAGATGCCATACATCATCTAAGATTATGTTAATCAAGAAGATTAGCTTAATCTAATCCTTCATGGAGGCTATATAAAGAGCCCATGGAGAATGAAGAGGAGAAGGAGAATGACAAGTCCATGAGAGCACTCTAGAATATCCTCATCTCTTTGAGGTGAGCTATGAGTGAGTTTTTTTATTATGTAGCATAATGGCAAGCTTCCTCTACCTCTTCTTCTATTATCTCCCTCTCCTCTCATCTTCTCATTCCATGTAGCATAATGGCAAGCTTCTATTACCTCTTCTCCTATTATCTCCCTCTCTTCTCATCTTCTCATTCCATGTAGCATAATGGCAAGCTTCTTCTATCTCTTCTCCTCTTATCTCCCTCTCCTCTCATCTCTCTCTCTCTTATATTCCAATATGGTGTCTAGTACATATATTCTCTCTTGTAAATTTGTGTTTTGGTTCTCTTGATTCTCTTTGAGAAAAGGGATGTCCTAGCCCATCCTCCCTTTGGCTAGGTGGTGCCCCTCTTTAGTTCTCTTAGTGAGGATTGGAGGTTGGATGGGTAAGAGGCAACCCATTCATCATTTCAGCCCTCACTTCCATTGTGTTGAGAGTGACTAAGAGGGAGAAAGTGAGAGGTATGCGAAAAAAGGGACTGAGGGAAGGTGAAGCTCTTCACCATCATCTTGAATTTCTTGTCTTCTCTACTAGCTCTTCGACGACTCGTTGGTGTGCCTGGTTGTGGATGTGAAGGAGTGATGGCATTAGATCGTCTTCATTGTGTGGTCATGGAACCATCTTCTAGCCTTCCAATCATCAAACATAAGAAAGTAAGTAAGGTGAGTTTGCTACAACTCAAGCTAGTCTTGTGTTCTTTCTTTCTTGGGTTGGAGAGGAGGATGCTTGGTTCTTTCTTGGGTTGGAGAGGAGGATGCTTGGTTAGTTAGAGTAGACTGTTGAAAGACAAGGTGAAAGATTGTTGCTAAAGTGTATTGCAGCTTATGAAACAATAGAAGTCCATCCAAAGTCCCAAGTATTGGTGCATTAGGCTCAACATCAAGAAAACCCTAAACATAACCCTAATTTTTTATCTATATAAGGGTGGGAGGTCTTAGTTTATTGACTCCTTTTGGCACATCCATCTGTGGAAGCTCTATTTGTGTGACTGCTCAAGCTCTCTATTGAATCTTTCTTTTTTATCATCTCACTTCCATTTTGTTGAGAGTGATTGAGAGGGAGAGAGTGAGAGGTGTGTTGAGCAAGAAGGGTCTGATGGAATGTGAAGCTCTTCACCATTATCTTGTTTTTCTCATCTTCTCTAGTATCTCTTCAACTCCTTGGTGTGCTTGATAGTGGATGCAAAAAAGTGACAACATTGAATCGTATTGATCATGGCTGTGGAACCATCTTCTACCCTTTGAGACATCAAATGCAAGTAGGTAAGTTAAGTGAGCTCACTACAACTCAAGCTAGTCTTATTTTCTTGGTTTCTTGGGTTGGAGAGGAGAATGCTTGGTTAGTTAGAGTGAGCGTTGAGAGACAAGGTGAGAGATTATCACCAAAGTGAGTTGCAGATTCTAAAACAATAGAAGTCCATCCAAAGTACCAATTTTTAGTGCATTAGGCTCAAGATTTTGGTTTCATTGCCAAGACCTAGGATGGTGCAACTATCAAGGTTCCCACACTCGTACCATGTGGCAAAATAGTAGGATTGCGCATGGGCATGGATGGGATTGATGGGGTTTCAATCATTCGCATTTGTCGCTGGCATTTAAAACCCATGTGGCTAGGTTAGGAAGGACAAATGGGAAGGAACTCTTTCATTAGATTGAGATTGTGAATATAGGCATTGTTAAAATAGGAAAAAACACAAAACGCAAGCTTTTAAAAAAACACACAAAAACTCAAATCTGAAATCTCAAACACAAAATACAAACTCATACTCTCCTAATTGGATTTCTTGTGTGGCAACATTGTGCATACACTATTAATTTTTGTGTCATCTTGGAAAGCTTGCAATTCCTCTAATGGTGGAAGAATTATTAGAAGAAGGTAGAAAGGAAGGGGTGAAGAAAGAAGAGATAGGAGAAAACACTATATTTGAGAATTTTCATGCACTTTGGGAATCCCCAATACCTTTATTATGTGACTACATGGTCAAATCTTGTTATCTTAATTAAAGCTAAAGTCTACCTTAAATGCTTCATAAGATGTCTTTCAAATTTTCACTTTCAAATATGGATCAAGATTTAGCCACATGGTCAAATATTTATCACTTATTTGAAATTGGGACTTGGAAATTTTCTAAACTCTCTAATATGGTGTTAGAAGAAGTTATAGCAATAGTAGCAGTTTAGTTTATTCTTTTCTTGTGGCAGTAGCAGTAGCAGTAGCAGGAGCACCAGCGGGAGCGGGAGCGGGAGCAGGAGCAGGAGCAGGAGCAAGAGCAGGAGTAGCAAAAGTAGTAGTAGTAGTAGCAGTAGTAGGAGTAGTAGCAGTAGCAAAAGCAGTACTAGAAGTAGTAGTTCTTTAATTTCTTCTTTTCTTATTTGTAGCATTAGTAGTAGCAAAAGTAGTAGTAAAAGTAGTAGTCCTTTAATTTCTTCTTTACTTATTTGTAGTAGTAGTAGTAGTTTATTTTATTCTTTTCTTGTTGTAGTAGCAATACCAGTAGCAGTAGCAGTAGCAGTAGCAGTAGCAGTAGCAGCAGCAGTAGCAGTAGCAGCAGCAGCAGCAGTAGCAGTAGCAGCAGCAGCAGTAATAGCAGTAGCAGTAGCAGCAGCAGCAGCAACAGTAACAGTAGAAGTAGGAGTAGGAGTAGGAGTAGAAGTAGCAGCAGCAGCAGCAACAGTAGCAGTAATAGTAGGAGTAGGAGTAGGAGTAGGAGTAGGAGTAGCAGTAGTAGTAGCAGTAGCAGTAGCAGTAGCAATAGCAATAGCAGTAGCAGTAGAAGTAGCAGTAGCACTAGTAATAGTAGTAGCAAAAGCAATAGGAGCAGCAGCAACAACAATTCTTTAATTTCTTTTCTTGTTTTCTTTTTTTATAGTAGTAGCTCTTTAATTTCTTCTTTTCTTATTTTTTGTAATAGTAGTAGTAGTAGTAGCAACAACAACAATAACAGTAGTAGTAGTAGTAGTAGCAGGAACAACAATAATAACAGTAGTAGTAGTAGTATTAATAGAGAGAGAGAGAGAGAAAGAGATGTTTTGTTGAGCCCATCATATCCTCCACAAATCACTCTCTCTTGCTCACTAAATTGGCATAGATGGAATAATAAACAAGCATCCCATTCTAGCCAAAATAGTTGGATGAACATTGGATATTGGTAGATTGAAAATTGGTTGGGGAAATTTTTTTTTCCATGGTTTAAAACATTTTCTCTCTCAAAGAAAAATTGCAATGAGATCCAGATCAATATACTTCATGAAATAGCTCATGCTACACTTATAGTTCTTCTTGCACGTAATTTTTAAAGCAAACTTCACTTAATGCTTATGTGGTTCCAACTGCAAGGCTTGATAATAACTTTAGTACTTGACAAGCATTTAGCCTTGCATTGCTTTACTTTATTTTGCCCCTTGATACTATTCATTCAGAAATAATCACTCTTGAAAAATACACATATTGTATTATTTTCAAGTTCAATTCCAAGGATATAAACCTATTAGTAGTCCAATAAAACTTTAGCAATGTACTTGGTTTTATTTGAAAAATTCTTTTAATGATCTATTTATTAATGCTTTATCACGATGCTAACAATTATTTGCTATGACATCATATGTAACGTACTCACCACTTGATTATAGAAGATAACATTTGGTAGTTGTCCAAGGTCTATCACAACTATTATCGTCCACAATCCATAGAAATAATCAAACTAACTAGGCAACCCTAGGTCTACATTGCTATTTATGAAGTGCTTGGCATGGACCCATGATTATTTACTTGAAGGTTTCTATAAGACTTAACCACCTCTAATAGTATTCTAATGCTTAATCTAGGTGATTACATTGTAATGCTACATGACTAAGAGTAGGTCAATCACTACACTTGGTTCATAGTGACTGTGAGAGATAAGGGGAAACTAAACTCTACCCTCTACCCATAAGGCAACATCTCATCTCTATTTTTCTTAAACGGCATGTGATTGAAATCTTACACCAAACCCTAGGAAAAGTATACAAATAGCCCTTTATCTTAAATTTTCCATATGAGAAAAGCATCCAACTAATTGGGTCCACCTAGTTATCAATCATTTCTCATTGAGAAAAGATGATTTTTTGCTTCTCACAATTAAACATAGTATTTTTCAATTTACTAAACAAAACATGCAAACATGTTATTTGATATTTAAAAGAAACTTTCTTAGTTATTCTTTAATACTATGTTTATTTTACATCTTCATTAAGCATAATATGAAAGCAATGAAGACAATCCTTTCAATACATTTGCATCATCAATTTGGTTTCTACTCATAGAGCCATATACAAAAAATATAACTCTCCTCTAAGAGTGATAACCACTCCATAATTTCTAGGCTCTCAATGCTTACTACATCGTCCTCACACAAATCACTATGTAATATTTCTTCTTTGACCAAAGTCCTCTCTAGTTATACATTCCCATAAGAGGGAAGCTTGATACAAGATTGTCCTCACACTCTTCCTCTCGAGATCTCTCTAGTGCTCCAATTCCATGTACCCATGTGTGGCTCAACAATTCTAATTTAATTTCTAGATTGTTACAATAATTTCTAACTATGAATTTAATATATCAATTCATCTTTTGCAATTTATTTTTTAACTATGAGAGAAATAATTTGTAAGTTTTAAATATAAGTTCATATTAGATAAATTAGATTATCTATGATAATTTTTTGAAGCATAACAATAACTTAAGATATGCAATAAGAATTTTCCTAATTATGTATGTTTAATTTTTTTCCCAAACTCATGCTTCATGCAAAATTGCTAACGTTGTGGCTTTTTTCTAAATTATTAATGTACATGCATGAATATCATAATAATATTTAAATTGTAAAAATATTATTAATGATCCACCCTATTTTTGGACAAACCCTATGGTTTTAAAAAATAAATAAATATCTAATGACATATGTATAAATAAACTCCTATAAAAGTATCTATCAATTCATTAATAAAAAATCAAGTGAACCTTATATTTATGGGTATTTTAGGATCTTAGAAATTTATTTATTATATATGTGGATAATCTATAATTTTTTAATATGAACAATACTCTTTATTTTAGAAGTTATGTTTTGATGTGAAAGAATGATTTTATACATTAGAATATATAGTGTTGTTTGCTACCATACATGCACTATCTGTCATTATAGATGGACTTGCCACATTGGAGGGACCTATCATGTTCAACACCTTGACCTTCTTGCACGACAGCATGATGCACGGAGAGAAAGGAAGTGGGTAGGATGGGATAAAGGAAGCAATTAGGATAGACTAAAGGAAGTGGGTAGGAGGAGACAATATATGATGGATAAGGAAAAAAGGAGGTGGGTTGGAATTATAGTCAAGTAATTTAGACTTTTCCTTATCACTCTCTCTCAAATGTATGCATATTTCATCATCCCTCTCTTCCTCACATGACTTGGCTCTCACTTGTCTCCCACTTGCTAACTACTCTCTATGGGTCTTCCTTTATATCAGAGGTGAGGGGACAAATGGGATTTTGACGACATAATGGGATCTCAACGTGTCAAAGTGTGGCATAAGGAGAATAAAAGATCTTCTTATCTTTAATGCAAAAGCCACGTGTCGATTAGGAGGGGAGGATAGTATGCAATATCTTCATTAATAGGGATGGGATTTTGCTTATGTCATAGGATCTCTAACATGCCAACATTTTGTAAGAGGAGAATAAAAGATCTAATTATTTTTAATGCAAAATTTCATGTGTCAATTAAGAGGGGAATAGTACGAAATATCCTTATAATTAGGGAGAAAGTCCTATAATTAATTCTCAAAGCTATAATGGGGGGGAACCTTTATTTAATGAAATGTCATTTAATGTTTTTAAAAGGTAGGGGAGTACTTTCTTTTAAAGGTCCATTAATGAATTTTAGGGGAAGGGGGAATGCATTTTATTAAAGAGGTCACTAAGAAGTAAATTTGGAGGAGCGGAGAGAGAAGAAGTCATGGTAATGGGAGTGAGGTGGCAAATTAGGTGGGGGGGTTGCACCATTGTTGGCAGCCACAATCAGGCTCAGGTGGGTCACTCATGAATATATGCATATATAGCATGAGTTCAAAATAAGGGGTTTTTAAAACACCAATTTTATACATTTTTTACATACAAAAGGGTGTCATATAAAGGGGTTACTTACAAATTGAATAGAAAAGGCTTGTGTTTTATTCAAGAAAAATTCACAGATTAGGATATTTATAAATAGGCCATGAATGCACGTTATATAGAGAAAATATATATATAGTGAACCCCCCGAGCAATCACGCCACCCCTATTCCTTCATTATTATTATTATTATTATTATTATTTCATCGGATTAAGATTTGTAAAACCCTTATTAATTATCACTTATTTCTACGTGCTTTGCGTTATTCCTTCTTGTCCTCATATGTGAACATAATATGCATTGTCTTGTGCATGGAGCTTCTTGTTCCCTCTTTGATCTTTATATCAACCTTACACACACACACACACATGTGTGTGTGTGTGTGTGTGTGTGCGTGCGTGTGTGTGTGTGTATGTATGTATGTATGTGTTCTAGGGGTGGTTTTCATGCGAGTTGGGAGGAGAGCTCTATACAAAAGGAACACATGTGGTGTTGAAGGGCAATTGCATGTAGCTGCAAAACCACAAAGGATTAGAAGCGAAACAAGATAGAAAAAGTGATGTAGGCAGCTCGCGGTTAGATCCCTTAAGAACTTTGCTAACAAAATGCAACATAATGTTAGTAGAAACAACCATCATGGCATAAGCCCTTCACAAATCAACCACTCCACTTGCAATGCATAGCTCAATACGCTCTCAATCTTGCCCTACATATGGACACAAGAAACAAGAAGTATACATCAACGGCATGAGTTCCACTCCATGGTGTAAGCGTCGATGTAGAAGTAAAGTGGAATTAAGGGTAAGATGTGATTAAGAGGATAGTCTCTTGATTGGGCCCCCCAATCACCCTCATTCCCACTCTCGTGATGCCCGCCACCACTACTGCCATCTCCACTCCTAGTTCTACAACCCAGGTGAATGCCAGCAACTTAATGTCTTGGGTCCAGTACTTTGTGAATAAAGAAATGGGCCAAGGAGTAGGAGAAGGAACCCCGTGGTAGGAACCAAAAGACCGGTTGTGGGTAGACACTGAGTCAAGGCAAGAGCCTAAGAGGCAAAAGGTGGCAGGTTCCACAACCTCCGTCCCCACAATAGAGAGGCCATCTGAAGAATATGATGAGTATGTCAAGAAGCTCCTCTCTCAATTAGAGAAAGGCAAGGAGGAGAAAAAAATCACGATAGCAGAGGTTGAAGCCAAAAAAGAGGCCATGGTTGCATCCTAATTGGAGAAAACATGCCAAATAGCCATGGCCCAAAGGGAAGTTCACAAGTTGAAGGAGCAGTCTACAAGCTGAGGGGAAGAGACAGAAGTAGAATGGCAGGCGTGATTGAATGAATAAATTGAGGCCATATGAATTGAACTAGATGTAGTGGTGAGAGTAAGGGATATAATGATGGGTTCTAGTTGGTACACCAAAACATAACTAAGAATGCCTTCTTTAAGTATGCCAAAGGCACTTTTACATCACTTTCGGAGCAAACATTGCACCGAAAAGAGATTGAGAAGTCTCAAAGGAATTCGAGGTTCTTGTTTGCTGCCGGAAGGTGACAACATGAAGACGTTAAACTCTTCAGCCTCCGAAGTAAAATTTGGCTCTTCTTGGTACCAAACTCTAATCCCTTTGACTGGGACCTTGAGCATAGTGCCAGCTCAGCATGGAAAGAATGATATGTATACAGCCGGGTCTCCCTCCAAGTATATCTTCAGCCTCACGATCTCTGCATGCATTAGTCCAAAGCTTTTCTTCTTAGTCGTCTTTCTCAGCTCCCTTCATCAACCGAGACGATGGACTTATTTGGATGCAACAACTTTGGACTGACTTCTTGGCCCGCTTCGTTCATGCAGTCTTCGTTCTTGGACTGACTTCTTGCTTTAATGACGCCATGCTGCAGGATTCTCTGACGCTTACAGAGCCATTACCGTGCATTCTCACCCCATGGTTCATGCTGAGGACTCCACGATAGTGCTTATCTTTCCAATATAGCGCATCAGAACTTGAGGTAGCTCCTATTCTGTACTTCAATCCTCTCTCTCTTGACGTCCTCCTTCCACACAGAAATCTCTTGCTCACGTCGCTTCAGAATTCTGACTATCTCCTGTCACAATTGGCACTGTCCTCCTCCTCCGTGCCGTTGCAGACATCGCTGTCTTCCCTCCTTCACTATTGTTGCAAGTTCACACCTTCTCCATCCTCAGCCTCCAGCATTGTCTTCTCACCATCCAAGTCCCTCCGTGTTTCCCTGGAAGTGATGCTGATCTTCAGGATCTGGAAAACAATCGTTGGCAAATTGCTTCTGAAGCTAACCCACAGTTCGATGACGATCTTCTCCAGCATTGTTTCTCAACGAAAAAGATATGAAAGAGCCCAGCCCTCCTCTAGAAATTCTCCATCTTTATCCTGCATAGCGGCAGTACCAAACCTTTCTTTTCCTCCTCTTTCTCACCACCTAATGTTTACAAGTGCACCTATGTGATATTTTGTAATTATCTTCATTATTATTTTTCTGAGTTAAAGAAGGGAACATAAGCTATTAAGGATAAGCTTAAATGTTCGAAAGCTTTTAGGCTTTTCAAGTTTGTAAACTACAAAAGCTTTAAAAAGCTTAAAGGAAAGCTTTGAATGTCTTACAATTGCCCTCTTTGCATTTCTCCCATGCAAAAGCGGCCTTTAGTCCCACAAAGCTGGCCCCAAATTTACCTAAGCTAGCTTATAAGTGATCTTTCATTCTTCATCTTTTCCTAGTTAACGTAATTTGTACCTTTACTAAGCATACATTAAGACTCATGGAGCTTTCTCGCCTCATGATGGCTAATATAACTAAAACAAACCTTCTACCCTTAAGGGATTTTGGCTAGAGTCTCAAAGCTTCTTGATACATAGTGTCTTTGAGGTTAGCTCGTACCTCACAAAAAAAATGTCATAGGCATGATCTTCCTCTTCAGCTCAACAAGATCAACTTATATCTACTTCATCCCATCATGAAGGCACCCCTTCTTTGAGCACATCATTAAACCACCTTACATCTCCTCTTATTCAACTGCGATAGGAGTAAAAGCAAACCGTAAAGAATTGTTAAAACATATAAGACTGATGTTGACTTATTCCAACTTTTCAATTAGCAAGCTACTATTTCCTAGGTTTTCTGAGTGTGAATGCACAATATCATGACATCCACCCTCTTTAAACCTACTTATCCCTCGGATGAGGCACATCTACCCATCCTCCTCTTCTCTAAGATCTATAGATAACTTGAGCTCCTCATCCTCAATATCCAAAGTATCATCATCCTCTGCTACATCATCCACTATCTCCTTTTCAAGCTCTCTAGCTATATGATCATCTTCTCCTAAACTTTCCTTTGTATGTGTATCGTTCTCTATCCTCTCTTGAAAAGATAGATCCTCTTGCCCACAATAGGTTCCCTCAAGGCCATCCCATCAAGCTCAATCATCAACTTGTAAGTAGCATTGTCATATGCATACTTCACCATGTAACATCCAAAGCATCTTCTCACTATATTCCCTACAATGCTATGATGATTGTCTAGGCTACTATTATACGCCAATACCCAATCTCCCTCTTCCATTGCTCCAAGCTGTAGCCTAATGTTAAGACTAAAAACTAGCTCGATACTAGCTCTAAGACTTAGGTCAGGCTCCTACACACACTAAAAAACTCCTATGATCTTGCAACCAAGAGCTTCTAGATAATATGAAATTATTTATCTAACGAATTTGTTTGTAGACAGGAGTTTCAAACAACCAACATACTGCCCATCTTGACTCTAAGTAGGTAGTATCACTTACATATAGGTGACTAACAAATCGTTATACACACAAATCGAGTATCCCCTAATTGATTGCTATAGCTCATACAGCTCTCCTACATTCCAAGGATTAGCCCTAGCCATGTATCATCTCATACATAGAGAACAAACAAATTTCAAAGTCCTATCATGATGTATATAATGATTCAAGAATATTTCAATGTCACATAACCTCTCTCCAAAGATCACCGTACTACCCTACAACAAAGAAACCACTCACACACTCAATGTTGGTCAAATTAGGCATATAGGTGCTATACATCTACAAGTTTTCCTTTTGATACCATGGTTAGATGCAAATGCAATGTATATGACTTATTGTGCTTAATCAATTTTAGCTATAAATCAGCCAAGTCTTATGTGAAAATAGTATTTCCAAGGTTTCTTTTCTCCAATGTTATGTTATAAAGGGATAGTACCGGGCTAATCCATGTTACTATTCCTCTTCAAACCTAAACAAATCAAGGCCTATGTGTCATAATTTGTAACGAAATCAAAACTTGTTCAAATATTATCTCTTTTCAATCCTTTTCTCTCTACCACTTAGGTTTTGCTCTCGTATATATGTATCAACGGATTTTGTCATCATTTTTGTATAAATGAGTAAATACACACTTTTCACACATAAATGGAGGTAGACTGAGAAAAATCCTTATGCCCTACCCTTATTATACAGCTGCATATATACACTCTTAATTTTTGAAATTCTTAGCACACTAAAACTAAATTTTTATGTTTTTTCTAGAGTAACTACATTTTTTATTTTTTTCATTTATTTGAATATAAATTACAAATTTTTCCTAACATTAGATTTATTAACTAGTATGGACTATGGCCCATCAACATATCAATGTTTATTCTATATGTGAACAACATTGAACCCTCAAAACCCAAAAATATCCTCATTTTCACATTAACTCTCACATCTTGAGTTTTGCGATTTAAATCTTCTTTATATAAACGACCAAAAGTGATTGGTTTTTTTATGATTTCAAACATTGACAAACATAACTCAAGCATTTTCAATCATTTCTAATAATGGACACAAAAGATACAATACAATATGGAATATATTGACACTTATGCTAAATCTCGCACATGTGATGTATCGTATTTCTAAAAATGGATTGTTGATGCCATCACATAGCCATTCATGCTCATCTTCATGCTTTTTTGCTCCATTTCTTGCATCTTGTTACGATGAACTAATACCCATTCTTCCTCATCCTCTCATCCCATACGAAAAACAATTATGGCAAGAGAAAAATACTAAAATTTGAATGTTTCATTCATTGCATCTTTTCTCTTGTTTATTGCAGCAAAATAAAGTGAAAATTTACAAAAAGCCATGGCCTTGTTTGTCCCTTCTATTTTGACCAAGTAGAAATTTGCCTTTGCCATTTTTGGGGACATGAAGGGATCTGCCAGAAAATACACCTCCCCCTCTCATTGAGTTTTTTTCCAATTTGAGGCTTTTTAATCTTCATTAACATTAACTTACAAATTAATTAGCTCATCTCAATCGCATTCACACTATTCGCAAGTAGTTTTCTTAAAATCGGAGATCCAAACAGACTCAATTTAATATGAAAACATGGGCGCATTCTTGGCATTGAAAACTACTAGCCTCGTTTTCTAGATGTTATTTTCGGCTTTTGAATCAAGTAGCTACTCTATAAGGTCAAACCTTTAAGCCATTAATGAAGGGCCAAACAAACTTTGATGAATGAATGGACACTTGCTTTGGACTCCTGGCATCGAAATACACCTAGAAAAACTCCAGCTTCTTGATCTACGATCAATACATTTTCCTATAAAATGCCACTTTATAGCTCTCGGACTAGTTTTAGCATTAAATTCGCTCTTAATATTAGCTTTGTGATTGTTAGCAAGGGGATAGGGCAACTTAGCCCATGGAACACATCAACTGATCTGCACACACACAAAATGTAAAGAGCATCAAGATGCTTTTAATAACATACAAAAGATAGCACAACACAACTCTCATCTTACCCCATGAAAAAATCAAGGTATGAATTCCATGAGAGATAGGCCAAGCATTATCTGACAAGGAAGTCAAAAGCTAGTTGCTAACCAACTGCTCTAACACAGATAGACTAAAAGAGCTACGGAAGAAGGCATCATAAGTGGTAGTTTGATCCACTTACCTGACCTAGGACAATTGGACTAGGAACTCCTACAAGGTGAGTACTCCTATAGCTTGTCTCATCTATATAATTTTTTCTTTTGGCTCAATATCTATTGTTTACCATTTTCTACTCAAATGTATAAAAAGAAAAGAGCTGAGTGTATTATTGTGACCTAAGGAGAACAGGGCATCAACATCAAGCCCAATCTCGATATCCATAACCTACCAAGCTCTCACGAGAGGTGATACAATTTTTTTAATTTTATTCCTGCTCACTTTTATTTTTTCTCCAACCATCCTTAATTCATTTTTGGCAAAATATCACCCCTAGGAAGATGAGGCATCCCCATGAACCTATTAGGCTTTCACAAGGCAATGAATATCAGCTTTTTGAAAAAACAAATCCTTTAGTTTTCGTTACCACAAAGGTAAGAACCCCTTTTTACACATCTTTGTATTATAAATATTTCAAATATACTTATTATTTTTTGCTTTTATTTAGTAGGATTCTTTACCTGCTTCAAAACTAACAAGAATTCTTGAAAACAACTACCTAGCAAGCTAGCAAGATAGAATCACTAGGGCTACCTTCTAAGAGAAAGCTTTATATACCTGACAATGCCTTCACAAGAGCTTTGGACAACTACTCAAATCTTCCTAGAAATACCTAACCTAATCCTGTGACTTCATGTCTTGATTGTCAGTCCTTGACACAATAAATAAAAATTCCCAAAATACACAACACATTTACCTTAAGGAAAAAGAACTTGGAAAGGAAATATATCAAATGCACTAGTCACAAAAAATCTTCCACATAGCAATTGACTCTCTCTAGGTGCTCCTTCAAACTTGTTTGATGCAACACTAAAACAAAGAACCATCAAATTCACTTGCCCCAAACAGACACATGGCCCTCTTGGCCTAATGAGGTAAATCATTTCTCTATAAAATAAATGGTCCTTTTGGCCTAATGAGAATTTTCATTTTGATAATACATTATCTTCTTGGAATATGTATTGCATATTATCAAACTAACCAAGATAAACCAAAAATGATATAAGATGCAAGGTCTAGTTGCATGCTACATATACAAGTTCACTTACTGCAATCTGATCATGGAAGTTTAATCTTGGGATTTTGTATATCCACAAGTCCAAGCCTTTCCACTAATATAACATCAATTTGAACATTCCCTTCTTGGGTTCTATTAGCTAAATGAATGACCTTATTGGGCTGATGTGTCCCACATTGATTGTCATTCAAATAGATTGGTCATTCGAGCTTCCCAAATACCCCTCCTATAAAGAGAATCATAGATTTATGCTCACTTAAACCTTCCCTATTTGGATTATTGCATAATGGTCCTTTTGGCCTAACGAGAATAGGTCATTTTGATAATACATTATCTTCTTGGCATATACATTGCTTCTTATCAAGCTAACCAAGATAAACCAAAAATGACATAAGATGCAAGGTCTAGATGCATGCTACATATGCAAGTTCACTTACTACAATCTGATCCTGGAATTTTAATCTTGGGCTTTTGTATATCCAGAAGTCCAAGCCTTCCCAGTGATATAACATCAATATGCGCTATCCCTTCTTGGGTGCTATTAGCTAAATGAGTGACCTTATTGGGCTCATGTATCCCACCTTGATTGTCATTCAAATAGATTGGTCATTCGAGCTTTCCACAAAGGCCCCTCCTACAAAGAGAATCACAGATTTATACTCACTTAAACCTTCCCTATTTGGATTATTTCATATGTCATTATTGCAACCCAAACTAGATAGAGTTTCAATCCTAGACCCATCACATAGGTGCATTTGAGAGTGATGCATACTATTAGATATATCATTATGGCCTATGGTCTCATCCACTTGGGAATTAATCATGTTATATCCACTTGGAATTCTTGGCCTTTCATCTAACACACTAGCTACACTTTTAGAGATTTTGTGTCTCCAAACCCATCTCACATTCCTCTTTATATTCTTGCACTATTTGAATTTGCTACATTGGTCTAATAGACTCAATGTGAAGTTATTTCTATGATTAAATAGCCTCACACACTTATGACTTCCATCTAATAGAGGTGCACCTTTGGCATTCTACATCTTCTTAATCATATAGGATGCCTTTACTTGCCTCTATCCACATTTTGACTTCTCTCTCATAGGAATCATGCCCTTACTAAGAGGAACAACATCCACCCAAAAGCATGATTCACTTATAGATGGCAAGGGTCTCTCAAGAGCCTTTCCAAGAGAAAAATGAGAACCACTCACATAGGACACACATCCACACTTGTAGTCTCAATGGTTCTATCAAATTTCTCTTCACAATAACCTCTCACAAAAGTGTTGTAAGCCCTATTGGGACTTTCTTGGCTTGGAACATTTCCATCAAGAGGCATACTATCACTACGCATAGAATTCACATTACTTGCCTAGAGAATTTGACTAGGAAGGTCCTCCACATAAATTGTCTTGGTATTAGCAAGTAAATTACATCCTTGCAAAAAAGATTGAATGCTTGGATGCACTTGCAATGAGTGGGGAAAACTCCAAAATCTTTTCAAACATCTTTGAATATACTACTCATAGTCAATTTACTGCATCTTAGTCTCACTTAATGACTTAGGATCTTGCATCCTCACTTGTATTTGCATATTAATCACTAAGACACTCATAAAGAGCTCAAATACCACATCATTCAATGACATAGTGGTTCTTATTAGCCAAGGCCTAAGAATATCATTAAATTCTCTAGCATATTCTTTGACAAAGATATATGACTCTTGTCGAATTTGTGCAAGCTCTCCCAAGGCCAAAGTCATGGGAACCTTATTCTCATACTTATCTAGGAATTCGTCACATAGTTTCTCAAAGGTTCTAATTGGCCTTCTTGTAAGGCTCCAATACCATTTATTGGCCTCTTCCTTCAAGGTACTTAAAAACACAAGCATCTCATGTATATCACTAAACTCACTTGCAAGGAAAGTTAGATCATATTGTTTCAAATGCAATATCGGATCCTCATCTAGCAACCCATAAAAAACTAGGAGATCCCTATAAGGATGAGGGCATTTATTCCTCTTCTTTGGGATTAACACTTGGTCATCTAGATCTTCATATTCATCTTGATCTAACCCTAGCATCTCAAGATCTCTAATGTCTTCCATTTCCATCTTTACTGGTGTATGAAGGTTAGTCCATTTTTGCCAACTCATAGAATGGTGTAGGGAGTCCTATAACTTTTAGCATATCATTCTCATCCCTTCTTAGAGAAACTTCTATCCCTTGGTTGTCCATAGGTAATTCCATAATAGATTTATGCATGAGATTTTACCCTTCACCTAAAGTAAATATATCAACCTTACTTAGAGCTTGGGGATTGTGCCTTGTAAGCAACAGTTTCCTCCTAATAACTAAGGCTTCCAACATTCTTGTGAGGCCTAATATTTCAACATGGTTACCCATCACATGGGTCGTTTCAACCACAACTAACATTGTGTGTTGATACTTTTCCATGGCATTATAGCTTTAGTATGATTATTAGTCGATGCCATGACTGCCACGGGTTCCAACATACTTGTTGCATATCCTCTAGGTTGATGGATGGTTGTGCACAATGTTTCTTGGATAGAGAATGCACTGAGGTGACCATGCCATCATACTAGAGGATAGAGTAACCACTAAATGGTTACTTTTCACATCACATGCATTATCCCTCGTAGAGGATGCATACTTTACATAAATAATTAGGTCCATCAACAGGTTTTGTATAGGGCAAGCCAAGTGTTCTAATCCTTGGGAAAGACCCATTTTGTGAATATTTTAGAAACTCCCTAATGGCCAAGATGATAAATTTTTAGATTCCTTTTTAACCAAGGTTCAAAAACCACCCCTTATAAGTGGCTCTTGGTAGAAATGCACCACTTGTTGGGGCCAAAAATGGTCTTGATACTAGCTCTAAGGTTCTAGCTCCGGCTCCTACTTACACATACCAAACAACCTCCACGACCTTGCAGCTAGGAGATTTTGGATAATATGGAATGATTTATCTAACGAATGTGTTTCTAGACATGAACTTCAAATTGTAATCCAATGTACTGCCCATCCCAAATCCAAATAGAGGGAGTATCCTATACATATAGCTAACTAACATTTTGCTATACACACAAATAGATCAACATTCCCCCTAGCTAATTGTTGTGGCTCCTACGGCTCTATCACATCCTAGGGATTAGCCCCAGGATGATACGTCATCTCACACATAGAAAACAAACATGACAAAGTCCTCTCATGATGTATATAATGATCTACGAATATTTCAGTCTCATATAACATCTCTCCAAAGATTACTATGCTACCCTACAACAAAGAAACCTTAGAGACACTATAGGGGCACGAATGGATTCGAAGGAGGTAGGCAAGATGGAGGTATTTTGACCCACAGTCGAGTGCTGATGGTCACTTGCAGCTACCTCGCGCTCCTTGGATTTGTCCACTAAAGAAGAGTGCCTTCTGAAGTAAATTGTTAAGTCTATTCGCACTCCGACGAGTATGATATATTCTCTCCGGTCCGCATTTTTTAAAGGCGACCAATTATCAGAGCTAAAATCCTGTGATTGGCATAAGATATTTTAGTTTTTTACTACGAATGAATTGTAAGTGGCCTGCGTATTTTGCTATTTGGAGTGTAGTCGGTGTTCGTAATACTTCTTTATTTGTGACAGTTTGTACTACCAATTGTGATCGTAGGATGCCTTACTCCAAAAATACGTGGGGCAATTTATAGCTTGTCAAATTTAGTGCAATGGATCTCATAGAAGGAGATCAAGACATCCTCTATTGAATCCGCAAGGCAGGGAGCAGTGGAGACGGTCTATCTCTTTGAGAAGTACCTTTCCACTAGCATGCTCACAATACAAACCCCCCTTCTAGTGCATATTGTAGATGAAGTCGAGATTGTTGGACCTGTCCATACGTGATTGATGTTCTTCTTAGAGTGCTTCATGAAAACCTTGAAAGGCTTTGTACAACAATGAGCTTGGCTAGAAGGTAGCATGGTTGAAGGTTGGTTGGTGTCTGAGGCATTAGTGCATATTTCACAATGGCTACCAAAATGATGGATTCAAACAACAGTATGCTATGGTCATTGAAGGATGATGATAGACTGATTGGAGATGTGGTGGTTGGAAATGGGGTGGAAAAAAGAATGGATGATGCAATGGAGAAGAAAGTGAATCATTTTTGTATGTTGCACCATGCCTCCATGGAGACGTGGCTCGCTAGGTACAAGCAAACCGGGAAAGATCAGGAAGAAGCATGATTTGAATTTCGACATACTATGTGCCATCGACCGATTTGATATTCCCAGGGCATGGAGGAGATGTTGTGGTTTATGTCAACATGATGGTTGCATGGAGCATTGACCGCAATGTCTCGTAAAAGGGTGAGGTCTCAACTGAGGAGAGGGAATTCTCGAGGAGATGTAGTTCAAAGGTAACAAGGTATTTAGGGTTTGTCATATCTAGATTTTATATGCGACAATTAATTGATTGTTTCAATTTACAGTAGAAAATATACAATGCGACATGGTCATGCGGACAGCATTTTCTCATGGAGTGTATTGATAAAATACACTCCATAACAGATTGTGGTATCATGGCAAAGATCGAGCAAGAGAGCCGACGACGAGCAATGGATCCAAACACCGTTATAAATGAGATGATGGATTATTCTGAAAACTTATAAAGTATTATCACGGTGGATTACCTAGCTTCTCCATGATCCTATTCAATGTGTAGGGATTCAAAGTGGTACTTGAAGGAGTTGCAGCAACAATTCGACGAGGTCCATCTAGATTTCTCAAAATAGATTCAGAAAAAAGATGGACAGATTTGCGCAACACGTTTGTATTTCCATCCCATTGTAACATGTGCATAAATTTATGTTTTTTAAAATTTTATTATGCCATGGTACATGTCACAAAAGTTAAATCTCTCTTATACGTAATTTTGAACAAGTAATTTTTTATCCAAACCCCCGACAATCTCAATGCTGGTATGTTGTATCTTCAGCTCCCCAAAGTGTGAGAGCATATGATCAAAGCAATGTTCCCAGCATAGATGAGGACAATATGTAAATATAGGGATCGATATTGCAAGGAGTGAAGACCGTAGAAAGCTTGGAGCATGTAGAGGAGCCATAATCGGGTAACAATGATGGAAATATAGGAGTCCATTGACCTCAGAACAAGGTCAACTCATCCTTTTGTGGTGACCTGTCTATTTACCTTCTAGTGTATGTGGAGTTGTGTCAGGAGATTGACATGGGACCATAGGATACTTCATACTTGGAGTATCCATCTACTCAATTCGTTGATGAATCGTTTACAATAAGATATGTGTACAGAAGATTTTTATTATCGTGCTTTGCTTGATTTATATTGATTATGCTTAAATCAATTTTTGTATGTGTGCAAGTGACCTTTGTGGATATTTGGATCCACACAATGAGTCGAGGGATGAGTGATGAGGAGCTATAGGAGATCTTCCACATGTCTTCAGATCAGGTGGCTTGATTCAGAGATATGGCGCACCAGGAGCTATCTCGGACACCATCAAGCCATTCTATTAGATCTACTTCAGCGCGCTCTGATGCTTCAGTTTCTAGTAGATGAGGTCGATGCTCCAAACTTGTGCCAAAGGGAGGAAGTGGCTCTAGGGAATGTTGTAGAGATGTGGATACAATGAGCCCGTGGTCAGCTCGAGATACATGTGCTACTCCTTGCTCTCGTTCAGGTTTGAGAGAGCATGGCTCAAGTGGTTTTCATGGAGGTGTCGATGCATTGTCTCTGTCCCCTCGTTCTGCTAGAGTTGCATCAACTATGGGATTTGTCAAACCTTTGGAGATGTCTACTCCAGCTTTTTCCCATTCGTCCACAGGTGGCACCCCTATGGGTGGTTCTTTGAGAGATATTGTCCCCCATAGGTACACGAGATGTACAAGGGTCTCCTGGATATGCCCAGGAGTGTGGTCGTAGGTGGAAGAGGACACATCTTAGGCATACCCTAGAGGGGTATAGATATGTTGTAGATGGTAGGACAGGAGCCATTATCATGAATGATGAGGGGAGGAGGGTGATGGCTTGTATGAGAGAGTTGTGCTAACAAGTTTTTCGGCACAACATCTTAGATCATTGGAAGAACATACCGGAGGGGAGCAAGGACTACATAGTAGCATCCTTGCATGAGGATTTTTTGGTACCCCCCATAGCATATAGGTTTTCCATAGGCTAGATGATGGAGTGCATGCGTGCACATGTCACACAAATGATCGGACACAAGCAACGCACTTAAGAGTGAGACCTCAAAGCTGGAGGGGCTAGGCGCAGATGACTAGCGCCGACTGAGGGAGGAGGCTATAGATTCTTCAGGACGTTGGAGATGGTAGCGTGAGGTGGTGAGGGTATGACTAAAGACAGGAGTGGTTAAGCATCTTGGGAGTGGCGATCACAAGATTTATTTGGAGGACTTTGTAAGTTTTTATTTTGTTCTGCTTGCTTATTTTTTTGCAATATTCCCTTGTACTCACAATCATATTTCTAACAGTTGTATTTTCTTTTCTTTGTAGCAATCCATTACAAACCACGATCCCACTGGCCTAGAGGCTTGATATGGAAAGAGACATGATCTCATTGTATTGATCGACCGTATACATATACGCGGCAGCCACGTAAGTCACTCATCTTTCTTGGCCGTAGTTATTCATTTTAATGAAATTGAATTATTGTATAGTGGACTAATGTATAGTTGTTTCTTTTTTTGCAGAGTCTATTTAATGCTCCTTTGCAGTGCAAGATGAGGTTTCGGATGGCGAGGATCTATAGCTTGCCCTTGGATCTGTGGAGGACACGTCCTCTTCTTTTTTGGTCATGTGATTTATGTAGGAATATTTTATGCACTATCTTATTATCATTCTTTGTATCTTACCATGATTGTACCATCGCTTTATTACACGATCTTGTATTTATTCTATGTATCAATCTTATGGACTCAAGTGCACTTTGCCTTCATGGAGATGAGCATTATACACTCACCGTAACTCTTTGTATGGTGCCATAATTTTTTTTTTCCATGTAACCGTCACTATTAGCGTCGCAAATTTTCTACGTGCATCACTATTAGCGTCACAGTTAGCATCGCAAATCGTTGCTATTATCATCACTATATACATCACTATCAACGTCATTGTAACCGTTGCTATTCGCGTCACAATTTTTTTGCACGCATCGCTATTAGCGTCGCAGTTAGCATCCCAAATCGTTACTATATGCCTCGCTATTTGCATCACTATCAGCATCACATGGGATGTTGATAGTGATGCATATAGCGACGATAATAGGTAATTGTTCTATGGCATGGCTAATACATGTGACATTGATAGCGACACATATATCGACAATAATAGCGGTTGTTCTATGGCATTGCTAATACCAATATTTTTTGCAACAACAGGGGTAAATTTTTTTATGAACATTTTTGTCGCTTTGAACATCGATATGAGGCTTGTATCTTGTAGTGAACCTAAACTCGTCTTGGACCAATGAACCTATCAAGCCATATGGAGGATTAGCCTATTCCGTCTTAGGATGATGCAAAGTTCTCTTGACTATTGAGACTGAAAGCATGCCTAGAGTGTTTTATGTGATTCCAAATCGACAAGATATGGGAAAGGAAGTCTTGCTTGGAAGACCTTTCAAGCATACAACCACATGCATTGTGGACTACGAAGGATATCCTATACACCTAAGCTTACGAGACATGGAGATAGTCATTACTTTCAGCAAAGGGACCTTGTCTCTTCTCTAGAGAAGGGCAAGAAGCTGGTCTCAGAGTCAGATCAAATGCCTAGAGAGGACAACCAGAGAGTTCTTAATGAGCTACTCAAGGCACACGAGAACAAGAGAGAATTTTTTAGTAGAAACCCTCCTGGATCTAAAGGAAAGACCACAACTATTAGAAACACTACCAAAATTTCTCAAGCTATTGGGAATAGAACTGCATGTAAAAGGGGGAAGAGATTTAGAGCAAGTAATCAAAAGCATCGGTGGAGAGATAGCACAAGGCCGTAATGGGTGCCCAAAGCGTTGCTCCATGTCAAGGGTTTTATTCAAGAAATTGTTAAATTTCGATACCAAAACCACCTACAAAGCCACCTCTAGTGACCACATACCAAGTCGCATCCAAATCCAAGAGAAAGTGAAAGAGACCCACACATAGATCTAGGTCATGGATTAAGATCCTTGAGGAAACAACACCAGATAAGTTAGTGAGACTGAAGAGCTAGTTCATGGAAAGCATGAGACCACAATTCCAAAGGAGCAACCAGTTGAAGTTGCTGCTAATCCACACAAGGAACTCGTAGTGTCTAAAAGGTCATTGAGCAAGGAGGAAAAGCTAGAGCCAAAGCAGTCACTTCCATGTGAGGTTGCTCAAGTTGAAATAGAAAGTCCAAGGATAGATGAGATAAAGCCCTCAGTGCTGATAAGCAACAACCCCAAGTTGCTACTAGTTCTTCAAAACTACCAAAGTCTCCTTGAAACCAAGAATCTTTGTCATCCAAACCAAAATAGAAAATATGGTACCAACAGCCTAGTGTAATTGCTCAATCTAAGGAAAAAGATCCAAAGGGATAGCTATGAAAACATCAAAAGAGTGACGATCTCCATCGGGTGAGTTACTCATGATATATGTGTGTGTCACATGGGCTCAAAATAAGCTATTTTTAAAACATCATTTTTATACATTTTTTACATACAGAATGATGTAATATAAAGGGATTATTTATAGATTGAATAGAAAAGGATTATGTTTTATTCAAAAAATTCCACAAATAAGAATATTTATAAATAGGCCTTGAACGCACGTGATGTAGAGGATATACATATAGTAACTTCCCTGAGCAACCTCCCTCTATGAGTATTGCCACAAACAAATCTTGAGCTACCAATTTCATGAATGCTTCCACTTAATCCAAGGATCCAAGTGCACAATCATCTTTGAGTGTCATGATTGACCACTCCACTAAATTGGAAGTTACTACTTCCAATTTTGAGATGGAACCCATACAATGACAACCCTTGGCTATTGATGGACCTAAAAACGGGCCGGCACTGGCTCATGCACTAGCCGGGCCTCATCACTACGCACAAGATAACCCCTCGGCCTCGCGGCCAGGAGCGTCTATCAAAATCTCTGCCTTCCTAAACATTGCATTTGTAATACTTGTAGTCCAACTGATCCTAACCCAATATTGCTCCTCAGAGGGAGTCCCTTTCACATAGCCAAAAGGCTCGAATCACATACACATGGGGTTCCTCCTACGGCTGAATGCCGTCAACCCTCTGCGACTCTCCTACACCTTGGGGATTGGCCCCTCGATGCGCCGCTCAACGTTTAGACATTTCGCACAAACGTCACTCAACGTACCAAATAAACGTATCCAGGAATGTACCATTGTCCTTACTTGACTTCCCCTTTATGATCCCATGACTAGCCTACAGCATAGGAACCTCACGCTCTCAACGGTGGGTCAAAGGCCTACTGAAAACAATTGCTATGCGTATCCAGGAGCTGACTCTGATACTTTTAATTTCCTCTAAATGATCATGCAAAGAGGTGGATGCCTAGTGCTCAAACATTTTAAAAACCAGCAGCGTGCAAGTGCAAAACATCTCTTTCATGCTTTTCTTTCTAACCGCTTTGTGCTTCGCTGCAACACCTAGCACCGAAGTGATCTTCGTGCTACTAGGTTTTAATTTTTATCATTATTATTCCGTCCTAGATGTGATGCATATAAAATCAGCAAATTATTCCTCATGCTCAGCGGCATTTAACCATTTTTCCCACAACTCTACCCTCCCCCGTTGATAGTGCATCATTGCATTCATTTCTTTTAGGGTTTCCTTGTCATTTTATGTGGAGAAAGGAAGGAAACACGCACTAAAACATATAAACAAGGCTGAACTGAAACATAACTTCATGCCCCAGCCTTGCTATACATCAACAAACATAAATCCTATTTTTCTATATTTTTCGCACCCCCAAATGTATTTTTCCCCTATTTTTCATGGTTTTTTTATCATTTTCCCGCCATTTTCTTCATTTTCTTGTATTTTTTAAATTGCTGAAAATGAAAACCTGTTTGTGGGCTGTGGCCCTTAGTTCATTTGCAACAAAATTGAAAGATTAGTTGATGTGTATCGACGGTTTTCCCCATTTATATGCCCAAAACCCTTGTTTTTCCCCATTTTTCATACGTTTTCGGGTTTCTTTTTCCATGGCTGTAGATTTGGAAAACAGCAACACTTCATGTCCAGCAACATCACAAATCACCATTCTCAGCCCGTGTAGCAATCCGGTCCATGCCGGACAAGTCTCCATCATTCTTTCTTCATTGCTCCTTCCCACACATGAACTGCCTTTAGAAGAGAGAGAGGGAGGAGAGAGAAAGACTAGAATCAGAAATTTCAAACCAGGCCATCATTCGACGGGCGAAGGGCGGCGATATGATCAGCATACGGAGTGTAGGCAAGGGCCAATGTCAAATAGGGGGGTTGTTTGCAGGCAGGGAGAAGCACCACCAAGATGGGAGCGCAAAATTCGGCGCCATCTCTGATCACGTCTTCTTCATCTTCTTCACGATTTTTTCATCCACATTTCATGTGGCATAAAATTTGGGCCCCAAAGGTCATGCCCACTTTGGCCAAAAATAAGTCCACCTTTTCAAATCTTGACCGGTTTGTGGCCTTTCCCCCGTCCGGACTCGGAATCGAGCTCTGAAAAATCTTGGCCGTTCGGCTTAGCATCCCACATTGGCCAGTAGCTCGTGTCAACCTGCACGACTGTCTGAAAAATTATGAAAAATCACCAAGTGTCGCTCGGGCGCCTTTAAAGCACTTTGGCGCTTAAAATCGTCCTAGATCGAGCCGCCGCCTTTGACAGTGAATATTTTTCCCTTGATCTTCATAATTTTTAGCTATTTTTAAGCACTTCCCGTCACCTAAATTCCGCTCTCATTGGCAACCACGGGATAGGGCGACTCAGCCCGTCGAATCCACGAACATATCTGCACATAAACAACCAAAGAAGCATCAAACTGATACAAAACAATTATCATCAGAAAACTCAGCACAATGCTCCCCCTACCCCTAGACAGAACCAAGGCATGACATCCACAAGGAGTAGGCCTAGCATCATCTAATAGAAGATCCGAAGTGAGTCACTAACCAGCTGCTCCAACACAGCCAAACTAAAAAGAACTGCCAAAGAGGTTGCCCTAAGTGGTAGTCTGAACTACTTACCAACTAAAGACAACACCACTAGGAGCTCCTACAAGGCGAGGACTCCTATAGCCCGATCAGGAAGTATTTTCTTTCAGTACATGTCTTCTTTTAGGGTTTTTATTGTATGAACATACTTGGGCATGTAAAAAGGAGGGAGCTGAGCGTAGTGACCCAAGGAGAACAGGGCATCGGTCTCAGGACCTGTCTCGGCACCCAAGAACCTACCAAGCCCTCGCAAGGTGACACTTAATCATTTTCTAACGCTCACTTTTATTTTCGCTCCAACCTTCCTGGTTTTGATATTATTTTTCCAGCAAGAAGCCACCCCTAGGAAGACAAGGTATCGGCCCCGGGTCTGATTCGTCCCCAGGAACCTACCAGGCCTTCGCAAGGCAATGAGCAACGGCTTATATATTTTCATTTTTTTCCTCTTCGTTGATAGGGGTTAGAACCCCTTTTTACACACCTTCGCATTTATATTCATCTTTTAGGATATTCAAGATTTCTTGACATCATTATTATTATCTTCTAGCAGGCTTCTCTAACTGCCTCACTACTAACAAGAACTCCTAGAACGGATGCCTAGCAGGTTAGCAGGACAGGGCCACTAGGGCTTCCTTCTAAAACAGGTCTTTCAATGTCTAGCAATGTCTTTACAGGAGGCAATGACTACTCTGACCTCCCTCAAACATACTTAGCCTAAACCTGGGACTTCATGCCTTGGTTGCTGGTTCCCAACAAAAATGTGCCCCCTCGACAAGTACAAATACACATATAACAGGAAAGAAAGGTACTCGTAAAGGAGAAATATCACCTGGAGTGGCCACAAGAAGCTTCCATCGCAGCAAAGGCTCCTCCAGGCTCTACAAAATTCCACAACCCGAAAAACCTGTCCAGCACAACACTAAACAAAAACCCAATTAAACGCACCCGCACTAGACAGGGAAATGGCCCTCTTGGCCTAATGAAATCAGACATGACTTTGCTACAAAACTGAATCGGCCCTCTTGGCCTAATGAAATAAGACAATACTATGCATAACATCCTCCTGGAAACAACCATGATAGACATCAAAGCATACTATTCCCAGGGGAACAAAGGCGCATAGCCCTAAACTAGGTGCATTAAATTATGACCTATCCCTCCTGCGTATATCGCAAGAGGTGTTCGCATCACATGGCATCGAATCAGTCTATGGGTCCGAGATAATAAAGGCAGATGAGTCTCGCTTACCCTCTGCATCACCCAAATCAACCATCGTCTGCCAAAGAGGGCATGTTCAGAAAGCATACCCCACAAACGACCAGGTCCTGTCTCACCATCAATAGATATATCGAGACAAGGGCCACAATTAAAGAAGAGGTCCTCTTCATACACAAGATTAGCCAATGAATTGGCAAACTGATTCCAATTCCGTGGAATCAGCTGAAAAGACACTCGATCGAATTCGTCTAGCAGGGCTATGGCAGTATGATGGTACATACAAAGGATCGGGTTCCGCACCATGTACGTCCCATTGAGTTGATTTAAAACCAACTGAGAGTCCCCTTTCACCAACAACTGGCGGATACCACCCTTCTTTGCAATATTCAAACCCATGATCAGGGCTTTGTATTCTGCCATATTATTGGTAAAATTCGCCCCGAGATAAGCAGCTAACTTCATGACAATGCGTCGTCGGGGGTCTCGGATGACAACTCCTACACTTCCTTTTTTGCATGCACCCCTGGACGCCCCATCAAAATACAAGGTGTACGTCCATAAAGGGTTTACATATCCTGCCATCCTGGACTCTACGCGTAATTATGGTAATCGAAATTCAGCATATTCAACGGGTGGACTGTAGGCTCCATCCCTCCATCATCATTGAATTCGACAGGGATGCTCGTCAAAATTTGTAGGCAGTGATGGCAGAAGACCTTGATTTCCCAAATAAATGTCCCGCCTTCTTGCTCAATCACCTTGTATCCTTTGCTCCACCAAATGAGCTTTCCCTGATGATATCTCTGTTCTAAATATGGGTGTTCTAAATAAGGGATCAGACGACCCATCAACCTCTATCACGATTTCCTTGCAGATGTTTGATCGATCTTGCCTAGACCTGCAAGGCAGTCATAGCATTAGTACAATCAGAAGTAATAAGGTTTAATCTTATTAAGATTAACCTTATTTTTAAATTCTATCCCCTCAAGGTCAACTAACAACACTGTAGATTTATTCTTTTCTATTCTAACGATCTTATAGGGCCCATCCCATTTGGGTTCTAATTTGCCTGGAAATAATTCTCGTCGTGTGTCATAATACAGAACAAGCTGTCCTTTCTTGAAGGTGTATGTCTTGGCTTTGAGGTCGTGTAGCTTCTTCATTCGGCGCTTCGCCACTTCTTGGTGCAATAAGCTCTGCAACTTAAGCTCATCTAAATGTGCCAGTATCATCAAGCGCTCAAAAAGAGCGTCTTCATCGCTCAAAGAATGATTGATGGCAAACCGAATAGTCGGCAGCTCAATCTCTAAAGGCAAGACACACTCCTCCCCATATACTAACTTGAACGGGGTATGGCCAGTGGCTCGTTTGAAAGTAGTATTATAAGCCCACACTGCCACGTATAACTTTTTATCCCAATCCCGTTTCTTTTCCGACACAGTTTTGGACAGGATGCCCATAAGCTGCTTGTTGGTACTTTCGACTTGCCCATTGGCTTGCGGATTATATGGGGTTGTCTTGTTATGCTTGATGTTTCACAACTCTGTCAAACCTTTGATCACCTTGTTCAGGAAATGAGTTCCGCGGTCCGACACTAATTCTTTCGGTGGACCAAACCGGCATATTATCTGCTCTAAAAGGAAACTAGCAGTTTCTTTAGCATCATCTTTCCTTGTTGCACGTGCTTCTGACCACTTTGTGAAGTAGTCAGTTGCTACAATGATGTACCGCTTTTGCGTAGTCGATGACGGAGTAATAGGACCCACAAAGTCTATTCCCCACTTCTCAAATGGAAGTATCGCCATAATAGGGGTGAGTGGTCGTTTCCTATTCTCTCGACTATCATGCCGTTGGCAAATATCGCATCTCTTAACATACGCAAACGCATCCTGGAAGATGGCAGGCCACCAATAACCTGCTCTTAAAGCCTTTTGTGCTGTAAGCCGTCCAGCAAAATGGCCACCGCAAGCAGAATCATGGCACTCTTCCAAAATGAATGGCACCTCGTCAGGCATCACACATCGGCGATAGATATCATCAACCCCTTGCCGATATAATGTACCTGCGATCAAGGCAAACTTTAACGCTTGCTGCTTAATTTTCCTTTTCTCAGCCTTAGATAGTTCGGATCCCGCCTCTCCCGTTGATAAATAATGCGTTATTGCAGCATACCAGGAGGGAATAGATGCCGTACCTATTTTAAATATCATCTCCATGTCACTACCTTCAGCCACAGATTCTTTCGGCTCCCCAAAGTCCACTAGACATTCCACGATGCCTTGCAACCTTGGTGGCTTACTCTTAATTTCATAATCAAATTCCTGCAAAGTGATCAACCACTTCGCTAAACGATCAGGCGGCTGTAACTTATTCATCAATAGTCGAAGTCCCTCCGCCTTCGTATAAAGCACAACTTTCTCATAGAGAATGTAATGCCTGAATTTCTTGGTCCCAAAGACCATCGCTAGACACAATTTCTCCATGTAGGTGTAATTTATTTCGGATACCCCTAGCTTCCGACTAGCAAAAGCAATCGGGTGGTACCACTTCTCTTCCCAAATTTGGGCTAAACAGCAGCTGATACTATACATGGTGGCTGCTGAGAATATATAGAACACCTCACCTCTTTTAGGTGCTTTTAAAACGGGCGCTCTTGCTAGCTCTTGTTTCACATCCTCAAATGCTACCTTACAAGGGTCACCCCATACAAACGAACAGCTAAAGGACAATAAATTTGTAAGTGGCAACGTTCTTTCTGCTAAGACGTTAATGAATCTACGGTAGTAACCAACCGAAGACAGAAAGATATGAACTTCTTTCGGAGTGCGTGGTGGACCCATGGCAACTATAACTTTGACCTTCTCGGGGTCTGTCGCAATTCCTACCGAACTGACCACATGGCCCAGCAATAGCCCATAAGGTACTCCAAAAGCACACTTCCGTGGGTTTAGGGCGATGCAAAATTGTCTACAGCGCTCAAAGCATTTTCTCAAAATGATCAACTGCCTTTCTCTCACGGTGGCGGCCCCTAAGTCATCAATAAACACTCAACTCTTCAGGGGATATGTCACCGAATGTCTTATCTGCTGTTCGTTGCCACGAACCAGGCGCATTGCATAAACCAAAGGCCATCACATGGTACGCAAAAGTACCAAATACAGTGATAAAAGTTGTTTTCAACTTGTCCTCTTCTGCAATTGCCATTTGGTTGTATCTTGCAAAGCAATCCATAAACGAATATATATCCCTACCCGCTAATTGATCCAAAATCTGGTCAATAAATGGTAATGGGTAGTAGTCCTTAACTGTCTGCTTATTCAGCTCCCGAAAGTCTACACATAAACGGATCTGATTATTCTTCTTCTTTCTAATCACAACTGGCGAACACCATTCCGTGTGTTGCACAGGAAAAATCAAACCCGCTTTTCGAAGCTTCTGTAACTCTTCAAACAGGCCGTCCCTCAATTCGAAAGGCATACGCCTTACTTTCTGCCGTACAGGACGACTGCCCTCTTTCAACGGAATTGTATGAACAGCAAGACTAGGAGGGATGCCTCTCAGCTCATCGTAACTCCATGCAAAGATATCACGGAATTCCTGGATCAAGGCCACATAGTCCTCCCTTTCTGCTGTGCTGAGCATAGAGCCTAATTTGATTGGCTGCGAATCATCAAGCGTACCAAGGTCTAGCTCGATAACATCTGCATCTCTTATACGATCTTGGCCCTCTATCGGCTCGTTCAAAGTGATCTGATAGATGTCCTCCGTGGTGGATCCCTCTTTGGACTCATCACTTGATGATGTCTCACTAGCAGATAAATCTTCTAATGTCTCCAATTCTGTAGAAGATAGAGGAGCTCTCTCACTCTGCGGGGACTCAGGATAAGCATCAACCACCACACGCTGGGCACCTCTGCCAAATATTAATTGACCGGCAGGTATATCAACTTGGCAATCCGCTTGCAAGATCCAAGGTCGTCCGAGTAATACTTGGTAACTTGGCCGCCCTGCAAAACGAATCACCCTAAAATCCAACATGCATTCTACATTTGCAACAGTGACATGGACCTTAGTAATGCAGCCTTCCGGCTGTCTCAAACTGTCATCTGCCATTCTGAGAATTGTGGAGGTATCTTTCTGAATCGCAAGACCTAACCTTTCCATCAGTTCAGAACTCATAATGTTAACAGATGATCCCGTGTCGACAATGGCATAATCTACTAATATCCCATCAACATAGGCTGCAACCCTTGGGCAATGCTTCTCAGCATGCTCGAACCAGTCATCACCAACTCGCGCAATACCCAAAGGTTCTACGATATACCCGGTATGTAGGATCTTTCTAAATTCCTTGCGTACTCCTAGGGAAAGCTTAATAAGCTGTAAAAGATTCACATCCGGTTTGACTTCGCAAAGAGAGCCCGCCAAATCGAATTCATGATAGTTCGATAGAGCTCGCTTTTCACGCCAAACCATCTGCTCTTTAGGTCGCTGAACTGGCTTTATTGCCTCTTTCTTAACTTTCACCTTCTTCTTGGGTGGTTCCTTATCGGCTTTACTCTCTACGGGCTTCAAAGGTCCCCCTTCTAGGGCAGGATCCAAAACTTGCGTTCCTTTGTCGCCTTGTTTAGGGTTTCCGTCGACAGGCTTATCCTTGTCGGCTTCTCTACCCTTTTGATCTCTTGTAAGAACAGCTCGTAGATTAGAGGTTTCAGCATCATTAACGCGTACAGCCTCAATCAAACTAACCCCACTACCACTTGGTAGCTCCTCCACTGTAGTCTTTGGTCGTTGAAGTATTTGTTTAGGCCCATCCTCTCGCTGGGAATCATTTCCTTGGGCACGATGATTAACAGGCCCTGGTTGCCGACTACCACGCTGGAGAGAACTGATCTTACTCCAGCAAGTAGCTGCTAGATGGCCGGATTTTCCACAAATGTCGCACTTAACATTTGGGCAATTTCTTGGATAGTGCTGCCCACCACACCATTTGCAACTAAACCTCGACGGTGCACCCTCCTCCGGGTATCTACTTCCTATCAAATTTTGTTGTTTTTTAAGGAAGTTGACATCAACAGCTATTTATCGATACTTCTCCGTAATCATGTCGGTATAATGCTTCATCATGTCCTTAACCTCGCCAAGAACATTGGAAGAACTCGACTCATAGCCTTGGTCATTACCATGTCGTTCAATCGGCCTAACAATTCGATTAGGCACAGGCTGTTGAGCTACAGGCATGGTGTTAGAATTGACCGCCTGGCCTCCACTATTTGGAGCCATTTGACTGCCCGTCGGCATCGACATGCTAGGGGGAGCTGGTAATAAAGGGACATTCTATATCATGTTCCCTCTCCCATTAGGGTTAGCCATCGCTATCCCTTGGCCACTACTGCCATTGGCTATTGCCATATTGTTTCCCAATACTTAACCCATATTCGAATTGCCTCGAGAAGCATAGGCTGCTTGTAGTCGGGATTCCACCTCTTGTGCTCGTGTAATGGCAGTATCTATATCCCCCAAGGGGACACTACTCAACTGCAATTGGATATTGAAGTCCAACCCATGTAGGAAATATTGCAATTGGGCAGCTGCGGGGATAGGAATAGAGGTGTCCAACTTACGGAAGACCTCTTTTATCTTCTTCGCATAAGCACGAATATCCTCGTGTGGATCTTGGCGGGTCACGTTGAGTACACGCAACCAATATTGCCCACCCCTTTCAGGGGCAAACTCCCTTCGAAAAGCTCCATAAAATGCATCAATGTTCAATATGGTTCCGGCTTCTAAACCATGATACCATATAGCAGCTCTTCCTTTGAGAGTCATGTTGAAGAACATCATTAAATGTCCTTCCTCTTGAATGCGACAGTTAAACATCAACTTTTGAAACTCCCTAATGTGGAGTTCCGCATCTTCCTCAACTAGCCCATTAAAAATGGGTAGCGGGTAACCTAGAGCCGGCAAATCCGTCGTTCCTGCTGGAATTGCAATAGGCTGCGCCATGACGCGGATTGGATTTGCACTAGGAATAAAGACCGGTGGGGTTACACCTCCCGTACTTGACGTGGATTGGCTTATAGAAGGAAGGGGAGCACTAGAGCTTCCACCTTCTCCTAACTTGTTGCTTGTGGTCCTAAGACCACTAGATCCACTCCCTCGTAAGGGTTCAGCACCGCTACGCTTAGGGGAATATCTCCTAAAAATTTCAGCACGTCGCCTAGCTCTTTCGTCTCTTTCTTGCTTTTGGATTTCTGCTAGACGATGCTTATCAATAAATAACGGATCAATCTCAGTATCCTTTGGCATAAACTACTAGTTGGTCCTTAAACAACCAGGATTCGAGAACCGCCACTTTTAAGCAGCTCCCGGCAGACGCACCACTGATGGACCTAAAAACGGGCCGGCACTGGCTCATGCACTAGCCGGGCCTCATCACTACGCACAAGACAACCCCTCGGCCTCGCGGCCAGGAGCGTCTATCAAAATCTCTGCCTTCCTAAACATTGCGTTTGTAATACGTTGTAGTCCAACTGATCCTAACCCAATATTGCTCCTCAGAGGGAGTCCCTTTCACATAGCCAAAAGGCTCGAATCACATACACATGGGGTTCCTCCTACGGCTGAATGCCGTCAACCCTCTGCGACTCTCCTACACATTGGGGATTGGCCCCTCGATGCGCCACTCAACGTTTAGACATTTCGCACAAACGTCACTCAAGGTACCAAATAAACGTATCCAGGAATGTACCATTGTCCTTACTTGACTTCCCCTTTATGATCCCACGACTAGCCTACAGCATAGGAACCTCACGCTCTCAACGGTGGGTCAAAGGCCTACTTAAAACAATTGCTATGCGTATCCAGGAGCTGACTCTGATACTTTTAATTTCCTCTAAATGATCATGCAAAGAGGTGGATGCCTAATGCTCAAACATTTTAAAAACCAGCAGCGTGCAAGTGCAAAACATCTCTTTCATGCTTTTCTTTCTAACCGCTTTGTGCTTCGCTGCAACACCTAGCACCGAAGTGATCTTCGTGCTACTAGGTTTTAATTTTTATCATTATTATTCCGTCCTAGATGCGATGCATATAAAATCAGCAAATTATTCCTCATGCTCAGCGGCATTTAACCATTTTTCCCACAACTCTACCCTCCCCCGTTGATAGTGCATCATTGCATTCATTTCTTTTAGGGTTTCCTTGTCATTTTATGTGGAGAAAGGAAGGAAACACGCACTAAAACATATAAACAAGGCTGAACTAAAACATAACTTCATGCCCCAGCCTTGCTATACATCAACAAACATAAATCCTATTTTTCTATATTTTTCGCACCCCCAAATGTATTTTTCCCCTATTTTTCATGGTTTTTTTATCATTTTCCCGCCATTTTCTTCATTTTCTTGTATTTTTTAAATTGCTGAAAATGAAAACCAGTTTGTGGGTTGTGGCCCTTAGTTCATTTGCAACAAAATTGAAAGATTAGTTGATGTGTATCGACGGTTTTCCCCATTTATATGCCCAAAACCCTTGTTTTTCCCCATTTTTCATACGTTTTCGGGTTTCTTTTTCCATGGCTGCAGATTTGGAAAACAGCAACACTTCATGTCCAGCAACATCACAAATCACCATTCTCAGCCCGTGTAGCAATCCGGTCCATGCCGGACAAGTCTCCATCATTCTTTCTTCATTGCTCCTTCCCACACATGAACTGCCTTTAGAAGAGAGAGAGGGAGGAGAGAGAAAGACTAGAATCAGAAATTTCAAACCAGGCCATCATTCGACGGGCGAAGGGCGGCGATATGATCAGCATACGGAGTGTAGGCAAGGGCCAATGTCAAATAGGGGGGTTGTTTGCAGGCAGGGAGAAGCACCACCAAGATGGGAGCGCAAAATTCGGCGCTATCTTTGATCACGTCTTCTTCATCTTCTTCACGATTTTTTCATCCACATTTCATGTGGCATAAAATTTGGGCCCCAAAGGTCATGCCCACTTTGGCCAAAAATAAGTCCACCTTTTCAAATCTTGACCGGTTTGTGGCCTTTCCCCCGTCCGGACTCGGAATCGAGCTCTGAAAAATCCTGGCCGTCCGGCTTAGCATTCCGCATTGGCCAGTAGCTCGTGTCAACCCGCACGACTGTCTGAAAAATTATGAAAAATCACCAAGTGTCGCTCGGGCGCCTTTAAAGCACTTTGGCGCTTAAAATCGTCCTAGATCGAGCCGCCGCCTTTGACAGTGAATATTTTTCCCTTGATCTTCATAATTTTTAGCTATTTTTAAGCACTTCCCGTCACCTAAATTCCGCTCTCAGCTATGACCAAAACTGTCACTTTAGCTATAGAACAAGCCTCTAGTACTTTAGTCTCACACTGATATAGAATCTAGTGTAGAAAGCATGAAAAATCCATTGGTTCACAAGTAATTTTCTTCTCAACCAAAAGCTCCAATACACTAGAGACCAGTTGAACAATTGATCATGGGAATGTTAGAAAAGAGGGGGCAACACAAAGATCAATCAGAAGTTGTGAGTTCTCAAGCGCTAGATGAGACACTCTTGACTTCACTTCACTACAACATATAGACCCAATAGCGACGTTTAAAGTGACGGAATTATTCATGGAAAAAATTACCCCCGTCATCGCTATTCGCATCGCTATTAGCGACACGATTGATTCGTCGCTATATGCGTCGCTATTTGCATCACTAATTGGGTTAGAGACGCAAACAGCAACGCTAATAGTGATGCATATAGCGACGCAAATAACGACGATAATAGCGATGCAAATAGCGACGGTTGCAGTGTAAATTTGTGATGCAAATAGCGACGATTACAGAGGGGAAAAAAAAAGTGGCAGGGCATGCACCCCTACCACCCTTCTAGCTATATGCACTAAATATTCTTGCATAATTCATTTGCCAATGTCAGCTACATCTAATGTCTAAAAATTGTGTTTCAGATTATTTAAAAAAAATTGAATCCTTTGATTGCAAAAGCAAGATATAATTAATTCGAAAATGTATTTCGCAAGGAGCTTTTTCATCACTTGCTTAGGCCCGAGAAGAAAAAGAGATTGTGATTACAAAAGCTAGATATAATCAATTCAAAAAAGTATTACTTAAGGAGCTTTTTTATCACTTGTTAGGCCCAAGAAGAAGAGCTTCACTTCAAGCTTTCATTATAGTCAGGACCCTGAGGTATGAATAAGTCCCATTGATCTTCTGCTCACTCCAGCTTATTCCAAAATTGTTCATCTTTTTGGGGGAGAATTTGGACATCTGTAAGAGTTATACCATGGTGTTGGAGCCATAAACCCTTATATAGGGAGTGGTAGTGTCTCTAATCTCTACTTCTTCCTTTTTGTTTTTACCTACGTCTAAGTCATCTTCTATCTCTTCTTTCTTGTCTTCACCCTCAATCTCAATGGATGGAGGTGTTTTAAGATCAAAAGAATCAAGCTCATCCTCCCCCTTCTCAAACTCCATTTCTTGAGCTCAGATTAGTTACTGTACTCCAAGTAGATCCATGAAACAAACAAATTTCTCTTTACCAAGTGATTTGGTAAATATATTGGCTACCTGGTCTTGTGTCTTCACATGAAGTAGATCAATCTGTCCTCCAAGTACCATTTCTCTGACGAAATCGTAATGAATCTCTATATGTTTGGATCTAGCATGATAGACGGGGTTGCTAGCTAGTATCCATATACACCTCAGGTTGTATACATAACCCTCACGCTACTCCATATATACCTCTTCAAGAAAGTCACCATTCATGAATGCATTTTTTACATCCACTTTTCATAATTTTCAGCCCTTAGAAGCCACTAATGCAATGACCATTCTCACCATTTCCATCTTGGCAACCGAGCTGAAAGTCTCCTCATAATCTAGGCCATATTGCTGTGCATATCCCTTTGCAACGAGCCGGGCTTTATACCTTTCCAACGAACCATTTGACTTGCATTTCTCTTTATAAACCCATTTGCTTAAAGATATCAAGTACCTCATCCTTGTACTTCCGAATGTACAGCCATGTGTATCAGTTGAAATCATCTATCCAACCAACACTAGATTATTGCAAATTTCGTTCTGCCATTTGTCCAATCGACAATAGATTCTTGGTAATAGAAGGTACATGTAGTACATCATGTAGGCTCTTCTTTCTATCATCATAGCTTCAGCAGTCTTCCTTCCTACTGGTGGGTTGTCTCCCACTCGTGCCACCTATCTTTCCATTCCTTTTAGCTCCAAGTCTTGCATGACTTCCCGAACAATGTCCTTATGAAAAGATCTTTTCGGGATGAGAAGCCTGTATCCGCACTGCATTCTCCTTATCTCCCCAAGGGCGATAGTGCCCGGTTTCCATCTCCTCTTCTTCTCTTGTGGTCATTGTGCTCTATGGGGAGCACCTGTTGCTGTACTAGAGGAGGCTCCATCTTGTACTCCAGGTGGCGGGCTTTGGCATGAGGCCTCTCCATGGCTGAGAAACGGGGACATGCTTGCTTGGTGCCTGCCATGCAAGCTCGAGGAGGGCAAGATGGAGAAGAGACAGGGTTTGGGGGTTCCCTCCTTCTCCTTTGTAGTTGTCCCCTCTCTTTTAGTGGATGTGGTGGCAATGGTAGTGGCAATGGCAGCTTCTCTCTCTCTCTCTCCCTCTCTCTCAATCTCCCTTGTGTTGATCTGTCTCCCTTCTTCTCTCTATACATCTCTTCATCAACAAAAAGAAAAAGAGAAGTAAATAAAAGAGAAAAACAAAGAGAGAAGATATAATGCATTTACCTCAAAGCTTGAAGAAGAATCCTTTCGCGCTTCTCTCCTTCCTCTTCTTGTCCTTCACGGGTTCCCTCATTCTTCTTTGTAGTTGTCCCCTCTATTTTTGTGGTGGATTGGCGGTGGTAGTGACATCTCTCTCTCTCTCTCTCTCTCTCTCTCTCTCAATCTCCCTTGCACACGTTGATTTCTCTCACTTCTTCTCTCTATACACTCTTCATCAACAAAAAGAAAGAGAAGTAAAGAAAAGAGAAAAACAAAGAGAGAAGAGATAATGCACTTACCTCAAAGCTTGAAGAAGAATCCCTTCGCGCTTCTCTCCTTCTTCTTCTCCTTCACGGGTTCCCTCCTTCTTCTTTGTAGTTGTCCCCTCTCTTTTTGTGATGGATTGGCGGTGGCAGCGACCTCTGTCTCTCTCTCTCTCTCAATCTCCCTTGCGCACGATCTCTCTCACTTCTTCTCTCTATACACTCTTCATCAACAAAAAGAAAGAGAGAAGTAAAGAAAAGAGAAAAATAAAGAGAGAAGAGATAATGCACTTACCTCAAAGCTTGAAGAAGAATCCCTTCGCGCTTCTCTCCTTCTTCTTCTTCTCCTTCACGGGTTCCGTCCTTCTTCCTTGCAGTTGTCCCCTCTCTTTTTGTGGTGGATTGGCAGTGGCAGTGACCTCTCTCTTTCTCTCTCTCAATCTCCCTTGTGCATGTTGATCTCTCTCATTTCTTCTCTCTATACACTCTTCATCAACAAAAAGAAAGAGAGAAGTAAAGAAAAGAGAAAACAAAGAGAGAAGAGATAATGCACTTACCTCAAAGCTTGAAGAAAATCCCTTCCCGCTTCTCTCTTTCTTCTTCTTCTCCTTCGCGGGTTCCCTCCTTCTTCTTTGGAGTTGTCCCCTCTCTTTTTGTGGTGGATTGGCAGTGGGAGCGACCTCTCTCTCTCTCTCTCAATCTCCCTTGCACACGTTGATCTCTCTCACTTCTTCTCTCTATACACTCTTCATCAACAAAAAGAAAGAGAGAAGTAAAGAAAATAGAAAAATAAAGAGAGAAGAGATAATGCACTTACCACAAAGCTTGAAGAAGAATCCCTTCGCGCTTCTCTCCTTCTTCTTCTTCTCCTTCACGGGTTCCCTCCTTCTTCTTTGCAGTTGTCCCCTCTCTTTTTGTGGTGGATTGGCGGTGGCAGCAACCTCTCTCTCTCTCTCTCTCTCTCTCTCTCTCTTGCACATGTTGATCTCTCTCACTTCTTCTCTCAATACACTCTTCATCAACAAAAAGAAAGAGAGAAGTAAAGAAAAGAGAAAAACAAAGAGAGAAGAGATAATGCACTTACCTCAAAGCTTGAAGAAGAATCCCTTCGTACTTCTCTCATTTTTTTCTCCTTCGGGAGTTCCTTCCTTCTCCTTTACACTTGTCTCCTCCCTCTTCGTGGATGGCGGTAGTGGCGATGGCCTCTCTCTCTCACTCTCTTGCTTGTTTACAAACCTATAAAATGCCATGCTCGGGTTTTCACTACAACAAAAAGGCCTCATAGACGCACTTTTAGACTCGATTTTTGAATATAGAGAAAATCTTACAGACGCCTCTATCCGCCCATCTATTTGCGCGTCTACCGTGTCGCATCTATAATCGCATGTATGAATGATTTACACGCAAAAATAGATGCGCAATAGATGCACATATACACACGTGAATACATCCGCATAATAAACCAAAATTTCTATTTATGTAATTCATTTTGCGCGTCTATTAGCGCATCTATTTTGCAGTTAGACGGGCATATAGACACGCCTATAGACGCGCTTTTACAAGCACCGGTAGACGCGAACGGAAAAAAAAAAATCTTCTTTAAAAAAAAGATATTTATTATTATTTTTTAATTTAAATTATCTAGCGCGTGTATAAGCGCGTGTACTCTGTGTTGTAGACGTGTGCATAAACGCGTATTTTCTGCAATTTAGACGCACGGATAGATGCGCAAAATAGAACTGGAAAAAAAAACCAGAGAGCGGGTTTTCTTTTCCCCCTCCCATACATTAGATTGTGCATTTGGGAAAAAGACAATGTATCTTACGGGCACGAGAATTGAAAATAAAAGTCCATGTATTTATTATAGATCAAAAGCATTTACATGGGAAGTTTAAGTGCTTGCGACCTAAAGCGTGGCCGCAAGCAGTAGGCTCAAAGATGGATCATATATATACAAGAAAACAAGGCCATAGAGGAGGTATGGTGCTCCTCTACGAATCTGAAGAAGAAACATCTTCGCTAGTACCACCATGGCTACTAGCATAGCTATCCCCCTCCTCGGTATGCTCCACATCCGGGTTCGCCTACACACACAAAAGATCAAGGTTGCTTACGTAGACATGGTGGAGAAAAAGTTATAATTAGCTATACTTTTAATAGGAAAGTAAGGAAAACATACCTCCTCTGGCTGTCGAATCCTCATAGTCTGGTTGTATTGGTCCTCAGTGGATGAGACCCTCCTCATAGAAGTGAAGCCATGTGGCTGCGCGGTTATGGCCTCGATGGTCACCTACCTCTCTAGGAGTAGGTATCCTACCAACGATAGTAGTCTGCAAAACAATTATGATAGATGCAAACAATTATGAGACACAATATATTAGAACAAATTATATAAATAATTAAAAGAAATATAAATTTAAAAAAATTAAAAATCAAAATATACTTACAAACTCTACCTCCCACGACTCTCTGTCGCCCGATCCGTAATGCGATGATCCCATTGTTTCCATTTGGATCCGTCGCGCCTCCGCGTGCTGGCGACTCTTCACTTTCTCTGCTGCTTTCTTCTTGGCTTTCTTCCACTCTATGCGGTGGCACATAGGTGGTTGGCTATAGGCTCCACGCCCCTTCTCCTTCCTCCGCAGTGAGTCCCTAGCGCATGTCATGAGGTGGGATCTTTTGTTGTGAAGTATATCCCTCACTTTTTACGTCCCCAATCATCCGAGAATCGCTGACCCTCATGATTTGGGTACCTCCTATGGACTGCGCTCAACACCTCCTGCCACAAGCTATTTTTTTGATTTTTGAAGGCAATGAAACAATCTTTATACGTCGTATGCACGACACTCCTCATGTACGCCATTACATCCCTTCCTTCATCATCATGGAAGATGCCACCAGCATCTATAACTCTATAGTACTAGCGTACAAGCTCCTCTACGTGATCTACTGGTGAGGGTGATCGCTCGCCACCTCCTAGGCAACCCTCACACAAGTCTCATCCTCCCCCTCGACTCTCCCTCCTCCCTCTTTGTCGACTACCCTCTGCCTTGCTGGATGCACGTGCTTCTGCAGATGCACATGCTTCTACAGATGCTTGTGCTTCAGCCGATGTACGTACATGTACTACACGTGGAGTACCTACATATGGAGTACCTACATGTGGAGTACCTGCATGTGGAGTACCTACAATTGGAATTTGGGAAGTAGTGCCAAGCAAAGACATCAGAGGCATTCCAAACATAACACTCAACACCTCGTTTGTGGGAGAGCGGCCAAGGTGTCTGGTCATCTCTCCCATGAAGTCTTCCCTACTAGGAAAACCTCCAAAAAATGCATTGACCCCCCTGCCAAACGAGGCCAATGTATCATTCATGCGATCCAAATCTGGGTCATTGCTAGATGAACCAGGATATGACATCTGCAAAAAAAACACAAGAAAAAGAAAAATTTGTTTGCATACAAAAAATCATATATTACCTACATTTTCAAAGAGCTTTCTTTAGACATTGAGTATAAAACTTAAGTGCTAATGCTTCTCATAAATAAGAAAACTGATAAACACAAACATGGGATTGGTCACATTCATCATTGCAAAAAGATATTGTTTTTTATCAGAGCTGGAAAAGCTGGTGCGTGTATAACTGCGTCTAAATTGCAAGTTAGACACGCTCTCAGACGCACTCCCAAAGTCAACCTTTTGTTCAACGCGTCTATATTCGCATCAAAGATGCAATATAGATGCGCTGTCAGACGCAAATTCCAGGTCAATCTGCGCGTGCGTGTATCATCGCGTGTAGATTGACCTGCACACGCGCCAGTACACGCTCTCTAAGACACACCCTCAGACGTAATGAGAGGAAACATTTTTTCGCGTCTATACCTGCGTCTACACTGAAATGTAGATGCGCTCAGTCGGCTGATTTTAGCCCGACGATCACCATTGATGATTTACAAAATGCAATACATAATGGAATCAAAAATCCTAATACACAAACAGAGCAGAGAGAGAAAGAGAGAGAGAGAGAGAGAGAGAGACTCACCTTGGGTGTTTGGTGTGGCGGGTGGTGGCGCTTCTTCCTTCTCCTTCTTCCTCTCCTTGGTAAGTTACCCTCCCTTGATGCTTGCTTGCTTGCTTGCTACTTCTTCTTGTTCTCCTCTCTCTTGTTCCCTCTTTCTTCCTCTCCTTGGCTTTCCTTTTTCCCTTCTTATGTGTTTCAAATGAAAGAAGAGGTGAGTCATGAGGAGGTGAGGCATGAAGAGACTGCATGTTAGCTAAACTCAAGCTTCAGAACTGCAAAAAACACAGGAAAGGAAAGGCGCAGTTTGAAAAGAAATGATTTAAGTATGGTTTAAATTTTGACATGTGCGTCTATTTTTATGTGTATATGCGCGTCTAAGTTTGCGTAAACATGCATATAGACGCGAACTTAGACGCATAAATAGACGCAAATTTAGCCGCGTACGTAAACACAGATATAGATGCGCATTTAGGCTTTATCATAATTTATTTTTTTAAAGATAAGTTTTGATAGTGAATTATTATCATAAGTTTTAATGTATTTATGATGATGTTTGGATATTTAAAATTGTGTATTTAAAATTGAGATCTTAGAATGATGATTTTTGTGTTTTTATGTAAACATATGAATGACAAATATTTTGATGTTGTCATGAATTAGGTTTAATCATGTCGTCGTCATCACCTAGTGTGGTGTATGCTGATGAGTCAATGAGCACATCCTCAAGTGAGGATGAAACATTGCGTCTTCATAATCGAGATGTATGGCTACGATGAAAAATTAAATGCATGTGTGATCTTTGTCGAGGGTGTATTTTTTGAGCACGTTGAATTGCAATGTCACACCTCAACTTGTATGGAGAATGGGACTGAGAAAAATCACCGGTATTTGTTGTTTTTTTTAAACCACTAAGATTACTAGTCTATGTTACATGAATTATATATCAACCTACATGAAACTCTCTTTTGTGGTTGAGCAGGATGCAGTGCCACATCCTCACATGCTCCCTCCCGAGCATCGAGAGGCTGCAAAACGTCGACGTGAGGAGGCATCATCTACTCCGTTGTATGAAGGTTGTACGTACTCTGTTCTTCATGTGTCCCTCGAGATACTTAACTTGCAAACAATTTATGGATGAAGTCATGTCAGTTTGGATGCATTATTGAAATAGGTATCAATTCAGTTTGGCTTATGAATCATAATATTGATTGTTCTACTTTGAAATCAGACAGAAATATATGTTGGTAGTTTTTTAACACACTTTTAAAAATATATATAGGTTATTATCACAAATTCTTCCAAAAGGAAACAAATTTCCATCTAAGAGAGAGCAAGCAAGACATTACTTGACATCTCTGGGAGGCCTCGATTATGTCAAGATCCATGCATGTGTCAATGATTGTGTCTTATTTCGTGGGATTCATGAGTTCGCATGAGAGTGTCCTGTTTGTGGCGAATCAAGATAAGAAGTGGAGATGAAGTCAATGGATGTGTCTCGTAAGGTTTTGCGACATTTTCCGATTGTTCCACGTATAAAACTTATGTTCAAGTGTAAGTTGATTGGAAAGCTCATGTCATGGCATGCTAGTCATCATTCAAGTGATGGAAAATGGAGGATCCCTGTAGACACACCGGCATGGCAACATATAGATAATTTATGGCCCGTTTTAAAAGAAGAGCCAAGAAATTTGAGATTTAGTTTAGGTATGGATGGAATCAATCCATTTGGCATCAAAAGCATATCATATAGTGTATGGCTAGTGGTATTGGTGAACTATAATATTCCTCCATCCATGGCAATTAAAAAGGGACATGTAATGTTGTCCCTTCTGATTCCTAGAATGCATAAGGTAAAAAACATGGACATTACTTAGAGCCTTTGATTGAAGAGTTAGAAATGTTATGGGAAGGTACTGAGATACAAGATATAAGTGCATCTGCATCCTCTAGAGATTTCACATTGAAGGCCATGTTGTTGTGGACCATGCATGACTTTCCAGGATACGGAGAGTATTCAGGTATATGTATATAACTCTATATTTAAAATTCAAGACTTGAATCAATTGCATTTTATTAATTCGCTTATTTTTTCAGGTTTAACCACATCAGGATATCATGCATGTCCTATTTGCGGTCCTCTCTAGTTTCCTCTAGGCCGGCACATTTAAAGAAGGTTATCTACGACAATCATCATCGATTTCTTCCTATTAACCATCCCAAATATGTTCTCCCTACTAATGGAATGACTCCACAATCTCTAACCATTCGAGATTGGAAGGAGAGATGGATTAATGCCGACAGCCACCCTCCACTCGGCATGAGTCGGTAAGAAGTGCATTTCTCTCAATTGACTTTAAAGTATTTAGCATGATGAATTGTTTACATAATATATTGTTTGTTTGTTAGGTTCTCTATATTTTTTCGTCTTCCGTACTGGACTGAACTCAAGATCAATCACCTGTTGGACCCCATGCACATATTCAAAAATGTTGTATCTACATTATGGGATCACTTGATAGGGGCTCGTGATTCAGTTAATGTAAGGGAGGATTTACATTACATTGGTCGCATGAGACGAGCCTAGCCACGCATTGGACCTAGAGGAAAGATTGAGCTACCCCATGCACCTTGGATGTTGTCAAAGAATGAGGAAAAAATAGTGAAGGAACAAATATATAGCTTTTGAACACCTACAGGATGTATGAGATGTCTCAAGGGAGCCTTCATAAAGAAAAAGAAAAGAGGTGTGGAGCAACTATCTGGTTTGAAGTCCTACGATTGGCACAAAATGATTCAAGTAAGGGTATCTCTAACCATGAATATAGTAATTAGTGGAGTAACTATGTGTAAACTTTGGGGTATAATGACTTTTTCCTCAACTAATCATTTGATCTATGAATATTGTTTACATTCAGTTCGTACTTTCTACTAGCATATCCCATTGTGTATCCAAAGATGTAAGTGGATATCATTTACAAGATGGGAGAGCTTGTGAGGTGTGTATACATTGTATTTTTTCATTATATATCTTGGAATTTCTACACAAAAATAAACGATTCTCAAATACATCCTGATAGATACGTGAGCTCAAAGGAAATTGATCCAAACACATTGCAAGATGCTCGAGTATTATCTGTTGAGGTGGTTTGTTTGGTGGAGGAAATTTTTCCTTGATCCATTTTGACTACTCAATTACATTTACTCGTACATTTGATTGATGAGATCGCACTTTGTGGGGCAGTTCATGTAACATGGATGTTTTTTCTTGAGTGCTTCATGAAAACCTTGAAAGATTTTGTGAGCCAAAAAGTACGGCGTGAGGGAAGCATGGCTGAGGGTTGGTTAGTGCAATCATCCCTTGTTTATATCTCTGAATATCTTGCTGAAGTGGATCCCTCTCAACCACGACTATGGAAAGATGATGAAGACTTGAGGATGACCTCTATAGTACCTCAAGGAAAATGAATGAGTAAAGTGCTAACAAAAGAAGAACTTCGTAAGTTAAATAGTTTTTGTGTGCTCAATAGTGATGTAATGAGCAAATGGGTGACACTATATAATGAAGCAAGGGCAAGAAGAAAAAGTGAAAGACAAGAATTTCACACTAGATATGGACGTAGTGTCTCATTTCCAAATCATCTAAATGAGCTCCCACGTCATATTGATATAGATTGGTTACATGAGGAAATGGAGAGAATAGAAAAAGAGGAGGAAATTAATATATCTCAAGAAGAGTGGGGATATGCATGAGGTTGTATATCAAAGGTGAGACATACTATCAATTAATTTATTTCTATAAGTTTTATTTTATATAAATAATTGACATGTTTGATATTTTATCTTTTACTACTAGTGCACATTATTGAATGCACTTTGGTGTGAGGGTAAACATCTTCGAACTCAATGTATAGATGAAAAGAGAAATACCCAAGATTGTGGTGTCCTTGCTCACTTCAAGGATGCCAATGGTACCATGAAAGGTTATTGTGGCTTGATCCAAGATATTCTAAAGCTTGACTTCAGACGATTCTTTATATATGTACTGGATGTGAAGTGGTTTAAAGAAGTGGTAACAAATGGTGAGCATTGCACAATCAGACGTCATCCAAGTGGTTTTGTAATCATTGACTCTACAAAATTTCACCAAAACAAGAATGACACGTTAGTACTACCTCAACAATGCGAGCAGGTATATATGCAAAGGCTAATTTTTTAATATGTATACATGTGATATATATACACAATATAATAAGTATTTAAGTTTCTTGCTTTTTTTTTCAAATGCAGGTTGTGTATCATCCAATGGTAAATAATAACCGATGGTGGTATGTCATCCCTATATCTAATCGTTCAAAACCAATATATGGTAATATTACCGACATGGAGATAGCAGATGACAATCCAACAATTAATGATTATGTGCATAATGACACCATAATGGATGATATGCGTGATATAGTACAAGATGAACCTCGCGAGGATGTTCAAGGAAACGTAGAAGAAGACAATAATGTGATTGTCGATGATATTGATGAAGTTATTGAGCAATATAGCAACACATCTGATAGTGGGATAGACTTATTTGTTTCGTTACCTCTTGGTAACATAGACCTAGAAGTAGATAGTTAGCAACGCATCTACAATGAAAAAGTAATTATTAACTCTATTTTTTTAATTCAATGATTCAATGTGTATTCTTAATTCTATGGTTTTTATCATGCGCACACGTGCATGCTCAAGAATCAATTTCAAGTGATTAAATAATTATTAACTTTGGTTTTTTAATTATATTAATTCCAATTTTAGGTGGTTAAATAATTGTGCGTATGTTGGCGTGTCTATATTGGCATCTATTTGTGCGGATATATAGATGCAGAATTAGCATCTATTTACATGCACTTTTACACGCACATATAGATGCAATGATAGATGCACCCGACCTTGCGCGTCTATGCCTCGTTTCTGTTGTAGTGTTTGGCAAATTTTTATGAAGCCTCTCTCTCTCCTATTTTTTATTTCTCTCTATCTCTCTCTTCCTTCCCCTCCCTTCTTCTCTCTATTTCTCTCCCTCCTTCCCTCCCCACTCTCACTCAACTCATCTCATTGCAAAGACAATCAAAAATAGAAAATAAAAAGCTTAAGAAACAAAGATATTGAAAGAAATGTCACCCCACCTCTCTTTATCTCTCTCTCCCCCCTCTCTCTTTACTTTTCTTTATTAACCTTCTCTCTCATTCTCTCATTGTTTTCCTATTTCTCTCTCCCTCTCTCTCGCTCTCTATTTTTTCTCTCTATCTCTCTTTCTCCCTCTCTCTCTCTCTCTTCTTTTCACTCTCCTTCCTCTCTTTACCTCACCCTTCTTTTCTACGTCCTCCTCCTCTCTTCCTTCCCTCTCCCTCTCTCTATTTCTCTCCCCGTCTCTTTATCTCTCTGTTTCCCTTTCTTTGTTTCCTCTCTCTTTGTTTTTCCCCTCCTCTCTCTCGTTGTTTCTCTCACTCATCCTCTCTCCCTCCCTTCATCTCTCATTTCTCTCTTCCTCTTTCTCTTTATTTCCTTTCTCTCCCTTTTTCTCTCTTTCTCTCCCTTCATTCTTCTCCCTTCTTTCCTCCCTCCCTCTCTTTCCATGTATCTCTTTGCAAAGAAAAACAAAAAAAGAAAACAAGTGAACACAAAAATAAAGCAAGAAGAGGCAATGTATCTACCTCAAAGGCTTGAAGATGAAAGCCTTTGTACCTTCTCTTTGCACCTTCCCTCCCTTCTCCGTTGCACACTTCTCTTTCTTCTTCATGTATAGCGGCGGCGGCGGTGACAATGGTGATGAGCTCCCTCTCTCTCTCTCTCTCTTCCTCTCTCTCTCTCTCTCTCCCTCTAAAAGCTTTAAGCTCTCTCACTCTCTCTTTCATTCTTTCTCGCAAATGTTTTCTCGGCAAATGTTACGCTTCCGTTTTTGAAACTTTTTCCCCAAACCGGCGTCGCTAATAAAATTAGTGACGCTTTTAGCGACACCACTTTTTTGCGTCAAAAATGGCCGTCGCTATTGCCCCATTCCCTTGTAGTGCTTGCTCATTTAGCCATGGGAGTAGTTATAAAGCAAATGACCAAGGTAGAGCAAGAGAAGCATCGCTTATTTCTTGTGTTCTACAATGGGAAGCACACATCAAGTTACTTGCACAATATGGTAGATTTCTAATTACTATTTTTGAGCAAAGAAAGGAACTTTGGACTTCAATGTATGATCTTACATATGCCGCTCCTACATCTCTTCGAGTGCTTGCATATTGTGATCAAATGCTTTGAGTAAATTGATTGCTTCATGAGCTTTATTTTGAAACTAGATAGTATGAAATCTATATTATGAGGTGGTGTATTTAAATATTTTTAAATAACTATTTTATATATATATATATATATATATATATATATATATATATATATATATATGTTGACAACTAGAATCATCTTAATGACAATAAATTTATAGTTATTGAGTGTAGATTAAATGAGAGAATATACATATAACTACGATAGAGAGGGAGGGAGGAAGGAAAATTGAGTTTGATTTCAATTTGCAAGTGACATATTTTACAAAGAATTATGTTCTCTTACTATTGAGATTTAAAGACATTTCAATCTATATATACAAATATAGTATATATTGTGATAAAGATATATAGAACACTGGTATTTTGGATATGTTGATTCATATTTGATGACATCCTTTTATATACAAACCTTATGATGGATATTATGGAAATACAAAAATAAGAATCTTTATCTTATGATATGGGATATATTTGCAATGTTATATTATCAATAGTGATTGAATATTTCTTTTGAGAGATCTTAAGATGATTCAGAATCTTCGGAGGGGAGATCATATAAGTGATTTGCAAAATATGTAATTCTAAATCTAAATGTGAATGTAAATGAGAAAAAAAGGACCATGATTATTTCTAACTAGACATGCTTAGATATAATCTCTAAGCAAGAGAGAAATTAATTCAAACCAATTTTAGTTAGACTCAACTCTATTGTAAAGAAAATTCTTTAAGGAAAAGGATTGATTCACTTGAAGATTCTGATGATCACTTTACAAAGACTAAATATGAAGAACCATGAAGAAGATGTCTAGCTACCTAGAAGACTCTTTGTGAAGACTTTATGAAGATGATGAGAGCTATTGAGAAGACTCTTGTGTGGATATTTTATAATAGAGACTCTCATTTGAAGACTCAACTTTTATGCGGAAATATATGAATTTGAATATGAATATCCATGGAAGTGATGCTCAACCTCTACAACCATATTCAAGACATGACAATAATATAGACAACAAAAAGTATAAGTTTCTTGCCTCTATTTCTTTGATATTCTAGCATAATGATTCTAAATTTTATTAGATAATAATCACTCAATTTTAGAAATAAATGTTTTAAAGAGGGATCGAATGCCATCTATATTTCCTAATAAATGTTAGCTAGCTAAGCTTTGAGAATAAAACTTTTAAAGAGGGATTGAATGTAACAATTAGTTTCTTACAACTATTAAACATATTAATTTTATGATTGTCTATATGAAAAATTATGTATACAGTATTATCTAATCGATTGGAATATAATAAATAAGGAGTACTATCATAAAAATTACATATCCATGCACTTGTTGATAGATATTATTATTCAAATTATATAGTTTGTAAAACATAAATATAATCATATTGTTCAAATTATCTAGTTTGCAAAAGTTAAGTATAATCACATTGATTATAAATGATATTATATATATATATATATATATATATATATATCTAAAATAGCATGAAAGAGTCGTAGAAAATAAAAAATGTGTTGTTTATGACGCTCAACCTAAAATGATCATTTTTTCTTACAAAAATGCTAATTGTCTAATTTTGCCTAAATTGCATTGTCGACCAAGTCTATTTTAGTCTATTTGAGTACTTGAATATCTATATTCTAAGTTTGTAGGAGAAAGTTAGAGCAAAGACAAGTTGCAAACTACTTTAGGAAAAACTACATAGATATATGGAGTTATTGTTTCTTACTTCTTCTATTTTTGAGTTATGTATGATTATTCCTCTTACGTTATTTAGTTTGGTTATAATAATTGAGATTAGAAGTATAATTAAGAATCATGGATACAAATCTAATTTGATATATCACAGATTGGAACATGCTTTACTTGTTCAAAATACATTATTGAAGAAGTGTTGCATGGTTGATACTATGATTCTCAAGCAACTCACGAATTCATATGGAAGATAACTGATCGCAATGGCCTATCATCTTCTTATATGACTTTTGAGATTGAGAATGGTATTTTCAATGAGATTGTGAATGACATTGAGAGCAAGATTTTGATTGTGATTCGGATTTCTTATAATGTACATGACTCGAGTTCAAGGGTGGTCAAGAGGTTCAAGCTCCACATGAGAGTGCATGTTTTGATTTATCTATTGGCCACTAAACACCATATTGGGGAATATGGAAATTTCCCATAAGTTTGGGACACGTGGTCAAATCTTTGGATTTGTCATAACTTCAACATTATAACTCCAAATCGAGCGCTCTATAGCTCAATAGATTCCATTTTTCAAGTGCTTTCCAATGATAGGTCACATCATATGGTTTTGAGAAACTTATGGGCATGTTATCCGGGTGCCACCTTTTTAGTATTCAAAAAATGGGAATTGGGAGATTCCCAAACTCACTAATATTGTATTACTACTCCTTTGTCTTCTTCAAATTATAATACATATTTCCCTTCCCCTCTCTACTTTGTGCCTCCATCAAAAATCCTGTTGATTCTCATTAGATTTTGTGACTAGTTGTGACCAATTTACAAGAAAAGATGTCACCTTTTTGCACCTAACCCATCTCATCCCATTCTCCTAAAAAGTTGGCAACGAATAAATCTCTACTTATATTCTTTTAAATGAACACAGAGAAAAAATGATGTGTATTAGAGGTTTTGGAGTTATATTAAGAGGAAACACGAATTGGTACAAACCATGAGAGTCCACAAATTTTGAAGCTTTTCCAAATTTCAAGGAATTATGAATGTCATGTATGACGGTCAACTTCAATATCTAAAGCAATCACTCATTTGGAATGGCCATTCCACTTTGAGAGATTGATAAGAAAGTGATCTAAGAGAACTATACAAATTAATTGAGGGTGAAACCACATATATATTTATGGAATAAATTATTGTGATCTACGAGATATGATAATGACTTGTTTATCATCATTATCTCACCACAAGTAGAGCTTTATATATCTTCAGTCAAGCTACTCAAAGATTTATCCTTAAAAAGATTCAAATGAAAAATGTCTAATATGATAGAAGTATTAAAGCCTTAGCAATAAACAAAAACTAAGAACATGAAAGTAGTGACTTACAATTTAAGAGGAAGATGTGTTGAGCACTCCCAATTGGTGGTTTTTCAAGCAGTTTGCAACATATATATGTTGAACTCATGCAAGAAGACCACCACCTTGAGCTTCCCAAACCTAAGTAGTGTAGCCTTCTTCCAATGAATTCTCAATACACTATGATGACAAAGTTGATGAGTTTGATTTTCTAAAGGTCACATGTAAACCTATGAATGCTATTTGAATATTTCTCCTTCCCATTCACCATGCTTGCCCTTTGAATTAGATAACATAGATAGATGGAGTTGCAAGGTTTACTTTGTTGGCATTCAAGTGCCATTGGAACGGATTTAGGATAATTTATATAAGGAATCTAAATATTTTCACAATAATTCATATTTTTTAAGAAGTTAAATGGTTATTTAAGCATTGTTTTCAAATATTGAGGAGTTTCTTGAGACTCTTCATTCAAGCACAAACAAGAGATAAAGGGAATATTGATGTCACATTATCATACACTGTCAAGCATTTTTCTAAAAATCCAAAACCTCTAGTCTAACTGTAGTTAGGTTTGGTTTTTGTTAGCTTAGTTGTTTGCATGATAGTTTCCTTTGTCGTTTTGCAATTGGATTTTCTGTATTTGTTTAGCTTAGGATTTATTTCTATCATTTTGTTTGGTTTGTTTGAGTATGGAAACTCGATAGCCTTGGTCGAGTTCAATATATTTTGGATAGGTTGGAGTTGGAATTTGTCAGTAGCTGTCAAACATTGTGGAACAAGGGTACACTACATAAAAAAACAAGTTCATATATAGATAATGTTTTTTTTAAAGACTCAAGGATCAAAGGAAAAGGTCATAAGTTTTACATCATCAATGAGTATTTCTTGAATAAAAAGAGGACATGTGTGCTGAAAATGTGTGCAATTACAAGAACAATAGGCCAAGGAAGGGAATAGATCGTCCAAGATAAAAGATGGAGAAAAATGATGTGATTTACAAAAATCAATATTTTTACTTACTTTAGATGTATTTTTGCAATTCTTCCCACTATAGCTTGTGGACCAGATGTGTTTCGTTCGTTTTGAGTACCCAAGTGACTATATTCAGAGTCCATATGACGAATTTATGATCCAAACAAGTTGCAAACAAGCATAGAGCAAAAAAAGCAAAAATAGTGAAAAACAATAAAAAAATAAAAGCCAAAAGCTGAAAGCATAAATGCCTTAGCTTTTATGGAAAGCCAAAAGCATAAATGCCTTAGCTTTTATGAAAAGCCAAAAGCATATCAACATGAGTATGGAAGGAAAACTATATAAGGAGGTATGAGAGAAGTCTTAGGGGCCATCCCCCTCAATTCCAATTGTATCTTGTGAGAGAGGTGAGAGGAGGGTTGCATGTGAGAGTATGCTCTTGATGTGCTAACTTGTGAAGTTGGAGAATCTGGATGTCGAAGTGCTGCATGACGGCCCAAGGTTATCAAGGTATGAAGTTTCCATGATGTTGGATTTGTCTTCAAAGTTTGTTTTAATTTTTGTGCGAAGAGTTGGTGTTTTCAAAATTTGTGTTTGAGTGATGCTCTACCCAAATTGGGGTTCTAGTTTTCAGAGCTACAAGGGGAACTCCATGGTGGTTGGTTTTGTGTGTGGTCTGTGTGGTGGTTGTCGAAAAATTTAATTTTTTTGTGTTGTGTTGTGCACCACACAAAGTCAATTCCCCAAACTGACACTCCTTAACATCTTGTTTTATCAGGTTGTGAGTGAGGCTTGCTCTTGATCACCGCTCAAGTAGCATCTCTTTTTAGGTGCACCCACTGAGGAGTGCCAAAAATTGAAATTTTCATAGTTTTTTTACTTGTATGTGACCTTATTTTGATTTTTTGTGATTGTTGAAAATGGCTAATGATTTTCATGAGTTCCATGGTAATTGTATAGAAGATCCCGAAATATTATTAGAAAAAATAGAGCTACGTTGATGATTCAGAGAGTGATAAACCTTGAGGATAAACTCTAGATTCTTAGGTATCAATTGCAGGGAGAAGCACGAAATTGGTTGCTTGACTTTGAGAGAAGACTGAAATTTAAGAGACAAAATTTGGACTATGAGACCATTAAAAATTCTTTTCTATCTAGGTATAAAAAAAGAGAAAGTTTGAGATTTGGGTAAAAATAGAAACATGTGTTCAAAAAGATGATCAGTGTGTTGAGGATTTTGTTAGGGAGTTTGAAAGATTGTGGAATCAATGGAATTTAACATTGTAAATGGGTTGAAATCAAAAGATTAGAGAGTGAAATTAGAGGCTAAGAACCCTAAGAATTTTGAGGAAGCCATGAAGATAGCTAAATATCAAGAGAGGAAGACCAAAATAAAAAAAGAGTTAGGTTTAAACATGGGGTTTGAAGAACCATGGGAGAAGTTGAGTTCAATGCGAGTTGAGAGAAAAGTTTTTGAGGAGGAGAGAGTTAGTTATGCCTATCCTGACAAAGGTGTACTATATTCTTTATTTAGAAGAGATGAGTTAACTTGTGAGAAATCAATTGAAGTTTGTGAGGAGAAATTCCCAAGGGTGTGAGGAGAAAAATACTTGCTTGATTGATTGGAGTGATGAATTTAGGAGTGTGAATTCTGTATACCCATTGACCATAGATACTTCTAGTCCAGTGATGAGTGATTTAACTAAAGAGGAGGGATTGACTGATGATACTATGGAGCTTGAGGACTATAGAGATGAGCTAGAGATGGATTTGAGTTGTAAACAAGAAAATGAGAGACCGTATTTTTTTAAGGACCAAGAGTTTTCATGTTCTTTGAGAGAGGATGAGAGTCAATAAAGTTTTGATATTTCTAATGAGGGAAGGAGTGATGATGGTTCTGATAGTCTTGGAAGTGTTGAATAGAGTAAAGACAATTTTGAGAGTGAGTTCATTTGTCTTGATAACTTAGATGGATCAAATTGTTTGAGAGATGAAGAGAGAATAGACGATGAATTTTCGAGTTTGTTGGAAGAACAAGAGGGGGAGGGCTTAGAAATTGTAAGGTTTCAAGATGAAGTTGAGGATTTGAATTTGTTGCCTAATGAGTTGGTTGAGATTTTTTATGAGTTTGATTGTGATTTTGTTGATCAAGAAAGTATTGAGTTTTTGTGTTTTGACTCTTGTTGTGATTTTGGTGTTGGTGTTGTTGACTTTGATGAGTCTTGTGAGTTGGTTGTTAATGGTTTGAGTAGCCTTGGAGAATTTTTTTTTGTGATGATGTTGTTTTGAGTAGACCTGATCTCTTGCTTCTTGATAGTTATGTGGATGATTGTTTGGTTGGTTTAAGCAACAATGTCGAAGAGAAAACTTCATCTTATAGTCTTTTAGTTTCTTTGAGTTCTCCTAAAGGTTTTGATGTTGTTTGTGACTATTCTGATTGGGGTTTTGAGGATCCTACGAGTGACATCGATGAGGATGTGAGAGAGAATTTGAGTATAGCTTTGAGAAGAATTGAAAATTTAAGTGAAGAAAGGTTTAAAATCAGGGAAATAGAGTTGGAAGGTATTTATGAGGAGGTAGCCTTCAATTTGGTAGTTGAGGAGTCTTTGGTTAAGGTTATTGACCCAAAGTTGTTGCATTGTGAAGATGCTGTTTGTGATGATATAGACGTGGAAGTTTCTTCAATTTCTTGTGAGGTCGCTTGTAAGGATACTATGGAAGCTATTAACCACTCTTTGCATGTGAAAGACTCAATGGAGTCTTGTATTGGTGATGAGTTGAGTGATGTGGGTGGGTGTCCTGAAGTGACCCCATGTGTTGATGTTGTTGGTTCTTGTGGTGTTGTGAGTTCGGAGTTGACTCCTTTTGATGTTGTGTTTGATTTGGAGACTGAGTTGGGAGATCCTTGCAGAGTATCTTTAGAAGAAGTTGTAGATAAAGCAGTGGATGAATTTGAATTTGGCAACAATGAAAGGGTTAAAACTTTATTTAGAGACTCTAAAAGTAACATGGTTTTTCTTACGGAGGATGGGTGGGATTTAAACATTTTTTAGTGTGGTTGCAATTTAAGGGATTTGGAAATTTTGAAGGATGATGTATTTTCCTTAGATGATGAGGATTGTCTCCAAGGATTTAGATCCAAAGATTTTAGTGATTTTGTTTAGAATTTCATGGATGAGTTTTGTTTACCTGTAAAGAAGTTTGTTTGAGAAAGATGTGCCATTTGAGTTTGTAGAGAAGCTCGTGGATAAATCATTGGATTTGATCTTGGATTGACTCATAAATGTTGCATCATTTTATGAGAAACTTTTGCACATGAATGTTTGCAGACTAGGGGGAGGGCTAAATATCTCAAGCGTTTTTTTGAAAATGCAAAACCTCTAGTCTAACTGTAGTTAGGTCTACTTTTTGTTAGCTTAGTTTTTTGCATGATAGTTTGCTTTGAAATTTTGTAATTGGATTTTTTGTATTATTTTAGCTTAGGGTTGTTTGTGTCATTATGTTTGGTTTGTTGAGTGTGGAAACTTGATAGCCTTGGTCGAGTTCGATATATTTTGGCCAAGTTGGAGATGGAGTTTGTTAGTAGTTGTTGAACATTGTGGAATAAGGGCACATTTCATAAAAAAGCAGGCTCATATCTAGAGAATGTTTATTTTGAAGACTCAAGGATCAAAGCAAAAGATCCTAAGTTTTACATTGTCAGTGAGTATTTCTTGAAGAAAAAGAGGACATATGTGCTGAAAGTGTGTGCAATTACAAGAACAATAGGCCAAAGAAGATAATAAGTCATCCAAGATAAAAGATGGAGAAAAATGATGTGATTTACAAAAATTGATATTTTTTCCTATTGTTGATGGATTTTTGCAATTCTGTCCTCACTAGCTTGTCGATCAAATGTGTTTCGATCATTTTGAGTATGCAAACGACTATATTCGGAGTTCATATGATGAAGTTATGATCCAAACAAGTTTCAAACAAGCATTGGGCAAAAAAAACAAAAATAGTGAAAAACAGTAAAAAAGCAAAAGCCAAAAGTTGAAAGCATAAAAGCCTTAGCTTTTTGTGGAAAGCCAAAAGCATATCAACATGAGTATGGAAGGAAAACTATATAAGGAGGTGGGAAACCACTTTAGCTTTCTTGTGTGTTTATAGTCTTTCCCCCCCTTAAATTAAGATAGCCCCTACCAAAACTGGAAAATCCAAGATTGATTATCATTAGATCATGCATCTATGAGTTAGATATATCATTTCCTTATGTGTTGATCACAATTGATTACCATATAAGGGCAATCACATTTAGGAATAATACAGTGTGTGTTTTCTCTTTCTCTTGCACTATTAAAGCATAATATTTCTAATTTATTTTACTTCTTTTGTATGATCAATGAAGGAAATTCTCATCATCTCTTTTTTTCTTGCTCGATGACAAGAAAAGCAATGATTCACTTTGTTTTCTACTTGGTGCCATATTGTGGACTTGCCATGCATCCAAGAGACCAAGTTCTTGGAAGCCAAGATTGATAGATTCTATGCATTCATAGGTGAATATTCTTTTCTACTTTCTACACTTCTAGGGTTGTTGCAATATCTTAACTATCTTGAATGGATACATTTTTATTATACATTTGGAGTTTTAAGGCACATTACCCATATGATAGGGCTTCTTCATTGGTAGTTTAGTATCATTATGCTTGCAAATGTTCTTTCTAGGGATGCCTTTCTTTGTTGGCATCTTGCAATTTCTTCAATTTCATTATCTTTCATGCTGCTTCTAGTTCTTCTATTATCAATCATGTATTTTTCTTGTGTTTTCTTAAATCAATATAATCACCCTTTACAAACAAATAGAGAGGCAATGAGAGAGGGAGATAGAGAAGGGTGTGGGGGGAACACACACACACACACATAGAAGCTTCCTATATTGGTACTTAGATTATCATATGCATGAATATAGATACTCATTTGATAGATTTAATTACTCCTAGGAGCAGTTCTTCTTTATGGAGGGCTTTGATATGTTGGAAGTAAGTTATTAGAAGGCACTATGGTTAGAAGTCTTGACTTTGAAGGGCTTATTTTGGCACCATAGATCACTCATATATCTTTTTGAAGGGATCGTCATGCCCCATGCTAGCTATTTCTTGGACACTAAGCTCCACATGCACTAGCACACTGCATGTAACATCAAGTATTATGCATTAAATTTAAAGTCCTCCTATTTTTTTATATCACATGTAGCTTTCCATGTATTAGACATTCACTACAAGGATATAAGGAAATAGTGATGAGCACTTGCGATGCATAGCAGTGTCATTGTTATTTGTGTCGCAAAGAGTGATGCAAATAGCAATGATATCAGACAAAATAAAGCGGCTGAAACCCGAGCGTGGCCCATTTCCGTAAAGAGAGAAAGAGAGAGTAAAATAGATCGTGCGATTGGGAGGGAGAGGGAGAGAAATAGAGAAATAGAGAGAATGAGAGCTTATCATTTCCGCCATTATTGTTCGTGAAGAAGAGGAGGAAGTACAAGAAGGGCGAAGAGGAGACAAAGAATCCATTCCCGGGCCTTTGCGGTGAGTACATTGTTCCCTCTTGGTTTGTTCTTCTTCTATCTCCTTTTATTTTGTTTGTTTTTGTTGAGAATGAGGTGCATTGAGGGAGAAAGAGAGGAAATGAGAGGGAGAAGAAGAAAGGAAAATGAAGAAAGAACGAGAGAGAGGTGGAATAAACGTGAAACATGATATATATACATATATATATATATAGAGAGAGAGAGAGAGAGACAAAGAGAGACAGAGAGAGACAAAGAGAGGGAGGGAGAGAGGAGAATGAATGAGAAAACACAAGGGGATAGAGAAAAACAAAGAGAGGGTTTGGATTTGTTCTTGTTCTTTCTTCTTCTTTTTTGTTTGTTTAAAGAATGATGTGCACTGAGGGAAAATGAGTGAGGAAGAAGAAGAAAGGAAAAGGAAAAGAAAATGAGAGAGAAAGAGAATAAACATGAAAGATAACAGAGAGAGAGAGAGAGAGGAGAATGAGTGAGAAAACACTAGGGGGTGGAGGGAAACAAAGAGAGGGTCTTTCTTGAGAATGAGGTGCATTGAGGGAGAACGATAGGAAATGAAAGAGGGAGAAGAAGAAAGGAAAATGAAGAGAGAACCAAAGAGAGAGAGAATAAACATGAAAGATAACAAAGAAATGGGGAAAGAGAGAGAGAGAGAGAGAGAGAGGAGAATGAGTGAGAAAACATAAGGGGGTGGAGAGAAACAAAGAGAGGGGTAACAAAGAAAGAGTGAGAGAAAGAAAGAAAGGAAATGAGAGAGGGAGAAGAAAAGGAAGAGAGAACGAGAGAGAGAATAAACATGAAAGACAACAAAGAAATGGGAAAAGAGAGAGAGAGAGAGAGAGGGAGGCAGAGAGGAGAATGAGAGAGAAAACATAAGGGGATGGAGAGAAACAAAGAGAAGGGCAACAAAGAAAGAGAGAGAGAGAGAATAAACATGAAAGGCAACAAAGAAATGGGGAAAGAGAGAAAGAGAGAGAGAGAGGGAGAGAGGATAATGAGTGAGAAAAGATAAGGGGATGGAGAGAAACAAAGAGAGGGGCAACAAAGAAAGAGAGAGAAAGAAAGAAAGAGAAGAGGGAGAGAACAAAAATAAATTAAGAGAATAAATCCCTTCTCAAAAAAATTAAAATGAAAAAAATTATTGGAAAGACAGGAGCCAAGAATTCTTTGAGAATGAGGTGCACTCATCCTTTTGTGGTGACCTTTCTATCGACATTCTAGTGTATGTGGAGTTGTGTCAGGAAATTGACATGGGACCATAGACTACATCATACTTGTAGCATCCATCTACTTAACTCGTTGATGAATCGCTTATAAGGATACTCTAGAATATGCATTTTAAGTAATATCATTTTTTTAGAGTTATATTACCATGCTTTGCTTGAATTTTTTAATTGATTATGCTAACATCAACTTTTGTATGTGCACGTGACCTCTGTGGATATTTAGACAACACGATGAGTCGAGGGATGAGCGACGAGGAGCTACATGAGATCTTCACACATATGTCTCTAGACACTACAACAAAAAGGCCTCATAGACGCACTTTTAGACGCGATTTTTGAATATAGAGAAAACCTTACGAGCGCGTCTATCCGCCTGTCTATTTGCACGTCTACAGCATCGCGTCTATAATCGCATGTATAAACAAATTTACACGCAAAAATAGACGCGCAATAGACGCACATATACATGCGTGAATAAAAACACATAATAAACCAGAATTGCTATTTATTTAATTTATTCTGTGCATCTATTAGCGCATCTATTTGGCAGTTAGACGAGCATATAGACACACCCATAGACGCGCTTTTACAAGCACCCATAGACGCAAACAGAAAAAAAAAATCTCCTTTAAAAAAAAAAGATATTTAATTTCTTTTTAAAATTTGAATTATCTAGCACGTGTATAAGTGCGTGTACTCTGCATTGTAGTCGCGCTTATAAATGCGCATTTTCTACAATTTAGACACGCAGATAGACACGCAAAACAGAACTGGGAAAACAAAAACCAGAGAGGCAACCACATGCTCTCTGGTTTTTTTTTCCCCCTCCCATACACCAAATTGTGCATTTGGGAAAAAGACAATGGATCTAAAAGCACGAGAATTAAAAATAAAAGTCCTTGTATTCATTATAGATCAAAAGCATTTACATGGGGAGTTTCAGTGCTTGCGACCTAAAGCGTGGCTGCAAGTAGTAGGCTCAAAGATGGATAATACATATATAAGAAAACAAGGTCATAGAGGAGGTATGGTGCTCCTCTACGAATCTGAAGAAGAAACATCTTCGCTAGCACCCCCATGGCTACTAGCGTCGCTATCCCCCTTCTCGCTATGCTCCACATCTCGGTTCGCCTACACACACAAAAGATCAAGGTTGCTTACATAGACATGGTGGAGAAAAAGTTATAATTAGCTGTACTTTTAATAGGAAAGTAAGAAAAACATACCTCCTCTGGCTGTCGAATCCTCATAGCCCGGTTGTATTGGTTCTCAGTGATGAGACCCTCCTCATAGAAGTGAAGCTATGTGGCTGCGCGGTTATGGCCTCGATGGTAACTTACCTCTCTAGGAGTAGGTATCCTACCAATGATAGTAGTGTGCAAAACAATTATGATATATACAAATAATTATGAGACACAATGTATTAGAATAAATTATATAAAGAATTGAAAGAAATATAAATTTAAAAAAACTAAAAATCAAAATATACTTACAAACTCTACCTCCCACAACTCTTTGCCACCCGATCCGTAATGTGATCCCATGGTTTCCATTTGGATCCTTCGTGCCTTTGCATGCTGGCAACTCTTCACTTTCTCTGCTGCTTTCTTCTTATCTTTCTTCCACTCTATGTGGTGGCACATAGGTGGTTGGCTATAGGCTCCACGCCCCTCCTCCTGCCTCCGCAATGAGTCCCTGGCAAGTATCATGAGGTGGGAACTTTTGTTGTGAAGCAAATCCCTCACTTTTGTGCGTCCCCAATCATCCGAGAATCACTGACTGAGAGCGGAATTTTGATGCCGAGAAGTGCTTAAAAATAGCTAAAATTTACGAATATCAAGGGAAAAATATTCAACGTCGAAGGCGGCACGATTTTAAGTGTCAAAGTGCTTTAAAGGCGCCCGAGCGATACTTGTTGATTTTTCATAATTTTTTAGACTGCCGTGCGGGTTGACAAGAGTTACGGCCAATACGGGATACCGAGCCGGATGCCTAGGATTTTTCAGAGCTCAATTCAGAGTCCGGACGGGGAAATGGCCAAGAAACCGGGCAAGATGCGAAGAGGAGGACATCGGAGTCCGACGATTACCATAATTATGAATAGAGAAGTTCATAATTACCATAATTACAAATATGGCAGAGTATAAAGCCTTGATTATGGGACTGCATATTGCCAAACAAGGTGGTATTCGTCGGTTGTTAGTAAAAGGGGTTTCCCAGTTGATCCTGAATCAGCTAGATGGGACATACACAGTGCGGAATCCCATTCTTTGTATGTATCATCGGACTGCTATGACCCTACTTGAGGAGTTCGAGAGAGTGTCTTTTCAGCTGATTCCACGTTACTTGAACCAGTTTGCGGATTCATTAGCAAATCTTCCTTATGAGGAAGACCTCTTCTTTAATTGTGGTCCTAGCTTGGATATTGTAATCAATGATGAAACAGGACCCGGTCGCTTGTGGGGTATACTATCAGAACATGCAATCTATAGTAGATGATGGTTGATATGGGTGATGCAAAGAGTAGCCGAGACCAATATACCGTTATTATCTTGGACCCATAGGTTAATTAGACAACATGTTATGCGTACGCCTCTTGCTATATATGCAGAAGGGATGGGTCATAACCTTATGCATTTAGTTTAGGGCTATGAGCATGGTTTTTCTCCTTGGGAGGGAACCTATTATTGTATATCTGTGTTATTCCAGGGAAGGATGTGTAGGTGCTACTTTGTTTTATTTCATTAGTCCAAGAGGGCCGATTAAGTTTTGTGGTGAAGTGCTTTATTTCGTTAGGCGAAGAGGGCCAGTTTTCTATTTAGTGCAAGTACGGTTAATGGTTTCTTGTTTGAGTTTTGTGCTAGAGAGGTTCGAAGCAAAGCTTGGAAGGAGCCTTTTGTTGCATGGGAGCTTCTTGTGGCCCTATCCAGGTGATATCTTTCCTTTATAAGTACTGTGGTTTTTATGCTATATGTGTCTGTGTACTTGTAGGGGATTTTGTTTTATTGGGGACCGATGTCCAAGGCATGAAGTCCCAAGGTTTAGGTTCAGTAAGTTTGAGGGAGGTCTGAGTAGTCATTGCCTCCTATAAAGACATTGTCAGGCATTGAAAGACCTGTTTTAGACGGAAATCCTAGTGACTCTGTTCTGCTGGCCTGCTAGGCATCCGTTCTAGGAGTTCTTGTTAGTTATGAGGCAGTTAGAGAAGCCTGCCAGAAGAAAAATAATGATGATAGGGAAAATAAAACCCTGAATATCTGAAAAGAAAATTAATATATACAAAGGTGTGTAAAAAGGGGTTCTAACCCTTATCAAAGAAAAGACAAGGGAAAAATTTTATGAGCAGTTGATCATTGCCTTGCGAGGACTTGGTAGGTTCCTGGGGATGAGTACCCAGGGCCGATGCCTTGTCTTCCTAGGGGTGGCATCTTACTGGAAAAGAAGAAATTAAGGAAGGTTGGAGCGAAAATAAAAGTGAGCGTCAGAAAAGGATTAAGTGTCGCCTTGCGAGGGCTTGGTAGGTTCTTGGGTACCGAGACAGGTCCTGAGGCCGATGCCCTGTTCTCCTTGGGTCACTACGCTCAGCTTCCTCCTTTTTACATGCTCGAGTATGGAAAATAAAAACCCTAAAAGAAGAAATGTGCTAAAAGATAATACTTCTTGATCAGGCTATAGGAGTCCTCGTCTAGTAGGAGCTCCTGATTGTGTTGTCCTTAGTTAGGTAGGTAGTTCAGACCACCACTTAGGGAAACCTCTTTGATAGTTCTTTTTAGTTTGGCCGTGTTGGAGCAATTGGTTAGTGACTAGCTTCGGACCTTTTATCAGATTATGCTAGGCCTACTCCTTTTGGATGTCATGCCTTGGTTTTGTCAGGGGGTAGGGTGAGCATTGTGTTGTGTTTAATATGTATCTATTTTGTATCAACTTGATGCTTACTTTGGTTGTCTTGTGAAGAAATATTGTGGGATTCAACGGACTGAGTCGCCCTATCCCATGGTCGCCAATGAGAGCGAAATTTTGATGTCGAGAAGTGCTTAAAAATAGCTAAAAATTACGAATATCAAGGGAAAAATATTCAACGTTGAAGGCAGCGGCTCGATCTAGGACGATTTTAAGTGTCAAAGTGCTTTAAAGGCGCCCGAGCGATACTTGTTGACTTTTCATAAATTTTCAGACTGTCGTGCGGGTTGACAAGAGTTACCAGTCAATGTGGGATGCCGAGCCGGACGCCCAGGATTTTTCAGAGCTCAATTCAGAGTCCGGACGGAGAAATGGCCAAGAAACTGGGCAAGATACGAAGAGGTGGACATTAGAGTGGTCAAATGGGTGATGCCTTTTGGGAGCCCAACATTTTATGCCACTTAGCAAGAAAGGGGAAAAAAAATGTGAAGAGAGAGAGAGGAGGATGGCCTGAGCAAGGCGGCGCATTTTTCGTCCCATCCTCCCATATGAAGAATGCAGGCTACAAACAACCATACCAATTGACATTGGGGCTTCAATCCCCCCTGGATGCTGATCATTTTTCCGTGCTTCGCTTCTCCAATGGTAGTCTCTATGAATATCTCTGATTTTATTCTTTCTCTCTCCTCCCTCTCTCTCTTCTAAGGGCAGATTCATGTGGTGAAGAAGAAGAATAAGAATGGATGACGGATGCTTGTCCAATGAAGACCCGATTGCTCCATGGTTCAAGAGGAATGAAGATTGCTAATTGTGGACTGTCATGAGCATTAATGGCTACTGGAAATCAGTCCCGAGACATGGCAAATAAAAACCTGCAACCCGCAAAGAACGGTAATTTCATTTTTACAAAGGAAATGGATGTTTTATGCAATTTACTTCATGAATATTTGTTCCCATGGGATAATTATGCATCATAATGTTGCTTGCTATGAGTTTGATCAGTTTATGCTCAAAAAATCAGAAAATCATAAGTGTTGTGATTGAAATTAATGGTGTAAAACTTGTAAAACACACGAAATATGGGAAAATTGGGTGTTTTTGATATATAAATGAAAAATATAATAAGACACACCAACTAAATTTGTGTATTTCTTGCAAATGAGCCTAAGGGCCACAGCCTACAACTCATTTTGTATTTTCAATTATTTAATATTGCAAAAAATACAAGAAAAATAGAAAAAATAGAAAAAAATAAGGGAAAAATGGATTTTGAGTGTTGAAAATTAAGGAAAAATAAGAACCATGTTTGTGTATGTATGGGGGGTCTGAAATATGAGTTTTAGCCTCAGTTCAGCCCTACCTTTATATTTTAGTGAGTTTTTATTGCTTTTTATACAATAAAAACATGGAAATTAACCCTAAACCGATCAATAATTCACAACCTAAACGGGTGAGGGGGTAGAGTGTATAAAAGGTGTTTAAATGCTGAATGAAATGATGAAAAGCTTGCTGGTTTTTATGCATACCATTTAGGTTGGTCGATAATTAAAAATTAAGGACCTAGTAGCACGAGGGTTTCTCGGTGCTAGGTTCATGCAACGCTGCATACGAGCAATAGTCAAAATTCATTGAAAGAATGTTTTTGCACTAAGCATAAATGCTGATTTTTCTTTGTTTGAGCACATGGACATTCACAATTTTCATGAAGCATAAAATGATAAAAGGTATTAGACAATACCTCCTGGATGCATAGCACCTATATTTTCTAGATCGTGACCAACGTTGAGTGAGTAAGGTTGTCCTAAGCTGTAGGCTAGGCATTGGGTCTAAAGGGAAAGAAAGTGAGGTATGGTACATTCCTAGATACGATCAATTGATACCTTGAGTGGAAATATGTGCGATATTGTGTTATATATGTTTAGCGATGCATCGAGGGGCCAATCCCCAAGATGTAGGAGAGTCACAGTGAGGTAGCGGCAGTCAGCCGTGGGAGGACCTCTTATGTTTGTACTTCGTGCTATTGGGCAATGTGCTAGGGACTCCCTCTAAGGAGTGTTAATTGGGTTAGAGTTGGACTACGAGATGTGATACAAACGCAAGATGTTTAGGAAGATGATGTATGTGTCATCCACGCTCCTGGCCGTGAGGCCGTGGGGTTGTTGAGCGCATGATAGAGGTCTGGCTAGTGCACGAGCCAATGCCGGCCTGTTTTAGGTCCCATCTCACTGACCCTCAAGATTTGGATACCTCCTATGGATTGCCCTCAACACCTCCTTCCACAAGCCGCTTTTTTTATTTTTGAAGTAGACGAAACAATCTTTATACGTCGCATGCACGACACTCCTCATGTACGCCATTACATCCCTTCCTTCATCATCATGGAAGATGCCATCAGTATCTGTAACTCTATAGTACTGGCGTAGAGGCTCCTCTACATGATCTACTAGTGAGGGTGATCGCTCGCCACCTCCCAGGCAACCCCCGTATAAGCCTTGTCCTTCCCTTCGACTCTCCCTCCTCCCTCTCTGTCAACTACCCTTTGCCTCGCTGGATGCACGTGCTTCTGCAGATGCACGTGTGTCGGCTGTCTGACGCTTGTGCTTCAGCCGATGCATGTATAAGTGCTGCACTTGGAGTACCTGCAATTGGAGTTTGGGAAGTAGTGCTAGGCAAAGACGTCAGACGCATTCCAGACATGACGCTAAACACCTCGTCTGCTGTGGGAGAGTGGCCAAGGTGTCTAGTCATCTCTCCCATGAAGTCTTCCCTACTAGGAAAACCTCCAAAAAATACATTGACCCCCTACCAAACGAGGTCAATGTATCATTCATGCGATCCAAATCCGAGTCATTGCTAGATGAACCAGGATACCACATATGCAAAAAAAAAACATGAAAAATACAAATTTGTTTGCATACAAAAAATCATATATTACCTTCATCCATACCTAAACATTTTCAAAGAGCTTTCTTTAGACATTGAGCATAAAACTTAAGTGCTAATGTTTCTCATAAACAAGAAAACTGATAAACACAAACATGGGATTGGTCACATTCATCATTGCAAAAATATATTATTTTTTATCAGAGCTGGGAGAGCTGACGCATGTATGACCGCGTCTAAATTGCAGGTTAGATGCGCTCTCAAATGCGTTCCTAAAGTCAACCCTCTGTCCAGATTACATCTATATCCGCATCTGAGATGCAGTATAGACGCGCTGTCAGATGTGCATTCCAGGTCAATGCTCTGGCGCGCGTGTGTATCATCGCATGTAGACTACAGAGCACACGTGCCAGCACACGCGCTCTGAGACGCGTCCTCAGACATAATGAGAGAAAATATATCTTCGCGTCTATACCTGCGTCTACACTAAAATGTAGACGCGCTGGCAGACACGCTCAATCGGCTGATTTTAGTCCGACGACCGCCATTTATGATTTACAAAATGCAATACATAATGAAATCAGAAATCCTAATACACAAACAGAGCAGAGAGAGAAAGAGAGAGAGAGAGAGAGAGAGAGAGAGAGAGAGAGAGAGAGAGAGAGAGAGACTCACCTTGGGTGTTTGGTGTAGCGGGTGGTGGCGCTTCTTCCTTCTCCTTCTTCTTCTCCTTGGTAAGTTACTCTCCCTTGATGCTTGCTTGCTTGTTTGCTGCTTCTTTTTCCTCTTGTTCTCCTCTCTCTTGTTCTCTCTTTCTTCCTCTCCTTGGCTTTCCTTTTTCCCTTCTTGTATGTTTGAAATGAAAGAAGAGGTGAGTCATGAGGAGGTGAGGCACGAAGAGACTACATGTCGGCTAAACTCAAGCTTCAGAACCACAAAAAACGCTAGAAATGAAAGGCACAGTTTAAAAAGAAATGATTTAAGTATGGTTTGAATTTTGACGTGTGTGTCTATTTTGGCGTGTATATGCGCGTCTAAGGTTTATGTAAATGCGAGTATAGACGTGAACATAGACGCGCAAATAGATACTAATATAGACGCATACGTAAACGCGGATATAGACGCGCATTTAGGCTTTATCATAATTTCTTGTTTTTAAGATAAGTTTTGATAGTGAATTCTTATCATAAGTTTTAATGTATTTATGATGAGTTTTGTGTATTTAAAATTGAGATCTTAGAATAATTAATATGCTAGCTTGAAGTTTTTATGTAAACATATGAATGACAAATATTTTGATGTTGTCATAAATTAGGTTTAATCATGTCGTCGTCATCACCTAGTGCGGTGTATGCTGATGAGTCAATGAGCACATCCTCAAGTGAGGTTGAAACATTACGTCTTCATAATCAAGATGCATGGCTATGACAAAAAATTAAATGCATGTGTGATCGTTGTCGAGGGTGTATTTTTCGAGCACGTCGAATTGCAATATCACACCTCAGCTTGTATGGAGAATGGGATCGAGAAAAATCACGGGTATTCATTGTTTTTTTTTACCACTAAGATTGCTAGTCTATGTTACTCAATATATATCAACGTAGATGAAATTCCCTTTTCTGGTTGAGCAGGATGCGGTGCCACATTCTCAGATGCTCCCTCTCGGGTGTCGAGAGGCTACAAAACGTCCCTTGGATGTTGTCAAAGAACGAGGAAAAAATAGTGAAGGAACAAATATGTAGCTTTTGAACACCCACAAGATGTCTCAAGAGAGCCTTCATCAAGAAAAAGAAAAGAGGTGTGGAGCAACTATTTGGTTTAAAGTCCCACGATTGGCACAAAATGTTTCAAATAAGGGTATCTCTAACCATGAATATAGTAATTAGTGGAGTAACTATGTGTAGACTTTGGGGTATGATGACTTTTTCCTCAATTAATCATTTGATCTATGAATATTGTTTACATTCAATTCGTACTTCCTACTAGCATATCCCATTGTGTATCCAAAGATGTACGTGATATCATTTACAAGATGGGAGAGCTTGTGATGTATGTATACATTGTATTTTTTCATTATATATCTTTGAATTTCTACACAAAAATAAACAATTCTCAAATATATCCTGACAGATACGTGAGCTCGAAGGAAATTGATCCAAACACATTGCAAGATGCTCGAGTATTATCTATTGAGGTGGTTTGTTCGGTAGAGGAAATTTTTCCTCCATCCATGTTGACTACTCAATTACATTTACTCGTACATTTGATTGATGAGATTGCACTTTGTGGGACAGTTCATGCAAGGTGGATGTTTTTTCTTGAGTGCTTCATGAAAACCTTGAGAGATTTTGTGAGACAAAAAGCACGGCCTGAGGGAAGCATGGCTGAGGTTTGGTTAGTGCAATCATCCCTTGTTTATATATCTAAATATCTTGCTGAAGTGGACCCCTCTCAGCCACCCACGACTATGGAAAGATTATGAAGACTTGAGGATGACCTCTATAATACCTCAAGGAAAAGGAATGAGTAAATTGCTAACAAAAGAAGAACTTCGTAAGTTAAATAGTTTTTGTGTGCTCAATAGTGATGTAATGAGCAAATGGGTGACACTATATAATGAAGCAAGGTCAAGAAGAAAAAGTGAAAGACAAGCATTTCGCACCAGATATGGACGTAATGTCTCATTTCCAGATCATCTAAATGCGCTCCCACGTCATATTGATATAGATTGGTTACATGAGGAAATGGAGAGAATGGAAAAAGAGGAGGAAATTAATATATCTCAAGAAGAGTGGGAATACGCACGAGGTTTCTTATCAAAGGTGAGACATACTATCAATTAATTTGTTTCTATAAGTTATATTTTATATAAATAATTGACATGTTTGATCTTTTATCTTTTACTACTAGTGCACATTATTCAATGCTATTTGGTGTGAGGGTAAACATCTTCGAACTCAATGTATAGATGAAAAGAGAAATACCCAAGATTATGGTGTCCTTGCTCACTTCGAGGATGCCAATGGTACCATGGAAGGTCATTGCGGCTTGATCCAAGATATTCTAAAGCTTGACTTCAAACGATTCTTTATATATGTACTGGATGTGAAGTGGTTTAAAGAAATGGTAACAAATGGTGAGCATTACACAATCAGACGTCATCCAAGTTGTTTTGTAATCATTGACTCTACAAAATTTCACCAAAACAAGAATGACACATTAGTACTACCTCGACAATGCGAGCAGGTATATATGCAAAGGCTAATTTTTTAATATGTATACATGTGATACATATACACAATATAATAAGTATTTAAGTTTCTTGCTTTTTTTTTTCAAATGCAGGTTGTGTATCAACCAATGGTAAACAATAACCGATAGTGGTATGCCATCCCTATATCTAATCGTTCAAAACCAATATATGGTAATATTACCGACATGGAGATAGCAGATGACAATCCAACAATTAATGATGATGTGCATGATGACACCATAATGGATGATATGCATGATATAATACAAGATGAACCTCGCGAGGATGTTCAAGGAAACGCAGAAGAAGATAATAATGTGATTGTCAATGATATTGATGAAGTTATTGAGCAATATAGCAACGCATCTGATAGTGGGATAGACTTATTTGTTTCGTTACCTCTTGGTAACATAGACCTAGAAGTAGATAGTTTAGTAAGGGCTGATCTCATTGAAGATGAGATGGATCATTCACTGTAACATACTTAATTTGCTTAATAATTCAGTGTGTATTCTTAATTCTATGGTTTTTATCATGCGCACACGTGCATACTCAAGAATCAATAGTCAAGTTTAAAGCTAAATTGAAATTTTCATAATAAAAAGAAAGTATTTTTTATCATCTTCAAATAGTGAAATTACGAGATACATATTGCAATGCTTGCTACTAATTGTATAATAAGGTTTTTGTCACTTGCCGCTAATTACTTATATCAGGCTTGTCACAACTGGAGGAACTGTCATTCATTAGAGAGCAATGCAAAAATAATTATTAACTCTGGTTTTTTTATTCAATGATTCAATGTGTATTCTTAGTTCTATAGTTTTTATCATGCGCACACGTGCATACTCAAGAATCAATTTTAGGTGGTTAAATAATTGCCCGTCTGGTGGGGCGTCTATATTGGCATCTATTTATACAAATATATAGACGCAAAATTCGCATCTATTTACACGCTCTTTTACACGCACATATAGACACAATGATAGACGCACCCAACTTTGCACGTCTATGCCTCGTTTCTGTTGTAGTAAGATCAGATGCCTCGACTCAAAGATATGGCAGACCAAGAGCTGTCTGGGACACCATCAGGTCGTTTCATTAGATCTACTCTCACACGCTTTGATGCTTCAGTTTTCAATAGATGAGGTCATCACTTTAGACTTAGGCCGTAGGAAGGGAGTGGTTCTTGGAGATGTTGCACAAATTTGGATGTGGTGAGCCTGCCTGGTCGAGCCGTCAGTCAGCTCGAGATATAGGTGCTACTCCTCGCTCTCATGCAGATTTAAGAGAGGGTGGCTTAGGTGATTGTTGTAGAGGTACCGATGCAGTGTCTCCATCTCATTGTTCTACTAAAGTTACAACACCTGTAGGATTTGTCACACCTGTGGAGACATCTACTCTAGTCACTCTAGCATTTGCTCAACTATCCACAAGTGGTACCCCTATGGGTGCTACTCCGAGAGATACCACTCTTATGCGTACACTAGATGTATAGGGGTCTCTTAGATATGCCCAGGAGCACAGTCGCAGGTGGGAGAGGACACATCTTAGACATGCCTGAGAGGGGAATGAAAACCTTGTAGATGATAGAATAGGAGCTGTCATCATCAATGATGAGAGGAGGATGATGGTTCGTATGAGAGAGTTGTGCCAATAAGTTTTTCAGTACAATGTCTTGGATCATTGGAAGAACATACTGGAGGGGAGCAAGGACTACAGAGTAGCATCCTTGAATGAGGATTTTCCGATACCCACCGCAGTAGATAGGTTTTCGATAGGTTGGATGATGGAGTGTATGCATGCTTACATGTTACACAAATGATCGGGATGCACGCAAGGAACGTAAGAGTGGGGCTTCAAATCCCAAGTGGCTAGATGCAGATTACTGGCATTGACTTAGGGAGAAGGCTACAGATTCTCTAGGATCTTGGAGACAGCAATGAAAGGCAACGAGGGTAGGACTAGAGGCAAGAGTGGTCCATTATCTTGGGAGTGATGGCCATAGGACTTATCTAGAGGACTTTGTAAGTTTTCCTTCTATTCTTCTTGCTTATTTTTTTGCAATATCACTTGTGTTGACAATCATGTTTCTAATAGTTGTATTTTGTTTTCCTTGTAGCACTCCATTACAAAACACAATCTCACTGGCCTATAAGAGACTCCATATGCAGAGAGACATGGTCTCACTACATTGATCGATAGATTGTATGCACGCGGCGACCCACTAAGTCACTCATCTTTCTTTTCCGTAATTACTATTATTAATTAAAATTCATTATTGTATGGTGGTTTGATGTGTAGCTGTTTCTTTTTTTGTAGAGCCCGTTTGATGCTCCTTTGCATCAGGACGAGCTTTCGGATGGCAAGGATCTATAGCTCGCACTTGGATTCTTGGAGTGCACATCCTCTTCTTTTTTGATCCAGTGATTTATGTAGGTATTTTCTATGCATTATGTTATTATCATCCTTTGTATCTTGCCATGATTCCATGAGCACTTTTATTAAGTAATCTTGTATTTATTTTATGTATTAGTCTTATGGATTCAAATACACATTGCTTTCATTTTGATGACCGTTGTATACTTTACATATAATCCATTTGTAGAATGTAAATACAACACATAGTGCTACATCCTGACATAATTTTTTTTCTTTGTAACCGTCGCTATTAGCGTCGCAAATTTACTACACGTGTCACTATTAGCATTGCAATTTGTATCGAAAACCGTTGCTACTGGCGTCACTATTCGTGTCGTTATTGACATCGCATTTGCAATGCCAATAACGACACAGATAGCGATACCAATAGCGATGGTTCTATGGAGATGCTAATATCGAAGTGTTTAGCAAGGACGGGTTAAAATTTTTTGTGAACATTTTCGTCACCTTAAGTATCGATGTGAGGTCTGTATCTTGTAGTGATTTAGGTGTAGTAAAATTTTAATATGTACTTATGGACAACATTATGTACAATGTAAGGTTATATTTGGCAAACCGGTAGTCAATGTTTGATAAAACTAGCTATGGACAACCATAGGGATCTTGCCCTATAGGAAATTGAATGGTCAATGGTATATACTAGTGCAAACATATCCATCAGTATGATTTTATTAACTTTATGTGTCCATTGAAATGTTGAATGGTATATACTGATGCAGACAAGAATGTATATTGCATCAATTATTCAAATAGGTATATGACCTAACCCTTGTTGATTGTTATATGGATGCATATTTTGATGCATGGACTTGGCATTCTTAAACATTTGTACCTTTATTTTCATCAAAGATATTTTTGATATTACCTTTCTTTATTATAATGGAAGGAGTATTTGTGAGATTATCATTGTAATTCATTACAACTTATTCTTTGTTGCTTAAAAATTTACTCATTGGCTCTCTATGTGTTTAACTTGAGAACAAGAATAATTTGGGATTTTTAAGTCAAAGGAAAAAAAATTGTTGATGGCCCCCCTTGATAGATCACACTTTTACTTTTATTCAAGCTATATCATCAAGGTGTGAGCACACATGGATATCTTTCAACTATTAAATATTTCTTGAATCTTGCAAAGAAGTTTACAAATGTGCTTTAGTATTGTTATCAAAAACAAGTTTTTAAAGTAGAAGGATTTTCCTCCTCCTTATAAAGGATTAAGTCTTCCGAAATACTTTTTTTATTGTCAAAGTTAAGAGGCTTGCATCAATATCCACCTGTACAAGTCTTTAATGTGTATAAATTAGATAGGTTAATAAATTATCCAACTATATGCAACAAAAAATATTTTCATTTCTTTCAATATGCAATAATCATTTGATATTAAATATGTGCATCTCTAGATAGTTTGGTTCTTCCTCCACATGGGTAGACAAATGATTACACAAGAGACCCATGTGAGCTATTAAATCCACCCAATCCAAGAATTTGTATGATATTCTTCTTCTTTATTTCTCTACTTATATTGGTAGTAAAGGTGCCTGTACCTAGCGCCCGTGTATTACTAGACTGACAATACCTACTCTTGCACACTGCAGGCGTAGGCGCTCGTCACCATCACTTTATTCTTTATTCTTTTAGTGATAGATGAATAAAGGGAAGGCCAGTCACACATCGTGATTGTTGGAGTTCCCACATTGTGAGTCTCTCTCTCTTTCTTGCTCTTGCTCTCCCACCATAGCATTCAAGCTTGGTTTGTGACTCCTTTAGTATTCATTCGAATCCCTACACCACCGGTTCTCTTTCGTGGCAGCCATATTCGACTTTTTCGAGCTTCGATCACTCCTCGTCTTCTCAAGAACATACTTAGCCCATTTGGGCACCCTTAGGGCATTCCTTTAGAGGTATTGGAACTCTCTCTTGTTACTTTACTTCAGCTCACATGTTTTTTGAATTAGGGTAGCCATGTCATCTTGCTTCTTGTGATGCCTACACTCTATTGGTGACTTTGCCCCTCAAGAGGGAGCTCTTAGGGGTCCTTGACTACTCCCCCAACCTTTCTTGACCTTTCCTAGCTATTGGGTTGCAAATGAAGGTTGGAAAATGCTTTGGATGGTTCCGAAATGTATATTGAGCCTTTTTTTCAGCTTCGTATTGGTTGGCATTTACTTGACATTGGTCTACACTGGCATGCTTTGTGACAGAGGTTATACCTATGGTCTATGTATGACCCGTTGGTACATGCTTGATGCTTATGTTACCTACACATGCTAGTTACATTGTTTGGACTTGAATGCTACTAGAGATTTGTTTGGGCTTGATTTTGAATATTTTGGAGCTTATTTTGGTCTTTCTTTGGCTCGTCAAAGATTGATTGGGATTGTCTTCATGACATTGGATGCTATCATTGGATACGTGAGTGCTCATATGCTCTGGATGTCTTACTGATGTATGATCCTGGATACTCTATCAGTGGTGCTCTTGCATGCTTTGTTTGAGCTTGCTTATTTGCTTGACACTTACAACTTTTGCACCAGTGGGAGCATCTTTGTACACTTATCAGACATTGAGCAATGTGGGTTATACATATTGAGCTTTTGGATATTTGAGACTAGTATCTCCTCGTGGATGATGTATGGTTGATATACCTTGGTCAGTGTAGATGTACTTGGGCTGATTCGGCTTTGTCTTCACTGAGCATACACTAACTTGTGTCAGGTCTTGGCAGTGGTATGTACATTTTGCCCTATTGATTGGAGGTGTACCCACTTTACTAATGGACTTTGTCTAACATGCTTGGATGTTGGATCATGTCAGTTTGAGTGTTACATGCTTGTTGATGCCCGCTTGATACTGGTTTTTTGTTGACAGTCAGTGATGGACTTTGAATATTGGGTTTTGCCTACTATCATCTCTCCTTGTACTTTACTGTCATAAATTACAGCAAGCATATATCTCTAGACTGTCATGTATTTTTCATGCTAAATCATCTTGATTTGATGTAATTTTGATAGTACTTGATAGAAAACATCATTAAATACTCATTTCTTGCCATTTTGCCTTGGTTTTGGTGGATTTTTGTCATTTTCTACAGTTTACAACAAGTAGTTTTGAACTATCTGCCCTATTTCAATTTGTAGTATGGCATCTTCTTCTACTAAGTGTTCTATCTTTAACACACTAAGCTTGATGGTATGAATTATGCTTATTGGAAGAGCCAAGTTTGACAGGTATTGGTGGAAAAATCACAAATAAAACCATTAAGGTTATATGGAGAGAAGCCTGAAACTATGACTAATGACGAATGGATGGAGCTTGATGAGTTATGCAAGTCCACCATCATCTTGTTTCTCACTAAATAGGTGCATTACAATGTGTTTGAGGAAGCACAGAGTGCTTGGCAACTTTGGGATAAGATCAAGAACCCCTATTATGACAAGCAAAGTCCTACAAGTCAAATGTATTGGCTAAAGCAGCTTATGGATCTTCGCATGAAAGAGAATGTGACCATGTCAGCTAATCTGAGCTAGTTTCATGCTATTCTTAAGAACTTGGTTTCGCAGGGTATTGATTTCAAAGAGGATGTCACTTTGTTGTTGTTTCTTGGAACTCTTAATAAGTTTCAGGATGTATTCCGCAGTTCCTTATGTCCTTCTACCACTACTCTAAAGCTATCTAATATTGAGAGCTCTCTTTTGCATGAAGAGATAAAATGTAAGAATTTGGATGCCTCTCATGTGTCTTATGCTTTGATAACTAGAGACCGACATGATGGAAATGCAAAGAATGACTATGGTAATGGCCATGGATGGGATTCACAAAAATCTCGGTCCAAGTTTTGCAGTAAGTCTCATGGGAGAAATGCAAATCAGACTTGTCATCATTGTGGGAAGAAGGCCACATAAGGCCAAAGTGCCATGAATTGCACAAAGGCACAAAGACAAGGGGAAAGAGAAAGTGTAAGAAAAGTATTCTGATCAGCGCATAGTACTTGCTAAGTAAAGTGTTAAAATTGAAGAGATCAATGTTATGGGGCCCGACGATAATGATGGGGATTATATCCTTGCAACAGCTTTAGCTAGTGCTTTGCATATGATAGAGATGCCCTCTATGTATACACAGTGTTGACTCTTGGTGAACTCAGGTGTGTTCTTTCATGTGACACCTTGCTTAGAGTGGTTCCATTCATATTGTTCTGTTTCGGGTTCTGTGTGCTTGGGTGATGACACGTCTCTTGAGATTGTCGACATTGGTGATGTTAGGCTACAATTTCCTTCTGGCAGTGCATGATGTACGTCATGTACCTACATTGACACGTAGTCTCATGTCTGCTAGACAGCTTAATGATGCAAGATATCATGTATCTTTTGGAGACTCTACATGGAAGATTACTCATGGTAGGCTTGTGCTTGAGAGAGGTGCCAAGGCTGGAAGCCTCGACCCCTTAGTTGTTTCTAGATTTGTAATTGATCAATGAAAATTCTTTCTAGTTTGTAGTACTTACCACCCCTTAACTATTCTCATTTTGATTCTTGTGATCATTGTCTTTATGGTAGGTAGACTAGGTCTATACATAAGTGTGGTATATCATGCATGAGTGAGCCTTTGGCTTTGGTACATTCTAATGTCTGTGGGCCCATGCCCTATTAGTCTTTGGGTCGTGTGAAGAATTTTGTTACCTTCATAGATGATTTTTCACGTAAGGTATAGGCTTATCCCATAAAGCAGAAGTCCAATGTCTTGGCATTTCTTCAGAGACGGCTTGCTTTGGCAGAAAACTAGTTTGAGCATAGGCTAAAATACCTTAGGAAAAATAATGGGGGTGAACATGTATAATCTGATTTTGATTAGTTATGTGATGAGAGGGGTATTAAGTGTCAGTTGACCGCCCCTTATACCCCTTCATAAAATGGTATGGCTGAGCGAATGATTAGGACCATCCTGGAAAGTATTCATACTATGCTTAGCCATACATGCCTACCTAAGCACTTTTGGATTGAGGCAGTTATGAATGCTATGCATATCATTAATAGATCACCCTATAGTGTCATTAATTTCCAGGTTGTAGAGAAGGTATGGATAGGAAAGCCTCCCTCTTATGCGCATTTACATGCCTTTGGATGTGAGGCATTTTTCCATATGTCCAAGGATAAGCGTAACAAGATGGATCTTGAGAGTGTTAAATGCATATTCCTTGGCTATGGAGACAGAGGAGAGATGGGTTGCCATCTATGGGATCCACAGGTAACACAAAAAGTCATCCACAGCCATGATGTAGCCTTCCATAAAAACAAGATGCATAGGTAGCTTGAGAGAGTTGTGGAGATACGTGGGGTTATATTTTAGGAGGAGCCATGAGCTCCCATATAGCCAGCTCGACAGTGTGCAACAATAGTAGATTCTCATGGCCAGGGTGTTAAACAAAATTTTGGGTAGGTAGCAAAGCCTGAAGTGCGGCATTCTACTAGAGATAGATGCCCACATGACAGATTTGAGTCCTCCATGCACTATGTCTTGGTTACAGATGCAAGAGAGCTTGTCACTTATGATGAGGCTATGTGCAGGGGTGACAATCACTCCTAGGAGAGGGCTATGCAGTCTGAGATAGACTCCTTGTATAAGAATATGACTTGGGATTTGGTTTCCTTGCCTGTGGGCAAGAAGGCTCTGCCATGCAGGTGGGTGTACAATCTGAAAAGTACACTTGGACACCCCAAGTCAGCATACAAGGCTAGATTGGTAGCAAAGGGTTTTAAGAAGGAGCATGGTGTTGACTTTGATAAGGCCTTCTCTCATGTGGTCAAGATGACAACCTTGGGCTTAGTCTTGGCTTTGGTTGCAGAGTTTGACTTGGACTTGTACCAGATGGATGTCAAGATGGCTTTCTCTTCATAGGGACTTGCATGATGAGATCTACATGGAACAGTCTAAGGGCTTTGTAGAGCCTGGTAGTGAGCACCTAGTGTGTAAGATAAAGAAAAGTATTTATAGCTTAAAGCAGGCACCTAGGGAATGTTGCCATAAGTCTGATGCTTTTATGCAGTCACAAAGTTACAGTCATAGTGCTATGGATCCGTGCTTGTACACGAAGAAAGCCCATGATGGATCTTTGCTTATTTTGGTACTCTATGTGGATAACATGCTATTAGCAAGGAAAGCTCATGATGAGCTAGATGATCTTAAGGCTCAACTCAAGAAGAGTTTTGAGATGAATGATTTAGGACATAGGCCTCTCACATACTTGATATGCACATTAGACACCACAGGCATCAAGGAATCCTCTACTTGTCATAGAGGAAGTACATTCATAAAGTCCTTGAGCGCTTCCGCTTGCAAGATATGAAGCCTATTGGCTATCCATTGCCTTCTTATATGAAGGTATCATAGGACGATTGTCTATAAACACTTAAGTAGAGGGCCAAGATGGCCAAGATTCTCTATGCATCCACAGTGGGCAGTCTTATGTATGCCATGACAACCACTCGTCCAGATAATTCATTTGCAGAGTTGGTGTTGTGGCACGCTATATGGTTACACTTGGCAAGAAGAATTGGGGTGTCTTGAAGGATATCATGAGGTACCTGAAAGGCGCTACATATATGCACATATGCTAGGGTAGCCAGGATACAAGAGTCGTGGGGTGCACTAACTTTGATGATGCAAGACATGCAGATAATAGGAAGTCCACTTATGGCTATGTATTCACCTATGCTGGAGGTGTTGTCTCTTCGATCTCCAAGATGCAGAAGTGTGTGGCTCTTTCCACCACTGAGGGAGTATAATGTAGCCACTGAGGCTTCCAAGGAGGCCATATGGTTAGGCCGTTTGATTGATGACCTTGGTATTGACGCTATCCCTACACACTGCATTCGGATTCTATGAGTCCTATTCAATTAGCCAAGAATCTGAACTTCCATGCAAAGACAAAACACATTGAGGTGAGGTATCACTTCATACATGAGGTCGTTGAGGACAAGTCTATTGACCTTGTCAAGATCTCGACTGACCAGAATCTTGCAGATCTTCTCATCAAAAGTCTCTCTAGGAAGCACTCTGCCTTCCTCAAGAGATTGATGGGCTTGGGGTGGCATGCCATCTTTCCTTAACCTGTTGTACATGTGTACATGTTATACTATCTTTTCTTTTTCTTTTTTCACTCCTCACTAGGGCAGATTCTCCTTTATGTGGGAGGTTGTTGGGAGTAAACGAACCTCCGCCTAGCCGCCATGTATTACTACACTAACAGTACCCGTGCTTGCACACTGCAAGCAGCAGATGCCTATCACCATCACTTTATTCTTTATTCTTTTAGTGACAGATGAATAAAGGGAAGGCCGGTCACACATTGTGACTATTGGACTTCCCACATTGTGAGTCCCTCTCTCTCTTGCTCTTACTCTCCCGCCATAGCTCTCTCGTGCAAGCTTCGATCCTTCTCACTTTTCATCTTATTGTTATCCTCTTCATCACCACCTATCCAACAAATACATAATGATCACAAAAATAATAAGAGCAATGAAGCATTGAGATGAGAGTCAAGGTGATTAAAATATACTGCAAATTCAAATGATACATAATGTGGTCTAAGTAACCATAGTCTAAATGAGATAATGAGTATATTTGAACTAGAACATTATAATGTTCCTAAATTTGATAGTTGAAGTATAGCTAGCACTACCTTTCTCATGTTGACAAGGTTTGAAGTCCCATTTTTATTAATGGAGAAAGGGTATAGTAGTAAGGTCTCTTTGTTTTGCACAAATGGAAGCCCTTTAAGTGAAATGAACCAAAAGGACCACTTCAACTATATAATGATAGTTACCTAGGCTATCAAGGTTGAAAGAAGAATGATAGTATAATCAAGGCTTAGACTATGATCCCAAAATTTTGATAACTCAAAAAGAGGATATGCATTATCTATTGAAATCTATATTCAAGGGTTTCTAATTGCACATGAAGCTACTATTGTATGAACTCTTCGATTGAAGAACAATGTGGCTAGTTACCCATCTTACTCATTTACTTGAACTATACAAGTAGATACTTATTCTTTATTCTTAGAGTGATAAGGAAATAAGAACATAATCATAACACAACTATTTGGAGGAATCAAAAATTTAGTATATTCTCTATATCCGTCTATCCATCTCCATGTAACCTCCATTCTCCTTACAACTCCATCAACTATTATGAGAGTGGGTAGGAGTCTCCTGGCTAGTACTTCCAGTAGAAATATTTATAGTATTTATTTTGCATAGGATTTGACTTGTGAAAACAGGTTGACTAATTTTGAGTAAGTGTTGCACATACTGTTTCATCTCTTTCCATATTTTTGCATAGATTTATTAGGACCTACTAAATGGTTGAAGGTCTATAGTGCTCATGTTAGAGAGATTATATATTGATTATTTGGCATTGGTAATCGATAACAATCTATTAGAAACAAGGAGTTTCATGTTACATGTTATTTGACATAGATTGGAGATTATATATTTTACAATTTTGGAGTTTGCAAAATGTGTGAAACCAACATATAATGTGAAGCTACTATTGTATGAAATAAGAGTTATTGAAGTTTCTATAGGTATATATATTGTCACACTATCCATGCATATTTACTTGTTAATTAGCAAGAATATTGTTCTTTGATATACTCTAATGGTTTAAGGGAGATCAATTTATTGATATAGTTCTAAATAACTAGATATAATTGGTAGACTACTATACCTATGAGGAAATATTGATATAAAAATACACTATTTGTAACTATACATAGTGATTTTCCCAATGCTTTGATAGTAATATGTGCATTATTATTAAGTAGTGAGTCATTTCATATATTCCCTTAGGTTTAATTATACTGAGTAGGAGTTGTAAAAATTCTACCATTTTAATGGTGTAATTTTTTTACTTTTGAATTGTTATTAAACACCATATGAGAGAAGTTGGGAATCTTCCAAGTCCCACTTTCAAATAAGGTGTAAAGATTTGGCGATGTGGCTAAATCTTAGCCCATGCTTCAAAGTGGGACTTGGAAAGACAACCTATATAGTAAATAGGGTAGACTCCACTTTCAAGTAAGGGAACAAGATTTGATCATGTGGCCAAATATTAACTATATTGGGAATTCCAAAAGTATATGAGAATTCCCAAATTCCTTAATATAATGTTATTACTTAATAGTTAGTTGTTTTCCAAAAGTGGCTTCATTGTTTGCAATGGATAGGAAGCTATATAAAATGAAGAAGTTTAATGGTACTAAATTTAATTTATGGAAGAAGTAGATGCAAGTTGTCCTTATTTAAAAATAATAATAGCCCATAAAAGGCATAGATGCAAAATAAATAGACAACTTTGAAATGGATTCGTTAGAGCTCGTGCATTGGCCAACTCTACTAGTAGGCAACACTTAGCTAAATATATATATTTGACAACTATGAATAAGACCACTAGACATGATATGGCTTATGGAAGGAACTATGTGACACTTATGAGCAGGAAACTATTTGTAATAAGTTGTATCTCATGAAAAAGTTGTTTGAGTTGCCAATGAATGATGGTATTGCTATCGTCTCTCATTTTATTAAGAATAATTGTTATGAATGGAACCAAGAGAAAATAAGATATGAAGGAGGATAAGAATGTTGACAAAAAATAAGGTAAAGGAAAGGTGAACATTGAAGAGATAAATGTAGTGAGACGTGGTTATGATGATGGTGACATGCTATTTACTTTGGCTCTTCCTACACATATACTAGCTACAATAGATCAATGACTAGAGCTCAAGACTCAATACTTGATTCCACTCCATATTTTCATGTAACTCCTTTTAAGGAGTGGTTCAATTTATATGATAGTAGCAAGCATGGATTGCTCCATCTTGATAATGATTACATAGGTCACATAGTTGATACATATGATGTGTAGTTTGCTTTTAAAAATGGAGAATACTCCACTACTTTTGGGAGTCAACTATAGAAAGTCAATAATGGATTACTTGTTATTACTAAAGGATCCAAATATGAAGCTTTGTATTTTCTTTATTTATCTTCTATCTAGAAGGAATGGAAATACTATCTCATTTGAGTTACTTGTCTTCTCTTAAACCTTTTGATCTTTTCATTTGTGAGAATTTGTATATGTGAAAAGCATACAGTTCTAATCCATAAGAAAATTCTAAACACAACACGGAGTGAGCCGCTTAACTTAGTGAAGAGTGATCTATGTGGGCATATACCTACAAAGTCTATAGGGAGCATCCTATTTTATTGCATCCATTGATAATGCAACTAGAAAAGTGTAGAGTTTCACTTTAGGTTAGGAAAATGAGATTCTTTCTTGTTCTTTAAATTTTTTAGCATTTGCAAAAGATTAGTCTTGTAAGAAACATAAGTTACAACTCAAGATTAATAATGGTAGAGAATCTATCTCTCATGAGTTTAGAAATATTTTGTGAAGCACATAGAAAAATAATATATTTCACCAAAATGGTGTTGCAAAGCATATGAATATCATGGTAAAGGAACAAATAATATATTATCTAGTACTTGTCTTATTCAAAGAATTCGAACTAAGGCTATGGTGATTATTATGCATTTGACCAATAGGGCCACTAATACTACTTTGGATGGTGGTACTCTTGAAGAGGTATGGTCCAATAGGTAGCCCTTTTATGGTCACCCAATTTTATTTGGTTGTTAACTTTATGTGCATATAACAAAGGAATGTTGCAACAAGTTGAACCCAAAATTGTAACATGTCCACTAGTATCATCCAGGACACGTCTTAGCAGTGCATCAAAAAGGATGTCTAGAAAGCTCTGCCCGACACTCCCTCACGGAATGCTACGGGATTTGTGATCTAGGGCTTTCCGCGTCTGGCACATAGCGGACATATTCCGGCCATTCCCACTTAGGATCAACTTGGATTAGGGTTTTCCTGATTGGTCATTTCCTAACAGCAACTAGAATCAGACCCAAGCGAACTACTTTAAACAGAAATGCCAGGTCTGAAGCGGATTCACGCTGCACTTGGTTCAAGGAGAATGGGAAACGAGAGGGATGCAAAACTCAACCTCTCTACCATAAGGCATAGTCCCATTTCGTTCCCCTAAAACAACGCAAATCGGTTAAGACATAACCCTAGGTCAATGCTTTTGTTGTTCACGTCCTTTGACGATCATCCCACTGTTCTTTGTGATTTGAGAAAAGTTCCCGGCCAACCGGGACCACCCAACCGTAGGCGGACCCATGGTCCATCCTCCGCACTTTCCTCGGTTTGTTTTAGTTATGTAATTATCTAACACATTAGTTGGACATGTAACAACCAGCTTCTTTAATTAATCCATTAAGCACTAGTTCCTTCACGTAATCTTATCACGTGACATAAAAAAACAATATCATACAAGTTCTTTATTAACATATCATCATATTTATCTTTGAAATACAAGGAGTTCCGCCTGAAGGCTATCCAACAATCCACAAGGATCACTATTCCAAGTTTCCGTCCATAGACTAGTATGTGGGCCTCGAGATCCAATCTCAAGTCACGTTAGCCTCTTATACAAGACCCGAAAGGAAAGGGATTTACGGCCAGAGCCCCCCCTGGCACCCAAGCGTCCTCTTGCTCCAAGTAGCACTCAACGGAGAGACCTCTCGCGGTGGGTTCAGTCCACGTTCCTGGCGCGGTCAAGAACCCCCTTAGTTAGGGTCAGGCAGGCAGTCGGGAGTAACTGAAGCTGCCTCTCATCTTCAAGCCTTCAACCTGAAGTATAGATACTTATTTATTTTGTAATTCATTGGTAAAACAAGTCAAACAGTGCTCTAAAATCTCTACCAAGCACAAACATTTCCATTGATCGATTTTGTTATTGGCAAACTGCTAAGAAAGGAATCCTTCCTTTCGAATGCATCCAGCACTCGATCCGAGGTGTCTTGCAACTTGGCAAGATCCCTTATATTCTAGGTTAGGGCGTACCCTATTAACCCAACTTGGTCAAACCCTAAAGTTCATTGGATACGTCAGTTTCTGTTTTTTAACCTTCCTAAAGTTCATTGGATACTTTAGTTTCTGTTTTTTATCCTTTCTGTATTTCTAAGTCTATATTAATTTGTTAACTTTAGAAGGTAATATTGAGATCATCTCCGCATGATTTGTTATCTATGTGTCAATTGATTTTTCAATCCTAAACTTTATCAATTTGAGGTTAGGTTAATTCAATTAATCTTCCTTTTTCCTTGCGAACAAAACTCATGCCAAATAAGCAACCTTTCCCTTGCTAAGTTATGCAGTTAGCAATGATAACTTCCTAGAGTTTAAGCATTGTAAGAATCCTTTCATGATTTGCACTTTCCATGATGATTTGTTGTAAAAAGAATAGGGTTAATAGTGCAGGATGCACTTTTATACCTTTTAGGCTTAACCGAAGTATACTACTTTAATGGGTAAATAATCTTGCTCATAATTCATTTCAATGCATAATGCTATTTGAAAAAAATATGTTTATACTTTTGCATGTTCCATTAAACTAAATTCCTTCGTCGTGAACAACTAGAAAAAAATATATCCTATCCTTAACAATTCATGTTGCACGATTGAATTACAACGATATAAAATTAAGAAGGAAAAACCTGGGTTTGGGGTGAGATATCCACATGGATACCGGGAGGAGACCCTCCCGCAGCTACTCCTTGGACTTTCTTAGGAGGCATCGTAGATGTAGTCCTTCGAACATGGAAGCAGCTTTACACTCCTTTTCAGAGTTCCACCGTCGCTCCCTTGCACGTCAATACTCTTCTTATCTTTTTCGAGTAGGGGAAAAACCAAGTCCCAAGGGTATTTTGGAAAGGCAAGGAACCGTTAAGGGTTTAACCACAAGGAGGGGGTAATAAGACCTTTAAGGCCTTAATTGTTTTGGGAGGGAAAGGCTTACAAAGCCCAAGGAAAAGGCCCTATAGGGTTTTACACACGGGGGGGGGGGGGGGGGGGAAGTAACAAGCCCAAAAGAAAGGGGCTTAAGAGTTAAATACGGGGGAGCAGAGGTTTAAAATACGGGGTTCCAACACCCATGGGATGAGGGGGCTTAAAACACGGGGGAGGGGTGTGTGGACACGGGGGTGAAAAGGACTTAGGGGTTTTAAAACCTAGGGGGGAAAGATGAAAGGCAACACAAGGGGGTAAAAGGGGCTTAGGAGGATTTAAAAAGAACCGGGGGGTGAATGGGGGAAAGGGTGAAAGGGGGGAAAGAGGAAAAGAGGGATTATAGAGCACATATGAGGGGGGGCTTTTGGAGGCCCAAGGGGAAAAAAAACACTAATATCCAAGGAGAAAGGGGGTGATAATTAAGTCACTTGGGGAAGGGGGCTTATGAAAGCCCCCTTAGAAGCTTTTAAGAGAAGCTTCCAAGGAGCTTCATTACGTGGCAGCAGCTTCAATGGAAGGCGGCCAAAAGACGCAGAGGGCGGCAATTAGCGCCTCTTCATGCTCTCACAGCAGACTCAGGCATGCCCTCCCTCACCCAGGAATAGCAGGTGGAGGCCTCTTCATACCCTACGGTGGCACACGACATGGCGATGTCGTCAAGCTCTCCCTCCCTCACTATTTTTGCACCCCCCTTCCCTGGCATCCCCTCGATTTAAATAGGGGAAGGGAGGAGGATCCTCCCTCCCGACGTGGTGAGAGGCATGGCCTCCTACTTCCGCAAGCTCCCAGCGAGGAGCTTCCACCTCCTGCTATTCCCCTCCCCTTCCAGCACATCAGTCGGCTGGGGAGGGGAATAAAAAAATGTCATATTATCTCCTTTTAAAAAAAAGAATTATGTTTTTTTACGAACGTTACATTCTCTCACCCTTAGAGGAATCGAGATGTCCTCATCTCGAGGTAAAACTGGGAATATTGATGGTTGAGAGTGCCTTCATTTATCCAAGTGGCATCCTCTTCAGGATAGTCTTTCCATTGGACGAGGCATTCTCTCAGGGTTCTGGATCTTAGTTGTCTCTCCCTAACATCTAAGATCCTGTCAGGCCCTAGTTCAAGAACTCCTTGACTAGGCATTACAATTTGTTGATCGTCAAGTACATGGTTAGGATTAGGTACATACTTTTTCAATAGGCTAATGTGGAATACATTATGAACTTTTAGGTTCTTAGGGAGTTGTAGTTTATAAGCATTAGGTCCTAGGCTTTTGAGGATTTTGTATGGCCCACAATACCTTGGACTTAGCTTCTTGCAATCTCCTAAGGATAGAGAACTCTTTTTAGGGCGTACGCGAATGAAGACCATGTCTCCTTCTTCGAAGACCCTTTCTTAATGCTTCAAATCCACGTATGCTTTTTGTCTATCCTTAACCACTTGTATGTCTTGTCTTATTGATTTAATTTGGTCATCCATCTCTTTCAACATTAGCCTTGAAGCTTCAACCCTTAGGGTTGGATCAGAAAAGTTTAGGGGACTTCGACAATCATGTCCATACAATGCTTGGAAAGGGGTCATCTGAAATGCTTTGCTGGTAAGAAGCATTGCATGCAAATTCTACCAAAGGCAAGTATTGAATCCACCTCTTCGGCTCTCGACGGTAGTATGCCCTAAGCATATCCTCGATGACTTGATTTACTCACTCTGTTAGGCCATCTGTTTGGGGATGGTAAGCAGTGCTAAAACAAAGTTGAGTCCCAATAGCTTCAAAGATAGCTCTCTAGAAGTGTGATGTGAAAAGAGATTCACGATCACTAATGATTCTTCTGGGTAAACCATGTAGCTTGAATATCTCCTTGATAAACAATCTTGCCATATCTGAGGCTTTATAGTTTGTCGTTACTAAAATAAGGTGTGCAACCTTAGTAAGCATGTCAACCACAACCATGATGGAGTTGTATCCTCCCTGGACTTGGGGTAGGCCTACAACAAAATCCATACTGATGAATTCCCATTTCATTTGGGGAATGTCAAGCAGTTGCAGTTTCTTGGGCATCATGACATGTTCGTCTTTGATACATTGGCAAGACAAACACTCAGTGATATATTTGAGAACGTCACCTTTGAGCCTCTCCCAATGGTAGCTCTTTCTAACTGAATTAAGAGTTTTAGCGTAGCCAGGATGTCCTACGAAAGGAGAATCGTGAGCTTCCCACAATATCTTCTGCTTAAGTGACTGGCTTGCTAGTATACACAGTCTTGTTCTATAGTAGACAAGTCCACTATTAATGGAAAATTCCTGATACTTAGCTTGTAACTTTTGATTCCGATCCTTGATAGAGATCTCCTTTAGCATTGATTGGTAGGCCAAATCATGGCATGCTTCCTCTCTAGCTAACTCAAGTATAGGGTTGTTTGGCATAGATACTTTTGTAGCTAGAGATTTGGCCGTTGATGGATTCTACAAGATTAGGGAATTTAGGAATGCCTTGCGACTAAGTGCATCGGCAACTACATTCTCTTTCCCTGGTCAGTTACTTGATTTCAAAGTCATATTCCTCCAACACTTCAATCCACCGACATTGCCTCATGTTGAGCTCGTTCTAGGTAAAGATCCATTTGAGACTCTTATGGTCGGTTACTAGAGTAAACTTGTTACCCAATAGGTAGTGTCTCCAAAGCTTTAGAGCATCGATGATAGCTAGTAATTCCAGATCATGCGTAGCATAATTCTTTTCATGACTCTTTAATTTCCTTGAAGAGTATGCTACTGGATGACCTTCTTGCATAAGTACACACCCCAAGGCAAGAATGCTAGCATCAGTTACTACCTTGAACTCTTTACTGAGATCTGGAAGTTTTAGAATAGGTGTTGATACCAAACTTTGTTTCAATTTGTCGAAGCTATTTTGTTTGGGAGTTGACCATGCAATGGAAGTTTGCTTCTTTAGTAAGTCCGTCAGAGGTGCTGCAATCAAAGCATAGTTTTTTATGAAGACCCTATACCATCCTGTCAATCCAAGAAAGCTACGTATCTCTTTGACGGATACTAGTATTGGCCACTCAAGCACATCTCTAACCTTGGTTGGGTCAACTGAGATTCCTTCTGCTGATACTATGAATCCCAGATATTCAATCTGACGCTTGAAGAATGCACACTTCTTCATTTTAGCATACAGCTTATGCTACCTCATTGTCTCAAGGATAATCCGAAGTTGAGGTTCATGATCTTCTTCCTGTTTAGAATATACTAAAGTGTCATCGAAGAAGACAAGCACAAAATCATCAAGATATGGCCTAAAGTTGTCCTGCATTAACCTATTGAAGGTGGCAGGTGCATTCGTAAGCCCGAATGACATAAGTAGGAACTCGAAGTGCCCATATCTTGTATTGAAGGCTGTCTTTGGGATATCTTCTTCCTTGATCCTTATCTGATAGTAACCTGACCTGAGATCAATCTTGGAGAAGATCTTTCCACCCTGAAGAGGATCAAGAAGCTCATCTATTCTAGGAATAGGATACTTGTTCTTGACCGTTGATTGATTCAATCCTCGGTAATCAATACATAGCCGAAGTGTCCCATCCTTCTTTTTCTGGAATAGTACTCGAGCTCCCCATGGTGAATTGCTAGGCCGGATGTAGCCCTGATCTAACAGTTGCTTGAGTTGTTCCTTCAGCTCAATTGCTTCTGGTATGGACATTCTATAAGGTCTCTTTGCAATTGGGGCAGCTCTAGGTACTAACCTAATCTCATGATCCACTTCTCTTTGAGGCGGAAGTTCAGACAACTCTTCAGGGAATACGTCCGCATATTCCTTTAGCCAAGAAGGTCCTTCATGAGACTCTTGCTTTTGATCTAATTTGTTGAGTTTGATCAAGTAAACAGGTAATCCTTTTCTGACTCCTTTTATGATCCGAGATACTTTGGCCAATTGGATTCTTGGCACTCATGCCTCACCTTGAGTTGTGACTAATTCCCTTTCAGAGTTTCGAAAGGAAACTTGACCCTTTCCACAGTGAATGCAGGCGTTGTTAGGCTTAAGCCAATCCATTCCGAGTAGACACTCATGGATACCTAAATTCATGACTCTGAATTTGACCGAAGTCTTCTTTCCTCCCAGAAAGAATTCCACCTTAGTAGTTTGCCTGGTACAAGTAACCTCACGACCATTTGCCAATTCCACAAGCAGGGTAGGTGCTTCTACTCTAGTTATTCCTAATCTTTTTGCACATGTTGGTGATATAAAGGAATGTGTACTGCCACAATCAATCAAGGTCTTGAAACCTTTACCTTGATAGTGTGATGGTGTCTGAATCACCGAGAACTGGCGATTTGGCCCTTTCTTGTGTAAAGCGGCATGGACTGTCGCTCTTTCGAATTTTGCTTCCATGGTCGGATCTTCTTCTTCTCCTTCTTCGCACATTTGCCTATTGGCAATGCAGGCGGTTCTTCCTCTTCCTCAGGTAGCGGCTCCTTGACCACGACCTGTTCCTTGGAAAGGCGCCTGGCGATGTCCCCCACCAAGTTTGGGACATTGCCTCTTGAAGTGACTGAGTTCGTTGCAGTGGAAACAACAAAGGTTTCGGCCATTACTTTGAGTAGGAAAAAAATTGTTGACGTTATTCGTTCTTGCTTTCTTTCTTTGTCCCTGATTATGACCTTGAACTCTCTTCATTTGAGGTCTAAATGCTCCTCTGTTCGGGTCATTGTAAGACCAAGCTTTGTCACCTCTTGGTCTAGACTGCACCTCTTGAATTATAGGTGCCGCTCGAATGAGTGCGTCCTGAAGATCTGATGGATGCATAGATTCAAGATGGATATTGACTGGTGGATTCAAACCCACACAAAATTTGGACACCTGCTGCGTCATGTCCATCTGTGGCACATACTTTAAAAGTGAGATGAATTTAGAGTAGTATGCGCCAAGAGTGAGTCCCAGTTATTTTAGCTCGTAGAACTCATTCATCTTCTGAGTGCGATATGCAAGTGGAAAGTATCTTCCCTGCACGACTTTCTTCTGCTTCTCCCAAGTAACAGATCCTTCTACGATCCCTTAATCCCTACACCATTGCTTCCACCAAAGTCTAGCTTCGCTGGTGAGCTTTAACTTGGCGAGCATAGCCTGATTGGCAAGTGCAGTACCAGCTGCTTCGAAGTAATCCTCCATGGATTCAATCCAAATTTCAACATCAGCTTTGGACGAATCTGCCTCTCCCGTCAAACTCGAGTGGCTTAATTTGCTTGAGAAGGAACTTCTTCTCCTCGATTACACTAATACTTGATGTAGGGGGCGAATTAGGAACCTGTACCTGGGGTTGTGCCTGGATAAAGATTTCTTAATGTTATTATCATTATTGATTTATATTACATATTTAATTAAGCTATCTCATAAACAATGTAACTACTTAACTTTTTATCAACTCTTATGCACAGCCAGACATTGATAAAAAGAAGTCTTTATTTGTATTTTTATGGGCATAGCCCTTTTGAATAAAACGTTTCATGCGATGATAAGCCAATTGTTACATTTAGTTTGGGGAGAACAACGTTGTGTTGCATTTATCTATAGGAACTGTGTAATAGTAAGGTTTTGGGTCATGGATATTCAGGAATCAATAAGTCATTGGAAGTTCAGAATATCCTTTCCGTTGGAATCCATACTTCTCATGGTAGGCCAACACTTTAATCCTGTCGGCGGGGATTACACGGGTTACTTCCTCATATACATATGAGTTCATCTCAACCCTCCGACCTCGAATATGTAAAGTCGAATTTACGTGAGCTTCCACAAAAACGAACAGCTTCACAACTTTCAGGTCTTCCAACCACTTGATCCTCTTTAGGTTGGTTTGTAGATAAGCAAACCGGTGAGCGGCTATATAGTAAATTCCTGAAGCACCCGTCCATCTTCGTTACATGTACAAAGGCGATGGATTATAGATCTGCTCCAAGATGTTCATCATCCCAATTCTTTGTCTATAAAGCGGAGAATGCATTGTAGTCATAAACATGACTCGAAATACTAAGAACTTGTTCCACGCATCATAATTCTGCAATACATCATTGAAGGTAAGGAAATGTTTAGACAGCAACAATTTGTTTACTTCATTTCATTGAGATTTCATAAAAACAATTCTGTTGTTGGTCGGCTCTGATACCAACTGTAACGTGTCCACTAGTATCATCCAGGACACGTCTTAGCAGTCCATCGAAAAGGATGTCTAGAAAGCTCCGCCCGACACTCCCTCACGGAATGTTACGGGATTTGCGATCTAGGGATTTCCACGTCTACCACGTAGCGGAAGTATTCCGGCCGTTCCCACTTAGGATCAACCTGGATTAGGGTTTTCTTGATTGGTCATTTCCTAACATCAACTAGCGTCGGACCCAAGCGAACTACTTTACGCAAAAACGCCAGGTCTGAAGTGGATTCACGCTGCACTTGGTTCAAGGAGAATGGGAAATGAGAGGGATGCAAAACTCAACCTCTCTGCCATAAGGCATAGTCCCATTCCATTCCCCTAAAACAACACAAATCGGTTAAGATATAACCCTAGGTCAACACTTTCGTTGTTCGTGTCCTTTGACGATCATCCCGCTTTTCTTCATGATTTGAGAAAATTTCCCGGTCAACCGGGACCACCCAACCGTAGGACGGACCCATGGCCCATCCTCCGCACTTTCCTCGGTTTCTTTTAGTTATGTAATTATCTAACACATTAGTTGGACATGTAACAACCAGCTTCTTTAATTAATCCGTTAAGCACTGATTCTTTCACGTAATCTTATCACATGACATAGAAAAACAATTTCAGACAAGTTCTTTATTAACATATCATCATATTTATCTTTGAAATACAAGGAGTTCCGCCCGTAGGCTTGTCCACAATCTACCCGAAGGCTATCCAGCAATCCACAGGGATCACTGTTCCAAGTTTTCGCCCGTAGACTAGTATGAGGGCCTCGAGATCCAATCCCGAGTCACGTTAGCCTCTTGTGCAGGACCCGAAAGGCGAGGGATTTACGGCCAGAGCCCCCCTGGCATCCAAGCGTCCTCCTGCTCCAAGTAGCGCTCAACAGAGAGACCTCTCGCGGCGGGTTCGGTCCACGTTCCCGGTGCGGTCAACAACCCCCTTGGTTAGGGTCAGGCAAGTAGTCGGGGGTAACTGAAGCTACATCTCATCTTCAGGCCTTCAACTTGAAGTAGAGATACTTATTTATTTTGTAATTCATTGGTAAAACAAGTCAAACAATGCTCTAAAATCTCTACCAAGCACAAACATTCCCACTGATCGATGAATCCCTCCTTTCAAATGCATCCAGCACTCGATTCGGGGTGTCTTGCAACTTGGCAAGATCCCTTATATTCTGGGTTAGGGCGTACCCTATTAACCCAACTTGGTCAAACCCTAAAGTTCATTGGATACTTCAGTTTCTGTTTTTTAACCTTCCTTACTTAGAAGGATATCAAGGTATACATCCTCTTGCAAGATAACTTGCATAAGGATCTGCCATCCTTGTTGCGAGAATTTAGCCTTTCTTCTTGTGATTCAATCACAAGACCATATGACTTCATACTTGCTGCGCAAGTCCTGCATCGTACTATGCGATAATGGAGTTATGAAACAATCTGTTTCAGTCTCTTTAAGCTAACGTTGTCAGACCTAGGGTTTCGTAGCTTTATTATTTTATTTTAAGAAACTCAGGGATAAACCCTAGTTTCTTTTACGTTTATAATTTACTGACCCCACAATCAGGGAATGCGGGCAAGTATTTAAGGTATAAACGTTTCTTGGATTTCAATTCATTCCCAATGAATGTTTCGCAGCATAGGTATTTCTAAGTTTATATTAATTTGTTAACTTTAGAAGGTAATATCGAGATCATCTCCGCATGATTTGTTATCTATGTGTCAATTGATTTTTCAATCCTAAAATTTATCGATTTGAGGTTAGGTTAATTCAATTAATCTTCCTTTTTCCTTACGAACAAAACTCATGCCAAATAAGCAACTTTCCCTTGCTAAGTTATGCAGTTAGCAATGATAACTTCCTAGAGTTTAAGCATTGTAAGAATCCTTTCATGATTTGCACTTTCCATGATGATTTGTTGTAAAAAGAATAGGGTTAATAGTGCAAGATGCAGTTTTATACATTTTAGGCTTAACCGAAGTATACTACTTTAATGGGTAAATAATCTTGCTCATAATTCATTTCAATGCATAATGCTATTTGAAAAAAATATGTTTATACTTTTGCATGTTCCATTAAACTAAATTCCTTCGTCATGAACAACTAGAAAAAAATATATCCTATCCCTAACAATTCATCTTGCACGATTGAATTACAACGATATAAGATTAAGAAGGAAAAACCTGGGTTTGGGGTGAGATATCCACATGGATACCGGGAGATGACCCTCCCGCAGCTACTCCTTGGACTTTCTTAGGAGGCATCGCAGATATAATCCTTCGAACGTGGAAGCAGCTTTACACTCCTTTTCAGAGTTCCACCGTCGCTCCCTTGCACATCAATACTCTTCTTATCTTTTTCGAGTAGGGGAAAAACCAAGTCCAAAGGGTATTTTGGAAAGGCAAGGAACCGTTAAGGGTTTAACCACGAGGAGGGGGTAATAAGACCTTTAAGGCCTTAATTCTTTTGGGAGGGAAAGGCTTACAAAGCCCAAGGAAAAGGCCCTATAGGGTTTTACACACGGGGAGGGGGGGGGTGGGGGGAAGTAACAAGCCCAAAAGAAAGGGGCTTAAGGGTTAAATACAGGGGAGGAGAGGTTTAAATTACGGGGTTCCAACACCCATGGGATGAGGGGGCTTAAAACACGGGGGAGGGGTGTGTGGACACGGGGGTGAAAAGGACTTAGGGGTTTTAAAACCCAGGGGGGAAAGATGAAGGGCAACACAAGGGGGTAAAAGGGGCTTAGGAGGATTTAAAAAAAACCGGGGGGGTGAAAGGGGGAAAGGGTGAAAGGGGGGAAAGGGGAAAAGGGGGCTTATAGAGCACATATGAGGTGGGGCTTTTGGAGGCCCAAGGGGAAAAAAAACACTAATATCCAAGGAGAAAGGGGGTGATAATTAAGTCGCTTGGGGAAGGGTGCTTATGAAAGCCCCCTTAGAAGCTTCTAAGAGAAGCTTCCAAGGAGCTTCATTACATGGCAACAGCTTCAACGGAAGGTGGCCAGAAGACACAGAGGGCGGCGATCAGTGCATCCTCATGCTCTCACGGCAGACTCAGGCGGCAATTTGCCCTCCCTCACCTAGCAACAGCAGGCGGAGGCCTCTTCTTACCCTACGGTGGCACACGGTGTGGCGATGTAGTGAAGCTCTCCCTCGCTCATGATTTTTGCACCCCCCTCCCTGGCAGCCCCTCGATTTAAATAGGGGAAAAGAGGAGGATCCTCCCTCCCGACGTGGTGAGAGGCATGGCCTCCTACTTCCGCAAGCTCCCAACGAGGAGCTTCCACCTCCTGCTATTCCTCTCCCCTTCCAGCACATTAGTCAGCTGGGGAGGGGAATAAAAAAATTTCATATTATCCCCTTTTTTTAAAAAGAATTATGTTTTTGTGCGAACGTTACAAAAATCTACTCAATACATCTTTTTGGGCTATAGACTAAGTGATGAGATGGGTTATCACCTTTGGGATCCTAAAGGTAGAAATATTTTCCATAACGATAGTGTGATCTTCAATGAGAAGAAGATGCATAAGCATCATCTTAAGGAAGTGAAAACTAAAATGGTTACTTTCCATGATGTAGTGTCACCTCTTATTTTCCACCAAGTGTGCTGATAGAGGGAAAAAGTGATGCCTTTGCTAATGAGAAAGAAGAAATGAGATTTATTGAGTAGCACGTTGAGAGCCCTATGCACCTCAGGAATAAAGAGAGTGAATACTAAAATTTCCTTTCCAAGTTAATATGTTGTGCTATGTACATCTACTCGTATCTCTCATCCTCCTAAGAGATTTCAAGCTAGGGTTGACTACATATGACATCGGTAGATTGTAGAGAGTCATTTTGATATAAAGAGATCATAACTCCTAATGATAAACTTAAGTATGGGAGCTAATTATGTATTCTAAAATGGATTCCATTGTGAGAAATGAGACTTGGAATTTATTTCTATGCCTAAGAGAAAAAATGCTTTCTTATCCAAGTGGATTTGTAAGTTTAAGATTATAGGTGGTGTCAAACCATAGTACAAGGCAATGCTCATGGCCAAATGCTTTGAGCAAAAGAAGGCTCTAGAATTTGATGAGATCATTTTATGTATAGTAAAATTTAGTACTCTTTGTACAATTCTTTTCTTGATGGTTAAGGATCATATGGGCCTTGTATAGTTGGATGTCAAGATAAAATATTTGCACCATTATCTCCATCATGAGATCAACATGTAGGAGCCACATGCTTTGGTGATACATAGCAAATAGAAGTTGTCTCAAAACTTAAATAAAGTCTTTATAGATTAAAACACGCTCCACAGGAATGGTACAACAAGCTTCATTCCTTTGTGTAGTCTCATGGCTATAAGAGAAGTAAGATAGACCACTATTTATACATAGTAGAGAGAATTTAAAAGATGGTGGCTTCATAGTGTTGATCTTATGTAAAGGATATGTTGATAGTTGAAGAAAATAAAAATGCAACGAATATCCTTAAAATGGTTAATGGAAACCTTTCAAATGAAGAATTTAGAACATTTAAATCACATTCTTGGTTTGCATATAAATATGGGTAGAAGATCTCTATCCATCCCAAAAGGATTATATCAATGATGTTGTAGCCTTTTAAATGGAAAGGGGGCTAAGGGGGGGGGGGGGGGGGGGCTCCATTACTTCTATATATGAATCTTAATATTAAACATTATCCCAAATCTAATGAGAAGAGTGATAAAATGGCCAAAGCTCCAAATTCATAATGTGTGGGCCTTGGGAATGCAACCTATAGAAAATATAAGACACCTTGTAAGTTCAAAAGAAAGGGTATTTTATTTAGTAAAATATTAATGATTATACTTATAAAATAATTTTTTAAATTACAACTTGAAAACAAATACATAAGTTTAGTAAAGTAAAAGGGGTCATTTTATGGCCTTATAGCATGTAATGAAAGGGCATTTCTTAATATCCTTTGAAGACCCATTATATAGATGATTTCTTATAAGTGCACACTTCGAGGTGGGTGTGTGGGCATTCTCATTTTTTCTATGATTGTCGCTCTCTTGAGAATTTCCTCTATACTTCGAATAGTGAACAACTACATACAGTGGGAAGTAGTGAAAGGCATCTTAAGGTACTTGAGTGATACAAGTGATATGAGAATATACTTTTAGAGGACTAGTAATGGTGTACTTAGGTAACTAGATGCATGCTATGTGAGGAAAATTCATAATGAAAGGTCAACCAAGGATATGTTTGTACCTTGTATGGTGATGCAATCTCATGGATATCTCATTTGTAGAAATATGCAATATTATCTACTATCAAAGCGAAGTATGTTGCAACCATAAAGGCACGCAAAGAAGCTATATGGCTTACCCATCTAATGGGAGACTTGGGCATTGGTGAAGGCATGCCATTGTTGCATAATGATAGTCAAAATGCAACATATTGGCAAAGAATCTCATTTTTCATGTAGAAACCAACTAGACAGAATTGACATATCACTTCATTGTTAGATTATTGAGGACAAGTGATTTGGGCTTGTCAAAGTTCATATTGAAGATAATTCTATAGACTTTCTCACTAAGAGTATCCTGTGCAAAAAGTTTTCAAATGATTGCAAAGTGTTGATGGGCATTAGGTGAGAACACCACACATATATTTACCTCAAATGTTTTCATATTATTTTATCTCCCTTAAAGGCATATTGCCTTAAATTTTAAGGTTGTTGGGGTGCAACCAATGTGGCTAGCTGCCCATCTTACTCACTAACCCTAACTATGATTATAATATATACACTACTCCTTTATTCTTATAGTAATAAGTTAATAAGGTGCTATTAATAGTAGAGCTATTTGAAGGCTCTCCAAATATAATATATTCTCTCTCTCTCTCTCTCTCTCTCTCTCTCTCTCTCTCTCTCTCTCTCTCTCTCTCTCTCTCTCTCTCTCTCTCTCTCTCTCTCTCTCTCTCTCTCTCCATCTCTGTGCAGTCTCTGTTCTCCTTGCACCTCTATCATGAACTTAGTTTCTAACCTCAATAGAGCTATGCATTCTTGCAATTCTTTATTCTCCTTCACGGGTAATTAATTCATTACAACATAAAATTTTCCATTTCAACTTTGAAGGCAACTCATTTCTATTTGGCTATGAGCTTTTCTTTGCACTTGAAACAAGAGGATAATCAATGTTTAAAGTCATAACTCCAAAATGCATTGCAAGTTGCAAAGGCTCTTATCCTCTTATGGGCTACAATAACACACTTGAATTGTCATAGGTTACAAATATGTATATAAAAGCCCCAAATTCCAACTAAGAGACTATCTACTCGCTATTATGTGTAGCATGCATATGTTCACATACATAGAGATGGTTGAAACCTATTAATGTTTCATGTTCCAGAAATTGGTACCCACGATGTGAAATAGGTACCCATGATGGTCTAATTATGAGCCAATCCCATGGCGAGTTCATCAAGGTCCATCTATTGCAATGCATGAATTAGACCAATGTTGCACCAATGTGGGATTAAATAGTGCAAGCCTTGATGATGTTGTCTGTAATGAACATGGTGTCACAACGGGGGGGTCAAAATCCCACTAATACGTTCTATGTAAAATATTCTTAATAAATTCATCATAGTCCCACAGCTTTTGGCAAACTTGCTAGGTGACACCAACTTATGTGGGCACTTATAGGGGCATGTAAGGGGTCATATGGAGGGACCCATTTTCTTTCCCTGAGCAATCTTACCCCCATAAACAACCACAGCAATAGGTCTGCAAGCCTTTCTCTTGAACTTGGAGAGGCTCACAGAAAACCCTCCTTTAATGTATTTTTTCCAAGTAAGATTCTTAAAAATCAGGATGAAATTGAAGCTCGCCTTGACGAAAACTGGCTATTTTGTTTAGCATTTTAGTTATAAAACTGGCTATTTCCCTCCCAAAACCAGTTGGGGTGAAGCTTGCTTCTTTTTTCCATTGGATGGAAAAAAAAAAATTCGTGAGCACTATTGGAGAGCACGTCCTGTTACCTATACCAGACTCTTGTGTTGGTAGAATGTCAGAGTTGGCATGATGTCACTGATAGGTTTCCTCTTTGTAAGTCATACTCTTGAAACTCCCTCACATCATGCCTTCCATTTTTGAAAGTCCCCTAGGTTTTTTCCATTGAAGGGCTCATGATTAAGTGCCTTTCTTGTGGAAGGGATTTTTCAAAATTTTGACCTTCGATAGACATGTATTTTTAAAATTACATTTCTAGCTAATAAAATCATATTTGAGAAAAAAAATTATTTATGACATTTATATAAGCCATCTTGATGGTTTTTCGTATCCATTAATTTACAAAAATCTAATACCAATATGATATGATGATAGAATATTTAAAACTTAATACAACATATGAGTAATTCTTTAAGCATTTAAAAAATTAGAATGCTATCACCAAAAATAAAATTGCAATGCCAGGCTGAGGATAAAGCTCAATCAATTAAGGTAGTCTAGAAAGGCAACAAGATAGGTTTACAATCATCCATAGTCTCAAATGAAATACCAATATAATCAAAGCACAGCATTACTTATACTTTATTATATCAACTCTGTAACTACCACATTAACATTACAATGAGCTTTTAATCATCCCATGTCGCACAGATGGCATCCCAATCAACATCTGTAAGGTCCTTAGCACCGTTATATGAAAGGAACATGAGTTGATTCAAGCTCTCGAGTGATAATCTATTGCGATCATTGGACTAGAAACCTCTCTCACAATCAATCGTGCTTGCAAGCAAAAGTGACCAAGCATGCATTCCATAACTACCCTTCTACAACAAGGTTTGTAAAATCATGCCCTTCTCTAGGAAGGGCAAAATTTTTTATTTGCCGTACGATAACAAGGTTTTAAAAATATTTGCCTTCTCTTGAAGGTCAAACTGCCTCTAGAAGGGCTATGCAACCCTTTTTAAAAAAACCCTGCTTCCAGGTTTATCGTCGACTGCAAGCAGACGACATCTGGCCTATTAGCAGTACCTACGTGGTTTGTCAAAAGCATGTGCTCATTGCAGGATGTGGTCGGCTCTGCTGAGACAAGTGCTCCAAGCCTCCCATCACTGGTGTTGGCTGTTGCTGAAGCCTTGCATGAAATAGTGAAGCCTGTGAGTACCTGTCGATTTGAGGTCACAGATCTAGCTTTTGTGTCGAAGTGACACTCTTAAAAGTTTTACAGGTTATAGTGACTGGGATGAAACATTGTGCCTCTAAGGTCCCGAGTGGCAAAAATCTATGCCTAATTGTCAACCCTATCTTTAGTTTAGTACAGTAGGCTAGAACAAAAGGAGAGCTACTTCAAAGGACAACTCGCCATAGAATGCATGAAGTTGTGATAGTTATTTTGCTCCTATGCAAGATCTACAGTTCTCTGTTAAGTCTACCACAATTGGGCATGGGAATGACTGTGTACGTCTCTTTGTCTGGTTCACTCACTCCTTTACTCAATATAATTTTACTTCTTTCGCAGTAGCAATATAATCTTTTCTAGGTTGTTTCTATATTAAGTGATCACTTAGATGGGATCCATTTAAGCAATGTATTTGGATCCAGTAAGAGCAGCATTACCGGGGTTACAGCTGGTGGCAACTTTGAAGAATGGCCATGCGGACATCATTGAAAGGCTATGATGTTCTCATTTTGTAGTATGGTGACAGCCATTTTGGGGAGAGGTGGCTTAAAATCTGATGCACATCTCATGTTTGAAAAACTTCCAACACATGACTCGAGACGAGTATGCTACACAAACGCAACTGGAGGTGCTACATGCATAAAGGTCAAAATGTACATGTAACACACTGCTCGAGAAGTTTGCCAAATGTAGATTGGCTGAAGAAGCAGGGGCAATTGTTTGGCAGCTGCCATACCAAGATGCAGCCTCATGGGCCACATTATTTTTCACATATGTGGAACATGGCTTCATCGACAGCTTTCGTGAGATGCAACTGTAGGGTAATATTGTTGGAGATGCAGTTGTACTTAGTCTGTGGCAAACTCATGTTAATGCCACTCTGTTTCAGTGTATGTCACCATCTCTTCGAGATACTACCTTGTGGAATGATCTAATTTATAGATATGTTGAACGTGGATGTAGCAGGGAAGTGCACAAATCCTTGGAGCAAATGCAATTGGATGGTATTTCTTTCAAACTTTGTCACACCCTTGCAGTTTGAGAGCTTGTGAACATGGAGAAGCTTTTAAACATGGGCTGTTGAGATAGCAAATGACGGAAAGATTGATGGACTAAGGTCAAGGATGGCTAATCAAAGTTTTCACAGGGCTTACTCTTGTAGTTATGAGATCCAAAGGCAGCAGGTTTAGTACTCGGATCTATAGGAATTGAACATAGACTCTCTCTCACGAGAGAATATACACAAAGACAGTGAATTGTTATTTCATTGATTCAACGTATCATTATACACTACAACAGAAACGAGGCATACACACGCATGTTAGACGTGCAAAGTTGGGCGTGTCTATCATTGCGTCCATAAGTGCGTGTAAATGTGTGTGTAAATAGACGCGAATTTTGTGTCTATATATTCGCACAAATAGACGCCAATATAGATGTGCCAGTAGACACACAATTATTTAACCACCTAAAATTGCAATTCACATAATTAAAAAACCAAAGTTAATTAACCACCTGAAATTGATTCTTGAGCATGCACGTGTGCGCATGATAAAAAACATAGAATTAAGAATACACATTGAATCATTGAATTAAAAAAATAAAGTTAATAATTACTTTTTCATTGCTCTCTAATAAATGGCAGTTCCTCCAGTTGACAAGCCTGATATAAGTAATTAGCGGCAAGTGACAGAAACCTTACAATTAGTAGCAAGCATTGCAATGTGTATCTCATAATTTCTCTACTTGAAGATGATAAAAAATACTTCATTTTTATCATGGAAAATTCAATTTAGCTTTAAACTTGACTATTCATTCTTGAGTATGCACGTGTGCGCATGATAAAAACCATAGAATTAGGAATACACATTGAATCATTAAGCAAATTAAGTATGTTACAGTGAATGATCCATCTCATCTTCAATGAGATCAGCCCTTGCTAAACTATCTACTTCTAGGTCTATGTTACCAAGAGGTAACGAAACAAATAAGTCTATCCCACTATCAGATGTGTTGCTATATTGCTCAATAACTTCATCAATGTCATCGACAATCACATTATTGTCTTCTTCTGCGTTTCCTTGAACATCCTTGCGAGGTTCATCTTGTACTATATCACGCATATCATCCATTATGGTGTCATCATGCACATCATCATTAATTGTTGGATTGTCATCCGCTATCTCCATGTCGGTAATATTACCATATATTGGTTTTGAACGATTAGATATAGAGATGACATACCACCATCGGTTATTGTTTATCATTGGATGATACACAACCTCTATTTGAAAAACAAAAGCAAAAAACTGAATTGTACTTATTATATTGTGTATATATATCACATGTATACATATAAAAAAATTAGCCTTTGCATATATACATGCTCGCATTGTTGAGGTAGTACTAATGTATCATTCTTATTTTGGTGAAATTTTGTAGAGTCAATGATTACAAAACCACTTGGATGACGTCTGATTGTGTAATGCTCACCATTTGTTATCACTTCTTTATTCACATCCAGTACATATATAAAGAATCGTCTGAAGTCAAGCTTCAGAATATCTTGGATCAAGCCACAATAACCTTCCATGGTACCATTGGCATCCTCAAAGTGAGCAAGGACACCACAATCTTGGGTATTTCTCTTTTCATCTATACGTTGAGTTCGAAGATGTTTACCCTCACACCAAAGTGCATTGAATAATGTGCACTAGTAGTAAAAGATAAAAGATCAAACATGTCAATTATTTATATAAAATAAAACTTATAGAAACAAATTAATTGATAGTATGTCTCACCTTTGATAAGCAACCTCGTGCGTATTCCCACTCTTCTTGAGATATATTAATTTCCTCCTCTTTTTCCATTCTCTCAATTTTCTCATGTAACCAATCTATATCAATATGACGTGGGAGCGCATTAAGATAATCTGGAAATGAGACATTACGTCCATATCTAGTCCGAAATTCTTGTCTTTCACTTTTTCTTCTTGCCCTTGCTTCATTATATAGTGTCACCCATTTGCTCATTACATCACTATTGAGCACACAAAAACTATTTAGCTTACGAAATTCTTCTTTTGTTAGCACTTTATTCATTCCTTTTCCTTGAGGTACTATAGAGGTCATCCTGAAGTCTTCATCATCTTTCCATAGTCATGGTTGAGAGGGTTCCACTTCAGCAAGATATTCAGAGATATAAACAAGGGATGATTGCACTAACCAACCCTCAGCCATGCTTCCCTCAGACCGTGCTTTTTGCCTCACAAAATCTTTCAAGGTTTTCATGAAGCGCTCAAGAAAAAACATCCATCTTACATGAATTGCCCCACAAAGTGCGATCTCATCAATCAAATGTACGAGTAAATGTAATTGAGTAGTCAAAATGAATCGAGGAAAAATTTCCTCCACCAAACAAGCCACCTCAACAGAAAATACTCGAGCATCTTGCAATGTGTTTGGATCAATTTCCTTCGAGCTCATATATCTGTCAAGATGTATTTGAGAATTGTTTATTTTTGTGTAGAAATTCAAAGATATATAGAGAAAAAATACAATGTATACACACCTCACAAGCTCTCCCATCTTGTAAATGATATCACGTATATCTTTGGATACACAATGGGATATGCTAGTAGGAAGTACGAACTGAATGTAAACAATATTCATAGATCAAATGATTAGTTGAGGAAAAAGTTATCATACCCCAAAGTTTACACATAGTTACTCCACTAATTACTTATATATTCATGGTTAGAGATACCCTTACTTGAATCATTTTGTGCCAATCGTGGGACTTCAAACCAGATAGTTGCTCCACATCTCTTTTCTTTTTCTTTATGAAGGCTCCCTTGAGACATCTCATACATCCTGTGGGTATTCGAAAGCTATATATTTGTTCCTTCACTATTTTTTCCTCGTTCTTTGACAATATCCAAGGTGTATGGGGTAGCTCAATCTTTCCTCTGGGTCCAATGCGTGGCCAGGCTCGTCTCATGCGACCAATGTTACGTAAATCCTCCCTTACATTAACTGAATCACGAGCCCCTATCAAGTAATCCCATAATGTAGATACAACATTTTTGAATATGTGCATGGGGTCCAACAGGTGATTGATCTTGAGTTCAGTCCAGTACGGAAGACGAAAAAATATAGAGAACCTAACAAACAAACAATATATTATGTAAACAATTCATCATGCTAAATACTTTAAAGTCAATCGAGAGAAATGCACTTCTTACCGACTCATGCCAAGTGGAGGGTGGGTGTTGGCATTAATCCATCTCTCCTTCCAATCTCGAATGGTTAGAGATTGTGGAGTCATTTCATTAGTAAGGAGAACATATTTGGGATGGTCAATAGGAAGAAATTGATGATGATTGTCGTAGATAATCTTCTTTAAACGTGCCGGCCTAGAGGAAACTAGAGAGGAACCGCAAATAGGACATGCATGATATCCTGACGTGGTTAAACCTGAAAAAACAAGTGAATTAATAAAATGAAATTGATTCAAGTCTTGAATTTCAAATATAGAGTTATATACATGTACCTGAACACTCTCCGTATCCTGGAAAGTCGTGCATGGTCCACAACAACATGGCGTTCAATGTGAAATCTCTAGAGGATGTAGATGCAATTGTATCTTGCACCTCAATACCTTCCCATAATATTTCTAACTCTTCAATCAAAGGCTCTAAGTAAATGTCCATGTTTTTTACCTTGTGCTTTCCAAGAATCAAAAGGGACAACATTACATGTCCCTTTTTAAGTGCCATGGATGGAGGAATATTATAGTTCACCAATACCATTGGCCATACACTGTATGATGTGCTTTTAATGCCAAATGGATTGATTCCATCCATACCTAAACCAAATCTCAAATTTCTTGGCTCTTCTTTGAAAACGGGCCACAAATTATCTATATGTTGCCATGCCAGTGTGTCTGTAGGGATCCTCCATTTTCCATCACTTGAACGATGACTAGCATGCCATGACATGAGCTTTCCAATAGACTTACACTTGAACATAAGTTTTATACGTGGAACAATCGAAAAATGTCGCAAAACCTTACGAGGCACATCCATTGACTTCATCTCCACTTCGTATCTTGATTCGCCACAAACAGGACACTCTCGTGCGAACTCATGAATCCCACGAAATAAGATACAATCATTGACACATGCATGGATCTTGACATAATCGAGGCCTCCTAGAGATATCAAGTAATGTCTTGCTTGCTCTCTCTTAGTTGGCAATTTGTTTCCTTTTGGAAGCATTTGTGATAATAACCTACATATATTTTTAAAAGTGAGTTAAAAAACCACCAACATATATTTCTGTCTGATTTCAAAATAGAACAATTAATATTATGATTCATAAGCCAAACTGAATTGATACCTACTTCAATAACACATCCAAACTGACATTACTCCATCCATAAATTGTTTGTAAGTTAAGTATCTCGAGGGACGCACGAAGAACGGAGTATGTACAACCTTCATACAACGGAGTAGATGATGCTACATATAGTGGATCATCTGGCTTCGTAGAGTGACATTCTCCTTGAACCAGTTGTGAAAATAGATGGTGTACCATGTTGTCCAAAATCTCATCCTCTACGACTTGATGGGGCATTTCATGAGGGCTACTATCATGGTCCTCAGTCTCTACTCTTCTTGAAGACTCTACCTCCTCACGTCGACGTTTTGCAGCGTCTCGACTCCTGGGAGGGAGCATCTGAGGATGTGGCACCACATCCTGCTCAACCACAAAAGGGAGTTTCATGTACGTTGATATATAATTCCCGTAATATACACTAGCAATCTTAGTGGTAAAAAAAAACAATGAATACCGGTGATTTTTCTTGGTCCCATTCTCCATACAAGCTGAGGTGTGACTTTGCAATTGGACGTGCTCGAAAAATACACCCTCGACAACGATCACACATGCATTTAATTTTTTGTCGTAGCCATACATCTTGATTATGAAGACACAATGTTTCATCCTCACTTGAGGATGTGCTCATTGACTCATCAGCATGCACCGCACTAGGTGATGACGACGACATGATTAAACCTAATTCATGACAACATCAAAATATTTATCATTCATATGTTTACATAAAAACTTAAAGCTAGTGTATTAATTATTCTAAGATCTCAATTTTAAATACACAAAAATCATCATAAATACATTCAAACTTATTATAAGAATTCACTATCAAAACTTATCTTAAAAACAAAAAATCATGATAAAGCCTAAATGCACGTCTATATCTGCGTTTATATACCCGTCTATATTGGCGTCTATTTCGCGTCTACTTTCGCATCTATACTCGCGTCTACCTGAACAATAAATGCGCATATACACGCAAAAATAGATGCACACGTCAAAATTCAAACCATACTTAAATCATTTCTTTTCAAACTGTGCCTTTCCTTTCCTACGTTTTTTGCAGTTCTGAAGCTTGAGTTTAGTCGACATGCAGTCTCTTCATGCCTCACCTCCTCATGACTCACCTCTTCTTTCATTTCAAATACACAAGAAGGGAAAAAGGAAAGCCAAGGAGAGGAAGAAAGAGAGAACAAGAGAGAGGAGAACAAAAAGAAGCAGTAAGCAAGCATCAAGGGAGGGTAACTTACCAAGGAGAGGAAGAAGGAGAAGGAAGAAGTGCCACCACCCGCCACACCAAACACCCAAGGTGAGTCTCTCTCTCTCTCTCTCTCTCTCTCTCTCTCTCTCTCTCTTTGTTACTCTCTTTCTCTCTCTGCTCTGTCTGTGTATTTAGGATTTGTGATTCCATTATTTATTGTATTTTGTAAATCATCAATGGCGGTCATCAGGCTAAAATCTGCCGACAAAGTGCGTCTGATAACGCGTTTACATTTCAGTGTAAACGTAGATATAGACGCGAAAAATGTTTCCTCTCCTAGCGTCTGAGGGCGCGTCTTACAGTGCGTGTGCTCTGCAGTCTACATGCAATGATACACGCGCGTGCAGAGCATTGACCTAGAATGTGCGTCTGACAGTGCGTGTGTTCTGCATCTTAGATGCGAATATAGACGCGTTGGCAGAAGGTTGACTTTGGGACCGCGTCTGAGGGCACGTCTAACCTGCAATTTAGACGTGGGGATACATGCGCCAGGTCTTCCAGTTCTGATAGTAGACAATATATTTTTGCAATGATGAATGTGACCAATCCCATATTTGTGTTTATCAGTTTTCTTGTTTATGAGAAGCATTAGCACTTAAGTTTTATGCTCAATGTCTAAAAAAAGCTCTTTGAAAATGTAGGTAATATATGATTTTTTGTATGCAAATAAATTTACCTTTTTTTTGTGTTTTTCTAACAATGACCCGGATTTGGATTGCATGAATGATACATTGGCCTCGTTTGGTAGGGGGATCAATGCATTTTTTGGAGGTTTTCCTAGTAGGGAAGAAATAATGGGAGAGATGACCAGACACCTTGGCCGCTCTCCCACAGCAGACGAGGTGTTCAGTGTCATGTCTGGAATGCCTCTTATGTCTTTGCTTGGCACTACTTCCCAAACTCCACATGCAGGTACTCCACATGCATGCACTCCATATGCAGGTACTCCACGTGCAGCACGTGTACGTGCATCGACTGAAGCACGTGCATCTGCAGAAGCTCATGCGTCCAATGAGGCAGAGGGTAGTTGACAGAGAGGGAGGAGGGAGAGTCGAGGGGGAGGACAAGGCTTGTGTGGGTTGCCTAGGAGGTGGCGAGCGATCACCCTCACCAGTAGATCACGTAGAGGAGGTTGTACGCCAGTACTATAGAGTTACAGATGCTGGTGGCATCTGTCATGATGGTAAAGGAAGGGATGTAATGGCGTACATGAGGAGTGTCGTGCATGCGATGTATAAAGATTGTTTCATTGCCTTCAAAAATCAGAAAAGCGGCTTGTGGCAGGAGGTGTTGAGGGCAGTCCATAGGAGGTACCCAAATCCTAAGGGTCAACGATTCTCGGATGATTGGGGATGCACAAAAGTGAGGGATATGCTTCACAACAAAAGATCCCACCTCATGACACGGGCCAGGGACTCACTGCGGAGGCAGGAGGAGAGGCGTGGAGCCTATAGCCAACCACCTATGTGCCACTGCATAGAGTGGAAGAAAGCTAAGAAGAAAGCAGCAGAGAAAGTGAAGAGTCGCCAGCACGCAGAGGCGCGACGGATCCAAATGGAAACCATGGGATCGGGCGGCAGAGAGTCGTGGAAGGCAGAGTTTGTAAGTATATTTTGATTTCTAGTTTTTTAAATTTTATATTTCTTTCAATTCTTTATATATTTTATTATAAGATATTGTGACTCATAATTGTTTGTAATTATCATAATTGTTTTGCAGACTACCATCGTTGGTAGGATACCTATTCTTAGAGAGGTAGGTTATCATCAAGGCCATAACTGCGTAGCCATATGGCTTCACTTCTATGAGGAGGGTCTCATCACTGAGGACCAATACAACCGGGCCTTGAGGATTTGACAGCCAGAGAATGTATGTTTTTATTACTTTCCTATTAAAAGTATAGCTAATTATAGCTTTTTCTCCACCATGTCTATGTAAGCAACCTTAATCTTTTGTGTGTGTAAACGAAACCGAATGTGGAGCATAGCGAGGAAGGGGATAGCGACGCTAGTAGCCATGGTGGTACTAGCGAAGATGTTTCCTCTTCATATTCGTAGAGGAGCACCATACCGTATATGTGTGATCCATCTTTGAGCCTACTGCTTTCGGCCACACTTTAGGTCGCAAGCACTTAAATTTCTCATGTAAATGCTTTTGATCTATAATGAATACATGGAATTTTATTTTCAATTCTCGTGCCTGTAAGATACATTGTCTTTTTCCCAAATACACAATCTGATGTATGGGAGGGGGAAAAAAAAAACTATGAGTTCTATTTTGCACGTCTATCCGCGCGTCTAAATTGCAAATAATCCGCGTCTATACGCGCGTCTACAGTGTAGATTACACGCGCTTATACACACGCTCCATAATTCAAATTTAAAAAAGAAATTAAATATTTTTTTTTAAAAAATGTCATTTTTTGTTTTCCGTTCCCGTCTACTAGTGCTTGTAAAAACGCATCTACCAGCATGTCTATATGCGCGTGTATATGTGCGTCTATTGCGCGTCTATTTTTGCGTGTAAATTTGTTGATACATGCGATTATAGACGCGAAATGATAGACGCGCAAATAGACGCAGCCGTAAGATTTTCTCGATATTCAAAAATCGCGTCTAAATGTGCGTCTATGAGGCCTTTTTGTTGTAATGATACATGAGATGCTGACGCCCTTATGGGCTGATGGTTGACATTTCGTCAAACCGATTGTTCAATTGTAGTTTACATGATTATTTACAATTACGTCAACTGCGTGTGTTACATAGATTTCATCAGGACCCTTCAACACGAGCACCATTGATGATACGAATTAATCCAAGGTGTTTGCAGCATTCTTCAAAATTTTTAGCACTCAATGGCGTTGTCAAGAAGTCAGCCCACATAGTTGAGGTTGGAATGTATTCCAACACTAGCTTCTTGTCTTCAATCATTTCTCGGATGAAATGATATTTGAGGTCGACATGCTTCGTCTTTTCTGAGTGCTTTGGGTTGCTGGCCAAGTATATGCATGACTGTTTGTCACACAAAATCTTGAGTTGTAGTCTTGGAATCAGCTTCAACTCTTCAAGGAGCATTTGTATCCACAGTAAATATAACTCACGTCAAGGTGAATCAGCAACACACGAATGATCGTGCTTGCTTGTTTACTCTGATCAAAAGGAGCCTGCCATGTCAATATCTGACAGATTTTAATCTGATTCACGCTCTCTGCATAAAGCCTTGCACAGTTAGCTTGTGATATCGATGTAAGTCTGATCCTCTAATAAACCAGAATAACCCTGACTTGCTTGAAAATTTCACGTGTTAACAGTTCTTTTTGTTTGTACCTCAACTTCGCAAATATGTAGGCTACCAAAGCACTTGTACAGAGATCAATCACAAATTCCAATAAGAAACCGATTTGCATAAGAGAGTTATTTTTACTATAATCCCCTTACGACAGTTATCTGTCTAACATTGATGGCTTAATTACAAACCGAGAAGCATGTAAGGCAATCAGGTGTTGAGTATACATCCATAAGGCCTGGAATATACAAGATGGTCGCAGCAGTATCTACTTCAGACAAACCTGGAAGCTGCAAGGGTGCTTTCTGCTGCTGTGTAGTAGGCAGCAAAGCTCAAAGAGTTCTGGAAATGAATGACCAGAAGGTTTGCAAATCTTTGACTTTATGAGAAGGCTAGTGGAACTTGTTGTGCTTTCCGATGTCCCTATGCGAATTTGTGAGTGTATGGAAAGGGGGCACAACTGAGCCGTTGGAGTGAGGTCGACAATACTGATGCATGCCTTGTGTGGAAATGGTTCTCGCCCTGATCATCAGCAGGTCAATGCTGATGGCATACCTTGTGAGAGAAGGCTTTCGTTCTTGTCATGAGCTGGTAATCCTGCAATTTATGCACCTGCAATTTATGCATATTATATGAGTGAATCTCCATGAAAAAGTATTGTCCGTGAGGGAATAGACATGTAAACCTTTTCAAGGGATCACTGGCTAACCTTCCAATTTTTGCAATTCAAGTAGAGAGGACAGTAAATACACCTTTTTTATGCACAATTCAAATAGAGTAACTTGTAATTGATATCTATACAAGTTCTATCTGCGCAGGTGCTTTGGTAGTCCCCATATTCGAAATCACAGTTCAGTAGCACCTCTAATAAACCAGAATAACTCTGAATAGTTTGAAAATAGTGAGGCGATACAATGCAACAAAAATGTGCAAGGGACAGACAGACACGCAATGCAACTGCTACCACGTATCCCTGCAAAGATGTCAACCTAACAGCTGAATTATTTCCATCATCTTGAAAATATTTCCTAACCAAAACATAAGCATCTGAGTACAAAACAGAGAACGATTACAAAGCCTGTACTCCCATCGTTAGGTCATTCAACGTCGACGTCACAACATAGATAGAACTGCAGCTCCAATAGATCCTTTCATTTCATGCAGACTTGGTATTAAAATTGGAAGCAGAATTCCCATGGTATCATTCACATTTCGATAATATCTTGAATATTCATGTAAATGCTTCCACACCACATTTATAATTCTATATGCTGTCAGTCAGTCTCACAGATCCCCAACACATTCAAGCCAAATTAAAGCTTGTTAATAGCTTATGATCCTAAGTCAGTATTAACTAAGACTTATAGTGGGAACACTCGAAAAACCTTGATTTTAGTCCACTACGAATTTTCATCACATATAACATGATCAGAAAGTACTGCCCCGCAGCCCCGCTACTATCACCGAATTGATTGCTTGCTAAATAAAACGTAATCTGTAACGAGGTTTCAACTATATTGCACTAGTCTAGCCCTTGATGAACAAACAGATGCACACTTAGTTTTCTGTATTGGTATAGGGCTGATTTGCATATTGGATAGCATTATACACAAATTCTCAGGTTTTCCTGAGTAAAATACAGTGCTCTTCTCTAATTACATGTCGCACCAAATTGGCTCGGCGTTCACTTCAGTAAGCTGACAATTACAATTCAGAAACTCATCCATGTTGAGGTTCAGCATATCATCGAGACATGACACGCCATCCTTGAGGGTGAACATGTCATCGAGGCATGGCATGGCACCATCAATGTTGGTGTCTAATGCTATTGGCTGAAAGAGATAATTTAGCTGATCGGACACGCAGTTTTCAGCTATGTCCAGATGATTATCGGGTAGCACTGCAAGTAATTCCTTCTGCGGGCTGGCTGCTGTGCTCGTCATGGTGTCGTTGATCATTTGCAATGTTGTAGTAGTGGTTGTAGGAGCCAGAGAAGACGTGTCAGTTGTGCCTGTGAATTGCTCTCCCTCGTGAGGAAGAACAGTACCAGTATTGCACTCATTATCCGCCATAAGTAGGCTCTCAAGGTCTTGAACAAAGTCATTCAGACCTTGACCATGTAGATCTGAATGTGCGTCCGCAGGGGAAGGCTCAACATAACCTGTGATCGTTTCCTGTTGGCCTTGATCAGACAGAGTAGTCGCGACAGCACTACTGCTACCATATTCGACCAAAAGCTCGTTTTCAAGGTAGTAATGTGCCAAGTCCTCTAGAGTGCAGTCGTTATCTGCAAAATTAGTTAACGAAGCTGCAGTAATATCTCCTGAATTAAGAGGATGTTCATGGCCGGAGGTATATCGTGGCTCATCAATGATCGAAAACTGCGAAGTCCGTTCCTGCAGTTCAGGCTTTCCATGCGTGGAACCTGCCGGATATTCATGATGATGACCATTTATACATGGGTCGATATCAGTCGTGCACTTCGGCTTAATATTGTTTTGGTACTGGCTGAAAAGATCACTGGTGGGAGGCAGATTATTAGTGAATATGGTGGTAGGGTTCACATGAATGTTATTAAGCCGTCGACGTTTTGGGGGAGGAGGGGCGAAACGGACTTGGCCTCCGAGGGTGAAGCGACGCCCGCAGGCGATGCAGTCGAAGACGGGCTGGAGGCGGAAGGAATGCTGATTTAGTGTTCTGGTCTTGTTTGCATTGTTAAAACAATGAAACCTGGTTTGGCTGGAGGTGCACTCGATTCTCGGGCAGGAGGGCAGAGGGTTAAGACCTCTGAAATGATCTTTCAAAGCCCGCTGCAGTTCTTTGGGCAAAAGGCGTAACTGCGGGGCAGGCACAATTCCTGTGACGAGGATGGATTCCAACAGCTGATCATAATCGTTATTATAAAGATGATTGTCATCAATACTGTTGCAGGTAGGGTTCCAGCTAGCGTTGCAAGCTGCAATTGAGTTGTTATATTGATCAAGGCCGGCTACCATCACAGCCGTGGCTGCCGCCCCAAAAGAATGATCGATTAGGAGTGGTGCAGTATTGTGCATGGGATCAGCTGCTGCAGACAATGCAGCCATACAAGCCTGATGATCCTGAAAGCTCACGTACGTCTGCGCTTCTAGCCCGGCTACGTGGGTACCGGCACGAGCTGCAGGCGGAGGCCTGATTGTAGCTGCATGATCGTCGTGCGGTAAGAAAGCTTCTGTATGAGGAGCAGCTGCTACCGCTTCAGACATTAGGAAGCTCGTCGTATTAACCGGGTAAAACCAGAGTTATGGCTCACGATTCCGATCAGCTCAACGTGGCGATGATCCAATGGAACTCGCCCTTGATGATGTTCGAATGCAGGTCGCCCTCGATGATGATGATGATGATCTTCGTCTGCGCGCTTGTTTCCTCGTGTGCTGCTAATTATTGTTGGCAACTTGGCTGTTAATCTGTTTTATACTCTCTAGTAATGCTGTGCTTTTCGGCTGAACCGCGTCGACGGCTGGCTAAAAGCAAACTGCGACGACCCATGACGACACAGTTTAACACTAATACACTTTATCTACTTTGTTACCTGGCATCTTGTCGGACACGTGGCAAGAATTCAACCCAACACATCCTCCGTCACGTGCTGAGAATTAAATGAATCTCGACGGACGCGTGATCCGTCACGTGCTGAGAATTAAATGAATCTCCACGGACGCGTGATCAAAAGTCAACCCAAACACCGCAAGGAGCGAGGAGTGTCGACGGCTGGCTAAAAGAAAACTGCGACGACCCATGACGACACAGTTTTACACTTTATCTACTTTGTTACCTGGCATCTCGTCGGACACGTGGCAAGAATTCAACCCAACACATCCTCCGTCACGTGCTGAGAATTGAACGAATCTCCACGGACGCGTGACTAAAAGTCCACCCAAACACCGCGAGGAGCAAGGGGCCAGGGCACACCACACCGCAAGGAGCAAGGGGCCAGGGCACACCAGTTTCACTTTTTACTGGAATGTCCTCGAAAGACCCAAAGCCTAAGAAGAGCCGGGTAGGTATAGGGTTCTACCTTTCAAGTGTCTTGGTACAAGGTTCCGCCTTTAGGGTTTCAGTCCCATTAGGCACCCCGCTCCAAAAACCAAAACGTGAATTGGTCAATGGTAATTAGTAAGAGGAAAATTAGCATATTTCCTTTTCTAAAATTTTTCAAAAAATATAGAAATTGCTCGACGTACTATTAAAGTCAAGAACAAAATCTCATACGCCTAGCCTAACACTTGGTAGGGTGACTTAAAAGCACTTTTGGAAGCATGGTGCACTCACCAAAAATCCTTGCAATGACCGGTATTCACAGTGATGTCGTACAACTCTATATCCGCGATATAAAAGCATAAGAAATGCATTATCTCAAGGACTCAATGGTATGCATATGGATCGTTGATGACAAGTTTTCCAAGAAGTTTACCTATTCCAATGACTTACATGTGCATGAACCAACAAGTGTTTCGCTTCTCATAGTGCTTATTAAGAGAAGTAATGTAGTGAAGCTCGAACTAATTCCAACTGATCCGAGATACGGTTTTGTGCTATCATAAATAGTTTATTACAATTGTGATCATTTTTCTTGAATTTCTACAAGGTATTGAGCCACTTACAAGAATGATATCAATGTATGCTTTTTAGGGCATATACTCGAAGCATGTAAAAGATTGATTTTAAATGCATCTTGGATAGTAAAAGACTCTTTTAACTACTGTAAATACAAAAGAATAAGTCTAAGATTAGAGATTGCAAACAACAAAGGGTTTTCCTTGATCCCTATGTATACTAGCACTAGGAAGTCTTCCTAGTTGATGGTATTTGATAGCTTTTACATGCATCTCGGTTCTTATCATGACATATGAAGCTTATGCACAATAAAGATTTTATATTTATTGGGGTTTCTTCTAAGCCACCATCTTAGAAAGACTAGGCTATCCTCTTGAAACTGGTGCGTAGATCGGATGTTGTATGCGTGTGTAATGAATGCCAGAAAGTCCCCAAGAACAAAAAACTCTATGTCAAACCTTCATAATTTCAAGTAAAAAGCAAAAGGGAATTTGCATTATATGAGACAAAAAGACAAATTCGGTGCAACCTCCCCCTATGCCTTGTGTGAGTGTTTCACAAGGCATGCATAGATTTATTCATCTTCAAGCTAAAAAATAGCCCACTTTACAAATAGAATGCGTTTTGCTTTTGCCGTTTGCGTTTGCCCAAATATAAAGTAAGGCATTTGGGCGTCCAAAAGTCAGACTGTGCCCAAATACAAATATCAAATATTTAAATATTTAATCAAGTGCCTTTGCACATATAAGATAATAAATGTTTTGTCAAGCACTTTAATAAATAAGCACGCTTAAATAAATATTGGAGCCATGCCTTTAGTGATAAGGCGCGCATGCATAAAAAATAGTAATTCTTCTAGGCATTTGGATTCACGCCATCGTCCGGTGCTACCCAATGCCACCACCGCCTGCTCTATACATCAACAACTGAAGCATTCACAATTGTTTAAAAAAAATTAAATAAAGTCCAATAAAAGTGAATACCTAGCAATCTTTAGCTACAAAATAATTAAATAGGTTGAAACTTTGTCATAAACTTAATTTAATTTGAGTGCGCACTCTAAACTTGTAAACGTCCATTAATTTCATATGTATTTTACGGAATCGCCCGTTATGGAATCACCCATGTGGACATTAAATTAATTTGACACCCAAAAAGGACAGACGTCCCCGTCAACTTCTCACATGAGGAATCCTCCTTATGTACGAGCCTTGCCAAATAAATTGTTCCTCACGGAATCCACCGTGGAATATACCTCCTAGCATCATACCCCTAGGATGGGATAGCAATTATCCTCAGTTGCTATTAGCTCAATGTGGAGCGAGTAGTGAGGGGTAAGCACTTAGGTCGCGAGCGCGTATCCATTGGGTCTCTTCAATAGGATGATCTTTAAACATAACCAAATATCTAGAATATCTACGGCCAGTTCTGGTGGTCATAAAGTCAATGTCTAGAATAGTTTGAAGTTCAAGGGTTTCAGTTTCTTGTTCTAAAAAAGGAGGATTTTCATAGACAGGGTGGATAGGTAGTTGGCCTCTAAAAGGTCGTAACAAAGTGATATGAAAAGTATTATGTATCTTCCAATGTTTGGGTAGTTCTAATTTAAATGCATTGTCATTTATCTTGTGAATTATTTTAAAAGGTCCATAAAACCTAGGTACTAATTTAACAACAGGGTGTTTCTAAACACTTTTTCAATCTTCTCTCTTCAATGCGTAACCAAACATAATGATCAACATTGAAACTCATGGCTTTTCTTTTCTTATTAGTTTGTTTAGTCTATGATTGTTAGGCTTTCGGAATCATATCTTTAACTTGAGCAAAAATAGTAGCATGTGTATTGGCAATATCATCAACAACTTTACCTTTATTCGACAATGATGTGACAGGTGTAGACAATCTATGTCCATAAATGATTTCAAAAGATGCTTTCTGAGTAGCTGTGTGTGGTATATTATTGTATACAAATTGAAGTAGATGCAATTGTATGTCCCATGTTTGTGGTTTTGAAATTGTGTATGCATGCAAAAGATCTAGAATGGTACTATTAGTAGCTTGTGTTTGCCCATTGGTTTCAGGATGGAATGCAGATGAGAAATCAATCTTAGTACTGAAATTAGCAAACATAGGTAAAAATTTTATTACAAAATCTAGAATTACGATTAGAAATAATAACTTTTGGCAAACCATGATTAGTGAAAACAATCTTTAAAAACAATTGTGCAACTTGAGATGCAATTATTATTTTCTTACATGGTAGAAAATATGCTTGTTTCCTAAATCGATCTACTATAGTCCAAATCATATCATGAGTAGTGTTAACCATCAAATGAACAAGGTGGAAAATCTGGAAAAGCTAAAGCAAAAGACAAAGGCCGAGGCAAAGTGAAACAGAAGACAAAGGCGCGCCAAGAAAAATCTAGAAACACAAGAAGCGCAGAAAAGACTTAAATATAAGGGAAAAATGCACACAAGGAAAGCGCAAGTCAATACTTTTATAAAAGAGCGTAAGCGCATCGTGATTTAATTTAAGGAGCACCGAGCTCTCATCTATGCAATTTGTAAATGTAGACGCACGGTGGAAAGAAAGCTAGGAAGATAGAAGGACAATGGGAAGAAGGGCCTAGGCCACGACCGGCCATGTAAAAAAGGGGATAAGGGGATGACCCGTCCAAAAGACATTTAGGGTTTTGTATATAAAGTTGAATAGTAAATGAGAAGCTCATTCTTGTGTGTGGCCAAAAGTGGCTCTCCTCTTTTTCTTCTTCTTCTTCCTCTTTTTCTTCCTTGCTTGAGCTTGTGCTTGAGAGAGGGAGTGTGAGAGTGTGAGGAAGTGAGTGTGTGAGGGTGAGGAACCGAGGAGGAGAAGCTCTCCATATTCTCCTCCCTTCTTCTTCTTCTCTTCTCTTCTCTTGTCTTGCTCGCGGCTATGGAGCTTGGAGCATGGAGTTTGAGGATGGAGCTTGCTTGAAGCTTGCACTTGGATCATGGAGCTACCGGAGTGCGCGGGATAGGAGGTAACTCGATCGGCAATATGGAGGTAAGCTCACTACAGCCGTAGATATGGATGGTGCGTCGGCTATGTGAGAGGTAGCCATTAGTGCTTGGCTTGGAACGCTTGAAACAATAAGCGGTTCGTGGGTCTTGGCAGTTGAGTGAAAGCTCCCTCATTTTGATTCCATTGCCGAGACCAATGAATTCAAGCCTTGAGCGCTTGCGAGCTTTGAATTGAGCATTGAAGTAGGGTTTTCCTCGAACCGATGCTTGAGGTAGATAGATAGGAAGCAAGGGAGTTCGAAGAGGTATTCGATCTTCTTAACAAGTAGGTTTTTATTGTTTTGGACTTGGGAAATTATGATGGAGTAGTGTAGGTATTTTCCTTATGATTTTTTCTTGCATTTAGAAAGGATAGAAGCAAAACATTGGAGCAAATAGTAGGGTTTTCTGTTGTTGTATAACAGACTGAAACAGGAAAAAGAATGGCAAAAAATAAAAATTTGGGTTAAATGTTAGTAAGGGAAGCAAGATTAAGGTGAGTGCAGGCCTGGGCAGGGTGATAAGGGGCCAAGAGTGGCAAGAAAGGTACCATTGTCCATTGCACGGTTTCAAGAGAGCAAGAGAGAGGGAGAAAGCTTCGTTGAGTGGATTCACTTCGATCTGCCTAGCCCAGGTAATTCCACACCTTTCATTGCATGAGTAGGTTGGATTTGGAGCTGCTCGACTAGTAGGAAGGCCTCCATCTCTCGGTGCGACGAATTTTTTGAAGTCCAGTGAGAAAACGTGTCACACTCGGCCTGTCGAAGTGACAATGATTCTGGGCCGAGTCCCAAAATCGGCCCTCGGACCGCTTGGCCATTCGGCCCTCGGACCATCCGGCCATTCGGCCCACTACACCACTTGGATGCCTTTCATTCGGCCCGTCCGAGTAAAGCATTAGAACCAACTTTGAAATTCGGCCCTCGGCCCTACCAAATCAGCCCACCTGACTCGGCCACTCGGCCCTCAGACAACCGGACTCAGACTCGCCGAATTTGACATTCAGACCAGTTACATTCGGCTCTTTCTATTTGGCCCTCGGATCGGCTGAATCGAGGATTCGGTGCCTACGACTCAAACTTGTTGGGCCGAATTTGGAATTTTTCAAATTTTAACCCGTAGACCTGAAACCGATCGAGAGACCATATAGAGTTGAAACCACATCATAGATCTATCACTGGGCTGAAATCTAGAGCAAGTAGTTCAAAACTTGGTCAAAAACAGTCCTTCAAATCGCGCATGGTGTTTACTGTAATGGCCCTGCGGACTGGGGGGGATTGGCCCCCTCAGACCCTCCCAGAGGGGGCTCTACCCCCTCCATACCTCCCCCAAGTAGGTTGGAGAGAAAATGCACGTTGTGATAGGTCCTCCAAATTGGACCCTAGTATAGTAATGGCTCTATACGAGCATGGATTCTCACTTGCAAAAGAGCAACCAAAAGCCCATACCTAAACAGAGACAAATAGAAACCTTAGAACCTCAATGGGCCAATCTCGCCAACAAGGGCAAAAAGGCCACACTGCAAAAACATGTAAGTGTTGCATTAGGACTATATTTGGTCAAAGTGGAAAGCAACAACGTCAAGCTACAACAGCGATGATGACTAGATATGACCGTCCTAACGATAGATGCACCTTGAATAGCACTGCACAAGCAATCCAAGACATCAGTGGAGAATCCACATCTGGTCGTGTAGTTGGGGACTCAAGGGCATTTGTTAGAAGGCTTAAATTTATGAGCCAAGACCAGGAAGATGAAGGCATAGTACCACCTACTTATCTTAGGGTCAAAGCCACCACGAAAAGAGAGCACACTATCGATGCTTTGATTGATAAAGGAGCAGATTTTAATATTTTGACCTATGAATCATGGACCCTACTAGGCCAACCAGAGCTCACACCGACTAATGCAACTCTTAGTCCTTACAGGGGACACCCACAAGCACTCATAGGGAAGTGCAAAATCCCTCTTCAAAAGGGAAACCAAGTGTGAGACCGACTATTTAGTATAGAGGATACACCTGACACTGCCGGGAGTGAGGATAGTCACAACCTTTAGCAACGGTGACCTCATCGAACCTCGAGGGAAAGGCAAGGAAGATGCTGACATAAAAGTTAAGCCTACTAACGAGAGCAAGGACTTGTTGGAAGAGTTGATACAAGCACAGGTCGAACAATGAGAACCAGTGAGTGAGGCCATGCCTGAAATAAGAAGGTCAAGAGACAATGCCAAGGACGGGCTTTGGACTTACAATTATCGTAGAAGACCCCAAAATAAGCCCAAGCCTTATAGACGAAGGCATCGATGGAGGGTCAACACAACACCATGATGGATATCCAAAGCGTTGCTACGTGCTCAAGGGTATTCCACAGGTAACCGATGGATTTGGGTGCAAAAACCCCTTGCTAAACCTCCTTTATCGACTGAAGGCTAGATCGTATCAAGAGAGCAAAGAAGCATAGGAGGAGATCTAAACGAAAAACCAAGTCTCGAGTCAACAATAGTGGAGTGACCAAGCCCCTCACGGTTGAAATAAAGAAACCAAACGGGACCAATCGGAGGGTAGATCCTCAGCCTAGCGTGCTTGACAAGCAGATATCAAATGTAATCGTTGAGGATACACAAAAGCCACTAGTGCCCAAGGAGCCTTTGATTCCCCAAGAGGATATAGTAGAAATCATAGACACAACATTGCTCATGGCAAGGTTAAATGCTCAATAAAGCAAATGGTAAAATCATCTAACATCCATGAGCAAATCTTCTAGCCAGTGTCGGAGCCACTTAAGAGTCCCAAGTCTCCTACACCCTCTTTCCCTAAACGGACATAGGAAGCACAACATCAGTCATCATTAAGTGCAGGTACTCAATCCCAATCTCTATCTCCATCTAAGCTTCCAAATCTCCAAGAGGTGGGACATGACATCCCCCTAGCTCTCGGGCCAAGGATATGCCTATGCACCTTAATGTGACTAGATCAACTCATGCTCAATCTACACAGGTGAATGCTCAAAGGGCAACAAAAGACACACCCACTTTTGATCGTCCTAAGGACTTGACATCGCAATCCACCAAGATTAGCTAGCCCACTAGACTAGCCGCTACCACTTCCAATCAGAGATCACAGCAATCACAGCCCTTGGCTGTGACAACGACCCTTGTGGAATGTATCCTTAGCAATTCATCTGGGAGGGTGTCGCAATCAGCATCCTTGACAACTCCAGCACTTCCAAAGCACCTAAAGCCTAGGCTTGAGGAGAAACCTCTCAAAGATGTGGCCAAGGAGATGGTGCATCTGACCAATCAACCTAGCAAGGCTATTCAACAGGATGCAGCTACGTCCCATGAGGACACACCAAAGAAGGGGAAAGCTGAGGCCCAACCAAGCACATCAATGGCTGTCCTAGTTTAAGATCATGAGTCGTTAAGTTATGCACCTTCATTAACCAAGAAAAAGTGGAGAAAACAACAAAAACAATAGCAGTTAGAGGTGGTTGGGGACCCCAAGAACATTGAGACCAAGAGCGCTGGAGAGCTGAGGAATAAAGCATTGAGTCCATCCGCCAATAAACCCATTGATGTCTCTCCTAATAGCGGTGAAACCTCAGACACATCCATGTGCTCCGAAAAATCAAAGCGGCTGTTACCATCAACGGTTTCTTGCAACACTCAATTCCCTGACAACAGAACTCGCATTAACCAATCAAGAGTGGATATAACGTTGTCACTACAAGGTGAAAAATTTATACCAGTCACATCTAAGGAGAACCATGACGCAATAACAAAGTCTCAGGAGAAACATGGAAACCCCAAGAGCATAAGCAATCCTAGCGTTGACCAATCTTGCTCATCTAGCCCTGAGCCCCCAGCTATGCTAAAGCCTAGGCAAACTCCTAGAACCTTGCATGAGATAGCAACGGAGCAAGCTCTCATTTGACATAGAAGTGTTGCTGAATGCTTAACTAAGTTGGATGCTAAGCTCAAAGTGTTCACACGTGTCTATACCGTGGCCAGACATGGGTGCATTCCCTAAAGAGCAGCTTGAAGACTACTTTTGCCATTTCCCCTATCCTGGGAAGAGCAAGAACATCTTGACGAGCACTATGACATACTCCTGCATGAATGCATGCGACTCACCTCTAATGAGGAAGCCGATGAACTACGCTTAACTATAACATTCAATGATGTGCTCTTCCAACCAAAACTCTTAGAGATAGAGTAACTAAAGCAAAAATCAGAGGGTCGAAGTCAATTTAAAAAATGTTAGATTGAAAACGACGTTGCAATGGACGAAATAGGAGCCCAGATTATGACAGTCTTAGAGGAGTGATTGGCCAAATGGCGGTCTCAAAGAGACCCAACCTATGTGGCACCAACTTTCTTTCGAGTGCTGACTGCCATTTGGGGTATGGACTTAGCTGAAACTAGCCAAGAGAACTCTCTGTCTGATAAGATTCTCACTGAGGAGGAGTTACATGTTGCCAGTAGACTCGGACAAGGTTCCATGCTACTCCATGTTGCAAAATATCTATCGTTATTGAGTAAGCTGCCACGAGTACTAGATGCATGTGCCACACTCTAGTACAATCCAGAGTTCTACAATTGGCTTTTATCCTCATGAAGTGACTTGGATTCCTAAGTATGTATATAAATAAACAATGGATTTTGTGACCCCATATAGACAATATCAACACACACAAGCAATGATAGTTAAGCGTAGGGAGAAGAGTTGGGTTTGACAGGCTAAGCTCCTCAGGTCCTCCTCTCACGACACACTTAGAAGTTGTGTGACCATTCCTGCCTCTAGGAGGAGGGCATGCAACCCTCTTTACCGCCATAGGAAGCCCTGACCAACATCTTTGATGGTGTAGATAGGGTACCATCCCTTTCTATATACATTTCCCCCTTTTCAATCTATCCTTCCGAGGATGAGCCTGCCCCACTCCATGACAACCCTTTCATACAACTTAGCATAAGCCAAGATCTCCTAATGGTGGATGGAGAAAAAATGAACATCATGGGGGCCATTCCTCTACAACAAACAATGCATGCCTCACCTCTCCCCTCCTCGTCATATGCGCTTGATAACCCACTGTATAATCCCTTTCATGCGAATAGTTTTATCCTGCCTCAGGGCCTAATCCTTGGTTCGCATTTTGCACATCCCCCTACGGTAGCAGCCATGGATCACATAGTGCAGCTAGCATGCAAGGAAGCTCTCCGCCTTCGGAAAGAGTATAAGACACAAATGCCCCTACCAGAACGCTACGTGCCTACTCTAAAGAGGTACGTGCCAAAAAGAGGCCCTAAACGACACCACCCAAAACGCAGGCCAAAAACCCCCCAAGCCAAGAGGATGAGGGCTCAAGGGAGCACACAGGGTGTGGCAACATTGGCCGTGCAAGCTCCCACCAAACACTCGGGCACCAGGTGCTTAAAAGAGAAGAGGGCAGCTCGAGACAAGCAAGAATTTGATGCATTGTTGAAAAGCATTGTGGAAACAGTTGCAGCCAGGGACTACACCATCTGGGTCCCAGCTGACATCTTCCCTACGCAGCCTCACAAGAGCCCCTTATCGGCACAGCCTCAGTCGCCCGATCACCCAGACTCACCCTACGTTGTGCAAATAGAGTAGCCCCTATGATATATAAGTAGCTTAACAAAGGACATCCTGCCATAACTTTTTGTATTTAAATGGTTAAAGGGGCAGGATCCCTACCTGTATATACTTTCCTTACCTATTGCTAATATATGTCACGTCTTTAACAAGCACCGAAATATCCATCGCAATCAGTATCATAGGATTTTGATAAAGTAATATCTTAACATGATTGCATCTATTCGTTGTACTTGAGACATGCGACTTGCATATACTCTCATGAAGTGACAAGTGGATGCAAGACAACACAGGTCTTCATGCGAACGTGTTTAATGCCCAAGTCACTGCAAGACCACCAACCTCACAAATAGCCGTCACAAAGCCACGCTGCCAAAAGCGAAAATTACCCTTGTGAGTGCCCACGTCACATGGCCCAAAGCATGATCTTAACCACTTCCTCTTTCTAGGTTACACTCTACATCGGGCACTCAAGGCAGCTGTCACCCCAGTTGTACCAATATCATAATTCTTTCGCTTCTCATAGTATTTATTAAGAGAAGTAATGTAGTGAAGCTCGAACTGATTCCAACTGATCTGAGACAAGGTTTTGTGCTATCTTAAATAGTTTATTACAATTGTGATCATTTTTCTTGAATTTCTACAAGGTATTGAGCCACTTACAATAATGATATCAAGGTATGCTTTTTAGGGCATATGCTTGGAGCATGTAAAAGATTGATTTTAAATACATCTTGGGTAGTAAAAGACTCTTTTAACTATTGTAAATACAAAATAATAAGTCTAAAATTAAAGATTGCAAACAACAAAGGGTTTTCCTTGATCCCTATGTATACTAGCACTAGGAAGTCTTCCCAGTTGATGGTATTTGATAGCTTTTACCTGTATCTCAGTTCTTATCATGACATATGAAGCTTATGCACAACAAAGATTTTATATTTATTGGGGTTTCTTCTAAGCCATCATCTTAGAAAGACTAGGCTATCCTCTTTAAATTGGTGTGCAGATCGGATGTTGTATGCATGTGTAGTGAATGCCAGAAAGTCTCCAAGAACAAGAAACTCTACAAACCTTCATAATTTCAAGTAATAGCAAAAGAAAATTTACACGATATGAGACAAAAAGACAAATTGGATGCAACCTCCCCCTATGCCTTGTGTGAGCGTTTTACAAGGCATGCATTTATAGATTTATTCATCTTCAAGCTAAAAAATAGCCCACTTTACAAATAGCATGCTTTTTACTTTTGTCGTTTGTGTTTGCCCATATATAAAGTACGGCGTTTGGGCATCCAAAATTCACACTGTGCCCAAATATAAATATCAAATATTGAAATATTTAACCGAGCGCCTTTGGACATACAATATAATAAATTTTCTGTCAAGCGCTTTAATAAACAAGCATGCTTAAATAAATATTGGCGCCACGCCTTTAGTGATAAGGTGTGCATGCATAACAAATAGTAATTATTCTAGGCATTTGGATTCACGCCATCGTCCCGTGCTACCTAATGCCACTGCGGCCTGCTCTACCTATCAACTGAAGCATTCACAATTGTTTAAAAATAATTAAATAAAGCCCAACAAAAGTGAATATTTAGCAGTCTTCAGCTAGAAAATAATTAAATAGGTTGGAACTTTGTTGTAACCTTAATTTAATTTGAGTATGCACTCTAAACTTGTAAGCATCCATTAATTTCAAATGCATTTTATGGAATCACCCGCTATGGGATCACCCACTTGCACATTAAATTAATCTGACGCCCAAAAAGAACAAGCGTCCCTGTCAACTTCTCACATGAGGAATCCTCCTTATATACGAGACCCGGCAAATAAATTGTTCCTCATAGAATCCACCATGGAATATGTCTCCTAGCATCATACCCCCAGGTGGGATAGCAATTATTCTCAATTGCTATTAGCTCAATGTGGAGATAGCAATGAGGGGTAAGCACTTAGGTCGCGGGCGCGCATCCATTGGGCCTCTTCAATAGGATGATCTTTAAATTTAACCAAATATCTAGAATATCTACGGCCAGTTCTGGTGTTCATAAAGTCAGTGTCTAGAATAGTTTCAGGTTCAAGGATTTTAGTTTCTTGTTCTAACAAAGTAGGATTTTCATAGACAAGGTGGACAAGTAGTTGGTCTCTAAAAGGTCGTAACAAAGTGATATGAAAATTATTATGTATCTTCCAATGTTTGGGTAGTTCTAATTTAAATGCATTGTCATTTATCTTGTGAATTATTTTAAAAGGTCCATAAAGCCTAGGTGCAAATTTAACAACAGGGTGTTTCTCAACACTTTTCAATCTTCTCTCTTCAATGCGTAACCAAACATAATGACCAACATTGAAACTCATGGCTTTTCTTTTCTTATTAGCTTGTTTAGTCTATGATTGCTAGGATTTCGGAATCATATCTTTAACTTGAGAAAAAATAGTAGCATGTGTATTGACAATATTATCAACAGCTTTACCTTTATTCGACAATGATGTGATAGGTGTAGGCAATCTATGTCCATAAATGATTTCAAAAGGCGCTTTTTGAGTAGCTATGTGTGGTGTATTATTGTATGCAAATTGAAGTAGATACAATTGTGTGTTCCATGTTTGTGGTTTTGAAATTGTATATGCATGCAAAAGATCTAGAATGGTACTATTAGTAGCTTGTGTTTGCCCATTGATTTCATGATGGAATGTAGATGAGAAATCAATCTTAGAACCAAAATTAGCAAACATAGGTAAAAAATTATTACAAAATCTAGAATCACGATCAGAAATAATAACTTTTGGCGTCTTCAAAAATAAATGTGCAGCTTGAGATGCAATTATTTTTTTCTTACATGGTAGAAAATATGCTTATTTGCTAAATCGACCTACTATAGTCCAAATCATATCATGATTAGCTTGTGTATTAGGCAAACTAGTTATAAAATCCATTGAAATATGTTTCCATGGACGGTCAAGAATTGGTAAAGGCATTAACAAACCATATTGCGTACCATGGTGTCGCTTGACTCTTTGGCAAATTAAACATTGAGAAACAAAGTTAGAAACATCAGATTCCATTTGTGGCCAGTAAAAATCTTCAACCAATGTTCTTAAAGTGAAAATGATGCCTCTATGACCTTGATATGGAGGACAATGAATTTCGTGCAACACAACTGATCTAAATTAAAAACCAACACACAATCTTTTCTTATAAAACATAAATCCATCATAATAAGACAAAGACTCAATTGGAATCCAATTATTAGCAACTAATTTGTTCCAATCAACTTGAAAACTAGGGTCATGGTCATAGGTATCCTTCATAAGAGTAAGGAAATCAAAAGATAGAATGGAAATATTATGGATACTTGGCCTTCTACTCCAGGCATCAACAATAAAATTTTCTCTACCTGGCTGATACTGGATAAGTGGATGAAAATTTTGAATGAAAGTAGGCCATTTAATCTGGCAGTTAGAAATTTGTGGTTGATTAAGGAGATATTTGATACTTTGCTGGTCAGTTCAATCATAAATTCGGATCCCATCAAATAGTGTTTCCATTAATGTAAGGCTTGAACTACAACTAACAATTCTTTATCACATGAGAAATACTTCAACTGAGAAGGCTTAAGTTTGCAACTAGAATAGGATATGGGATGTGAATCTTGCATTAGGACAACTTCTATTCCTAATCCGTTAACATCAGTGACTATTAGGAAGAATGGTCAATTAAAATCAAATATCTGCAAGATAGTTACATTTGTTAAAGCATGTTTCAACAAATCAAAAGACTTTTGATGGTTGTCAGACAAACAATACACAATATCTTTCTTTAACAATTTTGTCAAAGGTAATGCAAGCAATGAAAATTTTCTCACAAATTTTCTATAAAAGCTAGCAAGGCCTAAGAAGGAGCGTAACTCATGCACATTTTTAGGAATTGGCAACTTTAAAATTACCTCTATCTTTTTAGGATCAACATGAATACCATAAAAAAAAACAATGTGACCTAAGTATTCAATCTAGGTTTGGAAAAATTCACTCTTGTCAAGGTTAGCATATAATTGATTCTCTTTCAACAATTTGAAAACTAAACATAGATGTTCACAATGTTCATTTTTATCTTTACTAAAAATCAATGTATCATCAAAGAAAACAATTATACAATTCTGATACTTTAAAAATATACAATTCATCATATGAGTGAATGTAGCAAGTGCATTAGTCAATCAGAAATGCATCACAATAAATTCATAATGACCAAACTGAGTTCTAAATGTAGTCTTAATAATGTCAGGTGTATCCAAGCATACTTGATGATATCTAGGTTTGAGATCTATCTTGCTAAAAACAATGGCCCCTTGTAGTTTATCCATGAGTTCTTCTACCCTAGCGATTGAAAATCTATTATTAACAGTGATTTTGTTTAGGGCATGATAGTCAATGCACATCCTATAGGTATTATTTTTCTTCTTGAATAATAGGACAGGTGTACCAAAAGGAAAACTACTAGGCCTAATGAGTCCTCCATTCAACAGTTTCTTAACTTGTGTTTGGATTTCTTTTTGTTCAATCCGATTGTGTCTATAAGGTGCTTTATATGGTGATTGAGAACCTGGGATTAAATCTATTTTATGATCTTCTGGACATGTAGGTGGTAAATCAGTCACAAAATAAATTTTAAATTGTGAAAGAAATTGTGCATGCCTAGGATGCATATGATTTTTCTTAGCTTTAAGTTCATTTACCCATACTAAATACGATTTACTACATTTTCTCGATGCACGTTTAGCTTATGTATGGCTAAGCAATAGAAAATTATCAAAGGTGTGCAATCCATGTAATGTGATTTGGTTTCCGTTAAAATGAATTTTCATGGAATGTGTGGAATAATCTATGTTAGGGTTATATTTGTGATGCCAAGGCATTCCTAAAATAATATCACTAGCTTGCAAAGGCACAACGAAGAAATTTCTACGCTCAACATAATCACCAATTTTAATCTCTAAATCATGCACTTCTTGTGTGCCATTGTATCTAGTGCTTAAGAATGCAACCTTTATGCGATAATGAGTTGGAATAGTAGATAAATTCAAAATTTTTACCAACTTTGCGGAAATAAAATCATGCGTACTTCCATCATCATGCAAAACAATCTTTTCTTGACCATGCACAAAACATTTCATTGTTAATAACGAATGATGATTTGGCATACCTTGTAAAGTATCTGAAGCATCACCAATATCATCATCATCTTCAGTGAGGTCTAGCATATCTTCAAAGTCCTCATCTCATCAGTTTCTCCCAAGTGATTGATTTGAACAGCTTGCTTTTGGACTGACAGTTCGCTGCTAAGTATCCAAGCTGATGACACTTTTGGCAAACCATAAGTTTTGCTTTGGAGACATTGTTGGTAATGAAAGGTGAGAAGGATCGAAGCTTGCACGCGAGCTATGGCGGGAGAGCAAGAGCAAGAAAGAGAGAGACAAGAAATGGGAACTCCAACAGTCACAATGTGTGACCGGGCCTTCCTTTATTCAAACTGTCACTAAAAGAATAAAGAATAAAGTGACGTGACGGGCGCCCGCCACCTGCAGTGTGCAGTGGCGGGTACTGTCAGTGTAGTAATACACGGGGCGGCACGGCGGAGGTGCCTTTACCCCCAACAACCTCCCACTTAAAGGCGAATTTGCCCTAGTGAGAGAGAAAAGAAAAAGAAAAGACAGTACAAATGTACATAGGTACAAGGGATGAGGAAAGGTGACATCTCATCCAACGCCCATCAACCTCCTGAGGAAGGCAAAGCGCTCAGTAGTGAGGCTCTTCGTGAGCAAATCTGCAGGATTCTCGTCAGTGGAGATCTTGACAAGGTCAACAGACCTGTCCTCCACGACACCACGTATGAAGTGATACCTCACCTCAATGTGTTTCGTCTTCGCATGGAAGACCGGATTCTTAGCCAACTGAATGGCACTCATAGAATCCGAATGCAGTGTAGGTGTAGCATCAATCCCAAGGTCAGCAACTAGACGGCCTAACCATATGGCCTCCTTGCAAGCCTCAGTGGCTGCAACATACTCGGCCTCAGTGGTAGACAAAGCCGTACACTTCTGAACCCTGGACATCCAAGAGATAGCCCCTCCAGCATAGGTGAATACATAGCCAGAAGTGGACTTCCTACTATCTGCATGTCCTGCATAATCGGAGTCAGTGTACCCCACGACCCCTGTATCCTGGCTGCCATAGCAAATACACATATCTGCTGTGCCCTTCAGGTACCTCATGATACCCTTCACGGCATCCCAATGTCTGCTGCCAGGTGTAGCCATATAGCGTGCCACAACACCAACTGCATGTGCAATATCTGGACGAGTGGCTATCATGGCATACATCAAACTGCCCACGGCTGATGCATAAGGGATCTTGGCCATCTCGGCCCTCTGCTCATCTGTCTGCGGACAATCGGCCTGTGATACCTTCACATAAGAAGGTAATGGACAGCCAATAGGCTTTACGTCCTGCATGCGGAAGCGCTCAAGGACTTTATGAATGTACTCCCGCTGTGAGAGATACAAAAGTCCCTGATGCCTATCGCGCTTAATGTGCATCCCAAGTATAAGTGAGGCCTGTCCCAAATCCTTCATCTCAAAGATCTTCTTCAGCTAAGATTTAAGAGCATCTAGCTCATCATGAGCTTTCCCTACTATCAGCATATCATCAACATAGAGTACCAAGATAAGCAAACTGCCATCATGGGCTTTCTTCGTGTAAAGACACGGATCCATAGCACTCCTGCTGTAGCCCTGTGACTACATAAAGGCATCAAACTTATGATACCATTCCCTAGGTGCCTGCTTCAAGCCATACAAGCTCTTCTTCAACTTGCACACTAGGTGCTCCCTGCCAGGTTCTGCAAAGCCCTTAGGCTGATCCATATAGATCTCATCATGCAAGTCCCCATGTAGAAAAGCCATCTTGACATCCATCTGATATAGATCTAAGTCAAGCTGTGCAACCAAAGCCAAGACTAAGCGCAGGGTGGTCATCTTAACCACAGGAGAGAAGACCTCATCAAAGTCCACACCATGTTCCTGCTTAAAACCCTTTGCTACCAATCTAGCCTTGTATGCCGGCTTGGGGTGTCCAGGGCTACTTTTCAGCTTGTACACCCACTTGCATGGCAAAGCCTTCTTGCCCTTAGGCAAGGCAACCAAATCCCAAGTCTCATTCTTATGCAAGGAGTCTATCTCAGACTGCATAGCCCTCTCCCAGGAGTGACTGTCACCCCTGCGCATAGCCTCATCATAAGTGAAAGGCTCTCCTGCATCTGTAACCAAAACATAATGCATAGAGGGCTGAAATCTGTCAGGTGGACGTCTATCTCTAGCAGACCTTCTCACCGCAGGCTCTGCTGCCTGTCTAACTACCTGTCCAACATCCTGGCCCTGTGGAGGAACTACTGCAGGCTGTACTACTGGCTGTGCTGGAGCTTTAGGCTCCTCCTGAAAGATCACTCTGCGGATCTCAACCACCTTCTCAGGCTGCCTGTGCATCTTGTCTTCATGGAAGACGACATCATGGCTGCGTACTATTTTCCGCGCCTGCGGATCCCATAGGCGATAGCCCATCTCTCCTGACTCACCATAGCCAAGGAATATGCATTTAATGCTCTTTGGATCCAATTTACTCCTCTTGTCCTTGGGCACATGGCAGAATGCCTCACATCCAAAGACACGGAGATGCGCATAAGAGGGTGGCTTACCAGCCCAAACTTCCTCTGCAACCTGGAAATCCAATCCACTGGAAGGCGATCGGTTTATGACATGCACTGACGTACTAACTGCCTCAGCCCAAAAACTCGGGGGTAGGCCTGCATGGCTAAGCATAGAGCGCACACGCTCCTGAATAGTCCTGTTCATGCGCTCATCCAAACCATTCTGGGGTGGGGTGTAAGGGGCGGTCAACTGACGCTTAATACCCCTGTCATCACAAAACTGCTCAAAAGCATGCGAGACATATTCTCCCCCATTATCTGTCCTAAGGCATTTCAGCCTATACCCAGTCTGGTTCTCAACAAGAGCAAGCCATCTCTGAAAAACTGCCAAGACATCGGACTTCTGCTTTATGGGATAAGCCCACACTTTCCTAGAAAAATCATCAATGAAGGTAACGAAGTACTTCGCGCCACCCATAGACATGCAAGGCATAGGCCCACAAACATCGGAATGCACCAATGCCAAGGGCTCACTCATGCCTGGCCTACCCGATTTCTTATGCGTAGACCTATTCTGCTTACCATAAAGACAATGATCACACGAGTCAAAACATGCATAATCCAAAGGCGGAAGATACTGCAAACCAGATAACATTTTCATTCCTTTCAAAGACATATGCCCCAAACGGGCATGCCAAAGTGATACATGTGGGATAGAGCCCACTGCCAAAACATGGTCTACAGAAGACCCAGATACAACAAGAGGATAGAGGCTGCCAGCCTTGGCGCCTCTAGCAAGCACAAGTCTGCCTTTGGTAATCTTCCAGGCAGAATCCCCAAAACAGACATGAAATCCTGCATCATCCAACTGTCCTGCAGACATAAGACTACGCGTAAGCGTAGGTACATGACGTACATCCCTGAGCAAAAAGGAACTGCCAGTGGAAAACTGCAAAACTGAATATCTCCACAGCCCACAATATCAAGAGACCTGTCATCTCCAAGTCTGACTGATCCAGATACAGTACGGTAAGAGTGAAACCACTCACGGTAAGGCGTCACATGGAAGGACGCACCTGAATCCAATAACCAGCACTGTGCATACATACTAGGTGTCTCAGTCAAGTGTGAAGCATCAGAAGAACTAGCTGCAAGTATAAACTCATCACCACCATCGGACTCTTCAGTCTGCGTGACATTAATTTCCTCAATCTTGACGTTGGACTTCGCAGGTACTATGCTGCGATCAGAGGACTTCTCCTGCACTTTATCTTTCCCCTTATCCTTGCGCTTCTCATTGCGCAACTCATGACACTGTGGTCTAATATGGCCCTTTTTCCCACAATGATGACAAGTGACATTTGCATTGCGTCCACGCGACTTACTACGCGACTTGCCACCACGAGATTTAGACCGACCCTTCTGCGAGTCACGGCCTCGGCCATTACCACGGTCATACCTGTCATTCCTGCCTCTAACTGTCAAAGCATGACTACCACGAGAGGCATCCAAGTTTTTGCGATTCACCTCTTCCTGAAGAAGAGCACTCTCAACATCTGCCAATTTTAGAGTAGCACTAGAGGCACAAAGAGCAGTGCGGAATACATCCCATGACTCATTCAGAGTTCCAAGCAAGAAAAGAGGAGTTACTTCCTCTCCAAAGGTGATATCCTGCGAAGTTAGGTTCTTCAGTATAGCATGGAACTGGCTCAAGTGAGCAGACATAGTCGCATTATCCTTCATGTGCAGATCCATAAGCTGCTTCAACCAGTACATCTGACTCGCCGGACTTTTCTTATCATAAAGATTCTTGATCTTATTCCATAGATCCCATGCACTCTGTGCTTCCTCAAATACATTATAATGTACCTGTTCAGTGAGAGACAATACAATCGTGGACTTGCATAGCTCATCAAGTTCAAGCCAGTCGTCATTGTCCATAGTTTCAGGCTGCTCCCCACTCAACCGAAGTGGCTTAATCTGAGATTTCTGCACCAAAACCTGCCATATTTGACTCTTCCAGTAAGAGTAGTTGGTACCATCCAACTTTGTAATGTTAAAGATGGCACTATCATGTGAAGATGGCGCCATTATGCAGGCTGGAAATGCCCAAACAGTCCAAAATGGCTTGCTGTTTTACTGCAGAAACTGCCCAAAAATGACCAAAACGGGGTCCAAAGGGCGAGCAAAGTGTGCCAAAAGTGGCTGCCCACTTAGTACTAGGTGCGGTACACCAAATCAGGATATTTCAGCATGAAAAGTACACCTCAGTCCACCAATAACTGCTTGCTGTAATAAATTGCAGGTATGCAGTCTAGAGAGCAAACTGTCCCAAAATAGGATCCAATGTCAAGCAAACAATGCTAGGTCCAAAGCCGGCATGAAATGGACATAAGCAAGGCCAATGACAGTGAAAAGAACATGAGCTCAACACCAAGCATGTCAAAATAACATCTGCCAGTGAAAGGCACACCCCCAGACACTCTAGGCAAAGTGTTCCTGTAACTGCCAAAACCTGACACAAATAGGTATCTGCTCAAAGAGAAAGATCCAAATATGAGACTTAGCTCATAAGCATCCTGTGAACCAAGAGTACATCAATGCATATCCATAAAGATTGGAGTATGATCCCAAAGTCTCAATGTGTATGTAGCTGCTCAAGACATAAACTGCTCCAAATACATGTAAGTGCTCCAATAGCATGCAACTGTCAAAGGTCAAGAAAGCATGTAAAATGCTCCCACTGGCACAAAAGGCGTACAAAGCGAGCTTAGAAGCTCAAACAACCCAAGAGAAAGCACCAGTGATAAGTGACCCTGTCAATGCATCAAGCGCATCCGAGAGAGCATGACATACATGAAGCACCGGTCGTATTAACCATGAAGCAATACATAAGCCCAAATAAGCTCTCGGTCAACTCAATGACATCCAAATAGCAACCAAGATCAGTGATCAAGTAAGTCGGGAATACTCAAATACATCCAAATCCAAGCTCCAAATGTCGGTATGGCATACACGAACCAAATAGCATATGTCATGAACCAAAGCATGTAATGCAAAAGCCTAACTGTCAAGCAGAGACATGAGGCATAGGCGGTCCACGAGCATGCCGAGTCGGTCCAAATGCCAGTGAAGACGGAGCTAATGCGAAGCTCAAAAGCATCCCATAATCTCATACATATGCTCCAAGTCGTCCCCAAATGTCAGAGATATCATGCCAAAGCTCAAAGCATACATCCGGTATCGGTAGGTAAGTGCCAAAGCATGTAAAGTACCTTCAGTCCACTGTTATTCCAGCATGTATTTACTGTTCTAAATAGTAGATTTCAGCCCCAAATTCAAGCCAAAATCATGGTCAAACCAAATGCATACATCCCCAATACATCCGGGTAGGAAGTAGACCGCATACGGGCATCAAACAAGGTAACCGGAGTAGAGTATAAGCATTAAATGCCAATGCCAAGTGTGGCTGCCCTGTTTCCAGCACTGTATAACAGTAAATAACAGTCCCAAATCAGCCAATATTTCAAGCCAAAATCATGGCATAATCATGTGCATACATTCCCAAGGCACTAGGCATCATGTAGACCGCATACGGGCATCAAATAGCACAACCGGAATGGAGTATAAGCAACAAATGCTAATGCCAATGGTGCTGCCCTGTTTTCAGCCTGTTATGACAGTTTATGACAGTCCCAAATCTGAAGAAATCAGCCCCGAAAGATCAAGACCAATGCCCAAAGCTTGAATGACATCAAACATGAAGTCTATAGCCCTCTTGATCAAGGTAGAGAGCAAGAAGCAATGGCCAAGTGTGGAGCTGAAGTAGATGAGTGCTCACAGCCTGGAAAAAATGATGCAATCTGCCCTGTTGGTGCTGAACTTGCTGCTGCTCCACATGGGCTGAAAAGGGGGTAATGGGGGGCTCAATGATGGCCCAAGGTAGGCACATACCAAGCCATGAAGGCCCAATGCAAAGGGGAGGGAAGATATGAGCTATGGAGCTCAAGAAGAGTGGCTGCCCTTTGTTCCTGCCCTGTTTCAATCTGAGAATACACTCAAATGCCTGCAAATGCTGAAGCAATACCTCAAGGGCAAGGCCCTGATGAAGCTCAAGAAGGCCAGGATGGAGCTCGGGAAGCCGGGGAGAGTCGGGAGCTCAAGAGGTCAGCTATGGCTGCCGGGATGGAGACCCAATGCGTGAAGCGAGTCGATGCGAAGGTCGGGAAGCACCGAGTCGAGCTCGAGCAAGAGAATGCCAAGCTCTGATACCAGTTGAAAGGTGAGAAGGATCGAAGCTTGCACGCGAGCTATGGCGGGAGAGCAAGAGCAAGAAAGAGAGAGACAAGAAATGGGAACTCCAACAGTCACAATGTGTGATCGGGCCTTCCTTTATTCAAACTGTCACTAAAAGAATAAAGAATAAAGTGACGTGACGGGCGCCCGCCACCTGCAGTGTGCAGTGGCGGGTATTGTCAGTGTAGTAATACACGGGGCGGCACGGCGGAGGCGCCTTTACCCCCAACAGGTAAGGGCTGAAAGTTTGGGTATATTAGGATCTGGCTGGAGTGGAGGCTTAGGGTTTGAATTGGTATAATTTAATAGTAAAGCAAGAGGTCGAGTCTAGAGTTTACGGAAAGAAGAAGGAGCAAAGTGATTTTGATTGAATTTTTGAAAGTTAGAATTGAATTGCTTTGTACCAAAGTTACAATTAACCGAAAATTGTTGCGATCACTTTTCTCGTCCATGAATTTTATCCTCCGTATCATGTGCTAAAGAAATCGCATCCTCCAAAGTCTTTGACTTAAATATATTCACTTCCGCATAAAAGTGACCAAGCAAATCGGACATATACTTGCATTTTTTGGTCGCCTCAAGAACAATTTCAAGTATTCGAAGTTAAAGTAAGACACTCCAAAAATGTTTAATGTATTGTGGGATGGATTCACGATCTCTTTCACTACAACAAAAAGGCCTCATAGATGCACATTTAGACGCGATTTTTGAATATAGAGAAATTTCTACAGGCGCATCTATCCGCCCATCTATTTGCACGTCTACCATTTCACGTCTATAATTGCATGTATCAACAAATTTACATGCACAAATAGACGTGTAATAGAGGCACATATACATGTGTATATAGACACGCTGGTAGACGCGCTTTTACAAGCACTGGTAGACGCGAACGGAAAACGAAAAATGTCATTTTTTTAAAAAAATATTTATTTTTTTAAAAAATTTGAATTATGAAGCACGTGTAGTCTACATTATAGACGCGTGTATAAACGCGAATTATCTGCAATTTATACGTGCGGATAGACGCACAAAATAAAACTGAAAAAAAAAACCAGAGAGCATGACATGCTCTCTGGTTTTTTTTTTTTCCCCTCCCATACATCAGATTGTGCATTTGGGAAAAAGACAATGTATCTTACAGGCACGAGAATTGAAAATAAAAGTCCATGTATTCATTATATATCAAAAGCATTTACAAGGGAAGTTTAAGTGCTTGCGACCTAAAGCGTGGCCGCAAGCAGTAGGCTCAAAGAGATATCATACATATACAAGAAAAGAAGGCCTCATGAGGAGGTATGGTGCTCCTCTACGAATCTGAAGAGGAAACATCTTCGCTAGTACCACCATGGCTACTAGCGTCGCTATCCCCCTCCTCGCTATGCTCCACATTCGGATTCGCCTACACACACAAAAGATCAGGGTTGCTTACATAGACAAGGTGGAGAAAAAGTTATAATTAGCTATACTTTGAATAGGAAAGTAAGAAAAACATACCTCCTCTAGCTGTTGAATCTTCATGGCCCGGTTGTATTGGTCCTCAGTGATGATGAGACTCTCCTCATAGAAGTGAAGCCATGTCGTTGCGCAGTTATGGCCTTGATGGTAACCTACCTCTCTAGGAGTAGGTGTCCTACCAACGATGGTAGTCTGCAAAATATTTAGATATATACGAACAATTATGAGTCACAATATATTAGAATAAAATATATAAAGAATTGAAAGAAATATAAATTTAAAAAAACTAGAAATCAAAATATACTTACAAACTCTACCTCCCATGACTCTCTGCGGCCCGATCCGTAATGCGACGATCCCATTGTTTCCATTTGGATCCATCGCGCCTCTGCGTGATGGTGACTCTTCACTTTCTCTGTTGCTTTCTTCTTGACTTTCTTCCACTCTATGCGGTGGCACATAGGTGGTTGGCTATAGGCTCCACACCCCTCCTCCAACCTTCGTAGTGAGTCCTTGGCTCGTGTCATGAGGTGGGATCTTTTGTTGTGAAGCATATCCCTCACTTTTGTGCGTCCCCAATCATCCGAGAATCACTGACCCTCAGGATTTGGATACCTCCTATGGACTGCCCTCAACACCTCCTACCACAAGCTGCTTTTCTGATTTTTGAAGGCAATGAAACAATCTTTATACGTCGCATGCACGACGCTCCTCATGTACGCCATTATATCCCTTCCCTCATCATCATGAAAGATGCCACTAGTATCTGTAACTCTATAGTACTGGCGTACAACCTCCTCTACGTGATCTACTGGTGCGGGTGATCGCTCGCCACCTCCTAGGCAACTCCCACACAAGCCTCGTCCTCCCCCTCCACTCTCCCTCCTCCCTCTCTGTCGACTACCCTCTGCCTTGCTGGACGCACGAGCTTCTACAGATACACGTGCTTTTGCAGATGCTTGTGCTTCAACGGATGCACATGGAGCACGTGAAGTACCTGCATATGGAGTACCTGTATGTGGAGTACCTGTATGTGGAGTCTGGGAAGTAGTGCCAGGCAAAGACGTTAGAGGTGTCCCAAACATAACAATGAACACCTCATCCGCTGTGGGAGAGCGGCAAAGGTGTCTTGTCATCTCTCCCATGAAGTCTTCCCTACTAGGAAAACCTCCAAAAAATGCATTGACCCCCTGCCAAAGGAGGCCAATGTATCATTCATGCGATCCACATTCGAGTCATTGCTAGATGAACCAGGATACGACATCTGTAAAAAAAACACAGAAAAAATACAAATTTATTTGCATACAAAAAATAATATGTTACCTACATTTTCAAAGAGCTTTCTTTAGACATTGAGCATAAAACTTAAGTGCTAATGCTTCTCATAAACAAGAAAACTGATAAACACAAACATGGGTTTGGTCACATTCATCATTGCAAAAATATATTGTTTACTATCAGAACTCGGAGACCTAGCGCGTGTATTCCCGCGTCTAAATTGCAGGTTAGACACGCTCTCAGACGCGCTCCAGAGTGAACCTTCTGTCTAGCACGTCTATCTGCGTATTTAAGATGCAGCACAGACGCGCTGTTAGACACACATTCCAGGTCAATGCGCATGTATAATCGCGTGTAGATTGCAGGTCAACCTTCTGTGCAGCACGTGTATCATCGCGTGTACACTACAGAGCACATGCCAGCACAGACGCACTAAGACGCGTCCTCAGACGCTATGAGAGGAAACATTTTTCGTGTCTATATCTGTGTCTACACTGAGATGTAGACGCGCTATCAGACGCGCTTGATCGGCTGATTTTAGGCCGATGATCGCCATTGATGATTTACAAAATGCAATACATAATGGAATCACAAATCCTAAATACACAGATAGAGCAGAGAGAGGAAGAGAGAAACAAAGAGAGAGAGAGAGGGAGGGAGAGACTCACCTTGGGTGTTTGGTGTGGCGGGTGGTGGCGCTTCTTCCTTCTCCTTCTTCCTCTCCTTGGTAAGTTACCCTCCCTTGATGCTTGCTTGCTTGCTTGTTGCTTCTTCTTGTTCTCCTCTCTCTTGTTCTCTCTTTCTTCCTCTCCTTGGCTTTCCTTTTTCCCTTCTTATGTGTTTGAAATGAAAGAAGAGGTGAGTCATGAGGAGGTGAGGCTTGAAGAGATTGCATGTCGGCTAAACTCAAGCTTCAGAACCGCAAAAACGCAGGAAAGGAAAGGCGTAGTTTGAAAATAAATGATTTAGGTATGGTTTGAATTTTGATGTGTGTGTCTATTTTTGCGTGTATATGCGCATCTATTGTTCAGATAGACACGAGTATAGATGCGAACATAGATGCGGAAATAGACGTGAATATAAACGCGCATTTAGGCTTCATCATGATTTTTTGTTTTTAAGATAAGTTTTGATAGTGAATTCTTGTCATAAGTTTTAATGTATTTATGATGATTTTTGTGTATTTAAAATTTAGATCTTATGTAAACATATGAATGACAAATATTTTGATATTGTCATGAATTAGGTTTAATCATGTCGACATCATCATCACCTAGTGCGGTGCAAGCTGATGAGTCAATGAGCACATTCTCAAGTGAGGATGAAACATTGCATCTTCATAATTGAGATGCATGGCTACGACGAAAAATTAAATACATGTGTGACCATTGTCGAGGGTGTATTTTTCGAGCACGTCGAATTGCAATGTCACACCTCAGCTTGTATGGAGAATGGGACCAAGAAAAATCACCGGTATTCATTGTTTTTTTTTACCACTAAGATTGCATGTCTATGTTACGGGAATTATATATCAACGTACATGAAACTCCCTTTTGTGGGGGTTGAGCAGGATGCGGTGCCACATCCTCAGATGCTCCCTCCCGGGCATCGAGAGGCTACAAAATGTCGACGCGAGGAGGAAAAGTCTTCAAGAAGAGTAGAGACTGATGACCAGGATAGTAGCCCTCATGAAATGCCCCATCAAGTCGTAGAGTATGAGATTTTGGACAATATGGTACACCATCTATTTTCGCAACCGGTTCAGGGAGAAGGTCACTCTACGAAGCCACATGATCCACTATATGTAGCATCATCTACTCCGTTGTATGAAGGTTGTACGTACTCTGTTCTTTGTGCGTCCCTCGAGATACTTAACTTGCAAACAATTTATGGATGGAGTAATGTCAATTTGGATGCGTTATTGAAGTAGTTATCAATTCAGTTTGGCTTATGAATCATAATATTAATTGTTCTATTTTGAAATCAGACAGAAATATATGTTGGTGGTTTTTTAACTCACTTTTAAAAATATAAATAGGTTATTATCACAAATGCTTCCAAAAGGAAACAAATTGCCAACTAAGAGAGAGTAAGCAAGACATTACTTGACATCTCTGGGAGGCCTCGATTATGTCAAGATCCATGCATGTCTCAATGATTGTGTCTTATTTCGTGGGATTTATGAGTTCGCACGAGAGTGTCCTGTTTGTGGCGAATCAAGATACGAAGTGGAGATGAAGTAAATGGATATGCCTCGTAAGGTTTTGCGACATTTTTCGATTGTTCCATGTATAAACTTATGTTCAAGTGTAAGTCTATTGGAAAGCTCATGTCATGGCATGCTAGTCATAATTCAAGTGATGGAAAATGAAGAATCCCTGCAGACACACCGGCATGGCAACATATAGATAATTTGTGGCCCGTTTTCAAAGAAGAGCAAAGAAATGTGAGATTTGGTTTATATATGGATGGAATCAATCCATTTGGCATCAAAATCACATCATACAGTGTATGGCCAGTGGTATTGGTGAACTATAATATTCCTCCATCCATGGCAATTAAAAAGGGACATGTAATGTTGTCCCTTCTCATTCCTGGAAAGCACAAGGTAAAAAACATGGACATTTACTTAGAGCCTTTGATTGAAGAGTTAGAAATGTTATGGGAAGATATTGAGGTGCAAGATACAAGTGCATCTGCATCCTCTAGAGATTTCACATTGAAGGCCATGTTGTTGTGGACCATGCACGACTTTCTAGGATACGGAGAGTATTCAGGTACATGTATATAACTCTATATTTGAAATTCAAGACTTGAATCAATTTCATTTTATTAATTCACTTTTTTTTTTAGGTTTAACCACGTCAGGATATCATGCATGTCCTATTTGCGGTCCCTCTCTAGTTTCCTCTAGGACGGCACATTTAAAGAAGGTTATCTACGACAATCATCATGGATTTCTTCCTATTGACCATCCCAAATATGTTCTCCCTACTAATGGAATGACTCCACAATCTCTAACCATTCGAGATTGGAAGGAGAGATGGATTAATGCCTACAGCCACCCTCCACTCGGCATGAGTTGGTAAGAAGTGCATTTCTCTCGATTGACTTTAAAGTATTTAGCATGATGAATTGTTTACATAATATATTGTTTGTTTGTTAGGTTCTCTATATTTTTTCGTCTTCCGTACTGGACTGAACTCAAGATCAATCACCTGTTGGATCCCATGCACATATTCAAAAATGTTGTATCTACATTATGGGATCACTTGATAGGGGCTCGTGATTCATTTAATGTAAGGGAGGATTTACGTAACATTGGTCGCATGAGACGAGCCTGGCCATGCATTGGACCCAAAGGAAAGATTGAGCTACCCCATGCACCTTGGATGTTGTCAAAGAACAAGGAAAAAATAGTGAAGGAACAAATATATAGCTTTCGAGCACCCACCGGATGTATGAGATGTCTCAAGGGAGCCTTCATAAAGAAAAAGAAAAGAGGTGTGGAGAAACTATCTAGTTTGAAGTCCCACGATTGGTACAAAATGATTCAAGTAAGGGTATCTCTAACCATGAATATAGTAATTAGTGGAGTAACTATGTGTAAACTTTGGTGTATGATTACTTATTCCTCAACTAATCATTTGATCTATGAATATTGTTTACATTTAGTTCGTACTTCCTCCTAGCATATCCCATTGTGTATCCAAAGATGTACGTGATATCATTTACAAGATGGAAGAGCTTGTGAGGTATGTATACATTGTATTTTTTCATTATATATCTTTGAATTTCTACACAAAAATAAACAAGTAGATCATACATCTTGACAGATATGTGAGCTCAAAGGAAATTGATCCAAACACATTGCAAGATGCTCGAGTATTATCTATTGAGGTGGTTTGTTTGGTGGAGAAAAATTTTCCTCGATCCGTTTTAACTACTCAATTACATTTATTCGTACATTTTATTGATGAGATCGCACTTTGTGGGGCAGTTCATGTAAGGTGGATGTTTTTTCTTGAGCGCTTCATGAAAACCTTGAAAGATTTTGAGAGGCAAAAAGCACGGCCTGAGAGAAGCATGGCTGAGGGTTGGTTAGTGCAATAATCTCTTGTTTATATCTCTGAATATCTTGCTGAAGTGGATCCCTCTCAACCACGACTATGGAAAGATGATGAAGACTTGAGGATGACCTCTATAGTACCTCAAGGAAAAGGAATGAGTAAAGTGCTAACAAAAGAAGAACTTCGTAAGTTAAATAGTTTTTGTGTGCTCAATAGTGATGTAATGAGCAAATGGGTGACACTATATAATGAAGCAAGGGCAAGAAGAAAAAGCGAAAGACAAGAATTTTGCACTAGATATGGACGTAATGTCTCATTTCTAGATCATCTAAATGCGCTCCCATGTCATATTGATATAGATTGGTTACATGAGGAAATGGAGAGAATGGAAAAAGAGGAGGAAATTAATATATCTCAAGAAGAGTGGAAATACGCACGAGGTTGCTTATCAAAGGTGAGACATACTATCAATTAATTTGTTTCTATAAGTTTTATTTTATATAAATAATTGACATGTTTGATCTTTTATCTTTTACTACTAGTGCACATTATTCAATGCACTTTGGTGTGAGGGTAAACATCTTCGAACTCAACGTATAGATGAAAAGAGAAATACCCAAGATTGTGGTGTCCTTGCTCACTTCAAGGATGCCAATGGTACCATGAAAGGTTATTGTGGCTTAATCCAAGATATTCTGAAGCTTGTCTTCAGACGATTCTTTATATATATACTAGATGTGAAGTGGTTTAAAGAAGTGGTAACAAATGGTGAGCATTGCACAATTAGACGTCATCTAAGTGGTTTTGTAATCATTGACTCTACAAAGTTTCACCAAAACAAGAATGACACATTAGTACTACCTCAGCAATGCGAGCATGTATATATGCAAAGGCTAATTTTTTTATATGTATACATGTGATACATATACACAATATAATAAGTACTTAAGTTTTTTGCTTTTGTTTTTCAAATACAGGTTGTGTATCATCCAATGGTAAACAATAACCGATGGTGGTATGTCATCCCTATATCTAATCGTTCAAAACTAATATATGGTAATATTACCGACATGGAGATAGCAAATGACAATCCAACAATTAATGATGATGTGCATGATGACACCATAATGGATGATATGCGTGATATAGTACAAGATGAACCTCGCGAGGATGTTCAAGGAAACGCAGAATAAGACAATAATGTGATTGTCGATGATATTGATGAAGTTATTAAGCAATATAGCAACACATCTGATAGTGGGATAGACTTATTTGTTTCGTTACCTCTTAATAACATAGACCTAGAAGTAGATAATTTAGCAAGGACTGATCTCATTGAAGATGAGATGGATCATTCACTGTAACATACTTAATTTGCTTATTGATTCAATGTGTATTCCTAATTCGATGATTTTTATCATGTGCACACGTGCATACTCAAGAATCAATAGTCAAATTTAAAGCTAAATTGAATTTTTCGTAATAAAAAGAAAGTATCTTTTATCATCTTCAAGTACGTAGAGAAATTACGAGATATATATTGCAATGCTTGCTACTAATTGTAAGGTTTCTGTCACTTGCCGCTAATTACTTATATCAGGCTTGTCAACTGGAGGAACTGCCATTCATTAGAGAGCAATGAAAAAGTAATTATTAACTCTATTTTTTTAATTCAATGATTCAATGTGTATTCTTAATTCTATGGTTTTTATCATGTGCACACGTGCATGCTCAAGAATCAATTTCAGGTGGTTAAATAATTATTAACTTTGATTTTTTAATTATGTGAATTGCTAATTTTAGGTGGTTAAATAATTGTGCATCTGGTGGAGCGTCTATATTAGCGTCTATTTGCGCAGATATATAGACGCAAAATTCGCGTCTATTTACACGCACGTTTACACGCACTTATAGACGTTGTGATAGACACGCCCGACTTTGCGCGTCTAACATGCACGTCTATGCCTCGTTTCTGTTGTAGTGTTTATTGCAGGAGATTTCACTGTTTGATGGCTTTCTCATGGAATTGAGCTGGAAGAAATTTCTACAAAAAATTCTTTTGAAAGGCTTCCCAAATAGATGGACAATCAACACTCTTGTAGATAACAATCCACCATAATGATGCTCTATTTGCTAGATGGTTAGTGATTCATTTAAGTTTATCTTCATGAAAATCGTCATCAAATTGACTAATGAAAGCAATAATAATTTTGCCATCACATTGCTCATTAAAAGTGCGGAATTTAAAATTTCTTTTACTTATCTTGGCCTCTTTCCTAAGGGCCTGTGGATCGAGCATCACATCAATAGTACATCGAGTGGCATCTTTAGGTTACACTCCGTCTTGATTGACAGTGGATTGTTGAAGTATAGTCAATTGTGCTTGCAAGTTTTGACATTCTCTTTGCTCTTCTTGAAGTTGCATCATGATTAGATCCAATTTATGTTCCATAGTTGGCTCTGATAAATCACCTTCACCCATAAAATTGTCCATATTATGATCTGATACCCTAGATTTGATCGAGGATCTGTTACTTATCTTCTAGTCACGTGTGAATAAGGTCGCCATGAACTTACTTGGTTTATTAGTATGCCTTTTCATTTACAATCTTTTTTTCTCGGGTATGACAATTGAAAACGGTCTTCTTCTAAGCAAAATATTCTTTCGCATAAACTGCGTGTGACAACCTACTTGCTATAAATCCATTCAGCCAAGTTGGAGGTGGGAACATGGGCTTATTGAAGCTTCAAATTGAGCTTGGGAGTACCCGTATTATTGCCAAGGCCAAACGGATAAGGGAAAATTTTTTTAAAAAAAATAATTATCCCCTCCTTCTCCCCCAGTCGACGACGCGCTGGAGGAGAGGGAGGGAAGTCACGATGAATGAGGAGCATGCTCGAGCTCATGAAGGGGCCGAAGACATGCGGGATGCCATGAGAGTGAAGAGAGGAACCTCTCCCTCTCCCTATAAAGCTAGTGGCTATGATAGCCTTGGAGGGAGGGAAAGAGCCCAGACTCTGGGTGCACTATGAGGAAGAGAGAGATTGAGGACGTCGACGCACTATTGCTGCCGTGAGAGGGAGAGGAGGCGCTACAAATCGTCACCACGAGGGCGCTGTCTTCTGTCTGCCACCCGAGCTCCATGATCTTCCTCGGTCTCCAACCCCCCCTCCCCCCCACGTGGCATTGTGAGGCTTTTGGAAGCCCTTGGAAGCTTTCAAGGGTGGCTTCCTAAGACCCCTCTCCTATGGCCTTAATACTACCCCCCCTCCAATTTTTCCCCTAAGGGCTCCCTTAGGCCCTTCTTCCTATAGCCTTAAGACTACCCCCCCCTTAAAATTCCTCCCTAAGGGCTCCCTTAGGGCCTTTCCTCCCCCGAAAGCTTTTACCTTAAAAAGCCCTTTTCTCCCCCCCTCAATTTTCCTCCTTGGAACCCTATAAGCCCCTTTTTCCCCCAAGACCTTGGAGGCCTATAAGCCCCTTTCCCCCTGAAAACCTCGGAGCCCTATAAGCCCCCCTTTTCACCCAAACCTTGGAGCTCCATAAGCTTCCTCCCCCCCCTCCCCCCCTCGAAATTCGACCTGAAGGGGCCTTCATGTGACCTTAAGCTTTTTTTTCCATACACAAAAAGTCCTTCTTAAAGCCCTTCATACCCTTTGTTTCCCCCCACCTCGGGATTCTTCCACCCAATTTCGCATAAAGTCCACCTAAGTTCCTTTTCGTGTTTGCATACAAAGGAGACGGATAAGATCGTAACTCTGCGCCCAAGGCAAAAGGGTTGCATTCACGATGCCTCCTAAGAAAGCCCAAGGCGCAGCCCCGCAGGAGGATCGTCTCCTAGCATCCACGTAGACATCTCACCACAAGTTTAGGTTCTTATTCATAATTTTTATTTATTTTTGTTATAATTCAATCGTGTAAGGATAAATGTTGGAAATAGGATGCATTTTCTGTCTTAAATGCTTTAGAAAAATTAGCTCACATTAGAGGAATTTAGTCATTAATATTTTCAATAAAACGAGCATAATAAAGGGAGCATAAATGCATTTCTAGCAAATAGTTTTATGCATTGCAATGAATTAAAATTAGATTAATATCTATTATACTTCGTTTAAGCATGGAATTATAAACTGCATATCGCATTATTAAGCCATATCTTCTTCACAATGAGTCATCATGGGAAGTGCTAAGGATCCATAGAAAAGTGCAAGGCATGAAATGATTCTTACGATGCATAACTCTAGGCAATTATCGTTTGTCAACTGCATAAATTATTAGTAAAAGGTTGCTTATTTAGCATGAATTTTGTTCACAAGTTATAGGATGATTAGTTGGAATTAACCTAAACTATGCTTGATCTTAAATCGATAAGTTAGGGTTGAAAATCAATTTACGCTTAGACAACGAGTCATGTGTTTATGGAAATGATAATGTAATTATCTTCAAGAATTCAACAAATTGACATAAACCTAAACACCAAAACCCGCGAAGTACTCGTTTTAGAAGGAGTTAATTCAATTCCAAAGAACTAACTAGGATTTAATACGTAACCTAGTCGCACATATTGCTAAAATTGAAACTCCTATACCCTAAATACCTGTCCACATTCACCGAATGTAGGGACAGCAGATCATACTTGAAAAGTGATCCAGGGTTTGTCCCTAGGAATCTTACGCTAAAAAGATGAAACTTGAAACCCTAGGACTGATGACATCAGCCTAATGTAATCAGAAACAGATTGTTTCGTGACTCCATTTGATGAGTAGAATAGTCTCATAGTTGATGCAACACTTGTGCAACAAGTGCGGAGTCCTATGATCTTGTGATTGGATCACAAGGGAATGGCCAATTCTCGCAATGAGGTTGGCACGTCCTTACCCAAGTTATCTTGCAAGAGGATGAATAATCATCCTAATATAATATCTTTCTTGAGTAAAGATAATTGTGTGGAAGCAAAAGACCATCCGATAAACTGGAATAATCTATGAACTTAAGGTTTAACCAAGTCGGGTTAATAGGATACGCCCTAATCCAGGATATAGGGAATCTTGCCAAGTCGCAAGTCATCCCAGATCGAGTGCTAGACGCATTCAAAAAGAAGGGAAATGTTTGTGCTTGTATATATTTAGGAGCACTATTTTGCTTTGTTTGATCAATGAATTAAAGGATAAATAGATATCTAATGCTTCACTTTGAAGGCCTCAAGGGAGTGGCAGCTTCAGTTACCCCCGACTGCCACTACAAGATATAGACCTTATAGCGATGTTTAAAGCGATGAAAATACAAACAAAAAAATTTACCCCCGTCGTCGCAAAAAGCGTCGTTATTGATGACGCCATAGAATCGTCGCTATATGCATTGCTATATGCGTCGCTATATGCGTCGCTATTTGCATCGCTATATGCGTCGCATATAGCGACGGTTACAGAGAATTTGCGACGCTCATAGCGACGCCAATAGCGATGCGAGTAGTAAATTTGCGATGCAAATAGCGACGGTAACAGAGAAAAAAAATTTGTGGCAAGGCAGCTTGATATAGCACTGTGTGTTGTATGAGAGCCATAAAAAATGGTTTCTGCACTGCTGCATACAAAGCGCTTGCAAACAAAAAGAATGTATACTGAAATCGTAAAATTGATACATGAAATAAATACATGATCACATAAAATGCGATTGGTATAATCATGAAACGATATCACTAATACATAGAAAATGTCTACATAGATCAGGCGACTAAAAACTAAAGGTATGTGAGCTCTAAGGATCCAAGGGCGAGCTACAAATCCTCGTCCCCCGAAAGCAAAGGAGCATCGAACGGATTCTGCAGAAAAATAAACAACATATCAATCCACCATACAATAATGCATTCAAATATCTCATGGTAACTACGGACAAGAAAAATGAGTGACTTACAGCACCGCCACGTCTTTACAATCGGTCGATCAATGCCCTGAGACCATGCCTCTTTGCATATCAAGTCTCAAGGCCTTGCGGATCGCGATTTGTAATGGAGTGCTGCAAAGAAAACAAAATGCTAATTGTTAGAAATATGATTGTCAATACAAAGAATATCTTTAAAAAACAAATAAGCAAAACAAAAGAGAAACTTACAAAGTTCTCCAAATATGTCCTGTGGCCGCCACTCCCAAGATGATGCAGCAATCCGGCCTCGATTCGGGCCCTCGCCCTGGCACATTTGTAGCCTCCTCCCTCAGTCGGCGCTAGTCGTCTGCATCTAACCACTCGGGCTTTGGAGCCCCACTCTTGATTGCCTTGCGTGCATCGGATCGTCTATGTGACATGTATGCATGCATGCAATCCATCATCCAGCCTGTAAAGAATCTATCTATTGCAGCTCGCACCGGAAACTCCTCGTGCAAGGATGCTACTATGTAGTCCTTGCTCCCCTCCGGTATGTTCCTCCAATGATCCAGGACATTGTGCCAAAAAACTTATTGGGACAATTCCCTCATGTGAGCCATCACCCTCTTCCCCTCATCATTCATGATGATGGCTCCTGACCTACTATCCACTAGGTATCCATAACCCCTAGGAGTCTGCCTAAGATGGGCCCTCTCCCATCTCCATCCACGCTCCTGGGCATATCTAAGAGACCCCTGTACATCCGGTGTATCGACGGGGGTACCCTCTCCCGGAGTGCCACCAAAAGGCGTGCCATCTGCCGACGGCTGTGTAAAAGCCGGAGTAACTGGAGTCGACGTCCCCACACGTGTGACAAATCCTGGAGGTGACACAGCTTCAGGTGAACGATGAGACGGAGACACCGCGTCCGTGTCTCCACAGTAGCACCCCCTGATCCTCCTGCAGTCGCAGTCCCTCCCTCTGGCCCAAGTCGCGAGCGTCGAGATCGTCTGCTCGAAGCTGAAGCATCTGATCGCACTGGAGTAGATCTAGCAGAGTGCCCTGACGAAGAACGAGACAACTCTTAGTCTGCCATCTCTCTGAATCTCGCGAGCTGATCTGGAGACATGTGTGCCATCATGTCCTAAAACTCCTCATCGCTCATCCCTCGACTCATCCTAAAATGTCGATACCTGCACATATAAAAAATGATGTTAGAATAATCAATTTAAACTATACAAAGCACATTAATATAAATCATTTTTGAAAATTTCCTCTTAAAATGCATATCTTATCTACCTTTATGGAAGATCTAAACAACGAATTGAGTAATACAATTCTCCAAGAATGAAGTATTCTATGGTCCCATGTTAATCTCCTGACACAACTCTGCATACACTGGAAGGTCGATAGACATGTCACCACAAAAGAATGAGTCTGCCTCGTTCTCAAAAAATTCTACGACTTCTGTATTTCCATCATTGTTAGCCGATGCGGGCTCCAAGCTTGCGGTGGCCTCCACCCCTTGTAATATCAACCCCTCTATTTGCATATTTTCTTAATCTATGTCTGGAAAATCGCTTTGATCATATACTCTCGCACCTTGAGGAGTTTCTAACGTGTTCACTAGAATCATCCCGGACACGTCTTAACAGTCCATCGGGAAGGATGTCTAGAAAGCTCCGCCCGGCACTCCCATGGAATGTTACGGGACTTGCGATCTAGGTCTTCCCGCGTCTGCCACGTAGCGGAAGTATCCTGGCTGTTCCCACTTAGGATTGACCTGAATTTGGGTTTTCCTGTTTGGTCATTAGCTAGCAACAACTAGCGTCAGACTCGAGCGAACTACTTTACGCAGAAACGCCAGATCCGAAGCGGATTCACACTGCACTTGGTTCAAGGAGAATGGGAAACGAGAGGGATGCAAGGCTCGACCTCTCTGCCACAAGGCATAGTCCCATTCCGTTCCCCTAAAACAGCGTGAATCGGGTAATAGTTAATTCTAAGTCATTGTTCTCGTTATTTGTTTCGGTGGCGATGATCCTCCTTCTGTTCGTCGAAGAATTTGAGAAAAGTTCCCGGCTAACCGGGACCACCCATCCATAGGACGGACCCATGGTCCATCCTCCGCACTTTCCTCAGTTTGTTTTAGTTATGTAATTACCTACCACATTAGTTTGACATAAAACAAACAGCTTCATTGATTAACCCTGTTATGCACCGGTTCCTTCACGTAATCTTATCACAGGACATAAAGAAAACAATGCCAAACAACTTCTTTATTATCATTTTATCCTTTTATCTTTGAAATACAAGGAGTTCCCGCCTGTAGGCGTATTCATAATCCGCCCGAAGGCTATCCAGTAATCCACCAGGGATCACTAATCCAAGCTTCTGCCCGTAGACTAGTATGCGGGCCTCGAGATCCAATCCCGAGTCACGTTAGCCTCTTGTGCAGGGCCCGGAAGGCGAGGGATTTACGGCCAGAGCCCCCCCTGGCACCCAAGCGTCCTCCTGCTCCAAGTAGAACTCAACGGAGAGACCTCTCGCGGCGGGTTCGGTCCATGTTCCCGGCGCGGCTAACAACCCCCTTGGTTAGGGTCAGGCAGGCAGTCGGGGGTAACTGAAGCTGCCTCTCCCTTCAGGCTTCAACCTGAAGTATTTAGATATGTTTTCGTCCTTTAGTTCATTGAGCAAACAATGCAAATAGTGCTTTCTAAACTGTTACAAGCACAATCAAATTCCAGTGGTCGTTTAGCTGGCAAACTGTTAAGGAGTGACTCCTTTTCTCCGAATGCAACCCGCATTCGATCCGGAATCAATTGCAACTTGGCAAGATTCCTATCATTCTTGGGTTAGGGTCATACCCTACCAATACTTTAGGTTTTGTTGTGGTAGATTCCAGCGACCATGTCGCTTTAGTTTATTGTCTGGTCATTTGCTTCAAGGAAAATACCTAACTTTCCTTTTCCTTAGCAATTATCCCCCAAGAAAAGTGAGTAACAGGATGATTATTCATCCTCTTGTAAGTTAAGTTCTTTCAATAACTTGCCAACCTCATTTCGAGAGATGACAAAACTCTCTTGTGGACAAATCTCAAGTCTATACAATGTTGCAGCTTTTTGCACATGTATTGCATCTATTCCACGGGATCATTCCACCCATTGATTGGCGTTTTCCGGTCACGGAATTTACCTCCAGCCGAGTAGCAGGGTTTAAGGTATCCTCCAACCCATTCCTAATTATGTTGGTCCATGGTCCTAGAAATTTGCAACTCCGTCGGAGTTTCATAATTAGAACGAATGATCCTTAGGATAAAACCTTAGATCATTTCATGCAGGAACATCCAATTGCTTCGACATTTCGTGAACGTGTGTAAGATCTTTAGATTTGCGGGTTTTGTCCTGGCAACCAGTGTAAAACTAGGTCGAATTATTATTGCACTAAACCCTAGTTAACATTTGGGATACCTAACATATCGACTCAATCATGCCCATATGAATCCTTGTGGTTTAGGTGACCTAGTCAACTCAATAAACTTGTCTTGCGTCAAGGATGATCCTTTCCTCAAGGTAATAAACTAAATCTACTGGAGAATAATAGTTACAACTACACCAATACGCGTAAACATGCGATTTATTGCTTCTATGCATCACATGGTTCACGATAACCCTATCCTTCCTTGGTAAGGTAAAATGCTTGATAATCTGTACACTAACTTTCCAAGGTCCTACTAGGATTTACATCAATTAATCATGCCTACAACCTTGTAATCTTCTTTCAAATCTTGTGCTTTGGCGAACCATGCAACCTTTCCTAAATGCGACTTCTGATGAATGACGTTTTCGCCTGATGACTATGCAATACGCAACATTCTCCTAGCTACAATGTAGTTAACGAAGTTTATACCAAACTAAAGCTAGTGTTAATTCATTCCATTTTACATGCTATTTGCAAGTCCATAAGATCATTTCCGTACTCTATTATTTCTTTTCGGATAATATCTTGTGGTGTTAACCTTGCCTCATGAAATCATTACGAGGAGGATGTTGCCTAACATGCGGCACACGCTTATTCCTACCATGTCTAGGACGAAAGAGAATGCACTTATAAATTCCATTTCTTTGCCCTAAGTTTGGACTCATTACTTTGATAATGTACCAAAGAAACTACATGCAACTAGTCTTCTAAGGTGGATAACTCGTTCAAATTCATGACATATTTCAATCTTGCCTAATGTTCCAAGAGATACTTTACCAAATGTATTTTTTTTCCAATTTCCACATGCATTAAAATTAAGCGTAAAGATGCAATCTCCCTTATGAACTAAGCGCGCCTAATCATTTCTTTATGCGAAAATAACTCGAAAGAACCTGGACTTGAGGGCTCGGGGAGATATCCACTTGTATACTCGGAGATGAACCTCCCGCAGTCACACCTTGTGATCTTTTGGGGGCCATCATAGGCGTAGATTCGGCTTCTGATTTGCCTTTGTGGTCTTCGAATTTACTTGCCTCGGAATGCAACCTCCCGACCTTTGGCCTTTTCCTCGTATGCGGAAGATTCCTTTGCGGAATGGCGCTTGCCGAAAAGGGCTTTAGGAGATCTTTAGGGAAAACCCCGGGTTGGCACGAAGTTGATTCTTGGATGGCTTGCGGGCTTTAAAGTCCTTTTTGCGAAAGCCTTTTTCGAAGGGTCTTGTGGGAGTCTTTACGGCCTTCACCCTCTCCTCTTCAATTTCCGGGAAGGGGTATGAATGGGTCTTTTGGGGAATGTGGTGGGAAGGGGCCTTAAGGAAGCCCCCTCCTTAGAAGCTTCTAAGAAGCTTCCAGCTTCTACAGGCCACGTGGGGGGCAGAGGGGGGGTCGTGATCCAGCGTGGTGGCGGACTGGAGTGGCCTGCGACAGGCGGACGGGGCGGCAGCGCTTTTGGCGGACTGGGCGGCAGCGTGACTGGCGGACTGGGCGGCAGCGCGGCGGCTCCTGCACGATGACCTCCTCTCCACGGCGACCTCACCTCCCTCTCCACGGCCCGTCCAGCACACCCTCTAGCACCCTCTAGCTAGGGGGTGTTTATATAGGCCTTGGGGGGGGTGGGGAAGAGGGCCTCCACACACGTAGAGGACTCCCCCTCATGCAGCCCGACTTCACTCCTCCTTGGCCATTCCCCCCCACACTCCCTCTCCTCCAGCCATGCATCGGCTGGGGGAAGGGATAATAGTTAAAAAAAATTGCCTTGAATTTATCCAATTGCCCCTTCCCAAGCGGTCGTTTCCTTGCGGTTTTTACGGTCCTCAATCCCTGCCTCTAATTTACAATGTGGTGGCCTCATGAATGGTATGGATTAAGTTACTAATAATTACGAAGTAGGGAATAACCTTGCACAGGGTTTACACGGCGTGCGGGAAGTTAATATTTACGGTACGCGGTATGCGGAAATATTACAGAGTTGAAGGTATAACATACCACCATCGAGGTTGTCGGGGGTTTGGATAGAAGATTACCTATTCACAAACACTTACAAAGCGAGTTCAAACCATTGTGACATAAACCATGTCGTATTACAATTAGCAAGCCATGGAGGGATGTTGTAGTTGACAAGCACTATAGGCCACACACTGTAAGAAGTCGAGCGCAGACCGAATGGGTTCACACCATCCATGGCGAGACCGAGCTTGGCTCTCGCGCAAAGCCTGGGAAGGTAGAGTCAATGTGGCTTCATGCGTGCGAGTCTGCTGATATTCGTTGAACTCCATCCGTGGACCTATTCTGCACATGCCACGTTGTCAAGCTTGCCATGGCAGACATGTGAAACATGTGGTTTATGCGGGGGATGAGCGGAAAGTGTCTGAGAACTTTTTGAGGGATGGTTTGCCCTTGCAAATCCTGTCGATACCTGTGAGCACCACACTTTGGACATGTCTCCATAGTCTCGTATTCATCTAGAAACAATATGCAGTCATTGATACATGCATGGATGTTATTGTAGTCCATGCCAAGCTTCCGTAAAACATGTCGTGCATCATCACGAGACTCAGGCATGGTATTTGCAGGTGGCAATATATGATATTTCAATAACTTGAAAAAAATCATAAAACACCTTGAAAAAACACAAATGTTTGCAATAATACTGTTTTAAAAAAAATCAATGAAGCCTGTGTGCAAGGTACCTGAATAACTCAGTCACACTCGTATCGCTTCAACCATATTTTGCTTGCACACTTAAGAGTGCAAGTAATGTCTTCAACCGAGATACTCGGCACCCATCATATAATGGTATGGATGCTTTCTCTCTAAGCAGGTCAGATGTCTCAACATCCATGGGAATCAATGCATCGATCATTGCCTCCATCTCAGGCTCCAAGATTTTAGGCAGGTCGGGAAGGTTGTCTGTCTCCTCTGGCATTGACGGTACAGATGGGCCTTGCGAGTGGTCGATTGGCTTCTGCAATCCATCCATCGCACGTCCACGAACTCTTCTAATTGGCCGCAAAGGCTACACTTCCCCTTGGGTCGAGACATCACCCCCCTGGATAGAAAATTTGCCAACAAGACCCAATCTTATTGTGTATGGCTTTCAATTAGCTTGAGAGTACAATGCATGATTAATATTAACTTCAAATTACCATTTGCTAAAAATCCGCAATCGCCTGATCAATGATCTCAGATTGAAACTCGCCAAATCGTCGTACGTGTTGTATAGACAATCGGCGTTTTCGTCTAATTGCCAACTTGCATTGAGAGCAAGGACATGGGACACGCTGATTAAGATACGTCTCGCGGTCTTGAACAATAAGACCTTCTTCGTTTTCCATCTTATCTACATTACAGCAAACGAGGCATAAATGGATAGCTTTATGGAGATGTACGTCAAGTTGCAAGTTGACCATAAATCTTGCATTGTATATAGTAGTTGAGAGAATTTCCGATGTTATATCTCGGCCTTGTATCATGCTCAAGGATTTGTTTGTCCCGGTAGATAATTATTTGTTATATCTCGGCTTTGAGTATAAGTAATCCATTTTAAAATTAATGTGCGCCATCTATGAAATTTAATAACTATAGTAATAAAATTTATTTCAATCAATTCTACTCATAGTCATAATACCTGAGAGAAATTATCCTATACTCAATTTAAGGGTTTCTTCTTCTATAACAATACTTTTGGGTTCATTTTGATGAAGTACCTTAATGACCATTAGCTAGGGTATCATTTTCTTTTAGTCCTTCCATTGACTAGTTGGCATGATTTCTAATTTGGCATGCCTATAAATTTAATACAAAAACAATGAATTCTGCATATCACAATTAGATCCCCTACTTGGACATTATGAAGGAATTAACCATTTTTAAGCCATCTTAAAGAGTTACCAATGTACGTGGCTCATGGCAAAGCACATTGCATACCATTATCAATAAGTCTATTATCTTAAATTTCCTTCCCCTCCCTCTCCCTCTCTTTCTCTCCCTCTCTCTCCCTCTCCCTCTCTTTCTCTCACCCTCTCCCTCCCCCTCTCGTTCTCTTTCTCTCCCTCTCTCATTTCCTTCCCCTCCCTCTCCCTCTCCCTCTCTTTCTCTTTTTCTCCCTCTCCCTCTGTATCTCTCTTTCTCTCTCATTTCCTAACCAAGCAAAAAATAAAGTGATTCAAACATCCTCCAAGCAAAAGGGAGAGGGAGAGATACAATGCACTCTCCCTCTCTTTCTCTTTCTATCCCTCTCTCATTTCCTTCCCCTCCCTCTCCCTCTCGCTCTCTTTCTCTCTCATTTCCTCTCCTAAACAAGCAAAAAATAAAGTGATTTAAACATTAAACAAGCAAAAGGAAGAGGAAGAGAGAGAATACACTCTCCCTCCTTCTCCCTCTCTTTCTCTTTCTCTCCCTCTCTCATTTCCTCCCCCTCCCTCTTCCTCTCCCTCTCCCTCTCCCTCTCTCTCTCTTTCTCTTTCTCTTTCTCTTTCTCTCCCTCTCTCTCTCCCTCTCCCTCTCCCTCTCCCTCTCTTTCTCTCTTACTCTCTCATTTCCTTCCCCTCCCTCTCCCTCTCTCCTAAACAAGCAAAAAAGAAAGCGATTCAAACAACAAACAACCAAACCCGTCATGAGAGAGAGAATGCACACTCTCTCTCACCCTCTCCCTCTCCCTCTCCCTCTCGTTCTCTTTCTCTCCCTCTCTCATTTCCTTCCCCTCCCTCTCTCTCTCCCTCTCTTTATCTTTTTCTCCCTCTCCCTCTCTATCTCTCTTTCTCTCTCATTTCCTAAACAAGCAAAAAATAAAGTGATTTAAACATCCTCCAAGCAAAAGGGAGAGGGAGAGATACAATGCACTCTCAATCTCTTTCTCTTTCTATCCCTCTCTCATTTCCTTCTCCTCCCTCTCCCTCTCGCTCTCTTTCTCTCTCATTTCCTCTCCTAAACAAGCAAAAAATAAAGTGATTTAAACATTAAACAAGCAAAAGGGAGAGGAAGAGAGAGAATGCACTCTCCCTCCTTCTCCCTCTGTTTCTCTTTCTCTCCCTCTCTCATTTCCTCCCCCTCCCTCTCCCTCTCCCTCTCTTTCTCTTTCTCTTTCTCTCCCTCTCCCTCTCCCTCTCCCTCTCCCTCTTCCTCTCCCTCTCTTTCTCTCTTACTCTCTCGTTTCCTCTCCTAAACAAGCAAAAAAGAAAGTGATTTAAACATTAAACAAGCAAAAGGGAGAGAGAGAGAGAGAATTCACTCTCACTCTCCCTCTCCCTCTCCCTCTCCCTCTCCCTCTCTTTCTCTCCCTCTCTTTCTCTCCCTCTCTCTCCCTCTCCCTCTCCTTCTCTTTCATTTCCTCTCCTAAACAAGCAAAAGAGAACGATTTAAACCTTCAATAAGCAAAAGAAAGAGAGACGGAGACTCACCAATGAGATATGGAGAGCGTGGGGCGGCTTCTCTTTGCAATGAGGGCTCCTCCTCTCCTTCGCGAACAATGGCGGTTGCGGCGGCGTCGGCAGTAAGTCTTCTTCCTCTTCTTCTCTCACAAAGTCTTCGCTCTCTCCCTCGCTCTCGCTCTCAAAAGTCGAAGCAAAAGAAATGAAAACGGTGCTCGGGTTTTGGCTGCGTTTTTTTTCCTGCGGCATCGCTATTGGCGTCGCTATTTGCAAAATGCGACGCAAATAGCGACGCCGATATCCGCCGTCGCTAATCGGCGTCGCTAATTGCCCAATTCCTTATAGTGTGACTGCCTGACCCTAACCAAGGGGGTTGTTCCGCATGGGGAAGGTGGACCAAACCCGCCGCGAGAGGTCTCTCCGTTGAGCGCTACTTGGAGCAGGAGAACGCTTGGGTGCTAGGTGGGGCTCTGGCCGTGAATCCCTCGCCTGCCGAGCCCTGCACAAGAGGCTAACATGACTCGGGATTGGATCTTAAGGCCCACATACTAGTCTACCGACAAAATCTTGGATTAGTGATCCCTGTGGATTGCTAGATAGCCTTCGGGTGGATTGTGGATAAGCCTACGGGCTGGACTTTATGTATTTCCAAGATAAATATGATAACCTGTTTTAACAAGAAACTTGTTTGACATTGCTTTTCTATGTCAATTATATGATTATGTGAAGGAACCAGTGCCTAATGGGCTAATTAAGGAAGCTGATTGATACATGTCCAACTAAATGTGTCAGGTAATTAAATAACTAAAACAACATGAGTAAAGTGCGGTGGATGTGGCCATCGGTCAGTCCTACAGATAGGTGGTCCCGGTTGGCCGGGAACTTTTCAAAAATTACAATGGACAGCCAGAAGATCATCAAAGAGTACGAACAAAAAAAGCGTTGACCTAGAGTTATAATTAATCTCGATTTACGTTGTTTTAGGGGAACGGAATGGGACTATGCCTTATGGCAGAGAGGTTGAGCTTGGCATCCCTCTCGTTTCCCATTCTCCTTGAACCAAGTGCAGCATGAATCCACTTTGGACCTGGCATTCTGCGTAAAGTAGTTCGCTTGAGTTCGACGCTAGTTGCCGTTAGGAAATGACCAATAAGAAAAACCCTAATTCAGGTCGGTCCTAAGTGGGAATGGCCGGAATACTTCTCCTACATGGCAAATGTGGAAAGCCCTAGATCGCAAACCCCGTAACATTCCATGGGAGTGCCGGGCAGAGCTTTCTAGTCATCCTTTTCAATGGACTGCCAAGACGTGTCTTGAAGATACGAGTGGGCACGTTATAGTTGGTATGAGAGCGAACCAACAACAGAATTGTTTTTTATGAAATCTTAATAAGATAAAGTAAAGAAAATGTTGTTGTCCAAACATTTCCTTACTTTCAATGTTGTCTTGTAGAATTACGAAGCGTGGAACAAGTTCTTAGTATTCGGAGTCATGTTTATCACTGCGATGCATTCCCCTGATTATCGACAAAGGGGTGAGATTATGAACATCCTAGAGTGAATCTATAATCCATCGCCTTTACACATGGAACGAAGATGGACGGGTGCCTCAAGAATCTACTATATAGCCACCCACCGGTTTGCTTATCTACAAATCAACCTAAAGAGGATCAAGTGGTGGGAAGACCTGAAAGTCGTGAAGTTATTCATTTTTGTGGAAGCTCACGTAAACTCAACTTTACATATTTGAGGTCAAAGGGTTGAGATGAACTCATATGTATATGAGGAAGTAACCCGTGTGATCCCCACCGACAGGATTAAAGTGTTGGGGCACCATGAGATGAATAGGTTCCAAAGGAAAGGATACCCTGAACTTCCAATGACTTACCGATTCCTGAAGATCCATGACCCGAAACCATACTATTATACAGTTCCTGTAGATAAATGTAATACAACGTTGTTCTCCCCAAACTAAATGTAACAGTTGGCTTATCATCACAAGAAATTTTGTATTTCGAAAGGGCTATGCCCATATAAATACAAATAAGACTTCCTTTTACCAATGCCTGATTGTGCATGAGAATTGATAAAAAGTTAAGTAGTTACATTGCTTGGGTGATAGCAGAAATGGAGATGTAATATAAATCAATAATGATTATCGTGTAATAACGTTAAGAAACCTTTATCCAGGCACAACCCCAGGTACAGGTTCTTAGTTCGCCTCCTACATCAAGTACTGTTGTAATCTAGGAGAAGAAGTTTCTTCTCAAGCAGATTAAGCCGCCCGAATTTGACAGGAGAGGTAGGTCCGTTCAAGTAGATGCTGAAATTTGGATTGAATCCATGGAGGATTCCTTCAAAGCAGCCGGTACTAAACTCACCAATCAGGTGATGCTCGCCAAGCTGAAGATCACCGGCAAAGCCAGGCTTTGGTGGAAGCAATGGTGCAGGGATCAAGGGATCGCGAAAAGATCCATTACCTAGGAGAAGCTAAAGAAAGCCGTGCATGGAAGATATTTACCACCTGCATATCGCACGCAGAAAATGAATGAGTTCTACGAGCTAAAACAGTTGGGACTCACCCTTGATGTATACTATTCTAAATTTGTCTCACTTCTTAAGTATGCACCACAGATGGACATGACACAATAGGTGTCTAAATTTTGTGTTAGTTTAAACATACCAATGAATATTCGTCTCGAATCTAGTGTCCATCAGATCTTCAGGATGCACTCATTCGAGCTGTGCCTATAATTCAGGAGGTGAAGGCTAGACCAAGGGGTAACAAAGCTTGGTCTTATAATGACCTAAACAGAGGAGCATTTAGACCTCAGATGAAGAGAGTTCAAGGTTAGAATCAAGGACAAAGGAAGAAAGCAAGAACTAATAACGTCAACAACTTTGTTCCTACTCAAAGCAATAGCCGAAACCTCCGTTGTTTCTACTACAATGAGCCCGGTCATTTCAAGAGGCAATGTCCCAAGCTTGGAGGAGGGCATCGCCAAGCACCTTTCCAAGGAATGGGCCATGGTTAAGGAGCCGCTACTTGAGGCAGAGAAAGAACCACCTGCGTTGCCAATAGGAAAATGTGTGAAGAAGAAGAAGAAGGTATGACTATGGAAGCAGAGTTTGAAAGGGTGACAATCCATGCCGCTCTACACAACAAAGGCTCGAACCGCCAGTTCTCAGTGATTCAGACACCGTCGGACTATCAAGGTAAAGGATTCAAGACCTTGATTGATTGTGGCAGTACACATTCCTTTATCTCACCAGCTTGTGCAAAAAGACTAGGAATAGCCACAGTAGAAGCACCTATTTTGCTTGTGGAATTGGCAAATGGTTGTGAGGTTACTTGTACCAGGAAAACTACTAAGGTGAAATTCTTCATGGGAGGAAAGACGACTTCGGTCAAATTTAGAGTCATGAATTTAGGTAACCATGAGTGTCTACTCGGAATGGATTGGCTTAAACATAATGACACCCACATTCATTGTGGAAAGGACCAAATTTCATTTCGAAACTCTGAAGGGGATTTGTCACAACTCAAGGTGAGGCTAGAGTGCCAAAAATCCAATTGGGCAAAGCATCTCGAATCATAAAAGGAGTCAAAAAAGGATTACCTATCTACTTAATTAAGCTCAACAAGTTAGATCAGAAGCAAGAGTCTAGTGAAAGACCTTCTTGATGCCAAGAGGCATATTTCACGGTGGATTCTGTGCCACAGTGGATTCTGTGAGGTTTTACGGTGGATCGGTAAACTTTGATGACCGGGGCTCATACACAAAGTGGATTCTTTGTGCGAGAAGTTGATGGGGATGCCTGTCCTTTTTGGGCGTTTTGTTAATTTAATGTGTAAGTGGGTGATTCCGCAAAATGCATATTAAATTAATAAACGTTTATGAGTTTAGGGTGCACACTCGTAATAAATTAAGGTTAGGATTGATTTCTAACCAGTTGATTTATTTATGTAGCTGAAGACTGCTAGGTATTCACTTTTGTCGGTTTAATTGTAATATTTTACTAACGATTGTGAATGCTTCAGTTGATGTGTAGAGATAGCAGCAGTGGCGGAGGAAAGCATTGGAGGATAGCGAGTATTCGATTTATTGATTATATTTTGATGGGCGCATACCTTAGGCATGGCGCCTATATTTTGTCATGCCTATTTATTGAGGCGTTGGATATTTATTATTATTTTGTATGCGCATGGGCGCACGATTATGTTATTTGTACTTGGACATTGTATTGGGCATGCCAGACTCTTTGGGCATCGCCCGTTAGCTTTATTCCTACTTTGTTGTAAAGCAAACTCAAAAGCTAAAAGCTTGCTATTTTGTAATCTGGGCTATTATTTGAGCTTGAAGATGATTAATACATAAAATACATGCTTTGTGGAGTGCTCACACAAGGCATGGGGGGAGATTGCACCCAATTGGTCTCTTGTTCATGTCATTCATGCTTTTTACATTGATTTTTGTGCAAAAAGTAGAGTTCTATTGTTCTTGGGGACCTTTCGGCATTCACTACGCGAGCGTACAACATTTGAACTGCGCACCAGTGGTATCAGAGTGAAGCTGAGATCAAGAGCTTCCAATCGCTACCCATCTTGTGCGAAGGCAGAGCGCCTGGAACGATTGGGCTCTATGGTCAATCTCGTCGTGAACGGTCGATATAGGCAGATTCGTAGCGATCAAGAACCTCTGTTTCCATCATCAGACTGCAAAGGACCAGCTTGTAGAGGCAGAGGACCACTCCTATCTCTTCTTCTTCAAGTCGTCAATAACTAGAGATAAGTCACAATTTTCATATCTTCCAAGCTTTAAAAACTAAAGCTTTATAAGCTTAAAGAAGCTTAATGCTTCTAAATTTCACCTCGGCGCCTACAAGGATGTCAGCAAAAATTTCGCCGCATTGAAAAACGGCCCTTCCCCTCCCTCAAATCAACGACGACTTGCTGCCCTTTTACTAAGCTACACTACTAAGCTAAGTCACCTAAGCTCCAATCACATTAGTCCTCTCAATCTTGCAAGTCTACAAAGTCCAAGTTCTGCAAGTATTCTAAGTCAAAGTTTTGCAAGTTACATAAAGCAACCAAGTTTTGCAAGTCTACAAACTCTACAAGTCACATAAGTCTGCAACTCTGCAAGTCAGACAAGTCACCTGAAGTCAAAATTGACTTCTGTTCAAAACTCATAGAAGGGCTGTTCCTGCGCAGAAACTCCGAACTGCAAAGTTGTTCATTGGAAGGTACTCTACGCATACGCAGGTTTGCTGAAGCATTTTCAGCATAGCAAGAAGGATAAAACACATATTTTTCAAAGATTTTGAAAGCCACATCCAAAAATATATAAGCCTTGTATACCCGAACTTGAGCTACGCTCATCCCGCTAACTTGATTTTGAGAGTGAGAGGTCTTTTGAGTTTTGCAGGATGACGGAATCACATATGGATGATTTAATGGATAAAGGCGATCTACTTGAACCTATGATGGAGTAAAAGCTGGATTTAATTATGATGCAATTGGATGAAGAACGACGAGTTAGGCAAGCATTACAAGTTCAACTGGCTAATTTACAAAGATTGACTACCGACAAAGAGGAACCTCAATCTGAAGATCTTATCCGACGTACCATCGACGCGACTCTCGAAGCTCAATCCATCCACAGGGAATCAAAGATAAGTAAAAGAAATTTCAAATTCCGTACTTTCAATGGCACTCCAGAGGGCAAAACTGTTCTTGCATTCATTAGTCAGTTTGACGACTACTTTTATGAGGAAATGTATGCAGAAAAAGATAAAATCAAGTGTGTCACTAATCATTTAGTGGATAGAGCATCTCTTTGGTGGACTGTGGTTCGCAAGAGTATAGATTGTCCCACTATGTGGGAGAATTTCAAGAAGAAGTTTATGCAAAATTTTCTTCCTCCACAATTTCATGAAAGAGCTATAAAGAAATGGGATCTTCTTCAGCAACGGGATCGTGAGCCTATTCCTCAGTACATAGAGTGTTTTTGGAATGCACTATTCTAGTTACGCATGCTTGAAAATGTACCTGAAATGACACACAAACGCAAGTATATGTCTGGACTCCTTGGGCATTACTACGCTGAAGTTAATATGTTCAAGCATGCAACTCTTGAAGACGCAATTTCATTAGCTCACGACACTGAAGACAAGCTGCGAGGTAGAGACAGACGTCCACAACAATTCCAAGCCAATGGTAACTATGGATCTAAGCAATTCAACTCAAATTTTAGAAGATTTATTCAAGGTCGTTTTACTTCACCATCTTTCTGTAAGAATTGGGCAAAACCACCTGCTTTACCATCCAATACCAATCAAAACCCCAAGCCTATTCCACATCCAAATCCTAATGTCCCTAGACTTCCCGCCATTGCAAACAATGTAACCAAAGCCAAGCCGATAGTATATGTTATAAATGTCACCAGCCTAGATATCTAGCAGCAAATTGCCATTCGAAGAAGCCACCTATCCATATCAATTACCTTGGAGCAATGGAAGAATAAGAACATGAAGATATGCCTGATTTCACAGAAGATGAGGACGACACTACTACTCCTTCAGATAATTTACCAGGTATGCCAACTCCACATTCTTTATTGACTATGAAATGTTTAGTGGATGGAAAGGAAAAGATTATTTTGCATGATGACGGTAGTACTCATGATTTTATTTCAGCAAAGCTTGTAAAAGAATTGAAGTTACAGACTGTACCTACGCATTATCGTATCAAAGCAGCATTCTTAGACACTAGGTATAATGGTACACAGGAAGTGCATGACTTAGAGATTCAAATTGGTCAATACACTGAAATAAGAAATTTTCTAGTTGTCCCATTACAGTCGAGTGACATTATTTTAGGTATGCCTTGGTGTCATCAGCATAACCCAGATATAGATTATTCCACACATTCAATTAATATTCAATTTCAAGGAAAACATATTACATTGTATGGTATGCATGCATCTAATGCTTTTTCACTGCTTTCGCATACTCAAGCTAAACGTGCATTATGCAAGAGTAGTAAATCTTATCTCATTTGGGTGAATGAACTGCAAGTTAAAGAAAACCATATGCATCCTAGGCATAAAGAATTTCTTGCATATTTTAAAGACTGTTTTGTTGAAGATCTACCACCTAGTTTACCTCCTTCACATCCAGAAGACCATAAGATAGATTTGATTCCTGGTACACAACCTCCTTGCAAAGCACCATATAGGCATAACCAGATAGAGCAAAAAGAAATTCAAAGTTAAGTTGAGGAATTACTAAATAGAGGATTGATTAGACCTAGTAGTTCTCCATTTGGTGCACCTCTTCTGTTAGTCAAGAAAAAGAATAATACCTATCGTATGTGCATTGACTATCGAGCTTTAAATAAGATCACTGTAAAGAATAGGTATCCAATTCCTAGAGTCGATGGCCTTATGGACAAATTGCAAGGATCCACTATATTTAGTAAAATAGACCTTAAGTCTGATTATCATCAGGTGAGACTAGATAAGTCTGACATATTCAAGACTGCATTTAGGACACAGTTTGGTCATTATGAATTTTTAGTGATGCCATTTGGATTGACTAATGCACCTGCTACATTTAGTAGAATGATGAACCGTATATTTTTAAAATATCAGTATTGTGTTATTGTCTTTCTTGATGATATTTTGGTGTTTAGTCAAAATGAGAAAGAACATTATGAGCATTTCTCATTGGTTTTCCAGTTATTAAAAGATAATCAACTATATGCAAATCCGGAAAAGAGTGAATTCTTTAAAACAGAAATTGAGTATTTAGGTCATATTGTATCAGCTGATGGAATTAAAGTTGACCCTAAGAAAATAGATGCAATATTGAATTGGCCTGTACCTAAAAATGTGCATGAGTTACGATCTTTCCTAGGTCTTGCTAGTTTCTATAGGAAGTTTGTACGTAAATTTTCATTACTTACTTTACCATTAACCAAACTTCTAAAGAAATGAATTGTTTATCGTTGGTTCGATAATCAATAGAAATCCTTTGACTTATTGAAACATGCATTAACCCATGCCCCTGTCTTATAGTTGCCTGATTTTAATAGACCATTATTTTTAGTAGTGACTGATGCTAGTGGATCAGGAATAGGAGCCATACTTATGCAGGACAATCATCCTATTGCCTATTCTAGTTGTAAGTTGAAACCCTCTGAACTGAAATATTCCACATATGACAAAGAACTATTAGCTGTTGTACAAGCCTTAAGACAATGGAAACACTACTTAATGGGTTCAGAACTTATGATTAAGATTGATCAGCAAAGTATTAGACATTTACTTAGCCAACCCCAAATATCTGACCGACATATTAAATGGGTATCCTTTATTCAAAGTTTTCATCCTATAATTTAATATCAACCCGGTAAAGAAAATGTAGTGGCTAATGCATTAAGTAGAAGACCTGCCATTCATAATATTTCTGTTATATCTTTTGATTCTTTGATTGCTATGAAAGATACTTATCATCAGGATATTATTTTTCATGTTGATTGGAATAAATTAGTTCAAAATAACTTGATTCCTATTGATTCACTATCTTATAATGATGGATTTATGTTTTATGAAAAAAGATTGTGTGTTACAGTTCCATTCCGATCTTTTGTTTTGAATGAGATTCATTGTCCTCCATACCAAGGTCATAGAGGTATCATATCTACTTTGCATACATTAACTGAAGATTTTTATTGGCCGCATATGGACACTAATGTATCTAACTTTGTTTCTGAATGTTTGATTTGTCAAAGAGTTAAGAGACATCATGGTAAATAGTATGGATTACTTATGCCTTTGTCTATTCCATCTAGACCATGGGAACAAATTTCTATGGATTTTATTACTGGTTTACCTAATACTAAATCTAACCATGATATGATTTGGACAGTATTAGATAGGTTTAGTAAATAAGCATATTTCATTCCATGTAAGAAAACTTTAACAGCATCACAAGTAGCACAATTGTTTTTGAAAATTGTTTTTACTAACCGTGGATTACCAAAAGTTATTATTTTTTATCATGATTCTAGATTTTGTGACAACTTTTGGATTACCCTGTTTGCTAACCTAGGCACAAAGATTGATTTCTCATCTGTATTTCATCCTGAAACTAATGGACAAACAGAGGCCACTAATAGCACTATTCTAGATCTTTTACGTGCTTATACTATTTCTAAACCTTAGACATGGGATACACATTTGCATTTATTGCAGTTTGCATATAACAATACACCATACACATCTACAAAGAAAGCACCGTTTGAAGTGATTTATGGTTATAGATTGTCTACACCTGTTGCATCTTTGTCAAATAGAATTCAGAGTGCTGATGATATTGCTAGTATGCATAACACTATTTTTTATGAGGTTAAAGACATGATTGCCAAAGCCCAGCACTCATATACCAAACAAGCCAATAAGAAAAGACAAGCAATGATTTTCAAAGTTGATGACTATGTTTGGTTGAAATAGAAAAACGTAGACTACAAAGCGTAGATAGACACCTAGTTGTTAAATTAGCCCCTAGATTCTATGGACCATTTAGGATCATTCATAAAATTAATGACAATGCATTCAAGTTAGAATTACCATCTCATTGGAAAATTCACAACACATTTCACATTAGTTTACTAAGACCATTTAGAGGCCAATTACCTGTACACCCTGTTTATGAAAACCCACCTTTGTTAGAGGAAGAGACTGAAATACTTGAACTAGAAGCTATCATTGTTGAGATATCGAGCTCCACTCGTGATACGCCAGGGTGACCGTTGTGTATTTATGTCACCGACTTGTCAGTTGCAGATGCGGTTGGTACACCGCCCATGAATAATAGCTACATGATAGCTATCCTTATCTACTCTAGTTCGTGGCTCAGTTAGTATGCCACCTTAGTTAGTTGAGTTTGGTTTGAGACCCATATATAGGGTTCTTCTATTTCTTTGTATGAGACTTTTTTGGCTTACACAACTAAGAAGAGGAAAACTATTTTCAGCCTCCACCTCTGTGTGTATTCCCCCATTGTGCAAGCAAGAAAGCTACAAGTGAGACTCCTTCCTTCTCTCCCACAATCTTGACATGGTATCACAGCCTTGTTCGTAGTAAGGAGCTCAAGAAAGCAAGCCAAGCTCGCGGTGTTCCGGTAAGAGGAGTAGTGTTGCTTTCATTTTCTATTTTGGGAGCAGATCTCTGCAGGTAGCACAGCCGGAAATTGCAGGAGTGCATTGTCTCAGGTTGAGACGCCCTTCGCGGTGAAGCACAGTCGGAAATTGCAGGAGTGCATTGTCTCAGGTTCAGCAGATCTCTGCAGGTAGCACAACCGAAAATTGCAGGAGTGCATTGTCTCAGGTTGAGATGCCCTTTAGCCTGTTTTGGAGGCAGAAGTTTTCTGCACGCACTCAGGAAAAGGCCCGGTTTTATGCTGTGCAGCCACTGTTCTACAGGTCGGTGAAAAGTACATGTAGAAATTGCATCGTATGCTTGTGCGTAGAGACATTGGGTGTTACAGAATCATCCTTGTTGCCTGTTGATGCAAAATCGTCACTAGAAAGTGACTGTGTGGTCAAATACCACTTTCGTCAGTTTTGCAGATTTGCCTTTGTGAGGCTGAAGCTGTGTTCTTTGTAGTGACAGAATTTTTCTGTAGTGTTCTATAATGGCGTCTGATTCTCTCTCACAGATTGTCACTGAAAAGCTTGACAAGAACAACTTCCAAGCATGGAAGTTTAGAATGACGAATTTCCTTATGGGAAAAGGATATTGGGAATTTGTTGCAGGAAATGAAGAAGAACCAGTGCTTCTTGATGTTCCCAATCAACAGCAAATGCAGGCATTTAAAGCATGGCATGAGAGAGCCATGAAAGTTATGTACTGGCTGTCTATCAGTATTTCAGACTCTATGATTGTGCATATTCAGGATGCAAGTACGCCAAAGGAGACATGGGATACTTTGTCAAAAATGTATAGCACAAATACTCAAGCTAGGAAAATGCAGCTCAAGCAAGAGTTTCATAATGTGCAAAGAGAAAATATGAGCATCAATGACTACCACATGAAGGTGAAGAAGATTGCAAATGCACTTGCTTCCATTGGGTCGCTAGTGGAAGATGATGATTTAGTTTCTGTGACCTTGAATGGTCTAGGAAAGGATTATGCACAGTTTCAGACATCCATTTCAGTTCGTGAAAGATTTCCTAATTTTGAGGAGTTGATTGCTCTTCTAATTTCTGAGGAGTAGAGAAATGGTGGTGCATCTTCTTCAGGAGGAACTTCAAAAGAAGCCGTCTTCTACTCAAATACTGGAAGAGGTAGAGGCAAAGGTAAAGGAGGCTGATTTGGAGGTCGTGGTAGAAATCAGAATATGCAGCAAACTCAAGAAAACCAGTCCTATAGAGGAGGACGTGGTAACTCTAGAGGCAGGGGGAGCCAAAGAGGTGCTGGTGGATGGCAAAGAGGCCAAAATGCAAACAACAATGTTGAATGCTACTACTGTGGTAAAATGGGTCATATGGCTAAAGAATGCTATAAAAAGCAGAATGACATCATGAATGGGAAACTGCAACAAGGAAACTATGCATCTTCTAGTAGACAGGGTGATGACAGAAATGAGCATTTGTTTATGGTGCAGCACATGAACAATTCTGTGACAAGTGCAGAAGAAAGCAATGATGTGTGGTATGTTGACTCAGGTGCATCAAACCACATGACAGGTGATGCAGAATGGATGGAGGATGCAAGGAAAATGGAAAAACCAGGATTTGTGGAGACTGGTGATGATACTGCACATCCTATTGTGCAGATTGGAAAAATTCATTTGTCTATGCAGGACGGGAAAAAGAAATACCTGTCCGATGTATTTCATGTCCTGAATATCACCAAGAATCTGGTTTCTGTTGGTCAAATGGTTGAGCAGGGCTTGCAAGTCAGATTTAATCCTCATGGATGCTTTGTTGAGGATATGAAAAATAAAGGTCGCTTGATAGCAAAAGAAAAGAAGAAGGGCAGAATGTTTACGTTGGATGCAGACATGTCTGAATTGAGTGCAGCAATGTTTGCACATGGGACCGGTGTAGTTGTAGATATTGATATCTGGCATAAGCGCATTGGTCATGTTAATGTACAACGACTTAAATCAATGCAGGCCCAAAATATTGTTGCAGGATTGCCAAAATTCAAGGTTGCAGAAATGCATAAGGTATGTAAAGCCTGCCAATTTGGAAAACAGGCAAGGAAACCATTTCCTAGACATGTTCAAGAGAGTGAGAAGCCATTGGAATTAATCCACTCTGATGTGTGGACTACTAAAGCTGCATCTCTTGGAGGCTGTCATTATTTTGTCACTTTTATTGATGACTATAGCAGAAAAGTTTGGGGGTATTTTATGAAAAAGAAAAGTGAAGTTTTTGGGCATTTCAAAACTCTTAAAGCTATGGTTGAAAAAGAAACAGGCCTGCAAATAAAATGCCTAAGGTCAGATGGAGGGGGAGAATACCTCTCAAATGAGTTTGCAAGGTTCTTGCAGGAGCATGGCATAAAGCAGCAATATTCATGCAGTCATACCCCACAGCAAAATGGAATTGCAGAAAGAAAAAACAGGCATATTGGAGAGGTATCTCGTGCCATGCTCAATGAAAAAGACCTGCCAGATTTTTATTGGGCTGAAGCAGTTGCTACAGCAGTCTACATAATGAACAGGACTCCCACTGCAGCAATACATGGGATGACTCCAGAGGAGAGGTTTACTGGTAGGAAACCAGATATTTCTCATTTGAAAATTTTTGGTTGCATTGCCTATGTACATGTGCCAGATGAGTTGAGATCCAAGTTGGATCCAAAAGCTGAGAAGTGCATCTTTATTGGTTACTCTCTGTAGCAAAAAGGGTACAGATGCTATAACCCTTCTACTCATAAGTTTACAGTGAGCAGAGATGTTGTTTTTGATGAGATGAGTAGCTGGTATAAACTAGTAAATGTGATTGATGATGTAGATGCACAAAATGGTAATGCTGCACAGAATTCATAGCAGTAGTCACAAAATATTAGTGGACCTGGAGCGTCCTCTAGCAGTGGTTCACATTCTTCGCCATGGACAGGCAGATTGAGATCAAGAGAATCTTCTCAAAGCAATGCAGATAGTGGTATGCATGTATCACGAAAAGGAAAAGAGAAGGTTGATCAGCCCATGTTTGATGTGAATGCAGGTCACTCTTATGTGGATGGTGAATCCAGTGGCTCAGAAGAGAGCATTGATGATGAGTTGGATATTCCTTCTATTGTTACACCTGGAGTAAGGAAGACCAGGGATGTTTTGAGAGCACCTGGGAGTGAATCTATTTTTCGTAGGTCTACCAGAGCTAGGTATCCTGTGGATAGACTGAAATATGATGGATTTACAGCCATTCACTATGCATATATGGTCAAAGTGATACAGGAACCAGAACCCACTTCTTTTGAGCAAGCCATGGGAAAAGAAAAATGGTAGAAAGCCATGGATGAAGAAATGGATGCATTGGAAGCAAATGCTACATGGGAATTGGTACCTTTGCCTAAAGGTAAGAATGCAATTGGCTGTAAGTAGGTTTATAAGGTGAAGCACAATGCAGATGGTTCTGTGAACAGATACAAGGCAAGATTAGTAGTCAAGGGGTATGCACAAACATATGGCATTGACTATGAAGAAACATTCAGTCCGGTTGCAAGGATGGAAACCGTAAGAGCAGTCATTGATATGGCTGCATCAAAGGGATGGTCTTTACATCAGATGGATGTAAAGAATGCCTTCTTGCATGGTGATTTGCAAGAAGAGGTCTATATGGAGCAGCCACCAGGTTATGTGCATGCTGTTCATCCTGAGTTTGTTTTCAAGTTGAAGAAAGCCTTGTATGGCTTAAAGCAAGCACCTAGAGCATGGTCTGACAAGATAGGGTAGTATCTTGTCACTATTGGCTTTCAGATTTCCAAGGCAGATTTCTCACTTTATGTGAGAAAAACAGAGAAAGGTATTATGCTGCTTGTCATTTATGTTGATGATTTGATTATGACAGGTGACAGTGATGAAGATATCCTTCATGTGAAAATGCTATTGAAGCAAAAGTTTGAGATGAAGGATTTGGGAGAGCTGCGTTATTTCTTGGGCATTGAGGTGATTAGATCACCAAGTGGGATACAGCTCTTGCAGAGGCAGTATGGATTGGACATGTTGTCCAAATATGGGATGACAGGCTGTAAGCCTATTTCAGTTCCTTTTTATGAGACTGGGGTTCAGATACAGTTGCATGGATACACTGATGCTGATTGGGCTGGTAGCATTTCTGATAGATGATCTACCAGTGGATATGTGTTCTCTTTTGGGAGTGCTGCAGTCACTTGGAGCAGCAAGAAACAGCCTATAGTTGCCTTGTCCAGCACAGAGGCTGAAGTACAGGGGTGCAGCAATGGCTGCATGTGAGGTAGTTTGGTTGCATAAGCTACTTTATGATATGCATCAGACTACAGATGGGACAGTTATCATTTATTGTGACAACATGAGTAGTATACACTTGGCAAATAACCCAGTCTATCATGCTAGAACAAAGCACATTGAGGTGCATTATCACTATGTGCGGGAGAGGGTTTTGCTAGGTCTTATTGATCTAGTTTATGTCAACACAGAGGATCGGGTAGCTGACATATTCACGAAGGCATTGGGTGCAGAGAAGCTGCACAAGTTCAGAGACCTGCTTGGTGTGCAGGATTTGGGATTGAGCTCGAGGGGGAGTGTTGAGATATCAAGCTCCACTCGTGATACGCCAGGGTGACCGTTGTGTATTTATGTCACCGACTTGTCAGTTGCAGATGCAGTTGGTACACCGCCCATGAATAATAGCTACATGATAGCTATCTTTATCTACTCTAGTTCGTGGCTCAGTTAGTATGCCACCTTAGTTAGTTGAGTTTGGTTTGAGACCCATATATAGGGTTCTTCTATTTCTTTGTATGAGAGTTTTTTGGCTTACACAACTAAGAAGAGGAAAACTGTTTTCAGTCTCCACCTCTGTGTGTATTCCCCCATTGTGCAAGCAAGAAAGCTACAAGTGAGACTCCTTCCTTCTCTCCCACAATCTTGACATGGTATCAGAGCCTTGTTCGTGGTAAGGAGCTCAAGAAAGCAAGCCAAGCTCGTGGTGTTCTGGTAAGAGGAGCAGTGTTGCTTTCATTTTCTGTTTTGGGAGCAGATCTCTGCAGGTAGCACAGCTGGAAATTGCAGGAGTGCATTGTCTCAGGTTGAGACGCCCTTCGCGGTGAAGCACAGCCGGAAATTGCAGGAGTGCATTGTCTCAGGTTCAGCAGATCTCTGCAGGTAGCACAGTTGGAAATTGCAGGAGTGCATTGTCTCAGGTTGAGACGCCCTTTCGCCTGTTTTGGAGGCGGAAGTTTTCTGCACGCACTCAGGAAAAGGCCCAGTTTTATGCTGTGCAGCCACTATTCTACAGATCGGTGAAAAGTACCTGTAGAAATTGCATCGTATGCTTGTGCGCAGAGACATTGGGTGTTACAGAATCATCCTTGTTGCCTGTTGATGCAAAATCGTCACTAGGAAGTGACTGTGGTGTCAAATACCACTTTCGTCAGTTTTGCAGATTTACCTTTGTGAGGCTGAAGCTGTGTTCTTTGCAGTGACAAATTTTTTTTGTAGTGTTCTATAATGGCGTCTGATTCTCTCTCACAGATTGTCACTGAAAATCTTGACAAGAACAACTTCCAAGCATGGAAGTTTAGAATGACGAATTTCCTTATGGGAAAAGGATATTGGGAATTTGTTGCAGGAAATGAAGAAGAACCAGTTCTTCCTGATGTTCCCAATCAACAACAAATACAGGCATTTAAAGCATGGCATGAGAGAGCCAGAAAAGTTATGTACTGGCTGCCTATCAGTATTTCAGACTCTATGATTGTGCATATTTAGGATGCAAGTACGCCAAAGGAGGCATGGGATACTTTGTCAAAAATGTATAGCACAAATACTCAAGCCAGGAAAATGCAGCTCAAGCAAGAGTTTTACAATGTGCAAAGAGAAAATATGAGCATCAATGACGACCACATGAAGGTGAAGAAGATTGCAGATACACTTGCTTCCATTGGGTCACTAGTGGAAGATGATGATTTAGTTTCTGTGACCTTTAATGGTCTAGGAAAGGATTATGCACAGTTTCAGACATCCATTTCAGTTCGTGAAAGATTTCCTAATTTTGAGGAGTTGATTGCTCTTCTAATTTCTGAGGAGCAGAGAAATGGTGGTGCTTCTTCTTCAGGAGGAACTTCAAAAGAAGCTGTCTTCTACTCAAATGCTGGAAGAGGTAGTGGCAGAGGTAGAGGAGGCCGATTTGGAGGCCGTGATAGAAATCAGAATATGCAGCAAACTCAATAAAACCAATCCTATGGAGGAGGACGTGGTAACTCTAGAGGCAGGGGGAGCCAAAGAGGTCGTGGTGGATGGCAAAGAGGCCAAAATGCAAACAGCAATGTTGAATGCTACTACTGTGGTAAAATGGGTCATATGGCTAAAGACTGCTATAAAAAGCAGAATGACATCATGAATGGGAAACTGCAACAAGGGAACTATGCATCTTCTAGTAGACAGGGTGATGACATAAATGAGCATTTGTTTATGGTGCAGCACATGAACAATTCTGTGACAAGTGCAGAAGAAAGCAATGATGTGTGGTATGTTGACTCAGGTGCATCAAACCACATGACAGGTGATGCAGAATGGATGGAGGATGCAAGGAAAATGGAAAAACCAGGATTTGTGGAGACTAGTGATGATACTGCACATCCTATTGTGCAGATTGGAAAAATTCATTTGTCTATGCAGGATGGGAAAAAGAAATACCTGTCCGATGTATTTCATGTCCCGAATATCACCAAGAATCTGGTTTCTGTTGGTCAAATGGTTGAGCAGGGCTTGCAAGTCAGATTTAATCCTCATGGATGCTTTGTTGAGGATATGAAAAATAAAGGTCGCTTGATAGCAAATGGAAAGAAGAAGGGCAGAATGTTTACGTTGGATGCAGACATGTCTGAATTGAGTGCAGCAATGTTTGCACATGGGATCGGTGTAGTTGTAGATATTGATATCTGGCATAAACGCATTGGTCATGTTAATGTACAACGACTTAAATCAATGCACGCCCAAAATATTGTTGCAGGATTGCCAAAATTCAAGGTTGCAGAAATGCATAAGGTATGTGAAGCCTTCCAATTTGGAAAACAGTCAAGGAAACCATTTCCTAGACATGTTCAAGAGAGTGAGAAGCCATTGGAATTAATCCACTCTGATGTGTGGACTAGTAAAGCTGTATCTCTTGGAGGCTGTCATTATTTTGTCACTTTTATTGATGACTATAGCAGAAAAGTTTGGGGGTATTTTATGAAAAAGAAAAGTGAAGTTTTTGGGCATTTCAAAACTCTTAAAGCTATGGTTGAAAAAGAAACAGGCCTGCAAATAAAATGCCTAAGGTCAGATGGAGGGGGAGAATACCTATCAAATGAGTTTGCAAGGTTCTTGCAGGACCATGGCATAAAGCAGCAATATTCATGCAGTCATACCCCACAGCAAAATGGAATTGCAGAAAGAAAAAACATGCATATTGGAGAGGTATCTCGTGCCATGCTCAATGAAAAAGACCTGCCAGATTTTTATTGGGCTGAAGCAGTTGCTACAGCAGTCTACATAATGAACAGGACTCCCACTGCAGCAATACATGGGATGACTCCAGAGGAGAGGTTTACTGGTAAGAAACCAGATATTTCTCATTTGAAAATTTTTTGTTGCATTGCCTATGTACATGTGCCAGATGAGTTGAGATCCAAGTTGGATCCAAAAGCTGAGAAGTGCATCTTTATTGGTTACTCTCTGTAGCAAAAAGGGTACAGATGCTATAACCCTTCTACTCGTAAGTTTACAGTGAGCAGAGATGTTGTTTTCGATGAGATGAGTAGCTGGTATAAACTAGTAAATGTGATTGATGATGTAGATGCACAAAATGGTAATGCTGCACAGAATTCACAGCAGCAGTCACAAAATATTAGTGGACCTGGAGCGTCCTCTAGCAGTGGTTCACATTCTTCGCCATGGACAGGCAGATTGAGATCAGGAGAATCTTCTCAAAGCAATGCAGATAGTGGTATGTAGGTATCACGAAAAGGAAAAGAGAAGGTTAATCAGCCCATGTTTGATGTGAATGCAGGTCACTCTTATGTGGATGGTGAATCCAGTGGCTCAGAACAAAGCATTGATGATGAGTTGGATATTCCTTCTATTGTTACACCTGGAGTAAGGAAGACCAGGGATGTTTTGAGAGCACCTAGGAGTGAACCTATTTTGCGCAGGTCTACAGAGCTAGGTATCCTGTGGATAGACTAAAATATGATGGATTTACAGCCATTCACTATGCATATATGGTCAAAGTGATACAGGAACCAGAACCCACTTCTTTTGAGCAAGCCATGGGAAAATAAAAATGGGAGAAAGCCATGGATGAAGAAATGGATGCATTGGAAGCAAATGCTACATGGGAATTGGTACCTTTGCCTAAAGGTAAGAATGTAATTGGCTGTAAGTGGGTTTATAAGGTGAAGCACAATGCAGATGGTTTTGTGAACAGATACAAGGCAACATTAGTAGTCAAGGGGTATGCACAAACATATGGCATTGACTATGAAGAAACATTTAGTCCGGTTGCAAGGATGGAAACCGTAAGAGCAGTCATTGCTATGGTTGCATCAAAGGGATGGTCTTTACATCAGATGGATGTAAAGAATGCCTTCTTGCATGGTGATTTGCAAGAAGAGATCTATATGGAGCAGCCACCAGGTTATGTGCATGCTGTTTATCCTGAGTTTGTTTGCAAGTTGAAGAAAGCCTTGTATGGCTTAAAGCAAGCACCTAGAGCATGGTCTGACAAGATAGGGCAGTATCTTGTCACTATTGGCTTTCAGATTTCCAAGGCAGATTTCTCACTTTATGTGAGAAAAATAGAGAAAGGTATTATGCCGCTTGTCATTTATGTTGATGATTTGATTATGACAGGTGACAGTGATGAAGATATCCTTCATGTGAAAATGCTATTGAAGCAAAAGTTTAAGATGAAGGATTTGGGAGAGCTGCGTTATTTCTTGGGCATTGAGGTGATTAGATCACCAAGTGGGATACAGCTCTTGTAGAGGCAGTATGGATTGGACATGCTGTCCAAATATGGGATGACATGCTGTAAGCCTATTTCAGTTTCTTTGGAGCAGAATGTGAAGCTGAGCGCAGATGCAGGTGAGCTTCTGGAAGACCCTACTATGTACAGACGCATAGTAGGAAGCTTGATTTATATGACTATTACCAGACCAGATTTGAGCTATGCTGTTGGATTGGTAAGTCAGTTTATGCAAGCTCCAAGGAAATCGTATTTGGATGCGGCTAGACGCATACTCAGGTATGTGAAGTCCACATTGCAGTATGGACTATTTTATGAGACTGGGGTTCAGATACAGTTGCATAGATACACTGATGCTGATTGGGCTGGTAGCATTTCTGATAGACGATCTACCAGTGGATATGTGTTCTCTTTTGGGAGTGCTGCAGTCACTTGGAGCAGCAAGAAACAGCCTACAGTTGCCTTGTCCAGCACAGAGGCTGAGTACAGGGGTGCAGCAATGGCTGCATGTGAGGTAGCTTGGTTGCATAAGCTACTTTATGATATGCATCAGCCTACAGATGGGCCAGTTGTCATTTATTGTGACAACATAAGTAGTATACACTTGGAAAATAACCCAATCTATCATGCTAGAACAAAGCTCATTGAGGTGCATTATCACTATGTGCGGGAGAGGGTTTTGCTAGGTCTTATTGATCTAGTTTATGTCAGCACAGAGGATCAGGTAGCTGTAACGTATCCACTAGAATCAACCAGGACACATCTTAGCAGTCCATCGGAAAGGATGTCTAGAAAACTCCGCCCGGCACTTCCATGGAATGTTACGGGTTTTGCAATCTAGGTCTTCCCGTGTCTGGCACGTAGCGGAAGTATCCTGGCCGTTCCCACTTAGGATCGACCGGAATTTGGGTTTTCGTGTTTGATCATTAGCTAACAGCAACTAGCGTCAGACCTAAGCGAACTACTTTACGCAGAAACGCCAGGTCCGAAGCGGATTCAAGCTGCACTTGCTTCAAAGAGAATGGGAAACGAGAGGGATGCAAAACTCAACCTCTCTACCAAGAGGCATAGTCCCATTCCGTAAATCGGGTAAGACGTAACTCTAGGTCATCGCTCTCATTATTCGTTTTGGATAATGATGATCATCCCGCTCTTCTTCGAGATTTTTGAGAAAAGTTCCCGGCTAACCGAGACCACCCATCCGTAGGACGGACCCATGGTCCATCCTCCGCACTTTCCTCGGTTTGTTTTAGTTATGTAATTATCTAACACATTAATTTGACATATAACAATCAGCTTCTTTAATTAACCCTGTTAAGCACTGGTTCCTTCATGTAATCTTATCACGTGACATAGAAAAACAATATCAAACAACTTCTTTATTATCATTTCATCATTTTATCTTTAAAATACAAGGAGTTCCGCCCGTAGGCTTGTCCATAATCCGCCCGAAGGCTATCCAGTAATCCGCCAGGGATCACTATTCCAAGCTTCTGCCCGTAGACTAGTATGTGGGCCTCGAGATCCAATCCCGAGCCACTTTAGCCTCTTGTGCAGGACTCGGAAGGCAAGGGATTTACGGCCAGAGCCCCCCCTGGCACCCAAGCGTCCTCCTGCTCCAAGTAGAACTCAACGGAGAGACCTCTCACGGTGGGTTCGGTCCATGTTCCCGGCGCGGTCAACAACCCCCTTGGTTAGGGTCAGGCAGGCAGTCGGGGGTAACTGAAGCTGCCTCTCCCTTCAGGCCTTCAACCTGAAGCATTTAGATTCTTTTCATCCTTTAGTTCCTTGAGCAAACAATGCAAACAGTGCTTTCTAAACTATTACAAGCACAATCAATTTCAGTGGTCGTTTATTTGGCCAACTGTTAAGGAGTGAATCTTTCTCTCCGAATGCATCCAGCATTCGATCTGGGATCAATTGCGACTTGGCAAGATCCCCAAGGGTTTGTTTGTTCACCTTTTGTCCTTGGGTTAGGGCCATACCCTGTTAACCCAACTTAACCAATACCTTAGGTTTTATTAATAGTAAATCCTGGCGACCATGTCGCTTCAATTTATTGATTGGTCATTTGCTTCCAGGCAAATACCTAACTTCCCTTTACTTGGCAAATTTTCCCAAGAAATGTGATATAACAGGATGGTTACTTGTCCTCTTGTAAGTTAAATTTGCGCAATAACTTGCCAACCTCATTTCAAGAAATGGCAAAACTCTCTTGTGAACAAATCACAAGTCTATGCGATGTTGCAACTTTTTGCACATGTGTTGCATCTATTCCACGGGATCATTTCATCCATTGAACGGCTTATCTCCAGACGACAAGCAGGGTTTAGGGTGTCTTCTTACCCAACCCATTCCTAATTACACTAGGCCGACCACGGTCCTAGGAATTCCAACTCAATCCGAGTTTCATCATTTGAACGAGTGATCCTTAGGGTAGAAACCTTAGATCGTTTTATGCATGAGCATCCAATTGTCCCTACATTCCATGAATGTGGGTAGGACCTTTGGTTCAAGGGTTCGTCTTGGTAACAAGTGCTTGGAACTAGGTCAAGTCCTTAACGTGCTAAACCCTAGTTAGCACTTGGGTTATGTATCAGTTTAGCCATCCTATGCGAATACTTTGCGGTTTAAGTGATTTAGGTATTCGAGTTTACTTGTCTTGCGATAAGGACGAACCATTCCTAGAGATGTTTACTTGATCTAAAAGGGGAAAACTAGTTGCATTTTTGTCACAATTTACGTAAGCACACGATTCATTGCTTCTACGTACGACTAGATTCACAATCCCTAACTTTTCTTGTTAAGGCCAAAAGGCATGTTAAATTTTGGCATAACTTCCATTGATCCAACTAGGACTTGCATTCACGAATCATGCTCACAGTTCTTTTTCTAAGCTTTTTAAGATTTCATGCTTAATGAACCATGAAACCTTTCCCTAACTACATCTCCTGATGAATGAAGTTCTTACGTATGATGAATGTGCAACATGCAATCCTTTCCTAACTACACGTAGTTAAATGAGATTCATGCCAATTGAAGTTAGAGTTAACTTATTTAATGCAGCCCTTAGAATTATTTCCATGCTTTGCTATTTCCTACGGGTGATAACGACTTCCTTAATGAATCATTACCAAGAAGATTTATCTAAAAATGTGACATGCCATTAATCTTTCCATGTCTAGTAAAAGGTGTACCTCAATAATTTCAACCTTGTAATGAGGCAACAGTTGTCCTAGGCTCGTCATTTTTGAATGCACAAAAGGAAACTTACTGGTAAGGTCCTAAAAATGCATAGACACCTTATGTTCTTTTCATTCATTCCATTGAACGTACCAATGATCATTTTCATATCTTGAGCTAATTCTAGTAAATGTTCAAATAGCCAATTCATTTTCCAATTGCATTTAACTTGACTAGTTGAATTTGAACATGCATGAGTGCTTCCTAATCGATGAAGTTATCGTGACTAATTCAATACTTTTGTGTGGAATCCAAATAAATAAAACCTGGACTTGTGGACTCCGAGAAATATCCACGTAAATACTAGGAAAAGATCCTCCCGCAGGCGCGTCTTGTGACTTTTTAGGGTCCATTGTAGGCGTGATTTTTGGCTTCCGGTTTGCCTTCGCGGTCTATAAATTTACTCGCCTTGGTATGCAGCCTCAAGATCTTGCCCTTCTCCCTCGTACGCAGGAGATACCTTCGTGGAACTTCGGATCTTTAAAAGGCCGGCCTGTGAGACTTGGGCCTATGGGATTTGGGTATATGGGATTTGGAGCTTATGGAAGGCCTTAGGATTCGGAGCTTGGGCCCTCTTTCTTTCGGAAAAAGAGAGGGTTCGTGAAAGGGAACTTGTGATGGACCTTGCAGGAGTGGAGACCTTAAATCTGGCCCTAGGGGGCTTATGGGAAATTCGATAGAAATGGCCTTATAGGCTTCCTCTTCAAAGCCAGGGGAAAAATGGACTTATGGAGGATCTGTGTGAAAGGGCGTTAAGGAACCCTCTTGTTCTCTACAAAGACCTCGGGGGGGGGGGGGGGGGGGGGGGGGGGGGCGGGGTTGAGAGGGATGGGGTTATGGGGGAAATTTAGTGGGAAGGGGGCTTAAAATCCCGAGCCTAGGAGGCTTATAGGTGATTGGTGGGAAGGGGGCTTAGGGAAGCCCCCTTAGAAGCTTCCTAAAGAAGCTTCTATGAAGCTTCTAAAGCATGCAGACATGGGAAGAGGGAGAATAATGGTTACGTGGATGACGGTGATTAGAAGGCCTCGATGGCAGTCGTCAAGGGAATGGTGTCAGCGAATTCAGTCGGCAGCTGGTGGCGTCTTGGCGATGGCAGCAGCGGCCTCCGGTACAAGTGGCGGCCCTTGACGAATTGGTGGTGGCTCCTTCTACAGCACGACGGCTCAAATTCCTTCTCCTCCCACGTAGCACTTAGCTTCCCCTCCTTTAGGACGTCTTCTACAGGCTACAGGCCTCTCTCCTCCTTCTCTCATGGTAGAAAAATGGCGCTGCTCTCCACGGCTTGTCACCTTCCTCCTCTCACCTCTCAAGCAGCCTATCGCAGCATTTCTTTTTTTTTCCCCCCCCTTCAACACCTTAGAAGGTGTTTTTATAGTTTGGGGGGGGAGAGAGGACCTCCCCCCTACGTGGCCCCTCGCATGGCCTCTTCCCCTCCACCTCTTAAATTGCCATAATAGCCCATCCCCTTCCCTCAGCCACGCATCGGCTGGGGGAAGGTAAATATTAAAAATTAAATTGCAACAATTTTATCCCAACATTATCCTCTTCCCAAGAGGGAGTTTACCTATGGTTATGCGGGTTATTTAAACCTCGGTCCCCTTTTGCCAATGGAGAGGTCATGATTCCTCGGTCCCGATTTACCAATGTGGAGTACTCCTTTTCTTGCGTACGATCATAAATCAACTACCGGAAATGGAGATAATCTTTTCACAAATTTAGGATGTGGGGGAGGTTGGTCTAGTAATATTTCAAACGGAAATATTACATTCTCTCCCCCTTGGAGGAATCGAGATGTCCTCATCTCGAGATGAACTGGGGATATTTATGGTTGAGAGTGCTTTCATCCACCGAAGTGGTATCCTCCTCGGGATAATCTTTCCACTGGACGAGGCATTCTCTCAAGGTTCTGGATCTCTGTTGTCTCTCCCTAACATCCAAGATCCTGTCAGGCCGTAGCTCAAGGAATCCTAGGCTAGGCATTACAATTTGCTGGTCATCAAGTACATGGCTAGGATTAGGTACATATTTCTTCAAGAGGCTGATATAGAATACATTATGAACCTTTAGGTTCAAAGGAAGTTGCAGTCTATAAGCATTAGGTCCTAGGCACTTGAGGATCTTGTATGGTCAAGAATACGTTGGACTTAGCTTCTTGCAATCTCCTAAGGATAGGGAACTCTTCTTTGGGCCTACGTGAATGAAGACCATGTCTCCTTTCCTCAAATATTCTATCTTGACACTTCAAATCCGTGTATGCCTTCTGTCTATCCTTCGCAGCTTGGATGTCCCGAGAAAGTGAAATCATGAGCTTCGCACAATATCTTCTGTTTAAGTAACTGGCTTGCTGTATACATGCTCTCATTCTATAGTAGACATGTCTATTATTGACAGAGGATTCATGACCTTTGGCCTATAGCTTTTGTTCCTGGTCCTTGATAGAGATTTCCCTTAGCATCTTTTGATAGGCTAGATCATGGCATGCTTCCTCTCTAGCTAGCTCAAGTATGGGGTTGTTCGGCATTCTAGCTATTGATGGATTTTGCAAGATTAGAGAATCAAGGAATGCCTTGTGACTGAGTGCATCAGCAACTACATACTCCTTTCCAGTTCGGTACTTGATCTTAAGGTCACACTCCTCCAGCACTTCAATCCACTAACATTGCCTCATGTTGAGCTTGTTCTAGGTAAAGTTCCACTTGAGACTTTTTATGATCAGTTACTAGTGTAAACTTGTTACCCAGCAGGTAGTGTCTCCAAAGCTTGACAACTAAAAGTTTAAGATCATGGGTAGCATAATTCTTTTCATGGCTCTTCAGTTTCTTGAAGATTAGGCTATAGGATGACTTTTCTACATAAGCATGCTAGTATCAGTTACTACCTCTACTCCTTACTGTGGTCTAGAAGTTTTAGGATCGGTGCTAATACCAAACTTTGCTTCAACCTATCAAAGCTAGTTTGTTCGGTAGTTGACCATGCCATGGATGTTTGCTTCTTCAATAATTCTGTCAAAGGTGCTGCAATTTAAGCATAGTTTTTGATGAAGACCCTATACCATCTTGTCGATCCAAGAAAGCTGCATATTTCTTTGACAGTTGTTGGTATTTGGCCATCCTAGAACATTTCTGAATTAGGCCGGTTCCACTGAGATTCCTTCTGCTAATATGATGAATCCCAAATAACCAATCTGACTTTTGAGGAATGCACATTTCGTCATCTTAGCATACATCTTGTGTGATCTCCTTGTCTCAAGGAAAATCCGAAGTTGGGGTTCATGATCTCCTTCCTGTTTGGAACAGACCAGAGTGTCATCAAAGAAGACGAGCACGAAGTTATCAAGATATGATCTAAAAATATCCTGCATTAGCCTATTGAATGTGGCAGGCACCTTCGTAAGCCCTAATGACATAGCTAGAACTCAAAGTGTCCATATCTAGTGTTGAAGGTCGTCTTTGGGATATCTTCTTCCTTGATTCTTATCTGATAGTAACCAGATCTAAGATAATCTTGGAGAAGATCTTGGCATCCTGAAGACTATCAAGAAGCTCATCTATTCTGGGAATATGATATTTGTTCTTGACTGTTGATTGATTCAACCCTCTGTAATCAATACATAGCCGAAGTGTTCCATCTTTCTTTTCTTGGAACAGTACTGGTGCTTCCCATGGTGAACTGCTAGGACGGATGTAGCCCTAATCTAGTAGTTGCTTGAGTTGTTCCTTCAACTCAATTGCTTTCGGTATAGACATTCTATAGGGTCTCTTCGCAATTGGCGCAGCTCCTATTACTAGCTTGATCTCATGGTCTACTTCTCTTTGAAGTAGGAGTTCTGTTAACTCTTCAGAAGCTACGTCCACGTATTCATTCAGCCAAGTGACCCATTTCACTTTACTTCTTTATCAATTTTCACAGTCAAGACAATCGAAAAAAAAGGTTTTATTCTATTCATATCAGCATAGCACTTTTCGAGGTACAATTATTTCTTGGGGCGATGGAACAAGTTAATACATTAATTCGAGGAAAATAAGATGTTGTTGCATTCAACTACAGGAACTGAGTAGTAGTACGGATTGGGGTCATCGATTTTCAGGAATCGATAGTTCATTGGAAGATTAGGGTATCTTTTCCTTTGATATCCATTCTTCTCATGACGTCCCAAAACCTTGATTCGGTCGGTAGGGATTCTTCGAATCACTTCCCTGTACACATACTTATTCTGGTTAACCCTTCGACCTCCGACCTATAGGGTCGCGTTTACGTGAGCCTCAACAAAGACGAACAGCTTCACGATCTTCAAATCCTCCATCCACTTGATTCTCTTCAAGTTAATTTGAAGGTACGCAGGTCGATAGGCAGTTATGTAATAGATCCCTGAAACACCCATCCATCTCTGTTCCATGTACACAGGCGATGGATTGTAAATGCGGTCTAGGATGTTCATCATCTCAACCCTTTGTCGATAATCTGTGGAATGCATCGCGGTCATAAACATGACTCGGAACACTAAGAACTTGTTCCATGCTTCATAATTCTGTAAGACAACATTGAAAGTAAGGAAATGTTTGGGACAGTAACATTTGCTTTACTTCGTCTTATTAAAATTTCCTAAAAACAAGTCCTTTGTTGGTTTGCTCTGATACCAACTGTAACGTGTCCACCAGAATCAACCAGGACACGTCTTAGCAGTCCATCGGAAAGGATGTCTAGAAAACTCTGCCCGGCACTCCCATGGAATGTTACGGGTTTTGCAATCTAGGTCTTCCTGTGTCTGCCACGTAGCGGAAGTATCCTGGCCGTTCCCACTTAGGATCGACCGGAATTTGGGTTTTCGTGTTTGGTCATTAGCTAACAGCAACTAGTGTCAGACCCAAGCGAACTACTTTACGCAGAAATTCCAGGTCCGAAGCGGATTCAAGCTGCACTTGGTTTAAGGAGAATGGGAAACGAGAGGGATGCAAAACTCAACCTCTCTACCAAGAGGCATAGTCCCATTCTGTAAATCGGGTAAGACGTAACTCTAGGTCATCGCTCTCATTATTCGTTTTGGATAATGATGATCATCCCGCTCTTCTTCGAGATTTTTGAGAAAAGTTCTCGGCTAACCGGGACCACCCATCCGTAGGACGGACCCATGGTCCATCCTCCGCACTTTCCTCGGTTTGTTTTAGTTATGTAATTATCTAACACATTAATTTGACATATAACAATCAGCTTCTTTAATTAACCCTGTTAAGCACTGGTTCCTTCACGTAATCTTATCACGTGACATAGAAAAACAATATCAAACAACTTCTTTATTATCATTTCATCATTTTATCTTTGAAATACAAGGAGTTCCGCCCGTAGGCTTGTCCATAATCCGCCCGAAGGCTATCCAGTAATCCGCCAGGGATCACTATTCCAAGCTTCTGCCCGTAGACTAGTATGCGGGCCTGGAGATCCAATCCCGAGTCACGTTAGCCTCTTGTGCAGGACCCGAAAGGCGAGGGATTTACGGCTAGAGCCCCCCCTGGCACCCAAGCGTCCTCCTGCTCCAAGTAGAACTCAACTGAGAGACCTCTCACGGCGGGTTCGGTCCACGTTCCCGGCGTGGTCAACAATCCCCTTGGTTAGGGTCAAGCAGGCAGTCGGGGGTAATTGAAGCTGCCTCTCCCTTCAGGCCTTTAACCTGAAGCATTTAGATATCTTTTCATCCTTTAGTTCCTTGAGCAAACAATGCAAACAGTGCTTTCTAAACTATTACAAGCACAATCAATTTCAGTGGTCGTTTATTTGGCCAACTGTTAAGGAGTGAATCTTTCTCTCCGAATGCATCCAGCATTCGATCTGGGATCAATTGCGACTTGGCAAGATCCCCAAGGGTTTGTTTGTTCACCCTTTTGTCCTTGGGTTAGGGCCATACCCTGTTAACCCAACTTAACCAATACCTTAGGTTTTATTAATAGTAAATCCTGGCAACCATGTCGCTTCAATTTATTGATTGGTCATTTGCTTCCAGGCAAATACCTAACTTCCCTTTACTTGGCAAATTTTCCCAAGAAATGTGATATAACAGGATGATTACTCATCCTCTTGTAAGTTAAATTTGCGCAATAACTTGCCAACCTCATTTCAAGAAATGGCAAAACTCTCTTGTGAACAAATCACAAGTCTATGCGATATTGCAACTTTTTGCACATGTGTTGCATCTATTCCACGGGATCATTTCACCCATTGAACGGCTTATCTCCAGACGAGAAGCAGGGTTTAGGGTGTCTTCTTACCCAACCCATTCCTAATTACACTAGGCCGACCACGGTCCTAGGAATTCCAACTCAATCCGAGTTTCATCATTTGAACGAGTGATCCTTAGGGTAGAAACCTTAGATCGTTTTATGCATGAGCATCCAATTGTCCCTACATTCCATGAATGTGGGTAGGACCTTTGGTTCAAGGGTTCGTCTTGGTAACAAGTGCTTGGAACTAGGTCAAGTCCTTAACGTGCTAAACCCTAGTTAGCACTTGGGTTATGTATCGGTTTAGCCATCCTATGCGAATACTTTGCGGTTTAAGTGATTTAGGTATTCGAGTTTACTTGTCTTGCGATAAGGACGAACCATTCCTAGAGATGTTTACTTGATCTAAAAGGGGAAAACTAGTTGCATTTTTGTCACAATTTACGTAAGCACACGATTCATTGCTTCTACGTACGACTAGATTCACAATCCCTAACTTTTCTTGTTAAGGCCAAAAGGAATGTTAAATTTTGGCATAACTTCCATTGATCCAACTAGGACTTGCATTCACGAATCATGCTCACAATTCTTTTTCTAAGCTTTTTAAGATTTCATGCTTAATGAACCATGAAACCTTTCCCTAACTACATCTCCTGATGAATGAAGTTCTTATGTATGATGAATGTGCAACATGCAATCCTTTCCTAACTACACGTAGTTAAATGAGATTCATGCCAATTGAAGTTAGAGCTAACCTATTTAATGCAGCCCTTAGAATTATTTCCATGCTTTGCTATTTCCTACGGGTGATAACGACTTCCTTAATGAATCATTACCAAGAAGATTTATCTAAAAATGTGACATGCCATTAATCTTTCCATGTCTAGTAAAAGGTGTACCTCAATAATTTCAACCTTGTAATGAGGCAACAGTTGTCCTAGGCTCGTCATTTTTGAATGCACAAAAGGAAACTTACTGGTAAGGTCCTAAAAATGCATAGACACCTTATGTTCTTTTCATTCATTCCATTGAATGTACCAATGATCATTTTTCATATCTTGAGCTAATTCTAGTAAATGTTCAAATAGCCAATTCATTTTCCAATTGCATTTAACTTGACTAGTTGAATTTGAACATGCATGAGTGCTTCCTAATCGATGAAGTTATCGTGACTAATTCAATACTTTTGTGTGGAATCCAAATAGATAAAACCTGGACTTGTGGACTCCGAGAAATATCCATGTAAATACTAGGAGAAGATCCTCCCGCAGGCGTGTCTTGTGACTTTTTAGGGTCCATTGTAGGCGTGATTTTTGGCTTCCGGTTTGCCTTCGCGGTCTTTAAATTTACTCGCCTTGGTATGCAGCCTCAAGATCTTGCCCTTCTCCCTCGTACGCAGGAGATACCTTCGTGGAACTTCGGATCTTTAAAAGGCCGGCCTGTGAGACTTGGGCCTATGGGATTTGGGTATATGGGATTTGGAGCTTATGGAAGGCCTTAGGATTCGGAGCTTGGGCCCTCTTTCTTCTGGAAAAAGAGAGGGTTTGTGAAAGGGATCTTGTGATGGACCTTGCAGGAGTGGAGACCTTAGATCTGGCCCTAGGGGGCTTATGGGAGATTCGGTAGAAATGGCCTTATAGGCTTCCTCTTCAAAGCCAGGGGAAAAATGGACTTATGGAGGATCTGTGTGAAAGGGCGTTAAGGAACCCTCTTGTTCTCTACAAAGACCTCGGGGGGGGGGGGGGGGGGGGGTTGAGAGGGATGGGGTTATGGGGGAAATTTAGTGGGAAGGGGGCTTAAAATCCCGAGCCTAGGAGGCTTATAGGTGATTGGTGGGAAGGGGGCTTAGGGAAGCCCCCTTAGAAGCTTCCTAAAGAAGCTTCTATGAAGCTTCTAAAGCGTGCAGACATGGGAAGAGGGAGAATAATGGTTACGTGGATGACGGTGATTAGAAGGCCTCGATGGCAGTCGTCAAGGGAATGGCGTCAGCGAATTCAGTCGGCAGCTGGTGGCGTCTTGGCGATGGCAGCAGCGGCCTCCGGTACAAGTGGCAGCCCTTCACGAATTGGTGGTGGCTCCTTCTACAGCACGACGGCTCAACTTCCTTCTCCTCCCACGTAGCACTTAGCTTCCCCTCCTTTACGACGTCTTCTACAAGCTACACGGCCTCTCTCCTCCTTCTCTCATGGCCAGAAAAATGGCGCCGCTCTCCACGGCTTGTCGCCTTCCTCCTCTCACCTCTCAAGCAGCCTATCGCAGCATTTCTTTTTTTTTTTTTTTTTTTTCCCCCTTCAACACCTTAGAAGGTGTTTTTATAGTTTGGGGGGGGAGAGAGGACCTCCCCCCTACGTGGCCCCTCGCATGGTCTCTTCCCCTCCACCTCTTAAATTGCCATAATAGCCCATCCCCTTCCCTCAGCCACGCATCGGCTGGGGGAAGGTAAATATTAAAAATTAAATTGCAACAATTTTATCCCAACATTATCCTCTTCCCAATAGGGAGTTTACCTATGGTTATGCGGGTTATTTAAACCTCGGTCCCGCTTTGCCAGTGGAGAGGTCATGATTCCTTGGTCCCGATTTACCAATGCGGAGTACTCCTTTTCTCGCGTAGGATCATAAATCAACTACCGGAAATGGAGATAATCTTTTCACAAATTTAGGATGTGCGGGAGGTTGGTCTAGTAATATTTCAAACGGAAATATTACAGTAGCTGACATATTCATGAAGGCATTGGGCGCAGAGAAGCTACGCAAGTTTAGAGACCTGCTTGGTGTGCAGGAATTGGGATTGAGCTCGAGGGGGAGTGTTGAGATATCGAGCTCCACTCATGATACGCCAGGGTGACCGTTGTGTATTTATGTCACCGACTTGTCAGTTGCAGATGCAGTTGGTACACTGCCCATGAATAATAGCTACATGATAGCTATCCTTATCTACTCTAGTTCGTGGCTCAGTTAGTATGCCACCTTAGTTAGTTGAGTTTGGTTTGAGACCCATATATAGGGTTCTTCGATTTCTTTGTATGAGAGTTTTTTGGCTTACACAACTAAGAAGAGGAAAACTGTTTTCAGTCTCCACCTCTGTGTGTATTCCCCCATTGTGCAAGCAAGAAAGCTACAAGTGAGACTCCTTCCTTCTCTCCCACAATCTTGACAATCATAGATACTGACTTTATGACCACTAGAAGTAGCCGAAGACATTCTAGATATCTAGTTAAATTTAAAAACCATCCTGTAGAAGAAGCACAATGGATGCACGCTAGAGACTTAAATGCTTTCCCCACTCTGTTAGCTCCACATTGAGCTAATAGCAATTGAGGTTAATTGCTATCCCACCCCAGGCGTATGATGCCAGAAGGCATATTTCACGGTGGATTCCATGTCACGGTGGATTTCGTGAGGTGTTACGGTGGATTCCGTAAACTTTGATGACCGGGGCTCATACGCAAAGTGGATTCTTTGTGCGAGAAGTTGATGGGGATACCTGTCCTTTTCGGGCGTCTCATTAATTTAGTGTGTACATGGGTGATTCCATAGCGGGTGATTCCGCAAAATGCATATTAAATTAATAAACGTTTATGAGTTTAGAGTGTGCACTCGTAATAAATTAAGGTTAGGATTGATTTCTAACCAGTTGATTTATTTATGTAGCTGAAGACTGCTAGGTATTCACTTTTGTTGGTTTGATTGTATTATTTTACTAACGATTGTGACTGCTTCAGTTTGATGTGTAGAGATAGCAACAGTGGCGGAGGAAAGCATTGGAGGATAGTGAGTATTTGATTTATTGATTATATTTTGATGGGCACATACCTTAGGCATGGCGCCTATATTTTATCACGCCTATTTATTGAGGCGTTGGATATTTATTATTATTTTGTATGGCATGGACGCACGATTATGTTATTTGTACTTGGACATTGTATTGGGCATGCCAAACTCTTTGGGCACCGCCCGTTATCTTTATTCCTACTTTGTGCTAAAGCAAACTCAAAAGCTAAAAGCTTGCTATTTTGTAATTTGGGCTATTATTTGAGCTTGAAGATGATTAATACATAAAATACATGCTTTGTGGAGCGCTCACACAAGGCATGGGGGGAGATTGCACCCAATTGGTCTTTTGTTCATGTCGTTCATGCTTTTTACATTGAATTTTGTGCAAAAAGTAGAGTTCTATTGTTCTTGGGGACCTTCCAGCATTCACTACGCGAGCGTACAACATCCGATCTGCGCACCACTTCTTGGCTAAAGGAATTCGCGGATGTATTCCTTGAAGAGTTGACAGAACTTCTGTCTCAAAGAGAAGTGGATCATGAGATTAAGCTAGTACCAGGAGCTGCGACAATTGCAAAGAGACCTTATAGAATGTCTATACTGGAAGAAATTGAGCTGAAGAAGCAACTCAAGCAACTGCTAGATTAGGGCTACATCCGTCCTAGCAGTTCACCATAGGGAGCTCTAGTACTATTCCATAAAAAGAAAGATGGAACATTTCGACTATGTATTGATTACCGAGGGTTGAATCAATCAACTGTCAAAAACAAGTACCCTATTCCTAGAATAGATGAGCTTATTGATCGTCTTTAGGGTGCAAAGATCTTCTCCAGGATTGATCTCAGGTCACGTTACTATCAGATAAGGATCAAGGAAGAGGATATCCCAAAGACAGTCTTCAACACAAGATATGGGCACTTTGAGTTCCTAGTTATGTCATTCGGGCTTACGAATGCACCTGCCACTTTCAACAAGATAACGCATGACATTTTTAGGTCATATCTTGATGACTCCGTGCTCCTCTTCTTCGATGACACTTTCGTCTATTCCAAATAGAAAGAAGATCATGAACCGCAACTTCAGATTGTCCTTGAGACAATGAGGTCTAATAAGCTGTATGCTAAGATGAAGAAGTGTACATTCTTCAAACGCCAGATTGAATATCTAGGATTCATAGTATCAGTAGAAGGAATCTCACTGGACCCAGCCAAGGTTAGAGATGTGCTTGAATGGCCAATACCAACATCTGTCAAAGAAATACGCAGCTTTCTTGGATTGACAGGATGGTATAGGGTCTTCATAAAAAATTATGCTTTGATTGCAGCACCTCTGATGGACTTACTGAAAAAGCAAATAGCCATTGCATGGTCAACTCTCGAACAAAATAGCTTCGATAGATTGAAGCAAAGTTTGGTATCAGCACCTATCCTAAAACTTCCAAACCTAAATAAGGAGTTCAAGGTGGTAACTGATGCTAGTACACTTGCCTTGGGATGTGTACTCATGCAGGGAAGCCACCCAGTAGCTTACTCTTCAAGGAAACTGAAGAGTCATGAGAAGAATTATGCTACCCATGATCTGGAATTGCTAGCTATCATCCATGCTCTAAAGCTTTGGAGACACTACCTGTTGGGTAACAAGTTTACCCTAGTGACTGATCATAAGAGTCTCAAGTGGATCTTTACCCAGAACAAGCTCAACATGAGGCAACGTTGGTGGATTGAAGTACTGGAAGAGTACGACTTTGAAATCAAGTACCGACCAGGAAAAGACAATGTAGTTGCAGATGTACTTAGTCACAAGGCATTCATAAATTCTCTAATCTTGCAAAATCCATCAACAGCTAGAGCTCTAGCTACAAAAGTGTCTATGCCAAACAGTCCAATACTTAAGTTAGCTAGAGAGGATGCTTGCCATGATCCAGCCTACCAAAGGATACTAAGGGAGATCTCTATCAAGGATCAGAACCAAAAGCTGCAAGCTAAGTATCATGAATTCTCTATCAATAGTGGACTTGTCTACTATAAAACGAGGCTGTATATACCGGCAAGTTAGTCACTTAAGCAGAAGATATTGTGGGAAGCTTGTTGAGATGGCAAGCTCAACACATGTGGACATGGATGATAGACCGCCTAGTTAGATGGTTCCACACGTCTACACTTAGCACGTCGGTGTTCATTATGGCTCTCACATGGCCACTGACTCATTACTTATTATATTCAGGTTGTTACACCTATTTACAGCTGGCATAGTTATAGCGCCAGTCGACTAGTGTAGTCGGTTATGCATTGTTTGACTTAGTAGGCCACTTTCCTTTTATGTTGTATCTTATCTATACTTTGTGTACATTGTAAAGAGTGTGGAAGAAGAAGAAGAAATCAGCAAGAAAACGTTTTTTTCCTCCATCTCTCTTCTTGTCTCTTGAGTGAGCTTCTCCTTGTGCATTCTGTGTGTGTTCGGCGCAGTATCTTGAGCAACCCCCTCCACCACGCGATTCTTGACAAAGCTCATGATTCCCCTTTCTCAGGACATCCTGGCTATGCCAAGACTCTCAATGCAGTTAGGAAGAGCTATCATTGGGAGAGGCTTAAAGGTGATGTTCTCAAATATGTCACCGAGTGTTTGTCTTGTCAACACATTAAAGCCGAACATGTCAAGATGCCAGGGAAGCTGCAACTACTTGATATTCCCCAAATAAAATGGGAATTCATCAGTATGGATTTTTTTGTTGGCCTGCACCAAGTTCAGGGAGGATACAACTCCATCATGGTTGTGGTTGACATGCTAACTAAGGTTACATATCTTATTCCAATAAAGACAAACTATAAAGCCTCGGACATTGCAAGATTGTTTATCAAGGATATATTCAAAATACATGGGCTACCCAGAAGAATCATTAGTGATCGTGATTCTCTCTTCACATCACACTTCTGGAGAGTTATTTTTGAAGCCATTGGGACTCAACTCTGCTTTAGCACAACTTACCATCCCCAAACGGATGGCCAAACAGAGCGAGTAAATCAAGTCATCGAGGATATGCTTAGGGCATACTATTGACATGAGCTGAAAAGGTGGACTCAATACTTGCTTCTTACCAACAAAGCATTCAAATGACCCCTTTCCAAGAATTGTATGGTCATGAGTGTCATAGTCCCCTAAACTTCTCAGATCCAACCTTGAGGATTGAAGCTTCAAGGCAGATGTTGGAAGAGATGGATGACCAAATAAAGTCAATAAGACAGGACATCCAAGCTGCCAAGGATAGACAGAAGGCCTACGCGGATTTGAAGCGTCAAGATAGAGTCTTCGAAGAAGGAGACATGGTCTTCATTCCCATACGCCCTAAGAAGAGTTCCCTATCCTTAGGAGATTGCAAGAAGCTAAGTCCAAGGTATTGTGGACCATACAAGATCCTCAAGTGCCTAGGACTTAATGCTTATAAACTGCAACTCCCTGAGAACCTAAAGTTTCATAATGTATTCCATATCAACCTATTGAAAAAGTATGTACCTAATCCTAACCATGTACTTGATGACCAACAAGTTGTAATGCCTAGTCAAGGAGTCCTTGAACTAAGGTCTGACAGGATCTTAGATGTTAGGGAGAGACAACAGAGATCCACAACCTTGAGAGAATGCCTCGTCCAGTGGAAAGATTATCCCGAAGAGGATGCCACTTGGATAGATGAAGGCACTCTCAACCATCAATATCCCTAGTTTATCTCGAGATGAGGACATCTCGATTCCTCCAAGGGGGAGAGAATGTATTATTGCCAAGGCCAAACGGATAAGGGGAATTTTTTTTCTTTAATTAATTATCCCCTCCTCCCCCAGCCCACTCGTGCTGGAGGAGAGGGAGGGAAGTTGTGATGAATGAGCAGTATGTTGGAGGTCATGAAGGGGCCGAAGGCATGAGGGATGCCATGAGAGTGAAGGGAGAAACCTCTCCCTCTCCCTATAAATCTAGTGGCTATGGTAGCCTTGGAGGGAGGGAAAGAGCTGAGACTCTGGGTGCACCATTAGGAAGAGTGAGATTGAGGACGTCGACGCACTGCCACTGTCGTGAGAGGGAGAAGAGGAGTGGAGAGAAGGCGCTGCAAATCGTCGCCAGGAGGGCGCTGTCTTCTGTCTACTGCCCCAGCTATGTGATCTTTGCCGGCCTCCAACCCCCCCCACGTGGCCTTGTGAGGCTTCTAGAAGCCCTTGGAAGCTTCCAAGGGTGGCTTCCTAAGCCCCCTCTCTTGTGGCCTTAATACTACCCCCCCTCTAATTTTTCCCCTAAGGGCTCCCTTAGACCCTTCTTCCTATAGCCTTAAGACTACCCCCCCTTAAAATTCCTCCCTAAGGGCTCCCTTAGGGCCTTTCCCTCCCTGAAATTAGACTTGAAGGGGCCTTCATGTGGCCTTAAGCTTTTTTTCCCATACAAAAAATCTCATTCTTAAAGCCCTTCATACCCTTTATTCCCCCCCCTCGGGATTCTTCCACCCAATTTCGCGTAAAGTCCACCTAAGTTTCTTTCCGTGTTCGCATACGAAGGAGACGGATAAGATCGTAACTCCGCACCCAAGGCAAAATGGTTGCATTCACGATGCCTCCTAAGAAAGCCCAAGGCGCAGTCGCAGGAGGATCGTCTCCTAGCATCCACGTGGACATCGCACCACAAGTCCAGGTTCTTCTTCCTAATTTTTATTTTTCATGTTATAATTCAATCATGCAAGGATAAATGTTAGAAATAGGATGCATTTTTTGTCTTAAATGCTTTAGAAAAATTAGCTCACGATGGAGGAATTTAGTCATTAGTATTTTCAATAAAACGAGCAAAATAAAGGGAGCATAAATGCATTTCTAGCAAATAGTTTTATGCATTGCAATGAATTAAAATTAGATTAATATCCATTATACTTTGTTTAAGCATGGGAGTATAAACTGCATGTCGCATTATTAAGCCATATCTTCTTCGCAATGAGTCATCATGGGAAGTACTAAGGATCCATAGGAAAGTGCAAGGCATGAAATGATTCTTACGATGCATAACTCTAGGCAATTTTTGTTTGTCAACTACATAAATTATTAGTAAAAGGTTTCTTGTTTAGCATGAATTTTGTTTGCAAGTTATAGGATGATTAGTTGGAATTAACCTAAACTATGCTTGATCTTAAATCGATAAGTTAGGGTTGAAAATCAATTTACGCGTAGACAACGAGTCATGTGTTTATGGAAATGATAATGTAATTATCTTCAAGAATTAAACAAATTGGTTGAACCTAAACACCAAAACCCGCGGAGTACTCGTTTTAGAAGGAGTTAATTCAATTCCAAAGAACTAACTAGGATTTAATACGTAATCTAGTCGCACGTATTGCTAAAATCGAAACTCCTATACCCTAAATACCTGCCCACATTCACCGAATGTAGGGACAACAGATCATACTTGAAAAGTGATCTAGGGTTTGTCCCTAAGAATCTTACGCTAAAAAGATGGAACTCGGAACCCTAGGACTGACGACGTCAGTCTAATGTAATCAGGAACAGATTGTTTCGTGACTCCATTTGATGAGTAGAATAGTCTCATAGTCGATGCGACACTTGTGCAACGTGCGGAGTTTCATTGTATGATCTTGTGATTGGATCACAAGGGAATGGCCAATTCTCACAATGAGGTTGGCAGGTCCTTACGCAAGTTATCTTACAAGAGGATAAATAATCATACTAATATAATATCTTTCTTGAGTAAAGATAATTGTTTGGAAGCAAAAGACCAGCGATAAACTGGAATAATCTATGAACTTAAGGTTTAACCAAGTCGATTTAATAGGTTACGCCCTAACCCAGGATATAGGGGATCTTGCCAAGTCGCAAGTCATCCCGGATCGAGTGCTGGACACATTCGAAAAGAAGGATTCACTCCTTAGCAGTTGGCCAAACAATAAACGACCAATGGAAATGTTTGTGCTTGTACAGATTTAAGAGTATTGTTTTGCTTTGTTTGATCAATGAATTAAAGGATAAATGGATATCTAATGCTTGAGGTTGAAGGCCTGAAGGGAGTGGCAGCTTCAATTACCCCCGACTGCCTGCCTGACCCTAACCAAGGGGGTTGTGAACTGCATCGGGAAGGTGGACCGAGCTCGCCACGAGAGGTCTCTCCGTTGAGCGCTACTTGGAGCAAGAGAATGCTTGGGTGCTAGGGGGGCTCTGGCCGTAAAATCCCTCACCTTGTGGGCCCTGCACAAGAGGCTAACGTGACTCGGGATTGGATCTCGAGGCCTCCATACTAGTCTATTGGCAGAATCTTGGATTAGTGATCCCTGATGATTGCTAGATAGCCTTCGGGCGGATTGTGGATAAGTCTACAGGCTAGACTTTATGTATTTCCAAGATAAATATGATAACGTGTTCACAAGGAACTTGTTTGACATTGCTTTTCTATGTCAATGATATGATTACGTGAAGGAACCAGTGCCTAACGGGCTAATTAAGAAAGCTGATTGATACATGTCCAACTAAATGTGTTAGTAATTAAATAACTAAAACAACATGAGGAAAGTGCGGTGGATGTGGCCATAGGTCCGTCCTACGGATGGGTGGTCCCGGTTGGCCAGGAACTTTTCTCAAATTACGATGGACAGCTTGAAGATCGTCAAAGAATACGAACAACAAAAGCGTTGACCTAGAGTTATAATTAATCCTGATTTATGTTGTTTTAGGGGAACAGAATGGAACTATGCCTTATGGCAGAGAGGTTGAGCTTGGCATCCCTCTCGTTTCCCATTCTCTTTGAACCAAGTGTAGTGTGAATCCGCTTCGAACCTGGCGTTTCTGTGTAAAGTAGTTTGCTTGAGTTCGACACTAATTGCCGTTAGGAAATGACCAATAAGAAAAACCCTAATTCAGGTCGGTCCTAAGTGGGAACGACCGGAATACTTCCGCTATGTGGCAGATGTGGAAAGCCCTAGATCACACACCCCGTAACATTCCATGGGAGTGCCGGGCAGAGCTTTCTAAATATCCTTTCTGATGGACTACCAAGACATGTCCTGAAGATACGAGTGGGCACGTTACAGTACCACAGTATGAACGCCTACAATGTAAAATATTGATAATTAAACTTTAATCTTAATAACTTAAAGCTTTTAAAAAGCTTAAGAAAATTAATGAATTCAGCATGCAAAATGATGGTATATCTTTGACGGAATCAACATCAATGAGTTCATGTCGAATTACTAATTTGAGAAGTTTAGAGCTTAAGCTCTCTAAGCTTAAGCATTAAGCTTAACAATTCCCATAATATCAATTACTTTCTCTGTAATAAAAACGACTCGACAAAGGGGCTTCCTGGGTGGTCCTCCACCCATTGCGGGCGGTCCTTTGCAATTAGAGGGTATAGTAGGGGGTTCTTCACCACCAGGAACACCCGTGTGTTGTCAGTTCATCGCAAGACAATGTGTAGAGCCCGCTCGATTCAGGAGCTTCGCCTTCATGCGAGATGGCAAGTAATTGAAAGATCTTGTCTCTGGTTTGCTTTGATACCATTGCTGTGCAGATCCAATGTTGTATGTGCGCATAGTGAATGTCAGAAGGTCCCCAAGAACAAAGAACTCTACAAACCTTCATAATTTCAAGTAAAAAGTAAAAGGAAATTCACACAACATGAGGCAAAAAGACAAATTGGGTTCAATCTTCCCCCATGCCTTGTGAGAGCGCTTCACAAGGCATGCATTTATAGATTTATTCATCTTCAAGATAAAAAATAGTCCACTTTACAAATAGCATACTTTTTACTTTTGACATTTGCGTTTGCCTAAATATAAAGTAAGACATTTTGGTGTCCAAAAGTCATGGATTGTGCCCAAATACAAATATCAAATAATGAAATATTTAATCGAGTGCCTTTGCGCATACATGATAATAATTTTTTTGACAAGTGCTTTAAGAAATAAGTGCGCTTAAATAAATATTGGTGTCACACCTTTTGTGATAAGGCGTGCATCCATAAAAAATAGTAATTCTTCTAGGCATTTGGATTCATGCCATCGCTCGGTGCTACCCAACGCCACTGCCACCTGCTCTACACATCAACTAAAGCATTCGCAATTGTTAGAAAATAATTAAATAAAACCCAAAAAAAGTAAATACCTAGTAGTATTCAAATACAAAATAATTAAATAGGTTGGAACTCTATCCTAACCTTAATTTAATTTGAGTGCACACTCTAAACTTGTAAATGTCCATTAATTGAATATGTATTTTATGGAATCATCCGCTATGGAATCACCCATGTGCACATTAAATTAATCTAATGCCCAAAAAGGACAGGCGTCCCCGTCAAGTTCTCGCACGAGGAATCCTCATTGTGTATGAGCCTTGGCAAATAAATAGTTCCTCATAGAATCCACCGTGGAATATGCCTTCTAGCATCACAAACATAGGGTTTGAGCTATTGTCTCAAGTGCATGGATTGATCCTTATCTATTGATGACTAAGGCATCAATCCAAGGCTTCTCTACAGATTCTTGTGGTGATTATTAGATCTCAAACTAAGTCTCTTTTCTTTCTTTTTAATCTTTCCTATCCCTATTCTTTACACCTCTTCTCTTCAAATCCTCATGATTAAGGCCTTCAACTAAATATGTCCCAACAACACTTTCTTTTCGTGTCGAAACTCTTTCTGGATTATGAGCCTCGAGGGTTTTGAAGCTTCATTTTTTAGTGGAGAAAATGTCAAACAACATTGAAATGGAATGTTGTGCTTCTTTTTTAATACTCTTCTAGTGGTGGGCATGGACATGGTGGGGTCGAGAGGAGGGAAGGGAGGGGTAAAACTCAACTTCTTTCTAGATTATGAGCCTCAAGTGTTTTAAACCTTGAATTTTAGATATTCAAAACTTTATTTTTCAGAGAACTCAAATTTACACTTTACATTAAATGTTGAACATCAATGTAATGCAGTATTGTATTTATTTAAAGTATTGTTTTTGTATTTGAGGGGGAGATGAAAGGGGGAATTGGACTTCATTGATTTTCTTTGCATATCTCCTTTTAGTATTCATATTAGTTTTCCAACAACCTTTATTTTGAGTAGATCTTGAGAAGCCTTAGTAATAGATGCACCTTGTATTAGAGATGCACAAATTTTGTACTATATCAATAAATAATATGAATCTCAATACAAATTAGACACTAGACAAATATATTAGCTAGTTTGGTGAAGTCCCTTATATTAAAATTAACCCAAAATACAAGAAGAGCTACATAATCATTCAACCTTGGTTAGTATTTTACCCCACTTTCCTTCTAGATTCTTTACTAAGTTTACTCAAAATATTAGAGGAGTTCCAAAACCATTGGACCTTACTATCTACTACACTCCAATTTACTTCTAGATTATTTTCTCCAAAAACCTTCTTGTTTCTTGCTTGTTCAATTGATTGTGAAGTAAAAAATGTGATAATGTGGGATCCAAACACCCCAACATTGTCTTACTACATTTGGAGGCCAAAAAATGCAAAACATTACATTGCTATTATAGGTTCCATGAAAGTCGAGATGTGGTAGGACGCCACTTTACAAGTTAGTTACAATATATTTATTCTCGAAGAGACGTAGGAAGGTTTCATCTACTCCATAGAATCACTTTCCATCAGACAAGCCTTAGAATACACCCAACATGACATTCAAAGCAAATCACTTTCCCTTAATTAGAACTAGAGAGATGAGAGATTCTTGCAAGCATGTAGAAAGTCCTCTATAATGTCCCCATTACATAGTTGATTTTAATCAACAATGTGCATATACATTCCAAAAATTGATTTATGTTGAAAACAAAAAGGTAAAGGTTGAACATTTTTAAAACTAGCTCTAACTATGAAGATAATTGTTATCATTAATGAGGTATTATATGCGAGTTCATGGAAGAAAGGCTTGGGAAAGCCTTTCTTCCATGAACTTGGGAAAGCTTGTCTTGGGAAAGCCTCCCAAGACAAGCTTATTAAAACTATGTTTGTAGTATAGAACAACAAAAAGAACTAGCCTACTGGATAATCACTTGGTAGTTAAGTGTACTTGGGTGACGACACTACCAGGATGACTGACTTCTCGGGAACCTTTCCCTACAAGCTAGTGGGAGCTTCTCGCACATAGCCAATGAAGCCTTTGTAGCCCATTGCCAAGTGTGCCAAGGCCAATATGCCAAGGTCTATGCCTTGGTCACCGCCTTAATCACGAGCCTTGGAGTGATGCTCGTCCAACGACGCAACACGCGGTGCTTACTATATCTTCATCTCCACACTACATTCCAAAAACGGAGTTCCTCTCTAACATCATCATCGATGATGTCATTGAAAACATTAAAAGCAAGAGTTCTGTCTTTATCATCAATGATGTCATTGAAAATGCTAAAATCAAGTGTTCTCTCTTTACCCCCCCTCCTTATAATTACTATATAAACAGGGACAGAGTATCACATCAAAACAACAACATATGCAGAAGTCTCTTTGCTATTGACTTGAGGAAGCTCTATTGCAATCAACCAAGATCTCTCTCTCTCCATACCTGTGTGAAAGCACTGCTCAAATCCATCAAGCTTCTTTCATGGCTTCCACGAGCTGATGCTAAGCAAGGTCATGCTTGAAGAGCTCCCCAAAATGCAATGGAGTAGCTGCTACTGCTGAGGGAACTCAACATGAAGCTAAAGCACAAGCAAAAGTTATCCTTGTATCCATTCAACTGGAAGGACCGGTTATTCTATAACAAACCGAGGTTATGATCATATCCTTTAACCATGATGGATGACTGAATGGAGATAATCCAGTTTAGTACATAAGAAAAGATTACTTTGAAGCTATTTACAATGCCCTAAATTTTCTATTGTTTTTTTGCATTGTACAATAAAATTAGGGATAAGTTAGTAATATTAGAAAAGCCTATAGAATAAGTGTGTTACATAGATTACGATTAGTTAGAATGTATTAAAACTTACAAAAACATATTAGTATTATCAATTTTCTTTTAGGAAAGAACACAAGAATTAATGAGGGGGATAGATTCTATGCATCGTATACATTGACAAGTGTGTTAAAATTGTTTTATGGTTATGATTGCTTTTGGATTTGTGAATGATGAATTATGTCTTAAGTGATTTAGTGCTTGTAACAGTGGGACGAGTTGTGGTTTGTGGTGGTTCGCAACGTTGGACCCCCAACCCAACGTTTCCTAGCACTCTTCGGAGTATGGAAAAACTCATCTATAGGTGGGGGGTCCTATGCTTAGGGAGGTAGGTGTTTTTGGTTTTTGATTACTCGAGCACATGAGAGGGAAAAGGGCCGAGTGATAAGTTCCCCTGCTATGTAGGACAACTTCTGAGGCCTGAGGAAAGCTGAAAGGGGCTCTGAGCTAGTAAATTCCTTGTTGAGTGCGAACGGAGTGCGATCACATACAACCCAATCCCGAGGGATTAAAAGGTCCTATCTTAGGTTGGACAATGTCTTTCTACAGAAAGACAGTTTTGTACCACTCTACAGAGTGATGGTTCTGCTTGTTATAATGAAATAAAGTGTTTCATTTTTGAATTGTTTGTTATGTGCTAAAGATTGAGTTTAACAAACCTAGTTTAACTAAGTAATAAAAGAAAGTTGTTTTTTTAATATCTCCAAATAGCGTGGTAGTATGCTTTGCTAATTAGAAACTGAAAGTGGGAGGCTTCAATCCTAATGATCGAACACCTATGGTTGGGTGGACCCAATAATTCCGGTAACTTTACAACACTAGATAGAGCTGATTAAATTGCAACCCTCCCAATATTGGTAGGATTAGTTATTACCAAGTTTAATACCATTTTAGGGGACCGGAGCTGAGATTTTACCTTATGGGTAGGGGAATCGTTACATTCTCCCCCATCTCTCACTCTCTTTGAACCAAGTGCGATGTTAACCTCACTCTTGCCTTTGATTGATTACGAAGTGGTCTTTCTAAGGTGGGCCTTAGATTGGTATTAGGGGTGACTTGTATACGCTTCCCTTGTGAAGTAGAACTAAAATTCCCATGTTCAACTAAGTCCTAGGTTTCCCTTGGGGAGTTTGGATGGTGATGTGCATGGATATGAACTTCGGTTGACTACTAAGAGGAGTCCTCCAAGTTTGTTGGAGAAGGCACCTCATATCCTCATTGGAAACATTAAGGTTCCCATCCTTATTGATCCTTATTGAGCGCTCTTTTTGGGCAGTTGACTAGGGGGAGAGCTAAGGGAGGTCACTCATGAATATATGTCAACAAAAGGGATTTTTACAATACGATTTGTAAATATTTTTTACATACATATTTGTCACATATAAAGGGGTTACTTATAAATTGAGTAAAATAGGGTTATGTTTCATTGAGGGAAAATTCACAAGTAAGGATAGTCTTAAATAGGCCTTGAACTCATGTGATATAGAGGGTATACATATAATGAATTCCTCGAGGGAGGGAGGGAGGTAGGAAGGGCATTGGACTTCCTTGATTTACTTTGCAATATCATCTTTCAATATTCATATTATTTTTCCAACATGCTTTATTTTGGGTAAATTTTCAGAAGCCTTAGTAATAAATGGACCTTGTATTAGAGGTGCACATATTTTATATTGTATTAATAAAGAGTTAGAATCTCACTACAACTTGGACATTGGCCAAATATATTAGCTAGTTTGGAAAAGTCCATTCTATTGAGTTTACTGAAAATACAAGAAGAGCTCCATAACCATTTAACCTTATAACTATTATGCCCCACTTTACTTTTAGATTCTCTACTAAGTTTACCAAAATACAAGAAAAGCTCCAAAACCATTTAGCCTTACTATCTACTATATCTTAATTTAGTTCTTGTTTCTTTGCTTCAAAAACCTTCTTGGTTCTTGCCTCTCGAATGGGCTGTAAAGTAAAAAATGTAATTGTGTGGGATCCAAACACCCTAACATTGTCCTACCACATATGGAGCCCAAAAAATGCAAAACATTGTCCTACCACATATGGAGCATAAAAAGTAAAAAATGTGATTATAAGGGATTCAAACCCTAAGATATGGAGCCTAAAAAGTGTAAAACATTAGATTTCTATTATTGAGTGTATGCAAGGCAAGATGTGTCTCTCTACATGTTAGCTACAATTATGATGTTTTGGAAGAGATGTAGGAGGTTTCATCTACTCCATAAAAGCACTTTCCATCAAAAAAGCCTTTTAAAACGCCCATCACAACTTTCTAAGAAAATTGATTTTTCTTTAATGGGAACTTGAGAGATGAGAGATCATTTAAGCATGTAGAACGTCCCCATTGGAAACATTAAGGTTTCCATCTTTATTGATCCTCATCAAGTGAGGCTACTCTCTAGATTTAATGAGTTTATGAATATTTGAGTTCAAACATTCATTGGTTACCTTTCTAAAAATAACAAAACCTTGATTCCCTAGACCTGTCTCTAGCACCCTTCCCCCCCTTCTTTAGATTTACTAAAATATATGGCTCACATTTTTAGTAAGACCAAATGAGTTTGATGTATTATTGTTGTTGGCAAAACCTGTGAAAAACTTAATCTCACCATTCTTAGGTAGCCATTCCACTACCATATGAAAACCTTGTTCCACTAGGAATTTCCCCCTTTTTCTCACAATTGAGTGGAGATGGAGAGATACTGAACCAGGTCTAGAAAAAATTCTCCTCAATACCTAGCCATGCCTCACCCAAGATCCACTAGACCTCTCTAAAGATACTGGATCAATCTTTAATTAGACTCTTAATTATTCCAATCAAGTTAGCAATTATTAATGCTTGGGAGGTGATCAATTTTCAATTCCAAATTTTCCATCCTATATAAATTTTCATACTCTTCTCTAATAAAATATTTTCCATCATCAGTATTCAGCACACATTTTTCTAGTTGCATCTATTTAGGAGCTTGCCCCTCCTCTGAGGTGCTTCTTTAGCAATATCTACAAGATGCCTTAAAGAAATAGGTGCAAGATAATTGTCTTTCCCTACCTTCCTCCACAAGACCCTCCTTTCCCAATCCTTCTGTGTTGTCATGGTCCACATGATTAATATCAAGTAAAAGCTCATTGCAGGAAATATAAATTCCTTGAGATTTTTTAGCTTAACTCATAATGTTGAGGCAATAGACAACTAGCTCTTAATGTTTCTATGAATCTTATCCATCAATCATGCCTCTCTAGAACCTTCACTTGCTACCACTCCTATTGGAAAACACAAATATCTAAAAGAGCGTCCTCCTTGGAGACCCTCCATGCAAGACTCACTAGGTCTTCTTCAATATCCCTAATGAGGGAGAATTTAGCAATATTGATGCAACATCTTGAGACTCTTTTATATATATCCAATGCTTCCAAATCCTTCTCTCCTTCCTAACATTTAGTGTCTTGAGAAAACCATCCATAAATCCCTAACCAACTAATTGCTTGTTTTTATACCTCATCCCTTCTAGGCTACCATTCTGCAGTTGCCTTTCCAAAGTACAAAATCATGGCTAAATGGCTATTACAAAAGGCAATGGGCTAATTAGGGCCACGTGGGAAAATGGTTATGTTAAGAAGAAGCTGGAGAAGACCATAGGAGCTTCCTTAGTGTTCACAGCAAATACTAGAACTTTGTCCTTATCTTCTTCCTCTTGAATGTTATCTTCGTGTTTCATGAGATCCACGCCCATCTCTTTCATCTCCTACTATGATTGTATCATCCCCTTCATCTTCAATCATCTCATCATCACTTTCTTCGAATACTTCAGTAAACCATGCACATTCTTGTTTAGTGCTTCTTGACGCATCCTCCACAACCTTTCACTTTCCTAATACTTTGGCTTTTGCAAGTCCACTAGCAATAGTAGATTCTTCTCGTGCCCGAGAAGTCTCTTCCTTGAACATTAGTATATCCTACGAATAGTCAACCTCCACTTGTTTTTGCTTTATCTACTTCTTTATGAAGGCTCGAACAACTTTCTCAAGCTCTTGCTCCTTGGCATGCACTTTTCATTCCTTGAGCTTCTTCTTAGGGTTCACATGGTGAAGCTTGCATCCGCTCATGGCTTGGCAAGCATCAACATTGCTGGTCTTCTTTTGACCATCTTTCTTGGGGCTTTGCCTTTGAATTGGGATCCAAACCCTCCCTTCCCTCACAGAGGAGGAGAGAGCAGGAGGGGTAGATCCTATCACAATTAGGAGAGAGAGATGTGTTGTGGGAGATCTCTCTAGTTTCGGTGACGATGCATATGCAGTCCGAGGAGATGTTGAGGAGATCCATGACATGATGGTAGAGGAGAGAGCCAATGATGGTAGGGTAGGAGAACTACAGGAAAGATGTTTTGCCATTGAGGTCATGCCCGAGCATTTAATATGATGCCATAGCCATGAAAGTAAAGATGTGACAAACACAATCAAATCTTGCCACATCTTCTTCACAAAAAGTCTTATTCGTCTTTCTCTCCTCTTCTTTGTCTTCACAAAAAAATATGTCTTCTTCTTTGTGCTACTATCTTCAAAGTTCATCTTTGCTCCTTTTTTGAGGGACATTCAACTAGGGGATGTGAAAGGGAGTCCATTATTGATGGATGCGAGATTCTGAAGGAGTGTCTTTGAGGGTTCCTAGCATAGAAGATCTTATATGCCCTAATTATGTGGTCCAAACAGTGCTTTGGCTTTTTCTTCTTCTCTAAACCATCAATATGCTATTATTCTATCATTGCATTGTTGCATTAGCTTTTTAGTCACCATATAATCTCTCTACAATTGTAGTTGTTGAGATTAGCTTCTTCCCTAACTATGCACCAAAATGAAGGCAGCCCTCCCATGCACAGAAACAACCACAAAACCAAGGATAAAGCACACAAAATCTATGTATGGTTGCACCATTGATCTCAAAATTTAAAAGAAACCATAAATCTGTCTCTTAATGAACAAATTCGTTATCTTCATCATCTTCATCCATAGCTTCAACCATTATGCACAAAAGAAAGAGCAAAAGGGAAAAGATGAATTTTAGCACAAAAGATAGAGAGGAGAGAGAAAGATTGGCACCATATAGAAGGAGAATGTATGTCTTGGAAGAAATGAGAGAAGGAAACACATAATCAACCTTGCACTCTAGCCCCCCTTTCCCCAAAAGACACAACCCTTCATATTTTTTAATTATTTCTTTGATTTTTTTTACACATTTGTATTTGTAAGGCTTTAGCCTTGTCATTTCAATTATTTCTTAGCTTTTAGAAATACATGCATGCACACTTTTGTATATACCATTTATTTATGATGGTGGATGTGGATGTGGTCCCCCTCATGTGTAAGGTGTATTTTAGTGCTTTTTGCAACAATGTAAATATTGTTCCCTTTACAAAAGATAGATTTAAAAATATATGCATGGATATGTTTGTGCACTATTTTTGTGCTTCTTTGGGTGTCATCATCCATATCTTACATTTTATAGTCACTAAACCCTAATCCCACACTGCTTAACCCTAATCCACCCCTTGCACATGGCATGCATGAAAGACATGATCCCACAATAGTCCATTGATTACAATACAAATCCCAAGTGCAGGAAAGGTTAGAAGTGAATTTAGTCCATCTAATTTGGTATAGGCCAAGCTAAGTACAATTTTAAGTGAAATCTAATCAATATCCTAGACATATGAATATGAAGCATGTGAACAACAAGCATTTACCAGCATAATCCCAAATCCACATGCAAGTAATCGACATTTAAAAGGTTACATGCTAAATTTCATATTTTTTTTAAAATTAAAAATTTTATAAATTTAAATTCTTTCTCATTTTTAATGATATTTGAGTTACCTCTCTCTATGCTAAGGTGGAAATTCCTAGAAGGCCCAAACTCAAGTCCAAATCTTCTCTAATGCTAAGTTGTTCTTCTCATCTCAAATTAAAGGCATGTTGTTAGACATGGTTAAGAAATTCTAGCATATAAGTGCTCTCCTTATCCCTTGGAAGAGGAGTATAACCACTTTTATTCCTAAATTAAAGCAATGTTGTGAACCAGGACATTGGTATTCTATCCCATTAATGAGTTTAATGTAACATTGTGTACTAAGGCTTTGGTTGCCATGTACAGTTTGTGTTGATCAAAGGGATGAGCATACTTGTTGAATGTGATCATGGCTATAGAATGTACTAGCATCTCAAACCAAAAGATGGTACTACTGCAAGTAGACAGTGATATAGAGAATCTACATATAATGAGTCCCCCAATATGTTGAGAAAGCCTTTAACAAGGTCAAGTAGAAGTATGTGTAATAGGTCATGCTTAAGATGGGGTTTGATAAGAAATTTTCAAAATTACCATAGGAATGGAGGAACAAGCAATCATCTCCATAAATGGCTCATTGATAACACCCTTCCTAGTTAAACAGGGTGTGAGACAAGGCTATTATGACAAACAAAACCAAAAGCTTCATAAATGCCATATCCTTGACATTTATAATAAAAACTCTTTGACAAAACATACCATTGTCTATATTCCATCCTCATATTTTGGATATTAGCTAGGCCTCACTCTACATGAAGAGATACATGAAGTGAAATCTACAACCAAACCCCATTCCTTTAAGTATTTTTGAGCTAAATGGTGGAGTCATCTTTCTTTCTCTATTGGAAGGGAGGACTTGTGCTCATGGTCCATGTGGAACATTGAACCTTGTCCTTTGAACAGTATGCAATTTTTTTAGTATGATGGAGGAATGAGTTCCCTTGCTTTGGTGTTCATGGTTTTGGAGTCCCTATACCCTACCATGGCTAGGCTGTAATATTTCCATTTTAGTAAAAATATTACTAGACCAACCTCCCGTGCACCGTAAAATCATGAAAAGATTATCTCCAGTGTCGACAGTTGATCTATAATTGTACGCGAGAAATGGAGTACTCCGCATTGGTCAACCAGGACCAAGGATTAAAAAAACCACATCATTTGCAGGGAAACATCCTCTTGGGAGGAGGTTAAGAGGATAATGATGGGATTATTGCAAAAAAATTTATTTACCTTCCCCAGCCGATGCGTGGCTGAGGGAAGGGGATGGGCCATTAAGAGCAACTTGAGGAGGTGGGGGGGAGGATGCCATGCAAGGGGGCCACGTAGGGGGGGAGGTCCCCTCTCCCCCAGACTATAATTACACCCCTCTAAGGGGGTGAAAGGGAGAGGACGGGCTAGATTGTGGAGGCATTGAAGCTACCATTATAGACGTGGAGGAGGAAGGAGCTGCCGTCGTGCTGCAGGGAGCCACCAGCTAAGAGAACGCCGCCGCCTGAGCCCTGAGGTTGCCGCTGCCATCACCAAAAGCCCCCATCAAGCCTCCAAGTCGCCGTCTCCATGCCACCACGTGCTGCCCAAAATCTTCTTCGAAGCTTCTAAGGGGGGTTCTCTAAGCCCCCCTTCCCATTACCTTCCCCACAAGCCATTTCCTAGGCCCGGTTTTAAAGCCCCCTTCCCGTCGAGTCCCCATAAAGCCCATTTTACCCCTGGGATTTAAAGCCCTTCACATTAGATCCTCAAAAAGGCCATTTTCACCCCCGAGCTTCGAAGAGGAAGCCTATAAGGCCTTCCCATTAGTTCCCTAATATGCCTTTTCGGGACTTTGAAGGATAGGAAGCTACAAATCCTTTCCCACTCGATTTCCCCAATAAGCCCATTGAAGAGGATTTCCTTAAACTCCCGGGATTTTGAAGAAATTAAGTATAAAGCCTTTCCACTAATCACCCACAAGCCCTAGGCTTGGGATTTAAAGTTCATTTTTTCACAAGGCCCACAAAACCATTCCTAGACGGAATTTCAAGGAGAAGAATCTCTGCCGCAAGGCCTTCACAAGAACCATAAAGGCCTTCCAAAGCCAATTTCCGCAAGTCGGAACTTTGGTCAAGGAAGTTGTACCTCAAAGGGAATTGCGCGTACGAGGGAGACGGGCCAAGATCATAAGACTGCAAGCCAAGGCAAGAAGTTCAAATCCACAAAGGAAAACTAGAAGTCGAATTCACGATGGCCCCTAAAAATTCACAAGGCGCAACCGCAGGAGGATCATCTCCTAATATTCATGTGGATATTTCACCGAATCCACAAGTCTAGGTTTTCTTCCTATTTTTTATTTAGGTCAAAGTATTGCAATTATGCATGGTTAATTCATGGAATTAGGATGCACTTTTGTGATTGAAATACTTTGGCTATTTTAAAGGAAGTAACTCACGATTGAAGATCGGTCATTTGTATTTTTCAATGGAATGAACGAAAAAGAACATAAGATGTCTATGCATTCTTAGCAAGTTGTTTTTGTGCATTGTAAAGTAACGAATCTAGATCAACTAATGACTATCATTACAAAGTCGAAATTATCGTAGTACACTTCGATTATGCATTGAAAGATTAAATCGCATGTTGCATTATTAGACAAATATTTCTTCGTAATGATTCATTAAAAAGTCATTATCAACCATAGGAGACTGCAAATCATGGAAAGATTCTAAAGTTGCATGAAGTAGGTTAACTCTAGCTTCAATTGGCATAAATATCATTTAAACTGCATAGTAATTAGGAAAGGTTACATAATGCCCATTCGTCATACGAATACATTCATTCAGAAACGTAGTTAGGGAAAGGCTGCATGGTTCTTTTTAACATAAAACCTTAAAAGCTTAGTGGCATAAATCGGGAATGCATGTCCTAGTAGGATCAATGGAAATTATGCTGTAACTTAACATGCGCTTTGATCTTAACAAGAAAAGTTAGGGTTTGTAAATCTAATCATACGTAGAAGCAATGAATCGTGTGCTTACAACAATTGTATCGTAATGCAACTAGTTTTTTTTCCCCTCTTTGATCAAGACAATATCTTTAGGAATAGTTCGTCCTTGTCATAAGAAAAGTAAATTGGAGTACCCAAACACCTAAACCGCAAAGGATTCGCTTAGGATGGTTAAATCGATACAATATACCCCAAGTGCTAGCTAGGGTTTAGCACATTAAGGGCTCGACCTAGTCGCACTTATTGCCAAGTTGAAACTCTCATACCCCAAAGTCCTGCCCACATTCACGGAATGTAGGGACAATTGGACGTACTTGCAAGAAACAAACTAGGGTTTTTGCCCTAAGGACCACTCCTTCAAAAGATGAAACTCAGATTGAGTTGGAACCCCTAGGACAACGATGTCGGCCTAGTGCAATCGGGAATGGATTGGATATGAAGACACCCTAAACCCTGTTTCTTATCTAATCATGATTCCATGAATAGAAGACACCGTTCGATGGGTGAGATAATCCCATGGATTAGATACGACACTTGTACAACAAGTCGCAATGTCGCATGATCTTGTGGTTTGATCACAAGAGAATGGCCAATTCCTCGGAATGAGATTGGCAGATTCTTGTGCAAGTTAAACTTCCAAGAGGATAAGTAGTCATCTTGTTATAAAGTTGCCAAGATAAGGGAATTAGGTATTTGCTTGGAAGCAAAGGACAAATCAATAAATTGGAGCAACATATTTGCCATGATTTACAATTAATAGAGCTTAAGGTATTGGTTAAGTTGGGTTAATAGGATATGGCCCTAACCCAAGGACATAAGGGTTAACAAACAAACCCTTGGGGATCTTTCCAAGTCGGAATTGATCCCAGATCGAGTGCTGGATGCATTCAGAGAGAAGGATTCACTCCTTAGTAGTTGGCCAAATTAACGACCACTGGAAATGATTGTGCTTGTAATAGTTTAAAGAGCATTGTTTGCTTTGTTTTCTCAAGGAATTAAAGGATGAAAAGATATCTAATGCTTCAGGTTGAAGGCCTGAAGGGAGAGGCAGCGTTACTTACCCCCGACTGCTTGCTTGACCCTAACCAAGGGGGTTGTTAGCCGCGTCGGGAAGGTGGACCGAACCCGTTGCGAGAGGTCTCTTTGTTGAGAGCTACTTAGAGCAGGAGAACGCTTGGCTACCAAGGGGGCTCTAGCTGTAAATCCCTCGCCTTCCGGGCCCTCCACAAGAGGCCAACATGACTCGAGATTGGATCTCGAGGCCCACATACTAGTCTACAGGCGGAATCTTGGATTAGTAATCCATGTGGATTGCTGGATAGCCTTCGGGCGGATTATGAATAAGCCTACGGGATGGAATTTATGAATGTATTCCAAAGATAAATAAGATAACCTATTGAAAAGGAACTCGTTTGACACTGCTCTCAATGTCAAGTGCTAAGACTACGTGAAGGAACTGGTGTCTAACGGCGGGCTAATTAAGGAAGCTGGTTGATGCATGTCCAACTAAATGTGGTAGGTATTTAGACAACTAAAACAACCTAAGGAAAGTGCAATGGATGTGGCCATGGGTTCGTCCTACGGATGGATGGTCCCGGTTGGCCGGAAACTTTTCTCAATCATAATGGACAGCAAGGAGATCTTCTCAATAGACCCCCTTTCCGATGGACTGCTAAGACGTGTCCTGAAGGTAACAGGTGGACACGTTACAGTTGGTATCAGAGCAAACTATAGTGGGAGCTCACGCTCAACCACCAAGACCCACAGACCGCTTATTGCTTCAAGTGTTTTAAGCTATCTCTAATGGCTATCTCTCACTTAGCCGACACGTCTTCGATCCTATGAGTGTAGTGAGCTTACCTTGATGTCGATACGAGTTGCCTCCTCTCTCGCACATCCCGGTAGCTCCACAATCCTAGATGCGAGCTCAAGCATCCTCAAGCCTCCTCCATCTCCAAGCTCCATCCTCCATAGTCACGTGTGGTGCACAGATCGGATGCTGTACGCTCGCATAGTGAATGCCGGAAGGTCCCCAAGAACAATAGAACTCTACTTTTTGCACAAATTACAAGGTAAAAAGCATGAACGACAAGAGAAAGAGACCAATTGGGTGCAATCTCCCCCCATGCCTTGTGTGAGCACTCCACAAAGTATGTATTTTATGTATATTTCATCTTCAAGCTCAAATAATAGCCCAAATTACAAAATAGCAAGCTTTTAGCTTTTGAGTTTGCTTTAACACAAAAATAGGAATAAAGCTAATGGACGATGCCCAAAGAGTCTGGCACACCCAATACAATGTCCAAATAGAAATAACATAATCGTGAGCCCATGCCCATACAAAATAATAATAAATAATCGATGCCTCAATAAATAGGCATGAGAAAATATAGGCATGGTGCCTATCAAAATATAATCCATAAATCGAATACTCGCTATCCTCCAATGCTTTCCTCCGCCACTGCTGCTATCTCTACACATCAACTGAAGCATTCACAATCGTTAGTAAAATAATACAATTAAACCGACAAAAGTGAATACCTAGCAGTCTTCAGCTACATAAATAAATCAATTGGTTAGAAATAAATCCTAACCTTTATTTATTACAAGTGCGCACTCAAAACTCATAAACTTTTATTAATTTAATATGCATTTTGCGGAATCACCCGCTATGGAATCACCCATGTACACAGTGAATTAATGAAATGCCCAAAAAGGATAGGCATCCCCATCAACTTCTCGCACAAAGAATCCACTTTGTGTATGAGCCCGGTCATCAAAGTTTACAGAATCCACCGTGGCACGGAATCCACTGTGAAATATGCCTCCTGGCATCATACTCCCGGGATGGGATAGCAATTGACCTCAATTGCTATTAGCTCAATGTGGAGTTAACAGAGTGGGGAAAGCATTTAAGTCTCTAGCATGCATCCATTGTGCTTCCTCTACAGGATGGTTCTTAAATTTAACTAGATATCTAGAATATATTCGGCCAGTTCTAGTGGTCATAAAGTTAGTGTCTATGATAGCTTTTGGTTCAAGTATTTTAGTCTCTTCCTCTAACAAAGGTGGGTTTTCATAAATAGGGTGTACAGGTAATTGGCCTCTAAATGGTCTCAATAAACTAATGTGAAATGTGTTGTGAATTTTCCAGTGAGGTGGTAATTCTAACTTGAATGCATTGTCGTTAATTTTATGAATGATCCTAAATGGTCCATAAAATCTAGGGGCTAATTTTACAACCGGGTGTCTATCTACACTTTGTAGTCTACGTTTTTCTATTCTCAACCAAACATAGTCATCAACTTTGAAATTCATTGCTTGTCTTTTCTTATTGGCTTGTTTGGTATATGATTGCTGGGCTTTGGCAATCATGTCTTTAACCTCATCAAAAATAGTGTTATGCATACTAGCAATATCATCAGCACTCTGAATTCTATTTGACAAAGATGCAACAGGTGTAGATAATCTATATCCATAAATCACTTCAAACGGTGCTTTCTTTGTAGATGTGTGTGGTGTATTGTTATATGCAAACTGTAATAAATGCAAATGTGTGTCCCATGTCTGTGGTTTAGAAATAGTATATGCATGTAAAAGATCTAGAATAGTGCTATTAGTGGCTTTTGTTTGTCCATTAGTTTCAGGATGAAATGCAGATGAGAAATCAATCTTTGTGCCTAGGTTAGCAAACATAGTAATCCAAAAGTTGTTACAAAATCTAGAATCACGGTCTGAAATAATAACTTTTGGCAATCCATGGTTAGTGAAAATAGTTTTCAAAAACAATTGTGCTGCTTGTGATGCTGTTAAAGTTTTCTTACATGGAATGAAATATGCTTGTGATGCTGTTAAAGTTTTCTTACATGGATTTCTGTTGATTTTCGGACCAATGATAGACAATTCCTTTCTTCAGAAGTTTAGTTAATGGTAAAGCAAGTAAGGAAAAATTACGTACAAACTTCCTATAGAAACTAGCAAGACCAAGGAATGAGCGTAACTCATGCATGTTTTTAGGTATAGGCCATTTCAATATTGCATCTATTTTCTTAGGGTCAACTTTAATTCCATCAGATGATACAATATGACCTAAATACTCAATTTCTGTTTTAAAGAATTTACTCTTTTCAGGATTTGCATACAATTGATTATCTCTTAATAATTGAAAAACCAATGACAAATGCTCATAATGTTCCTTCTCATTTTGACTAAACACCAAAATATCATTAAAGAAGACGATTACACAATACTGATATTTCAGAAATATACGATTCATCATTCTACTAAACGTAGCAGGTGCATTAGTCAATCCAAATGGCATCACTAAAAATTCGTAATGACCAAAATGTGTCCTAAATGCAGTCTTGAATATGTCAGACTTATCTAGTCTCACCTGATGATAACCACACTTAAGGTCTATTTTACTAAATATAGCAGATCCTTGCAATTTGTCCATAAGGTCATCAACTCTAGGAATGGGATACATATTCTTTACAATGATCTTATTTAAAGCTCGATAGTCAATGCACATACGATAGGTATTATTCTTTTTCTTGACTAACAGAATAGGTGCACCAAATGGAGAACTACTAGGTCTAATCAATCCTCTATTTAGTAATTCCTCAACTTGACTCTGAATTTCTTTTTGCTCTATTTGGTTATGCCTATATGGTGCTTTGCAAGGTGGTTGTGTACCAAGAATCAAATCTATCTTATGGTCTTCTGGACGTGAAGGAGGTAAACCAGGTCGTAGGTCTTTGGCAAAACAGTCTTTAAAATGTGCAAGAAATTCTTTATGGCTAGGATGCATATGACTTTCTTTTACTTGCAATTCATTCACCCAAATGAGATAAGATTTACTACTCTTGCGTAATGCACGTTTAGCTTGAGTATGCAAAAGCAGTGGAAAAACATTAGATGTATGGATACCATATAATGTAATAGATTTTCCTTGAAAATTAATATTCATTGAGTGTGTGGAATAATCTATATCTGGGTTATGCTGGTGACGCCAAGGCATACCTAAAATAATATCACTCGACTGTAATGGAACAATAGGAAATTTCTTCTTTCAGTGTATTGACCAATTTGAATCTCTAAGTCATGCACTTCCTGTGTACCATTATATCTAGTGCCTAAGAATGCTGCTTTGATGTGATAATGCATAGGTACAGTCTGTAACTTCAATTCTTTTACTAATTTTGTTGAAATAAAATCATGAGTGCTACCGTCATCATGCAAAATAATCTTTTCCTTTCCATGCACCAAACATTTCATAGTCAATAAAGAATGTGGAGTTGGTATACCTGGTAAAGTATCCGAAGGAGTAGTAGTGTCGTCCTCATCTTCTATGAAATCAGGCATATCTTCATGTTCATCTTCGTCCATTGCTCCAACGTAGTTGATATGAGCAGGTGGCTTCTTTGAATGGCAATTTGCTGCTAGATGTCCAGGTTGGTGGCATTTATAGTATACTATTGGCTTGGCTTTGGTTACATTGTTTGCAATGGCAGGAAGTCTAGGGACATTAGGATTTGGCTGTGGAATAGGCTTGGAATTTTGATTGACATTGGTTGGTAATGCAGGTGGTTTTGCCCAATTTTTACGGAAAGATGATGAAGAGAAACGAGCTGGATTAAATCTTCTAAAATTGGAATTGAATTGCTTAGATCCATAGTTACCATTGGTTTGGAATTACTGTGGACGTTTGTCTCTACCTCGTAGCTTGTCTTCAATGTCGTGAGCTAATGAAATTACGTCTTCAAGAGTAGCAGGCTTGAATATGTTAACTTCGGTGTAGTAATGCCCAAGGAGTCCAGACATATACTTGCGCTTGTGTGTCGCTTCAGGTACGTCTTCAAGCATGCGTAGCTGGAGTAGTGCATTCCAAAAATGCTATGTGTACTAAGGAATAGGCTCATGATCCCGTTGCTGAAGAAGATCCCATTGCTTAATAGCTTTCTCATGAAATTGTGGAGGAAGGAAGTTCTGCATGAACTTCTTCTTGAAATTCTCCTAGGTAGCAGGACAATCTATACTCTTGCGTACTACAGTCCACCAAAGAGATGCTCTGTCCACTAAATGATTAGTGACACACTTGATTTTATCTTTTTCTACATAGGTTTCCTCATGAAAGTAGTCATCAAACTGACTAATAAACGCAAGAACAGTTTTTCCTTCTCATATGCCATTGAAAGTACGGAATTTGAAACTTCTTTTACTTATCTTTGATTCCTTGCGGATAGTTTGAGCTTCAAGAGTTGCGTCAATGGTACGTCGGATAAGATCTTCAGATTGAGGTTCTTCTTTGTCGGTAGACGCTCTTTGTAAATTTGCCAGTTGAACTTGCAATGCTTGCCTAGCCCTTCATTCTTCATCCAATTGCATCATGATTAAGTCCAGCTTTTGCTCCATTTTAGGTTCAGGTAGGTCGCCTTCAGCCATTAAATCATCCATATGTGGTTCTGTCATCCTATAAAACTCAAAAGACCTTTCTCACTCAAAATCAAGTTAGTGGGATGAGTGTAGCTCAAGTTCGGGAATACAAGGCTTATGTATTTTTGGGTATGGCTTTCACAATCTTCGAAAAATTTGTGTTTTCTCCTTCTTTGTATGCTGAAAATGCTTCAGCAAACCTACGTATGGGTAGAGTACCTTCGAATGAACAACTTTGCAGTTCAGAGTTTCTGTGTAGGATTAGCCCTTCTAGGAGTTTTGAGCACAAGTCAGTTTTGACTCCAATTGACTTGTCTGACTTGCAGAGTTGCAGACTTGCAGAACTTAGTCGATTTATCTGACTTGCAGAATTTAGACTTGAGAGACTTGCTAAATTTGAACTTTGTAGACTTGCAGTACTTGTTGAATCTGAGAGGCTTATATGACTTATGGATTTAGTAACTAAGCTTTTAAGCTTAGTTGATAAAATTCGTGAAATCGTGGGGGGGGGGCGTTTTCTGACGCCGCGCAAAAATCGGAACATACTCTGATACCTCGCATGACGATTTCAAAGCTTTTAAGCTTCTTAAAGCTTATTAAGCTTTAATACTAGGCTTATTAAAAGACAAAGCTTTTAAGCTTGTGAGCTATGGAGTTTTATCTCACTAGTTTTTGACGACTTGTATGTGAGGATGTAGGAGTGGTCCTCTGCCTCTGCAGACCAGTCCCTCGCGATCCGATGATGGAAACAGGGGTTCTTGATCGCCAGAAGTCTGACTGTATCGATGGTTCATGAAGAGATTGACCGTAGGGCCCGATCGTTCTAGGAGCTCCGCCTTCGCACAAGATGGGTAGCGATTGGAAGCTCTTGATCTCAACTTCGCTCTGATACCACTGGTGCGCAGATCAGATGCTGTACGCTTGCGTAGTGAATGCCGAAAAGTCCCCAAGAACAATAGAACTCTACTTTTTGCACAAATTACAAGGTAAAAAGCATGAACGACAAGAGCAAGAGACCAATTGGGTGCAATCTCTCCCCATGCCTTGTGTGAGCGCTCCACAAAGCATGTATTTTATGTATATTTCATCTTCAAGCTCAAATAATAGCCCAAATTACAAAATAGCAAGCTTTTAGCTTTTGAGTTTGCTTTAATACAAAAATAGCAATAAAGCTAATGGACGGTGCCCAAAGAGTCTGGCACGCCCAATACAATGTCTAAATAGAAATAACATAATCGTGCGCCCATGCGCATACAAAATAATAATAAATAATTGATGCCTCAATAAATAGGCATGAGAAAATATAGGCATGGCGCCTATCAAAATATAATCCATAAATCGAATACTCGCTATCCTCCAATGCTTTCCTCCGCCACTGCTGCTATCTCTACACATCAACTGAAGCATTCACAATCATTAGTAAAATAATACAATTAAACCGACAAAAGTGAATACCTAGCAGTCTTCAGCTACATAAATAAATCAACTGGTTAGAAATAAATCCTAATCTTAATTTATTACGAGTGCACACTCAAAACTCATAAATGTTTATTAATTTAATATGCATTTTGCGAAATCACCCGTTATGGAATCACCCATGTACACACTAAATTAATGAAATGCCCGAAAAGGACAGACGTCCCCATCAACTTCTCACACAAAGAATCCACTTTGTGTATGAGCCCCGGTCATCAAATTTTATGGAATCCACCGTAAAACCTCATAGAATCCACCGTGGCACGGAATCCACCATGAAATATGCCTCCTGGCATCAGCGCGCGCGAGAAAAGAGAAGAGAAGAGAAGAAGAGAAGAGGAGATGGTGAAGAGTTTCACCCTCTTGATCCCTCACTCTCATAAACTCACTCCCTCACACTCTCATACTCCCTCTCTCAAGAGCACACACAAGCAAGAAGATGAGGAGAAGAGAAGAAGAAGGGAGCTCTTGTTAGCCACACACCAAAGAATGAGCTTCCATTTATTTTTTGAACTTTATATACAAGCCCTACAATCCCATGGGCACCCATCCCTTTTTACATGACCGGCCATTGTGGCAAGGTCCTTTTTCCATTTTCCTCTTCTAGCCTTATGCCTCTAGCCTACATCCATCTAATATTTTACAATTGGCACAGGAGGGAGCGTGGCGCTCTTTTACAAGAGTTTTCGAAGTTTTTTGAGGTGCCTTTAATTTAAAATTGCGCTTTTTGCCCCGACTTAGCTTTGGAGGTCACTTGCATGTCTTTGCTCTTTTTCCATGTTTTTTTCTGCTTTTTTCTTCCTTTTTCCACCATCTCGACTTGGGGTTAACATTACCCCCTCCTAGACGGGTGCTAGTCCCATGGCACTTTTGTGTTGTTGTAGGTTGGCAGTCAATTAGCCAAGTGGTGTAAAGGTGAGGGCCACTTGGAGACTCAAATTCTTGTGGAAGCTGTGAAATTATTTTTGTAGGAGAAGTCAAATGGATATTTTGTGGTTGACGGGGGCCTCCGAAATTGGTGGTTTATTGCTTTTTGTGATGCGTGAAAGGAGAAGGTGCGATGTTGTTCCTAAGGGGAGTGCCTACCTCATTGTGTTAGTGCATTGTGCTCGTGCTAGTGGAATGGGGAGGTGGGTCTAGCCGCAGGCAAGCCTGGGTGATGTCCCACACTTGAGGATCCCATTTGTGCCAAGGGAGGTGCGGTGCAAGTGGCTTAGGGTGACAGGTCTAACCATAGGTGATTGTTATCTCCCTAGGTATGTCATGCTCTTGATGTGCCCTAAACGTGAAGTGGGGGAGCAAAAGGGCTAGGAGATTAGGAGTGGAGCCAACTGACTGAAGCCACCAAGCATGTCTAACTTGAGAACCCCTAGGTGCAGTGATCGTTCTTTATGTGGTGGTAAGTGCTTCTGCAAGTGGGCTATGTTGTCCAGTCATCAGTGGAGAGTGTTTTTCGTGCTTTTTCTTTCATGTTGTTCTTTTCTTCGCTTTTACTTTTCTTTTCTTTTCTTTTTTTCCTTTCTTTTTTAAAGTTACAGATTGGAATGATAGCCAGGGCCTAATTCTCTTCATCTAAATGAGGAGGGGAAGGGGGTCGGATGGATTTGCTCAAAAATTGGTAGCTTTGCATGTATCCTTTCAGATTCATGCGAACGTGGAGAAAGGTGGTGGAGAGGAAAGGGTGATTGCATCTAGTAAACTGGCTAGCATTCATGTCTTTTAGGAGGGCTAGGCAAAAAGAGGGGAGGAGACTAGCCTTCATCATTAGACGAGTCATGGCATAGCTGTCAATGGCGTTAGGGTCGAAGAAGAGGGGAGGCAGGCCGTGCTCTTGTGGAGTCGGGTCTTGCTTAAGTAATAGCATAAGTAATCTAAGGTAGTTACATGTAGTTACAAAAGCTGGATTGGGGCATGAAGAGAAAACTACGAGGAAGCGCGTCATAGAGTCATCTAGGCTTTCTGAGTTAAAAAGGAGGGCATGTTGGAAGGATACTACATTGGAGTTATAGATAATGGAAATGTTGTAACACCTGTGGAGGGTGGCATCAAAATCCCCACCTACCCTTTGAGAGTATGCCATGTATGTGGGGTTGTTCCTCTCGAAGGGCAGCGTGTTACAAAACGCCATCTAGGCAAGCATACTAATGTCGCATACTCTCCTCCTCCACAGGGGTTGGTTTTTATAGCCCTGTATTGTATGTGAAACTTCAAAAACTTTGTTTTTCCAGTAGTCAGCCTCTTCAGTTTCCCAGGAGGTGGGGGTCTTCTCTCTCTCTTCTAGCCACTTTTGCCCTAGTCGGCCACCAATCGTGATCACCTCCTCCATCATCTTAAGCGGCAAGACCCTCCATAGGCTGTTGGGCAGGAGAAAGCTAAAGGTGAATGGATCCTTTTCTTTTTCTTGTCTCTCCTAAACCACTAGCTCTGCGTGGAATCCAGTTGGGATGTCATCAAGGCAAGATGGGAGGGGTGCGGACGGGTTGGCTTGGCCCTTAACTGCTTCCTGGCTTCTTCGACTAACTCCATGCATCTCTCTTTAAGTGCAGCTTGTCTCTCCGCAGATGGGTCCTCCTGTTGTTGCTCTTGAGACTACGACGAGGGGGGTTGTGGGATCACATGCTCTCTGAATTTGCCCATGTTGAATTCGAGTTCTACTTCCTCCCCCTGTCAGTCTCCTTATTTTGCTCCCTCTTCAAATCCTATGGCATCTATTTCCTAGGGGGTTAGGCCATCCAGCAGTAGGTATTTCCTTTGCTCTTCCAAGCTTAGTCTAACCTTCGCAGGTTGGGGTGGCATCTGCAATCCTACATGCAGGGCTTTGCATGCAACGTTAAGCTTCTTTTGTGCCACCTCCAACGATTCTCCCTCCTCTGGGCGGGTGGTGTCCATGATTGTGTTGAGGAAGGCCTTTTGTTGGGCACCGAAGGCTACTTGGGCGGCTTCTGCCTTGTTCTCTGCGGTGATCTTCTCTTTTTCCACAGAGCAAGGCGCCGTGCCAGTGTCTTCACCCTTCTTTCATTTTGCGTGGCCCACTCCTCTGATCTCTTGTTCGTCTCTTCTAGGCTCTCTTCTTGCCTTAGAGCTAGGGTCCTAAGGCTTTGTTCTTGGTCTTCCCATTCTCCGACCAATTTCTCATGTTCTTCTTTTTTGGAGTTCAGCTAATCGGTTAGGGACTCGATCTCGTTTTGCTCCTGCTCCATTTTTTGTTTTCTTTCCTCGTCCCTGGCATTAAGCTTAGCCATAAGCACTTCGAATTTGACAGTTTTTGCAATAAGCTCCTCATACTGCACGATCAGGAGCTTGTATTCTCTCTACATTTTCACAAGTTCTTGTGTTTCATTGTCTAGTAGCTGCCTCCAGTGCTCTTCCCTATTGTCCTTAGCCTTCACGTCTTGCTTGAGATCCGAGATCTCCCTTCGCTGCATGGCTATCATTCTAGTTTTGTCAAGTTGGAAGGCAGCTACTACTGACTCCTTTTCAGCCACCAACTCAGCCACAGCTATCTTTCGTTCCCCCTTAGCTTTCTCCAATTAAGAGAGTAGCTCGATGACATACTCGTCGTAGTTAGCTGATGGCATCATCGTTGTGTGGATTGGTGATGTCAAGGCTTCCACCTTCTGCCATTTAGGGTCTTGCCTTGATTCTGCATCAGTGGCTGGCCTCTTTTGCCCTATGGCCATAGTTTCGGTGCTTTGTCCTTGGGCCATTTCTTTGTTGATGAAGTATTGCATCCATGCCATGAAATTCGAAACATCAACACTGGTCAGGATGTTGGGGGTGATGGTGGTTGGTTTGGTGGGAGGCACCATGAGGGGAGGAATCGGGTAAATTGGGGCCTTGCCCTTGCCTTCAATGATAGCGGGTGGCACTATTTCCAGTGCCTTTGTGCTAGAACTAGGCCCTTCTTCTCTTTGCAAGCTCAGATTCCCCAATTCATCTGCCCTGCTTTGTTGTTCGATAGACCGGCATGTAGCTTCAACCAGGTCTTCTTCCTCCTTTCTTCTTAGTTCCTCTTCTTCCTCAGCGGCTTTTCTTTGCCTTCCCGCTTCTGTTTTTCGACGTTCTTCCTCCTTTTTGTCTTTTTCTTCATTTTCCTTCTTTTTTCTCTCCTCAGCCTCCTATTTTGACGCCTTCTTTTCCTTCTGTAATTCCTCCTTTTCCTTTTCTTCTTTCTATTTCTTCTTCTTCTCCCTCTCCTTGGCCTCCTTAAGGGATTCTTTTTTGGCCCTTTCCAAGTTTTGTTTCTCCTTCTTGCGGCCTTCGTCATCCTTTCTTTTCCTTTCAGTTGTTTTCTTCTTGGGTTTCTTGGTCATCTTCTTGCTATTCTGTTCTTCCCCTTATTCCTCGGTCTCGGTTTTGTTAGTGGATCCTTCTTTGTCCTGGTGAGGAGGTGACCCATCTGGCATTTCTTCTTCTCCTTCTTGTGCATTCTGTGTCTCCTTTACTGCCTCTTGGATGAGCACAGTCAAAATGCTTCCGTAGCCGATAAATGAGGCCTTGGACGAGGCCTTCTTCCTTTCTGTGGCCTTGGAAACTGGAGACTCTCCACCTGCTGGCGTACTTCCCAAAGCCAGTGCTTTAACCGCCTGGTCGATGGTTTTGTGGATATACCCATTCCATCGACTTCATCTAAGGTGTGGGCTGCTACATTCTCTAGCACAGGCACACTGATTTGATGCATTAATTAGGCGTTGTAGCGCTAGCTGGAGAAGAGCGCGTGTACTAGCTTTGCCTGTAGCCTGGCTTCAGCATCAGGGATGTCATGGATGCTGATACCATCATTGGTTAGCACCTCTTGTATAATGGGGGAATACACATAGAGGTGGAGGCTGAAAACTGTTTTCCTCTTCTTAGTTGTGTAAGCCAAAAAAAAACTCTCATACAAAGAAATAGAAGAACCTTATATATGGGTCTCAAACCAAACTCAACTAACAAAGGTGGCATACTAACTGAGCCACGAACTAGAGTAGATAAGGATAGCTATCATGTAGCTATTATTCATGGGCGGTGTACCAACCGCATCTGCGCAACTGACACGTCGGTGACATAAATGCACAACGGTCATCCTGGCATATCACGAGTGGAGCTCGATATCTCAACACTTCCACTCGAGCTCAATCCCAATTCCTGCACACCAAGCAGGTCTCTGTACTTGCGCAGCTTCTCTGCGCCCAATGCCTTCGTGAATATGTCAGCTACCTGATCCTTTGTGCTGACATAAACTAGATCGATAAGACCTAGTAAAACCCTCTCCCGCACATAGTGATAATGCACCTCAATGTGCTTTGTTCTAGCATGATAGACTGGGTTATTTGCCAAGTGTATACTACTCATGTTGTCACAATAAATGACAACTGGCCCATCTGTAGGCTGATGCATATCATAAAGTAGCTTATGCAACCAAGCTACCTCACATGCAGCCATTGCTGCACCCCTGTACTCAGTCTCTGTGCTCGACAAGGCAACTGTAGGCTGTTTCTTGCTGCTCCAAGTGACTGCAGCACTCCCAAAAGAGAACACATATCCACCCACTGGTAGATCGTCTATCAGAAATACTACCAGCCCAATCAGCATCAGTGTATCCATGCAATTGTATCTGAACCCCAGTCACATAAAATAGTCCATACAGCAATGTGGATTTCACGTACCTGAGTATGCGTCTAGCCGCATCCAAATGCGGTTTCCTTGGACCCTGCATAAACTGACTTACCAATCCAACAGCATAGCTCAAATCTGGCCTGGTAATAGTCATATAAATCAAACTTCCTACTGTGCGTCTGTACATAGTAGGGTCTTCCAGAAGCTCACCTGCATCTGCGCTCAGCTTCACATTCTGCTCCAAAGAAACTGAAATAGGTTTACAGCCTGTCATCCCATATTTGGACAGCATGTCCAATACATACTACCTCTGCAAGAGCTATATCCCACTTGGTGATCTAATCACCTCAATGCCCAAGAAATAACGCAGCTCTCCCAAATCCTTCATCTCAAACTTCTGCTTCAATAGCATTTTCACATGAAGGATATCTTCATCACTGTCACCTGTCATAATCAAATCATCAATATAAATGACAAGTAGCATAATACATTTCTCTGTTTTTCTCACATAAAGTGAGAAATCTGCCTTGGAAATTTGAAAGCCAATAGTGACAAGATACTGTCCTATCTTGTCAGACCATGCTCTAGGTGCTTGCTTCAAGCCATACAATGCTTTCTTCAGCCTGCAAACAAACTCAGGATGAACAGCATGCACATAACCTAGTGGCTGCTCCATATAGACCTCTTCTTGCAAATCACCATGCAAGAAGGCATTCTTTACATCCATTTGATGTAAAGACCATTCCTTTGATGCAGCCATAGCAATGACTGCTCTTACAGTTGCCATCCTTGCAACCGGACTGAATGTTTCTTCATAGTCAATGCCATATGTTTGTGCATACCCCTTGACTACTAATCTTGCCTTGTATCTATTCACAGAACCATCTGCATTGTGCTTCACCTTATAAACCCACTTACAGCCAATTGCATTCTTACCTTTAGGCAAAGATACCAACTCCCATGTAGAATTTGCTTCCAAGGCATCCATTTCTTCATCCATGGCTTTCTCCCATTTTTCTTTTCCGATGGCTTGCTCAAAAGAAGTGGGTTCTGGTTCCTGTATCACTTTGACCATATATGCATAGTGAATGGCTGTAAATCCATCATATTTCAGCCTATCCACAAGATACCTAGCTCTGGTAGACCTGCACAAAGTAGGTTCACTCCCAGGTGCTCTCAAAACATCCCTGGTCTTCCTTACTCCAGGTGTAACAATAGAAGGAATACCCAACTCATCATCAATGCTTTGTTGTGAGCCACTGGATTCACCATCCACATAAGAGTGACCTGCATTCACATCAAACATGGACTGATCTACCTTCTCTTTTTCTTTTCGTGAAACATGCATACCACTATCTGCATTGTTTCGAGGAGATTCTCCTGATCTCAATCTGCCTGTCCATGATGAAGAATATGAACCACTGCTAGAGGACACTCCAGGTCCACTAAAATTTTGTGATTGTTGCTGTGAATTCTGTGTAGCATTACCATTTTGTGCATCTACATCATCAATCACATTTACTGGTTTATACCAGCTACTCATCTCATCAAAAACAACATCTCTGCTCACTGTAAACTTACAAGTAGAAGGGTTATAGCATCTATACCCTTTTTGCTACAAAGAGTAACCAATAAAGATGCACTTCTCAGCTTTTGGATCCAACTTGGATCTCAACTCATCTGGCACATGAACATAGGCAATGCAACCAAAAATTTTCAAATGAGAAATATCTAGTTTCCTACCAATATACCTCTCCTCTGGAAAACAGGCCCCATGTATTGCTGTAGTGGGAGTCCTGTTCATTATGTAGACTGCTGTAGCAACTGCTTCAGCCCAGTAAAAATTTGGCAAGTCTTTTTCGTTGAGCATGGCACGAGATACCTCTCCAATATGCCTGTTTTTCCTTTCTGCAATTCCATTTTGTTGTGGGGTATGACTGCATGAATATTGTTGCTTTATGCCATGCTCCTGTAGGAACCTTGCAAACTCATTTGAGAGGTACTCTCCCCCTCCATCTGACCTTAGGCATTTTATTTGCAGGCCTGTTTCTTTTTCAACCATAGCTTTAAGAGTTTTAAAATGACCAAAAACTTCACTTTTCTTTTTCATAAAATACACCCAAACTTTTCTGCTATAGTCATCAATAAAAGTGACAAAATAATGATAGCCTCCAAGAGATGCAGCTTTAGTAGTCCACACATCAGAGTGGATTAATTCCAATGGCTTCTTACTCTCTTGAACATGTCTAGGAAATGGTTTCCTTGCCTGTTTTCCAAACTGACAGGCTTCACATACCTTATGCATTTCTGCAACCTTGAATTTGGGCAATCCTGCAACAATATTTTGGGCCTGCATTGATTTAAGTTGTTGTACATTAACATGACCAATGCGTTTATGCCAGATATCAATATCTGCAACTACACCGGTCCCATGTGCAAACATTGCTGCACTCAATTCACGCATATCTGCATTCAACGTAAACATTCTGCCCTTCTTCTTTCCTTTTGCTATCAAGCGACCTTTATTTTTCATATCCTCAACAAAGCATCCATGAGGATTAAATCTGACCTGCAAGCCCTGCTCAACCATTTGACCAACAGAAACCAGATTCTTGGTGATATTCGGGACATGAAATACATCGGATATGTATTTTTTTTTCCCATCCTGCATAGACAAAGGAAATTTTCCAATCTGCACAATAGGATGTGCAGTATCATCATCAGTCTCCACAAATCTTGGTTTTTCCATTTTCCTTGCATCCTCCATCCATTCTGCATGACCTGTCATGTGGTTTGATGCACCTGAGTCAACATACCATACATCATTGCTTTCTTCTGCACTTGTCACAGAATTATCCATGTGCTGCACCATAAACAAATGCTCATTTCTGTCATCACCCTGTCTACTAAAAGATGCATAATTCCCTTGTTGCAGTTTTCAATTCATGATGTCATTCTGCTTTTTATAGCAGTATTTAGCCATATGACCTATTTTACCACATTAGTAGCATTCAACATTACTATTTGCATTTTGGCCTCTTTGCCATCCACCATGACCTCTTTGGCTCCCCTTGCCTCTAGAGTTACCACGTCCTCCTCCATAGGACTGGTTTTCTTGAGTTTACTGCATATTCTGATTTCTACCATGGCCTCCAAATCGGCTTCCTCTACCTCTGCCTCTACCTCTTCCAATATTTGAGTAGAAAACAACTTCTTTTGAAGTTCCTCCTGAAGAAGATGCACCACCATTTCTCTGCTCCTCAGAAATTAGAAGAGCAATCAACTCCTCAAAATCAAGAAATCTTTCACGGACGGAAATGGATGTTCGGAACTGTGCATAATCCTTTCCTAGACCATTCAAGGTCACAGAAACTAAATCATCATCTTCCACTGGCGACCCAATGGAAGCAAGTGCATCTACAATCTTCTTCATCTTCATGTGGTAGTCATTGATGCTCATATTTTCTCTTTGCACATTATGCAACTCTTGCTTGAGCTGCATTTTCCTGGCTTGCGTATTTGTGCTATACATTTTTGACAAAGTATCCCATGCCTCCTTTGGCGTACTTGCATCCTGAATATGCACAATCATAGAGTCTGAAATGCTGATAGACAGCCAATACATAACTTTCCTGGCTCTCTCATGCCATGCATTAAATGCCTGCATTTTGCGAACATCAGGAAGAACTAGTTCTTCTTCATTTCCTGCAACAAATTCCCAATATCCTTTTCCCATAAGGAAATTCGTCATTCTAAACTTCCATGCTTGGAAGTTGTTCTTGTCAAGCTTTTCAGTGACAATCTGTGAAAGAGAATCAGACGCCATTACAGAACACTGCAAAAAAATTTGTCATTGCAAAAAACACAGCTTCACCCTCACAAGGGCAAATCTGCAAACCTGGCGAAAGTGGTATTTGACCACACAGTCACTTCCTAGTGACGATTTTGCATAAATAGGAACCAAGGATGATTCTGTAACTCCCAATGTCTCTGCACACAAGCATACGATGCAATTTCTCTGGTAACTTTTCACTGACTTATAGAACAGTGGTCGCACAACATAAAACAGGGCCTTTTTCGGAGTGCGTGCAGAAAACTTCCGCCTCCAAAACAAGCCCCGAAATGGCCTCAAATCAAAAAAACAGGGTCGCCAAGGGCTAAAGCCATGTCCCGTAGCATATACTGCCCTCTTGCTTCACCACGAAGGGCGTCTCAACCTAAGACAATGCACTTCTGCACTTTCCGGTTGTGCTGCCTGCAGAGACTTGCTCCCAAAACAGAAAATGAAAGCAACACTCCTCTTACCAGAACACCGCGAGCTTGGCTTGCTTTCTTGAGCTCCTTACCACGAACAAGGCTCTAATACCATGTCAAGATTCTGGGAGAGAAGGAAGGAGTCTCACTTGTAGCTTTCTTGTTTGCACAATGGAGGAATACACACAGAGGTAGAGGGTGAAAACTGTTTTCCTCTTCTTAGTTGTGTAAGCCAAAAAAGAACTCTCATACAAAGAAATAGAAGAACCCTATATATGGGTCTCAAACCAAACTCAACTAACTAAGGTGGCATACTAACTGAGCCACGAACTAGAGTAGATAAGGATAGCTATCATGTAGCTATTATTCATGGGCGGTGTACCAACCACATCTGCAACAACTGACACGTCGGTGACATAAATGCACAACGGTCATCCTGGCATATCACGAGTGGAGCTCGATATCTCAATAAACACAAGGCTCCAGGAATGGTTTGTTTTTTAGTACATTTAGTGGCTAAGTGTCCCGCTTGATGGCACTTTCCATACCATGTATTAGAATGTATCACATCTCTTCCACCTCCTACAGGAGTGGATATGTTGGTTGTATTGACCTTTAGCGTTTGTAGCTATTCAATAATTCACATCCGTAAGCTCCTTTATGTTTGCAACTAAATTCGATAGGTAGTCCTTCAATTTTTCACTTCATCTTGGAGTACTTGAAGTCTAGTTTTTGAAATCCTCTGTAATCAATGCATAAACTCATTGGGTTGATTCAGAGGGTCCTCTGTTTTGGTTCTGGTTCAAAGCTCCTGTTGAGACTAGGGGTTGTTGGTTCTAGTTGGTAGGGTTCCATTGTTGTTATCGAGTCACCATTAGGGGAAGTGTTTGAGGCCATTGTTATTGTGGTTGAACCATCATTTTAGGTATTATTGTATTGTGGATTTGGTACAGTATCCATGGGACTAAATTTTGTGGGTATATCATTCCTGGCATGGGAGGAGGTAGGACTCCTCTTCTTGAGGTCATTGATAGCCTTACTTCAACTTTATCATACAACCTTCCACTACAGCTTGTAGATTGACTAGTCTTCTCAATTTCACAAACTTGCAAACTTCTGGTTGTAGGCCTCTAAGAAAAACTCCCTTCTGGATGCCTTCATCCACGTGATGGTTGGTTTATCTTTTTAGTATGGATTCCATTCACGAGACATAGGCTTCTACTTGTTCACTAGAGGACTGACTTAGATTCATGAACTCCTCTTGCATCCATGTCGAGACAAAAAATGGGCTTGATACTAGCTCTCTAGCACTAGCTGGACCTCTAAGTCACACAAGATAACCCACACGGCGTTGCGGCTAGGAGCATCTAAGGGACACACTACACTACACTTTAATATCGATCTTGTGTTTGTAATAGGACACAGTCCAACGATTGCCCTTTCTTACTCCTCAAAGGGATATCCCATATGTCTTAATATAATATACCACGTAACACAAAAATGAAGGAGGCACCCCCTCCGGCTAAATGTGGTGGCCCCTTTGCAGCTCTCCTACACTTGGGGATGGGCCCCTTGATGCGCTGCTACAACATACAAAACAAGCATACAAGGTCCACTCTTTTGTATATTGAATGATCCAGGAGTTGATATTTCCTCACTAAAATTACCATAAGAACCACTCGTCTATCCTACAGTCTAGGAATCCTCACACACTCCACATTGGTCATTTATTTGGAAACCAATTACAATGCATCCACGAGGTGATACCATGCTATGCTTAATGCATGGGTGAATGATCATTGTGCTCAAACATTTATCATTAAAAATCAACAAAGTGTGTGAAATCAGCCTTTTAATGATCTTACAACTAAGCGCAAGTGTTGCATTGATAAAGACTAACACCGGAATTTTCTGTGCTACTAGTCCCTTTAACTTAAACAAATATCATCCTATATGTTATGCATAAACAAAAATATCAGACTTCAACTCATTTCTAGCAACTAAACATACTCACAAATGCTCTTTCTCCCTCTACCGCTTAGGTTTTGCAACATTGCATAGGTGTAGGGTTCATTTTTATGTCATTTATATAGAAAGCAAAAAAACACACTCTAACGTATAAAGGATGGCTAAGGCTTAATCCTCATGCCTCAACCTTGTCACACATCCACAAACATGGATAATATTTTTTCTTATTTATTTATTACAGAAAACCTAATTTTTTTATTTTTCTATATTTATTTCTATTTATTTCTTCAAAAATTATGCAAAATCAAAATTGTGACCTCTGAATGATCAAAAGCACTCAACTCAATTTTTATATTCATTTTTATTCCATGGAAATTCAAAATACTCACTAAAACCCCCAATTTTCATGATTTCTTCAAAAACTGCACTTTGCGGATTTTACATATTTTGAGGGAATTTTATTATGACATCAAAATTTTTGGTTTTTTCTTTCATTTCAAAGATAATTTAGCATATGCAACCACGATCAATTATCATCAATCATTTTCTTCAATTATATTTCATCAAACAAAGAAAAAGAATACTTACTCATAGAAACCCACATGTTCAAGGTGCATATCCCGAGATTGAGAGGCTGTTAACACTTCGCTCTTGCTGTTGACGTGCTCTCCAGTCCCGATCTATGTCCTCTATCACTTTATAAGCATTTTTTGCTTCAAAATTGTCATTTTCCCATCTCGTTCTCTCTTTCATTGATGCATATGAACAATCCACAAGAGGAGAGAGAAAGACTAAAATTAAAAATGTCATTCCCTTCATCATATTACACATGGTTACCATTAAAATCTTGTACTCTCCGCATACATCAGGAATCTTCCTCTCTCTCTCTCTCTCTCTCTCTCTCTCTCTCGACATGATTGAGCATCCAAGAGGAACACAAAATCCACCAAAAATCGGGCACCAATCAAAAAATGCCCCTCCCTGCATCTCGACATGTTTTTTGCATGTTTTCTTCATTTAGAGTCTCATTTCATTTCATTTATAAAATGCCCACGTCATAAAAACTACTTTCACACTACTAGGAAAGGGTTTTTGGCATGTTTGGGGGTGTAAACAGACTCTGATTCGCGATCCGATTGAACGACTGGCTTCATGACATTGAAATCTATAAAGTTGGGCCACATCAAACACTTTCTGGCTCTCAAATCCAGTAGCTGCTTTATAATGCTAAACCTTGCGAGGACTAAATGGGGCGTCAAACGACCTCTAATTGATGAACCAAGACTTGTGATGGATTCTTGACGTCTAAATGCATCTAGCAACACTCTAGCTTAGCCATCCACCACCATTTGATTTTTTATGAAAATTGGCTCTTTAACGCCTCTCAGGTACTTTTTGGCTCCAAAAACGGGCTCCAACACTTCAAGAACTGGTCCAAATGTGGTCCTAAAATTTAGCTCTCATTGGTGACCACAGGATAGGGTGACTCAGCTTGTCGAATCCCACAAACAAACGTGCACATAAACACAACCACAAAGAGCATCAAGCTGATACAAGAAAAATACACAACAAAATACATCACAGCTCTCACCCTACTAACAAAGTATCTTCAGGGTTACGGGGGTTCCTTGGTTTCATCGTCATGCTCATGGCTTAGCATCTACCTCTTCAAGGCGGCTATCAACTATAAAATAAAGTTAACAGGTCCCTTATAAGACCAAGATTTGGAAGCCACCACTTATAAGTGGCTCCCGACAAACGCACCACCTGTCAGGACTCACAGGACAAGCCCACATAGCCTCGCGGCCAGGAGCGTCTAAGGAACACACTACCCTAATTGCTATTGCAGATATTGCATTTGTAGTAGAATGTAGTCCAACGATTTCCCCTCCTTACAAGATCCCATACATCTTAGTATAATATACCACGTAACACAAACATAGAGGAGGCACTCCCTCCGGCTAAATGCCATGGCCCTTGTGCAACTCTCCTACACTTGGGGATTAGCCCCTTGATGCGTTGCTCCAACATACAAAACAAGAATACAAGGTCCACTCTTTTGTATATTGAATGATCTAGGAGTTGATATTTCCTCACTAAAATTACCCCAAGGAACCACTCGTCTATCCTACAGCCTAGGAATCCTTACACACTTCATGTTGGTCATTTATTTAGAAACCAATTACAATGCATCCAGGAGGTGATACCATGCTATGCTTAATGCATGGGTGAATGATCATTATGCTTAAATATTTATCATTAAAAATCAGCAAAGTGAAGTGTGAAATCAGCCTTTTAATGATCTTACAACTAAGTGCAAGTGCCGCATTGATAGAGACTAGCACTAGACTTTTTCGTGCTACTATTCCCTTTAAATTAAAAAAAAGATCATTCTATGTGTTGTAAGTAAACAAAAATATCAGACCTTAATTCATTTCCAGCAACAACTAAGCACACTCACAAATGCTCTCATCCCCCCTACTACTTAGGTTTCACAATGTTGCATAGGTGTAGGGCTCATTTTTACGTCATTTTTCATATAGAAAGAAAAAAAGAACGCACTCTAAACTACAAAAAAGGATGAGTTGAGGCTTAATACTCATGCCTTAATCTTATCACACATCCACAAACATGGATCATATTTTTTCTTATTTATTTATCGCAAAAAATCTAATTTTTCTAATTTTCTCTATTTATTTCTTCACAATTTATGAAAAATAAAAATTGTGAGTTTTCATTAATCAAAAGCACTCAAGACCATTTCTATTTTCATTTTTATTCCATGGAAACTCAAAACACTTACTAAAACCCCTAATTTCCATGATTTTTTCAAAAAATACACTTTGCGGGTTTTACATGTTTTGAGAAAAAATGATTAGGTCATCAAATTTTTTGGTTTTTTCTTTCATTTCGCAAATGATTCAACATATGCAACAAAGACCAATCATCATCAATCATTTCCTTCAATTATATTTCATCAAACAAAGATAAAAAACACTTACTCATAGAAACCTACATATTGAAGATACATATCCCGAGATTGAGAGGCCACTAATAAGGCTTCCCTCTTGCCATTGATGCGCTTTCTAGCCTTGATCTACTGATGCCAGGAGGCATATTCCACGGTGGATTCCGTAGAATATTATTATTATCGGGGCTCATACACAAAGTGGATTCTTTGCGCGAGAAGTCAATGGGGACACCTATTCTTTTTGGGTGTTTTATTAATTTAATGTGTAAAGGGGTGATTCCATAGCGGGTGATTTTGCAAAATACATATTTAAATTAATAAACATTTATAAGTTTTGAGTGTGCACTCGTAATAAATTAAGGTTAGAATTGATTTCTAACCAATTTATTTTTGTAGCTGAAGACTGCTAGGTATTCACTTTTGTCAGTTGAATTGTATTATTTTTCTAACAATTGTGAATGCTTCAGTTGATGTGTAGAGCAAGCAGCAGTGGTAGTGGGAAGCATTGGAGGATAACGTGTATTCAAATTATCATCAATTTTTTATGGGCGCATATCTTAGGCATGGTGCCTATATTTTGTCACGCTTATTTATTAAAGCACTTGATATTTATTTATTATTGTATGCGCATGGGTACACGATTTAAATATTTGTATTGGACATTGTATTTGGGTACCGCCTGACTTCTTGGACGCCCAATAGCTTTAATTCTTTAGCGGCACAAAAGCAAACACAAAAGCTAAAGCGTGCTATTTTGTAAATTGGGCTATTATTTGAGCTTGAAGATGACTAATATATTAAATACATGCTTTGTGGAGCGCTCACACAAGGCATGGGGGGAGATTGCACCCAATTGGTCTCTTGCTCATGTCATGCAAGCTTTCTTCATTGGTTTTTGTGTAAAAAGTAGAGTTCTTTTGTTCTTGGGGACCTTCTGACACTCACTACGCGCGCATACGGCGACCGATTTGTGCACCAATGGTATCAGAGGGAAGCTGAGATCGAGAGCTTCCAATCACTTACCATCTCACCCGAAGGTGGAGCTCTTGGAACGATCCAGCTCTACAGTCAGTCTCGTGGCAAACGGTCGATACCAGTGTGTTCCTGGCAGTCAAGAACCCCCTTCTATACCCTCTGATCGTGAAGGACCTCTCTCAATAGGCGAAGGACCGGTGGCAAAGCTCCTTTATCAAGTCGTGAAGAACTGGTAGCGGGAGTATGTACTGGCTGCCGTCGATTCTGCCGAACAGCTCCTGAGTTCCTAAAAATTTATGCCTCAGTCACTAAAGCTTAAGCTCTAAGTTCTTAAAGCTCCTCAAGTCACCAAAGTCACTAAATTCTTCTTCAACAACTACTTAAGAGGCAGTTCGTACTTAGAAGCATACAACTCAATTTACTACTTCCTAGAAGTCCCTGTTCACACTTGCAGTCTTGTTGAACCAGTTTTAGCAAAAATAAAAGTTCACACGCAGACATCGAATTTCACAATCGTAAAGGAGAAATACCATGAAAGCCAAACCAAAATATACAAGCCTTGTAAACCCGCCTTTGATCTACGCTCATCCCGCTAACAAGATTTCGAGTGTGTGAGGTCTTTTGGAATTTTGCAGGATGATTGAACAAAACATGGACAATCTTATGGTGGCTGAAGGTGATTTACCCAAACGAACAATGGAGCAAAAGTTGGATTTGATTATGATGCAATTACAAGAAGAACGAAGAGCCCGACAAGCTTTGCAAGTTCAATTGGCCAATTTGCAATTATCTACCATCGACCAAGATGGATCGCAACGTGAAGATCTTATATGACGTACCATCGATGCAACACTTGAAGCCCAATCCATTCGCAAAGAAACAAAGATAAGTAAAAGAAACTTCAAATTTCGTACTTTCAATGGATCACGCGATGGAAAGACTGTACTTGCTTTTATCAGTCAATTTGATGATTACCTCCATGAAGAAACATATGCTAAGAAGGACAAAATTAAATGTGTCACTAACCATTTAGTTGACCGAGCATCCTTATGGTGGACTGTCCTCCGCAAGAGCGTTGATTGCCCCACTACCTGGGAGACTTTCCAAAAGAAATTTTTGTAGAATTTCCTTCCTCCTCAATTCCACGAAAAAGCCATCAAGCAATGGGATATTCTACAACAAAGAGATCATGAACCTATTTCCCAATACATTGAACGTTTCTGGAATGCTCTACTACAACTACGTATGCTCGAAGATGTATATGAAGCAACTCATAAACGCAAGTTTATGTCTGGCCTACTTGGACATTTCTATGCGGAAGTCAATATGTTCAAGCCAACAACCCTTGAAGATGAAATTTCCTTGGCCCATGACACTGAAGACAAAATTCGCAGACGAGACAAGTGACCACAACAATTTCCAACTAGTAGTAACTTTGGTTCCAAACAATTCAATTCAATTTTTTAAAGATTCAATCGAAGTCGTTTTCTTCCATCTTCATTCCGTAAATGTTGGACATGACCACCTGCCTTGCCATCAAACACAAATCGAAACCCTAAGCCATCCCCACAGTCAAATCCCAACATTCCTAAACTTCCTGTCATTACCAATAATGTATCCAAAGCAAAACCCATAGTTTGTTACAAATGCCATCAACCTGGATATCTAGCAGCCAATTACCAATCCAAAAAGCCATCCGTCCATATCAATTATTTGGGAGCAATAGAAGATGAAGAACGTGAGGAAATGCCGGACTTTACGGAAGATGATGACGACATTGGTATTACTTCGGATACTTTGCCAGGTATGTCAACTCCCCATTCCTTATTAACAATGAAATATTTTGTGGATAGTAAAGAAAAGACTATTTTACATGATGATGGGAGCACAGATGACTTTATTTTTGAAAAATTAGTCAAAGAATTGAATTTACAAACTATTTCTACACATTATCCCATCAAGGCTGTATTCCTAAATACGAGATATAATGGAACACAAGAGGTGCATAATTTAGAAATTAAAATTGGTGATTATATTTAACGAAGAATTTTCCTAGTTGTATCTTTGCAGTCTAGTGATATTATATTAGGAATGCCTTGGCATCATCAATATAATCCTGATATAGATTATTTTACACATTCAATTAAAATTTATTTTCAAGGAAAACAAATCACATTGCATGGTATGCATGCTTCCAATAATTTTCCATTGCTTACTCATACTCAAGCTAAACGTGCATTACGTAAAAGTAGCAAATCCTATTTAATATGGGTGAATGAAATTCAAGCTAAAGAAAAACAGATGCATCCTAGGCGGATTTACAAGGCTTGTATATTTTGGTTTGGCTTTTATGGTATTTCTCCTTTACGATTGCGAAATTCAATGTCACAACCGTCTTCCAAGAAAATAGTGTTGCGTATAGATTGCGTATAAACTATGTATAGTCTGCGTGTGAACTTCTATTTTTTCCCAAACTGGTTTAGCAAGTCTGCAAGTGTGAATAGGGACTTCTAGGAAGTAATAAAGTGATTTGTATGCTTCTAAGTATGAACTGCCTCTAAGATAGTTGTTGTAGAAGACTTTAATGACTTTGGGGACTTGAGGAGCTTGGAGAACTTAGAGCTTAAAGCTTAAGTGACTAAGCTTAATGAAGCTTATGTATCGTCGTTTTTCATTTCTTTGAGGGGGGCATTTTTCACACCCTTGATTCTGACGACGGCATACTGCGGTAGCAAATCGACGATTTGAAAGGCTTTAAAGCTTAAGCCTTAAGCTTTTAAAGCTTAAGCCTTAAGCTTGACACTTAAATTGTTTTTAAACTTCTCTTCTTTCTTCTCTGTAACAAAATGACTTGATATAGAAGCTTTACCGCCAGTCCTTCGCCTATCGAGAGAGGTTCTTCGCAATCAAAGGGCATAGAAGGGGGTTCTTAACTGCTAGGAACACGTTGGTATCGATCGTTTGCCACGAGATTGACTGTAGAGCTCAATCGTTCCAAGAGCTCCACCTTCGCGTGAGATGGTAAGCGATTGGAAGCTCTCAATCAGAGGTTCCCTTTGATACCATTGGTGCGTAGATCAGTCGCCATATGTGCGTGTAGTGAGCGTCAAAAGGTCCCCAAGAACAAAAGAACTCTACTTTTTACACAAAAACCAATGAAGAAAGCTTGCACAACATGAACAAAAGACCAATTGGGTGCAATCTCTCCCCATGCCTTGTGTGAGCGCTCCACAAAGCATGTATTTAATATATTATTCATCTTCAAGCTCAAGAAATAGCCCAATTTACAAAATAGCACGCTTTAGCTTTTGTGTTTGCTTTTGTGCCACTAAAGAATTAAAGTTATTGGGCACCCAAGAAGTCAGGCGGTACCCAAATACAATGTCCAATACAAATATTTAAATCATGCGCCCATGTGCATACAAAAATAATAAATAAATATCAAGCACTTTAATAAATAAAGCGCGATAAAATATAGGCGCCATGCCTAAGATACACACCCATAAAAAATTTATGATAATTTGAATACAGGCTATTCTCCAATGCTTCCTACTACCACATTTGCTTGCTCTACACATCAATTGAAGCATTCACAATTGTTAGAAAAATAACACAATTAAACCGACAAAAGTGAATACCTAGAAGTCTTCAGCTACAAAAATAATTTGGTTAGAAATCAATCCTAACCTTCATTTATTACGAGTACGCACTCAAAACTCATAAACGTTTATTAATTTAAATATGTATTTTGCGGAATCACCCACTATGGAATCACCCACTTACACATTAAATTAACGAAACACTCGAAAAGGATAGGCATCCCCATCGACTTCTCGCACAAACAATTCACTTTGTGTATGAGCCCCAGTAATAATAATATTCTATAGAATCCACCGCAAAACCTCACAAAATCCACCATGGAATATGCCTCCTGGCATCATCTGGTGCACAGATCGATTTCCGTATGTGCACGTAGTGAGCGTCAAAAGGTCCCCAAGAATAAAAGAACTCTACTTTTTACACAAAAACCAATGAAGAAAGCTTACACGACATGAAGAAGAGACCAATTGGGTGCAATCTCCCCCCATGCCTTGTGTGAGTACTCCACAAAGCATGTATTTAATATATTATTCATCTTCAAGCTCAAATAATAGCCCAATTTACAAAATAGCACACTTTGGCTTTTGTGTTTGCTTTTGTGCCACTAAAGAATTGTAATATTTCTGTTGAAAATATTACGAGGCCGTGTGAAGTCTCGGGCATTGTAGTCACAGACGGGTCGATGTTTAAATGGTATACTCTCCACGGGCCAATCGAGACTTAGGACTAAGGTTTAATAAAAATCCACATTCTTCATAAGAACCTCCTCTTGGTAGGAGGCCAAAGGGATAATTGATGGATATATGGCAATTTTTTTTTATTATCCCTTCTTTCCCCCAGCCGAAGATCGTGTTGGAGGGAAGGGATTGAAGGGGGAATGATTCAGCACAGCGCTGGAGGTCATGGAGGAAGATGAGCCATGCGGTTGGCCACGTGGGAGAGAGAAGGTCCCTCTCCCTAGCTTATAAAAACCCCTGTGGGGGGGAGTAAAGAAAAAGGGCCATAACGCTGCAGGTCGAGAGAGGGAGGCTGCATAAGGCTGTTGGAGGTCGTCGTGAGAGAGGAGGGGTGCTGAGGCTATCATGGAGATGTTGAGATATCGAGCTCCACTCGTGATATGCCAGGGTGACCGTTGTGCATTTATGTCACCGACGTGTCAGTTGTTGCAGATGCGGTTGGTACAGCGCCCATGAATAATAGCTACATGATAGCTATCCTTATCTACTCTAGTTAGTGGCTCAGTTAGTATGCCACCTTAGTTAGTTGAGTTTGGTTTGAGACCCATATATAGGGTTCTTCTATTTCTTTGTACTTGAGTTCTTTTGGCTTACACAACTAAGAAGAGAAAAACTGTTTTCAGCCTCCACCCTTGTGTGTATTCCCCCATTGTGCAAGCAAGAAAGCTACAATTGAGACTCCTTCCTTCTCTCCCATAATCTTGACATGGTATCAGAGCCTTGTTCGTGGTAAGGAGCTCAAGAAAGCAAGCCAAGCTCGCGGTGTTCTAGTAAGAGGAGCAGTGTTGCTTTCATTTTTTGTTTTTGGGAGCAGATCTCTGCACTGCACAACCGGAAATTGCAAGAGTGCATTGTCTCAGGTTGGGACGCCCTTCGCGGTGAAGCAAGAGGGCAGTATATGCTGCGGGAGAGGGCTTTCGCCCATGGCGACCTTGTTTTTTTTATTTGAGGCAATTTCACGGCTTGTTTTGGAGGCGGAAGTTTTCTGCACGCACTCAGGAAAAGGCCCTGTTTTATGCTGTGCGACCATTGTTCTACAGGTCGGTGAACAGTTACCACAAAAATTGCATCATATGCTTGTGTGCAGAGACATTGGGAGTTACAGAATCATCCTTGGTTCCTGTTTATGCAAAATCGTCACTAGGAAGTGACTGTGTGGTCAAATACCACTTTTGCCAGTTTTGCAGATTTGCCCTTGTGAGGGTGAAGCTATGTTTTTTGCAGTGACAGAATTTTTTGCAGTGTTCTATAATGGCGTCTAATTCTCTTTCACAGATTGTCACTGAAAAGCTTAACAAGAACAACTTCCAAGCATGGAATTTTAGAATGACGAATTTCTCATATACTACTGTGGTAAAATGGGTCATATGGCTAAAGACTCCTATAAAAAGCAGAATGACATCATGAATGGAAAACTGCAACAAGGGAATTATGCATCTTCTAGTAGACAGGGTGATGACAGAAATGAGCATTTGTTTATGGTGCAGCACATGAATAATTCTGTGACAAGTGCAGAAGAAAGCAACGATGTATGGTATGTTGACTCAGGTACATCAAACCACATGACAGGTCATGCAGAATGGATGGAGGATGCAAGAAAAATGGAAAAACCAGGATTTGTGGAGACTGGTGATGATACTGCACATCCTATTGTGCAGATTGGAAAAATTCATTTGTCTATGCAGGATGGGAAAAAGAAATACTTGTCCAATGTATTCCATGTCCCCAATATCACCAAGAATCTGGTTTCTGTTGGTCAAATGGTTGAGCAGGGCTTGCAGGTCAGATTTAATCCTCATGGATGCTTTGTTGAGAATATGAAAAATAAAGGTCGCTTGATAGCAAAAGGAAAGAAGAAGGGCAGAATGTTTTCTTTGGATGCAGACATGTCTGAATTGAGTGCAGCAATGTTTGTACATGGGACCGGTGTAGTTGCAGATATTGATATCTGGCATAAACGCATTGGTCATGTTAATGTACAACGACTTAAATCAATGCAAGCGCAAAATATTGTTGCAGGTTTGCCTAAATTCAAGGTTGCAGAAATGCATAAGGTATGTGAAGCCTGTCAGTTTGGAAAACATGCAAGGAAACCATTTCCCAGACATGTTCAAGAGAGTGAGAAGCCATTGGAATTAATCCACTCTGATGTGTGGACTACTAAAGCTGCATCTCTTGGAGGCTGTAATTATTTTGTCACTTTTATTGATGACTATAGCAGAAAAGTTTGGGTGTATTTTATGAAAAAGAAAAGTGAAGTTTTTGGGCATTTCAAAACCCTTAAAGCTATGGTTGAAAAAGAAACAGGCCTGCAAATAAAATGCCTAAGGTCAGATGGAGAGGGAGAGTACCTCTCAAATGAGTTTGCAAAGTTCTTACAGGAGCATGGCATAAAGTAGCAATATTCATGCAGTCATACCCCACAACGAAATGGAATTGCAGAAAGGAAAAACAGGCATATTGGAGAGGTATCTCGTGCCATGCTCAACGAAAAAGACTTGCCAGATTTTTACTCGGCTGAAGCAGTTGCTACAGTAGTCTATATAATGAGCAGGACTCCCACTGCAGCAATACATGGGATGACTCCAGAGGAGAGGTATACTGGTAAGAAACCAGATATTTCTCATTTGAAAATTTTTGGTTGCATTGCCTATGTACATGTGCCAGATGAGCTGAGATCCAAGTTGGATCCAAAAGCTGAGAAGTGCATCTTTATTGGTTACTCTCTGTAGCAAAAAGGGTATAGATGCTATAACCCTTCTACTCGTAAGTTTACAGTGAGCAGAGATGTTGTTTTTGATGAGATGAGTAGCTGGTATAAACCAGTAAATGTGATTGATGATGTAGATGCACAAAATGGTAATGCTGCACAGAATTCACAGCAGCAGTCACAAAATATTAGTGGACCTGGATGTAATATTCCCACCCGTGAATATTGACTTCCCGCACACAACGTAAACCTTGTGTAGAGGTTATCTCTCGTATTGAAATTATCGGCGGTGCAATGTGTGACCTGCACGCGTGAAATGGGGTCCTCCGCATTGGTAAATCAAAACCAAAAGTTCGAAACCACAAGTCTCACATAAACACCCTCTTGGGAGGGGCAATTTGAATATTCAAGGCAAATTTTCTTTTTATTTTTATCCCTTTTTCCCCAGCCGATGCACGACTGGAGAAAAGGGAGTGTGGGGGGATGGGATATGGAAGAGTCGTGGCCTGCATGGGAGGGGGGGGAACCCATGCAAGGGGCCACGTGGTGGAGGCCTTTTTCCCCCACCTAGCATATATAAACAACCGCTAGTCGTGCAGAGGGAGGGGGGGGGGATGCTAGTCGTGCAGAGGGAAGGCTGCGTGTTGGAGAATCGAAGGAGGGAGGAGGCTGCCGTGACCACCGCCACTCCCAAATCCACCGACTGCTGCCGCCACCAGAAACGCCGCCAAGTGCTGCCGCTATACTTCCCTGCCATCATCCTAATCACCTCCCCTTCCTTCGACATCCCCTCCTTCCATCATTGGTCGCCCTCTCTTCCACGTGGTTTCCAGAAAGTCAAAAGCCTATTAGAAGCTTCTTTAAGAAGATTCTAAAGGGATAAGGTCCATAGGCCTTGTCCCTATGTGCCCTTCCCCGATTTAAAACCGCCGATTTAAAACCGGGTGCATTAAGCTCCTATTCTTACGCGAGGAGAAGGTATCGACTCCTGACCATCTCGAAGAGCAAGAGTAAAGGTTAGAGGGAATCTGCGGGGTCCGTAATCACGTCTACAATGGCTCCCAAGAAGTTGCAAGGCACGCCTGCGGGAGGTTCATCTCCTAGCATTCAAGTGGACATCTCCCCGAGCCCACAGACCCAGGTTTTTATGATTTTTGATTCTACGCAAAAGTAATGCATTAGGTATGATAACTCTCACGGAATAGAAAGCACCTATGCATGTTCAAATTTACCAAGCCGAATTAAAAGGCAATTGAGGAAAATTTGTCTAATTGATCGATTACTAGAATTATCTCATGACATGAAATGGAGTTATTAACCTTTTCAATATGATGAACGTGAGTTGTCTATCCATCTTACGACCTTAGTATTACGTTGCCTTATCATGCATTTCAAAGTGACGAGCCTAGAACACCTACCGCCTATCATTATAAGGCTGAAGTTATTAAGTGTATTTTTGACTAGACATGGAAAGAATAAGCTTATGTCGCAATTTAGGAAAAATCTTTATTGTAATGGTTCATGGGGAAAAGTTGTTAACACCCTATCCGAAAAGTAATGGTGGTGTATCAAAAATGAATCTATGGATTGGCATGTGGCATGTGCTTGCAAGAAAGAATATACCAACACTAACTCTACAATAACCTCATTTAACTACGTTGTAGTTATGAAAGGGTTGCATGTTGCACTTTCATCGTGCATAAAATTCATTCATCAAGTGTTGCATTTGGGAAAGGTTGCAGGATTTAAACAAAGCATGAGATTCTAAAGTGTAGATAACAAGGTAGTAGACATGATTATTTGAAGTAAGTCCTAGTAGGTCCTAAGAAAGTTGGTATCCAGCTTATCATGTATTTTTACTTTACCAATGAAAGATAGAGTGAGTCGCATGTTTACATGTATTGTAGTAGTCGAAACTATTTTTCTTCTTTAGATCTAGTTTATTATCCCTAGGGAAGGATTCATCCTTGTCGCGAGACAAGCATAGTGAATTACCCAAATCACCTAGCCGCAAGGGATTCGTATGGGCATGGTTCAGTCAATACGATAGATACCCCAAACACTAACTAGGGATTAGCACGTTAAGGATTCGGCCAAGTTTTCCAATTGTCGCTAAGTCGAAACCTTCATACCCAATGGTCCTAACCACATTCCCGAAATGTTGAGTCAATTGGATGTTCATGCAAACAATAATCTAGGGTTCCTACCCTAAGGATCAATCGTTCAAAATGATGAAACTCGAATTGAGTTGGAACCCTAGGACTAAACGTTGTCGATCTAGTGAATTTAGGGATGGGTTGGGTAAAAAGACACCTTAAACCCTGCTTCTCGTCTGAAGAAAATTCCGTGACCAGAAAACGCCATTCAATAGGTGAAATGATCTCTTGGAATGGAGGCGACACTTGTGCAACAAGTTGCAACGTCGCATAGACTTGTGGTTTGATCACAAGAAAGTTTTGCCATTCCCTGGAATGAGGTTGGCAGGTTCTTGCGCAAGTTTAACTTGCAAGGGGGATGGGTAGTCATCCTGTTACTTCGTCCTCATTAGGGAAAATTTGCCAAGTTAAGGGAAGTTAGGTATTTGCTTGGACGCAAATGATTAATCAATAAATTAAAGCGACATGGCCGCCAGGATTTACTATTAACAAAACCTAAAGCATTGGTTAAGATGGGTTAACAGGGTATGACCCTAACCCAAAGACAATAGGAATCTTGCCAAGCTGCAACTGATTCCGGATCGAATGCTGGATGCATTCGGAGAGAAGGATTCACTCCTTAACAGTTTGCCAACTAAACGACCACTGGAATTGATTGTGCTTGTAACAGTTTAGAAAGCACTGTTTGCATTGTTTGTTCAAGGAACTAAAGGATGAAAGATATATAAATGCTTCAGGTTGAAGGCCTGAAGGGAGTGGCAGCTCAGTTACCCCCGACTGCCTGCCTGACCCTAACCAAGGGGGTTGTTGACCGCGCCGGGAACGTGGACCGAACCCGCCGCGTGAGGTCTTTCCGTTGAGCTCTACTTGGAGCAGGAGGACGCTTGGGTGCTAGGGGGGGCTCTGGCCGTAAATCCCTTGCCTTCCGGGTCCTGCACAAGAGGCTGACGTGACTCGGGATTGGATATCGAGGCCTGCATACTAGTCTACGGGCAGAAGCTTGGAATAGTGATCCCTAGCGGATTACTGGATAGCCTTTGGCCGGATTATGAACAAGCCTACGAGCGGAACCTCTGTATTTCAAAGATAAAATGATGATATGATAATAAAGAAGTTGTTTGATATTGTTTTTCTATGTCACGTGATAAGATTATGTGAAGGAACTAGTGCTTAACGGGATTAATCAAGGAAGCTGTTTGTTATATGTTAAATTAATGTGTTAGGTAATTACATAACTAAAACAAACCGAGGAAAGTGCGGAGGATGGATCATGGGTCCGTCCTATGGATGGGTGGTCCCGGTTAGCCGGGAACTTTTCTCAAAATCACTCGATGAATAGCGGGATGATCATCATCATCAAAGCTAATAATGAGAACGATGACCTAGAGTTACATCCTACCCGATTTACGCTGTTTTAGGGGAACGGAATGGGACTATGCTTTATGGCAGAGAGGTTGAGCCTTGCATCCCTCTCGTTTCCCATTCTCCTTGAACCAAGTGCAGCGTGAATCCGCTTCGGACCTGGTGTTCCTGCGTAAAGTAGTTCGCTCGGGTCTGACGCTAGTTGCTGTTAGCTAATGACCAAACAGGGAAACCCTAATTCCGGTCGATCCTAAGTGGGAAACGGCCAGGATACTTCCGCTACGTGGTAGACGTGGGAAGACCTAGATTGCAAAACCCGTAACATTCCAAGGGTGTGCCGGGCGGAGTTTTCTAGACATTCTTCCCGATGGACTACTAAGACATGTTCTAGATGATTCTAGTGGACACGTTACACTGGAGCGTCCTCTAGCAGTGGTTCACATTCTTCACCATGGATAGATAGATTGAGATCAGGAGAATCTTCTCAAAGCAATGCAGATAGTGGTATGCAGGTATCACAAAAAGGAAAAGAGAAGGTTGATCAGCCCATGTTTGATGTGAATGCAGGTCACTCTTATGTGGATGGTGAATCCAGTGGCTCAGAACAAAGCATTGATGATGAGTTGGGTATTCCTTCTATTGTTACACTTGGAGTAAGGAAGATCAGGGATGTTTTGAGAGCACCTGGGAGTGAACCTACTTTGCGCAGGTCTACCAGAGCTAGGTATCCTGTGGATAGGCTAAAATATGATGGATTTACAGCCATTCACTATGCATACATGGTTAAAGTGATACAGGAACCACAACCCACTTCTTTTGAGGAAGCCATGGGGAAAAAAAAAATGGAGAAAGCCATGGATGAAGAAATGGATGCCTTGGAAGCAAATTCTACATGGGAGTTGGTATCTTTGCCTAAAGGTAAAAATGCAATTGGCTGTAAGTGGGTTTATAAGGTGAAGCACAATGCAGATGGTTCTGTGAACAGATACAAGGCAAGATTAGTAGTCAAGGGGTATGCACAAACATATGGCATTGACTATGAAGAAACATTCAGTCTGGTTGCAAGGATGGCAACCGTAACAGCAGTCATTGCTATGGCTGCATCAAAGGGATGGTCTTTACATCAGATGGATGTAAAGAATGCCTTCTTGCATGGTGATTTGCAAGAAGAGGTCTATATGGAGCAGCCACCAGGTTATGTGCATGCTGTTCATCCTGAGTTTTTTTGCAGGTTAAAGAAAGCATTGTATGGCTTGAAGCAAGCACCTAGAGCATGGTCTGACAAGATAGGACAGTATCTTGTCACTATTGGCTTTCAGATTTCCAAGGCAGATTTTTCACTTTATGTGAGAAAAACAGAGAAAGATATTATGCTGCTTGTCATTTATGTTGATGATTTGATTATGACAGGTGATAGTGATGAAGATATCCTTCATGTAAAAATGCTATTGAAGCAGAAGTTTGAGATGAAGGATTTGGGAGAGCTGCGTTATTTTTTGGGCATTGAGGTGATTAGATCACCAAGTGGGATACAGCTCTTGCAGAGGCAGTATGTATTGGACATGCTGTCCAAATATGGGATGACAGGCTGTAAGCCTATTTCAGTTCATTTGGAGCAGAATGTGAAGCTGAGCGCAGATGCAGGTGAGCTTCTGGAAGACCCTACTATGTACAGATGCATAGTAGGAAGCTTGATTTATATGACTATTACCAGGCCAGATTTGAGCTATGTTGTTGGACTGGTAAGTCAGTTTATGCATGCTCCAAGGAAACCGCATTTGGATGCGGCTAGACGCATACTCAGGTATGTGAAGTCCACATTGCAGTATGGACTGTTTTATGTGACTGGGATTCAGATACAGCTGCATGGATACACTTATGCTGATTGGGCTGGTAGTATTTCCGATAGACGATCTACCAGTGGATATGTGTTCTCTTTTGGGAGTGCTGCAGTCACTTGGAGCAGCAAGAAACAACCTACAGTTGCCTTCTCAAGCACAGAGGCCAACTACAGGGGTGCAGCAATGGCTGCATGTGAGGTAGCTTGGTTGCATTAGCTACTTTATGATATACATCAGCCTCTTACAGATGGGCCAGTTGTCATTTATTGTGACAACATGAGTAGTATACACTTGGCAAATAACCCAGTCTATCATGCTAGAACAAAGCACATTGAGGTGCATTATCACTATGTGCGGGAGAGGGTTTTGCTAGGTCTTATTGATCTAGTTTATGTCAGCACAGAGGATCAGGTAGCTGACATATTCACGAAGGCATTGGGTGCAGAGAAGCTGCGCAAGTTCAGAGACCTGCTTGGTGTGCAGGAATTGGGATTGAGCTCGAGGGGGAGTGTTGAGATATCGAGCTCCACTCGTGATATGCCAAGGTGACCATTGTGCATTTATGTCACCGACGTGTCAGTTGCAGATGCGGTTGGTACACCGCCCATGAATAATAGCTACATGATAGCTATCCTTATCTACTCTAGTTCGTGGCTTAGTTAGTATGCCACCTTAGTTAGTTGAGTTTGGTTTGAGACCCATATATAGGGTTCTTCTATTTCTTTGTACTTGAGTTCTTTTGGCTTACACAACTAAGAAGAGAAAAACTGTTTTCAGCCTCCACCCTTGTGTGTATTCCCCCATTGTGCAAGCAAGAAAGCTATAAGTGAGACTCCTTTCTTCTCTCCCACAATATTGACAAGAGAGAGAGAAGGAAGCTGTTGTTGACGTCGCCAACCGTGGAGGTCGCTGCCTATTTTAGCCGCCAGCTTTGCCACTGTTGCCATACCAAATCCGCCACCAGCCCACCGCCGGGCAAGCATGCTACTGCCACTCTCACTACTACTGCTGCCGTTGCAGTGGGGCGCTAAGGCTCCACGTCAATCGATTACCCCTCCCAGAGGATCTTCATCTGCCACATATTACCCCTTTCTCTTCCACGTGGTCTGTGATAGTAGTAAGAAGCTTCTTAGAAGCTTCCAAGGGGGCTTCCCTAAGCCCCCCTTCCCACCAATCACCCACAAGCCCCCCTAGCCCGAGCTTTGAAGAGCAGAACGGGAAGCCTATAAGCCCCTTCCCAACAATCACTCACAAGGCCGGCCCTAGGATTTTAGGAAAGGAGAAGAAGAACTCTAAAGCCTCCATTTCCGCAAGGCCTGTTCACAAGAACCCTTTCGCGAACCCCCTCTTTTTCGAAATAAAGAAGGCCTAAGCCTAAAACCCTAAGGCCTTCCATAAGCCAAATTTTGCAAGTCGGTACTTCTGTCAAGGATCTGTACTTCCAAGGGGATCTCCGCGTATGGATATCTCATCGAGCCCACAAGTCCAGGTTTTCTTCCTATTTTTGATTTACGTAGAAGTATTGCAATTATGCATGGTTATTTCATGGAACTAGGATGCACTTGCGCTTGTCAAATCCACCTAGCTAAATGCGATATAAATAAATTGGCTATTTGAAATTTACTTGAAGTAACTCACGATATGAAGTTGGTCATTTGTACTTTCAAGGGAATGAACGAAAAAGAACATAAGGTGTCTATGCATTTTTAGCAAGCTGCCTTTGTGCATTGCAAAGTGACGAGTCTAGAACAACTAATGACTATCATTACAAAGTCGAAATTATTATTGTACACTTTGATTATGCATGGAAAGAATAAATCGCATGTCACATTATTAGGCATCTTTCCTTCGAAATGATTCATTAAAAGAAGGTTGCTAATAATCTATAGGAATTTGCAAGACATGGAAATGGTTCTTAAAACTGTGTAAAGTAAATTAATATCTAGTCAATTGGCTTAAATCTCAATCAACTACGTAAATAGTTACGAATGGTTGTACAATGTTTATTTAGCATACGAAAATCTCATTTAGAAAAGAAGTTAGAAAAAGGTTGCATGGTTCATATAAAACCCTATCGCTTAGTAGCATGAATCTTAAATGCATCAATAGAAGTTATGTCGTAACTTGGCATATGCTTTGGTTTTAACCAGAAAAGTAGGATTTGTAAATATACTCATATGTAGGCAATGAATCATGTGATTATGAGAATGGTATCGTAAATATCCTCAAGAGTAGACAAGTAAATTGGTATTACCCTAAACACCTAAACCGCGAGGGACACGCTTAGAAATGGTTAAATCTAAGCAATATATCCCAAGTGCTAACTAGGATTTAGAACGTTGAGGACGTAACCTAGTTGTTCTTATTGCCAACTTGAAACTCTCATACCCTAAAGACCTGCCCACATTCATGAAATGTAGCGAAAATAGGACACACTTGCGAGAAACGATCTAGGGTTTTTACCCTAAGGATCGCTCGCTAAAAGAATGAAACCCGATTTGGATTTGGACCTTTAGGACCGACAATATCAACCTAGTGCAATGAGGAACGGATTGTTATGAAGATTCCCTAACCCTGTTCCCTATCTAATCATGATTTCGTGATTAGACAATGCCATTCGATGGGTAAAATAGTCCCATGATTTTGATGCGACACTCGCGCAATAGGTTGCAGAGTCGCATGATCTTGTGATTTGATCAAAAGGGAATGGCCAATTCCTCGGAATGAGATTGGCAAATTCTTATGCAAGTTTATATTGCAAGAGGAGAATAATCGTCGTAATATAGTACATTTCTTGGATAGAGTAACCAAGATATGAGGATTAGATATTTGCTTGGAAGCAAAAGACCAATTAGTAAATTGGAATAACATATTTACTGCTAATAGAACTTAAGGTATTGGTTAAGTTGGGTTAATAGGGTACGGCCCTAACCCAAGGATATAGAGTTAACAAACAAACCCTTGGGGATCTTGCCAAGTCGCAATTGATTCCGGATCAAGTGCTGGATGCATTCAGAGAGAAAGATTCACTCCTTAGCAATTGGCCAAATAAACGACCACTGGAATTGATTGTGCTTGTAACAGTTTAGAAAGCACTGTTCGCATTGTTTGCTCAAAGAACTAAAGGATAAAAAGATATCTAATGCTTCAGATTGAAGGCCTGAAGGGAGAGGCAGCTTCAGTTACCCCCGACTGCCTACCTGACCCTAACTAAGGGGGTTGTTGACCGCGCTGGGAATGTGGACCGAACCCACCGCGAGAGGTCTTTCCGTTGAGCTCTACTTGGAGCAGGAGGACACTTGGGTGCTAGGGGGGCTCTGGCCGTAAATCCCTCGCCTTCCGGGACCTGCACAAGAGGCTAACGTGACTCGGGATTGGATCTCGAGGCCCGCATACTAGTTTACGGGCGAAAGCTTGGAATTGTGATCCCTGGGGATTACTGGATAGCCTTCGGGTAGATTATGGACAAGCCTATGGGCGGAACTCCTTGTATTTCAAAGATAAAATGATGAAATGATAATAAAGAATTTGTTTGTATTGTTTTTCTATGTCACGTGATAAGATTACGTGAAGGAACCAGTGCTTAACATGATTAATTAAAGAAGTTGATTGTTATATGTCAAATTAATGTGTTAGATAATTACATAACTAAAATAAACCGAGGAAAGTGCGGAGGATGGACTATGGGTCCGTCCTACGGTTGGGTTGTCCCGGTTAGCTGGGAACTTTTCTCAAAAATCTCGAAGAACAGTGGGATGATCATCATCATCAAAACGAATAACGAGAGCGATGACCTAGAATTACGTCTTACCCAATTTATGCTATTTTAGGGGAATGGAATGGGACTATGCCTTATGGCAGAGAGGTTGAGCTTTGCATCCCTCTCGTTTCCCATTCCGCTTCGGACCTGGCGTTTCTGCGTAAAGTAGTTCGCTCGGGTCTGATGCTAGTAGCTGTTAGCTATTGACCAATCAGGAAAACCCTAATTCCGGTTGATCCTAAGTGGGAATGGCCAGGATACTTCCGCTACGTGGCAGACGCGGGAAGACCTAGATCGCAAAACCCATAACATTCCATGGGAGTGCCGGGCGTAGTTTTCTAGACATCCTTTTCGATGGACTGCTAAGACATGTCCTGGATGATACTAGTGGACACGTTACAGTTGCTATCAGAGCAAACCAACAAAGGACTTGTTTTTAAGAAATTTTAATAAGAAGAAGTAAAGCAAATGTTACTGTCCCAAACATTTCCTTACTTTCAATGCTGTCTTGCAGAATTATGAAGCATGGAATAGGTTCTTAGTGTTCCGAGTCATGTTTATGACTGCGATGCATTCCATGAATTATCGACAAAGGGTTGAGATGATGAACATCCTAGACCGCATTTACAATCCATCGCTTGTGTACGTGGAACGGAGATGGATGGGTGTTTCAGGGATCTATTACATAACTGCCCATCGACCTGCGTACCTTCAAATTAACTTGAAGAGAATCAAGTGGATGGAGGATTTGAAGATCGTGAAGCTGTTCGTCTTTGTTGAGGCTCACACAAACGCGACCCTACAGGTCGGGGGTCGAAGGGTTAACCAGAATAAGTATGTGTACGGGGAAGTGATTCAAAGAATCCCTGCCGACGACTGAATCAAGGTTTTGGGACGTCATGAGAAGAATGGATATCAAAGAAAAAGATACCCTAATATTCCAATGAACTATCGATTCCTAAAAATCGATGACCCCAATCCGTACTACTACTCAGTTCCTGTAGAGCTGAATGCAACATCTTATTCTTCTCAAATTAATGTATCAACTTGTTCCATCACCCCAAGGAATAATTGTACCTCGAAAGGGCTATGCTGATATGAATGGAATAAAACTTTTTTTTAAATCAACGATTGTCTTGACTATGAATATTGATAAAGAATTAAAGTGATTTGGTCACTTGGCTAAAGGAATACGCAGACGTAGTTCCTGAAGAGTTAACAGAACTCCCGCTTCAAAGAGAAGTAGATCATGAGATCAAGCTAGTAATAGGAGCTACGCCAATTGCGAAGAGACCCTATAGAATGTCTATATCGGAAGCAATTGAGCTGAAGGAACAACTCAAGCAACTGCTAGATCTGGGCTACATCCATCCTAGCAGCTCACCATGGGAAGCACCAGTACTGTTCCAGAAAAAGAAAGATGGAACACTTCGACTATGTATTGATTACAGAGGGTTGAATCAATCAACAGTCAAGAACAAATATCATATTCCTAGAATAGTTGAGCTTCTTAATCGTCTTCAGGGTGCCAAGATCTTTTCCAAGATTATCTTAGGTCTGGTTACTATCAGATAAGAATCAAGGAAGAAGATATCCCAAAGATGACCTTCAACACTAGATATGGACACTTTGAGTTCTAGTTATGTCATTAGGGCTTACGAATGCGCCTGTCACCCTCAATAGGTTAATGCAGGATATCTTTAGACCATATCTTGATAACTTCGTGCTCGTCTTCTTTGATGCCACTCTAGTCTATTCCAAACAGGAAGGAGATCATGAACCCCAACTTCGAATTTTCCTTGAGACAATAAGGTCACACAAGCTGTATGCTAAGATGACGAAATGTGCATTCCTCAAACATCAGATTGGTTATCTAGGATTCATCATATCAGCAGAAGGAGTCTCAGTGGAGCCGGCCTAAGTCAAAAATATTCTCGGATGGCCAAATACCAACAACTGTCAAAGAAATACGTAGCTTTCTTGGATTGACAAGATGGTATAGGGTCTTCATCAAAAACCATGCTTTGATTGCAGCACCTTTGACAGACTTACTGAAGAAGAAAACATTACATGGTCAATTGCCGAACAAGCTAGCTTTGATAGGTTGAGCAAAGTTTGGTATCAGCACCGATCCTAAAACTTCTAGACCACAGTAAGGAGTTTGAGGTAGTAACTGATACTAGCATGCTTGCTTTAGGATGTGTGCTCATGTAGGAAAGTCATCCTATAGCATAATCTTTAAGAAATTGAAGAGCCATGAGAAGAATTATGCTACCCATGATCTTGAACTTTTAGTTGTCAAGCTTTGGAGACACTACCTGTTGGGTAACAAGTTTACACTAGTGAGACTGATCATAAAAGTCTCAAGTGGAAATGTTGTCAGTGGATTGAAGTGTTGGAGGAGTATAACCTTGAGATCAAGTACCGAAGTGGAAAGGAGAATGTAGTTGCTGATGCACTCAGTCGCAAGGCATTCCATAATTCACTAATCTTGCAAAATCCATCAATAGCTAGATCTCTAGCTACAAAGGTGTCCATGCCAAACAACCCAATACTTGAGCTAGCTAGAAAAGAAGCATGCCATGATCCAGCCTATCAAAAGATGCTAAGGGAAATCTCTATCAAGGACCAGGAACAAAAGCTATAGGCTAAGTATCATGAATTCTCTATCAATAGTGGACTTGTCTACTATAGAATGAGAGCATGTATACCGGCAAGCCAGTCACTTAAGCAAAAGATATTGTGCGAAGCTCATGATTCCCCTTTCTCAAGACATCCTGGCTATGCCAAGAATCCCAATGCAATTAGGAAGAGCTACCATTGGGAGAGGCTCAAAAGTGACATTGTCAAATATGTCACTAAGTGTTGTCTTGCCAACGTATCAAAGCCGAACATGTCATGATGCTAGAGAAACTGCAACCACTTGACATTCCCCAAATGAAATGGGAATTCATCAGTGTGGATTCTTGTTGTAGGCCTACCCCAAGCCCTGGGAGGATACAAATCCATCATGGTTGTGGTTGACATGTTTACTAAGGTTGCACACCTTATTCCTGTAAAGACAAACTATAAAGCCTCAAACATTGCAAGGTTGTTTATCAATGAGATATTCAAGCTACATGGGCTACCCAGAAGAATCATTAGTGATCGTGATTCTCTCTTCACATCACACTTCTGGAGAGCCATCTTTGAAGCCATTGGGACTCAACTCTATTTTTGTACAGCTTACCATCCCCAAATTGATGGCCAAATGGAGCGAGTCAATCAAGTCGTTGAGGATATGCTTAGGGTATACTGCTGTTGTGAACCAGAAAGGTGGATTCAATACTTGCCTTTGGTTGAATTTGCCTACAATTCTTCTTACCAACAAGGCATTTAGATGACCCCTTTTCAAGCATTGTATGGTCATGACTGTCGAAGTCCCCTAAACTTCTCAAATCCAACCTTGAGGGTTGAAGCTTCTAGGCAGATGTTGGAAGAGATGGATGACCAAGTGAAGTCAATAAGATAGGACATCCAAGCCACCAAGGATAGATAGAAGGCATACGTGGATCTGAAGCATCAAGATAGAATCTTCGAGGAAGGAGACATGGTCTTCATTCACGTATGCCCAAAGAAGAGTTCCCTATCCTTAGAAGATTGCAAGAAGATAAGTCCAAGGTATTGTGGACCATACAAGATCCTTAAGTGCCTAGGACCTAATGCTTATAGAGTGCAACTCTTCGAGAACCTAAAATTTCATAATGTATTCCATATCAGCCTATTGAAGAAGTATGTACCTAATCCTAACCATGTACTTGATGACCAACAAGTTGTAATGCCTAGTCAAGGAGTCCTTGAACTATGGCCTGACAGGATCTTAGATGTTAGGGAGAGACAACTGAGATCCAGAACCTTGAGAGAATGCCTCGTCCAGTGGAAACATTATCCTGAGGAGGATACCACTTGGATAGATGAAAGCATTCTCAACCATCAATATCCCTAGTTTATCTCGAGATGAGGACATCTCGATTCCTCCAAGGGGGAGAGAATGTAATATTTCTGTTGCAAACAATACGAGGCCGTGTGAAGTCTCGGGCATTGTAGTCACGGACGGTGCGATCTTTAAATGGTATACTCTCCACGGGCCAATTGAGACTTAGGACTAAGGTTTAATAAAAATCCACATTCTTCATAAGAACCTCCTCTTGGTAGGAGGCCAAAGGGATAATTGATGGATATATGGCAAAAAAAATTTATTATCCCTTCTTTCCCCCAGCCGAAGGTCGTGTTGGAGGGAAGGGATTGAAGGGGGAATGATTCAGCACAGCGCTGGAGGTCATGGAGGAATATGAGCCATGCGGTTGGCCATGTGGGAGAGAGAAGGTCCCTCTCCCTAGCTTATAAAAACCCCTGTGGGGGGGGAGTAAAGAAAAAGGCCCATAACGCTGCAGGCCAAGAGAGGGAGGCTGCGTAAGGCTGTTGGAGGTCGTCGTGAGAGAGGAGGGGTGCTGAGGCTATCATGGAGAGAGAGAAGGAAGCTGTTGTTGACGTCGCCAACCGTGGAGGTCGCTACCAATTTCAGCCACCATCTTTGCCACTGTTGCCATACCAAATCCGCCACCAGCCCCACCGCCGGGCAAGCACGCTGCTGCCACTCTCGCTGCTACTGCCGCCGTTGCAGTGGGGCGCTAAGGCTCCACGTCAATTGATCACCCCTCCCAAAGGATCTTCATCCGCCACGTATTACCCCTCTCTCTTCCCCGTGGTCTTTGATAGTAGTAAGAAGCTTCTTAGAAGCTTCCAAGGGGGCTTCCCTAAGCCCCCCTTCCCACCAATCACCCACAAGCCCCCTTAGCCCGGGCTTTGAAGAGAAGAACGGGAAGCCTATAAGCCCCTTCCCACCAATCACCCACAAGGCCGGCCCTAGGATTTTAGGGAAGGAGAAGAAGAACTCTCAAGCCTCCATTTTCGCAAGGCCCGTTCACAAGAACCCTTTTGCGAACCCCCTCTTTTTCGAAATAAAGAAGGCCCAAGCCTAAAACCCTAAGGCCTTCCATAAGCCAAATTTCGCAAGTCGGTACTTCTGTCAAGGATCTGTACTTCCAAGGGGATCTCCGCATATGGATATCTCATCGAGCCCACAAGTCCAGGTTTTCTTCCTATTTTTGATTTACGTAGAAGTATTGCAATTATGCATGGTTATTTCATGGAACTAGGATGCACTTACGCTTGTCAAATCCACCTAGCTAAATGCGATATAAATAAATTGGCTATTTGAAATTTACTTGAAGTAACTCACGATACGAAGTTGGTCATTTGTACTTTCAAGGGAATGAACGAAAAAGAACATAAGGTGTCTATGCATTTTTAGAAAGCTACCTTTGTGCATTGCAAAGTGACGAGTCTAGAACAACTAATGACTATCATTACAAAGTCGAAATTATTATTGTACACTTTGATTATGCATGGAAAGAATAAATCGCATGTCACATTATTAGGCATCTTTCCTTCGAAATGATTCATTAAAAGAAGGTTGCTAATAATCTGTAGGAATTTGCAAGACACGGAAATGGTTCTTAAAACTGCGTAAAGTAAATTAATATCTAGTCAATTGGCTTAAATCTCAATCAACTACGTAAATAGTTACGAATGGTTGTACAATGCTTATTTAGCATACAAAAATCTCATTTAGAAAAGAAGTTAGAAAAAGGTTGCATGGTTCATATAAAACCCTATCGCTTAGTAGCATGAATCTTAAATGCATCAATAGAAGTTATGTCGTAACTTGGCATATGCTTTGGTTTTAACCAGAAAAGTAGGATTTGTAAATATACTCATATGTAGGCAATGAATCATGTGATTATGAGAATGGTATCGTAAATATCCTCAAGAGTAGACAAGTAAATTGGTATTACCCTAAACACCTAAACCGCGAGGGACACACTTAGAAATGGTTAAATCTAAGCAACATATCCCAAGTGCTAACTAGGATTTAGAATGTTGAGGACGTAACCTAGTTGTTCTTATTGCCAAGTTGAAACTCTCATACCCTAAAGACCTGCCCACATTCATGAAATGTAGTGAAAATAGGACACACTTGCGAGAAACGATCTAGGGTTTTTACCCTAAGGATCGCTCGCTAAAAGAATGAAACCCGATTTGGATTTGGACCTTTAGGGCCAACAATATCAACCTAGTGCAATGAGGAACGGATTGTTATGAAGATTCCCTAACCCTGTTCCCTATCTAATCATGATTTCGTGATTAGACAACGCCATTCGATGGGTAAAATAGTCCCATGATTTTGATGCGACACTCGCGCAATAGGTTGCAGAGTCGCATGATCTTGTGATTTGATCAAAAGGGAATGGCCAATTCCTCGGAATGAGATTGGCAAATTCTTATGCAAGTTTATATTGCAAGAGGAGAATAATCGTCGTAATATAGTACATTTCTTGGATAGAGTAACCAAGATATGAGGATTAGATATTTGCTTGGAAGCAAAAGACCAATTAGTAAATTGGAATAACATATTTACTGCTAATAGAACTTAAGGTATTGGTTAAGTTGGGTTAATAGGGTACGGCCCTAACCCAAGGATATAGAGTTAACAAACAAACCCTTGGGGATCTTGCCAAGTCGCAATTGATCCCGGATCAAGTGCTGGATGCATTTAGAGAGAAAGATTCACTCCTTAGCAATTGGCCAAATAAACGACCACTGGAATTGATTGTGCTTGTAACAGTTTAGAAAGCACTGTTCGCATTGTTTGCTCAAAGAACTAAAGGATAAAAAGATATCTAATGCTTCAAATTGAAGGCCTGAAGGGAGAGGCAAATTCAGTTACCCCCGACTGCCTACCTGACCCTAACCAAGGGGGTTGTTGACCGCGCTGGGAATGTGGACCGAACCCGCCGCGAGAGGTCTTTCCGTTGAGCTCTACTTGGAGCAGGAGGACACTTGGGTGCCAGGGGGGCTCTGGCCGTAAATCCCTCGCCTTCCGAGACCTGCATATGAGGCTAATGTGACTCGGGATTGGATCTCGAGGCCCGCATACTAGTTTACGGGCGGAAGCTTGGAATTGTGATCCCTGAGGGATTACTGGATAGCCTTCGGGCGGATTATGGACAAGCCTACGGGCGCAACTCCTTGTATTTCAAAGATAAAATGATGAAATGATAATAAAGAATTTGTTTGTATTGTTTTTCTATGTCACGTGATAAGATTACGTGAAGGAACCAGTGCTTAACATGATTAATTAAAGAAGCTGATTGTTATATGTCAAATTAATGTGTTAGATAATTACATAACTAAAACAAACCGAGGAAAGTGCGGAGGATGGACCATGGGTCCGTCCTATGGTTGGGTGGTCCCGGTTAGCCGGGAACTTTTCTCAAAAATCTCGAAGAACAGCGCGATGATCATCATCATCAAAATGAATAACGAGAGCGATGACCTAGAGTTACGTCTTACTCGATTTACTCTCTTTTAGGGGAACGGAATGGGACTATGCCTTATGGTGGCAGAGAGGTTGAGCTTTGCATCCCTCTCGTTTCCCATTCTCCTTGAACCAAGTGCAGCGTGATTCCGCTTCGAACCTAGCGTTTCTGTGTAAAGTAGTTCGCTCGGGCCTGATGCTAGCTGTTAGCTATTGACCAATCAGGAAAACCCTAATTCCGGTCGATCCTAAGTGGGAACGACCAGGATACTTCTGCTACGTGGCAGACGCGGGAATACCTAGATCGCAAAACCCATAACATTCCATGGGAGTGCCGAGCGGAGTTTTCTAGACATCCTTTCCAATGGACTGCTAAGACGTGTCCTGGATGATACTAGTGGACACGTTACAAGAATTAAAGCTATTGGGCACTGAAGAAGTTAGGCGGTACCCAAATACAATGTCAAATACAAATATTTAAATCGTGCGCCCATGCGCATACAATAATAAATAAATATCAAGTGCTTTAATAAATAAGCACGATAAAATATAGGTGCCATGCTTAAGATATGCACCCGTAAAAATTTGATGATAATTTGAATACACGCTATCCTTCAATGATTCCCACTGCCACTGTTGATTGCTCTACACATCAACTGAAGCATTCATAATTGTTAGAAAAATAATACAATGAAACTGACAAAAGTGAATACCTAGCAGTCTTCAGCTACAAAAATAAATTGGTTAGAAATCAATCCTAACCTTAATTTATTACGAGTGTGCACTCTAAACTCATAAATGTTTATTAATTTAAATATGTATTTTGCGAAATCACCCGCTATGGAATCACCCATGTATGCTAGGAGGCATATTCCACTGTGGATTCTGTGAGATTTTGTGGTGGATTCCATAGAATATTATTATTACTGGGGCTCATACACAAAGTGGATTCTTTACGCGAGAAGTCGATGGGGACGCCTATCCTTTTCGAGCGTTTTGTTAATTTAATGTGTAAGTGGGTGATTTCGCAAAATACATATTTAAATTAATAAACGTTTATGAGTTTTGAGTGCGGACTCGTGATAAATTAAGGTTAGGATTAATTTCTAACCAATATATTTTTGTAGCTGAAGACTGCTAGGTATTCACTTTTATCGGTTTAATTGTATTATTTTTCTAACAATTGTGAATGCTTCAGTTGATGTGTAGAGCAAGCAACGGTGGCAGTGGGAAGCATTGGAGGATAGCGCATTGGAGGATAGCGTGTATTCAAATTATCATCAATTTTTTATGGGCGCATATCTTAGGCATGGTGCCTATATTTTCTCGAGCTTATTTATTAAAGCGCTTGATATTTATTTATTATTGTATGCGCATGGACGCATGATTTAAATATTTGTATTGGACATTGTATTTGGATACTGCGCTTGACTTCTTGGGCATTCAATAGCTTTAATTCTTTAGTGGCACAAAAGCAAACACAAAAGCTAAAGCGTGCTATTTTGTAGATTCGGCTATTATTTGAGCTTGAAGATGACTAATATATTAAATACATGCTTTGTGGAGTGCTCACACAAGGCATGGGGGGAGATTGCACCCAATTGGTCTCTTGTTCATGTCGTGCAAGCTTTCTTCATTGGTTTTTGTGTAAAAAGTAGAGTTCTTTTGTTCTTGGGGATCTTCTGACGCTCACAACGCGCGCATACGGCAACCGATCTGTGCACCATCTACGTCCTCTATTGCTCCATCAACATCGTTTGCTTCAAAATCATCATCACCCCCCATCTCTTTCTCTCTTTCATTGATGCATATGAACAGCCTAGAAGAGGAGTGAGAAAGGAGGAGAGAGAAAGGCTAAAAATAAAAATGTCATTCACTTCATCATATTACACATGGTTACCATCAAAATCTTGCACTCTTTGCATAGATAAGGCATCTCCCCCTCTCTCTCTCTACATGATTGAGCATCCAAGAGGCACACAAAATCCCCAAAAATAGAACGTGAATCAAAAAATGTCTCTCCTTGCGTCACGACATGGTTTTGCATGTTTTCTTCATTTAGAGTTTCATTTCATTTCAAATATAAAATATCCACTTTAAAAAAACCACTTTCACATTGCTACGAAAGGGTTTTCGGTCTGTTTGGGGATGCAAACAAACTCCAATTCGTGATCCAACTAGATGCCTATCTTCACGACATCAAAATATATAAAGTTGGGCCCTGATGCACACTTTTTGGCTCTTGGATCCAATAGTTGCTTTATAACATTGGACCTTGCGGGGATTAAATGGGGAGTCAAACAACCTCCGATCGACGAATCAAGACTTGCATTGAATTCCTGACGTCAAAATGCATCTAGTAAAACTCAAGCTTTGCCATGTGTCACCATTTGATTTTTCATGAAAATTGGTTCTTTAACACCTCTCGGGCACTTTTTTGGCTCCAAAAAGGAGCTCTAGCGCTTCAAGAACAAGTACAAATCGGTGGGTCCTAAAATCCAACTCTTAATTCACTCTTTAAAACCTTCACATCTGAATTTAGTCAGGAAGGCTAACTTTAGGTCATCCCATGTGCCAAAAGTTCATACTACTTGTCTCTCATACCATTGAAATGTTGCGCTTTGAAAGTGGCAGGGAATATCGCCAATCAATGCTCAGGGGTTCTCGTATTGTTAGTTGCCACACACGCTACCATAAACTCTACTACATGAAGATCAGGGTCCTCATTGTACTCTCCCTTAAAGATGGGCAACGAGGCTACATTTGGTGGCTTGTCATCAATATTTCCAAGATGGATCTGACTAGGAAGGGAACCTTGACTTGCCATGGGGACTTTTGTAAAGAGTGCTACTATAGAGGAAGTCAAAGGAAGCTTCTACTGCAAGCTCATTCTCAGCTTTGATTTTCGCATTCTCTCTTTTCACGTACCTCTAGACTCATTCTAGTACTTGCCTCTTGATTGCGTCATTCATCAGGGAGTTAGATCCACTCAATTTGTCTATGCTGAATAGAACAGAATGAGAGGGAGCTTCAATCTCTGGAGGATTCTCTAGCCAACATTTCTTCTACTTCCTTCTTTTCAACATCTCTAAATTCAACTTTCAGTCCGCTATAGAGGGGAAGATATTCCATCTCTCTTCTTTCTTGTTCTTGTGAACCTCCACCACTCACCACAACTCTTGAAGCTTCTTCATGATCTCCCAATTTATGATATCTAGAGACTTCTCAATGTATGCTAGATCTCCCATCGATGATCATTCTCTATGTTTCTACACTTCTGTAGTTTTCTCCCAAACAACTTGCTACCAAGATACACGTCTCTATTTCTTCAATAGGGAGAGAAAATAGTCCACCACATAGAGCTTGCATCATGATGGTAATATGTTGCTACCATGTGGAATTAACTTCTTGTAGAAAGTGGATTTCATATGAGAATCTCCAATTCTTTAGTGGTAGAAGGAACTTTGTGAGTATCCATTGAATTCTTCTCCTCTTGGCAACGCCATTTCCCTCATTTTTAGCCTCTTTTTATGCTTGTTGATGCAGGTTTTTCCCACCTACGCACCAAAAACATGGAGCCCCAAGAGGAACAACCAAGAAAAAAGGGAATCTACTACAAGAAAATCTATATTATATTATCAAAAAACATCTTTTTCATATTTGATATGTCCACAACAAGAAAAATAACACTAGGAACAATAAATCTTCACGCAACTTCATAGAAACAATTCTCCCATAGCTTTAACTTGAACCAAATTGATTATACTCTTCATACTCTTCATAGAATTCATCAAGGTACCACAAAATATACAAGAGAATATACCACTTTGAATGAAAATCATCACCTAATCTTCTTCTTCAAAAGTTCCATAGCTTTCTTTCACAACGTCTCACTCATATAGATACATTGTTTTGCATAGAATTGGCTATCTCTCACTCTCACACTCTCTCTCAATAGTACAATGAGATAATCAAGAATTATCCTTCATAACCCCTCTTAGATCATGGATACCCCTCCCAAGAGGTATGTCTAGTATGAGGTCACCAGGAACACTACAGTGTCTCTTGAGAGCTCACTACTATCACTTCACTTCAGTCTTCACTTCAAGTCTTCAACAACTATATCTTCAACTTCTTTGAGGTATTTTAAACTTATATTCATCTCTTCTCAAGATTGGAAAACTGACCCAAGCTACACATTCATCCCATATCACACTTACAGAGGCATTCAAATTAGAATAGAACATAGATAGAGGCTCTACAAATGCTAAACAAAGGTCTGCAAAGGCATCATAAAGCTTTTTGATAGTACCTAAAATGGGCCGGCACTGGCTATGGCACTAGCTAGACCTCATGCATATGATACACAACCCCACCACACACGACCTCGTGGGCCAGGAGCGTCTAAAACTCACTTTGCACTAAAGACTTATGACAATTTTGCATTTGTATCCAATATGTAGTCCAATGTTCACCTTCCCTTCTCCTCAAAGGGAGCTCCCATAACATATAGGCATAATGCCTTGTAATACACACATAGAGAAGCACCTCTCGGCTGATTGCCGCGGCTCCACTACGACTCTCCTACACCTCGGGGATTGGCCCCAAGATGCATTGCTAACACATATAACATTCACACAAACTCCACTCTTTCATAATTTAGTATTCTAGGAGATTTTCATTTGCCTCACAAAACTTTTTCCAATAGAAGCACCCGTCTAAACCTACAGTTTAGGTTTCCTATCCTCTCAGCATTGGTCAAAGTTTATCAAACAAGTGCAATGCATTCCTGGAGATACCACGTGGCATGCTTGATGCAAGGTGTATGACGACTGTGCACAACCATTTTATGATTAAAAAAACCAGCCATGTGAGATGTGGAAAATAGCCCTTTCATGAATTTTAACTAAGCGTTATGTGATGCGCTGCTTTAGGGACTAGCACCGGAACTTCCATGCTACTAGTCGCCTATATTTAATTATGAAGTGATCCCTAAATGCTTTGTGCAAAGAGGAAGATCAGAATTTGTATCTTTTCAGCAATTAGATTGTCGCACAAACCTTATCCCCCCCTCACCGTTTAGGTGTTGCTACGGTGCATAGGCGTAAATGGTTGTTTTATATCATTTTTGTATGTAAAAAGTAATAAACACGTACTATAACACAAAGGACAAGGCCAAACGTAGGCTTGACCTCATGCTTTAACCTTGCCAAACATTCATGCACATAAATCTTATTTTTAAATATTTTTTAAGCGTAAAAATCCCAATTTTTCTAATTTTTTCTATTTTTTCCTATTTATTATTCATGAAAAATGTGTATTTTTTATTTATTTGTATTGGCTTATTATTTTGACTGAAACATAACATTTTCTCTGAGTTTATTCCATTTCCACTCCTTTCTACCAACTCAAAAATGGAAAGAACTACTAGTTTCCATTAAAAATGACATTTTACGGGTTTTAAAGAATTATTAACAGCTCTAAATCATTACAGGTTCTGTATTTCTATAGTTAGAGTCCTCAAACATGATGCAAAAAATGTTCAAACAAAAATTCATCGCATATGAACAACATTTGGACCATGAAATGACAAAAACAAGCAAATTTCTTCATAAAATTGGAGCATACCACGTGTCTTGCGTGTTGCGGGTTTTTTAATCATTATTCTGGGCAGTCCACGGACCGATTAGCAACCATTCTTCAGTTCTAAACCTCTTTCCTCAGCCTCCTCTTTATCTTGAAGCAATCCGATTACAGCCGGGACAAGCATTCTTCAGCGCCTCTTCTTCTTGATTCCTTGCACATGAATTACCTCTATGGAGAAGAGAGAGGGAGGAGAGAGAAAGACTAAAAATCAGAATTTCATTCCCTTCATCATACTGCACGTGGTTACCATTAAAATCTTGCCCTCTTTACATGGATCAGGGATCTTCTCTTCTCTCTCTACATGATTGAGTATCCAAGAGGCACCTACATCCCCAAAAAATAGGGCGTCAATCAAAAAATGCCTCCTTACATCACGACATGTTTTTGTATGTTTTCTTCATTTAGAGTTTTATTTCATTTCATTCATAAAATGTACACTTTTTAAAAAACCACTTTCACACTACTATGGAAGGGTTTTCAGCCTGTTTGGGGGTGCAAACGGACTCTGATTTGCGATCCGATTGGATGGCTGGCTCTGTGGCATCGAAATCTACAAAGCTAGGCTCTGTCAAGCTCTTCTCAACTTCCAAATCTAGTAGCCGCTTCACAACCCCGAACCTTGAGGGGATTAAATGGGGGATCAAACGACCTCGAAATTGAGATCTGAGACTTGTGTTGGATTCCTGATGTCGTTTTGCATGTACAAAATTGCAACTCGGTCATTCGCCATCATTTTATTTTCCATGAAAATTAGCACTAGCACTTTAGGGACTTACAGCTTAAAATCATACTGATTGCCATCGCCCCCTTTGACGAAGTCTATTTTTTCCATAATATTCATAATTTTAAGCTATTTTTAAGCACTTCTCGGCATAAAAAATCATGTGTCATTAGCGACCATAGGATAGAGCGACTCAACCCGTCGAATCCCACGAAGAAATCTGCACATAAACAACAAAAAGGAGCATCAAGCTGATACAAAAAATACACAACACAACACATCACAGCTCATATCCTACCCCTTGACAAAACCAAGGCATGAAATCCACGAGGAGTAGACCCAACATAATTTGATAGAAGGCTCGAAGCCAGTCACTAACCAACTGCTCCAACACCACCAAACTAAAAAGAACTATCAAAGAGGTCACCCTAAGTGGTGGTCTGAACTACCTACCTAACTAAGGGCAACTCAACCAGGAGCTCCTCACAGGCGAGGACTCCTATAGCTTGATCAATAAATATTTTCTTTTAGCACATTTCTTCCTTCATTTAGGTTTTTATTTTTCCATACTCAGGCGTGTAAAAAGGAGGGAGCTGAGTATAGTGACCCAAGGAGAATAGGGCATTCGTCTCAGGTCTTGTCTTGGTACCCAAGAACCTACCAAGCCCTCACAAGGCGACACTTAATCCTTTTCTAACGCTTACTTTTTTTTTTGCTCCAATCTTCTTATATTCTTTATATTGTGTTAAGATATCACCCCAAAGAAGACAAGGCATCAGCCTCGGATCTTGTCTCATCCCCAAGAACCTACCAGGCCTTCACAAGGCGATAAACAACAGCTCAAGGATTTTTCTCTCTTTCATTTTCTATTTTTATAGGGGTTAGAATCCCTTTTTACACACCTCTGTATATTCATATATTGTCTTTCAGATCTTTAGTATTTTATCTCTTTCCATTATTATTTTAGTAGACTTCTCTAGCTACCTCACAACTAATAGAAACTCCTAGAATGGTTGCCTAGCAGGTCCGCAGAACAGGGTCACTAGAACTCCCATCTAAAATAGGTCTTTCAATGTCTGACAATGCCTTGCAGGAGGCAATGACTACTTAGACCTCCCCCAGAAATATGAAACATTAGGGGAGTTTTGAGGTCTCGAAAATGCCCTATAAGAGATCCTAGAGAGAGAAAATAATTTACAAAATAAAATCATTTTATAGAATTTTTAAAAGGTTTATATTTTGGTAATTTAAAATATCAAAATTCGTTAATAAGTCATTGTCGTGATATTCTCATGGTCACATCAAACCTAGAAATCTAGGTCGCCATAAAGTTGGCAAGGTTGTCATAATGAAGATCTTACCTCTCCTCATTAAAGGGAAAAGAAATATTCAATTTGAATTTTGGTGGATACTGGATTGCCTCCCTCCATCGTTTCTCCATCGTTTCTCTCTTCTTTTTTTCTTCTCCTTAGTAGTCTCTTCTTTGTTTTCGTTCTTGCTTCTAATCATATCCTTAGCTATGGATCAATCACCCAATGATCTCTGTAACTCAGCTATGGATCAATCATCTAATGATCTCTGTAGCTCTCATAAAAGTTCTCTCTATCATCTTCATATTGAGTTGGACAATGAGTATGAACCAATAAGAAAGAGAAAAAAATCTATCACGGTTACAAAGTCTATGAAACATATACTGAGGTTTGAAGGAAAGAAGAATATTGATCTTTGGTTAGATGGAAAGCTATATCCCAAAGATCCTAGCAGAAATAGCACTCCTCCTTTCTATAATAGCTCATCATTAATGAGGTTTATTGGTGATGGCTACAATGGATTTTTAGGTTATACACTTAATCTTGTTGCAGAAAAGGATATCCTTGGACTAGAGAATCATCTTTTGATGAAACACAATATAGAGTTGTTGTAGAAGCTAGAGAATTGTCAACAAAAAATTCATTCATTGGAAAAGCGTATCAAAGCTTATCAACGAAAGCAAACTTTATTAGGCCTTCGAAATCGACAAAGAGCTCTTAAAAATATTGAGAATCTCAAATGAGGAGGAGGAGGCTGTGGTAAAAGAATCCAAGCAGCAATGTATATTTTTTTTCACTTGAAAAAACTTAATATGGCTTTATTTAAACTGCTTGCATTGATTTGTGATGTTAATTTTGCATAGATCTCTTCTACAACCAAATGCAAGTGAAAGAGATTCTTTAAAAGCAGCTCAGTTTTATTATCATCTTCTTCCTTCAGTAGTTTCAAAGGATATTTTGGAGAAGAAGAAATTTAAAAAGGCAAAGAAACAATGCTTGGAGTCATTTGTAAAGGATCATTCTTTGGATTCTAAGTTAGTACAAAAGACACTGGATGGTATTGGTATTAGTCAAGATGCTTATATGCAACTTTTCCAGCTTTTACAATCAAATATGAAGCAAGGACAGGTACGCAGTTGCATACTTCCGAAGCCATTTCTGGTTAGGACTATCAGACAGAGAGTTAATAACAAAGTGATGGAGATTCTAGGTGAGCCTTTTCATATCAAGGCTAGCTTCAAGGGCAAGAAAAAGGAGGTTACATTCAATGAATTTAACAATATTTTCCTTGACTTACCCACCCTACAATGCTTAATGATCAAATTTTATGACTTGTCAGTAGAGGCATAGGGAGTGGCTAGATTTGTGATTGAACTTGATGAAAGTGAGATTCTGAAATGTCAAAAATTGGAGAGAATCTCTATCACCTTGATGAATAGAGCACTTTCGTCAGGTCATTGCAATCACTCAACATCATTTAGTGTTCAATCTGAATTTAACATCTGGTGGCTAGGAGCATTTGAGGTAGATACTGAGAATTTTGATATACTATATTGGATTTTTCATCAAACATCAATACCTAATGTTATTCAAAGGCAACAAGCAGGAGAAGAGCTATTTGTTGAAGGATTTGGGAACTACAGGATTGAGGCACATAGCTGGTGACCTAAAGACACTCAAATGTATGTATAATGTATCAAAGGGAGCTAACTCGAGATCTCCTTGCTTATACTGCATGTCACCAGCTACTACAGAGTTAAACTCAAGCAATTGGAATAGAGCTCCCTCTAGGCACAATAAGGATCCACAGTTTAAACTAGTCTTGGACATTCCTTTAGCGAATGCCCATATTTGTACACTTCATGCACTTTGTAGGATAATTGAAAAGCTTGTTCATCTCTATATAGGATTTTCATGGAAGTTGAAGCTATTATGAACTAGAACAGATGCTATAACAAAGGTTGAAAAAGTTCTCTCTGCAATTGGTTTGCATGGTGGCAATATCGTTATTGAACCAGATCTTCAAAAGTCTAAGGATGGTAATTGTGTCCCAAAAAAACCATCTATTGGTGGAGTGAAGGCTAGAAGGTTTCTAGGCTTTCATGGGAGACTTGGCAAGATAAACTCAAGAAATGATGGCTCAACTATTAAATTTAATCAATGGAAATCCCTACATAATGCAGTTAAGGATCACACTGATAATGGACAAGCTCGAAATAGAAAAGCTAAAGTTTGGGAAACACTAGACAAAGTGTTTTTTTATTGTGATAAGACTGAATGGAATGATGATGATCTCAAAGACTTTAAAAACCAATTGAACCTTTTCAAAAAGGTGATGACAAAAGCTTGGGGTGATCAACACTTTACTCACTATATGGTAAGAAGTTTGTATATGTTTGTTTCTTCATTGTCGAACTCATATAATGTTTTTTAATAACTTTCTTTATTTGTTGACTATGCAGCATATTCTATACAACCATGCTCCATAATTTATTAAACAATATGGATCTCTATCTATTTGGTCAACCCAAGGTATGGAAAAATCACATTATCAAGCAAGAATAAAAATATTTCAGACACACAAGACATGGAGGTGGAAGACACAAAGCCAACAGTTTATTAGAGGTCTTTCAATAGTTCTATCGACAAATTTGGCATAAATACAAGCTTAAAGATACAACCACATCAAGCAATAAATCATCTTTAGCAAGGACTATACAAATTGTTACCCAAAGAAGAAAAGATAGATATTTAAATTCTTGCGCAAAGCAAAGATTTACAGAATGGTTACAAACCAAACAAAGAGTTGGGAAACGATGGGTTTCAAGAAACCCTTAATCTTTGGCATCTTCTAATCTGATTGTGTTGCAGAAGAGTCCTTAGTTTCAAGCACCTCAACAGGGCCTTCAGAGGAGTCCTTGGTTTCAGGTAGCTCGACAGGGCCTCTAGAGGAATCTTTTGTTTCATCCCACTCAATAAGACCTCTGTATTTCAAAAACTCTTGTTTCTGATAGCCTGGAAGAAGCTTCAAATTCTTACTATCTCCTACATAAGAGAGCAAATAGGAGCCAAGAACTCCAAAATATCCAGCTCTAGATCCACTGTATCCAGGCATGAAGCCAAAAACTCTTATGGCTTCTTCCTTCTCCACCAAAATGATCTCGTCCAAACCTCTGCTGAAAACTTGAGATCCAATTACCTTTGAGATAGCTCTCAAAGCCATCATTGGTAGACTTGGGGAGCTTGACAATCTACTATGATATATTACGATTGTTTGATTGTTTGATTGTTTGATTACAATCTACTATGATATTGTCACTCTTGAATAAACGTACATCAAAACCTTGGACAAGTTGATTCTCAACATCTTCTTGGAACATCTCCTCCTTCTCTTTGACCTCCTTATCCATACTTGCAATATCCTCTAGCTTTCTTTGTTGGTCTATATCTGGAGAAGAATTTTCCATGTAGTACTGAAGATACACAATAAATCCAACATCATTGTGGATTAGAAGGCATTGGTGTTGGTACCTGTGAAAAGGGCAACGTGTTTCTTTCTTTCTGAATTCCTCATCAATGAGGTTGAACCTACCTAGCAAAGTTGACATGGATGTACTGGTGGCTCCCATGACATCACTATAATGAACAAATCCATTGACTTCCAAACCTTGCACATGTCTATCATAAAAATATCTGTACTCCTTAAGTTTATCTTCAAGATCCTCCAATAACTCCTTCAAATCAAAAGGAACATTCAAAATTTCCCTAATATAGCCAAACTTGGAAGAATTTCCAGTGGTGTGTAAGAAATCAAAGAGCCTATCATCAAATGTCTCAATTATCTCCTCCTCATCCATTCCTTCTAGAGAAAGCTTCCTCTTTGTCATCTTGACTAGGAAAATATTTATCCCTGAAAAAAAAGCAGAATAGAACCAATATCCAATAAAACAAGATGGAACCATGGAAAGAGGCCCCAAAATTCCATTTTCTAAGACAAAAAAATCAAAAAATGAGAATTTTTTTTAATTGACCGATGAAACGCGAAAATTAAAGTGTCCAAGACAAATGCCTGTGAAGAAATCGCATTTCACCGGACACTACCTTGAAGACAAAAATTATTTCAATATCTCGCCGATGAAACACGATACTTAGCAAAATATCACTAACAGGGACATTGTTTCGCGTTTCACTGGTCAAAAGATGAAAATCAAGAAGAGAAACATGAACTATAAATTAATTCTATGGAAACATAGAAATTTATTATAAAATCCTTTCTGGAAAAGCTATGCTGCTTTTAAAAAATACAAAGCACATAACATCAAAATTATTCAAGTGTTATTAAAAATTATTTTTATATTAATCAAATTTATTTTGTTAAAATACTTGTAATAAAAAAAAATTGTTACTGATCAAAGATTGTTGAATTGCTCTCCACACAAGAAGCAAGGACCTTGAAGGAAAGTCGAGACGAAATTTCGGCAGAAAAGAAGACAATGGCGGAGATATGGCTTTGAAATGCTTTTATATTGACCGTTAAGCATGTGCTGATAGTTCCAATGAAAAAGTTTTTGTAATAATGGAAAAATATGTGCACACGTGTCTCACTTAACACACCGTATCAAACTCTTCAGAAGATGTGCGCACTCTCGTTTTTCAAAAATACGTCACACGTGTATTACATAACACTTTTCCAAGTTAAAAACTTTTTTGATAAGCGAGAATACATCACACGTGTGTTATTAACACTTTGCCAAGAACGTTGAGTCCATGTAAATTCACCACCTTCGCCTTTCATCGCATTTCCAACAAGTAGAAAACATTGCTACTCTACCTTTACCTTTGGTGTTCCTTCCAATCTCCAAGCATTTCACTGCTTCCCCAACAAAGGAAACCTTCGAGCATATTGTCGTCATTAGGCTGAGATTGTGAAGAACAAGCTAAAAAGAAGGTATGGTTTTTGCATCTTGCTTTTCAATAACAGGCTCCATTCAATGCATGCTTTTGATACTTTTCCTTAATCCTTCATGTTATTATGAGCTTATCACCACTACAAAAGAATTTTTTCCACAGTGGGAGCATTCCTTAATGTTGTGGAGATTAAGGAAATCTTCAAACTTCTTCCCTAATTCTATGGATATTTTATGTAATTTTAAAAGCTTTCCTTAGATCAAAGCTCTTTTTTCTTGGTTTTGTTAATTTTTATGATATTCATGAGTTGTCCGGTGAAACGCGAAAATAAGGTGCTTCAAGGAGGTCTCCTAGCTTAAATTCGTGTTTCACTAGACACAATGGACAACAAGTCCGGTGAAACGTGAAAAGAAGCAGCTGCAAGGAGGCACCTTGCTTAACACTCACGTTTCACTAGACATGCTCGAGAAAAATTCAGCTGAAACATGAAAACAACATGCAGCATGGATACCTCTTGTCTGGGACTCGCGTTTCGTTGGATATGGTGGAGAAGAAGTAACATGTCTTTTTTTGGCAGATGGCTAGGACTAAGGCAACAACAAGAAAGGAGAAGATTGATCCTAGGGATTTAGCATCAAAGATTCATCAGTCTTCAAAGCCTCAGAAGCTCTCTAGAAAGTCAAAGCTAAAGAGAAAGTTTTCTTAAAATGTCAGGTGCCTAAGGGAGATTAGGAAGGCAGTAAAGGCTCTTGACAATGCAATTCCAAAGTTGTCTTTTCAGAGGCTTGTCAGGGAAATTTGTGACATATATAGTTTGGATAGTTTCAGATAGACAAGAAAAGCTCTTAATTGTATACAAGAAGCCACATAGGATTTTTTAGTTGAGTTTTTTCAAGATGCCTATATTTGTGCTGCTCATGCTCATAGGCTCACACTCATGGACAAGGACATGGTAATTCTTAGGAGGCTAAGATATAGATTTTCAAAGGTCCTTGAGCCAATTCCCCTCATTGATGTGAAGACATTTAATATCCTTAATGTGCCCCCAGCTAGGAGAAAGAAAGATGATTCTGGTCTCAGGGTTGAGGATGTCACCCATGAGAAGGATACAAGGCAACATGAAAAAGAGGAGAAAGCTAAAGAGGAACAAGCATATAAATGGAGAGAGTATAGGAGGCAAAGGGTTGAAGAAAGGGAAACATAGCAACTAGAGTCCTTTGAAAATGAGCTAGCCACTCTTCTTGAAGCAGCTAATCCAAAAGGATTCAGTGTGTTTTCTTTCTTACCTAGTGACTTAGGCAAAAGAACTGAGGTTATCTCCTTTGATGCTGCATGTGTTCAGATTCTTAAGGATAAAAGAAGAGAAGTAAATGAGAGTATTATTCTTGTTGGCCTAAGGTATATCCATCCATAATTACTTATACTTTTTGATATTTTTTTAACAATAAGATTTTTCTTGTTTATACTCACTATTTCTATGCCTTTTCTAGGTGTATAATGCATGAGTTTCCTTTGGATGTACAACAAAAAAATGAGGTTCTTGATCATCTATCTCATTCTTTATGAGGAACGAGCTTGATACAAGTTTTATTGAGCACTGGCTCAATTTGATTGACTTCGATACTTTGGAGCTCCTTATAATTCCATATAATGAAAAGTAAGTGATTCAATATTCTATTAGAGCTTTTGAGATTTTATCCTACTAATTTGTTGAGATATGATTGCTTTTAGTTCTCATTGGAGCTTGATTGCAATAGACCTTGTGGATAAGCAATGCTTTTTAATCAACTCTATGAAAGGAAGCCATGGAAATGCTAAATTGTAAGTTATATTATCCAAGGGCTCCTTGATATTTCAATTCTTTTTTTTGTAAGTACTCTAAATTTCAACATATTTTATATACAGAGGTGCCAAAAAATTAATTGAAGAGCTAGAGAAAAGACCCCCTATGCCGTCTAATTTGCTTGCAAAAATGCAATATAGACAAGTTGCGGTAAGTTATTTATTAAAATAATTGAAACATGAGTTTATTCTATGAACTACCATTCGTCCTCTTTATAGTTTTACTTTGTGCTGGTGGTTGCAGTGTCCCCATCAGGATGATAGCCATTCTTGTGGCTGGAGGGTGATTGGAAATGCTAGAAGAATGGTTAACTTTGTTTATCTTAATGATGATAAACATGTAAAGGTAATATGAAAGATGCTAAACTTTAAGATAGATATTAATTGCAAATTGTCCATTGATGATAAAAATATAGTCTATTGTAAGAACAATAATGAACTAAAACTCCTTTTTCTGTAAATGTGTGACAGTTTTCCAAGGATTGCTATACATCTGAGCATGTTTGGTACGTCAGAGCAAAGCTCTTGAAGTATATAATGGTCAATTGTATACAACCAACAATAGAGATTGGTGGGGATTTGCACCATGAAGGAGATGCCGTGCCTATAACCATGGAAGGCAAAGCCACAGCTTCAACACCTTCTATACCCAAGACATCAAAGAAATGCAAAAGGACTCCTAGAAAGTATAGTTCTCCAAAAAAGAAATAGCTTTGCCATATCGCCTTGTAAGCCTTCATATATAGAAATTTGCCCTTCAACCCTTGTATATCTCATAGAGATGGTAGATAGACATCTGCTACAAAATTTATATATATATTTTATATTGATAGTAAAGATATCTTTTCTTGAATGTCCTTGCAGTGTATATTATTTTCTCTCCTTTTCGATATCTGCAAAAAATAAATTACAAATGTTTGTTAGTTAGAAAGTGAGATCTTGATATACATCTAAGTAGATATAATATGATGTGAAAACTTACTCGTTTCTTGTCAAGTTGGAATACAAAGGATCATGGTAGTTCAATGTCTTCATTTTGTAAATCCATCCTCACTCGATGTAGCGTACATGATTTTCTGATCTTTAAGATTGCAATAATATCCTCGTTGAACCAAATATCAAGATCCACTATAGGATCCTTGCTGAAATCATTAAGATTCTGGTCTAAAGCAACTAGACTACTACCAACAAAATGCCATCGACTATAGTAAAAGCTAAGGATAAAATTTTGAGTCGCAATCATATATTTACAAGCTATAGAGTCTTGATTTATCTTACATATAATTTTTCCTTCTGTCCTTGTATCCCATCCTTCATCAACAAATTGTATGATATGATCATATGTTAGTCTCTTCACTGAAAGCATGGTTTTTGTTATTCTTATCTCCATATTAGAGAAGAAATCAATAAATATATTAATAGGCATAAATAAAGTAACTTTGCTTAGCCTACTTGAGATATTAGATTTTAGTGCTTTTTGGATCTCAGAAAATATCTTACATCTATAGCCCTCACTAGTAGCTGGACTTGGCAAAGGCCACTCAAAGCTTGAAAAATCTCGCAAAGGAAGGAGTTTTATTGATCCCCATTGGCAACGCCGCATAGGAATAACGTAAGAATGGTCATAAAAGAATATTCCATTCTCTGCAAGCTCTGTCTTCTTTCTGCCTCTATACATTTCTTCTCCAATTGAACCATGTATAACATCAATAACATCAACAATAGACTCCACTGGTTGCCGTTCCTCAAGATTAGAGGGATAGACATCTACAAGACAAACAAATATTATAATGGAAAAACCTAAACCACGTTTAAGAAAGGAAAAACTTTAAGAATCAAATTCTTACAATTTGGTCTATGCATTGGAAGCTTTGAAGATCCAGGTTTCAAACATAGCTCTCTATGCATGAACACATGTTGCACTAGTACCTCTTTGATGCTATTCTTATTTTCTCCAAGATTAAAATCTCGAATTTTGCCCTTCCAAGCATAGATAAACGAGCTCTCATGTCTTTGCCTTTTTCCACGTTTTGCTTGTTGCATGGTGATCCAACTACCTTTGCTAATGATAGTAGGAATCCATCTTCCATCAGTTTGGAATGAGTTAAACACTTATATGGATGTGATTTGGGAGCTTGGACACCTTTTTGAAGGTCGAATTTCTGTATCCATGGTAGAAGAGAGAGATACATGCACAGAGAGAGAGAGAGAGAGAGAGAGAGAGAGAGGACTAGGCTACCATAACGGAGGGAAAAACAATAGAGGAATAAAAGAAAGGAGGGAAAAAACTGAGCACCATGCTTTTCACCAATTTGAATTTTGATTACATCAGTCGTTATCATTAATCTAGAAACATCATTAAATAAAAGTAGCCGAGACTCTATGCCATTAATGCAAAAGTTGTCATAATCACGAATATAAGAGACTAAAAATACATAATAAAAATGAAAATTTGTAATATTATTATATTTATATATTTTTGTAAAATGATTTTCTAAATTTTTTAAATAGAAGTTCCGTTACAGAGGCTTTGCTCTTATTGGTCTAGAGCACTCTCTCTCCACATCCTAAAAGGCATTTTCGAGACCTCAAAACTCCCCTACTGACCTAAACATGGGACTTCATGCCTTAAGTGTCGGTCCCCAACAAGAAAGAAATCCCCCACAAGTACACAAACACATATAATGTGAAAGAACAAGCACTCATAAAGGAGAGATATCACCTAGCTAGGGCCACAAGAAGCTTCCACGTGACAAAGGCTCCTTCCAAGCGCTTCTTTGAACCTGTCTAGCACAAGACTAAAACAAGAAGCCATTAACTACACCCGTACTAAATAGACAACTGGCCCTCTTGGCCTAATGAAATAGAACATTTCACTGCAAACTAACTGGCTCTCTTGGCCTAAAATGGATAGCATAAAATAGGAGGACTAGCCTCATGCTACTAATGCGAGTCAGCTAAAAGATTAATCTATGCTCTTTGTAGATTCACTAGCCCAAGCCTTTCTACTGATATCTCAGTAATAATGGCTATCTCTTCTTGGGTATTATGAGCTGAATGAATGACATCATTAGGTTGATATATCTCATCCCCTTGGTCATCATTCAAACGAATCGCTTGTCCCAACTTTCCAGTAACTCCTCCTATAGGGAGAATCATGCATTTATGATCATTCAACTCTTCTCTAATTGGACCATTACATATGTCAATGATACGATCCAAACTAGATAGAGCTTCAAGCTTAGACCCATCACATAGATGCATCTTAGGACGGCGGTCCCTATTGTGAGATATCGCATTATGGCCTTTAGTCGCATCCTCTCTCGGGAATCCATCAAAGCATGTCCACATGCAATTTCTAGCCCTTCATCTTATACACCAATAGTATTTTTAGGGGTTTTGGGCCTCCAAACCCATCTCATATTCCTTTTCATATTTTCAGACTGCCTCATCTGCCCACATTGGTCTAATGGACTCACTGTGGATTTATCACCATTACCAGATGGCCTCACAGCCCTATGGCTTCTATTTAGTATAGGTGGACCTTTGGCATGCCGCTACAGGACCGGAGGCTCGAGTACAGGACCTAAGGTCGATGCCCTGTTCTCCTTGGGTCACTATGCTTAGCTCCCTCCTTTGTACACATCCGAGTATGGAAAAATAAAAGCCTAACAGAAGAAATGTGCTATAAGAAAATTTCTTGATCAGGCTATAGGAGTCGTGGCCTAGTAGGAGCTCCTCGTTGAGTTGTCCTTAGTTAGGTAGGTAGTTCAGACCACCACTTAGGGCAACCTCTTTGATAGTTCTTTTTAGCTTGGATGTGTTGCAACAGTTGGTTAATAACTAGCTTCGGGCCTTCTATCAAATTATGCTAGGCCTACTCCTCGTGGATTTCATGCCTTGGTTTTGTTAGGCGGTAGGGTATGATCTCTGATGTGTTTTATTGGGTATCTATTTTGTATCAGCTTGATGCTCCTTTTTTTTGTTTTTGTGTAGTTCTATTCGTGGGATTTGACGAGCTGAGTCGCCCTATCCGGTGGTCGCCAATGATAGATGATTTTTTATGCCGAGAAGTGCTTAAAAATAGCCAAAAATTACAAATATCAAGGGAAAAATAGACTTTATCAAAGGCGGCAGTGGCAATCAGTACGATTTTAAGTGGCAAGTCCCTAAAGCGCTAGTGCTTATTTTCATGGGAAATCAAATGATGGCGGATGGCCGAGCTGGAGTTTTCCTAGATGCAAAACGACGTCAAGAATCCAATGCAAGTCTCAGATCTCAATTCCGAGCTGGTCGTTTGATTACTGGATCAAGAAGAGCATGATGGGGCCGAGCTTTGTAGATTTCAATGGCATGGAGCCAACCGTCCAATTGGATCGTGAATCAGAGTTCGTTTGCACCCCCAAACAAGTTGAAAATCCTTCCATAGTAGTGTGAAAGTGGTTTTTTTTAAAGTGGACATTTTATAAATGAAATGAAGTGAAACTCTAAATAAAGAAAACATGCAAAAACATGCCGTGATGCAAGGAGGGGCGTTTTTTGATTGACGCCCCATTTTTTGGGGATGTATGTGGCTCTTGGATACTCAATCATATAGAGAGAGAAGGGAAGATCCCTGATCCATGCAGAGAGGGCAAGATTTTGATGGTAACCACATGCAATATGATGAAGGGAATGAGATTCTGATATTTAGTCTTTCTCTCTCCTCCCTCTGTCTCTTGCATAGAGGCCATTCATGTGCAAGAAATCAAGAAGAAGAGGGGCTGAAGAATGCTTGTTCGGCGGTGATCAGATTGGTTCAAGATGAAGTGGAGGTTGAGGAAAGAGGTTCAACACTGAAAAATGGTTGCTGGTCGGTCTGCTCAAAATAATAATTAAAAAACCCGCAACATGCAAGACACACGGTATACTCTAATTTTATGAAGAAATTTGCTTGTTTTTGTTGTTCCATGGTCCAAATGTTGTTCATATGGGATGAATCTTTGTTTGAATCTTATTTGCATCATGTTTGAGGGTTGTAACTACAAAAATATAGAACCCGTAATGATTTAGAGCTGTTATTAACTCTTTAAAACTCGCAAAATGTCATTTTTAATGGAAATTAGTGGTTTTTTCAATTTTGAGTTGGGAAAAAGGAGTGGAAATGGGATAAGATTAGAGAAAATATTAAGTTTCAGTCAAAATAATAAGCCAATACAAATAAATCAGAGAATAACTATTTTCCATGAATAATAAATAGGAAAATTAGTAAAAAATAGAGAAAATTGGGTTTTGTGCGCTCAAAAAAATGAAAAAATAAGATTTATGTGCATGAATGTTTGGCAGGTTAAAGCATGAGGTTAGGCCTCAGTTTGGCCTTGTGCTTTGTGTTATAGTTTGTATTTATTGCTTTTTACATACAAAAATGATATAAAACAACCATTTACACCTATGTACTGTAGCAACACCTAAATGAGAGGGGAGGGGATGAAGTTTGTGCGATGATCTAATTGCTGAAAAGATACAAAATTTGATTTTTCTCTTTGTGCATAGCATTTAGAGATCATTAAATATAGGTGACTATAGTATGGAAGTTTCGGTGCTAGTCCCTAAAGCAGCGCAACACGTAACGCTTAGTTAAAATTCATGAAAGGGCTTTTTTTCGCACCTCACATGGCTGGTTTTTTTAATCACAAAATGGTTGTGCACGATTGTCATACACCTTGCATCAAGCATGCCACGTGGTATCTCTTGGAATGTATTGCAGTTGTTTGATAATTTTTGACCAACGCTGGGAGGACAGGAAACCTAAGCTGTAGGTTTAGACGGGTGCTTCCATTTGGGAAAGTTTTGTAAGGCAAATTAAAATCTCCTGGAACACTGAATTATGAAAGAGTGGAGTTTGTGCGAATGGTATACGCGTTAGCGACGCATCTTGGGGCTAATCCCCAAGGTGTAGGAGAGTCGCAGTGGAGCCACGGCAATCAGCTGAGAGGTGCTTCCCTATGTATGTATTACGAGGCATTATACCTATATGTTATGGGATCTCCCTCTGAGGAGAAGGGAAGGTGAACGTTGGACTACATATTGGATATAAACATAAAATCATCATAATCATTTAGTGCAAAGTGAGTTTTAGACGCTCCTGGCCCGCGAGGCCATGTGGTGGGGTTATCTATCATATGCATGAGGCCCGGCTAGTGTCATAGCCAGTGCCAGCCCATTTTAGGTTCCATCACTTTTACCTCACCTTAAATCACTTGAACCATCAAGAATCAATCAACAAGATTCCAAACAATGTCAAACTTCATCAATCATTATTTCAACCCCTCATATAGAAGGAAAACAAAATAAAAGGTCAGCAGACTCAAACAGGCACAATGAGACACTAACAAGACATCAACGTAACATGTTAGAACATCATATCTCCACTTTAAAACATCGTGATCTTCTCAAACCTAGTCAAACTCATGAAAAAAGCTCCCAAACACTTCCAAAATAGCATCATTCAAAATCCATCAAAAATCAACCATTCAAAGCACAAAAACAACAAAAAGAAACTAAAAAATCAAGTCATTTCAACCCACAACAAACACAAAGAAATATAATGGGATACTATTGTCCACAAGCTACATGAAGTATAATGATAAAATAAATTGATTTCTCTCAAATAAAGTACTCAAAACTTAACTTTTACCATGCTATCCATAAATTGTAGTAAGTCAACATGTAATTAAAAGCATAAAATCCATAATAGAAAGCTTCCACTATTGAAGAGATCTGGGTAGGAACCAAGATATAAAAGAAAACTAGAAGTGTAGCAAGGAAGTATTTAAGACTATAAAGAAAACTAAGTTGTGAAATACATAGATGCATACAACAATGTGTATCAATCATGTATCCACCATTGACAACCCCGTGACAATGATCACGACAAGGTGTCCAGATGCTTAATAGAAAATCAACCCAAAATCATAACTCTTCTTGAGAGTACATGCATAAACTAAGAAGAGCACAGTTGTCACACAAGTGAAGAACAAAGACCTATCCCTACAAGCGTAGGCTAGGTTGATCAAGATATGGCTATGGCAGCATCTTCTTCACTCTATGGAGCATTTTGGAAGGCTCAGACAATCTTAGAGAGTGCCTAAAGGAGGCTGTGATATGTCTTGAATAAGTTGAAGGTCAATGCATATCTTGAAGGGACGAGTTAATGGCTACCATGAGAATAGAGAATGAAGCTTATTCATGGGCTAAAATAAATTCTAATAAAATCTCCTTGAATTCCCATTCTAATACCGATTGAAAGGTCAAGTAGGAGTCGAAGCAATAGAGATACATAAGCTATGGAGGTTCAAGCAAGAGAGAGAAGCACAATGTGTGGGAACTCCAATAATCATAATTTGTGACTTGTCTTCCCTTATTATATTATCGTGTAAACAATAAAGAATAAAGTGATAATGATAGGTATTTTCCATGTACAATGTATGTGTGTGTAGATCTCACCACCTGCAATGGATAGGTGTGTTGATCTTGCTAGCTACAATATACAAATGTGCACATACAATGCATAAAGTAAATGTTGGTGGCTACACACTTGTGCATTTCACCCCCAACAATAACTCCCATTACTTTCTTCATTATCTTGAAGATGATAGTACATGTATTCAATATGCTCATTTGAGTATTTTTTAATTGAAAATTTCTTCCCATAACCATCATCAGCATGGCTCTCATATGCATCGACCTCAACTGCAACTTTGGATCTATAATATGACTCATATTTACTAAACCTTACATATTTCCTTATATACTTAGATAAACCTCTCTATTGATAGGATCATAGCATTTATAACCTTGCTTCCCTTTTGAATAGCCAAGGAAAACACATTTGATAGCCTTTGGTTCCATTTTTGGCCTCAAGTCATCCGGAATATGAACATAGCATATATAACCAGATATTGTGAGATATGCAATTGAAGGTGTTATTCCATACATCTTCTTATATGGTGACATGTTATGAGTCATTGTTATTGGAGTATTATTTCTAATAAGAACTAAACTATGTACTACCTCAACCTAACAAGTCAAAGGCATATGCATTTGGTTCACCATAGCTTTTGCAACTTCAACAGTCACTACAAGATACAGACCTCATACCGATGTTCAAAGTGATGAAAATGTTTACAAAAAAAATTACCCCCATTGTCGCTAAATACGTTGGTATTATCAATTCCATAGAACAGTCACTATTTGTGTCGCTATTAGTGTCGTTATTTGAATCTCTATTTGTATCGCATTTGCGATGCAAATAGCAACGCAAAATAGCGGCGTTGATAGCGACGTTTTGTGACGTAGACTGTGATGCTAATAATGACACGTGAAGTAAATTTGTGATGCTAATAGCGATGGTTATAGAGAAAAAAAAATTGGCAAGGCAGTATGTGTTGTATTTAGGCTATACAAGAGGGTTATAGTAAGGTGTACAATGGTCATCAAAATGAAGGCAAAGTGTACTTGAATCCACAACTAGACTGATACATAAAATAAATATAAGATCGCTTAATGAAAGCACTCATGGAATCATAGCAAGATACAAAGGATGATAATATCATAGTGCATAGAAAATGTCTACATAAGTCATAGGACCAAGAAAGAAGAAGATGTGTGCTCCACGGATCCAAGCACGAGCTATAGATCCTCGCATTCCAAAAGCTCGTCCCATCGAAGGAGCATCGAACGGACTCTGTAAAAAAAGAAACAAATACACATCAGTCTACCATACATTAATGCATTTTAATTAAAATTACTAACTACGGACAAGAAAGATGAGTGAGTTATTGGGTTGCTGCATGCATAAAATCTATCGATCAATGCAATGAGACAGTGTCTCTCTACATATCGAGTCTCTAAGCTGGTGGGATCGTGGTTTGTAATGGAGTGTTGCAAAGAAAACAAAATATAACTATTAGAAACATGATTATAAGTACAAGTGATGTTGCAAAAAAATAAGCAATAAGAACAGAAGAAACACTTACAAAGTCCTCCAAATAAGTCCTATGGCTGCCACTCCCAAGATGATGGACCGCTCTTGCCTTTAGTTCTACTCTTGTTGCCTTGTGCTACTGCTGTCTCCAATGTCCTACAGAATCTGTAGCCTCCTCCCTGAGTTCATGCCAGTCATTTACGTCTAGCCACTTGGGTTTTGAGGCCCCACTCTTAAGTGCCTTGCATACATCGGATCGTTTGTGTGACATGTACGCATGCATGCACTCCATTATACAGTCAGTGGAGAACCTATCTGTTGTGGTGGATACCGAAAACTCCTCATTAAGTATGCTACTATGTAGTCCTTGCTCCCCTCCAATAAGTTCTTTCAATGATCCAAAACGTTGTGACAAAAAACTTGTTGGTACAACTTTCTTGTATGAGCCATCACCCTCCTCCCCTCATCATTCATGATGAAGGCTCCTGTCCTATCATCTACAAGGTATCCATACCCCACTAGGGTATGTCTAAGATGTGTCCTCTCCCACCTGCGATTGCATTCTTGGGCATATCTACGAGACCCCTGTACATCTAGTGTACTATTATGGGTGGTATATCTCGGAGTAGCACCCATAGGGATGCCACCTATGGACGGCTGAGCAAAAGCTAGAGTGACTAGAGTAGACATCTCCATAGGTGTGAAGAATCCCACAGGTGACACAAATCCAGTAGAATAATGAGACAAAGACACTACGTCGGTACCTCCATAACAACCACCTGAGAGACCCTCTCTCGAACCTGCACGAGAGCGAGGAGTAGCACTTGTATCTCAAGCCGACCGTGGACTCACCACATCCATGTCTCTGTAGCATCCCCCAAAATCACTCCCTCCGAGCATTGACCTCGTCTACTGGAAATCGAAGCATGAAAGCGTGCCAAAGTAGATTGAATGGAATGACCGAATGGTGTCCAAGACAGGTCCTGGTCTGCCATATCTCTAAATTGAGCCATCTAATATCTAGAGATGTACATGTGAAGATCCCTTGTAGCTCTTCATCGCTCATCCTCGACTCATCGTACTTTTCAAATATCCACGAAGCTCACTTGTACAGACAAAAATTGATGTTAGTATAATCCATATAAAGATTCAAGCAAAGCACGGTAATATAACTCTTTAAAAAATGATTTTATTTAAAATGCATATTCTAGAGTACCCTTATAAGTGATTCATCAACGAATTGAGTAGGTGGATGCTCCAAGTATGACATAGCCTATGATCCCATGTTAATCTCCTGACACAACTCTACATACACTAGAAGGTCAATAGAAAGATCACAACAAAAGGATGAGTCTACTTTGTTCTCAAAGAATTCTTGGCCTCTTGTCTTTCCATCATTGTTACTCGATTCTGCCTCCTCTACATGCTTCAAGCTTTGGGCGGCCTCCATCCCTTGCAATATTGACCCCTCTCTCTGCATATTGTCCTCACCTACATTGGAAACATTGGTTTCATCATATACTCTCACACTTCAGGGAGCTAAAGGTACAACATACCACCAGCGAGGTTGTCGAGGGTTTCGATAGAAAATTATCTATTCAAAATCACATACAAGAGAGATGTAACATTTGTGATATATACTATGTTGTAATAAAAGTTTAAAAAATATGAGTTCATGCACCTCTTCACAATGGGCGAGAAATACAAACGTGTCGCACAAATCCGTCCATCTTTTTTCCAAATCTATTTTGAGAAATCCAGATGGATCTCATCGAAGAGTTTCCCTAGCTCCTTCCAATACCACTTTGAACCACTGCACATCGAATAGGATAATGGAGAAGCTATGGTAATCCACCATGATAATACTTTGCAAATTTCCAAAATACTCCATCTCTTCTATAATGGTGTTTGGATCCGTTTCTCACCATCAGCTCTCTTGCTCAAACTTTTCCATGACACCACAATCCATTGTGAAGTGCATTTTGTCAATACGCTCCATGCGAAAATGTCGTCCACTGGACTACACCACCGCGTTGAACACCATATTGGGGAATATGGGAATTTCCCATAAGTTTGAAACACGTGGTCAAATCTTTGGATTTTTCATAACTTGAACATTATAACTCCAAATCGAGCACTCTATAGCTCAATAGATTTCATTTTTCAAGTGCTTTCCAATGATAGGTCACATCATATGGTTTTGAGAAACTTATGGGCATGTTATTCAGGTGCTGCCTTTTTTGTATTCAAAAAATGGGAATTGGGAGATTCCCAAACTCACTAATATTGTGTTGTATTATATTTTGTATCCTACATTGAAATGGTTAATTAGTTGTCACATATAAAATCTAGATACGAAAGCTTATAAAACATGTTGTCACCTTTGAACTACATCCCCTCGAGAATTCCCCTCCTTAGTAGAGACCTCCACCCCTTCACGAGAGGCTATGATCAAAGCTCCATGCATCGCATAGACATAAACCACGGCATCTCCTCTATGCCCTTGGGATATCAAATCACTCAGTGGTGCATACTACATCCAAATTTGTATTGTTCTTCTTCCTGATCTTTCCTGGCTTTCTTGTATCTAATGAGCCATCTCTCCATGGAGGCATTGTGCAACATACAAAAATGATTCACTTTCTTCTCCATTACATCATCCATCTTTTTTTCTACCGCATTTTCAACTACCACAACTTCGGTCAGTCTCTCATCATGTAACGTGTCCACCCGTTTACTTGCAGGACATGTCTTAACAGCCCATCGGGAAGAGAGTCGAGAAAGCACCGCTCGGCACTCCCAGAGAATGTCACAGGGTTTGTGATCTAGGTCTTCCTAAGTCTGCCATGAAGCGGAAGCATTCCAGCCGTTTCCACTTAGGACCGACCTCAATCAGGGTTTTTCTAGTGGTCAATTCCTAGAACGGCAACTAGCGTTGAACCCTAGGCGAACTAATTTACGCAAAAACGTCAGGGTCGAAGCAAATTCATGCTCCACTTGGTTCAAGGAGAATGGGAAACGAGAGGGATGCAAAGCTCAATCTCTCTGCCCATAAGGCATAGTCCCATTCCGTTCCCCTAAAACAACATAAATCAGGACTCTAGTATCCTACATTCTGGGTCAACATTCCTTGCTGTCGATTTTGTTGGAGAAAAGTTCCCGGCCAACCGGGAGGACCCATGCCCAACCCATGTCCACATCCACTGCACTTTCCTCGAGGTTGCTTTAGTTGTCTAATTACCTGTCACATTTAGTTTGACATGCAAAAGAAGCTTCCTTAATTAGCCAGTTAATCACCGGTTCCTTCACCTGATCTTAGCACTCACATAGAAAAACAATGTCAAGCAAGTTCCTTTTCAACAATTGATCTTATTTATCTTTGGAATACATCATATAATCCACCCCGTAGGCTAATCCATCATCCGCCCGAAGGCAATCCAGCAATCCTCAGGGATTACTAATCCAAGTTTCCGCCCGTAGACTAGTATGCGGGCCTCGAGATCCAATCCCGAGTCACGTCAACCTCTTGTTCATGTAATATCCCGAAGGCACGCGTGAACTGCCTCAATAGAGGATAATGGTATTGGATAAATTCTCTAGATATAAGCATTTTTTTAAAAAATTATTTCCCCTCTCCTCTAGCCGACTGTCGAGCTAGAGGAAGAGGGGAATAGTATGGTAGGCAAGCTCCTTGTTGGAGCTTGCCTAAAGCTATGGCTCATGCGTCTCGCCACGTAGGGGGGGGAGGTCCTCACTCCCCCCAGAATATATAAACCCCTTTGGGTAAGAAGGGAGAGGTGGGGGGCATGAGAGAGAAAAGGCTACGGCAGGCTATGGAGTGAGTGGAGGGAAGATTAATGAGGCACCGAGTGCCTGTTGCAGTGTGTGGAGGAAGGAGGAGTGGAGCGACGAGTCGCCGTGCCGCGTCGTGAAGGAGAGGGAGATACTGGTTGACATGCTGCTGCCTGTGGCTCGTGTAGCCGCCCGCGAGCTGCTGCCGACCAAAGTTGCTGCCGCCATTCCACCTCACGACCGCCATCAAGGCCTTCAAGATACTCATCGTCCACGTAGTCATTAATCCCCTTTTTCTCCACGTGGCCATCACACATCCAGGAAGCTTCTTTTGGAAGCTTCTAAGGGGGCTTCTCTAAGCCCCCTTCTCGTGGATTCCCCATAAAGCCCATTTTACCCCTGGGATTTAAATCCCCCTTCACATTGGATCTCCATAAGTTCATTTTACCCCCGAGATTTAAAGCTCGTTTCCCATTGCATCCATCTCAAGCCCATTCCCTTGCCGAGTTTAAAGGTCCCTTCCCATTGAACCCTCCAAAAGCCAATTTTTGCCCCCCGAGCTTCGAAGAGAAGCCTATAAGGCCTTCATACAAAATCCCTCACAAGCCCTCAACGCCTTGGGTCTTGTAGAGAAGAAGAGGGTTTCCTTAAACCCCCTTTTTTCACAAGATCTTTACCTCGGGATTTTTGAAGAAAATAAGTATAAGGCCCTAGGCTTGGGATTTAAATTTCCCTTTTCCGCAAGGCCCACAAAACCATTCCTAGCTAGAATTCCAAAGAGAAGAATCTCACAAGCCTCTGTTTTCACAAGGGCCTTCACAAGAACCCTAAGGCCTTCCAAAGCCAAATTCCACAAGCCGGTACTTCGGTTAAGGAAGCATAAGACTGCGAGCCAAGGCAAGAGGTTCAAAATTCACGAAGGCAAACCAGAGGTCGAATTCACGATGGCCCCTAAACAGTCACAAGGCGCAACCACAGGAGGATCATCTCCTAATACACATGTGGGCATTTCACCGAACCCACAAGTCCAGGTTTTCTTCCTATTTTTGATTTACGCTGAAGTATTGCAATTATGCATGGTTAATTCATGGAATTAGGATGCACGTATGCTTGTCAAATCCACCTAGTTTGATGCGAATGAATTACATTGGCTATTTTAAAAGAAGTAACTCACGATTAAAGATTGGTCATTTGTATTTTTTTTAAATGGAATGAACAGAAAAGAACATAAGATGTCTATGCATGGTTAGCAAGTTACCTTTGTGCATTGCAAAGAACAAATCTAGAACAACTAATGACTATCATTACAAAGTCGAAATTATTGTAATACAACTTTGATTATGCATGGAAAGATTAAATCGCATGTCGCATTTTTAGACAAATCTTCTTCATAATGATTCATTAAAAACTCGTTATCAACCATAAGAAATTGCAAGGCATGGAAATGATTCCAAAGGCTGCATGAAGTAGGTTAACTCTAGCTTCAATTGGCATAAATCTCAGTTAACTGCGTAGTAGTTCGGAAAGGTTGCGTAATGCTCATTCAGTGTACGAATATTTCTTTCAGAAATGTAGTTAGGGAAAGGCTGCACAGTTCATTTTAACATAAAACCTTAAAAGCTTAGTAGCATGAATCGTGAATCCAGGTCCTAGTAGGATCAATGGAAGTTATGTGAATTTTGGTAGGTGCTTGGTCTTAACAAGAAAAGTTAGGGATTGCGAATCTAGAGGAAATGAATCGCGTTCTTACGTGAGTTATGACGTAATGCAACTAGTTTTTCCCCTCTTAGATCAAGACAATATCTTTAGGAATGGCTCGTTCGTGTCATAAGACAAGTAAATTGGTTTACCCAAAACACCTAAACCGCAAAGGACTCATTTAGGATGGTTAAATCGATACAATATACTCCAAGTGCTAGCTAGGGTTTAGCACATTAAGGACTTGACCTAGTTTCATGCACTTGTTACCAAGACGAACCCTTAAACCAAAGGTCTTACCCACATTCACGGAATGTAGGGACAATTGGACGCTCATGCATAAAACGGTCTAAGGTTTCTACCCTAAGGATCACTCGTTCAAATGATGGAACTCGGATTGAGTTGGAATTCCTAGGACCGAACGTTGTCGGCCTAGTGTAATTAGGAATGGGTTGGGTAAGAAGACACCCTAAACCCTGCTTCTTGTCTGGAGATAATTCCGTGACCAGAAAACGCCGTTCAATGGGTGAAATGATCCCATGGGATAGATGCGACACTTGTGCAATAAGTTGCAACGTCGCATAGACTTGTGGTTTGTTCACAAGAGAGTTTTGCCATTTCTTGAAATGAGATTGGCAAGTTCTTGCGCAATTTTAACTTGCAAGAGGATGAGTAGTCATCCTGTTACATCACCTTTCTTGGGGAAAATTTGCCAAGCAAAGGGAAGTTAGGTATTTGCTTGGAAGCAAATGATCAATCAATAAATTGGAGCGACATGATCGCCAGGATTTACTATTAATAAAACCTAAGGTATTGGTTAAGTTGGGTTAACATGGTATGGCCCTAACCCAAGGACAAAAGGGTGAACAAACAAACCCTTGGGGATCTTACCAAGTCACAATTGATCCCGGATTGAATGCTGGATGCATTCGGAGAGAAGGATTCACTCCTTAATAGTTGGCCAAGTAAACGACCACTGGAATTGATTGTGCTTGTAACAGTTTAGAAAGCACTGTTTGCATTGTTTGCTCAAAGAACTAAAGGATGAAATGATATCTAATGCTTCAGGTTGAAGGCCTGAAGGGAGAGGCAGCTTCAGTTACCCCCAACTGCCTGCCTGACCCTAACCAAGGGGGTTGTTGACCACGCTGGGAACATGGACCGAACCCGCCGCGAGAGGTCTTTCCGTTGAGCTCTACTTGGAGCAAGAGGATGCTTGGGTGCCAGGGGGGGCTTTGGCTGTAAATCCCTCGCCTTCCGGGTCCTGCACAAGAGGCTAACGTGACTCGGGATTGGATCTCGAGGCCCGCATACTAGTCTACGGGCGGAAGCTTGGAATAGTGATCCCTGACGGATTACAGGATAGCCTTCGAGCGGATTATGGACAAGCCTACGGGTGGAACTCCTTGTATTTCAAAGATAAAATGATGAAATGTTAAAAAAAGAACTTGCTTGATATTATTTTTCTATGTCACGTGATAAGATTACGTGAAGGAACCAGTGCTTAACAAGATTAATTAAAGAAGCTGATTGTTATATGTCAAATTAATGTATTAGATAATTACATAACTAAAACAAACCGAGGAAAGTGCGGAGGATGGACCATGGGTCCATCCTACGGTTGGGTGGTCCCGGTTAGCCGGGAATTTTTCTCAAAAATCTCGAAGAACAGCGGGATGATCATCATTATCAAAACGAATAACAAGAGCGATGACCTAGAGTTACGTCTTACCCGATTTACGCTGTTTTAGGGGAACGGAATGGGACTATGCCTTATGGCAGAGAGGTTGAGCCTTGCATCCCTCTCGTTTCCCATTCTCCTTGAACCAAGTGCATCATGAATCCACTTCGGACCTGGCGTTTCTGTGTAAAGTAGTTCGCTCGGGTTTGACACTAGTTGCTGTTAGCTAATGACCAAATCAGGAAAACCCTAATTCAGGTCGATCCCGAGTGGGAACGGCAAGGATACTTCCGCTACGTGGTAGACGTAGGAAGACCTAGATCGCAAATCCTGTAACATTCCATGGGAATGCTGGGCGGAGCTTTCTAGACATCCTTTCCGATGGACTGCTAAGGCGTGTCCTGGATGATTCTAGTGGACACGTTACAGTTCAGGACCCGAAAGGCAAGGGATTTACGGCCAGAACCCCCTTGGCACCCAAGCGTCCTCCTGCTCCAAGTAGTGCCCAACAGAGAGACCTCTCACGGTGGGTTTGGTCCACATTCCTGGTGCGGCTAACAACCCCCTTGGTTAAGGGTCAGGCAGACAGTCGAGGGTGACTGATGCTGCCTCTCCCTCCAGGCCTTCACTGTGAAGCATTAATTATTTTTCCATCTTTAATTATTTGAGCAAAGCAATACAAACTGTGCTCCTAAGTTGTACAAACACAATCAAACCGGTGGTCATTTATTTGGCCAACTACTAAGGTGTGAATCCTTCTTTCCAAATGCATCCAACATTCGATCCGGGATCAATTGTGACTTGGCAAGATCCCCAAGGGTTTTTTTTTTAACCCTTTTATCCTTAGGTTAAGGTTTATACCCTATTAACCCAAATTAACCAACACCTTAGGTTCCTTAAATTGAGACAGTAAATCCTGGTGACCTTGTCGCTCTAACTTGATTTGTCAATTGCTTGCTAGGCAATTAATAGTTACCATAACTTGGCAACTTAGTCTTACAGAAGGGTAATGTAACACGATGACTACTCATCCTCTTGCAAATTAACTTGTACTTAGAACCTACCAACCCTTGTTCTAAAGAGTGGCAAATCTATTTTGTGACTTAAACACAAGGCCATGTGACGTTGCAACTTGTTGCATAGGAGCCGCATCTAACTTGTGGGATCATTTTCTCCCATCAAACGGCGTTTCTTGGTCAAGAAATATGTTTGGTCAAGAGGTAGGGTTTGGGAGTCCTCTTGACCCAACCCAATCCCTAACCTTATTAGGCCGATAACGATTGGTCCTAGGGTTTCTAATCTCAATTGAAATTTTAATATTAGGAAAATTTTCCCTATGATAAAAACCCTAAATCGTTATTGTATGGATGTAAGATTACCCCAATCATTCCATGAATGTGGGTAGGACCCTTGGGTTTGAAAGTCTTGACTTTGCGTCCTAAGTGCGATTCTAAGCAGAATTTTTAACATACTAAACCCTTCCTAGCACTTTGAAGTGTTTGTTGTACTAACTACTTATGCTTTTAAGAATCCCATGTGGGTTATGTCATTACAAGTGACTTAGCTAAATTGGTCTACTCTTCTTGTGACAAGAAATGATCTTTTCTTAGAGATGCTAATTTTTTCTAAAGGTGTAAATAGTTGCAAGACATCGCATTACATGCAAATATGCGATTCATTACTTCTATGAAACTATAAGGTTTGCAATGACCATTTCTTTTCCTTGCTAAAATCATGATGATTGACAACTTGGGGAATAACGTACATAAAACCTACATGGATTTACGTCAAGAGCTTATGCCTACAACCTTTCATTTGATGCAACCTTTTCTAGATACAACTTTGATAAATGAAGTTCATGCATGACGAATATGTGACATGCAACCTTTTCTAAATACAACTTCGATAAATGAGGTTCATGCATGACGAATATGTGACATGCAAACTTTTCTAGATAAATTTTGATAAATGAAGTTCATGCATGACGAATATGTGACATGCAACCTTTTCTAAATACAACTTTGATAAATGAGGTTCATGCATGACGAATATGTGACATGCAAACTTTTCGACATGCAACCTTTTCTAAATACAACTTTGATAAATGATGTTCATGCATGACGAATATGTGACATGCAAACTTTTCTAGATACAATTTTGATAAATGAAGTTCATGCATGAAGAATATGTGACATGGAACCTTTTCTAAATACAACTTCAATAAAAGAAGTTCATGCATGACGAATATGTGTCATGCAACCTTTTCTAGATACAATTTCGATAAATGAAGCCCATGCATGACGAATATGTGGCATGCAACCTTTTCTAAATTCAACATCGATAAATGAAGTTCATGCATGACGAATATGTGACATGCAACCTTTTCTAGATACAATTTCGATAAATGAAGTTCATGCATGATTAATATCATAAGACTAATGTTGACTTAATTTGTTCTACAGTACTTAATCCTTCTTAAAATACAAGCATCTTTGCATGCAACATGCAAGTCCATGGTTTCATTTCCATGCAGTGCAACTACTTGGACAACATCGACAACGATTATGTCATACGAATCTACAAGTAGAAAATTACTACCTAAATGCCTTATGCGCTTTTCTTATCTCTGCGGCTAATCAAAGATGCATTTAAACAATTTCATCTTTTAAACCCAAGCAATATGCGCTTAGGATTTGCAACTTGGAAATGCAAGCAAACCCAAATGCACGACATGCACTAACTCTTGTAAATCGTCCAAGGAGATAATTTCCCAAATGTATTTTAACTTTACTACCTGAATTAGAGACAAGCGTAAAAGTATTCTTCCCATGAAGTTAAATGTGCCTAATGCATTTCTTTTATGCGGAATTAAGCTCGTAGAACCCTGATATAAGAACTTGTAGGAATGTCCACGCGTAGACTTGGGTTGGAGACTTTTACGCATGCGCCTTGCATCTTTGGATTTGGAGCCATTGTTGATGTAGTGGACTTGGACTCCACGATTTTTCCTCACCTTTATGTGATCTCTAAACTCCCTCCAAGCTTGGAAACTCAACCTTAAAAACCTGCCTAATTCTCCCTCTTGCAGGAATGCCCTTTACAGGACGTGGATTTTAGCAAACCCGGGATAAGCCGTATGGACAAGGCTTATGGAAGCCTTATCTTAAGAAGCTTCTTATACTCTATCACAGAATGTGATGTGGAGGGGAATGAGTGGGGGAGAAGAGGATTGACAACGAAGGGGGGGGGGGGGGGAAGATTAATGACAATGATGGCGGTGGGATGGGCAGCAGCAGGCGACAGCCTGGCGGTCTTCATGAGGGATGCAATCCTCTGAAAGCCATGGCCTCACTCTTCTCTCTCTTCGTGCCTCCCCCCAAGCTTAAGGGGGAGGTTATATAGCCTTTGAGGGGGGGGATAACCACCCCCGTGGCACTTGCATGACTTCTCCCTTCTCCCCATGCACTCCACCACTATGCCTTCCTCTCACACTCCCTCTCCCCCTGCCATGCATCGGCTGAGGGGAGGGGGCAATTAATAAAAAAATTTGCACTACTTTAATCATTTATCCATTTTCCTTTCTGTAAGGGGTGTTCTTGTGCGGCTTGCGGGTTTTAACCTCAGCCTTATTTGCACAACAGGGATGGGGATTAGTATCGCATGCATGGGGTAAGCATTTAACTGCCAACATTTTTTGATGTGGGAGATCACTTTGGGGCGCCTTATTGCGCGGGGTGTGCGGGGTTTAAGGTTGACTTAATTTTGAGTGGAAATATTACATTCTCTCCCCCTTAGAGAAATCGAGATGTCCTCATCTCGAGAAGAACTGGGGGTATTGTTGGTTGAGAGTACTTTCATCCATCCAAGTGGAATCCTCTTCGGGATAATCTTTCCACTAGATGAGGTATTCTCTCAAGGTTCTAGATCTCAAATGCCTCTCCCTAACATCTAAGATCCTATCAGGCTGTAGCTTAAGGACTCCTCGGCTAGGCATTACAACTTGTTGATCATCAAGCACATGACTAGGGTTAGGTATATACTTCTTCAGTAGACTGATATGGAATACATTATGAACTTTTAGATTCTTGGGGAGTTGAAGTCTATAAGCATTATGTCCTAGGCACTTGAGAATCTTGTAAGGTCCACAATACCTTGGACTTAGCTTTTTGCATTCACCCAAGGATAGGGAACTCTTCTTTCAGCATACACAAATGAAGACCATATCTCCTTTAGTGAAGGATCTATCTTGATGTTTCAAATCCATGTATGCCTTCTGTCTTTCCTTGGTGGCTTGGATGTCCTATCTTATTGACTTCATTTGGTCATCCATATCTTCGACCATTTGCTTTGAGGCTTCAACCTTCGAGGTTGGATCCGAGAAGTTTAAAGGACTTCGACAATCATGTCAATACAATGCTTGAAAAGGGGACATCTGAATGCTTTGTTGATAAGAAACACTATAGGCAAACTCAACCAGTAGAAAATATTGAATCCACTTCTTGGGTTCACGGCAGCAGTGTGCCCTTAGCATATCCTCAATGACTTGGTTGACTCACTCCATTTGACCATCGGTTTGGGGATGGTAAGCTGTACTAAAACAAAGCTGAGTCCCAATGGCTTTGAAGATAGCCCTCCAAAAATGTGATGTGAAGAGAGAGTCATGATCACTGATGATTCTTCTGGGTAACCCATGCAATTTGAATATCTCCTTGATGAACAACCTTGCAATGTCTGAGGCTTTATAGTTTGTCTTAACAGGAATAAGATGCGCAACTTTGGTTAGCATATCCACCATAACCATAATGGAGTTGTATCCTCCCTGAACTTGGGGTAGGCCAACCACAAAATTCATAATGATGAATTCCCATTTCATTTGGGGAATGTCAAGTGGTTGCAACTTCCCTGGCATTTTGACATGTTCAGCCTTAATGCATTAACAAGACAAACATTCAATGACATATTTGAGAACGTCGGTAGCTCTTTCTAATTGCATTGAGGGTCTTGGCATAGCCAGGATGTCTTGAGAAAGGGGAGTCGTGAGCTTCCCAAAGTATCTTCTGCTTGAGGGACTCGCTTGTTGGTATACATAATCTCATTCTATAGTAGACAAGTCCACTATTGATAGAGAATTCTAGATACTGTACCTGTAGCTTTGGGTCTTGATCCTTGATAGGGATCTCCCTTAGCATCTTTTGATAGGTTGGATCATGGCATGCCTCTTCTCTAGCTAGATCATGGCATGACTGTTAGAAGTGCTTCAGCCCAAAACTTTCGAGACAAACCAGAGTGTATAAGCATGCAATGTATAGCATTAAGAATAGTGCGATTTTTGCACTCAGCAACACCATTTTGCTGAGGAGAATAAGGAACTGTAAACTCGTGAAGAATCCTTCAATGCCATTGTCACTGCGAAGAGTCTTTATAGAGAATCCTATTTGAAGCTCTACACTTATCTTGTATTGTTTAAATATAGATAAAGCCTCAGACTTATGTCGAAGAAGATAGACATGTGTATACCGTGAGAAATCATCAATGAAAGTTATAAAATATCGATATTGAGACTTTGAGGCAGGAAAAGGACCACAAATATCGGTATGAACCAAATCCAAGAGAGCACATGAATGTGATGAAGTAGAAGTGTGGAAAGGCGAACGATGTTGTTTTCCAAGTGTACAGTACTCACATATTCCCATACGTGGATGAGATTTAAGATCCATACCTTGCACCAGACCATGACGATGAAGATCAAGAAATTTGGCAAAATCGGAGTGTGCAAATCGTTGATGCCATAATTTGCAATTTGCATCTCCAGGGGCAGTAACAACATTTGCAACCGTATCATTCAATGATAGTTCAAATAGATTACCATGTTGAGGAGCCACTGCTATAGTATGTCCGTCTTTCTCTATACGACATTGATTATGATCAAAGCCAACAAACAAACCAAGATCAACTAGATGAGCAACAGAAAGAAGATTTCTTTGCAAATTTGGAACATGAAGAACTCCTCTTAATATTCTAGTGGATGAAACAGTCCCCAGATATAAATTACCCACTCCTTTGACTTGACAAGTCATATCATCTGAGCTAGATTGTTCAGCAGTTGACCACACAATTGATGTTTGCTTCTTTAGTAGATCCATCAAAGACGCTGCAATCAAGGCATAGTTTTTGATAAAGACCCTGTATCATCTTATCAATCTAAGAAAATTGCGTATTTCTTTGGTATTGGCCACTCTAGAACGTCTCTGACCTTGGCCGAATCCACTGAGATTCCTTCCACTAATACAGTGAATCCCAGATATTCAATCTGTCGCTTGAAGAATGCACACTTCTTTTTTTTGGCATAAAGCTTGTGTGCCCTCATTGTCTCAAGGACAATGTAGAGCTGGGGTTCATGATCTTCTTCCTGTTTGGAGTAGACTAAGGTATCGTCAAAGAAGAGGAGTATGAAGTCATCAAGATAGGGCCTAAAGATATCTTGCATTAGCTTGTTGAAGGTGGTAGGAGCATTTGTCAGCTCGGATGACATGACTAGTTACTCAAAATGCCCATATCTTGTGCTAAATGTCATCTTTGAAATATCTTCTTCCTTGATCCTTATTTGATAGTATCTAGACATGAGATCAATCTTGGAGAAGATCTTCGTATCTTGAAGATGGTCAAGAAGTTCATCTATTCTTGGAATAGGATACTTATTCTTAATGGTTGATTGATTCAACCCTCTGTAATCAATACGTAACCGAAGTATTCCATCCTTCTTCTTCTGGAACAACACTAAAGCTCCCTATGGTGAACTGCTAGGATGGATGTAGCCTTGATCTAACAGTTTCTTGAGTTGCTCCTTTCACTCAATCGCTTTCAGAATGGACATTCTATATGGTCTCCTTGCAATTGGCATAGCTCATGGCGCTAGCCATTTCATGATCAACTTCCCTTTGAGGTGGAAGTTTTGTCAGCTCTTCAGGAAATGCGTCTGCGTACTCCTTTAGCCATGAAGGTTCTTCACTAGACTCTTGATTCTAATCTAGCTTATTAAGCTTAATCAAATAGACAAGTAGTCCCTTTCTAACTCCCTTTATTATCCGAGATGCTTTGGCTAATTGAATTTTTGGCTTTCCAGTCTCTCCTTGAGTTGTGACCAATTCCCCTTCAGAGTTTCAAAAGGAAACTTGGCCCTTTCCACAATGAATGTGGGAATCATTAGGTTTAAGCCAATCCATTCCGAGCAAACACTCATGGATTCCTAGGTTCATAACCCTGAATCTAACCGAAGTCAACTTTCCTCCCAAAAAGAATTCTACCTTAGCAGTTTGCCTGGTACAAGTGACCTCACGACCATTTGCTAATTCCACAAGCAAGGTGGGTGCATCTTTTATGGCTATTCCTAATCTTCTTGCACAATTGGTGAAATAAAGGAATGCGTACTGCCACAATCAATCAAGGTTTTGAATTCTTTGCCTTGATAATCCGATGGTGTCTGAATCACCGAAAATTGGTGATTCGGTCCTTTCTTGTGAAGGGCAGCATGGACTGTTGCCCTCTCAAAGTTTGCTTCCATGGTCGGGTCTTCTTCTTTGCACATCTCCCTCTTCGCAAAACAGGCGGTTCTTCCTCTGCCCCGAGTAGCGGCTCCTTGGCCACGAGCGGTTCCTTGAAATGGTCCTTGACGTTGTCCTCTGCCAAGTTTGGGACATTGCCTTTTGAAATGACCGGGCTCGTTGCAATGAAAGAAATGGAGGTTGCAGCCATTACCTTGGGTAGGAACAAAATTATTGACATTGTTGGTCCTAGCTTTCTTCCTTTGACCCTGGTTTTGACCTTGAACTCTCTTCGCCTGGGACCTATACACTCCTTTGTTTTGATCCTTATAAGACCAAGTCTTATTATTTCTTGGCTTGGTTTGCACCTCCTGTATTATGGGTGCAGCTTGAATGAGTGTGTCCTGAAGATCTGTTGGGCGCATTGATTCGAGGCGAGTGTTTATAGGTGGGTTTAATCTGGCACAAAACTTCGACACCTATTATGTTATATCCATTTGTGGCGCATACTTCAAAAGAGAGACAAACTTTTAGTAGTATGCATCAAGAGATAGACCAAGCTGCTTCAGCTCATAGAACTCGTTCATCTTCTGTGTACGGTAGGCAAGTGGTAAGTATCTTCCTCGCACAGCTCTTTTCAACTTCTCCCAAGTAACTGACCCTTCTGAGATCCCTTGGTCTCTGCACCATTGCTTCCACCAAAATCTTGATTCGTTGGTAAGCTTCAGCTTGGCGAGCATTGCTTGGTTGGCAGGTGCAGTACCTACCACTTTGAAGTAATCCTCTATGGATTTGATCCAAATCTCGGCATCAGTTTGGATGGTCCTTCCTTTGCCATCAAATTCTGGTGGCTTGATTTTCTTGAGAAGAAACTTCTTCTCCTGAATCATGGCCGTACTTGGTGTAGGGGTCGGACTAGAAATTTGCACCTGAGGTTGTGCCTGGGCATTGAGATTCTTAACGTTAAAAACTTACTAAGCATTTCTCACATTACAGTACATGCCCAATTCAGCTTTCAGCCAAGTGATCTAATCACTTAAATTTTTTATCAATACTCACAGTCAAGACAATCATTGATAAAAAGAGTCTTATTTCATTTATATAGGCATAGCCCTTTCGGAGTACAATTATTCTTGGGGAGATGGAACAAGCTGATACATTAATTCGAGGAGAATAAGATTGTGTTACATTCAGCTATAGAAACTGAGTAATAGTATGGATTGGGGTCATGGATTTTCAGGAATCGATAGGTCATAGGAAGATTAGGGTATCCTTTCCATTGGTACTCGTTCTTCTTGTAACGTCCCAACACCTTGATTCTATCGGCACAGATTATTCAGGTCACTTCCTCGTATGCATACATGTTCTGCTTGACCTTCCAACCTCCGACATGTAGGGTTGCGTTTACATAGGCCTCAACAAATATGAACAGCTTCACAATCTTCAAGTCCTCCAACCACTTGATTCTCTTTAGGTTGGTTCGAAGGTAAGCAAATCGGTGGGTAGCTATGTAATAGATTCTTGACTCACCCATCCATCTCCGTTCCACATACAGGGGTGAGGATTGTAGATGCAGTCTAGGATTTTCATCATATCGGTCCTGCATCTATAATCCAAGGCACGCATCATGGTCATAAACATAACCTGGAACACCAAGAATCTGTTCCATGCTTCATGACTCTGCAAATCAGCATTGATAAGTAAGTAAGGAAATGTTCTTAACGGAAATATTTTCTCTATTTCTCCTCATTCAGTTTTTTTGTAAATTAGTTTCTCGTTGGTTGGCTCTGATACCAACTGTAACCTGTCCACCCGTTTACTTGCAAGACGCGTCTTAGCAGCCCATCAGGAAGAGAGTCTATAAAGTGCCGCCTGGCACTCCCACAGAATGTCATGGGGTTTGGGATCTAGGTCTTCTCGAGTCTTCCAGGAAGCAGAAGCATTCTTGCCGTTCCCACTTAGGATCGACCTGAATCAGGGTTTTCCTACTGGTGAAATTCCTAGAACGACAGCTAGCGTCGAACCCCAAGTAAACTACTTTAAGCAGAAACGTCAGGGTCGAAGTGGATTCATGCTACATGTGGTTCAAGGAGAATGGGAAACGAGAGGGATGCAAAGCTCGACCTCTCTGCCTATAAGGCATAGTTCCATTCCATTCCCCTAAAACAACATAAATCAGGACTCTAGTATCCTACATTCTAGGTCAACATTCCTTGCTGTCGATTTCATTTGAGAAAAGTTCTCGGCCAACCCGGACCACCCATCCCTAGGATGGACCCATGGCAACATCCACCACACTTTCCTCACGGTTACTTTAGTTATCTAATTACCTACCACATTTAGTTTGACACGCAAAAGCAGCTTCCTTAATTAGCCAGTTAATCATCGGTTCCTTCACGTAATCTTAGCACTCACATAGAAAACAATGTCAAGTAAGTTCCTTTTCAACAATTGATCTTATTTATCTTTGGAATACATCATATAATCCACCCCGTAGGCTAATCCATAATTTACCCAAAGGCAATCCATAATCTGCCCGAAGGCAATCTAGCAATCCTCAGGGAGGATTACTAATCCAAGTTTCTGCCCGTAGACTAGTATGCGGGCCTCAGGATCCAATCCCAAGTCACGTCGGCCTCTTGTGCAGGATCCAGAAGGCAAGGGATTTACGGCCAGAGCCCCCCGTGGCACCCGAGCATCCTCCTGCTCCAAGTAGCACCCAATGGAGAGACCTCTCGCGACGGGTTCGGTCCACGTTCTTGGCGCGGCTAACAACCCCCTTGGTTAGGGTCAGGCAAATAGTGGGGGGTAACTGATGTTGCCTCTCCCTCCAGGCCTTCAACCTGAAGCATTAATTATTTTTCCATCTTAAGTTCTTTGAGCAAAGCAATACAAACAATGCTCCTAAATTGTACAAACACAATCAAAGCGATGGTTGTTTATTTGGCCAACTGTTAAGGTGTGAATCCTTCTTTCCCAATGCATCCAGCATTCGATATGGGATCAATTGCAACTTGGCAAGATTTCGAAGGGTTTTTTTTTTAATCCTTTTATCCTTGGGTTAGGGTTTATACCCTATTAACCCAAATTAACCAACACCTTAGGTTCCTCAAATTCAGACAGTAAACCCTGGCGACCTAGTTGCTCTAACTTGATTTGTCAATTGCTTGCTAGGCAATTAATAGTTACCCTAACGTGGCAACTTAGCCTTACAGAAGGGTAATGTAACAGGATGACTACTCATCCTCTTGCAAATTAACTTGTACTTAGAACCTACCAACCCTTGTTCTAAAGAGTGGCAAATCTATTTTGTGACTTAAACACAAGGCCATGCGACATTGCAACTTGTTGCATAGGAGCCGCATCTAACTTGTGGGATCATTTTCTGACAACACCTCGAAACCAATGCCTACATTGCACAAATTTTTAGCCAAATTGTATACAAGTGACACCTTCTTACCAACTTTTTACATTAAATCAATGCAGATGCGGTGTTCGTTGTTGCTGACTTTGGAGGCCGTGTCCTTGCAGTTCGGCCAGGAAATGTCGTTACAAAATTCAATCTTTTGGCCCGTGTACAACCACAAGAAACTCTTATATCTCATTTGCAAGGCATAGGCTATGGAGACCAGGAATTAGAGACTGTAGGACTTTGCAAAATGAAACTTTGCTCTTAGACAAGCAAGACAATACCATAAAGCTCCATGGCAACCCTACTTGTTCAAGTGCGTGATTTTAGATTAGGCAGTTGCCTTTGGAGTATCAAATCATAGATAAGCTACCAAGGATCTTTATGATTCAATAGGATCACAGTATCATGATAGCGGTGCAAGTGTGATATATTGCAATCATGAATGTACATTGAGAGCAACCGTGATAATGATAATATCAAGTGTCATATTTTACGGTTGTATTAACAGTCTGTGACAATGAACCCATAGCAACAGTGGCAATATAAATGCAAAATGACATGTCCTGGGATCTAAGAGATGTTACCAAATGGGAAAGAGTATTGGACACATTCTTAAGTGTTGGTGACATTCAATATGAACTGATGGAAACAAGTGGTAGTAAAACCACTTTTATAGGTAAGAAAAGAGATAAATCCCTTGCTAATGTCATTAGAAACGGATAAATCAAAGAAGACTGGAGTTCCAGAACTTCACCCAAATAGTTCAAAACCCGAAAACCGAGTGAGTGATGGGAATCAACCAAACACAAACATCAAAAGCTTAGTAACAGGACATGTTCGACCTTATATGATGAGTCGCATATTAGATTGGATTCTCTACAGGTGTAGCTAGATATATAGCGGCATTAATTTTATATATATATATATATATATATATATATATATATATTAGTAGGATATTATTATATGTAATCACCCAAATTTGTCATGGGAATTGTTAGATTACTTGCTTGGGGCCATGCTAAGGTTAGGGAGTCCGTGAGGAGGAGATTAAGGTGGAAAATAGACGGGGGTAGTGATGATTGAGGAAGGGGCGTGAACCGAAAGGGGGTGCACACGAACTGCCCAGGAGGATCTTGGAGGGTGCCGAGAGAAAGGGAAGGGGTGGTGATCTTGGTGTGCGCCGTTTTTCATTGAGAGTAATCCTGAGAGAGAGAGGGCGCGCAGACGGGAGATCAGTCATTTTCAACTACTTATTCCATACTGCCTGCATCTTGCAGAATCGGCAATGGTGACGATATTGACGACGACGTGTGAATGCAGAAGCGCAGATAGCCAGGGACGCCGTTCTGGCCCTTGAGGCGCTCGCAGATGTGGACTGCAGGGACGAAACGCTGTAGGCCACAGAAGTTGGACGCCATTGTCCACACACTCCCCATGTGGACTTCCGCCCACACCATCTCCTCAATCGAATACTTAGTAGCTTTCGAGTAACTCAATTTCTGAGTATCTACAGCACCTTCTCGGCCACACCCGATATGCCATAACCTCACTCCTTCGAGCGCACCCTCGTCAGCTTGGGTCTCTTCGACTGCTGCAGCATCATCATCTTCTTCTTCTTCGGCTTCTTCTTGGCACCCTCCCATTCTCTACCCGTGTTATCAACTAGAGAGAGAGAGAGAGCTAGACTTCATTTTGAAAGGGACATGAGGGTGCCTTCATGAAGCTGCGACCTGAGAAAGGGAGAGGAATCAAGAGCTTCTAAAGCATAATCAATACCCTGGAACTGATTAGAATGGCAATTAAGAGGAGCAACAGAAGAAAAATGAAGCTAATGCAGGTCATTCAAGATCATCGCCATATTCCTCTCTCTATGTGAATTTGGAGCTTCAATATACTTGCCTAATTTGAAGTGGTAGGCTGGATGAAGATTCTCTTCTCGTTCTATCGCCTGGGCTCGCGCAGGATTTGGGAGACATATCAGAAAGATATTGCAATAGTCTCCTTGGCCATTGAGAGTCGACGCCTTCTTCAATTCAAAACCATAGCTAGAGTTTCAATCAACTCTTAATTAAGAGTTAACCTAAAACTTAAGAAACAAAAAGGGGCATTCCTATTGTCATAGAGCAAAAGTCGTGCGAGAGTCGGAGAGGGAGAGAAAAATTGACGAGCTGACGATTGCAACGACTGGCGGGACACAAGACTCTCCTTGGCTGAACTGCAAAAGGATGCAGACCCCGACGACGTGACGACGACCCACGGTTTTACACGTAAGTGTCTTAATTCGTTTATCTAAAGTAAATGATATGGCATGATAATTTCTTTAGTTTAATCTTTTTAAAATATGTCTTTAAACCTGTTTTCTCATGCTACATGGTTGTTTGCATTTATCTAAACTTGTTTTTATTTATAAAAAATCAAAAATAGTCTAAAACGCTCAAAAATGACTTAAAATTGTCATAAATAAATTTTCATAAAATGACTGATTGAAAATTTATAAGTTCTGATATATTTTTTTCTATAAAGCTTATAAGTCAGATAATTTACTGAATTTTTTATCAAAAATTTTAAAGCTAGTTTGTTATATTTAAAAATTCAAAAAGAGTTATATTTAGAGAAAAAGCATAGTTTTCCTTTTTTAAAAATGTGTTATTTACTGATATAAATTATAGATTTCTAGTGAAAGATTGGAAAGATAATCTTTGACTTATTAGTGCATTTTTGTTGTAAGGGTTAAAGAAAAGAAATAATAATTTAATAATATTTTACTTAAGAAATGCTCATATAAAGATATGGTATTTTGGTTTTGAAAGGAGAGATTATATACGGTGTAAACATTTAGGAAGCATGGGAAGTCACAAATAAGAAGTTTGACAACACTTTTTAATAATTAATAATTAGGTTGCAGTTATAAAATTTAGTTTAAATTAAAACAAAATAAAATCAAATAATTTGATGATTGGATGGCATGGGGAAAAAAGCCTCAGCATCTATATTAAATTTTTACATGTTATTCATTTTACAACCAATTTCTTAAATACATGGAGTGGAGGGCTACTAGGACTCATTGATAAATTAAAGGGTGATATGGGAATTTAAAATAAATTATGAATGTGGACACGTGAGAGTATGAAAGAACTTGTTTTATTCTGGTTGATGTTTAATAATAGAAGAGAAAGAAAGGACGTTATTCTCGTAAAATAAATTAAATATTTAAACACTTAAAAGCAACGGCGAAATTGCAGTACGGAGGGGGGATATATTTACTAAGGGTTTAAAATTTAGGGATTTATGGTACGTCAGAGAATTTGATTTGAATGTTTGCTATCACTTAAATAAGTAAAAAGAATTAATTTTAATAAGGTGGAGAGAAACACATAAAAAATTTAAACGGAGATATACAAATAGATCTAAGAGATCTATACTAGCTGCTCCTGAAAGATGGAGGAAAACCGTAGTTATCTTAGGTTTAGCATTCTAGTGCCTAATATAATTTACTGAAGCATAGAATATTTGTAGTTGGATTACTACAAACAAAACGCCATACAACTAATGGAAGACTAAACCAAATTAGCATTGTTAGTAGCAATAATCACCTGTTTAGTGCAACAACTCTTAGGAGTTGGCTTGCTGACCTGGGTAAAAGTGGCTTGGTCTTTGGCCAGTCATTTTTTGGTGCGTTTGCCGGGAGCCAAGTGCGCTCTAGCGGGAGATCAATTTTCCTAGGGTATTCAAATCCTAGGTGTTATTTATGAGTGAATACGCAGTCTCTTTTCTAAGGGACTATTTTCCTAATTTGCCCCAAGAGTGCCAAAGAAAAGTGCTAGATTGGGCGAGGGATACAGAGTTAGTAGAGGGAGGCACATATTTTGGGCCACAATTAACTGTGGACGTTGAACAATTATCCTCTTGGAGCTGGGGTTATAATGACTGTGCGCAAACCATAGTTCTACTAGCGACACACTTTGGGTTAATAGACGCGGTAGAGATAAATACAATCAGTGTATCATACCACTTTGATTGGTATCACCGCACAGCTTATCGGACGTTTAGAAGAGTAGTGTGGGATGATGTGTTGCCTTGGATACGTGTATCCAGAGGTTTAAAAATTGCTTTCGACACGAAAGACGTTAGAGAGGTTGCTCAAATTCTAGGCTTAATCCCCGAGCAAGAAGAAAAGTTACCTTTTGGGGAAATAGACCCAGAGTTGCCGACTATTTTGAACCTTATAAGCGCGCATACAAGCGACAACCTAATTTTATAGCTTCAAATAAAATGAGCGTAATTTTGGAGTACGACAGTAAGAGCTAGTTTAGTAATCGTGGATGAATTCAGAAGAGAGACGGAAGCAGCAAAACGAAGATAGGGATCAGCGAGTTAGAGAACGAGCAGTGCGACAAGAGGCTTGGCTATTAGAAAGGCTAGAGAGGGTCAACGCATTGCTGAACTTGGGAGTAGATGCTGTGTCTAACTCAACGGTAGAACCTCTTCAGCCTAGCTTATCAACTAATAGAACACCATCAAAGGAAAGTGAAGCAGCTTCATATCAATGGGATCAAGTTGTCTCCAGTACTAGCAGTGTCACTAGGGAAAGAGGTAGGCAAAATAGTGAAAATAGGGAGAGTGAAGCTAATGCTGCGGTCGGGAGTATTGAACTGCTCTTTGACTGGGATTTAGAGTCAAATTTCGGATTGCGTCAATTATTTAAGAAGCCTCAGGAACCTACGTGGTTTGATACTATCAACGATTTAGGGTTAGGGCTATTATTTAGAGAAACAATGGCTCGCAACCCAGTCAGATTAGCTGATTTCACGCAATTCGGGGGACTATGGGACGAAGATCCCGATGCCCATTTGCAAAGATTTGAGGTGACTTGCGTCGCCAATGAGATAATAGATGATGACCAGAAGCTTCATATCTTCCCTGCAACATTAAAAGATGAAGCAGCGAAATGGTATGGGAATTTAGATGCTCAACATAAAGGGACCTATGCTGCCTTATCAAGAGCTTTTCTAGAAAAATTTAAACGACAAGGTTTTCAAGATAGATTGGCTCTTCAACTGGATTATTTGTCCCAAGGAGCAATCGAAAGTGTTGAACATTACATTGAGCGCATGGAGACAATCATTCGTAAGATGAATCCTGCTCCTGACGATCCCACGCAAAAACGTAAGTTTATTGATGGACTTAATCCTGAAGTTCATCAGCATGTTAGTTTACAACGACTAGCTGCGTTGGCAGATGCTAAAACACATGCTAGATGGTGGGAAGAAGTGCAGCTTAGTCAACAACGATGGAGAGATCTATTCAAAGAACCTCGGACAGAATATCCAAGCACTTCAGGCGGGGTACCTAAGAACGTGTCTTATGTGACCGTTCCTTTAAATCCCTCGGTAACCGCAAGTTCAAACATGTCGAGTGTACCTCTAAATCCGTATACTTCAATTCCAGCCTATATGATGCAGACAGGAATGCCTTCTATGCCGCAATCTCAATCTCCTCTGGATGAAGCAAAAGTAGCAGATATTATTGCGAAATCTCTAGGAAAATTAAAGGAGGAAATTATGACTGTAGTACAAGCGCCTTTGAAGGAAATTTATTCGATAACGACACAAGGATCTAGTGCTCAACAATCGTCGGGAAATTCGACTTCAAACCCACCTCGATCTAATATCTGGTGTGGTAAGTGTCATGGTTACGGCCATATGGCTACAGAGTGTCCGACGCCTTCAAGGTTAATGCCTGATCATCCACCGTTTTGCTCTTTTTGCCACAAGACCAGTCATTTAGATACAAATTGCTGGCATAAACTAGGTCAAGAGCAACAACAAGCTCGTTCAATGCAAACGAATTACAATTACATGGATCGTAATAATATGACTTATGAGATTGGACCACCCAATCAACCTTTTAGGCCACGAGGATTGCCCACCTAGGGTAGACCCCCATTGCCTCGAAACAATTACAACAGTGATGGCAATCGAGGGAGAAATTCTCCTTTTAGAAGAAATAATGGAAATTTTCGTAATCCAATGGGACAAGGTGGTCAACAAAGAGCTAGGGGACCAGTAATTTGTTATCGATGCCAACAAGAAGGTCACATAGCCACATATTGTCCAAATGCGCGTAAAAATCAAGACTATACTCCTCTTTGCAGGAGGTGCAGTGGTGAAGGACACTATGAAGAGAATTGCCCTAAGCGAGAGGATAATAAAATTTCTGACAAAGGGAAACAAACCTCTAACGAACCTTCAACGTCTGCTGCAAATTTAGTTGAAGTAGAAACAATAAGGAAAGATACTGGAGTCAAGTCAAAATTTATACCTCGCAAGGTGACCTTTAGAGCTGACCCGATGATTGGTGTCATTACGAGGGCACAAAAGCAACAACAGAAGGAGCAAGATTTAGAGGAAGAGAGTCCACAATTAAATGGAGCAGTGAAGGATAAGTCTAAGGACATAGATCCTAATATAGAACTACCTGAATCGGATTCTCCGCCGCATTCCTCTGACCATCCGTTATTACCTGTGCCCTTAGCAAATCCTAAGATTCAAGTGGGAGTAGCTCCTTTTCCTGAAAGATTGGTTCCTCCTAAGGAAGGGAGTAAAGATTATGCAGAATCCGTAAATAAGACCTATGATCTTTGGGCTGCATTAGAAGAAATATCATTGACTATTAACCTTCGGCAATTGCTAGAAATAGCGCCTGTTTGTCGGAAACAACTTTACCATAAATTAGTTCGGCGTCGAAGGAAGAGGATTGAGATAAACGCTTCTAAAGTCAGTGAAAACTCTTCCAAAGGAAAAACAACTAAGGATGTAAAAATAGTAGATTTATTTGTGGCCCCAGGAGCTCCAGTTATCGATACTACTATTAATGGCCACTTGCTACATGAAGTGCAGTTAGATGGTGGCTCAGCAGTTAATTTGATGACAGAACAGGCAATGCAAGAATTAGGGTTGAATGATCTAGAACCTACTCATATTGTTTTACGGGTGGCTGATCAAAGAAAAGTAATTCCTTTGGGGTTACTGCGAAATGTGAAATCTGTAGTAGCTGGATTAGAATTTCATGTGAACTATTTGATCGTTCGTTCGCAAATGAATATTTCATCATATTCTGTGCTGCTGGGAAGACCTTGGTTATACCAAGCAAGATGCATTCAAGACTGGTATAAAGGTTCAATTGTGATTGGTCCTCGAAATGATAGGGTTAAAATACAAGTTATTTCAAAAGGATTTTTGAAAGAGTCAAGAGATGAGGCAGTTAGTGAAATGGATGAGAAATCCAACAGTGAGTTTTATGATTCGGACATGGAGAGGACTGATCATGAAGGGCCTTATGCCTGGTTATTTAAAACACCACACGCAGCAACAGCAGAAAAAGTAGAGATCAATATAGTACATCAGCCTCACAAGGTAGAATAGATGGGTATTGGTGAATATGCTGTAGCATTTTCATCTAACAATGATTCGGACAGTGATATTACTCAGTGGTTATCTACATCCGAAGATACAACCCTAGACTGCTTAATGCTTTCAGCAGAGGAAGCAGAATATCTTGATGATTGGCTTGAAACATGTTTTCAATTAACTACGGATCAAGAAGGAAATAATCAAGAAGATGTATTTTCTGCATACAGCAGGTCGGAAGTGGTTTCTGTGGATGAATTAGAGGAGAAATAAATGCCTGAGTTAATGATATCTAATGTGGCTGACATTTCAATAACCTTTTCAAAAAGTATGGGAGAAGATGATGTTACTGATAATAATAATAGTATGCCTGAGAGTAGGATCTTAGAAGCTCTTCCTTATGGGAAAAATGCTTTACCCTTTGGATTTGGACAACTGCCAGATAGAGCTAAAAGGATTTATTACTACCAGCTAGAAAGGAAGGAAAGAGAAAGGAGAAGTAGGCATGGGTGCAAACCCTTACAAAGACCACTATCTCGTGAGGATGAGGATGATTCAGCTTCGACTTTTAATAGGTTTTCACAGACTTCTCGTGAACATCATGGTAATTACGCTAGGATTATTAGAGAATTGAACGAGGCATTGGAAGTAGAGCGTGAGGAAGCGTTGACTGCTGTAAATGAAGTAATGAAGAAGATTACTGAGTTGCAAAAGGAAAAGGTAGAGTTTCAGTTTAGAGAAAGGCGATATCTAGATGAAATCTCACTTTTAGAGTTTTATTTAGAATAAGAGAAATCTAAATTCAGTAGGGGTGAGTTACAGATGGAACAAGCGTTATCTATGGATACGAATTATTGGGAAGAACATGAAAAAACTAATAGGTTTTTGGGAAAAAATAAATATAAGAGTACTTTTGAGCCAGAGACTCAAGAGAAAAACCCTACAAATGTTCCCTGGTTGTGTCATTCTTTTAAGCGTTCCAACAGAATTGCGCAGAAGATTTATCGCCGTTCTAGGGGACCAATAATTGGTTATCAACGAGTCCAATCTGAACCTACTAAGGTTAAATTGCACAATATGCAAGTGGTGGTGTTACCTCATCCAAAAGAAAGAGTAATGGATTTTACTATTTATGGGGATGGGCAAGAGCCACAACTTAGATGGTTTGAACCTGCAGCACCTAGGAATTTTGTGGAACTGAAACAAGTCATACATTATTTGGGCTGTCGAATTCAGGGCGAGGAGGATGAGAATCTACATTCATTAATTCTCAAGCTTAAAAATAATCAATGGTTTTGGAGTTTAGAGGATCAGGAATGTCTAGAAAAGAATAACGAAATTTTACGTCGATATCGCCGTAGGTTACATGCTCAATATCCATGTAATTCAGAGCAGATACCTAGCGTAATTGACTCTGTAAGAACCTCATTTACCATGAAATCTCGTAAAGATGTAAATGTCAATAATGGCTGTTTAGATAAATATGGGAAGGGATATACTGAAAAATCCTTTCCTGAGTTAGTAAATGTCTATGGAGTAGAAGTTGATGGTGCTACGCAAGATAACCTGGCTATTATTCCTTATAGGGCTTTACCCTTAGTAAATTCTGTGAATGTGGGAGAAGAAGCACCGGAATCAAGTACTAAGAATAGCCTGCTTGAAAATGTATTGATGCAGATATCCGAAGATGTGCCCACAATTAAGCCACGAAGAATAGACTCTCTATTTATTGAAGAGCCTGAAGTTGAAGTAGTTAAGCTTAAAATGGCAGAAGGAAAATATTTAAATTTAGGAGACCAATTGGAATCGCCACATTGTGAAAGATTTGAAGAAGTCCTACGAGTGCATGTTGACGCTTTTGCTTGGTCATATAAGGACATTAAGGGTATCAAAGCTGAATTATGTCAGCATTTTATCGATCTAGAACCAGGCACAAAACCTGTATGTCAACGTCAACGACGAACAAACCCTGTGTATGCAGAGTTAGTGAAAGCTGAAATTACTAAGCTTTTAGATGCTGGATTCATTTATCCTGTTGCATACAGTGAATGGGTATCTCCTATTGTGGTAGTACCCAAGAAGAATAGTAAGAAGATTCGCATTTGTGTCGATTATAGAAAGCTGAATAGCAAAACATGTAAAGATCATTTTCCTTTGCCATTTACTGATCAGGTACTTGATAAGGTTGCTGGTCATGAGCTGTATTCTTTCATGGATGGATTTAGCGGTTACAACCAAGTACTAATTCATCCTGAAGATCAATCCAAAACTACATTTACTACTGAATGGGGTACATTTGCTTATAGAGTAATGCCTTTTGGTTTGTGCAATGCACCCGCAACATTTCAGAGAGTTATGATTGCAGCTTATCAAGATTTTTTACGTCAATGGATGGAAGTTTTCTTAGATGACTTTTGTGTCTATGGTACGGCAAAAGAAATGCTTGAGCTTCTAACGCAAGTGTTTGAGCGTAGTGACGATGTAGGTATCTCCTTGAACCCTGATAAATGTGTTTTTGGAGTACCAAAAGGAACCTTATTGGGGCATATCGTTTCTAAAGAAGGTATTGCTATGGACCCAGCTAAAATTGCCAAGATTTCTTCACTTCTTCCACCAACAACTCTTAAACAACTTTGAGGTTTTTTAGGACATCTAAATTATTATCGGAGATTTATTTCCGATTTTGCAAAGGTGGCATCACCTTTGACAAGTCTACTACGAAAGGATACTCCTTTTACTTGGGATGATGTCTGCCAGAAAGCATTTGAACTTCTTAAACATAAGTTAATTGAAGGACCAGTATTAGCACCCCCAGATTGGACAAAAGAATTCCATATTCATGCTGATGCATCTATGTATGCTGTAGGAGCTGTTTTGTGCCAAGCAGATGATAATAAGGTGGATCATCCATTTTATTATGCGAGTCGAAATTTAAGTGATGCAGAAAGGAATTATACCACCACTGAGAAAGAATGCCTATCAATGGTATTTGCAGTGGAGAAATTTTGTCATTATTTATTAGGGAATAAATTTACTATATATGTTGATCATGAGGCGTTAAAGTACTTGCTTAATAAAGCAGAACTTTCAGGACGTGTGATTCGTTGGATGTTGTTATTCCAAGAGTTTGATTTTCAAATAGTTACTCGTCCTGGTAGAGCTCATGTTCTAGCAGATCATCTATCACGATTATTAACATCAGACAAGGAAGAAGGTGTGGAAGATGATTTGTCGGATGCATCACTTTTTACTGTGGAGACACAAGTTCCATGGTATGCTGATATTGCGAATTTTCTTAGTACTGCTCGATATCCACTTGGTGCTGATAAGCGCATGAAACGTCAGATATTAATGCAAGCACGCTCCTATGGATTATTAGGGGGTTACCTTTATAATTTTTTTCCACGCGAGGGTATCTATCGACGCTGTGTAAGGGAAGATGAAGTACCAGTGGTTCTTAAGGCATTGCATGATGAGCCGTGTGGTGGCCATTTTGCCGGTGAATTGACTGCAAGAAAAGTTCTATTAGCTGGTTATTGGTGGCCTACCCTATTTAAATATCCTTATTATTATTGTCGAAAATGTGATGTATGTCAAAGGAGTGGTCGTCCTTCTAAGATTTTTGCTACGCCTTTGACACCTATATTAGCATTAGCACCTTTTGAGAAGTGGGGAATTGATTTTTTGGGCCCAATTGATCCGCCTACTAGCTATCGATCGAATCGTTATATCTTAGTCTGTACTGACTATATTACAAAGTGGGTGGAAGCGAAAGCGCTTAAAACGGATAAAGCCATTGATGTGGCTAAGTTTATGTATGAGAATATTATTACACGTTTTGGTTGCCCACTGGAATTAGTAAGTGACCGAGGTTCCCATTTCTTGAATGGTCTTATCAGCGAGCTAATGGAAATCTATAAAATTAAACATCGCAAATCAACGCCTTATTATCCCAGAGCTAACGGTCAGGTTGAAGTAACCAATCGCATTATCTGTGGGATTTTAACTAAAACGGTTGCTTCCCACAGGCGAGATTGGGATGAACGTTTATATGAAGCGTTATGGGCCTATAGAACTACTTATAAGGTGACAGTGCAAAATACACCCTTCAATTTAGTTTATGGCACTAATGCTATATTCCCTATTGAGCAAGAGTTGCCCACTTTACGAGTAGCTCTATCATTACGACTAGGTGAGGTTGAATATTTGAAACAACGGATTTTACAATCGGTAAAGTTGGATGAGGAAAGATTATTAGCTCTACAAAGTCTAGAAGCAATGCAAAAACGTCGTAAAGCATGGCATGACCAGAATATTAAAGTACGGGAGTTTAAAGAAGGTGATTTAGTTTTACTTTATGACAGTCGTTATTATAAATTTCCTGGGAAGCTTAAAACTCATTGGTTGGGACCTTTTAAGGTGATTAATGTTTATGATAATGGTTCTCTTGATGTGCAGGATATTAATGCTGAAAATGAGATATTTAGGGTCAATGGCCTGCGCCTTAAACATTTTGTGACTTAGGCTAGCTAGGTATAGTTAGGTTAGTAGTTAAAATAATATTTTGACTAATCCACCCTTGGATGTCTTTTCTTTCTTGGGGGGTTTTAAATGGGATGCAGGTATGGCCTTTTTGTGGATGGATGCGCTTTACCCTCGTATTGATGTCGATAGTACTGATCTTATTCATGCTGGACCTTATGATATTCCGCGTTTTCAGACGCATGACAGGTTTTTATATGCACCGAGAGGGGAGGCCTGTTGTGGTTCTTCTTTTGTGATTATTTTTTGTTTACAGTATCATCCACCTTTTGGTTGTAGGTCTTGTCAGCGGCATTTATTTGTGCATGCTCAGCTCTTGTGTTGGCAGTGTTGCACATACTTTCGACGCTATGGTACCACTGCCATGCAGGAAATGATTGGTTATACCTACCAGCGCCATGATTATAATAGTTTTTTTTCTCCTGAGCACGGCGCTGGTCAGTCTAAGGTAGGTCGAGAGCAAGCAGAATTTGCGCGGTATCGTTCCACTGTCTACCGCCTTACTCCATCTTACCATGATTTGCAGACTAGTGTTCCCTGCCCATGTTGGGATTATATTTGTTGCTATATGGATGCGACCAAGGGGCATTCTTTAGATGCTTTACCAGTGGCCCCTATGCCCTACTATGATGATGCAGCTTCGGCTTCGCTCCATGATGTGATGGAGGTTTTTAGCGATGCACCTGATAGCGGATCTGTGACTTCTGATATGCCTACGCTAGAGGCTATTCTTGAGCATCCTATAGGTGATAGTTTAGTTAATAGGTTTGACTTAGATAGTGTTGATGATTTCGGATTAGGATTATTGTTTTCACTAGAAGATCTCAGAGACTTTGAAGATTTTAGTCTAGATATTTTGTTTTCTTAGTCTTTTATGTTTTTCTTTTATTCTACATTTTGAAAAACAAACAAACAAACAAATATATATCGTTTTTTAAAAAAAAACATACAATGCTTTGAGTTATTGATATCCTGTAGGTTTTCATGCACTTTAGTTTTATTTTCCACGTAGTTAGGTAGTTAGTTGCACGCACGGTCAGGGTATTCCTTTCAGTGCTAGGGTTTGGGATATTTAAGTTAGTGGGATGGACAGTTCTATATGCAAGAATGGTTATCAAGTGGAGCAATATACTGCTTCTTAAAAAACCAAGCAGTGGGAGCGTTATGACAGTCTAGTTGATCGAGATTGTGCCATGAGTATCTAACAATTCTTTTGCATAGGCAAAAGTTTTATTATTTATCTAACCCTTTAACATTGTACTGGCTAGTGTATGTTTCATGTGCAGATTTGACTATGATTTTGCGTTACACACTGTTGTATACTTCTGTTGCTGATTCTTGGAGTTGCAATATCCACGAACATACAAGGTTGTTTCATGCCTAAACTTTTTATTTCATATTCATTTTGGTTTTAAAAAATATATATATACAAGAATTAAAAAATTGATGGAATGAAATTAGAGATGTCAAAAAAAAAGAAAAAAAAACACCTAAGTAATCATAGAGGCATTATAAATAAATATTTTAAACGAATATGAATGATATATACACAATTCTGTCTATATGAAGTCCACTCACAAGGGATGGGACTTAGAATTAGGGAGTGATTAAAAGGGGGTGATGTGTGTGCATAACATAGTGAATTTCATTGTATGGGTGTCCGATTAGGAATCCTATAGAGTTTTCCCCTATCTTTTGGTCGCTTTTCTAGCGATATGTGGGATAGCTGAATAACAAGGTTCTCTCCACGAAATTTTGACTAGGAGTAGCGTGGAAGAGAGATGCTGAGCTGGTGAGTATTCTTCGCTTATCATTTGCCTAGGCAGAGTGACTAGTATTATGTGCTAGATTAGATTCCTCGAGCAAAGTTGTTGAGCTGAAATGTTTGACCGTTCAATTAAGTAATGTATTCTTAGCTTTCTAGTTGATCCTTTAAAAAAAAAAAACTACTTAAAATCCAATCCAAATACTAAAAGTTCGGAAGAGTCTATATATTTATTCTTTTAAAGAAAGAAAGAAAGAAAGGAAAAAAAAAAACACCCTGAGACTGTAGGGTTTGAAAAAAAAAAAAAACCAAAAGAAGATAACCATCGCCTTTGAGGTCCTGGTAGGCTGTAGGGATTTCCTTGACGGGTGCCCTGCGTCCGATGCCTTGTATCTCTTTGGGGTGGGACCTTTTGGGAAAGAGAATCAATGTATATACTCTTTTGACATTTTAAAATTCCATTAAAACATAAACTTAAAAGAAAAGCCTTGGACAGTTAGAAGTTACGAACCATTGGCTGGTTGTTCTAGTAGAACGTGGAGGGTTAGCAACTAAACGCTAGGAGTCCTATTTAGTGTTGTAGTATTAGTTTGCCTTGTTTGGGTTCTTTGTTAAGTAACGATCTTATCAGTAAGGCTATTTCTAAAGCAATATTTTTAGTAGGATAGTAGTGTGGCAATTTATTGCCTAGAGGGATTATTGTTGTTTAGCGGCTCTAGACAGCTTCCTAGTTGGTATATTCTATGCAATGGATGAAGCTCTATTATGCATTTCAGTGGGGAGAGTGAGTGAGGGAGAATGTTAGTTTGCATAAGTTTTTATACAATTTACTTGAAATGCTTGTATGGTTTGTGTTTTAATATGACACCAACAAGTATTTTTCCTATCTTTTTAGTGTCTACTAGTTGTCCATGTGCGGTTTTGCAGATCTTGTAGCTGTGCTCGCGAGGACGCTTCGCAATTAAGTGGAGGAGAGTATATTTTTCTTTCAAAGTTGCATAGCAGTGCTCGTGGTAGCAGTGCTCGTGGTAGTTGTGTTCGTGATGCTGAATGTTCGTGATGTAGCTGTGCTCGCGAGGACACTTCTCAATTAAGTGGGGGAGAATGACAACACCTCGAAACCAATGCCTACATTGCACAAATTTTTAGCCAAATTGTATACAAGTGACACCTTCTTACCAACTTTTTACATTAAATCAATGCAGATGCGGTGTTCGTTGTTGCTGACTTTGGAGGCCGTGTCCTTGCAGTTCGGCCAGGAAATGTCGTTACAAAATTCAATCTTTTGGCCTGTGTACAACCACAAGAAACTCTTATATCTCATTTGCAAGGCATAGGCTATGGAGACCAGGAATTAGAGACTGTAGGACTTTGCAAAATGAAACTTTGCTCTTAGACAAGCAAGACAATACCATAAAGCTCCATGGCAACCCTACTTGTTCAAGTGCGTGATTTTAGATTAGGCAGTTGCCTTTGGAGTATCAAATCATAGATAAGCTACCAAGGATCTTTATGATTCAATAGGATCACAGTATCATGATAGCGGTGCAAGTGTGATATATTGCAATCATGAATGTACATTGAGAGCAACCGTGATAATGATAATATCAAGTGTCATATTTTACGGTTGTATTAACAGTCTGTGACAATGAACCCATAGCAACAGTGGCAATATAAATGCAAAATGACATGTCCTGGGATCTAAGAGATGTTACCAAATGGGAAAGAGTATTGGACACATTCTTAAGTGTTGGTGACATTCAATATGAATTGATGGAAACAAGTGGTAGTAAAACCACTTTTATAGGTAAGAAAACAGATAAATCCCTTGCTAATGTCATTAGAAACGGATAAATCAAAGAAGGCTGGAGTTCCAGAACTTCACCCAAATAGTTCAAAACCCGAAAACCGAGTGAGTGATGGGAATCAACCAAACGCAAACATCAAAAGCTTAGTAACAGGACATGTTCAACCTTATATGATGAGTCCCATATTAGATTGGATTCTCTACAGGTGTAGCCAGATATATAGCGGCATTAATAATATATATATATATATATATATTAGTAGGATATTATTATATGTAATCACCCAAATTTGTTATGGGAACTGTTAGATTGCTTGCTTGGGGCCATGCTAAGGTTAGGGAGTCCGTGAGGAGGAGATTAAGGTGGAAAATAGACGGGGGTAGTGATGATTGAGGAAGGGGCGTGAACCGAAAGGGGGTGCACACGAACTGCCCAGGAGGATCTTGGAGGGTGCCGAGAGAAAGGGAAGGGGTGGTGATCTTGGTGTGCGCCGTTTTTCATTGAGAGTAATCTTGAGAGAGAGAGGGCGCGCAGACGGGAGATCAGTCATTTTCACCTTCTTATTCCATACTGCCCACATCTTGCAGAATCGGCAATGGTGACGATATTGACGACGACGTGTGAATGCAGAAGCGCAGACAGCCAGGGACACTGTTCTGGCCCTTGAGGCGCTCGCAGATGTGGATTGCAGGGACGAAACGCTGTAGGCCACAGAAGTTGGACGCCATTGTCCACACGCTCCCCATGTGGACTCCCGCCCACACCCGCTCCACCCTCTCCTCAATCGAATACTTAGTAGCTTTCGAGTAACTCAATTTCTGAGTATCTACAGCACCTTCTCGGCCACACCCGATATGCCATAACCTCACTCCTTCGAGCGCACCCTCGTCAGCTTGGGTCTCTTTGACTGCTGCAGCATCATCATCATCTTCTTCTTCGGCTTCTTCTTGGCACCCTCCCATTCTCTACCTGTGTTATCGACTAGAGAGAGAGAGAGAGCTAGACCTCATTTTGAAAGGGACATGAGGGCGCCTTCATGAAGCTGCGACCTGAGAAAGGGAGAGGAATCAAGAGCTTCCAAAGCATAATCAATACCCTGGAACTGATTAGTATGGCAATTAAGAGGAGCAACAGAAGAAAAATGAAGCTAATGCAGGTCATTCAAGATCATCGCCATATTCCTCTCTCTATGTGAATTTGGACCTTCAATATACTTGCCTAATCTGAAGTGGTAGGCTGGATGAAGATTCTCTTCTCGTTCTATCGCCTGGGCTCGTGCAGGATTTGGCAGACATATCAAAAAGATATTGCAATAGTCTCCTTGGCCATTGAGAGTCGACGCCTTCTTCAATTCAAAACCATAGCTAGAGTTTCAATCAACTCTTAATTAAGAGTTAACCTAAAACTTAAGAAACAAAAAGGGGCATTCCTATTGTCATAGAGCAAAAGTCGTGCGAGAGTCGGAGAGGGAGAGAAAAATTGACGAGCTGACGATTGCAATGACTGGAGGGACACAAGACTCTCCTTGGCTGAACTACAAAAGGACACGGACCCCGACGACGTGACGACGACCTGCGGTTTTACACGTAAGTGTCTTAATTCCTTTATCTAAAGTAAATGATATGGCATGATAATTTGTTTAGTTTAATATTTTTAAAATATGTATTTAAACGTGTTTTCTCATGCTACATGGTTTTTTGCATTTATCTCAACTTGTTTTTATTTATTAAAAATCAAAAATAGTCGAAAACACACAAAAAAGACTTTAAATTGTCATAAATAATTTTTCATAAAATGATTGATTGAAAATTTATACGTTCTGATATATTTTTTGTATAAAGCTTATAAGTCAGATAATTTACTGAATTTTCATCAGAATTTTTAAAGCTAGTTTGTTATATTTAAAAATTCAAAAAGAGTTATATTTAGAGAAAAAGGATAGTTTTCCTTTTTAAAAAATGTGTTATTTACTGATATAAATTATGGATTCCTAGTGAAATATTGGAAAGATAATCTTTGACTTATTAGTGCATTTTTATTGTAAGGGTTAAAGAAAAGAAATAATAATTTAATAATATTTTACTTAAGAAATGCTCGTATAAAGATATGATATTTTGGTTTTGAAAGGAGAGATTATACGCGGTGTGAACATTTAGGAAGCATGGGAAGTCACAAATAAGAAGTTTGACAACACTTTTTAATAATTAATAATGTTAGGTTGCAGTTATAAAATTTAGTTTAAATTAAAACAAAATTAAATCAAATAATTTGATGATTGGATGGCATGGGAAAAAAAGCCTTAGCATCTATATTAAATTTTTACATGTTATTCATTTTACAACCAATTTCTTAAATACATGGAGTGGAGGGCTACTAGGACTCATTGATAAATTAAAGGGTGATATGGGAATTTAAAATAAATTATGAATGTGGACACGTGAGAGTATGAAAGAACTTGTTTTATTCTGGTTGATGTTTAATAATAGAAGAGAAAGAAATGACGTTATTCTCGTAAAATAAATTAAATATTTAAACACTTAAAAGCAACGGCGAAATTGCAGTACGGAGGGGGGATATATTTACTAAGGGTTTGAAATTTAGGGATTTATGGTACGTCAGAGAATTTGATTTGAATGTTTGCTATCACTTAAATAAGTAAAAAGAATTAATTTTAATAAGGTGGAGAGAAACATATAAAAAATTTAAACGGAGATATACAAATAGATCTAAGAGATCTATAGTAGCTGCTCCTGAAAGATGGAGGGAAACCGTAGTTATCTTAGGTTTAGCATTCTAGTGCCTAATATAATTTACTGAAGCGTAGAATATTTGTAGTTGGATTACTACAAACAAAACGCCATACAACTAATGGAAGACTAAACCAAATTAGCATTGTTAGTAGCAATAATCACCTGTTTAGTGCAACAACTCTTAGGAGTTGGCTTGCTAACCTGGGTAAAAGTTGCTTGGTTTTTGGCCAGTCATTTTCTCCCATCAAACGGTGTTTCTTGGTCAAGTAATATGTTTGGTCAAGAGGTAGGATTTGGGAGTCCTCTTGACCCAACCCAATCCCTAACCTTATTATGCCGATAACGATTGGTCCTAGGATTTCTAATCTCAATCAAAATTTTAATATTAGGCAAAGTTACATTTGTTCTAAAGGTGTAAATAGTTGTAAGACATCACATTACGTGCAAATATGCGATTCATTACTTCTATGAAACTATAAGGTTTGCAATGACTATTTCTTTTCCTTGCTAAAATCATGATGATTGACAACTTGGGGAATAACTTACATAAAACCTACATGGATTTACATCAAGAGCTTATGCCTACAACCTTTCGTTTAATGCAATTGAGTTTCAGGATTTAATATGACATGTAACCTTTTCTAGATACAACTTCGATAAATGAAGTTCATGCATGATGAATACGTGACATGCAACCTTTTCTAAATACAACTTCGATAAATGAAGTTCATGCATGACGAATATGTGACATGCAACCTTTTCTAGATACAATTTTGATAAATGAAGTTCATGCATGACGAATATCTGACATGCAACCTTTTCTAAATATGACTTCGATAAATGAAGTTCATGCATGATGAATATGTGACATGCAACCTTTTCTAGATACAATTTTGATAAATGAAGTTCATGCATGACGAATATCATAAGACTAATGTTGACTTAATTCATTCTACGGAACTTAATCCGTCTTAAAATACAAGCATCTTTGCATGCAACATGCAAGTCCATGGTTTCATTTCCATGCAATGCAACTACTTGGACAATATCGACAACAATTATGTCATATGAATCTACAAGCAGAAAAATACTACCTAAATGCCTTATGCGTTTTTCTTTTCTGCGGCCAATCAAAGATGCATTTAAACAATTTCATCTTTTAAACCCAAGCAATATGCGCTTAGGATTTGAAACTTGTAAATGCAAGCAAACCCAAATGCACGACATGCACTAACTCTTGTAAATCGTCCAAGGAGATAATTTCCCAAATGTATTTTAACTTTACTGCATGAATTAGAGACAAGCTTAAATGCATTCTTCCCATGAAGTTAAATGTGCCTAATGCATTTCTTTTATGCGGAATTAAGCTCATAGAACCCGGACATAAGAACTTCTAGGAATGTCCATGCGTAGACTTGGGTTGGAGACTTTTGCGCGTGCGCCTTGCATCTTTGGCGTTAGAGCCATCGTTGATGTAGTGGACTTGCACTCTGTAGATTTTCCTCAACTTTATGCGATCTCTGAACTCCCTCCAAGCTTGGAAACTCAGCCTTAAAACCTGTCTAATTCTCGCTTGCGCAAGAATGCCCTTTACAGGACATGGATTTTAGGAGACTTGGGATAAGCCATGTGGACAAGGCTTATCGAAGCCTTATCTTAAGAAGCTTCTTATACTCTGTCACAGAACATGACGTGGAGGGGAATGATTGGGGGAGGAGAGGATTGACAATGAAGGGGGGGAGGGGGGAGATTAATGACGATGATGGCAGTGGGATGGGCGGCAGCATTAGCACGGCAGTAGCAGGCGGCAGCGTGGCGGTCTTCATGGCAGCGGTGATCCTTTGACAGCCACAGCTTTCCTCTTCTGTCTCTTTGTGCCTTCCCCCAAGCTTAAGGGGGAGGTTATATAGTGTTTGAGGGGGGGGGGGGGGGGGGGGTAACCACCCCCATGGCACTTGCATGACTTCTCCCTTCTCCCCATGCACTCCACCACTACGCCTTCCTCTCACACTCCCTCCCCCCCTTCCATGCATCAGCTGAGGGGAGGGGGTAATTAATAAAAAGAATTCACAACTTTAATCATTTATCCATTTTCCCTTCCATAAGGGGTGTTCCCCTGAGGCTTGCGGGTTTTAACCTCGGCCTTATTTGCACAACGCGAATGGGGATTATTATCATGCATGCGGGGTAAGCGTTTAACTGCCAACATTTTTTGATGTGGGAGATCACTTTGGGGTGCCTTATTGCACGGGGTGTGTAGGGTTTAAGGTTGACTTAATATTTCGAGCAAAAATATTACACATCGTCCTTCAATGACCATAGCATATTGTTGTCTTAATCCACCGTTAGTAGCCATTGTGAAATATGCACTAACCCCTTAGACACCAACCAACCTTCAACCATGCTACCTTTTGGATGAGCTCGTTGTCACACAAATCCTTTTAGGGTTTTCATAAAGTGCTCCAAGAAGAACATCCATCACGTATGGATAGGTCTGACAATCTCCACTTCATCTACAAGATGCAGCAGGAGGTGGGTTTTTATCATAAGCATGCTGGTGGGCAGGTACTTCTCAAAGAGCAGACTGTCTCCACTAATCCCTGCCTTGCGGATTCAATAGAGGATGTCTTGATCTCCTTTTGTGAAATCTATTGCACTAAATTTGACAACCTGTAAATCGCCCCGCATATTTCTAGAGTAAGGCATCTTGAGATCGCGATCGGTAGTACAAATGGCCACAAATGAAGAAGCATTACGAACAATGCCTATACTCCAAATAGAAAAATATGTAGGTCGCTTATAATCCTTTAGTAGTACAAACTTGACATATCTCATGTCAATCATGGGAGTTTAGCCCTGTTAGTTGGTCATCTTTAAAAAATGTGGATCTGAGAGGACGCATCATACCCATCGGAGTGTGGATAGACCTAAGAATTTTATTCACAATGCCCTCTTCTTTAGTGGACAAAAGACAAGGATGATGATGCAGTTGCAAGCGACCATCAGCACTCAAAATAACCTCCATCTTGCCTACCTCCTTCAAATCCATTCGTGCCCTTGCACTGTCTCTCTTTCATGTGATGTGGTCCCATAGTAAGCCACCCACTATTCTTGAAAATATGCATTGGATCCAACAAGTGGTTGATTTGTAAGTGGGTCCAATACAACAACTTGTAGAAAACAAGTGGCTGATTTGTAAGTTTTGATGTGACTACATGTGGACCATTTTTAGCTCGTACCAGCTTTGGGCATTCATTCCCACTGGAGGTCATCCAAGAAAATCTTCCCTTAGTTCATGACCTTCCAAAAAGAAAGTGGCATGTCCTTGATATACCATCTTCTTCATGGTTTGTGACCTTCGGGAGTCTAACTGTGGCCCATGTTGAGATACAGCAATCATACTCACTAACAGCCTCTTTGTATGGAGCTTTAGGGCCAAGGACATGCAAGCTTACCTATCCCATATGCACAGTGGTGCCTATTGCAGTTTCCTACTTTCCTATAAAGCATTGTACTTGCTTCCTTTTGTTAATGCAATGATAGTACTCTTTTATTTCCAGTAAAGTGTCATTGTCATTGTCCACACACAAGATTGTGTTTATGAGTTCAAGTCTCAATCTTGAAACCTAATTCACTTGTGTGACAGTCAGTGTGTGATTCTATGTCTACATGAGTCTTCTTCCCGTCTTTGAACCACCATAGCCATGCTCTAGATCCATATTTCCCAACATGGTATCATAGCCCAGTCAGGCATGGCTCAGCTTGGCTTAGCTCTCCTTTGCTCTCTCTCAGCTCATGTTAATCTCTGGTTAGCTCAATTTCATTCCATGACTTCATCTCCCAATTCTACCTTCACTTGAGCTTCCATAGCAACCATAGCCAGTAGCACCCTGTCAGATTGAGTCGCTTATATCTCACTCCACAAGTCAAATATATTGGAGCTTCCTTCTGGAAAAGTGTTCCTCAACTCACAAAGCTTCCATGTATCACATCAATCCATGACATTTGGCTATCTAAAGCTCAGCATTGTGAAAATTCTCAGTCACTTCCATAGTCTTCAATTGTGACCTGCAGGACATACCCTCCATGGAGCCTTCATATCTCTCTCTGTAGAGTATATAATCATGAACTCTCTTCTAGAAATATCTTCCTCTACTTAGGGTGCTCCCTCTTGGCACAAAAATTGTCCACATTGTCGATCAACCAGCACGGCATTGTTGAAATTCGTGGCTGCTGACGAAATCTACGCCTGATCTATTTGTCTGCTCTACGCGCGCTGTACATGCTGCGATCTTGACGAGGAGGATAGGGCTTTGGAAGAGTTTGAAGTAAGCTTTATTTCTATAAACAAAAATTTCAAAATGATTAACTACAGCTCCTGCAATTTGCAAAAAACCAGGCCCCTGTCTAAAACCCTAAACTGTCAACCATAGCCAGTTTTATCAAAGCTAAAAAATCTCATCATTTTCTCTCTCCTGCCACCTGGAACGACCCATTGCCACTCTGATCTATTGTCCCAGAACCAAATCAAGGAGGGGACGGACCTGAGAAGATTGAAGAAGGATCGACGACCCCGAGCAAGGAAGATTCAAGCTCAACATCAAGTCTCTACATAGTGTGTTTTCACACTACCATTACTTGTGTCTCTTGACACATTGTAATCTACTCTTTCACTTGTAAAATCTAAGAATCTTGCAGTTGATTTGCTATTGCTCCAACCATCCAACATGGGACAAGACTCTTCAAATGCTCGGTTCAAGGCAATCGGGTTTCACACCTGGCAAACCCGCATCAAGCTCATCCTAATGAAGAAGGGTCTCTGGGCCATCACAAATGGCAAAGAAAAGAAACCTCGAGATGTGGACTTTGCAGTTACTTGGTAGAAGAATGATGGACAAGGCACAAGCCATCATTAAGCTGGAATTGGATGAGAGCTACATCCATCATGTGGATGCCTGTGACACGTCCCATGACACTTGAAACAAATTGGATACCTTATTTGGTGCACAATCAAAGTCATCTAAGTATGGTCTATTGATTGAATTTTTCCGACTTGATATGAAGCCTCATACATCCCTCGCATCCCATCTAAATTACATGGAAAGTCTCCTAACCCAACTTGCAAGGATAAAACTAAAAATGAATGAAGATGTTTGTATTGGTGTCTTGTTAAAAAGTCTACCTCCTGCCTATGATAATGTATCAACCACTCTAACCAATATGCCTGATCATCAACTTGTTGATATTAAAGCCTCTCTGCTAGAGGAAGAAAAAAAACTTAATAGCAAAGAAGAGCCTAGCACTTCAAAGGATGAACAAATGTTATATGTAAACAACAGATACAAAGTAAAAAGGAACCGCTCTTCTGTGACTTCTGCAAAAGGACCGGACACACTGAGAAGTTCTGTCATGCTAAGAAGAGGTCCCAAAAGGCTTATCTTGTAGCTGTGAAAGAAGAAGAAGAACATGGATAAAAATATGAAGATGAAGATGAAGATGAAGACCACCAGAATGGAAGGACAAGCCTCATCAGTCCTTCTACTCTCATTACTCTTATAGACTATTTTAAAAGCCTTGTATTTCCTAGCCCTAATGATTCTTGCCATAAGCTTTGTAAAGTCCTCATGTAACTTGGCACTACAGTCCCTGTACACTTTGTGAGGCCCCTGTTACAGCCTTTGGATGTCCATCATGTTTTGGTGTCCACACTTAGCCTTTTCTGCGACAGCCTCTGGTGTCTACCATGTTTGTGGTGTGCCCACACTTTGCAGGTGGTTCTCATTACAGCCTCTACACACTTTGTGCCTTTCTAGTTGTGATTGAGGAGGGGTGTTGAGATTCAGAAATCACACTCACTAACAGCCTCTTTGTATGGAGCTTCAGGGCCAAGGACATGCAGGCTTACCTATCCCATATGCACAGTGGTGCCTACTGGAGTTTCCTACTTTCCTATAAAGCATTGTACTTGCTTCCTTTTCTTAATGCAATGATAGTACTCTTTTCTTTCCAGTAAAGTGCTAGTGTCATTGTCCACACACAAGATTGTGTTTATGAGTTCAAGTTTCAATCTTGAAACCTAATTCACTTGTGTGACAGTCTCAGTGTGTGAGTCTATGTCTACATGAGTCTTCTTCCCGTCTTTGACCACCATAGCCATGCTCTAGATCCATATTTCTCAACAGCCCACACAATGGACATGCATGATAACCTAAGGTAACCAAACATGTCCCTACACCTCTATTTAGTGAACAAAAACTTGAAAAATCTATGATAGATGTGACCAACAAGAATGGAATCCTACTTACCTGAGCACTCCCCAAATCTTGGAAAGTCATGCATCGTTCACATGAGAATGGCTCGTATATTGGCGGACCGTCGACCTCGCACTTGCTCATATCTTCCACGACAACCCTCTTCTCCCACAAAATCTTAAGCTCATCAACTAATGGACAGAGATAGAAGTCTATATTCTTGACTTTGTAGCGTATAGGAACAAGCAAGCTAAGAATCAGGTGTCCTTTCTTCGTAGAAAGGCATGGTGGGATGTTGTACTTAACAAGGACTACACGCCACACACTATAAGATGTTGAGTGGACACTGAATGGGTTCACGCCATCCATAACAAGATCGAGTCAAAGATTCCTTGGCTCTCATGCAAAGCTTAGAAAGGTAGAGTCAGTGTGACTCCATGCGCGTGAATCCACTGAAATTGGTTGGACTCCATCTACCGATCTATTCTACGCATGCCACATTGTCAAGCTCACTATGCACAACATATGAAACATGTGAAGTATACGGGGAAAAGTGGAAAGTGTCTAAGAACTTTCAGAGGGATGGTTTGCCCTTGCAAGTCCTGTCCATACCTATGAGCACTACACTTTGTTTATGTCTCCATAGTCTCATACTCTCCTCGAAATAGCACACAATCGTTGACACATTCATGGATGTTGTTGTAGTCCATGCCAAGATTTCATAAAACATGTTGTGCATCATCATGAGACTCAGGTATGATATTTCCAAGTGGTAATATATGGTACTTTAGCAATCTAAAAAGAAATCATAAAGTACATTGAAAAAGCACAATTATTCTTTATAATGGTGCTGAAAAGAAATCAACAAAGCTTACGTAGAAGGTACATGAACAACTCGGTCACACTCGCATCGCTCCACCTGTATTTTTCTTACACACTTAACAGTGCAAGTAGCGTCTTCAAGTGAGATACTCGGTACCCATCATATAATGGTAATATAGTTTAAATAAACTTGTCTACATTGTATATTCACTTTCATCAAAAAAGTCAAAGTGTACCCTATTCTAAGGGGGCTTTATATGAATCAAGCAAAAGTATGCCAAGTTGGAAGCACATGACTTGAGAAGATTCTAATTAGGGTGTTAGAGTAATTTTCATGATGTGAAAGTGGAAAATGGGCATGTGCACACTCTAAGTTGGGCATCACCTAGACATATGTGAAATTATTTTTATACTTTCAATTTCACTTGGCATTTTTCTTGAAAGTTCAACTCAAATTCCTACCCCATAGACCCATTCAATGATTGAAATGCTTCAAAAAAATGCTTTTGTTCACATCATAGGACTCCCATTTTATCTTTTAACCTGCCATAGGAAAAGCATGGTCTAATGCTTACGTAATTGATATTACCTCTATGGAAAGGATTAGAAAAGTCAAGTGGATGTGAGTCATAAGGAACATGAATATAAGAAGATGACCTCCCTTGTGTCTGAAGGACACCTCGATGTCATATAAAATAAAGAAGGTTGCTATAGGCTTGATCACATACTCAAGTCCTCTCTGTAATACATCTAGAAGGGATAGGGGAAACTAGGAACTTGTCTTGTGAAGCTCCTTCCCCACTTGATATCACCTTGAGCATGTGCTAAAGATCTATCTCAAAGACATGTTAGAAATTCGCATAACAACGATAGTACTCACACAAGCTTGAGCATATTCTCAAGCTCTCTCTCGTAGACATCTCAATAAGATAGGAGATACTACCATGCTATGCTCAGAGATAGAGGTCCTCCCCCACAAAGACAGAGTTGATAGAAGCTTGAGAACACACTAAATCTATTTCCCATATGCATATTAAAAAAATCATATCAAATAATAGGATACTTGAAGCACACTATCTAATAGCCATCTTAATGAGAGAGGAGGAACTTTCTTCCATACCCTCAAAGGAGGAGGGGAAATCCCTATTAACAAGATCCTTCCCCATAAGGAGGGGTTTTTAACAAGCTTGAGAATGTGCATAAGCTGAATCCCAAAGACATATAAAAAATTCATGCCAAATAGGCTTGGTTTGAATACAACTTGAGCATGTTCTCAAGCATGACGTCTCCTAGCTATCTCACAATGAGAAAGAAGAAACTATTTTTCAATGCCCTCAAGGGGTCATGGGGAAATCCTCTTGACAAGCTCCTCTCCCATAAGGAGAGGTTTGGTATGAGCTTGAGAACATGTTCAAGCTCTCTCCAAAGACACCTCATAATCATACCAAATCAATACATGAAAATAGTGGAGCCATGTATGTATCCATGATGTATGTTTTTGTTGAGCTCTAAGCTTATATATACATTGATAATGTGTATGAGTGCCTAGAGAGTAAACTATATTTAAGTAGTATTGACATGAATTCATTCCTTCATGGCCATGAGTCAGTGGTTCCATACTGAAGACCTTTAATACAAAGACCATGTCGTATGCCTCTATGCTTGGATTAAAATGATGGATTGTTAATACTTATGTAGCAGGAAAACTTGGCAGCATGGATAAAGCTCAATAATACAATCAGATTCTCTTCACGTTGAGCATAGCCTTGTGGTTAGGCTTAATGATATCATTTATGAGATTGAGGTTAGCTTTAGAACATAGAAAGAATCGTAATCATGAGATCAATAAAATGTTAAAAGAGAGCACAATTTCATAAATGTTGTGCTTTTGTATTTTTCAATACACGTAAAAGTGTATCCTATTCTAAGGAGACTTGACATGAATCAAGTTAAAGTACACCTAGGTCTAAGCACATGGCTTGACAAGATTCCAATTATAGTGTTGGAGTAACTTTTATGATGACAAACTGAAAGATGATAACAAAATGATATCAAAGTATACCCTAAAATATTTTAATTAAGGCAATTTGAAGTAAGTTATTGCATCAAACATATTTGTCATCAAAGTGATAGTCAAAATATACCCGATTGAATGAGTTTATGAAAAAACTTAATAGATTCATGATCCTAAACTCTTATTACATATACTAGTATACAAGGTGGAGAGAACAACCTTGCTTTACATCAAAGGGCATCTTTTATAATTGTTGAAAAGATGTAATCATATTGATGTGCTACCTTATTAATATGAAAAAAACAAGGTAAGTTACAAATCACTTTGTGTCATGTTTTTATAATGAGGAGGTTGATATATGTATTATATGTACAAATCCTTACATGAATAGGTTCAAAATTTTTGTCTGATGTTTCTGAAAGAAAAAAAATAAAGGTAAACTAGGTCCCACTAAGCCCACTAGTTGCCCATAAAATTATAATTGACCCTTTCTATTGTGAAGGTTGAAAAAATAGAGTGATGGACAAACTTAATATTATCAAAGTCAAAATAATAGAGTTTTAAACTATTCTTGACTAAATTTAATTCAATGCCAATTGGGAAAACTTGAAATTCTCAAAGTTTATTCTTCAACCTGAATACATGCCATGATGGATGTTTCCATAGCCAAGTAGGGGCACAAAATCTAATTACTAAGTGGAAAAAAGAGATTACAATCTTAGCTAAAACATGGGCAAAAATCTAATTAATAAGAGTAGAATACTCTTCAACTTGAACACTTGATAAGGTGGATGTCTACATGCCCAAGCTAAGGTCTCAACTTTTTGTTGAAAACTCATAATCCAAGGGAACACAAAAGCCAAAACCATTGACATTAAGGTCCCATAAGCTCATTGTAACTTATTATCAACAATAAAACTCAATCTTTTATCTTGTCAAGATTCTAGCAAATAAAGTTTGAGCTAAATTTTACGGTACAAAAACAATGAATGATCCTAAAATTTGACACCTTCAACTTTATCCAATCTGCTTGGTCCCATGGCCAAGCCCTCCTCATATATTGAGAATGATAATTTTATTTTTTTTGATAATGACTCAAAAGCTAGGCCAAGTGAAAAAAAAGAGCTACAAATAGCCAAGTGATAGAAAGGGGTTAAATAAATCTAAAAAAAATTGGACATGCTGGGAATGAGACTTTTCCCATTTTACCTAAAATACTCTTTGAAGTATTTGAGGTTAGCATACACCCACAAAGTGCAAACACTTCAAGCATGAAGCTACTTACATTAGAGCTAGCAGTGAATACTTCTTGAGCCCAAACTTAATTTGGGCTAGCCACAATACAACATTGGTCTCAATCATCTATGATTAGGCACAATTAGGGTGTACCAGCTCCCTAGGAGTACATACAACTAGTATGGAGATCAGATATCAATCCCTCAAGGAACCCAAGACTGCAAAGACCAATTGTTATTCATCTTCCTAGTGATGTTCATGTCCATTACATTAAAAAAGCAATAGAAGACAAGGACTATACTATCTGATCCTCTGTTTGCTATGATGAAGGTGTTCATTATATCCTAATGGATTATATGCCTATATTGATCATGATTTTAGGATGATGAAAAGGGCGAGGAATGATCTAGCCTCAAGAAATGATAGATTATAGGGACTAGGCACAAGTAGGACACATGTTCTCATGTTGTATCTAATGGTACTATATCAGAAATCTAGCCCTTACTATCCTCAAGTGAATGATTAAGTAGAAGTATTCAATAAAATCCTGTAGTGTACTAATGAGACTCTATCAGCTTCATGATTGAGCTAAAATCATAAGCTCATAGAAGGAATTTGGTCTTATGATATATCTTACAAGAGGCCATATGACAAACACCCTTCAAGCCAACTTATCAAACCAGTGTACCAGTTCAATTTCTTATCACAAGTCTTTACATCAAAATATATGAACACTAAAAAGGCACTAAATCTTTGGCTAAACACCTAATTGAACTTGAACTCATTGAAACACAATTACTTGCAACTCATGACCTTCTTCTAAAAACCATATACAAAAGATTTAGTTCATTAAACACCTCAAACAATGATCCTTTAACAAAGGTGGCTTGGTATTATTATATTTAATCAAAGTACATAAAGAAAGGACAAATATTTGAGGCCTTCAAACCTATACATCTACATCCTCAGCAAGATAAGCAACGTGGAGTTAGAAACCTTGGATGAGAAAAGTAATGTATACTTTAGTGGAAATCACATTAAATTCTACTACCCTTCAAGGCATTACCTACACAAATTACACATGAAACAACTTGACATAGCTGTCTAATCCATCATGAGAATTAAAAAAATGTGGTATGATAAAAAGAAGCAATTCACATAATGAGATCATTAACCATCAATTAACCTCTTCTTAAAAGCATTGAGATTAGTTTGATGATTGCCAATAGCCTAGGACCAAAGGATAACCTCATAATTCCATTTGTTTACCTCCACATCTAGTTGGCCATGACCAAGGAGCTAGCTACTAATGCACTCATCGATGATAGCCTACTACCACTAAGTTGCATTCCTATGAAGGACAACTACACTCCTTGTTGGTTAGAGAGTACAAACTATAATTGATAGTAGAGATTGAAACCATTCCAATTTTCTTCACTATTCTACTAAAGACAGAAGGATTGGAAACAAAATTCTCTTATGTGTACATATCCACACTTAAGTACACTCTTTTGCACTCTAATACATGAGCATTTACATAGACACTCCCACATACACTAGTGTGCACTCCTTTGCACTTAGCCTTATTAAACTTGAATTCATTGAAACATGATTTCTTGCAATTCATCACCTACTTCTAAAAACGATCAACAAAATATTTGCTTCATTAAACACCCCAAAAAATGATATTTTGAGAAAGGTGACTTGGTACTATTATATTTAATCAAAGTACATAAAGAAAAGCTAAATATTTGAGGCTGTAAACCCTATGCATTTGCATCATCAGCAAGATAGGTAATGTTGAGTTAGAAACCTTGGATGAGAAAAGTAATGTATACTTTAGTGGAAATTGCATTAACTTCTACTACCTTTCATGGCATTATCTATATGAGCTATCCATGAAGGAACCTCACATACCTGTCGAATAGAAGCAATTCACATAATGAGATCATTAACCATCAATCAACCTCTTCTTAAAAGCATTGAGATTAGTTTGGTGATTGCCAATAGCCTAGGACCAAAGGATAACCTCATAATTCCATTTTTTAACCTCCACATCTAGTTGGCCATGACCAAGGAGCTACCTACTAATGCACTCATCGATGATAGCCTACTACCACTAAGTTGCATTCCTATGAAGGACAACTACACTCTTTGTCGGTTAGAGAGTACAAACTATAATTGATAGTGGAGATTGGAACCATTCCAATTTTCTTCATTATTCTACTAAAGACAGAAGAATTGGAAACAAAATTCTCTTATGTGTACATATCCACACTTAAGTACACTCTTTTGCACACTAATACATGAGCATTTACATAGACACTCCCACATACACTAGTGTGCACTCCTTTGCACTTAGGCTTATTGAACTTGAATTCATTGAAACATGATTTCTTGCAACTCATCACCTACTTCTAAAAAAGATCAACAAAATATTTGCTTCATTAAACACCCCAAAAAATGATATTTGGAGAAAGATGACTTGGTACTATTATATTTAATCAAAGTACATAAAGAAAAGCAAAATATTTGAGGCCATAAACCCTATGCATTTGCATCATCAGCAAGATAGGTAATGTTGAGTTAGAAACCTTGGATGAGAAAAGTAATGTATACTTTAGTGGAAATTGCATTAACTTCTACTACCTTTCAGGGCATTACCTATATGAGCTATCCATGAAGGAACCTCAAATACTTGTCGAATCCATCATGGGAATAAAAAAAATGTGGTATGAGAAAATGAAGCAATTCACATAATGAGACAATCAACCATTGATCAACACTCTTCTTAGAAGCATTGAGATTATTGTAGTGATTGCAAGTAGCATAGGATAAAAGGATAACCTCATAGTACCATCTGTTTACCTATACATCTAGTTGGTTGCAACCAAGGATCTACCTACTCATGCATTCATTAATGATAGCCTACTACTACTAAGTTGCATTCCTATGGAGGATAACTACACTCTTTCTTGGTTGGAAAGTACAAACTATAATTGATAGTGGCCATTGCAATCACTCCAACTTTGTGCACTATTCTACCAAAGAGAAAAGGGTTGGAAAAAAAAATTCTCACTCATGTGTGCGTATATACACTCTTGTTCACTATAGTCCATGAGCACTTACACAAACATTCCCGCATACACTTGTGTGCACTCCTCTGCACTTGGTCTTGCACCTTGCAATGTGCATGTATCCAACCTGACGGGACCTAAAGTGGGCTGGCATTGGCTATGGCACTAGCCGGACCACATGCACACAACAAGAAAACCCCACCACACGGCCTCATGGGCTAGGAGCATCTAAAATACATTGTACACTAGATAGAATTAATTATGCATTGGTAGGTGATATATAGTCCAGCGGCCCTTTCCCCAAACTCCAACAAATGGAATATCCCATACATATCCATAATACCATGAAGAACATATATAGGAGGCACCCCATCGGTTGATTGCCTTGGCCCCATTGTGACTCTTCTACACCTTGGGGATTGGCCCCAACATGTGTTGCTCCAACATAAAGTACACATGATGCAACTCCACTCTTTCATTTTGAATGTATTCGAAGAGATATCATGTGTCCTTACCAAACAGTTCCCCAAGAAAACGATCGCCTAGCCTACAACTTAGGTCATCTCACACACTCACGCATAGGTCATCATAACAAAAAATAGGTGTTATGCATCCAGTTCTTTGTATTATGATACCATAATTGATATGCACATGCAAAAGTGTCACCTTGCGAGGGCATGATAAGTTCTTGAGTACCGAGACAACACATGAGGCCCATGCCTTGTTCTCCTTGGGTCATTATGCTCATCTCCCTCCTTTTTACACTCCTGAGTATGGAAAACAAAAACCTAAAGAAAGATGTGCTTTTAAAAAATTTTATTACCTCTTGCTCAGGCTATAGGAGTCCTCGCCAGGTAGGAGCTCCTGGTTGAGTTGTCCTTAGTTAGATAGGTAGTTCAAACCACCACTTAGGATGACCTCTTTAATAGTTCTTTTTAGCTTGTCTGTGTTGGAGCAATTGGTTAGTGACTAGCTTTAGGCTTTCTAACAGAGTATGCTAGGTCTACTCCTCGTGGATTTCATGCCTTGGTTTTGACTGGGGGTAGGCTGAGAGCTGTGATGTGTTTTGTTGAGTATATTTTGTATCAGATTGATACTCTTTGTGGTTGTATTGTTGTGCAGATTTGATCATGGGATTTGATCAGCTAAGTCCCCCTATCCCATGGTCGCCAATGAGCGTGATTTTTGACTATGTGAAGTGCTTAAAAATTGCCAAAAAATCCATATTTCAAGGGAAAAATAAACTTTGGTGAAGGCGGCATAGGCAACTAAGTCAATTTTAAGCAGCAAGTAGTCGTTAGATTCCTAAAGTGCTTTAAAGATACACCAACTAATAGTTTAAGATTTTTCATAATTTTTTCAACTACGGGATTGGATTTCGAGAAGTGCTAGGAAGTGCGGACCTCAAGACGGTCGAGCAAAAATTACAGATCTAAAATCCGATGCCGAACGCAAGAATGGGGGTGCTCGGAGGCCAAGACCAATGAGGTTTAGTGTGAAAAGGACTAGAGGGGAAAGGGGGTGACCCTTGGGGTCTCCCACCCCCAAAATTTTGACAAATGGAGAGAGGGGGCATTTTTTCCCATGGCGTGGAGAAGAAAATGACATCTTCTTACAAGGCGCTGATTTTTTGAGGGAGAAGGGGCAATGATCACTTCTGTATAACTCCATAAAGTGATTCCAACAGTACTAGAGACGACTTAATTGCTTGCCTCCAACGCTTGGACACTACTTTCATGCCATTGGCTAAAAGCTACGATCGAATAAACTTAGGACTCTTGGAAGAACCCATAGCGACGAAACTACGAATACTCCCTTGCTCTTAGGAGGAGTTGGAATTTGTATTTGTTAAAGCTTCTAAAGCAGCTGAGGAGTTAATGGCAACTGAGATATCCAAGGAACACGTAGTCAAACATCATCTCATCACGTCATATAGCAAGAACATGATCATGGCCATAAACCAGAAAATCACAAAGTTGCAATGGCTTGCTAACAAAAACTCCCCCTTCTTGCTTCATGCACACTACTTTGAAGGGCGAATTGGGAAGGAGATTAAAAAAAATGATGATGGAGATTAAGGGAGATGTTAATGATTGATGTGCAACATGGAATCAAGAGTGATGGATGTTCCATGCGCTAGTTACGCAGTCATTCAATGCATCTCAGGTTTCGTAGAAACACGATATGACTATTTTTTATGAAGGAAATGAATGTTTTTCGACATTTTATGATAGAAATGATGTTCTTATTCGATGAAAATTTGTTTGAGTGCTGCTTGCATCATGTTCAATTGCTGTTTATTAGAAAATTTTGATTTTCTAATGATTTACATGTGCTATTTAAATCCTGCAAAACCTGAAATGTGGTTTTTAAGGGTAAAATGATAGTTTTGTCGTCTCGAGTATGTGAAATGTATTCCTATGGGAAAAAATGGAAAATAAAATTGAATTTAAATATGTTGAAATGATTGGTATGAGAGAAATAAAAAAATAATATTGATTATTGATAAATAAATGCTAAAAATTAGAGAAAATAAGAGAAAAACTAAAAATACACTTCATAAAAATAAGAAAAAATATAATGAGTGTTTGTGAATGTATGGTAGTGGTGAAGCATGAGGTTTAGCCTCAGTTTTTCCTATCTCTTTGTCAAAGTTTATGATTTAACACTTTTCATAAAACATGACAAAATGAACCCCTACACCTATGCGACACAAGCAATACCTAAAAGTAGGGGGTGGGGTGTTTGAATGATGTGATTTGGTTGCTATTTATTGCTAATTTTGTTGATGTGTATCATGATATAGGGTTCGTTGTATTTGAATTAGGAGAATAGTAGCATGAGCGTTGTCTCGGTGCTATCCTTACATCGCCACAATGAGTTAGTAAATGAGCATTGGAAAGCTTGATTGTGCATGACACATTTCTAATTGGAAATTATGTTTGAGCACTTCTGCCTCACACTAACAGGAACTCCTAGAATAGTTGCCTAGCAGGTCAACAGAACAAGGTCAATAGAACTCCCTTCAAAAACAAGTCTTTCAGTGCTTGAAAATGCCTTTGCAAGAGGCAATGACTACTCAGACCTCCCACAAAAATAGACCAACCTATACCTGGGACTTCATGCCTTGGTTGTCAGTCCCCAACAAACAAAAAGAAAGTAACCCCTACATACACATATATCATTATTTGCTTAAGGAAAAAAACTCGAGAAGGGGACAAAACCACCTAGAATGGCCACAAGAAGCTCCTCCATGGCAAAGGCTCCCTCTAGACTTCGTCAACCTATACGATACAATCACTAAAATAGAAAATTATTAAACATACTTGTACCAAATAGACATATGGCCCTCTTGGCCTAAAGAAATAGCACATTTGACTACAAACTAACATGCCCTCTTGGCATAAAGAAATAGATCATGGCACTACAAAACTGGTTGGCCCTCTTGGCTTAATCAAACATTAAAACCTTAAAGCAATTGGCCCTCTTGGCCTAAAGAAATCAAGAAAATCAACTCATATACATCCCCCCTTGGAAAATCTTAGTAATAGGCAACCAAATGCTCCAAGCCAAGGAGGAAATAGGGCTCCTTCCCTAAACTAAATACATTAAGTTGTGACCCATCTCTCATGCATATATAGCAAGAGGCGTACGCATAACATGTCATCTGATCAACCTATGGGTCCAAGATAATAGTGGTAGATGGGTCTTGGACACTCTTTGCATTACCCATATCAACCATCACCTACCATATAACGTGTGGTCTGACAATTTTTTTCACAAACGACCAAGTCCTATCTCATTATCAATGGAAACATCCAAACTAGGATCACATTTGAAGAAGATGTCCTCTTCATAAGCAAAATTTTCTAAGGAATTGACAAACTGATTCCAAGAACATGGGATCATCTGAAGAGAGACTCTCTCAAATTCATCAAGTAGGGTCATAGTAGTTTGATGATACATGTGAAGGATAGGATTCTGGACTATGTATGTCCCATTTAGTTGATTTAAGATCAGCTGGGAACCCCCTTTGACTAACAACCACCGAATACCACCTTTCTTGGCAATATTCAGTCCCATAATCAAGGCTTTATACACCGCCATGTTGTTGGTGAATTCGGCCCTGAGATAAATAGCTAATTTCATTGTAGCTCTACTTTGGGGATCTCGGATAACTACTCCAATACTCCCTTTTTTAATAAGGCCCCTAAACACTCCATCAAAGTATAATGTGTACATCCACAATGGATTTACACAGCCAGCCATCAAGAACTCCCCTATTCATAATTATGATAGTCAAAATTCAGCATACTTAGAGGATGAATTGACTGCTCCATCCCACCTTCTTCATTAAACTCAACAGGGATGCTTGTAAAAATTTGTAAGTGTTGGAATAGAGGGAGAAAGATAGAGTAGAGCAGAAGATGAGTCTCAGCTCATTGTTGTTCTTCTTCCATTATTCTTCCATCATACTAACTAAAAGAGACTTATACACATAGGTATGACTAACCAAGACTAACTATGGTTAAGTCACTGACTACATCGACTTATTGAATGTCACACATGTGTACAGTTGTATCCATATAATGTCGATCACACACACAAAGATAGACTGAGTGAAGAGTAATAGGAGCTTGATATTATAACACTCCCCCTCAAGCTCAAACTATCTTATAAACTCTAAGTAGGTGTCTAAAATATATGAACTTTTCTTTACCCAGAGACTTGATAAATATATCTACTACCTGGTCTTTAGTCTTCACATGAATCAAGTCAATCTACCCCATAAAAACCATTTCTCTGATGAAATGGTAGTGAACCTCAATATGTTTGGACCTAGCATGGTAGACAGGATTGCTATCCAACATAACACTACTGAGGTTATCACAATGCAATCTCACTCTGCTTTCCAACTGTATTTCCAAGCCTTTTATCAATTTCATCAACCAAACTGATTTGCAAGCCACTAAGGCAACTCCTCTGTACTCAGCTTCTGTACTAGACAATGCAATACTAGGATGTTTCTTACTCTACCACAACTGATCATATTGTTGCCCAATCTAAATGCATAACCACTAGTTGACCTCCTATCATAGGCACAACTAGCCCAATCATCATCAATAAACCTTGTCAAGTCAAGAGATTTTCCATATCCATAAAACAACCCATAATCTATAGTACCCTTTACATATCTCATGATCCTCCTGACTGCATCTAAATGTGGTTTGTGAGGCTTCTACATGAACTGACTAATCAGCCCCCCTACATAACATAAGTCGGGATGGGTCATAGTCAAGTATGTCAAGTTGCCTGATACATGGTCACATTCTCTATGTCATTCCCAACATCAATCTGCAGCTTGACATTCTGATCAAGAGGTGTCTCCATATGCTTGCATTCAGCCATACCATACTTCTGTAACATGTCATGAGCATACTACTTCTATAGAAGCCATATACCTTGAGGCGTACAAACTACCTCAATCCCAAGAAAATACTTTAGTTCACCAAGGTCTTTGATTTTGAATTCACCCTGTAAACATGATTTAATTTCAGCAATGCCCTCTTCATCATCTCCACTGATGATAAGATCATCTACATAAACCACTAGAAACACATATCCATAATCTGTCTTCTTCATGAATAGACTGTGATCTGCATCACCCAATCTAAATCCATGTAACTCTTGATCCGAGCATTCCATGCTCTAGGTGCTTGTTTCAATCCATATAAAACCTTTTTCAGCTTACATACATGTAGGAAAGTTCGGGTGAACATAGCCTTTAGGTTGCTCCATGTATACTTCCTCAACCAAATCACTGTTCAAGAAAGCATTCTTGACATCCATTTGCCATAATTTCCAATCTTTGCATGCTATCAAAGCAATGAAAATTGTGACTATTGCCATTTTAGCCATGAGACTGAAAGTCTCCTTATTGTCAATGCCATATTGCTACACATACCCTTTTGCAACCAACTTGGCCTTATAGCGTTTTAACGAACCATCTAACTTGCACTGAACCTTGTACACCCATTTGCAGGTAATGGATACTTTGCCTTCACGCAACTCAACAAATTCCCATGTCTCATTTTTAGCTAGGGTTGCATACTCTTCATCCATGGCAGCACACCAATTATCATCTATAACTGCATCATCAAACTTTGTAGATTCTTTGTAACCTATCACACTAGCCATATATGCATAATGGTAGGCTGAATAACCAGTGTATGTAAACCTATCAATTGGTGGCTCACTCTGATCTTACCTCTCATAAGGTGGTACATAATGACTTTGCCTTGCTCCAAGCATCATAATAGACAAAATGCCCAACTCAATATCCAAACTGTTGCTCTTAGATGACTCATAACCTACTGTAAGTGGACCTATCACATACTCAAGCATCTGTTCATTTCCCTTATCCAATCTCCCCCTCACTAACATATATGTGTTAGTGGACATAGGAGTACGACTTCGCAAGTGTCCTAACCAAGGAATTACTGTAGGTGACCCATCACCTATAGGACCACTCATAGATGTACTCAATGTAGGTGTATTTTCAGCATTATTAGTGTTAGCTAATCCATTAGTAGCCACTGCAATAGGATTACCATACCACAATGCCAGCTCATAAAAAAAAACATCTTTGCTAATCAGTGTCTCATGTGTAGACGATACATAACACTTGTAAGCTTTTCGGTCTTGTGCATAACCAAGAAACACACTCTTGATAGCTTTAGGATCCAATTTCTTCCTCTTTTCATTAGGAACATGCACATATGCAATGCTGCCAAATACCTTCAAGTGTGAAATGCCAGGCTTATGACCATACAACCTAAAACACTACTACTTCATCCCAATAACCATTTGGCAAACTTTTCTCATTTAGCAACTCTTGCCGATTCCATCAGTACCCTATTTTTTCTATCTACTACACCATTTTGTTGCGGTGTATAGCTACATGTTAACTGTCTTCTAATCCCATGTTTAGCAAGGTACCTATCAAAGTAATTAAGGACATATTCTCCACCTCCATCTGATCTAAGACATGTTATTTTACAACTCAACTCATTTTTAGCATGCTTCTTCAAGTCCTTGAATGCATCAAACACATCATCCTTATGTTTCAGTATGTAAAGCCAAGTATACTTGCTAAAATCATCAATGAAGGATACACAGTAACGAGCACCACCAAACAAAGCATTATGAGATGGAACCCATACATCTAAATGTACCAACTACAAGGGTCATGAGCTATTCTGTACATGTCTCATAAATGGAAACCTTTCTTGCTTTCGAAACTAACATGCATCACATACATGTCCAAAGTCATGATACTTCAACCTAGATAGTCCAAGCACAATATCCTTCTACTGTATAGATTTTAGCTTTTGTACATTCACATGGCCAATCCGCTTATGCCATATCTCAACATCCCATATAGCACCATCATCATGTGCAAACATGGCTACTTTCAATTTTGGAATTGACGTATCAAGAGTAAACATTCTACCATCTCTTTGGCCTCTAGCAATCAATTTGTAGCCATTACCATATTCTTCAACAACAAAGCATCCATCTCTATTAAATCTCACTTGTAGATTCTGTTCAGCCATCTGTCCAACTGACAAAAGATTCTTGGTTATTGTAGGTACATGTAGTACATCATGCATGCTTTTTTTCTTGCCATCAGACATCAACAATGAAACAATTCCTGTGCTGAATGTCATGTTGGGTGTCATCCCCAGTAGACACATAACCATGTGAATCTGCAACCATCTCATCAAACCATTCTCCATGGGGTGTCATATGATTTGAAGCCCCTGAATCAATGTACCATCTCTCATCTCTGTTCTGCTTAGATACATTCTTAGACACATGCTACATGGCAAAAAATCTGTCAACCGGTTCATCATGAGCATCGTTAGAAGATGCATAGTGCCCATGTTGTTTTCCCTTTGCCTTCATATCTCCCTGATTCTTGTAACAATCCTTCGTAATGTGTCTATTTTCCACAATAATGACAGTCCTTATCTCTGTTTGACCTATCATTTGACTTCCACGAACCGGATCCACCACCTCTACCATGGGGTGATCTCCCCCTACCTCTAAAGCTTCTAGATCCACATTATCCCTCTATATTTGTGCCATGCAAAGCATTCTGCTGATGCTTTCCATAAGCATTTTGAGTGTCTCCTCGACCTCGAAAAGAGCCATGGCCTTTGCCACCTCTACCATGCTGGCTAGAGTAAATAACAAAGTCTCTACTTTGAGACATACTATAACCTGTATTCAGTCCAATCTTAACTTCCTCATGCAATAGCAAAGCAATCAGCTCATCCCCAGCACAGGATTCAACTCTCAAAGAAATAGATGTATCAAATGCTTTATAGTCTTTGCCAAGTCCATTCAATGTCACTGCAATCATATCATCCTCAAAAACTGAAGATTTAATGGTGGCAAGTTGATCCACTATGTTCTTGATTTGTGTAGTGTAGGCCTAAATGCTTCTACCATTCCTAGATATGTTATTGAATTTTTGCTTCAACTGAATCTTTCTTGCATGTGTTACATTTCCATAATTCTTCATGAGTATGTCTCATGCATCCTTTGGGGAACTGCATCCAGTAATCTATATAACCATAGCATCTGATATACATAAGGAAAACCAATGTAACACCTTGCATGCTCCTTTCATGTATTTCAAGTTTAGCCTCATCACCTGTACATAAGGTTCAATAACCTCTACCAACCACAAAATTCTTCATATGGAACTTCCATAAAGAAATTTTTTTGTTGTCCAGCTTTTCTCCCACAATTTGAGTGATATTGTCAGTGCCTTGATCATTTGCCATAGTTGCAGTTTAGGTATTTAGTAATGTATACAACCTATAAGTATCTGACTCCTTTTCCTACAGTTCAAAACCAGTTTCCTGCAATTGAAGACAGTTTTTTGCAATTCAGGATAGTTTTCCTGACAACCTGCTTGCTATAAACTGTATTCCAACAATGAAAAAACATAGTCAAATAAGTATAAACCAAGCTCAAATATGTTCAAAACATTCTATGGTAGTGGCAAAATATCCCAGCAACAAACTATGTCCATACAAGTAGTAGTGTTTATACTATATGCAAGTAGTAGTACCAAATATAGCCATCCCACTGCTATAACCAATAGTATTTTCTCTATTAAAACAAGAGTATTCAAACCTCAAACTTCTCATTCAATTGCCACTCAAGTGAAGATGATAGGTATCCTTCCTGCAAATAATAACCAGTTAATACCCTGGAATAACCAGCAACAAATGAGTCCAAACTTTGGACTTTCAGCACTCACAATATCCCAAAAAGCATCTACCACTCAAGTGGTATGATCCAAGCATTTGTCAGTAGTAAATAAGCATCACATATACTTCAACCTTGTAGGTATATTGTTTCCAAATTTAGGACAACAACCATTTCATTGTTTCTAGCCTACAAATAAGCTCCAAAATTGAGCATTTAACACTCTAATATCATGCTCAAATGCATGATAATAAGGGCATATACATTGTTAGGATGAAAGCCACCAGTACCCTAGAATCACCTGATGTTTACTACAGTAAAAAGCTAGTCTGCACAGGTCTGTGCTGAATATCTCAAAATTTGTGAGTAATTTGAAAAAACTTTCGTCTGCAAAGTTGTAGATCACGTCAAAATGGTCAAGAATCGCAAGCCGTTTCTCCAAAAACCATTTGTGTAGCAAGATATAGCTTCTGCAAAAAAATGGGCTATAGGCATAGTCTCCTTTGATGACGTTTTCTTCAAATCTAATGTCTTGATGTCAAATGGCCACCGCCAAGCCTTCAGACTTAAGGCGTTCAAGCTCTAATACCATGTTGAAAGAGAGGGAGAGAAACAAAGTGGAGCAGAAGATGAGTCTCAGCTCATTGTTGTTCTTCTTCCATTATTCTTCCATCATACTAACTGAAAGAGACTTACACACATAGGTATGACTAACCAAGACTAGTATGGTTAAGTCACTAATTACACCGACTTATTGAATGTCACACATATGTATAGTTGTATCCAGCTAATATCGGTCACACACATAAAGATAGAGTGACTGAAGAGTAACAGGAGCTTGATATTCTAACACTAAGCAGTGATAGTAGAAAACTTTGATCTTCCACACAAAGGTTCCATCTTCTTGCTCAATCACTTTTGTATCCTTTGCTCCATCAGATATGCTTCCCTTGATGATATCTTTGCTCTAGATATGGGTGCTCCAAATAAGGAATTAATTGCCCCATCAACCAGTTTAAGCTCTCCTGCAAGTCTCAAATCAACCCTAGCATGGACATGCAATGCATTTATAGCGTTAACATATTAAAAAATAATAAGGTTTAATCTTATTAATATTAACCTTATTTTTAAATTATCTGTAACGTGTCCACTTGTATCTTCAGGACACGTCTTAGTAGTCCATCGGAAAGGCTATCTAGAAAGCTCCACCCGGCACTCCCATGGAATGTTACAGGGTTTGCGATGTAGGGCTTTCTGCGTGTGCCACATAGCGAAAGTATTTTGGCCATTCCCACTTAGGATCGACCTAAATTAGGGTTTTCCTTATTGGTCATTTCCTAACGGCAACTAGCATTGGACCCAAGTGAACTACTTTACGTAGAAACGCCAGGTCCGAAGCAGATTCACGCTGCACTTGGTTCAAGGAGAATGGGAAACGAGAGGGATGCAAAGCTCAACCTCTCTGCCATAAGGCACAGTCCCATTCCGTTCCCCTAAAACAGCGTAAATCGGGTTCAAATATAACTCTAGGTCAACGCTCTTATTGTTCGTGTTCTTTGACGATCTTCCAACTGTTCATCGTGATTTGAGAAAAGTTCCTGGCCAACCGGGACCACCCATCCGTAGGACGGACCTATGGCCCATCCTCCGCACTTTCCTGAGGTTGTTTTAGATATTTAATTACCTAACACATTAGTTGGACAATCAGCTTCTTTAATTAACCCGTTAGGCAACATTGGTTCTTTCACATAATCTTATCGCTTGACATAGAAAAACAATATCACACAAGTTCCTTATTAACAGGTTATCATATTTATCTTTGAAATACAAAGAGTCCAGCCTGTAGGCTTATCCACAATCTGCCCGAAGGCTATCCAACAATCCACAGGGATTACTAATCCAAGTTTCCACCCGTAGACTAGTATGCAGGCCTCGAGATCCAATCCCGAGTCACGTTAGCCTCTTGTGCATGGCCCGAAAGGCGAGGGATTTACGGCCACAGCCCCCTGACACCCAAGCATCCTCCTGCTCCAAGTAGTGCTCAATGGAGAGACCTCTCGTAGCGGGTTCAGTCCACTTTCCCAACGCAGTCAACAACCCCCTTGGTTAGGGTCAGGTAGGCAGTTGGGGGTAACTGAAGTTGCCTCTCCTGCAGGGAGAAGCACAAAATTGGTTGCTTGACTTTGAGAGAAGCCTAAAATTTAAGAGACAGAAATTGGACTATGAGACTAATAAAAATGCTTTTCTATTTAGGTTTAAAAAAAGAGAAAGTCAAAGTGAGATTTGGACGAAAATAGAAACTTGTGTTCAAAAAGATGATCAGTGTGTTGAGGACTTTGCTAGGGAGTTTGAAAGATTGTGGAATTGATGGAATTTAACATTGTTAGAAGGCAAGATAACCCCAGTTATGTTGAAGATAATGTATTTTGTAAATGGGTTAAAATTAGAAGATTGGAGAGTGAAATTAGAGGTAAAAAACCCTAAAACTTTTGAGGAAGCAGTAAAGATAGCTCAATATCAAGAGAGGGAAACCAAAAGAAAAAAATAGTTAGGGTTTGATGAACCAAGGGAAAGGTTGAGTTCAAGGCGAGTTGAGAGAAAAGTTTTTGAGGAGAAGAAAATAAGTTATGCCTATCTTGAGACAGGTATACTATATTCTCTATTTAGGAGAGATAAGTTGACTTGTGAGAAATCAATTGAAGTCTGTGAGAAGAAACTCCCTAGGGTGGTTGAGGAGAAAAATACATGTTTGACTTATTAGAGTGAAGAGTCTAGGAGTGTGAATTCATACCCATTGACCATGAATACTTCTAGTTCAGTGATTAGTGATTTAACTAAAGAAGAGGGATCGACTAATGATACTTTGGAGCTTGAGGACTATAGAGATGAGCTAGAGATGGATCTGAGTTGTAAAGAAGAAAATGAGAGACCATATTGTTTTAAGGACCAAGAGTTTTCATGTTCTTTAGGAGAGGATGAGAGTCAAGAAATTATTTATATTTCTGATGAGGGAAGGTGTGATGAAAATTTTGATAGTCATGGCAGTGTTGAAGAGAGGAAATATAATTTAGAGAGTGATCTTGTTTGTCTTGGTGATAGTATAGATGGATCTGATTGCTTGGAAGATGAAGAGAGAATAGAGGATGCATTTTTTAGTTTGTTAGAAGACCATGAGGGGCAAGGCTTAGAAACTGTAAGTTTTCAAGATGAAGTTAAGGGTTCAAATTTGTTGGCTAATGAGTTTGTGGAGATCTGGTTATCATCAGGTGAGATTAGATAAATCTGACATATTTAAGACTGCATTTAGAACACAATTTGGTCATTATGAATTTCTAGTGATGCCTTTTGGATTGACTAACGCACCTGCTACATTTAGTAGAATGATGAACCGCATATTTTTGAAATATCAGCATTGTGTTATAGTATTCTTTGATGATATCTTGGTATTCAGTAAAAATGAGAAAGAGCATTATGAACATCTGTCTTGGTTTTCAAGTTGTTGAAAGATAATCAATTGTATGCTAATCCAGAAAAGAGTGAGTTCTTTCAAACAGAAATTATGAACTGGCCTATACCCAAAAATGTGCATGAGTTATGTTCTTTTCTAGGTCTTGCTAGTTTTTACAAGAAATTTGTGCGAATTTTTTCATTACTTGCTTTGCCTTTGACTAAACTTTTAAATAAAGGTATTGTTTATCATTGGTTTGATAATCAACAGAAATCTTTTGATTTATTGAAACATGCATTAACCCATGCTCCTGTATTACAACTATGTGCTTTTAATAGACCATTCTTTTTAGTAATTACTGATGCTAGCGGATCTGGAATAGGAGCCGTACTTATGCAAGATAATCATCCTATAGTCTATTCTAGCTGTAAACTGAAACCCTCTGAACTTAAATATTCCACATATGATAAAGAATTGTTAGCTGTTGTACAAGCTTTAAGACAATGGAAACATTACTTAATGGGTTCTGAGTTTATGATTAAAACTGATCAACAAAGTATTAGACATTTATTTAGTCAACCCCAAATATCTGACCGACATATCAAATGGGCAGCTTTTATTCAGAGTTTTCATCCCCTTATTCAATATCAACCAGGTAAAGAAAATATAGTAGCCGATGCATTAAGTAGAAGACCGACCATTCATAATATCTCTATTATATCATTTGATTCTCTAACCCCTATGAAAGATACTTATCATCAAGATATTACTTTTCATGCTGATTGGAATAAATTAGTTGGAAATAACTAGATTCCTATTGATTCACTGTCTTATAATGATGGATTCATGTTTTATGAAAAGAGATTACGTGTTACAGTTCCATTTAGATCTTTGTTTTGAATGAGATTCATTGTCCTCCATATCAAGGTGAAAGAGGTATCATATCTACTTACATACATTGACTGAAGATTTTTATTGGCCACATATGGACACTGATATATCTAACTTTGTTTTTGAATGTTTGGTTTGTCAAAGAGTTAAGAGACATCATGGTAAACAGTATGGATTACTTATGCCTTTATCTATTCCATCAAGACCATGGGAACAGATTTCTATGGATTTTATTACTTGTTTACCTAATACTAAAGCTAACCATGACATGATTTGGACTATTGTAGACAGGTTTAGTAAACAAGCATATTTCATTCCATGCAAGAAAACTTTAACAGTATCTCAGGCAGCACAATTGTTTTTGAAAATTGTTTTCACTAATCATGGATTACCAAAAGTTATTATTTCTGACCGTGATTTTAGATTTTGTAACAACTTTTGGATTACTTTGTTTGCTAACCTAGGGACAAAGATTGATTTCTCATCTGCATTTCATCCTGAAACTAATGGACAAACAGAAGCCACTAATAGTACTATTTTAGATCTTTTACGTGCTTACACTATTTCTAAACCATAGACATGGGACACACATTTGCATTTACTGCAGTTTGCATATAACAATACACCACACACAGCTACAAAGAAAGCACCGTTTGAAGTGCTTTATGGTTATAGATTGTCTACACATGTTGCATCTTTATCAAATAGAATTCAGAGTGCTGATGATATTGCTAATATGCACGCTACTATTTTTGATGAGGTTAAAGACATGATTGCCAAAGCCCAGCAATCATATACAAAATAAGCCAATAAGAAAAGACAGGCCATGAATTTCAAAGTTGATAACTATGTTTGGTTGAGAATAGAAAAACATAGATTACAAAGTGTAGATAAACATCCAAATGTGAAATTAGCACCTAGATTCTATGGACCATTTAAGATCATTCACAAAATCAATGACAATGCATTCAAGTTAGAACTACTACCTCATTGGAAAATTCACAACACTTTTCACATTAGTTTATTACGACCCTTTAGAGGCCAATTACATGTACACCCTGTTTATGAAAACCCAACTTTGCTAGATGAAGAGACTGAGATACTTGAACCTGAAGCTATCATAGATACTGACTTTATGACCACTAGAACTGGCCGTAGATATTCTAGATATTTGGTCAAGTTTAAAAACCATCCTGTTGAAGAGGCCCAATGGATGCACGCTAGAGACTTAAATGCTTTCCCCACTCTGTTAGTTCCACATTGAGCTAATAGCAATTGAGGACGATTGCTATCCCACCCCGGGGGTATGATGCTAGGAGGCATATTTCACAGTGGATTCCGTGCCACCGTGGATTTCGTAAGGTTTTATGGTGGATTCCATAAACTTTGTGACCGGGGCTCATACACAAAGTGGATTCTTTGTGTGAGAAGTTGATGGGGACGCCTATCCTTTTCGGGAGTTTCATTAATTTAGTGTGTACATATTAAATTAATAAAAATTTATGAGTTTAGAGTGTGCACTCGTGATAAATTAAGGTTAGGATTGATTTCTAACCACTTGATTTATTTATGTAGCTGAAGAGTGCTAGGTATTCACTTTTGTCGGTTTAATTGTATTATTTTACTAACGATTATGAATGCTTGAGTTGATGTGTAGAGATAGCAGCAGTGGTGGAGGAAAGCATTGGAGGATAGCGTGTATTCGAGTTTTTACTTATATTTTGATGGGTGCATACCTTAGGCATGGCGCCTATATTTTGTCGCACCTATTTACTAAGGCGTTGGTTATTTATTTATTATTTTGTGTGTGCATGGGCGCACGATTATGATATTTGTATTTGGACATTGTATTGGGTATGCCTGACTCTTTGGGCGCCCGTCCATTAGCTTTATTTCTATTTTGTGCTAAAGCACACTCAAAAGCCAAAAGCGTGCTATTTTGTAATTTGAGCAATTATTTGAGCTTGAAGATGATTAATACATAAAACACATGCTTTGTGGAGCGCTCATACAAGGCATGGGGGGAGATTGCACCCAATTGGTCTCTTGTTCATGTCGTGCATGTTGAGATATCGAGCTCCACTCATGATATGCCACGGTGACCGTTGTGCATTTATGTCACCGACTTGTTAGTTGCAAATGCAGTTGACACACCGCCCATGAAGAATAGCTAGATGACAACTATCCTTATCTACTCTAGTTCGTGGCTCAGTTAGTATGCCACCTTAGTTAGTTGAGTTTGGTTTGAGACCCATATATAGGGTTCTTCTATTTCTATGTACTTGAGTTCTTTTGGCTTACACAACTAAGAAGAGAAAAACTATTTTTCATCCTCCACCTTTGTGTGTATTCCCCCATTGTGCAAGCAAGAAAGCTACAAGTGAGACTCCTTCCTTCTCTCCCACAATCTTGACATGGTATCAGAGCCTTGTTCGTGGTAAGGAGCTCAAGAAAGCAAACCAAGTTCGCAGTGTTCCGGTAAGAGGACCAGTGTTGCTTTCATTTTTCTATTTTGGGAGCAAGTCTCTGCAGAGGTAGCACAGCCGGTAAGTGCAAGAGTGCATTGTCTCAGATTGAGACGCCCTTCGCGGTGTAGTAAGAGGGCAATATATGCTACGGGCAAGGGATTTAGCCGTTGTTGCTCTGTTTTTTTTATTTGAGGCCATTTCAGGGCCTATTCTGGAGGCGGAAGTTTTCTGCACGCACTCAAGAAAAGACCCAGTTTTTTGCTGTGCGATCACTGTTCTATAGGTCGGTGAAAAGTTACCATAGAAATTGCATCGTATGCCTGTGCGCAAAGACATTGGGAGTTACAGAATCATCCTTGTTGCCTGTTGATGCAAAATCGTCACTAGGAAGTGACTATGTGGTCAAATACCACTTTCGTCAGTTTTGCAGATTTGCCCTTGTGAGGCTGAAGCTGTGTTCTTTGCAGTGACATAATTTTTTGCAGTGTTCTATAATGGTGTCTGATTCTCTTTCACAGATTGTCACTGAAAAGCTTGATAAGAACAACTTCCAAGCATGGAAGTTTAGAATGACGAATTTCCTTATGGGAAAAGGATATTGGGAATTCGTTGCAGGAAATGAAGAAGAACCAATTCTTCCTAATGTTCCCAATCAACAGCAAATGCAGGCATTTAAAGCATGGCATGAGAGAGCCATGAAAGTTATGTACTAGCTGTCTATTAGTATTTCAAACTCTATGATTGTGCATATTCAAGATGCAATTACGCCAAAGGAGACATGGGATACTTTGTCAAAAATGCATAGCACAAATACGCAAGCCAGGAAAATGCAGCTCAAGGAAGAGTTGCACAATGTGCAAAGAGAAAGTATGAGCATCAATGACTACCACATGAAGGTGAAGAAGATTGCAGATGCACTTGCTTCCATTGGGTCGCCAGTGGAAGATGATGGAGTTTCTATGACCTTGAATGGTCTAGGAAAGGATTATGCACAATTCCGAACATCCATTTCCGTCCGTGAAAGATTTCCTTATTTTGAGGAGTTGATTGCTCTTCTAATTTCTGAGGAGCAGAGAAATGGTGGTGCATCTTCTTTAGGAGGAACTTCAAAAGAAGCTGTCTTCTACTCAAATGTTGGAAGAGGTAGAGGCAGAGGTAGAGGAGGCCGATCTGGAGGCCGTGGTAGAATTCAGAATATGCAGCAAACTCAAGAAAACCAGTCCTATGGAGGAGTATGTGGTAACTCTAGAGGCAGGGGAGCTAAAGAGGTCGTGGTGGATGGCAAAGAGGCCAAAATGCAAACAGCAATGTTGAATGCTACTACTATGGTAAAATGGGTCATATGGCTAAAGACTGCTATAAAAAGCCAAATGACATCATGAATGGAAAATTGCAACAAGGGAATTATGCATCTTCTAGTAGACAGGGTGATGACAGAAATGAGCATTTGTTTATGGTGCAGCACATGACCAATTCTGTGACAAGTGTAGAAGAAAGCAACGATGTGTGATATGTTGACTCAGGTGCATCAAACCACATGACAGGTCATGCAGAATGGATGCAACATGCAAGGAAAATGGAAAAACTAGGATCTGTGGAGACTAGTGATGATACTGCACATCGTATTGTGCAAATTGGAAAAATTCCTTTGTCTATGCAGGATGGGAAAAAGAAATACCTGTCGGATGTATTTCATGTCCCGAATATCACCAAGAATCTGGTTTCTGTTGGTCAAATGGTTGAGCAAGGCTTGTAGGTCAGATTTAATTCTCATGGATGCTTTGTTGAGGATATGAAAAATAAAAGTCGCTTGATAGCAAAAGGAAAGAAGAAGGGCAAAATGTTTACATTGGATGCAGACATGCCTGAATTGAGTGCAACAATGTTTGCACATGGGATCGGTGTAGTTGCAGATATTGATATCTGGCATAAGCGCATTGGTCATGTTAATGTACAACGACTTAAATCAATGCAGGCCCAAAATATTGTTACAGGATTGCCAAAATGCAAGGTTGCAGAAATGCATAAGGTATGTGAAGCCTGCCAGTTTTGGAAAACAGGCAAGGAAACCATTTCCTAGACATGTTCAAGAGAGTAAGAAGCCATTGGAATTAATCCACTCTGATGTGTGGACTACTAAAGCTGCATCTCTTGGAGGCTGTCATTATTTTGTCACTTTTATTGATGACTATAGCAGAAAAGTTTGGGTGTATTTTATGAAAAAGAAAAGTGAAGTTTTTGGACATTTCAAAACTCTTAAAGCTATGGTTGAAAAAAAAACAGGCCTGCAATTAAAATGCCTAAGGTCAGATGGAGGGGGAGAGTACCACTCAAATGAGTTTGCAAGGTTCTTGTAGGAGCACGGCATAAAGCAACAATATTCATGCAGTCATACCCCACAGTAAAATGGAATTGCAGAAAGAAAAAATAGGCATATTAGAGAGGTATCTCATGCCATGCTCAATGAAAAAGACCTGCCAGTGGGCTGAGGCAGTTGCTACAGCAGTCTATATAATGAACATGACTTCCACTACAGCAATACATGGGATGACTCCAGAGGAGAGGTATACTGGTAGGAAACCAGATATTTCTCATTTGAAGATTTTTGGTTGCCTTGCCTATGTTCATGTGCCAAATGAGTTGAGATCCAAGTTGGATCCAAAAGCCGAGAAGAGGATCTTTATTAGTTACTCTCCGCACAACAATAGAAAGGGTATAGATGCTATAACCCTTCTACTTGTAAGTTTACAGTGAGCAGAGATGTTGTTTTTTATGAGATGAGTAGCTAGTATAAACCAGTTAATGTGATTGATGATGTAGATGCACAAAATGGTAATGCTGCACATAATTCACAGTAGCAGTCACAAAATATTAGTGGACTTGGAATGTCCTCTAACAGTGGTTCACATTCTTCGCCATGGACAGGCAAATTGAGATCAAGAGAATCTCCTCAAAACAATGCAGATAGTGGTATGTAGGTTTCACAACAAGGAAAAGAGAAGGTAGATCAGCCCATGTTTGATGTGAATGCAGGTCACTCTTATGTGGATGGTGAATCCAGTGGCTCAGAACAGAGCATTGATGATGAGTTGGGTATTCCTTCTATTGTTACACCTGGAGTAAGGAAGACTAGGGATGTTTTGAGAGCACCTGGGAGTGAACCTACTTTGCGCATGTCTACTAGAGCTAGGTATCCTGTGAACAGGCTGAAATATGATGGATTTACAACATTCACTATGCCTATATGGTCAAAGTGATACATGAACTAGAACCCACTTCCTTTGAGCAAGCCATGGGAAAAGAAAAATGGGAGAAAGCCATGGATGAAGAAATGGATGCCTTGGAAGCAAATGCTACATGGAAATTGGTACCTTTGCCTAAAGATAAGAATGCAATTGGTTGTAAGTGGGTTTATAAGGTGAAGCACAATGCAGATGGTTCTGTGAACAGATACAAGGCAAGATTAGTAGTCAAGGGGTATGCACAAACATATGGCATTGATTATGAAGAAACATTTCGTCCAGTTGCAAGGATGGAAACCGCAAGAGCAGTCATTGCTATGGCTGCATCAAAGGAATGGTCTTTACATCAGATGGATATAAAGAATGCCTTCTTGCATGGTGATTTGCAAGAAGAGGTATATATGGAGCAGTCACCAGGTTATGTGCATGCTGTTCATCCTGAGTTTATTTGCAGGTTGAAGAAAGCCTTGTATGGCTTGAAGCAAGCACCTAGAGCATGGTCTGACAAGATAGGACACTATCTTGTCACTATTGGCTTTCATATTTCCAAGACAGATTTCTTACTTTATGTGAGAAAAATAGATAAAGGTCTTATGCTACTTGTCATTTATATTGATGATTTGATTATGACAGGTGACAGTGATGAAGATATTCTTCATGTGAAAATGCTATTGAAGCAAAAGTTTGAGATAAAGGATTTGGGAGAGCTCTGTTATTTCTTGGGCATTGAGGTGATTAGATCACCAAGTGGAATACGGCTCTTGCAGAGGCAGTATGGATTGGACATGCTGTCCAAATATGGGATGACAGGCTGTAAGCCTATTTCAGTTTCTTTGGAGCAGAATGTGAAGCTGAGTGCAGATGCAGGTGAGCTTCTAGAAGACCCTACTATGTACATACACATAGTAGGAAGTTTGATTTATATGACTATTACCAGGCCAGATTTGAGCTATGTTGTTGGATTGGTAAGTCAATTTATGTAGGCTCCAAGGAAACCACATTTGGATGCGGCTAGACGCATACTCAGGTATGTGAAGTCCACATTGCAGTATGGACTACTTTATGAGACTGGGGTTTAGATACAGTTGCATGGATACACTGATGCTGATTGGGGTGGTAGTATTTCTGATAAACGATCTACCAGTGGATATGTGTTCTCTTTTGGGAGTGCTGTAGTCACTTGGAGCAACAAGAAATAGCCTACAGTTGCCTTGTCGAGCATAGAGGCTGAGTACAGGGGTGCAGCAATGGCTGCATGTGAGGTAGCTTGGTTGCATAAGCTACTTTATGATATGCATCAGCCTACAGATGGGACAGTTGTCATTTATGTGATAACATGAGCAATATACACTTGGCAAATAACCCAGTCTATCATGCTAGAACAAAGCACATTGAGGTGCATTATCACTATGTGCGGGAGAGGGTTTTACTAGGTCTATTTGATCTAGTTTATGTCAGCATAGAGGATCAGGTAGCTGACATATTTATGAAGGCATTGGGCGTAGAGAAGCTGCGCAAGTTCAAAGACCTGCTTGGTGTGCAGGAATTAGGATTGAGCTCGAGGGGGAGTGTTGAGATATTGAGCTCCACTCGTGATATGCCAGGGTGACCGTTGTGCATTTATGTCACCGACTTGTCAGTTGGCAGATGCGGTTGGTACACTGCCCACGAATAATAGCTAGATGATAGCTATCCTTATCTACTCTAGTTCATGGCTCAATTAGTATGCCACCTTAGTTAGTTGAGTTTGGTTTGAGACTCATATATAGGGTTCTTCTATTTCTATGTACTTGAGTTCTTTTGGCTTACACAACTAAGAAGATGAACATTGTTTTTCAGCCTCCACCTTTGTGTGTATTCCCCCATTGTGCAAGCAAGAAAGCTACAAGTGAGACTCCTTCCTTCTCTCCCACAATCTTCACAGCGCATGCTTTCTATCTTGAGTTTTGTGCAAAAAGTAGAGTTCTTTTGTTCTTGGGGACCTTTGGGCATTCACTACGCGAGCATACAGCATCCGATCTATGCACCAATAATCATTTATAACCCCTATTAGGACTTGGATACCCCTCCCAAGAGGTATGTATAACATGAAAGGTCATCAGAGCCATTTCAATGTTTCTTCATAGCTCCACAATGTCACTCTCACTTTAGTCTCTTAACTTCAAGTCTTCAGTAGTTACTTCTTCAAGATAATTTGAAATTATATTCATCCCTTCCCAAGATTGGAAACATTCCCCAAGCTACACATTCATCCATCATCACACTTTTAGAGAGGTATATAGAACAGAAACAGAATAGAGACAGAGGCTCTATAGAAGCTCAACTAGAGGATTAACAAAACCATACAGAAGATCATCAAAGAGCCTTTAGCTCAAATTAAATCATTCAAAATAATCAAGAATCAATCAACAAGCTTCCAAACACTCTCAAACTTCATCAATCATTATTCTAACCCCTCATACATAAGAAAAATATAGCAAAACAAAAGCTCAACAGACTCAATAGAACTAATCAAACACTAAGCATAACCTTTTAACACATCATATCTCCACTATAAACTATCACGAGATTCCAAAACATGATAAATCTTATCCAAAACACTCCCAAACACTTAGGAAATAACTAAGCATCATAAAAAATCCATCAAAAATCAACCATTCAGTCTTCCACAAAAACAACAAAATCAACCAAAAATCAAATCATCTCAAATTCTTTAGATTCTTCAAAAAGAAGTTATAAGTTCAAAATATGACTCAACTCGATTCTTCAAAAACACCATCCAAACATGACTCCAACTCATAACATGTATCTAATAACGAATTGCAACAAAAGAAACCACCTTTATCCATTATCTCAACTCTGAAACAAAAAAACATGACAAACTGTTATAGGATATAAGAAACTCTACACCTTTGCATCTTGAGGTATCCATTCAACATCATTATCACCACAAATCTTCAAAAAGATATCTTCTTGAAGAGTGTTGAATCTCCAACCACCATGACCCCATCATAAAACAGAATAACCATCACACATATACACTTACACAAAACAACCATTTAAATGGCTCCTCCAAAAGAGATATCATTATGAATCATCAAAAATCACATTCATGGGTATCAATGAAGATGATCCCTCTTGAAGACTTGGTGATTATTACGGAAGTGATCCATAGAGAAAGATTCATCTACAAAAGTTCTGGGATGATTTTGGAAGAATTGCAAACAACACATCCTCTCCATCAAGACAAGATATCTGCTAGGTAAAAAAAGAGCATGAATGTACAAGATATCCAACTATTGAGGATCAATAGTCACATTCACATTCATGCATAGCTTTGGAATTGACTTTTGATTGTTATGTGAATGCCTATGCATATATGCGAGATACCAAGCTAAGTGAGCAATCAATCTCACTAAAGGATTTGAAGATTGTGAATGCTGTTAAGCAAAATAAAGATAGTTCTAAAAAGCTTGGCTAACAGTCGTCCATTCTCCTCAAATTAATGGCCAATTGATCAGAGGTCTTGTAAGTGAATCTCTTGCACTCCATCCTTGTCTTCTAGGAATCTTTTGACATACCCAGTAACCAACTGAGGGGGCTAAGGGATAGAAGGAGTAGGAGAGGGAAGAGAAAATAGTGAAAGAGGATGAAGGGATGGGTAAGCAAAATCATAAAAGGAAGAATATTCTAAAGAGGGATTAGCTGAGAAATTAGGAGAATCTACTAAAAAGGATGTTAATAAATAGGCTGGAAAAGTAGAAGGAATATTTATAGATGAGGAAGGACAAGACAGAGGAGAGGAAAATACTTGATCCTCAATAAAAGAGCACTCAGTAAAAATAGGAATTTGAGGAACACCTTGAGGGTGAAAAAGAAGAGGTAAAATAACTAGTGAGTTAGATTTATAAAGGGAAAAATAAGTATCATATCTATGGACCATCTATTGATAATAAGATAAGCTAGGACCTAAGACAAATCAATGATGGTAGGCATCAAAGAAAGATGAATCAAAAGGAGGTTGTTAGTGTTCTACACATGAACAAAGGCTTTATTTTGTCGTTGATTCAAGACCACAACATCAATCATTGTATGCCAGAAAGTTTCAAGGCAATCAATCACTTTAGAAGAATAGGCCTAGAACATGTGATCAATCTGAAACTCCAAATATCTGACATATAATGTAGCTTGTAATATCACATCCCCTGCATACCAAGCTAAATCTTCATTATCTGGGATTAACAAATCACCTCTCAAATACATATAAGACATCAACATAGTGTTTGTAGTCACAGAGTCTTCAAAAACCATTTGAGCCACTTCAATCAATAAAAGAGTGCACCCAGCTCTAGTCCAACCATCCTCTAGAAGAGAAAAATCGATCATTGAAAGCTTGATATAGAAGGCCAACTTGTGTTGTTGATAATGAACAAAGAAAGAGTGGTCTGGAGGAACAAACTCTTGAAACTACTTAAATAAAGTCCATAATAAATCCATTTTGGATTGAAGTATTTCCACCTTAGCTTGAAATAAGGGGCATAAGGTAGCATTCCTTTGAAGGATCACAAAATCCATAGAGGAGAAGGAAGGAACTCGCTGTACAGTAGGACTCTGCAAAGTAGAGAAGCCAACTTTTCCTTAAGCTATTGAATCTGAATGTTGCGCTATCGAAGCATTTTCGGTTAAAAGTCTACCGCAGGGGTAAGAGACAGTAGGGTGAAGGGAGATTCAAGGAGTGGAGTAACAGAAGAGAAGGGGTTGAAAGAAAGAGAAGATATGAAAGAATACTCACATGAAGAAATAGAAGACAGAATAATACTCACAGAATTGAAGCCTGTCAATTTATTTTTCCATTATGAGAAGACAAATCTCTTGTACAAATAAACGTACACAAAATAATACCTTTCTCTATGCTGCTCAGACCGCCAATTTGATGTTTCCATTGGCTCTGAAAGGGGGGTAAAATACGAGGACACCTGACCAGAATTCTGCCAGATCACTCCATCTCCCCCTTCAGAGTGCTATTCACTACCTCAAAATAGCGATCGCAACGCGTGCAATTTCGGCCATCTCTCTTTTTACATAAAATCCTCACAGATGGCTGAAAGCTACATGCTTTCTTTTACATGTCATCCTAATCCAAAATTTGTCTACAGTTTTTGGATTTTTACAAGAGATAATATCTAAAATATCATAAATTGGCTACACTTATCCAAAAAAACTAATATGTTTGAACCATGGACACTAACACTAATGTTTAAAATGGCATTGGCTCTTTAGATCAATAAGAAAGCCACAATTTAGATTTTTTCACATGGTGTGCACGTAGCAGCACGACATCCACTCCCTTCTAACCTGCACATCCTCTGGCATGTTCCAAATTCTTATGGATCTGTAGTGTCAGAAGAAGTATCTTCTACCATGTCAATGTCTTCATCTTCTACCTCTTCTTCTTCCATATTCTCATGTTCATACTAAGTATCCAGCTCCTTCAACTCATATGCTGAAGACTCCCTATGTTTAAAGAGTTTGATATGTTTTCCAGTCAATCAAATCCTTAGATTTGTCCCATCTATCTCATTTAATGCATAGGTAGCATTGTTAAAAATAAACCTTACCACATATGGACCAAACCATCGCTTTGTCATCTTCCGACTAGCACTATGCTGATTTTCTAAGCTACTATCATAAATTAGCACCCAATTTCCTTCTTGTATAGCTCATGGTCGAAGTCTCTCTCGCTTGTCAAACCTCTTCTTGTTCTTGATCCTTGCAGTCTTCAGCTTTTTCATGGCTGTCTCAATGTCTTCAGGCCTTCTTTCTAACTATCTAATGCGTAGGACCAGCAACTCTTCTCTATTCAAACCCTCTTCCCATGGTAGAACACTCCAAGTAGCAATAGTCTCCTCAATAGGCATGATTGGATGTTGTCCATACATTAATTCAACAGGCATGTACCCTGTAACTGCACTATGAGTGGCCCTATCAGCCCACAAAGAAAAGGGTAATATTCTTGGCCATTCTTTCACCCTGCCCTTGCATGACTTTGCTAATGCCTTAATGATAGGCTGATGACCTCTTTCACTTTCACCATTTGCTTTAGGATTGTAGGCTGAAGTTAGAACCAACTTGATACCCAATCATGAAAAGAAGTCACGAGCCTCATCCACATCCAATTCTCCTCTATCAGCAACCACTTTACCAACACAACCATACTTGCAAAAGACTTCTTCCAATAAGAACTTGCAAACTGATTGAGTAGTCTTTATACTAAGAGCTCGACCTTCCACTTGATTTGTCATGTCTTCTTGTGCAAGCACAAGATATCTCATATTCCATAAACCTGTAGGCATGGTAACCAAATCAACTACCCATTTGTAATGCATAGACAATGGATAGGTTGGTTGCAACCCATCTCTATGCTTTGCCATGGAATATATCTGACAAACATTACATGATTCCACATCTTTATACATGTTTTGCCACCAATACTTCTCTTTGATCTTGGTAAATGTTCCCCAAACTCCTCTATGTCCAACCCATAATCTTTCATGAAACTCCTACATCACCTCTTGTTGAGAAGCACTATCTCCCAAAACAGGTACTGGAGCACCTCTCTTTTTCTTTGCATGTTTCCATAAACATCCATCTTTTATGAAAAACCCATAAGCTTTTTTTTTAATCCTTTTGAATTCAGCTTCAGACCATTCATCTTTCTTTGTCATGAGGCTGAGATATTGACCTATTTTCAATCAATCATCCTCATACAACTCTTCCAAAAATTGTATTCTCACTGAAGCATAACATTGATGATGCTTTCTCTCTACTACCCATTTCTTCTCCATGGTTGTAAGCTCTTTTCTTATTACTAAAATCCCTATTACAATAGTTGTACCTGTAGTAACAACAGATGTATACTCATTCCCTATTGTCATAAATTCATTTTCAACACCTACCACATCATCCTCTTCATCTTCCATCAACTTCTCTTCATCTTTAAACCTCACTCGTGAAAGCATCTTAGTCACAGGAGGGTTTTCTCTACCTATAATATGCTGAAAATCAGGGTTAAATGACTTCATATATGAAATCCATCATAACATGGCAATATCAGGAGTTGAGAAATTTGCTATCATGCCCAATAGAGGTAGACAATCAGTCTCTACCACTACATGAGATCCCATAAAATATCCCTATCACACTTAAGGGTTGTCACTACACCCCAAAGCTCTCTTTTGACTTGAGAATACCATCATTGGCATTCATTGAGGACCTTTGCACCAAACTGAATGGCATATCTATTCCCATCAGCATCATCCTCACCCAGTGCCCAACCAATGCCAATTGGGCTTGTATCCACAGTGAGAATAATAGGTTGCCCATTCTCATAAATTGCTCTCTTTAGTGTTGGGGCAAAAATCAATAAGCTCTTTAAGTTCTGAACTACCTTCGTATGCTATTTTCCCCACCAAAACTTTTGCCCTTTTCTCAAGAGTTGATATAGACTTTCAGCCACATGAGCAAAATGCGGAATCCATATCAAGTAAAAGACACATGCACCCAAAAATCTTCTTACCTCAAATACATTCGAACATGTCTCCTGCATCCTACTTATGGCATCAATCTTTACTGGTGAGGACTTTCTTCCATATGGTCCACACATGTGCCCAACAACCAATACTTCCTCTACATCGAAAACTTCTTTTTCTCTTGACAAAGTCAAATGCACTTCTTCAAGATAGCTCAAAATCCTGTCACAATCAGCAATATGATTATCCACAGATTGTCTACATCCCTAATCATTCAGCTCTTCATTATTCTCATGGATATTGCACCCTTTTATTAGCGCATCATGGAGAAAGGGTAAGGTCAATTGAGGAATATACTCCCTCAAAACTTTATGCATAGCATTCATCATATGCGCCACTGAATTGGTTTCCCCCTATGGAAGCGTACACATCCTAGCCAATCCAAGTGGTGTCTTCATGGTAGTGATATCTTGGCTTTCTAATGCTAGCTGGAACTGATCATATCCTGAATATAAATCTTCCAAAGAGTAAATTTCCTTGCCTGCAAATGCTTCTACAAATTCATCCACTATCGAGCCTAATCCAACATTCCTTATGGTGACTTTATTAACTGGTTGCAAATCTTGTATAAACCTCAAAGAACCATTCTTCTTTGGAATAGTAAACCACCGATTTGAATATGGATCTGAAGAGGACTCCAAATCCACATCCTGATCTTTTCGCTCAAAAGCTTCAACAACTTAGGCAAATATTCCCAAGGTACTGGAATAGGCATTAAATTCCATGGTACATGAGGTACTGTAAAGATCACCATAGGTGAAACTATGGTCGAATCAACACATTCAATTTCATCTGGCTAAAATGCAAAGGATTTCACATGCCTTGCCAACATTTGCAAGAAACAAGCTCTTTCTGCAGGTAAAAGAAAGCTTGTATCCCCAATTTTCAGCTTTTGTAAAGTTTGAGCTGTAAATTTATGTCCCACTCCATGTGGATTCCGTAAACTAGACTGTTGAGTCACTTTTTTAGCCAAACCATCACTTTCACCTTGCTTCAGCCCTGTTTTGTAGCCCATATTGCATCCCATAACATTCATGCTTAGCAAACTCTTGAATGACTTCATACATTTCTAAAGTGTCAACATAAATAACCTTTTTTCTATCATGCTTTCAGTATTAATTGTTGCAAACTATAAGTAGAAAGAATACTAACCAAACTAGGAAGAATGTAGAATTTTCTAGTTATAACTAGATAATTTTTCCATCACGAGTCTCATCTAACTTGTAAAATCCTTTTCCTAGATAATATATAGAAAATTGAATCCCTATCTAGCAACATTATGTAGCAAGTTATTGTATAACTAGTAACAATATAAACCTAACTAGAAAATTTTAGTTTTTACAAGTCATAAATAGCGAGTACTATCCTCTTACTAGGGAATTATAGATAGCCTATCAAGTTAACTTGGAACTCATAATTTTGCTAGGTATAACTAGTTAATAAGTATTCTTTGATTAGACATTTACATTTGTATAATACTTACTCACAACTAAGCTTTTCACACTTGTTTGACACAAAAGCAAGACCATAGTTGTTGAAAGGTAATCACGATAACAATAAAATAAATTAAAAGAAAGATGTCCAGTACACAAACTATGTGGTCCAAACAATAGAGTCATGGAATTCGGCAACAACACTTACAACGTTGTCGAAGGGTTTCGAAAGCAAAGTCGCGACCACAGAGGACTTTGAATAATTTCAGGATAGAAGACCAATCAAGTGAATAAGCAAAAGAATATTTTTAACAATCAAGCCCCAGTAACACTTAGTTTTAGTGTCAAGCCTTAAATGACTGCAATTGCCTCCTGTAATGTTGATCAGTTGGAAAAAAATACAGCTCTTAGAAATCACTTGCCCTGTGGCAGTGTGGCACTGAAGAGCGGTATAAGAAATGGGATCCTGATTTCACAGATTGTTTAAGGAATACCCAATGTTGTGTGTATGGTTTAGTCCTCAGAATAGAAGGGTGAAATCTTGCAAATCCAAGTATTTGTCTAGCTCATCTTATGAGATAATTGATAGCTACAATTGAGGCTCCTGTAACAGAAACACCAAGAAATAAGCTCGTTTTGTACCTATGATGGATGTCATGAATATGATAGAACCTCTAATATTGCTCTGTTATCAACTATATAGGCTATAAAAGCTACGGTTGAGAAGCTGTGCATGGATGAATACAGGAACTGGACACATAGCTCAAAAGCTCCTAGTTCACTCAAGAAGCCATGGCAATAACATCACAGAAATGCAGCAAATTCTTTCTTGATGCAGAAAGATTTTTAGTCATCTTTTGCTAGTCCAGCTATGAGCTTCGAATCAAAGTAAATTTGTAGTTCTAACAACCTGATACGATATTTGGATTGCATGACATTGATCTTTTTGTTGTTATGTGAATAGGCTGCTTGGTGCAGGGGTGCTTCTTAACATCAATTTCAGTACTGGGTCTGAAATTTTACATCAAGGAAGATTCTTGAAGGGGAAAGCCAGTAACAAGAAGGGAAATGTTGCTGTAATTGAATAATTGTTTCTCCATCTATGTATTGATATTTAGTCACATATACGACATCCTTACACCTTCCATATCCCTTGAAGTAGGAAGTATCTCTGTGCATCAATAAATTTACATGACCTTTCATCAAGACGTCTTGCTTCATAGGGAATCTATTTCTCTCTGTATTCTGCACGTTGAAAAACACCAGAGCAGTCACTCCAGAAGTACCTATAATGCCGATGGCGTGCAGTCCCCTATATTCTTTACTTCAAACAATCCAACGCCTATTCCAAAATCAGACTCTTGCAACTCCTCAGGGCGATTGACAATGACAACTCCACAAGCTTTCGCAATTCTGTTATTGTCAGCTTTCGTATTCTTCGATTTGCTCCTATATTATTTTTACTTAAGTGGTGTCACGCAAGGTCATTGTTTCCTTTCTCAGTTATGACCAAGTCTGGTTTTAAACAAGCAAACTGTGTACAGAGATTCAATTTATATTCTTGCTTTTTGTGATGAAGGAAAAAACTCGTCCCTTGACAATCTTCTTCTTCTTCCTCGTATTGGGATCGAAAGGAGCCATCTTTTCTGAAGTTTGCCTCCCCTAGAACACCTCCATCCGCCCGTTGATTTTTTCACTTCCAGGATTCGTAATTCTCCTTTAGGATGGGATAGATCCCTCTTGTGATTCTTCTTTTCTCGCTCGCATAAAGAGGTAGACATGTATGAATCTACGTCGTTTTTTTTTTTCCTCCTTTTGCGTTTTCTTCCCCCATGCCCGATATATTGCACTCAAAAAAGCTGCCCCTTCGTTTTACCAGAAAAGCAGCCCAAGTCTTTAATAGACTAACATGGCGTTTTGCTTCCAATCAGCTGCTAGGATCATGTGAGGTTAACCCATTCTAATGCTGTTTAAGCTGTCCTATTTCATGAGCTTCAGGATCAGAGCTTGCTCGAGTACTATTGTGCAAAGTATTCTTCTTCTTTCCTGAGAGTTTGGAAACCACTTTGATCCACATCATACACCTGATTCTGCAAGTCTCCGATGGTTTCCCCTGGTGGACAATGATGTGGAGGATGTACCAAACCATCATATTTCACATTTTTCTTCCAGTCAAGGCTTCTTTGTTGTCCGAATTCATGAGGCCAATTGACTGCAAGATTATTTGTGCTCTGTGTGAATGTGCCTTGAATCGGTTTCTTGGCTGAAGTTCTGTTGGGTAACTCTCTATTGGATAATGTTCCAATGTATTCAAGGTCCATGTGGTGCCCAGCACTGCACTCCTGTTGTGACATTTGGTAGTGCTTTTTCCAAAGAGCTTCAGAATGGAAGTTTGGACAAAGGCATGTATTTTGTGTCCCGTCCTCATTCCCTTTTAAGACATCTGCACCACAGCCATAATAACAATCTTCATGTCCAATTGAAATTGCAGAGGTTTCTCTAGACAAGGGCTTTGAAATCATATGAATAACCTCCCTTGATCCGTCACAAATGATCTCTGGTTTGTCTGCATTTGAATTTATTCATTCACGTTGACAATTCAATGAGATTCCTAGAGTTTCACCTTTTGCCCTTTTTCTCAATTGAACTTCAGAGTTCAGTTTCTGTTCAAGTTCTAGAACCCTTCTAGCAAGCTGCTGGGCTCGTTTCTTCTCTGCCTTGTAATCTGCATGTTGTTCTTGGAGACGTGCCCGCAGGACTGCAGCATCACGCCACATAAACATGTCTAAACTGTATGCTTCTAAGGCAAACTTGCCATGATTTGAGTCATCTGCTAGTAGTTCAGTGTATGACAGAAGAGCACCAAGAGCTCCAGCTGTATTCTCAGAGAACAAAACCAAATCTTTTAGCTATTCACTTGAGCCTTTGGCTTCATCTGTAACTTGGCATACATCTCAATTATGCTACTTCCAATAGATGTATCTATTTCCAATCCACTCTTTGACATGTCCAAAAGTAAATTTTTACCTTTGTCAATGGCTCCCATGTTACCACATCCCTTCAGCACAAAGGCAAACGTGAAAGCATTCGGAGAAATACCATCGAGTTTCATCCATCTGAAACATTCTAATGCCTCATGGAAAGGTCAATGTTCTGCATATCTTGCAATCAGTGTCGTCCAGGATACAACATCTTGAGCTGACATCTTAATGAACACTTCTTATGCATCTGAAACCAACCCCCATTTCTCATACATGTCAACTAAAACATTACAAATAAGCTCCTCTTGCTCCAAACCCTTCTCCACTATATTACCCACGCAGAACAAAAGTGCAAACATAACGACTAAGTATGTACAAAGTAACAAATCCCACACACACAACTTTTTGGTGGATTCCACACCTCGGATGCGCAGCAGTACGACATCCACCCCCTCTGATCCTGCGCATCCTCCGGATGGGCCAACTACCCATGATCATTATTGTCAAGATCCACGAATAGGTCAATCTCTTCATTATGCATTTCCAGTATATCAACAAGATTATCTATCATATCATCTGTCTCTTCCATTGGAGTTTCTTCTCGTTGTTCTTCTCTTGCAAATTATGGTGTAATTGAAAAGGTTTAGGAGATGACCTGTGAGTGCAGTGGATTAAACAAGTGCAATGTGATGTGCTCGTGAATCCATAATCCCCATGTTGTGTGAAGATCTTGGTAAGAAAATACTCCTAATTCAAGATGTCGAGCAACTACAATCAAAATCCATTTCCAATCTGTCCAAGAAAATGTCAAACTTGACTAAGACTATTAAGTTTTCAAAACCACGATATCCAAAATAAAGATAAAATTAGTTCATACACTACACAAACATAAGAAAATTTAGCTAAAACACAACAAAACAAACAATCACACAAATAACTACATTTAAAAAATCCTACCTACTTGATGTTCTATCAAGGGATTTTGATTTCAAGAAAATGCTTGACAATGGAGAGAGACTCATTCAAATGCACTAGTGGATACTTACTCTATCTATAGATACTTGGTGAAGACCCAAGGACCTGCGAACTTGTTGAGGAGACAAGATGAATCATGATAATGCTCCTAGTATGTCAAAGATGACTAGAGGGGGATGAGCCTTCTACTCACCCTTCTAGGTTAGTTCCTAAGTAGGTTATGGATGAAGCATAGAGAAAGGAGAAGAAGCTGGCTTGAAGATTGGATTTTAAACAACAAAGTGGATTTCACTCTTGGTGGCAAGATACTGGAAATTTCTAAGAGGGAATTTCATGAGGAAATTATCAATATCATAGAGAGGAAGATGCAGATAGTGAAGATTGTAGAAGAACAACATATCTAGATTAAGGAGTTACTTGATGAGACTAAGAATGAGGCTCATGCGAAGAGTGTTGTTGTATGTTTATATGTTGTTAATAATGCTTAGCTAGTGCATTATGTGGATGAAGTCACACCTATCATGGTTTGGGCTCGTCCCACCATGGAGGCAATGGCCAAAATAGGTGAGAAGGCTACTCCACATATTGCTTAAATTGCTTGAGCATGGGCCTGATATTAATGTGATTGTGCATAGTCTATGAGAGAGAAATGGCTAATAAATGTTAATCATCATTGGTATATGAGAGTTGCTAATAATATAGCAAGGAATTTGTAGGTTGCACTAGAGGATTTTCATTTCTTTGTGCAAGACACTTGCCATATGATGTCATATTGGGTCAACCATTCATTATTAACATATGCATGGAGACAAAGGTAATGGATGATGGCTTCATTGATACACAAGCTCATAGCAAATATGAAATGAGGGCAGTTCTGTTCATGACAGTGTGTGTAAACCATCCTAGGAATATGGATTTTTTTACAGGATGCTCCTCTACCTGTGTGGTAGATATGGATTTTTGTGAGGTACCATTGTCTTGTGGGACGATGGTGGTACACTGTGGAATCACTTTTTTCCTCTTTATTGTGGAGTTATTGCTTCTAGATTTTTCAAATTTATACTAATAGTTTTTTTCTTATCATAGGGTTTCAGATATGCCTAGAGTTGTCGAGCAATAGATGTGAGAGATGATGAAAGCATTCAAGGAGACAAGTGTCTTGCATGTTGGTGAGGACATAGATGGTATGTATGATATCTTAACCAATGAAAATATAGTAGAAAAAGTTCAAAGCATACTAAAATTTGAGAACTTGGGTTCTTCCTATGTTGTCTTAGTGCATTTCCTAGACATCTATTATGTAATTGCCACATTTATGCCAACAGAGGCTAAGGTACCTCAATAAATAGAATTGAGTGTTTAATTATTTTAGCACATATGAGAGGTATTTTATTATTTCCAGTCACTAAAATTCTTGAGGGCTAAGGATTCCTGGCCAAAAAAAATATAGGGCTAATTATTTTTATTCCACAGAGTTGAGTATTATGCATATGCAGCATGACTTGAGATCAAGAGAGTAGAAAGACATTAGGATTGATAGTAATTACAAAATTTTGGATAAGAAAGTTAAACTAGCTACAAGTCCATTACCTTTGGATAGTGATGAGTAGATAAGGAGGGCTACAAGGCATCCAAGCTTGAGGGATCTTGCACATATTGGTCAAAGTTATCAATAGAAATATAAGCAGAGTTGAAAATTGAAAATGATGAGTGTTTGCTTCTTAAAGAGAGGCTTCGTGGATATGTTAAAGAAGCATAGTGGGGTGTTTTCTTTTTTCCCAAGATATTGGGTGTGTTGATCTTGAGGTTGTGGCATTGATCGATGGTTATCTTTACTATTCCTCACATTCCTTGGAATCTTTGGCCTATTCCAGTGCCAAAGTTGCACCTACCGAAGTTGATAGAGTTGTTGAATGAGAGGATTTAGATGCGAATTTTCGAGCCATCTTCAACACCCTATTTGAATCAATATTTTACCCTATCTAAGAAGAATGGTTCTCTTAGATTTATTCAAGATTTTCATCTAATGAAAAGGGTGACTATTTGAAATGTTGGTGTAGGTTTGGTTGTGGATGATTTTGTTGAAGCTTTTACAAGTCAAGTTGTTTATTCTGTGGTGATCTATATTTTGGGCATGATCAATTTTAGCTTGCATTAGAGAGTACATAATTGACCACCATGAAACTCTATTAGGCCTTATTTGGATGTGTATTTTCCCCACGGGGCCAAAAATTATGTTGCTCATATGATGAATGCTATGAATAGGGACTTATATGATTGATATGCCTATTAAAGGCTACACAAAGGAGGAAAAGGATGAGACATTGGATGCTTGTAGATGTAGATGCTTTATTATTGATCAAAGTATGGCTTGTGAGAGGAACTTTGTGACAAAACATGGATCTAGAGCATAGCACTGACTATGGAGGACAAAAGTCGATAACAAGACTCATAGTGACATAGACAAGAAGACAAACTATTGCTCAAGTGAATTAGGTTCCCAGATGTAGGCTTGGACTCATAAACACAATCTTGAGCTGACCATGAAAGAGACACAGAATGAAGTACAAAGTACAAATAAAATTTCATTAAAAAGTGAACCAAGTACATGCTTTTATAGCTTTCTAGCTTCTCCACTATCCTCACTGTGCATATGCAATTCAAGACATCTCTTCCTGGAGCATACATCATTTGTTATTTCTCAACACCCCCCCTCAAATGATAAGTCCCTACACTTGCTGGCTTTTGCCCCCCTTACATGATAACATGGCTTGGGAGACTAGCTCATAAGAAGCCTAGTCAAGTTAAAGCTTGAGACTTTACATCTTTGGCAAGGGTTTTTACAAAGCAAATCCACTAAGGGAAACATAGACATCCACTATGGGAACAAATTTGTTAGAACAATCTATCAAAGTTATTGATGGTAGCGGAAGCATCTTCTTCTTCTTATTCTTCATTCATGAATTGGCTTTGGTGGTGGTCATTCTGCATCTAATGTGCTCTTTTCTTGTGGAAACATTCACCAGCAATATGTCTAGTCTTACCACAATAATGACATGTCATTTGAATTTTGTTGTCAGTGTTGAATCCTCAACCTCTTCCTTTGGGTCCAATAGCTCCTTTGGTGTATAAGAGATTTTCCCTTGACCTAGTTTCCTTTACATCTTTGCTTTTAAATTTTATTTCTCCATCAATTAGTGAGTGTTTAATATCTTTGAGTGAGAGACTCATAACATTACTTAGTGTTGAAATAAGGTTCTCATATGGTTCATGATTAACATAGGCAAGTAGCACTACTATTGCCTTATCCTCATCAATGCTCTTTTTAAGAGTTGCTAACTGAGTTTTAAGGCTTTTGAACTTATTGATGTGTACAGTCATAGATGAACTGTCTTTTACATCCCACTTATAAAATTGCATAAGTTATTTTACCTTCAAGTTCTTTTCTTGTGTACCAAAGATCTTGTCAAGTTCTTCCCATGCCTTTTTTGCATCCTTAATGCCAAAGATGTGGTGTAATACATCATCTGATAGACCCCAAGCAATAATACCTAGAGCTTTGTTGTTCATCTTCTTCCATGCCTTTGTTTTAGATTGGTCTTTTACAACATCTTCTTTCTTGTCATCTGCATCTTCTTCCTCATCTTCAAATAGTCTTTCTGCATAAGGTGGTACATGGTCTTCTCCTTCCATGCATGCATGCCTTCCCCATGAAACTTTGCTATTTTCTCAAGCTCTACCATTTTGATCAACAGCAATCGGCTTCAAATAACCAGTAAAGAAATTGTATCTCAATGTGTTAAGAGACATATGATGATTATTGTTTAACAACACTGCATGAGTATCAAGGATATACTATCTTGGAGCTCAATATTGGGCATTGATGCTTAATCTTCTTCTTGAAACTGTTTTTTTTCTTGTTGGCTTGGAGAGGAAATATTGCTAGAATCTGAGTAAGTTTGAGTGGCAGAGGCTTCAGTGAGGAGGAATAGTGAGAAAGAGCCAAGGTTGCCAAGATTTTTCAAGTTTTTGGCTATGGCTTCCTCTACGATTTCAGACAACCGACCGTTCTTTTGATTGGTGCAACTTGTAGTGTGGATCATTCGGTGAAATATTTGATGGGTAGATGGCCCATATAGTAAGATTCAATTGCCCTATGCTTGCAGGACGAATCGCAGCCTCCACATGTCACGTAGAAAATACGACTATCACAGGGCGTAGTAGAGACATCGATGTTGAATTTTCGTAATGCAAGCTACTAGAGCACACAATCTCTACCTCTCAGGTGATGTAGTGATGCGCCCTAAGTAGGGAAAGAAATGTCTAGAAGAAGATTTGTAATTATATGTCTTAGATGAGAAGATTAAAGAGCTCCAACAGAAGTATATGCTATTTGGCTATGGCTGCCAAACAATGAGTATGAAGCTCAAGTGAAGAAATGGCGTCAAGCACATGAACCAAGATAGGGGTTTAGGAGAAGCCAAAAGAGCAGAGATGGAACCTGAGCCATGCTCAACTAGCTCTGATACCATGTGACAAAACATAGATCTAAAGCATAGCACTAACTATGGAGGACAAAAGTCGATAACAAGACTCATAGTGACATAGACAAGAAGACAAACTATTGCTCAAATGAATTAAGATGTAGGCTTGGACTCATAAACACAATCTTGAGCTGACCATGACAAAGACACAGAATGAAGTAACACAATATTAGTGAGTTTGGGAATCTCCCAATTCCCATTTTTTAAATACTAAAAAGGTGGCACCCTGACAACATACCCATAAGTTTCTCAAAACCATATGATGTGACCTATCATTGGAAATCATTTGAAAAATGGAATCTATTGAGCTATAGAGTGCTTGATTTGGAGTTATAGTGTTCAAGTTATGACAAATCCAAAGATTTGACCACATGTCCCAGACTTATGGGAAATTCCCATATTCCCCAATATGGTGTTAAGTACAAAGTAAAAATAGCATTTCATTAGAAAGTGAACTAAGTACATGCTTTTATAGCTTTCCAGCTTCTCCACTATCCTCACTGTGCATATGGGATTCAGGACATCTCTTCCTAGAGTATACATCATTTGTTATTTCTCAACAAACTTGACTCGGTTTTAACCATAGCAGGACTGAAGTCAATTTTTAGAGTAAATGAGGTACTTATTGTTCGACATATGTGTGGTTACTATGGCAAGAAGCCATCTCTAGGCTGTAATGAAAGAAGCTGAGAGGAGAGAGAAGAAGAGCTGGGGAGAGAGAAAGAGAGCAAGAAGGAGGAAGAAGACTAGAAGAAGAGAGAGAAAGAGAGAAAGGAGGAGAGAAGGAATGAGGAAGCCATGGAAGCTCGAGATGAAGTTGAAGAGTATGATCTTGATAATAACTGGTTGCCCTAATCTAGGGCTCTTACACCTTAAATACCCTGGTCAGTGTGACTGGGTGTCTAAACCCTAGTCAGTGTGTATCCAGCTTATTATAATCCATCCCCACTCGAAAGGTTTTTTCCCTCAAAAACAAGGAGAAGTAGAGGGAGGTAATAGGTGGGCTAAGGGAGGGTTTCCAAGTACTACTCAGAGCCCTTTGACAATGAAAATTAGGAGTGGAAATAGCATGCAGTCCAGCGGTTTGCTGAAGTAAACATGTTATAACTTTTGATAGGCTCCTCCAAATAGGGCGTACCACATGTCAAAACGGAGCTTATGATGAGTACTTTCAGCCTATGTAGAATGCACATGCATGTGATTTGAGTAAGTACAAAACTATTCTAAAACAGTGTGCAATCTGTGGGCAGAAGGTGGTCCATTTGGGGTATAATTGGCTAGTCTTCTAGCCATCGGGCCTCATGCAAGTAGGAAAATTCATTGAGGATGGTTTATGGGCACAAAGGGGCTTCTTCCAAGGGTAGGCCTTGCCATTTGATGAGGTATTCTTTGATGGATTGAGACCATAAGTGCTTATCTCGCTCCTCAATGATTGCTTCAGGGACATATTGAGTGATGCGCTCTTCGTCTATGGGGAGAAGTTCTTCCGCATAGTCCACTAAGAGGAGCCTACAAACGGTTTCAGCTAGTTGACATGAAACACATTGTGGATTTTGGTGGTAAAGTGAAGTTCTAAGCAATAGGCCAAGTCACCAACTCTCTTTAGGATTTGGTATGGGCCATAGAAGTGGTGGGCTAGCTTGTTACTGTTGCCCTCTTTGAGAGTTGAGTAGTGGGACTTAGGCACTTTCAAAAGGACCAATTCCCCTTGTTGGAATTCCAAATGCCTTCATTTTTTATCAGCATAGAGTTTCATGTGTGTTTGGGCATTTTGAAGGTTCATTTTGCATTGCTGAAGTAAAGCTTGCATGCGATCCAATTCAGCCTGAATCTGAGGATTTATCTTATCATTAAATAAGATTGTGGGGAGGGGAACCTTATACCCATATAAGGCCTCAAAAGGGAAAACTCCAATGCTAGAGTGCGTGGAGTTATTATAGGCAAACTAAGTCAAGTAAAGCCACGTATCCCAACTGTGCTCAACATCATGGCAAAAGTGCCTCAAATATGTCTCAAGCCATTTGTTCACTCTTTCAGCCTAGCCATCACTCTAAGGGTGGTATGTAGTGGATAGAGCAAGCTTGGTCCCCATGGAGGTAAAAACTGTCGCCAAAAGTTACTCATAAACTTTGCATCCCAATCATGTACTATGACCTGTGGCAAGCCATGCAACTTGAAGACATTTTCCATAAAATAAGTGGCCACCTGGGAGGTAGTGTATTGGATCTTAGTGGGGATAAAGTGGGCAGCTTTGATGAGGTGATCAACAACCACATAGATACTGTTCCAACCTTTCTTAGTTGCAGGAAGGACAGTGATAAAGTTCATTGTGATGTGAGTCCATTTCCCTTCAGGGATAGGGAGGGGCTGCAAGAGGCCAGCGGGCCTGAGTGTACTATCCTTGTTCTGTTGTCATGGAACACATTTGGTAACAAAGTCCTTGGCATCCCTCCATAAGCCTTTCCAATGAAATCTATTAGCAATCTTGTCATATGTTTTGAAAACACCCAAGTGACCAGCAATGGGGCAAGAATGCATCTCTTCCACGATCTTATGCGTGAAGGGGGAAATGTGGGGGATGACAATCTCATGGGACCAAAGAAGGCCATGCTTAAACTGATATTGGGATTTTTCAGCCATGAACCCATGCTGTAATTTCTTAAATGTGTGGTTGAAGTGATCATCTAACAAGTAAGCCTCTTGAAGCTCTTCAACCCAATCATTGTGCAATTTTGAGATAGAGGACACCCTGCATGCCCACATTCGAGAGAGTGAATCAGCCACAATATTGTCCTTGCCCCAAGTGTGTGAAATATCAAAGTCATAGTTCTGCAAGGTTGCCACCTATCGCCGTTGCCTAGGAGTCAAAGTAGATTGAGTCAAGAAGTACTGGAGCACTCGGTGGTTGCTTTTTACTTGGAAGCGGCTGCCATACAAATAGTGGTGCCATTTCTTCATGGCATGGAGAATGGCCAACATCTCCTGGTCATATACATTCATTTGCATTTCCTTCTCATCGAGCTTGCGGCTCTCAAATGTAATCACACCATGCTCTTGCAACAACACTACACCAATACCCTGACCATTGGCATCACAATGAATGGTAAACAGCTTAGAGAAGTCAGGGAAAACAAGGATGGGGGCTGAAGTAAAAGCATCCTTTAACTGTTTGAAGTTATGATCTGTAGTGGCATCCCAAAGAATGACTCCTTTTTCAAGAGACCAATCAAAGGTGCTGCAATGGTGGCATAGTGCTTAATGAAGCGTCTATAGAATGAAGAGAGACCAAGGTATCCATGCAAAGAAGTGGTGGTGGAGGGAGTGGGCCAGTCTCTAACATGTTGCACCTTCTTCGCGTCAGCCTATATACCATTTTTACTCACAATGTGTCCCAAGTACTCCACAGATGTTAGCATGAATATGCATTTGCTCTCCTTAGCAAAGAGTCGATGCTCTCCCAATATGTCAAACACCCTCCGAATGTGTGTCAAGTGCTCCATGGATGACTTGCTGTAAATGAGGATGTTGTCAAAGAAAACGAGCACAAACTTGAATAGAAAGGGCTGTAGGATTTTTTTTCATCAAACTCTGAAAGGTGGCGGGGGCATTAGTCAACCCAAAAGGCATCACTAGAAAATGATAGAGTCCATGATCAATCCCCTAAAGGCCATTTTAACCTCATCTCTTGCCCACATAGAGATCTGATGGTAGCCAAAACGCAAGTTAATCTTAGTGAGAAAGCATGCCCCTTGCAACTCATCTAGTAAATCATCAATCAGTGGGATGGGACAGCAGTTCTTCACTGTAATTTTGTTCAAATCTCTATAGTCAATGAACATGCGAAAGGAGCCATCTTTCTTTTTGACAAAGAGGACAGAGAATGCATAGGGGAAAGAACTCGGCTCAATGAAACCCATCTCTAACAACTCCTTAATTTGCTTTGCAACCTCTTCACGCTCACACTTGGAGAGTCTATAGGGGGATTTATTCATTGGCCTGGAATGGGGCTCTAGGTCAAGTTGATGGTCCACTTGTCTCTTGGGAGGGAGGGAGGGATGGTCCAATTGTCTCTTGGGAGGGAGGGATGTAGGCATCTGAAATAGATCATTGTATTTATCAAGCAAGGCCTGCAAGGTTGAATCATGAGATACTGCAGAGGGATGATCAGAATTGTCCTAATTTAAATGCAAAACAAAGATCCTTGAGCATTTATTAAACTCACGCTTGCGTTGCTTTGCTGTAATGAGCTGCCAATCAGCATGATCTTGAACTCCCTCTAGGTGGATAAGTTGTCCATGCATAATAACCTCCATGTAAAGCTGAGAGAAGTCCATCACAATCTTCCCCAATTGTTTTTGTCAATCACAGCCCAAGACAATGTCAATGGGACCCAAATCTAGGGCAATCAGGTCAACCAGTGCCACATAATTTTCAGGCAAGCATAAGGGAACTGTAGGGCATACATGTGTGCTAAATTCTTCTTCTCCATTTGCTACTTGGACCTTCAAGGGGTTTTGTAATGCCATAGGCGTGCATTTTAACTTATGAATGGCTGATTTATTGACAAAACTATGAGTGCTGATAAACACATGCTTCCCATTGATACTACATTGAATGCGAAGGGTACTAGGGCTGCAGGAACCCATCCAAGCATCCAAGGAGATTGAGCAAAGGAGAGTGGGAGGTGGGTGGGATGTCAAATCAAGTATCTGTGATGGAGCACTGCCCGGGTCAAAGGGAAACCCATCCTCGTAGAACTAATTGTGATCAACATCCTCTGTAGGCTCAGCCTAATAAATGGGCAGGTCATCCTCCTCAGTGTGCCAATCTTCCATGACATACATGCTATGAAATTTGACATTAGTTATCTTATATGGACATTTAGATGCATGATCAACAGTGTACTTGTCTCCACACTTAAAGCATAGGCCCTTTTCCTTTTGTTCCTTCACAACATCTGGGGGAATGAATCGTTGGTTACTAGATCCTTGATACAATGATGTAGTGGACTATTTATTTTTAGCATACCTATTTTTAGCATTAGAGCCCAATGCTGGCCCAAAAGTGCCCATTTTTCTTTCAGCATGGAAGGTGGGGTAAGTGGGTACTTTGGGGTTGTTATTAGGCATAGAAATGCCTCAAAAACCACCTCCATATGGGGCTGATCATGAAGGAATGCGGGGCTATCCAACACCTTGCTGAAAATGCTCATTCTTACGATACTTTCTTGCATATCTCTTAGCCAATTCAATTGCATCAAATAGTGTGGTAGGTTTTTGGGCCATGACATCAGCCGACAGACTCGGTTCCAACCATAGATGTACTTGTGCAATTTAGCATCGTCACTAATACTCTCTACATACATGGTCAAATTCATGAACTGATTTGTGTATTCATGTACAGGGAGGTTTCAAGAGTGTACCATCGTCTTGCCAACCGTTCTTTTTCCACATGGGACACAAAGACTTGGACCATATGCATTTTAAAATCTTTCTAGTCGATGAACTGTTGATTCTCTCGATTGACATAGTGCCACCATGTGTGGGCAAACCCTTCCAAGTAGAGAGAAGCAAAAAGTATTTTTTGATTATCAGTGTGGTGGTAGATATTGAAGTAGGACTCCAACTTGGACGTACATTCCTCCAAGTCAGATAGTGAGGGCGATTGACCATTGTACTTTGTTAGGATGACCTTATCAAGCAGATCATAGGGGCCATGCTGCCCATGAAATCCTTGCTGTCCATGCAAACCGTGGTGGCCATACATGCCTTGCTATCCAAACATCCCTTGCGGTGCATTAAGCCCATGTTGTCCATTATAACCATGCTGTCCATGATTGCCAAGCTGGCCATTTGTACCATATTGTCCTTGATGGGGCTGATTCATATGGGGTGCATGGGGGCTCCTAGGTAGAGCAGGGGAAATCCAACCCAAGGTGGGAGAAGGCCTCAAATGGATGTTGCCTGCATGGTGGACGGGGGAATTCAATAGGAAATCATCATGCGTATGAGAGGATTCCCCAATATCATAGGTAGAAGGGGAGATTCCCTTAGCACCAAGTATACCCTGTGGAGCATGCAACAGTTCCTGATGTGGAGGATGTCTAGACTCATGCCTAGAGTCATTGGTCCTCTCTTGGGATGAAGCGGTCGCTAATTGAGCAACAAGAGTAGTGAGCTGCTCCAAGGTCTATTGAGTCCTTGAGTTTGAGATAGCCATGTTCTCGATCACTTCATCAAACTTGGACATCATTTGGCAGTGGTTGGTGACCATATCATTGTGTCATTCCATATGACGGAGCTCATGTTGGCAGAGGGTGTGATTGAGAAGGATATACGGATCTGTTTCAGGAATTTTCTCCTATATGTCACCATGGTAATCTTGCTGTGAGCTTTGGTTCCTCATTCATGGAGGTCCCGAGTCTCTAGTCTCCCTCTGGAGTTCCTCTTAGGCCTTTCTTTTGCCTTTCTGGCCAGCCATCTGGATGTAGTCCACAGGACCTGTTGTCAGTAAAAGGATCGTAACTCTTTGCAGGAAACTCCGATCGAAGAGATTTTGAGCTCAAGTTGGAGAGGACAGCATTCTATTCGAGATGAGATATTAATCTTTGCGATAGAAAATGATCAGAATTTTTTGTAATGGGTTTATTGTGCCTGTCCTAAGCGGGGTCTACATCCTGTCCACAATGACCCTAGTGCACAAAAATGGGCATGACTTTGAAACCGTAGCTCCGATTGGGGAGGTTTTTGATTCAAAATGGAGGGAAAAAAGCCCTCTTCAAGGTGAGCTATAGGGTTCACTCCCAAATTTAGAATAGAATTTTCTGCAATGGGATATTTGTCACAGTCCTTCAGGATTGACCAAAAACACTGCATGTCCCTTAATACCAAGGTCTTACATGGATAGAGCATAGATCAAGGGGCCTGATCAGCCACATCAATAGCATCCTGAGCATACTAAGCATAATCCAAAGCATCATTGCATACCCATTAGCTCTGCCATTAAGGCATGAGTACATTCACTACCATACATCTCCTTTGACTACATGTAATTCAAGTGTCATACATGGGTGCCATTAGCATTGTGGGGTATCCAAGAAGGATCATTAGGACCGGGGAGTGGAGCTCATGGAAGTACCTGAACCTATATACAATTATTGGGCTTCAGATCACTAAGAGGTGGGCAAAGTTCCCCCCAGGCCGGGTTATGCACCCCTTCACGGTCTTAAGTGGTAAGGGAGGGTCACCTCTCTTTTGTCTTACCACCTCGCCCGGCATCGGCCTTTTTCCTCAACGGGAGTATACATGGCAAACATTTTTATTAGCCACAGCACGAAATGCATTCAAAAGAAGATATTTGGCCTTTTCATGAGATGCAAGGAATGACAAAGGTTGAGGTAGGGGTTACCTTGGAAGTCCAGTGACTCACTAGTTGCTACTTACCCAATTTACAATGGATATTATTTATTTTGGGCTCATCCAAGATCAAAGACAAAATAGGGGTTAATGTCAAACATTACAATAAATTTCAAGAAGAGGTATGTTGCATGTACGTGAAGAGGATTGAGCTATTAAACCTATGCAATCTCGAATCTCTCCAACAATGGATTAAGCTCACCAAGTGGCTAAATTGAGAGATTAAGATCAAATTTGCATATCTCTTTAATGCTTGGGAAGACCATTGAAGCATAAATCATCATGGTGCCCGATTGCTCCATTGATCAAGTCTAGTTGTTGGTCGGGGCTTGCGTGGAAGAAGATTTTAGCATTCAAATGCTCCTACTGATGAGGAAGGCTCCCATGCTTGTCTCGGAGCTTGAGCTTCAAAGATAAGAAGCTTCAAGTGAAGCTTTCATGGCTGCCTACAAAGCTCCCATACATGTTGAACTCAATATCTTCATCCAGGCAAGAGAAATCATTCACGGGCTGAAGGGCTTGTGGGGTATTAGCTCTCAGGGTCAAAGAAGGATTCAGTGTGAAGAATCCATGCCTTCCCCAAGTTGTTCCAAAATGCCCCAGCTGCTATCCACCATGGGAGTTGATTCCCAGGGTCAAAATGCCAAGGGGAAAGAGAGGAGTATGCTGAGTCAGTGCCCAGGAGTGGTAGGGAGTGGCAAGGCAACATGAGGAGAAGGGAAAGAGTGCTGGAGGAGGCAGGTAGCTCATCGCAAAATGCGCCGCATTTTGTAGGCTGCTGCCTGCTATCCCAGATGAGCTGAAGGTGGTGGTCACCAAGGTATTTGCTAGGTAGGAAATGTCCTTGGGAAGCTTGTGGGGTGGCTGAGTGTTGAGGTTGAGGGCTGGTTGCAGCAGGAAGAAGGGATTTAAGGGTAGTCCACCATGGGAGCTTGAGGAAAAATCTTGATGGGGAAGAGAGAGAAGTCTCTAGATATATATGAGTCTCCAGCCATAGCTCATGCTTGCTCCAAAAAGTTGAAGTTAACTGCAGTCCTTCTTGCTGTACCTATACTTGTAAGCTGAGTAACTAGGGTTTTTGGGTTTTAAAAAGGGAGAAAGGGGAAAGAAGAAAAGGACCAAAGACAAAAGCTCTAATACCACTTGTAATGAAAGAAATTGAGAGGAGAGAGAAGAAGAGTTGGGGAGAGAGAAAGAGAGCAAGAAGAAGGAGGAAGAAGACTAGAAAAAGAGAGAGAAAGAGAGAAAGAAGGAGAAAAGGAAGGAGGAAGCCATGGAAGTTGGAGATGAGGTGAAGAGTATGATTCTTGATAATAACTGGTTGCCCTAATTTGGGGCTCTTACACCTTAAATACCCCGATCAATGTGATGGGGTGTCTAAACCCTAGTCGATGTGTATCCCGCTTTTTACATAGCCAAGGTGAATGCTATAAAGAATATTGTAGAGTTTTTCAATTAAAATTTGAAGGTGACTAGGTTTGTTGGAGCATTTTTGTTTTACATTATATAGATTTGATTATTTCCTATGTAATGGATCTATTGTATTTGTTACTTCAAAAGGGGTAAATTATTTTAGGATGAGAGGCACAATAGAGCTATGAGAAAGCTCAAATAGTTATTGTATATTTCTCCAACTTTGATTAAGGTGGATTATGCTTGTGGGGGAGAGACCTATTGCGACAATAGTTGACACTATCTCTATTAGGATTGGTTAGGCAGTTGGTCAAGATGATGAGGAGGGACACAAGTGTGCAGTTTTGTTTGGAGTAAAGCTCTTAAATGAGAGGCAGCACAAGTATTGACTAATAAAAAGAGAGCTTTGGGGTATTGTGACTATTCTTAAATGTGACAAGGAGTACTTTATTGGTGCTTCAGTTGTAGTGGAGTTTTATTATTTGCCTCTACTGTGGCTGATCACTAGTTATTCTATCCCGCAACATTGTGATGCTTCATTGGATTGCATATGTTAGCACTGAATTTAAAATTTTGGCATATTATAGGGAGGAAGAATCCAACGGCTAATATACTTTCTAGAGTCTGATTTGAAGGATTCACTTCTTGTAGAGGATGGAGTGGCTTAGATTTCAACCATCGTTGATTACTTGAGTTATGTATCTTCTTTTGAGGCATTTTTAAAGAATCTTTATTCAGGAGATTGGTTGTAGGTACTTGAGTATGCTCACTAAAAGGGCTCAATGGTCAAATGTGGAGTACAAGAAGATTGGGCATAAGACCTATGGTTATTTCTTTAGGGATGGGTTCTTATGGAAGCATCTTAAAAAGAGAGGTGGGATTCTCTTGTGAGTAATCTATGACAAGGCTATACAGTTGCACATTATGAGTGAGCTTCATGAGAGCTTATGGACTGGACATAGAGGTATATGGGTTACATACAAGAAGGTGAAAGAGCATTAACGGTGGAAAGGAATGTATAAGGATGTGTCTCACTTTGTGGAGATATGCAAGGAGTGTCAATTATACTCTTCAGTGTGGCAGAGCTACATTTGATGTATCCACTTTGTATGCACTATAAGTGGGTTAGTGACTTGATTATTATACCAATGAATATTTGGAAAATGAGGTATATATTACTTACAAGGGAAGATCTTTCCAATCAAGTTGGGGGGAGAGCATTCTGGATAAAGGCTACTAGTGTCATATAAAATTTTATACTTGAGGATATCTTTTGTAGGTATAGTTTTGTGGGGAAGATTTAGATGTAGATGAGACTAGGGAATTCTTATCTAAACATGGCATCAAGTGGCTTTGAATTATGCATATAACTTGAAAGAAAATGAAAACAGCGAGAGAGATCATCCACCTATAACAAAGGCTTTAGTCAAAGCTTATGGTGGGAAGATCAAGGATTGGATTTGCTATTCTCTTTGGGTGGATCACACTACACATAGTGCTACCACTAGATATATGCCTTTGGAGTTTATATATGGATAAAAGATACTTATGCTAATAGACACTTATGCGTTTTTTTGGAATGTTTTACCTTGGCAGGACTATATGTCTAGAGAGGAATTCTTAGCTCTTTACATTGGCCAACTTGAGTAAATTCTACTTATTTCCAAATCTTTTCATATGAATTTTATAATACTGATATATACTTATCTTAGGCTCCATCGAGTTCAAATCATGTATAAATTTTCTTTTGATTCATCATGCACGTTGTCCTACAACCAATATGTGAATATTTTTTACCAATTTCTACCATGTTTGTAGAGTAAGGTGTTGGGTTGAAAAATATAGAAAAACATGTGCTTATACAAGCTCTTGCCTATGAAAGTGATGATATTCAGAATAAGAAAGTTAATTAAATATGTACTAATGTAAACTATATCAATATTCTTTCATGTTCCTTCAATGAGAACACCCTCTATGGCTATTTCCATTCTATCATTGATTTGTCAGATGAGAAGAGAGGAAATTTCCACTCAGATAGGTCAAGCCTCATGAATTTAATGGTGAAGGAATTAGGGTAGAAATAAATGCAAAAACATGGATTGAATAGATGGAAGATCATTTCTTCTTTGCTAAAACCAATTTAGCAAATTAACACTAGTCTTGTAGCAAAAAAGCCACTCTTTTGGTAATTTGGATTCTCTAAAAGAACTATGTCTCTCATCAATGAGAAAGATTACAAAGAAATGGTTTTAGGAAAATGTAATCAACATAAAATAGTAGTTGAAAAAAAATAGAAAGACTCAAAACAAGCTAGGAAGAGCATATGTCCATCTTTGAGATCATTTCCACAAAAAATTGAAAACTTTTAGTGTTTTCAATCAAAATCATCTCAATTTTTTTTAAAATTAGGCTAAAACTATCATGAGAAAAACTTTGATATATATAGTATATATTTGTATTAGGAGATTTATACTTAAATAAAAAGTGTGAATTTTTTAAAGAGCTCCAAATAGCATTGATGAGTGCTATTTTGATCCACTTTCATGCACTTTTAAAAATATAATTTTATAAAAAATTAATTTTCACTTGAAACTTATTCCAATTCTTTTATTTTACTATCTTACAATATTGGTAATGTCCCATCCAATTTGATATCATATGCACATGTTATTTTAAGTATGGTGAAATAGGACCTCAGCCATTAAAGTTTGTGGCAAAATTACAAGACTAATGTTAAGCAATGGTCACTCAGCTTAGACTTATAGGAGAAGCAAGGTTATGGTGGAAACAATGGTGCCATAATAAGGCTATGTTTAGGCCCACTTTAACATGGGGTTAAATTAAGGCAACAGTCTAAAGCAAGTATCTATTTCTTGTTATGAGATTCTCAAAATGAATGAGATCTATAGCCTCAAGTAGAAAGGGTTGACTATTGAAGGCTATTATTCTCAAATTATTACCATATAAAAGTGTGCACCTCACATGTGCATGAGCCAACAAGTGATGCATTTGTATCACAGACTAAAGCCACCTCTCAATGGGTAGTTAAAAGCTATGAGGCCCACTAACCTAGAAGACATTTTAATGGGGGAACAAACGTGAGTGGTACTCTTTCAAGACAATTTAATAGGCTCAACAAGTTTCCTTATTCCAAAAGATTTAGAGAAGGATACCAATTAGAAAACTTTAATCAACACCTTACAAGTCTTGCCATGACTCCCTAAAATTATGGCAATAACAATAACAAGAATTGGAATAATGAGCCACGTTGTTATAGTTGCAACCAAATAGGCCACTTCTATGATCAATGCCTCAATAAGCGAATGAACACCTATTCCAACACTCCTCAAACTCCTCTTATGAAAGAAAACTTCAATAATCAAGGATGTGGATGCAAGGTAAGGTGTGGAGCGATGCTAAGTGCTGGATAGGGGTAGGGCAAGGAGCAAGATATGGAGTTGGAGTTTGTGTCTATGTTATTGCTAGGTGATGAACTTGATCCAACTATCAACAAAGAAGTCAATGAGAAACTAATCTCACCCAACCGACAACCAGAGTGTTAGCCTATAGGCAAGAACTTCCATATCATCTTGAAGTTCATAATATCTTTCATATCAATCCTCTGAAGCTATATGTCCCCAACTCAAATCATGTTCAAGATGATGGATGAATTGTAATGCCAACTCAAGGGTTTTTCAAAATATCAACCTAATGAAATTCTAGAGATCATGGGAAAAACTCTTAGGAATCATACTTCCAAGGAGTACCTCATCTAGTGGAAAGGCTTCCCCAAACATAATGCCACATGGATTGAGGAGTCTATTCGCAGGAAAGACCACCAAAAGTTTCTCTTCAAATGATGATATCTCAATCTATTTAAGGGGAAGAGGATGTAATGATCCCATCTTATCAATGGATAACTATTTTTCCTCTCATATTTTATTTTTCCCCCTAACAGTTATATTTTCTCCCCAATTACACCATGGACATTGCTTCCTAGAACACATATTAGTTCTTCTGCATGTATAATTATGAATGTTGGCATTAAGTTTCACAAGAACCATCTGTGAATTCGTGCAGTGACGACTGCATGTGAATAGATTCCCACATGAACTATCCATAAACAAGGAGTTAATATCATAAGGTTTTAAAATAAAATCTTACAAAGAAGACAACAAGACCTTCGATATACAAAGCATATGGATGATGGCAAGAGAGAATAATGCAAAGCATGTAGGAACCAATGCTAAGTAAAAAGGTTTTAAAAAAACCTTTATTATATAAAAAGAAAAAAATTAAACGAATGGGGATTACCTGATTTTGGCTACCAACGAGTGGTATGTTTCCGCCCCTCTACCTCATCCACCACCTCACCCCCATCACCATCACCTCTCCCCTCCCCCCAAAAATTAATGATCTCTTTAATAAAAGGTACTCCCCCTTCCCTAAGATTAATTAACTAACTTTTAATAGAGAGTACTCTCCCCTTTTAAAATCATTGAATGAAATTTTATTAAATGAATTTTATTTTCCATTAATTCAAGAATTAATGATAGTATCCCCCCATTGATGAGAATATTTCTATCCCATGATGTAAGCAGAATCCCACTTCCTAATCGACATGTGGCTTTTGCATTAAAAATAGGAAGATATTTTATTCTCCTTATACCACATGTTGCAATATCAAGATCCCATGATGTTAGCACAATTTGAAAACCCTCAAGTAAAGGAAGACCAGTAAAGAGTAATCCACAAGTGGGAGACATGTGAGACAAGAGTGACGTGAGGAAGAGAGAAATGATAATATTCACACATTCAAGAGAGAGTGGTAAGGTGAAGTCTAACTTTCTTCACCATAATTCCTACCGGCTTTCTTTTTCCCTCATCAGTCATTAATTATCTCCTCCTATTGACTTTCTTAATTATGTCTCAAACCACTTCCTCTATTCCATCCTACACACTTCCTTTTTCTCCATACATCATGTCCCCATGCAAGAAGGTCAATGTGTCAAATAAGGTAGGGCTCTCCAACATGGCAAGTTTGTGTGCTATTGGGATAGTAAGGAAAATGGCAATGAACAATGCTATCCATTCCAATGTACAAAATTAGGTATTCTTTCACCTCTGTATCCGTACATAATTTTCAAAATGAATCATATTATTCTTAGGAAATAGTTATAGATTATCTATCTATATAGCATATAAATGTCTAAGTTTTTAAAATACCCATAGCTATAAGCTTCAATTTATTTACTATTAATGAGTTAATAAATATTTATTTAGATATTTTATTTTATTTTTTAAAAAACATAAGATTTATTAAAAAATAGGATGCATCATTTGTAACACTTTTCACAATTAAAATATCATTATGATATTTACATATGTACATAATATTTTAGGAAAAAGTTAGGACCTTAACAATGCTGCATGGACCATGAGTCTAGTAGAAAAAAATAAGCATAGATAATTAGTGAAATTCTTTAATGCATACCTTGAATTGTTGTCATTGTTTTAAAAAGTCTCATACATCACTTGATTTGTGTGCTATAAAACTATATAAATAAATTATACATTGTTTTTTCTCATACTCAAGGAATAAATTTCAATAGATAATATATATATATATAATTCAAACTTAAAAATGATTCTAGAAATCTAGAACTATGTTTAATTGGGAAACAAAAAATCATATTTCTCCCACTGGAAGGAATGATGTGTTTCTTTGGGTGCTCTTTAGGCTCTTTTCTTCTATATCTTCCTTCTAGTGGTGGATATAGCACCATATTGGATCATGTGACAATCCCAATATGGACAATTGTCAACAGTCCCTTTCGCCCACATAATATAATAATGGTAGGCTTTTTACTCGATAACAATGACCCATATTTGATGGGTGAATCATTCCTCCAACATGTTTGTGTTGTCGCCTCAATCAATCATCCGTTCCAATAAATGAAAATTCCACAGTTTCCATCGTCTTTCTTCAATTAACAAAAGCCTACAAAAAGTTCCACTTTCTTACGAAGTACAGTATCTTTCAAGTCCCTAGTTTTTGTAAGAGATTTGTGTAGGCAGCGGGTTTCAACTAGTAATCCTTGCTTTGTGTAAATACAACAACATCCTTCCTCATCATCATTGATCCAATCTTAAAGCGATCTCCAAACCATCCAATAAAGTCTTCACTATCAATTTCAGGCTTCTTTTGACCAAGGAGAGCATACACACAACCTCAAAGGAACTCATACTAGTCCCATAAGTGCATGGCTAATGCTTTGAAAACAACTCTTACTCAATGTTAATATCAAGCCTTCTATCTTGTGCATCTCATCTACTATCCAGCTATTCTACTAATGTTCCAAAAATCCAAGATGCATGATTTGGACCTAGTGTCTCAAGATGACTAGGATGGGTTTGAGAAAATCTAGGTTTCTCATTTAATGGCTTTCTTGTTGGTTCCTATATGATTGCACTTTGGTGACTACATTTCTAGAAATTTGAAACACCACTTAACTTATATGTGAACAAGTATCTCTCTCTTTTTCTTTAAACCCACCACTGATATTTTCTAAAATATACACGTTGTTTTAGTGTGACATATTCTAGAAAAAACATGCTTTTAAAGATAAACTCCATGCTTTATCACACATAATTTTAAAGAAGTGCAAATTAGAACCTATGCCATGCATTCACAATAAATGCAATATGCAAAAGGATGAAATCAATGAAGGATTAGTGCTTTGCCTATCTACCAGTGCTCATGTGTCATGCAAAATGCAAATACAGTTCCTTGATTAGTTTAAATCCTTAACCTTACCTCTCAACTCTAGTGAAAGACGAAAATGTTTCACTCCACTCCACCCACCCATATCTTTCAAACACTCAAGAAATAGTGGTCCTCATACGTTGACCAAGTAAACAACACATCTCACAATTAAGGCATCCCTTATGACTATCAAACTCTCCCAACCACCTCTCATACTCATCATGAGGTTCCTAATTATATAACGGTACAACCTCCTAAGGATTATGAATATAAGAACCACTTGTATTAAGAAGATCTTCATGTTCCATCCTATGGGTCTAGTAGCATTCTTTGGTCAGTTCATGATAGAACTCACTACCTTGGTCATGTAACTATCTCGCACTCCTCATAAAACTATTGCGCCAACCCATGGAACCATATGAAGTTGGCCTATCTCACTGATTTTTAATGTCAATATTCGTGTATTGTTGGAGTATTAATGGTTTGAATTTATCTTAGACCTACATTGTTACCCACATTTTGTGTGTAGCTATTGTTGGATAACAAGTTTGACATATAGACATACCCTTTCTACCCCAAGCCTTGAGAAAATACTCCAACTACACCCTGAGTAGTGCATCACCACCTACACACTCATTTATATTTTAGTTTAGAAGATAAAAGAAAAGAAAAGCATGCTACACTTTCATCACACCAAGGAGTTCGTAAGTTAGAACCATCCTATGGCTTTTGTTGGCACACTCCATCTCTACATCCCTAACCTAGACCCCTACATCACAACAATTCAGGCTACATAAGGAATAGCACATTCAAACATTTCTTGAATAACTTGTGACCCTTGGATCAACACAATACAACAACTTTACACCAAGTAGGTCTTTAAGTATGGGACAATCTTCCAAGTTTACTTGAGATTCGACCTAGCTCCTCATTGCATAGACATGTACACTAGTTATTGCACAAGTAAGGTAGATATATCCCTTAAAGAGGGCACAAGAAATATACTAGGTATAGTGGACTCTCTACAAAACCATTAGAATCACTCACCCACATCAACCATGATCCATCTTCTACTAGACAGTCGCTACTCTATAACTCTTTGATACAACCTTGTTGAAGTATGAGCATCCTTTGACCTTGCAGGCCGATTCCATCCCCTATATCTCTAGCATCAACAAGCATTCCTTCTTTACCAGACTTCCTCATTGATCATCCCAACATTCCTTGTCTATGATAGCAAGCTACCTTTCGCGGGAGCACCATGAGACTGACACTAGTCTAGGACATGGCATAATGTTAACTCAAAATAGAAAAGGCTCATAATTTTTAAAGAGAAATATTGTTGTATAAATCAATTGGATATTTCATCTCTCCTATATGTAAATTGTATCAACCAAATAAGTAGATTTGTACTAGTTGGATTTCTCATTAAAACCAATGCCTAGATTCTTGCATATGAGAGAAAGACTTGTCATGTGGTCAGAAAGAGAGTTGGATGCCCAAGGGTAATGGGAAAACCCTAACCCTAAATATCATGTAGTATCAAAAGTTAAGAAATAATAGAAAAAACTATCCATGTATGTGCTAACTTTGTTATCTATCTATCTTACAACTCTATTGTCTATGCATGAGAGTGAAGGAGAGGGCATGTGAGTGTGTGTGGACTGAGGAACTTAGTGGTGAGAAGCTCTTTGCATACATTCCCCTTCTTCTCCATGCCATTTTGGTGAGTTATGAATGCAAGGAAGAATGTGTGAGTTGAGAATTCAAGGGAGTGAGGGATGTGGTACATGAAGCTCTCTTCTTCTATTCATCTCCTCAAGCTCATCATTGATAACTCTTGTTTCTACTATACATGGACAACAACAAAAGCAAGGTTGAGAATGAAGGGTGAGCATCTAAATTGTGGAGTAGTTTGCATATGTGAATGACATCACTAAATTTTTTTTTCCCCTTTGTAGACATCAATGTAAGCTTTGGTTTTTCTTTTGCAATTTTCAATAGAGATGTTGGTATATACATCGAAATGTTTTTCTATTTGTCATCATTTATTCCAATGCTTATAGTGACAATTTTTTCATCACACACATAGATCGATGCTTTCATGGTAGATCTAGATATTTTAAAAATATCTCATGTGGGAGTGGATTTCCCATAATAAAATTTATTGTTATACATGCAATTTGTTGAAGTGGTGGTGACCAACTCATTGATGATATATTAATGACAAAAGGAAGCCAAGAAATTTGAGTAAATTTAATCAAGAATTCACATTATTAGATACATAATAGGAGAGAAGTAAGAGCAGGAAAAAGAAATCATACTATTAGCTTATGATTCGATACATGCATATGAGACTCTGAGTAGCCAAATATGTTGGTTGTTAACTTGAGATGTGAAAGGATGACAAGGCATATATTTCAAGTTGATCCAATTCATCGAATTCACATTCTTGCAATCTCAACTACTCCAAGAAGACACATAGTATGGTTTTGGGAAAACTAATCACTTGCTTCATGTATTTTGAAGAAGCTCACTAGCATGCATTGGGGAACTATCCTAATTTTGTTTCCAAGTAGAGCTCTCAACATTACTTTAATTTCTAAAAGTGAAGGCTATTTTTTCTAATTTAGAAATAAGTGACCTTAAAATAAAATAACTCAATGTTTCCTGAAGTAAATAGTCAAAATGAGTGATAATTCACCATACCATTCTATCATCTTAAAGCATATGGTGTGAAGGGTAGAGGCATATGCCTTGATGGGAAGTGGCAATAAAGTTTGTAGATAAACTTAGGAAACCCCTCCGTGTGCACACATGCACACACACACACACACACTCTCTCTCTCTCTCTCTCTCTCTCTCTCTCTCTCTCTCTCTCTCTCTCTCTCTCTCTCTCTCTCTCTCTCTCTCTCTCTCTCTCTCTCTCTGTGTGCATGTGTGCATACCTTCAAAAGGGGGGGTTGTAGCTCCCTCACCCCATGTGGTTTGAGTCTTGTTGTAGCGTGTTGATAGCTCCACCCTCCACCCGTAAGAAGCTCCCTTATTGTGCCTCTGGCTACCATGTACATAACTTCTTTATGTGAATATGACATGCTGCCCTCAAGATGGGCCATTTTGCAAACCTGTGAGCATGTTATGATCTGTGTTGCATTTTGTGTCATGTTGCGTGTTGTGTTAAGGTGTCCCGTGATGTGTTGAGGTGGTGAAATGACTGGGTTGGGGATGGATCTAGTGCCTCTCTGGAGCAGGTCCATGGGGTCAAGAGAGGACCCGCTCAAGAGAGGCACTAGACCCATTCTCCAACATAGTCATATCACCAACTCAACACGTCATGAGACACCCCAGCATGACATGGAACATTGTCATGATGCTGCGCATCCACCACTGCAAATCTGAGGGCAGATTTTTTCTCCAAGAATTTGATCACATTAGTCAGCATCATTTGGAATTTATTTTCCCTTATGTGTGTCTTTTTGTTTGCATGATGCATGAACACATGTAGTTAGGCAAGGCACATTCTTTCGGTACATTCATAATTTTTGTGAGGAGTATTGCTTGATTGGTTGTAAAGCATTAAAGCATGTATGTCCTAAAGGCCATGAGGATACACCATTTGATGAGAAAGCCTTGTGTCATGCTATATCATATGCAAATGGGAAGTTTAGTTTCAGTTCAATGCCTTGTGGACTGTACATGCTTGTTCCATGTCTTTGCATGTAATTATGCATTTGTAACAATGATCTTGAGGAGGTTGCAAAGTAGTTTGCTTCACAAGTTGTGAAAGCTTGCATCTTAGAGAGCTCCTCGATCTTCTGATCTTGTGCCAAGGGCTTACATTAACCATATTGAGTATATATGGTGCTGTTGGGTCTCTACAACATTCTTCTTATATGGATACCCTCAAAATTTGATGTCATGAATCAGATTAATCAGACATAAAAGCTTTCAAGGAAAGGGATCTTGCTTGCACAAGATAGGTGCATGGGATGCTAAACTTCAAAAGTTTTCTTACCTATCAGGCACATCGGATTGCTCAACATACACCCAGGTGCTTGGATTGGCAAGGGGGCGCTTTTTGATCATGCTACTGATGTGGACATCGATGTAACTGCAGTAATTGGGGATAATGTTTCAATCTTGCATCATGTAACTCTTTGGGGGGGGACAGGAAACTATTGTGGAATTCGTCATCCAAGGATAGAAAATGGGGTGCTATTTGGCTCTCGATCATGGCTTAATCATGGGCAATGATAGCATGCAAATAGGGAAATGGTTAATAATCTATATGATTCAGCCAAGAAGTAGAATAGGTGATATGGTGCGAATTTGTTGACGCCTTAATTGACAAATGGAAACTATGATGAAAACGGTCATTACAAGCCAAATTGACGATGTGTAGTCTAGATAACACAATGATTGATTAAGATTGATGACGAAAGTGATGATGGTGGCCTGGAAACGCAGGTTGATAGGAAAAGTGGCTAATGATATCAACAAAAATATAAGCTTTTCTTGAGCTTTTCAATGAATCACGAGCTTTATTGCGAGAAAGAAAGCACCATTAATGAAGTTTTTTTTTTTGTTTAAAAAGGCTGTTGTAGGAGGCCGATAAGGATCATCATGCCAGGGCACTACAACAAAAAGGCCTCACAGACGCACATTTAGACGCGATTTTTCAATATAGAGAAATTCTTACGGGCACGTCTATCCGCCCATCTATTTGCGCGTCTATCATTTCACATCTATAAGCGCATGTATCAACGAATTTACATGCACAAGTAGACACACAATAGATGCACATATACACGCGCATATAGACGCGCTGGTAGACGCGCTTTTACCAGCACTCATAGACGCGAACGAAAAACAAAAAATATCATTTTAATATATATATATATATTTAATTTCTTTTTTTAATTTGAATTATGAAGCACGTGTAGTCTGCATTATAGACATGTGTATAAACGCGAATTATTTGCAATTTAGACGCGTTGATAGACGCGCAAAACAGAACTAGAAAAAAAAAACCAGAGAGCATGCAACCACATGCTCTTTGGTTTTTTTTTTTCCCCTCCCATACATCAGATTGTGTATTTGGGAAAAAGAAAATGTATCTTATGGGCACGAGAATTGAAAATAAAAGTCTATGTATTCATTATATATCAAAAGCATTTACAAGGGAAGTTTAAGTGCTTGCGACCTAAAGCGTGGCCGCAAGCAATAGGCTCAAAGAGATATCATACATATACAAGAAAAGAATGCCTCGTGAGGAGGTATGGTGCTCCTCTACGAATCTGAAGAGGAAACATCTTCATTAATACCACCATGGCTACTAGCGTCGCTATCCCCCTCCTCACTATGCTCCACATCCGGGTTCGCCTACACACACAAAAGATCAGGGTTGCTTATATAGACAAGGTGGAGAAAAAGTTATAATTAGCTATACTTTTAATAGGAAAGTAAGAAAAACATACCTCCTCTGGCTGTCAAATCCTCATGGCCCGGTTGTGTTGGTCCTCAATGATGAGACCCTCCTCATAAAAGTGAAGCCACGTCACTGTGCGGTTATGGCCTCGATGGTAACCTACCTCTCTAGGAGTAGGTGTCCTACCAAAGATGGTAGTTTGCAAAACATTTAGAGATATACAAACAATTATGAATCACAATATATTAGACTAAAATATATAAAGAATTAAAAGAAATATAAATTTAAAAAAATTAGAAATCAAAATATACTTACAAACTCTGCCTCCCACGACTCTCTACTGCCTGATCCGTAATGCAACGATCCCATGGTTTCCATTTGGATCTGTCGTGCCTCTGCGTGCTGGCGACTCTTCACTTTCTTAGATGCTTTCTTCTTGGCTTTCTTTCACTCTATGCGGTGGCACATAGGTGGTTGGCTATAGGCTCCACGCCCCTCCTCCAGCCTCCGCAGTGAGTCCCTGGCCCGTGTCATGAGGTGGGATCTTTTGTTGTGAAGCATATCCTTCACTTTTGTACGTCCCCAATCATCCGAGAATCGCTAACCCTCAGGATTTGGGTACCTCCTATGGACTGCCCTCAACAACTCCTGCCACAAGCTGCTTTTCTGATTTTTGAAGGCAATGAAACAATCTTTATACGTCGCATGCATGACGCTCCTCATGTATGCCATTATATCCCTTCCCTCATCATCATGAAAAATGCCACCAGCATCTGTAACTCTATAGTACTGGTGTACAACCTCCTCTACGTGATCTACTGGTGAGCGTGATCGCTTGCCACCTCCTAGGCAACCCCCACACAAGCCTCGTCCTCCCCCTCTACTCTCCCTCCTCCCTCTCTATCGACTATCCTCTGCCTTGCTAGACGCACGAGCTTCTGCAGATGCACGTGCTTCTGCAGATGCACGTGCTTCTGCAGATGCTTGTGCTTCAGTCGATGCACGTGGAGCATGTGGAGTACCTGCATATGGAGTACCTGCATGTGGAGTTTGGGAAGTAGTGCCAGACAAAGACACCAAAGGCATCCCAGACATGACATTGAACACCTCATCCACTGTGGGAGAGTGGCCAAGGTGTCTGGTCATCTCTCCCATGAAGTCTTCCCTACTAGGAAAACCTCCAAAAAATGCATTGACCCCTCTGCCCAAAGGAGGCCAATGTATCATTCATGCGATCCACATCCGGGTCATTCCTAGATGAACCAGGATACGACATCTGCAAAAAAAACAAAGGAAAAAGACAAATTTATTTGCATACAAAAAATCATATATTACCTACATTTTCAAAGAGCTTTCTTTAGACATTGAGCATAACACTTAAGTGCTAATGCTTCTCTTAAACAAGAAAACTGATAAACACAAACATGGGATTGGTCACATTTATCATTGCAAAAATATATTGTTTACTATCAGAAATGGGAGACCTGGCGTGTGTATCCCCGTGTCTAAATTGTAGGTTAGACGCGCCCTCAGACACGCTCCAGAGTGAACCTTCTGTCCAGCGCGTCTATCTGCGTATCTAAGATGCAGCACAGACGCGCATCCCAGGTCAATGCGCGTGTATAATCGCGTATAGATTGCAAGTCAACCTTCTGTGCAGCGCGTGCATCATCGTGTGTACACTACAGAGCTCACGCGCCAGCACACGTGCTCTCAGACGCTCTGAGAGGAAACATTTTTTGCGTCTATGTCTGCGTCTACTCTGAGATGTAGATGCACTATCGGACGCGCTCGGTCGGACGATTTTAGGTCGACGACCGCCATTGATGATTTACAAAATGCAATACATAATGGAATCACAAATCCTAAATACACAAACAGAGCAGAGAGAGGAAGAGAGAACACACACACACACACACACACACACACACACACACACACACACACACACAGAGACTTACCTTGGGTGTTTGGTGTGGCGGGTGGTGGTGTTTCTTTCTTCTCCTTCTTCCTTTCCTTGGTAAGTTACCCTCCCTTGATGCTTGCTTGCTTGCTTGCTGCTTCTTCTTGTTCTCTCTTTCTTCCTCTCCATTGGCTTTTCTTTTTCCCTTCTTGTGTGTTTGAAATGAAAGAAGAGGTGAGTCATGAGGAGTTGAGGCATGAAGAGACTAGGTGAGGCATGAAGAGACTGCATGTCGGCTAAACTCAAGTTTTAGAACCGCAAAAAACGCTGTCGTATTGCTGCGCATTCGAGGTGTGAAATCCACCTAAAAGTTGTGTGTGGGATTTGATACTTTGTACATATTTAGTTGTTGTGATTATACTTTTGTTCTACGTAGGCAGTATAGTGAAGAGAGTTTGGAGCAAGAGGAATTTATTAATAATGCTCTGGTTGACATGTATGCAAAATCTAGTATGCTTGGAAAAGCCCAAGAAGTATTTGACAATATGTCAGATCAAGATGTCCTGGACGACACTTATGACAGGATATGCTAAACATGGCTGTGATAGAGAAGCATTGGAATTCCTTTATGAGATGACACTCAATAGCATCGGTCAGGATGCTATTACTTATGTGTGTGGCTTGAAACCTTGTGGCAATGTGGAAGGAATAGAAAGAGGTCAAGAGATGCACTTGGAGGTTACAAAGAAGGGATTTGATAGAGATCTTATCGTTGGCAGCACTCTGATCGAAATGTATGGCAAGTGTAGCTCACTTACAGATGCACAGGCTGTTTTCAAGAGGTTGCCAAGTCGAGATGTTATGTGCTGGAATGCTTTAATTGCTAGCTATGCTGAACATGGGCCTTTTTGGGAGGTTTTGAAATGCTTTCGTGCAATGCAGCTGGAGGAATTCTCTCCAGATAATTGCACATTCTCTTGCATCTTGAAAAGTTGCAGCCATCTAAGAGCAAAAGACCAGGGCAAAGAAATGCACGTAGAAGTTGCCAAGGTGGGACTTGAAAAAGATATCTTTGTTGGGAGTGCTTTGGTGGATATGTATGCAAATTTTGGTTTCCTATTAGAGGCACAAAAAGGTCTTTGATCTGTTGGTAGTGCGCGATATTGCGCTATGGAATGCACTAATTACAGGATATGTGGAGCATGGACCAGTCCAGGAAGCACTAAAGTGTTACAACCGAATGCAAACAGATAGTGTTTTACCAAACACTGACACGTTTGTCTCTATCTTGAAAGGATGTGGCAGGATCAGAGCTATCGACAAGGGGCTGCTTTTCTGGTAGACAAAAGACTGCTTTTTGGAGCGCAATAAATCTGGCCTGAAGAAAAGAAAAAGCTGAAAAGGAGAAACATCGTCGGGTCTGGGGCTTTTTTGTCGTTCTCTTCTAAGGTGTATGATATGACTCCCCGGAGATCTTGGATTGTTTCCCTCTGCAATGCCTTTTGCAGGTTTTCTGTTCCGAAAATCTCAGTTTTTAGATTGTGGACAGAGCAATCTGAGATAAATAGGTGCTTATAGGCTGGACATGCATATTGAAGATCGGGATGGAGATCTTCTAACGTGCTTAAAGGTCAATTTTAGAATTGCTGCAGCTAGTCTTCAGTTGGAATAATTATACAAACGGTGTTGGGTGGATGGTTCAGCAGTTACAGAGGACTTGATAATGGGCTTTGATAAGGAGACAGCTGCAGTAGTTTTGGCTCATTTAGCATCACACAAAATGGAGACAGAGGAAGAATTTGATGCAACTCAATGGTTAGATCGTTCACTTATTCGGATCTCTTCTAGATTTGGTATTCAACAATAGCCTTGATGAGACAGCTTACTTCCGGATGCTTCTGAACAGAGAGAGTGTAATAAATTCTGTAGTGATGATTCAGCCATCATTGATTACTTATACCCTCAATGCTCCACCAGAGCCAACCCTCCTTGATGTTGCAGCAATAGCAACAGACAGGATGCGTAGTTCAGTGTAGTGGTCTTCCATGGAACAACGATAGCATAATGGCGCAATGCAAGCTATCATAAATAGCCTGAGTACCAGGATCTTGAAGAACTTCTCCAAGCATCCTTGGATGATGCTCAAGCAATCATTACAGAGCGTTTTCCAGTTCCTAGACTTGTGGTTTGTGATCAATATGGGTCTCAGGCTCGGTTTTTACTTGCAAAACTGAACCCTTCAGCAACTTATAACTCAGCTCTTTTCCCCTCCCTTCAAAATCTATCTATCTCCAACTGGCTGCAAGTGATTGTATGATCATGGGAAAGATATGTTGACAGATACATGCATTAGAGAGATGTTTCTATGGAATGCTTACTGCTGCTAGAAAAGGTTAATATTTATACAATGTCAAGTGAATACATACCATCTGTTGGTCAATACAAGGACAAAGGTTACATATATGAGAGATGTAAAAAAAAGATCTGAAGGTTACAATCAAGAAGAAATGCAAAGATTTTCTGGGTTTAAGAATGGTCCATGCAAGTCAATACATAGTAGCTCTAACAACTCTGCTTCAGACTCTGTTGTACTGTATGGATAGTAGAATTGACATACTTTCTACTTGACTTTATGTCAGCTGCCATGTTGGTGATCTATGCCCAGAGGCTATTCAGATTTCTTCTTCTTGAACCTTGTATTTGTTATTGGCAGAAATAAAACAAAGTCTTGGCATCATTTTCTCATCTTGCTTATTCACCTGATTGATCTTCTATCCTGAAATTAGTCAAGGTCTTCTGTAGACACAACTTTGCTTTGCTTTGGCAAATCCTTCGACAACGCAGGAAAGAAAAGGCGCAGTTTGAAAAGAAATGATTTAAGTATGGTTTGAATTTTGACGTGTGCGTCTATGGAGCCCCAAGAGGAACACCAAGGAAAAGGGAATTCTCTTGCAAGAAAATCTATATTGTAACGTCAACAAGCTTTTTTATTAAGTTTCATATGATCACAATGAAGAAAAGAACACCAGGCACAACAAATCTTCATGCAGCATCATGTAGATCTCCCACGGATTTGATAGAATCAACCATATTCTTCAATATCTTCACAAAATCCATAAATAGAACAAAGAAAGCAAAGTAATACACCATCTTTGAATGGAAATACATCACTTTGTATTCATCTTCAATATCTTCATAGTCTTCTCTCTCAATCTCTCATATACAATCACTCTGTTTTAGTAGAATTGGCTATCTCTGACTTTCTCTCTCTCTCTCCATCAATAATACATCATATTCTCACTACAATCTCTCATAACCACTCTCAATAATACTTCTTAGGTCGTGGATACCCCTCCCAAGAGGTATGTCTGATATGAAGAGTCACCAAAGCCACTACAGTGTCCTTTCATAGCTCACTACTGTCACTTCACTCCAGTCTTCACTTGAATCTTCAGCAGCTACTTCTTTCACTTCTTTTAGCTCTTTTGCACTTGTATTCACCTCTTTCCAAGGCTAGAAAACTTTCCCAAGCTACACTCTCATCCAACAAAACACATACAGAAACATACAGAACAGTCACAGTATAGTACCAGAACAGCTATAGTACAGAGACAGAACAGAGACAGTACAGAGACAGAAGCTCTATAGAAGATCTACAGAAGGTTACAGAAGGTCATCAAAACCTTATAACTCATACTCAAACCATTCCAAACCATCAAAAATCACTCAATAAGCTTTCGAAAGATCTCAAACCCTATCAATCATCAATCCATCCCTCCTTTCAGAGAGAAAACATAACAAAATAGAACAAAACAGAAGCTATACAGAACCAATCGGAACCTATCAGAACCTCATATCTCCACTAAAAAACATCATGAACTTCCAAAACATAATCAATATCATCCAAAACACTCTCAAACCACTTTCAAACCAATCAATCATCTCATAAAATCAACCATTCAGCTCTCAAAAACAACAAAAATCAGCCAAAAAACAAGTCATTTCAACACTCAACATATCCCCACACTTAATAAGGAAGCGTCCTCGCGACCCAGAAAAAGGGAATACAAGTTCATTCAAAAGCTCAACTTTGATCTTCGATACATCTTCAAAAACCGTCCATCCAACCATGACCCCAACTTATAACCTGTATCTCATATAAAAATACAACGAAAGGAAAACCCTTTATACATTAACACTTCTTATCAAACTAGAAAGCACAACAAACTTATAAAGGATATAAGAGGTTTCGTCTTCTTCTTCTGCATCAGCATCTTCAACTCTCCAACCAACAATACCATCACCACAATTCTCCAAAATGTAGCTCGCACGAAAGTAAATCGAATAGGCAACCACCACGATCTTATTACATAAAGTAACCCACAACACAAACACTACACACAACACAACCATCTGAATGACTCCTCCAAAAAGAGATATTTTCATTAAAAATCATCCACCATACATTGCAAAGGTATCAATGAAGATGCTCCCTCTTGAAAGATTCGTGATTTTGGAAATGATCCATAGACAAGGTTCATCTACAAATGTTTTGGGAGGATTCTGAAAAAATTGAAGGCAGCACATCCTTTCCAACAGGATAAGGTATCTGCTAGGCAAACAAAGGGCATGAAAATACAATATATCCAGCTGTTGGGAATCAATGCTCACATTGACATTCATCCATAACTTTGGAATAGGCTTTGAATCATTATGAGAATGCCTATGGATATACGCCAGATACCAAGCAAAATGAGCACTTAATCTCACTGAAGGATCCAAAGACTGGGAATACTACTGAGCAAAATGAATATAGTTCTAGTAGGCTTGACTGGTAGTTGTCCATTCCCCTGTAATTACTGGCCAGTTTATCTAAGGTCCTGTAAGGGAATCATTTGAGCTCCATCCCCTTCTTTTGGAAATCTGATGATCAAACCCGTCATAGTCACTAACCAACTGAGGTGGTTGAGATATAGAAGTGGCAGGACAGGGAAGTGGAATAAGGAAAAGTGGATCAAGAGAGGGGTAGGAAAAATCATAAAAGGAAGAATGATTTAAAGAAGGAGTGGCTGAAAATTGTAGGGAATCACTTAAGAAGGGTGTTAACTGATAAATAGGAAAGGTAGAATGTACATGAATGGATGGTGAAGGACATGGTGGAGAAGGGGAAAATACTCTATCCTCAATAAAAGAACAGTATGTAAATATGGGAATTTGAGGAAAAGATTGAGGTTGGAAAAGAAGGGGTAAAATGGTTGTGGAATTGGATTGACAAAGGAAAAGATATATATCATATCGGTGAGCCATTTGTTGGTAATACAGCAGGGTAGGAACAGAAGGTCCTAAGAGAGATCTTCTATGATAGGTATCAAAAAAGGTAGAATCAAACGGATTATGTTTGGAAAGATAAGCTAAGAGATCCACCCTCAGTTGATTAGTGCTCTGGGCATAGGTAGGGGCTGTGTTCTGTCTTTGATTTAGGACCACAGAATCAATCATGGTATGCCAAGAATGATCAGGGCAATTAGCCACTTTGGAGGAGTAACTCTGAAACATGTCATCTATGCGCAACTCCAAATGGTTGACATACAAAACAGCTTGTAGAACCACGTCTCCCACATACCAAGCCATATGCACTTCATCTGGAATCAACAAGTCTCCTCGGAGATACATGTATGACATCAACATGGCATCGGTCGTGACAGAATCTTCAAACACCATCCTTACCACCTCTATCAGCAACTCAGCAGACCAAGCCCCACTCCATCCATCCTCTGGAAGAGGAAGATCCATCGTGGAAAGCTTCATGTAGAAGGCCAACTTCTGTAATTGGTAGTGGACAAAGAAAGAATGGTCTGGAGGAATATATTCCTGATACTGCTCAAATGTAGACCATAACAAGTCCATTCTGGATTGTAATCGTTCCACTTTATCTTGGAAGAGAGGACACAAGGTAGCTTGTCTCTGAAGAGCCGCCAAGTCCTGTTGTGAGAGAGAAGGGATTAAGGGAACATGAGGGCTTGGAGGAACAGACCGTGACTTTGCCAGTTGATCTTGCAACTGCTTGATTTCGGAAGCTTGTGATTCCACTGTGTCATTAGCAGTCTGTAAGGCTGAAAGTTTGACATCTAAAAGAGTTTGGAACTCCTGCGCTTCTTTGGACATCCTCTTCTTCTCCTCTGAAAGGCTAGTAACCTCTGATTGAGCCTCTATTAACTGAATCTTCAAAGAAGATATCTCATCTCTTTGGGTTGCAACCAGTTGGGTTTGTTGCTTCATCTGCTTAAACAAATCTGCTAGGGTATCCTTAGCAGAGGCTAACTCGGATGTTGCCTTATGCAACTGGTCCTTAGATTGCATCAGTTCTTCATAAAAGGAAGCGTACAGCTGTTGAACACAGGCTGTTGCTGACAATTCAATGGAACTCTGAATGTCTTTACATATGAAAGGAATTGCATCTCCCGAGACTAGACTGTTCAGTAAGGGTACTGATATATCCAACGAACCTTCTCGATGTGCTCTGAACAAGTTATTACATATGAGATAACCAAGGAGATCACTGCCAGAGGTAGCAGGAATGGGCACTGAAGGAAGAACTGAAGGAGCTTTATCCGCTACCCGCTTCAGGCGTTTGCGTTGTATGACCAAGGGAGGCGGAGAATCCAAATCCTCTATATCAATTGGTTCTGACTCATCTGAAGGTGGAGGAGGAGGTACTGGATCAGATGGAGGAGGTGGAGGCACACTCTTCTGTAAACCTGAGTAGGTCAAGAAGGCAGACAAGTACGATCCATAGGTGACATTGGTAACATTGCCCCTAGTGACTTTGACGAAATGTTGATCCATCTTAGTGAGTAGGTAAGTGCTCCAATCAATAGCTACTCCTTTTAACACCATCCTTGAAGCTATAAAAAGCTCTTTGGACAAGTAATGGGATGACATTTTTGCAAGCATAAACCTGTCCTGGAGAAACTGACAGACCAACTTCCACACAGGATCAATGATCATGGAAAAGGAAACTCCTGAAGAGTTAATAACCTTCTTAACATCCAGCTTTTCCCTTATCTGTTTTTATAACAGCTTCAAAATCTCTTCATTAGAGAAAAGCTGGCAAGTGGTAACAAAGGGTTCACCTTTGGAGGGAAGAGCCAGAGCCTTCCCTAAGCCTCGAGGTGTCAAAGTCATAGAAATACCCTGGACCAGTCCCGACTTCTTGCTGTAGGAGGCCAGAAACTCATCACACATCGATGGATCCTCTAGAAGCAATGGAAAGGAGGTAGCCACAAAAGCAGCGAGTCCCGCCTTCATAAGAGGCTCAAAAGTGAGTAGGGAAGAGTAATTCCTACTGACTTGTGGGACATACTGGATAGGGGGAGGAGCGTGAGAAGGCGCCATTCAGATGGTTACACACACACCACAAACACATACAAACAAGGAGAATGCCTGCAAAGCAAAAAAAAAAAAAAAAAAGATAAGATAGCAACCAATATAGTAAAACGTGACTCGACCAACTATCCCCAAGCAAACCACAGCCTAGAAAAAATTCGACATGACCTCTAGACATATGCGACCGAAAGCTTCATGCTATGCATCATGCAAATACCAAAATCCCCATATCAGGCAATAAAGAAAAAAAACTACACACCGTACCCTTAGCCGTAACAAAGAAACCGAACCAAAACATCACAACAACCCTCACATATCAAGACCACAACTTTGATAATCAGGTTTTGACCATGGAGACAACTCCGAAGACGTCGCATACCCATCCCATGAAACGAGTTCATTAAAAAGGGAAATAAGTGCAGTGAGGGGGAATTAATTTAATGAAAGGTTTATTTTAATAAATTATTAAGAAATGGGTGAATTTTTATTAAGTGATAAACCTTATCAAAAAAATAGTGGTTCCTTCTTAAAATTTTAATTACCAAATATTAGGTTAAAGCGGTGCTTTAATCTAAATCCTGGACTTCGATACCCAGACTGGGTCTCTAAATGCAAGTTCATTTATTAAAAATTAAGGTGATGTGGAGCGCTTTTTTGCCAGCGCGTGCTCTTGTAACGGCTGGTTCATTTTAATTAAAAATATTAAAGTGCTTCTTTAGCGCACTTAGCGCATGCTAAGTGAATGATTGGTTTAGTTTTATTAAAAAAATGGTGTGTTTAGCGCCAGTGCGCGGGCCATGGTGGTGTTTAGGGTTCATTTTAAGAATTAACTGTGAATTTTGGGGTAGCGAGAAAAAAATAAGAAATAAAAGGAAAAATACCTAGTAGTGGGTGTATGTGAATGCAAAGAATGCGCTCTTCTCAATCCAAAAATATATGGATTTGTTTTCATATTTTTCAGGTTGTGCTTTGAATGAAAAAGGATTTTTTTTTAAATTTTTGATGAATTTAGGTGTTTCATGAAGTATTTTTTCAACTTAGAAAATATGTCAAAAATAAGTAAAAATATTAATGGAATTTTTTGGAAATTAATTTGGAAATTTTTAGCATTTTTAATGAATTTTTTCATTTTTTGGGGTATTTTTAAAAGAATTTGGAATTTTAAAATGGTCTGAAATGTTTTTTCTTGAAATTCCCGCGCGCGTGCGCGGGGCAGGGTAAAAAACATTTGCCATGACGGGATCGGAAGAGTGCCGGGAGGGCAGTATGGCACACGTGGACGTGACTGAGGCGAGTTGAGGCCCGTAAAATCGAAAACGAGCACGTTCACGCGCGCGGGACGAGTCACGCGAAACACGAAAAAATAAATTAAAATTAATATCTGCCAATCCGAACATCAAAACAAAATGTCGTAAAAACAAAAAGTGGGCAGGACGGCAGGGGGAAGACAGGGAAAACAAGCAACGGGAGTTCTAGGGGAAAGACAGGGCGTTCACATGCAAAAACACAAAAATGGGTCCAAAAACGCAATTAAAATTTAATATCGAAAGATCCGTGCATCGGAACGAGGTGCAAGAAAAAGGAAAAATGCACAAAAAGATGTGCCCAACAATCCTATCACGTCAAAAAATAGTTTCGACTAAGATAAGACGCGTTCACATGGAAAAACCCAAAAAAAAAAACTAGAAAATGGAATCGAAAATTAATATTGGACGAACCCTCGCCAGAATGACATGCAGTAAAAAGGAAAAATGTCCGCAGGAAGGGGGGGGTATAGGTTTGTCACATCAAAACACAGTTCCGATTGAAGTAGGAGGGGTTCACATGCGAAAAACACCAAAAATACGCCCAAAAATACATTGAAAAATTAATAATTAAAAATCCAGAAGGCGAAACAGGGTGGAGGAAAAAGAAAAAAGATAGGGAAAGGCACGGTGGACACGGTTGTCAAATCAAATTAGAATTCTGATGCAAACAGGGTAGGTTCACATGGAAAAATGTCAAAAAGACACACGAAAAAGTCTTGAAAAACCGTAAAATTAATATTGAACAAACCGTGCATCAGAATGACACGGAGTAAAAAGGAAAAATGTTAGGGAGAAAGTTTCTGTCAGGGCTATGATATCAGATCACGGTTTCGAAGCAAGAAAAGTGTGTTCACATGGAAAACCGGCTAATTTGTGCAAAATGCTTCAAAAATTAATAACGTGAAAACCGTGCACCGGAACAAGGGTAGGTAAAAAGGAAAAATGGTCAGTTCAAAGGGAAAAACAGGGCTATAAAGCTGGATGTGGACTTCGGTGAACGTAGGGTGCGTTCACATGGCAGGACAACAAAATCAGGGAATGAAGGAAAACTGCAAGGGAACAACCCCGAGGGTGGGTGGAAAATAAACGGGTGGGGGGGAAGGGACCCCATTAGGGTAAAAACAAGGCATGGCATAAATGCATTAGCAGGTTAAGACATATGCAGAAGGATATGCAATGTAGACGCGCAAGGATGCGTCCCCACACTTAAGACCTTAACGGATAGGGTTAACCGAGCAACAGGAACCTAGGACCATGCCACAGACCATCCACTAGCGTCCCCACACTTAAAACATGAACGTCACTGAGAAATAGAATGTGTAGGGTTAGAAAAACTTTGCCCATATTGTTGAGGATCAAGGTTGATTGTCGATGGCACTTCCCTTGTCGTTGTCGGCTGCAGGAGGTACCAAGGCATCTTCACAGCACTCATCCTTCATGGCAGGGACCACGCGGCAGCACCCAGGGAGGTAGCTAGTTGAGGAATCGCAGGAAATTCGCCGATGATGAGGAATATTGCACTCAACTCACAATCACTCAAATGGAATGAAAGAATTGTCACTCGCCCCATGACTAATATCATTCGAGGAATAATGATTGAAACCCATATCTCGTACCCGGTTTAGAAATCCACAAGGGGGATGGTGCAGGGGGAGTATGCCAGGGTGTACAGTTGATGGTGCATTAGTGCGTCCAACCCATCTGGCATAGGTGCAAGGAGAAAGGCAAGGGAGCCTGACAGTGTAGTGTACAGAACAGGGTGATGTGTCCGATGATGACGGTAAAGACCCATCCCGTGGATGCATAGGGAAACGGGAACATACCTAACTCCAAGTGTCGTAACGTTCCTCAATCTCACCTCTCGGTAATTGATTGAAGAAACTCCAGTCACACTCAGTCCACCCTCTGTCTCATGCTCTGTTGATAGATATAGGAGGGCAGCCCTTTCCTGAAACCCATTGATGTAATCCTCACGGTCACTTATGCAAAGGTTGTATGCCTTGTGCGCATTTGATGGTGCAACTATGCATCCCGCCCTGTGCTGGCATACGGTGTGAGAAGGAAGGCCAGGGAACCTTATAGTACAGTGCACAGAAACAGATCGTGCTTTGTGCATTGAGAGGCCCATCCTGTGCATGCAACACTTCATTCACACTTCTCACCTCTCATTTGATTTGAAGGGAAAAGACTGGTCACTCGCCCCACCCTCTGTCTCACTCTCTGTTAGATACAGAGGGCAACCATACTCACTTCCCCATCCGGTTAGGATGAAAGCTCGCGTCACTCGATTGTTTGTCGATGAAGATCGCGTCGTCAGTTGTTGAAGAGGCATACCCAGAGAGGTAGCCATCAAATCGAACGTTGTGTTGGATAGGACCATGGCGTCTACTAGAGGACTGTTAGACACTCTGCAGAAAGACCCAGGACACAGCGTACCAAGGGAGGCAGCTTTGGAACGGGATCTTGGGGATTTCAATTGATGAATCCACTTTCTGGACTGTTGGGTGTTGCCACCTTTTCCATAGCCAGCTTCTCGCCCAAGGGTGTTGACCACCTTTTATTGGAACGAGGCTTGCTATGACAGGGAATTTCTTCCTTTTCTCCCATAATAGATTGTTTTCTTTTTTTTTTCTCCTACTCCCGAGGGTGTTTCCACCTTTTCTCGAAGAATAGGTCGGCATGATAGGGACCTAAGTCCTTTTCTCCCATAACCGATATGCATATTTTTTTTCTTTTTTTTGTGTTTTTTTTTTAAAATAAGCAAGGGAATGATAGAAATACCATGTATCAAAACCCACCTCGCCACTGTCGCTGGTGAAAAATAGAGGATAAGAGATCAAGGCTGGAAGATGGGGTTGAGGGGACAGAGGGTTGTGTCCACCTTAGCAGGAGTGGCTGAAGAACAGCTATCAGAAGTAGCATCATAAGAAATACAGTGCCACGCCAACGAGGAAAAGGATCAGGTGACTGTGATTGTCAAGATCCCCAAGGAGGGAAGTACTTCTTCAGGCGATATCCATTGATCAGGAAGGGATCATCAGAGGCATCAACGGTCTGCACTTGGACAGAGCCATTAGGGTTGACGGCAAGTACCTTATATGGGCCCATCCACCGCTGTTGAAGCTTGCCAGGAAACTTGCCAAATTGTGAATCATAGGCTAGGACCAAATCACCTTCTTTGAACTCCTTGTGCTTGATGAAGCTATCATGGTAAGCCTTGTGTCAAGCCTGCATGGCTTCCATGCACTGTAGAGCCATCCTGTGAGTTTCATCCAAACATTCCAGGTGCAGGAGACGGCGTTGCAGTGAATCATCATCCCCCAAACGCTATTTGATAGCCACTCTCAAAGAGGGTAATTTCAGTTCAACAAGGAAAATAGCTTCTGTACCATACACCGGCTGGAAGGGTGTCTGTCCTATTGCTGCTTTATGGGAGGTTCTGTATGCCCAGAGGGCCTCTGTAAGTCGATCATCCCAATCACGACGATGTGCGGCAATTGTTCTTGTCAGAATTGAGCAGAGGATGCAATTGGTGACTTCGACTTGGCCGTTGTCTCTGGGGTAATAAGGAGTGGACTTGCGATGGTGGATCTTATACAGCTCTGTTAACTCTTCCATGACTTTATTAATGAAATGAGTGCCTCTGTCACTTACCAGCTCTAGGGGACTGCCAAAACGGGTGATGATATTCTCGTACATGAACAAGGCCACTCTATTACCATCGTCTCGCTTGAGGGCTTTAGCTTCACACCACTTTGTAACATAATCCGTACATACGAGGATATATCGGTTTTGTTTTCTTCTGGTGGGAGGATCGATCGGGCCTACGAAGTTGATGCCCCACTTCTCAAACGGCTTCAAAGGAAGGATAGGTTGTAGTGGCATGGCACTTGTCTTGGTAGGTTTTCCCATTCTCTGACAAGCATCACATATTTTACAGTAATCATAGGCATCCTTATGAATGGTCAGCCACCAGTATCCTGCTAGCAAAGCCTTCCTGGCTGTGGCTTCTCCTGCAAAGTGGCCTCCACATGGCTCGTCATGGCAAGCCTTCAGAACAATCCCAATCTCATCTCCTACAACATATCTTCTGAGCACTTCATCTTTGCCTTTCTTGTACAGTGCACCGCCTAATAGGGTGTAGGGGGCTAATTCTAACAGAAGCTTCTTCCTTTCCCGACTAAAAATGCCAGGAGGATACTGTTGGGTTGCCAGCAGATTGGCAATGTCTGCATACCAGGGGGTTACAGTTTCTACCAGGAATAGGGAAGCATCAGGGAGGTCTGGATCATCCTGCTCCTCGTCTGCAGTTTGTGGGATACGCGACAGATAATCATCCAGAACATGGGAACGACCTGGAATAGAAGGAGCCATCTCATCATGCGTCCTTTCATGTCTGCTTTGTTCATTAGGAAGGATAGGGCCTCATGGTCCACATAAAATTTAAAGTGGGTGGACAGGAGGTAGTGGCGAAACTTCTCTAGGGCAAACACCATTGCCAAGCACTCCAGCTCTGTCATTGTATAGTTCGGTTCCCTATCCGTGACTTTTCGGCTTGCATAATAGATCGGTTGATCCAGCTTCGAGGAGCCCTTCTGGTAGAGAACTGCGCCTAAGCCTTCAATAGATGCATCAGTGTGTACATGGAACTCTTTCGTCCAATCAGGAGGTTGCAGAATGGGTGCCTCAATCAGACATTGCTTCAGAGTGTTAAAGGCTTTGTCACATTCTTCTATCCAAGTAAACTCTGCATCTTTCCTCAAAAGCTTGTGTAAGGAGGTTGCCTTTGTTTCAAAATGGGCTATGAACCTTCTATAGTAACCCACATGGCATAGGAATCCCCTCAACTGTTTAAGGTTGGTGGGTGCTGTCAGAGCTGCAATCTTTTCGATCTTTGCAGGGTCTGTTGATATCCCTTGTGCAGAGATAATGTGGCCCAACAGAACTCCAGAAGAGACCCCAAAGATGCATTTGTTGGGGTTGAGGGAAATCCCATACTCCCGGCATCGGTTAAAGCATTGTTCTAGGTGTCCCCAGTGTTCCTGGATCAAACTATAGACACAGAAGTCATCCAAATATACCTCAATAAAGTCGTGTAGATGATTTTGGAATGCGGCCATCATGACTCGCTAGAAAGTAGCAGGGGCATTGCAGAGCCCAAACTGCATCACTCGGTAAGGGTAGGTCTCCCATTCTGTGGTGAAGGTTGTTTTGGATTAGTCTTCTTCTGCAATTTGGACCTGGTTGTATCCACTGAATCCATCCAGGAGGGAATAAAGCTCATGTCTTGCCACTGTGTCTAACAGCTGGTCTGTGAAAGGGATAGGAAAGTGATCCTTCTTCGTCTTGGAGTTCAACTTGCTGAAATCTACACATATACGAAGCTTGCCATTCTTCTTGGGTACCACCACGATGGGTGAAACCCATTCACTATTTGCCACTGGATAGATGAACTTGGCTTCCAGAAGCTTCAGCAGCTCTGCTTTCACCAATGTGGAATAATTCGGATTCATTCGCCTCTATCGTTGCCGTATTGGCTTGGCATCAGGCTCCAAGTCAATATGATGCTGACATATTGTGGGATCAATTCCCTTTAGGTCTTTGTAGGACCAAGCAAACGCGTCCAAATTTTCTTTCAACAAGTTGTACAAGGTTGACAACTCCTCTTCTGGTAGGCTGCTACCCACCTTCAAGTGGCGTTCAGTGCCATCTACATCCACAAAGGTTAACTGCCTTTCACCTTCTACTTCACGGATGAAGGTCCCGCGGACTGCTTCTGGGTACAGATCCGACTCCTTCAAGGGAGTGGTATCCTCTTCTAATGTCCCACTAGAACCAACTTCTTCTTTTGGTGGAGACTTAGGTTGCTCCTTGAGTTGTTGAAATGGGATTAGAGCCGTTTCGGGTTTGGTTTCAAGATTAATTACCTCTTGGCTTGAAGACTCATCTTCTGATGACACATCTAGGAACGTCACATAAGAGGGACCCTCTAATTTCGGTTGGAATTGTGAGACTAGTGCTTGTTCGTACGGTGCATCATCATCATCTTTTCTTGGAAAAGGTGGGTGAGGGCGGCATGAGCCACTGTTGAAAGACGGCTTGGTCTTCTTCAACCATTTCTTATAAAGATTTTGCATACGAGAAGATCCATTTACCAGACCAAATGGTACCCTCTCCATTCTGTCCCATAGCATGAGCTCGTCTGCTTCTGATGCTTCTAGAACTTCTTCTTCATATGTATCCTCTTCGGGTGGGATAGACTCTTCCATCTCGCTTTCATAACCTTCTTCTTCCATATCATCTCCATCCTCTTCTGTCTCTCTTGCTGTCTCTGTCTCTATAGGAGCTATGTAAGAGAAGAACAGGTTCTCTGTTTCATCTTTTGTCTCTGTTTCTGGCTCTGCTATGGCCATGTAACAGGGAGAGCAGTACATCCATGCTTCTATCTCACTTTCAGAAGTGATTTCGGAAATCATTCCTGGTTCAGGCAGGAAGTATTCACCCATTGACAATGGATTTGCATCTTTTGGGAGTCGGCTTACAGTATCCACTGTTAAGGAACGTGCCACTGTTTTCTTGGGAAGGATCTGTTTGACAACATCTTCGTTTGCTGATGTTCCATCTGTAGCCTCATTAGGGGAGTCAGAAGATAATTCCAAGAAAGTGGATCCATGTCCTTTTTTAGCACCATATAGCTTCAGCACCACTTTGTTGGGTCCTCTACCCAAGGTCAAGGTTCCTTTGAACCAATCCGTCCTTGCTCTGGCTTCAAAAAGCCATGGTCTGCCCAGTAACAGAGGGTAGGATGTACCATAAGAGTTGGGCTTCACCACCAAAAGGGTTAGCCAATAATCTTTTCCAGCCACTGTAGCCTTCACATATGGGAGAATTCCCAAAGGCTTGATTCTACTCTGATCCGCCAGTCTAATGAGCCATTGGGTGGGTTGCACACCTTGTAGGCCTAGATCCTTCATTGTCACATCCATCATAATGTTCACTGATGACCCACCATCAATTAGTGCATTTGCAATGAAGCAGGCTTCTATCCACACGCTAGTCTCTAGGGTACCCGGATCTAGGAAGGCGTTAGCCACGTCCACTTCTTTGACAGGCTTTGGAGCTTTGTTGGACTTTGTTGGACTTTGTTGCTGTTAAGGGAGCAATCCTTAATCCATGTCTTCTTGTCAGTATACTTTTGAACCTTTTTCGGCAACTGGGAGACAGCATCAATAATTATCGGAATGTGAGGTTTGGTTTAAAGGTATCTAGATCTCTGACCAGAGTGTATTCCTTAATAGGATCCACTGGCTTCTCTAACCGGTTATTAGAGAATGGGGCAACACCCATTTTCATTTTCCTTTTTTCTTCCAACAGGGGCATCATGGGGCCTTCTTCTGCCACTTGTGGCACCTCCTCCTCTTCTATCTACTGGACCTCTGGTCCTGTCTCTAGAACAGTCTCTGTGATTCTCTGTGGCACTGTGGTGCTCTGTACGGCACTGTCAGGCTCTGTTCTATTCTGTTCTTCTGGTGGAAGATTGAACTTCACTGTTCTGGAAGGAGGATTATTTTCTTTTTGGATAGGTGGTTCCTTCTTCTTTGCGCGCGTGATGGTAGCAACTTCCAATTCCACTAAATTGGAGGTAGGCTCTTGGGCCTTGGCCGAATTATCAATAGCATTGTTTTTCACTGGGGCTATGCTTGGACAGTCTTTTGCAGTGTGGCCTTCTCCTTTGCATCGACTGCATAAGGGCTTATAATCCACTGACCTTTTGGGATTTGGACAATTTGGTGAAATGTGTCCCTTTTCTCCGCATCTGTAACACTCCACTTCTGATCTCTGACCACCGCCAGACTGTCTTCCTCTGTAACTTTGAGAGGGAAACCTTCTGGGTCCGAAATTAGGACCAAACTCTCTAGGCTTGGGTCCAATATCCTGTGTTGTCATTTTGGATTCCAGCAAATTGAATCTTGCGTCTTCTTCCTTCCTTTTCCTATCATGCATCTCCTTCAGAGTGCAAATATCCTCTGTATGGTTCTTCCGCAAACAGTAGGAACAGAAAGCTCTAGGGATGGTTGGTTTTCGTGTACATTCAGTGGCTAAATGGCCTGCTTGATGACACTTACCACACCAAGTATTTGATCGCATCACATCTCTTCCTGCTCCTGCAACATTGGATATGCTAGCGGTATTCACTTTCAGCGTCTGTAGCTGCTCTGTAATCACATCCATCAACTCCTTTTTTATATTTGCAACTGAGTTGGATAAATAATCCTTCAAGCTTTCTCCTCCTGAGGCACTGGTAGGAGGGTTTTGAGGAGTCTCTGTAATCACTGCATAAACAGGTTGGGCTGGGGCAGAGGGATCTCTGTTCTGGTTTTGATTCAGAGCTTCTGTTTGAACTGTTGGCTGTTGGCTCCAGTTGGTAGGGTTCCACTGTTGCTGCTGATTTGGCATTGAGGAAATTGGTTGGGACCATTGTTGTTGTGGTTGAACTATCATTTGAGGCATTGATTGTGGCCACTGTGGATTTGGTGCACTGTACTGTGATACTAGGGGCATCTGTTGGAAGGGGTAGGGGACTGTCCTTGGGACTGCATTTGTTGGGTACATCATTCCTAGCATTAGAGGAGGTAGGATTCCTCTTCCTAGATTCATCGCCAATCTAGCTTCCACTTCATCGTAGAGTCTTGCACCTTCTGTTGTGCAGCTTGTAGTGTGGCTGGTCTTTGCAGCTCCACAAACTTACGAACTTCTGGTTATAATCCTCTGAGAAACACCCCCTTCTGAATGCCATCATCTAGATTATGGTTAGTCCATCTCTTCAGGATGGATTCCATTTGTGAGACATAAGCTTCTACTCTTTCTCCAGAGGACTGACTTAGGTTCATAAATTCCTCTCGCATCCGCTCTTCAAAACCTTCACGCCTGAATTTAGTGAGGAAGGACAACTTCAGGTCGTCCCATGTGCCAAAAGTTCCTGTTGCTTGTCTCTCATACCACTGAAATACCGCGCCCTTGAAAGTGGCGGGGAATATTGCTAACCAATGCTCAGGGGTTCTGGCATTGTTAGCCACACATGCTACCATAAACTCTGCTATATGAAGATCGGGGTCTTCATTGTACTCTCCCTTAAAATTGGCAACGGGACTACATTTGCTGGTCTGTCATCAATATTTCCAGGACGGATCTGGCTTGGAAGTAGACCTCCAGCAGGAGGAGGAAGGGCTTGATGTGCCATTGGGACTTCTGTAAAGAGTTTCTGAAGGGCGTCAAAGGCGGCTTCTGCTGCGAGCTCGTTCTTAGCTTTGATTTTTGCTTTCTCTCTTCTCACGTACCTCTGGACTCGTTCTAACGCTTGCCTCTTTATTGCGTCATTCATCAGGGGGTTGGCTCCACTATGTTATTAGTGCTCCACAAAGGAATAACAGAAGGCTTCAGTCTCTGGAGGACTCTCTTGCCAACATTTCTTCTACTTCTTCCTTTTCAACGTCTCTGAATTATTCTTTCATGCCACTACACAGACGAAGGTATTCGGTTCGGAAGGTGTCAAAATGCATACGTCTGAGCATTGTGGTGGTGCCATCATCATAGTAATGCCAGCTTCTGATGGTTTCAATACTGTATGTTGTAAAAAACACTCTGTCTACCAACTTCCAGTGGGTTGCTAATTGAACAAACAGAAGATTATCAGTGCACTAAGCATCCCATATATCTTGCTGTTGAGCATCCACGAACAAATTCCAACTCTTTTCCTTCTTGTCTTTGTAAACCTCTACAGACCAAGACTCCTGAAGCTTCTTCACAATCTCCCACTTGATGATATCTGGAAACTTCTCAATGAATGCCAAATCTTCCATGAATGGTCATTCTCTCTGTTTCTACTCTTCAGTTTGTTCCCAAACAGTTTGCCACCAAGATGCAAGTTTCTGCTGCTTCAACAGGAAGAGAAAACTGTCCACCACATAGAGCATGCATCATGATGGTGATGTGCTTCCGCCATTGTGGGATGAACTTCTTGTGGAAAGTGGCTTTGATTATGAGAAATTCCAACTCTTCAGTGGAAGAAGGAACTTTACAAACATCCATTGAATTCTTCTCTTCTTGGCAATGCCATTTCCTTCATTTTCAGCCTCTTCTGGTGCTTGTTGATGGCAAGTTTCCCTGACTGCGCACCAAAAACATGGAGCCCCAAGAGGAACACTAAGGAAAAGGGAATTCTCTTGCAAGAAAATCTATCTTGTAACATCAACAATCTTGTTTATTAAGTTTCATATGATCACAATGAAGAAAAGAACACCAGGCACAACAAATCTTCATGCAGCATCATATAGATCTCCAACGGATTTGACAGAATCAATCATATTATTCAATATCTTCACAAAATCCATCAACAGAACAAAGAAAGCAAAGTAATACACCATCTTTGAATGGAAATACATCACTTTGTATTCATCTTCAATATCTTCATAGTCTTCTCTCTCAATCTCTCATATACAATCACTCTGTTTTAGTAGAATTGGCTATCTCTGACTCTCTCTCTCTCTCTCTCCATCAATAATACATCATATCCTCACTACAATCTCTCATAATCACTCTCAATAATCCTTCTTAGGTGGTGGATACCCCTCCCAAGAGGTATGTCTGATATGAAGAGTCACCAGAGCCACTACAGTGTCCTTTCATAGCTCACTACTGTCACTTCACTCCAATCTTCACTTGAGTCTTCAGCAGCTACTTCTTTCACTTCTTTTAGCTCTTTTACACTTGTATTCACCTCTTTCCAAGGCTAGAAAACTTTCCCAAGCTACACTCTCATCCAACAAAACACATACAGAAGCATACAGAACAGTCATAGTATAGTACCAGAACAGCTACAGTACAGAGACAGAACAGAGACAGAAGCTCTATAGAAGATCTACAGAAGGTTACAGAAGGTCATCAAAACCTCATAACTCATACTCAAACCATTCCAAACCATCAAAAATCACTCAATAAGCTTTCAAAATATCTCAAACCCTATCAATCATCAATCTATCCCTCCTTTCAGAGAGAAAACAGAACAAAACAGAAGCTATACAGAACCAATCAGAACCTATTGGAACATGTCAAAACCTCATATCTCCACTAAAAAACATCATGAACTTTCAAAACATAATCAATATCATCCAAAACACTCTCAAACCACTTTTAAACCAATCAATCATCTCATAAAATCAACCATTTAGCTCTCAAAAACAACAGAAATCAGCCAAAAAACAAGTCATTTCAACACTCAACAGTCTATTTTCGTGTGATATGTGCGTCTATTGTTCAGATAGACGCGAGTATAGATGCGAAGATAGATGCGAAAATAGATACCAATATAGACGTGTAGTTAAACGCAGATGTAGACACGCATTTGGGCTTTATCATAATTTTTTGTTTTTAAGATAAGTTTTGATAGTGAATTCTTATCATAAGTTTTAATGTATTTATGATGATTTTTGTGTATTTAAAATTGAGATCTTATGTAAACATATGAATGACAAATATTTTGATGTTGTCATGAATTAGGTTTAATCATGTCAACGTCGTCATCACCTAGTGCGGTGCAAGCTGATGAGTCAATGAGCACATCCTCAAGTGAGGATGAAACATTGTGTCTTCATAATCGAGATGCATGGCTACGACGAAAAATTAAATGCATGTGTGATCGTTGTCGAGGGTGTATATTTCGAGCACATCGAATTGCAATGTCACACCTGAGCTTGTATGGAGAATGGGACCAAGAAAAATCACCGGTATTCATTGTTTTTTTTTACCACTAAGATTGCATGTCTATGTTACGGGAATTATATATCAACGTACATGAAACTCCCTTTTGTGGTTGAATAGGATGCGGTGCCACATCCTCAGATGCTCCCTCCCGGGCGTCGAGAGGCTGCAAAATGTTGACGCGAGGAGGCAGAGTCTTCAAGAAGAGTAGAGACTGACGACCATGATAGTAGCCCTCATGAAATACCCCATCAAGTCGTAGAGGATGAGATTTTTAATAGCATGATATACCATCTATTTTCGCAACCGGTTCAGGGAGAAGGTCACTCTACGAAGCCAGATGATCCACTATATGTAGCATCATCTACTCCGTTGTATGAAGGTTGTACGTACTCCGTTCTTCATGCGTCCCTTGAGATACTTAACTTGCAAACAATTTATATGTCTCATTTCTAGATCATCTAAATGTGCTCCCACGTCATATTGATATAGATTGGTTACATGAGGAAATGGAGAGAATGGAAAAAGAGAAGGAAATTAATATATCTCAAGAAGAGTGGGAATATGCACGAGGTTGCTTATCAAAGGTGAGATATACTATCAATTAATTTGTTTCTATAAGTTTTATTTTATATAAATAATTGACATTTTTGATCTTTTATCTTTTACTACTAGTGCACATTATTCAATACACTTTGGTGTGAGGGTAAACATCTTCGAACTCAACGTATAGATGAAAAGAGAAATACCCAAGATTGTGGTGTCCTTGCTCACTTCGAGGATGCCAATGGTACCATGGAAGGTTATTGTGGCTTGATCCAAGATATTCTGAAGCTTGACTTCAAACGATTCTTTATATATGTATTGGATGTGAAGTGGTTTAAAGAAGTGGTAATAAATGGTGAGCATTGCACAATCAGACGTCATCCAAGTGGTTTTGTAATCATTGACTCTACAAAATTTCACCAAAACAAGAATGACACGTTAGTACTACCTCAAAAATGTGAGCATGTATATATGCAAAGGCTAATTTTTTAATATGTATACATGTGATACATATACACAATATAATAAGTACTTAAGTTTTTTGCTTTTGTTTTTCAAATACAGGTTCTGTATCATCCAATGGTAAACAATAACCGATGGTGGTATGTCATCCCTATATCTAATTGTTCAAAACCAATATATGGTAATATTTCTGACATGGAGATAGCAGATGACAATCCAACAATTAATGATGATGTGCATGATGACACCATAATGGATTATATGCGTGATATAGTACAAGATGAACCTCGCGAGGATGTTCAAGGAAACGCAGAAGAAGACAATAATGTGATTGTCGATGATATTGATGAAGTTATTGAGCAATATAGCAACACATTTGATAGTGGGATAGGCTTATTTGTTTCGTTACCTCTTGGTAACATAGACCTAGAAGTAGATAGTTTAGCAAGGGCTGATCTCATTGAAGATGAGATGGATCATTCACTGTAACATACTTAATTTGCTTATTGATTCAATGTGTATTCCTAATTCTATGGTTTTTATCATGCGCACACGTGCATACTCAAGAATCAATAGTCAATTTTAAAGGTAAATTGAATTTTCCATATTAAAAAGGAAGTATCTTTTATCATCTTCAAGTACGTAGAGAAATTACAAGATACATATTGCAATGCTTGCTACTAATTGTAAGGTTTCTGTTGCTTGCTGCTAATTACTTATATCAGGCTTGTCAATTGGAGGAAATGCCACTCATTAGAGAGCAATGAAAAAGTAATTATTAACTCTATTTTTTTAATTCAATGATTCAATGTGTATTCTTAATTCTATGGTTTTTATCATGCACACATGTGCATGCTCAAGAATCAATTTCAGGTGGTTAAATAATTATTAACATTGGTTTTATAATTATGTGAATTGCTAATTTTAGGTGGTTAAATAATTGTGCGTCTACTGGTGCGTCTATATTAGCATCTATTTGCGCGGATATATAGACGCAAAATTCGCGTCTATTTACACACACGTTTACGTGCACTTATAGACGCTGTGATAGACACACCCGACTTTGCGTGTCTATGCCTCATTTCTGTTGTAGTGGGGGAGGGCGTAAAGGAGGGAATCGATGCAACTAGCGAATTTAGAGTGGCACGCAGAAGCTAATGAAGACAAAGACAATAGACGAAGAGGAGAAGATGTTGTAGGGAGCATCGACAACATGTCATAGTGAGCTGATGAAGATGTTGACGGAAGAATCGAAGGGAAAAAAGCACAATAAGAAACAATCAATGGTGCTCGACTAAAGACACTGCATCAATGATCGCAGAAGAAACTAAAATGACAACGTAGCCATGACAGAAGGTGAGGTTGCAGTGAAGGAGGAACAAGCTGGAACGAGGAAGTAGCTCCAATGTTGTGCGCTTCATCAAGATGCCTTCATCCACAACTATAATTTTCTTCCAAGGCCTATGAGTTTGAGGCTCTCCTTTTGCGATCCGCTCCCGTAAAACTTCCTCCAGATGATTAGTGACTAGACCACTCAAGGTGCACAGTACTCATCAATGGCAACAAAACCAAGATAATTTTTGTACGGCCATCTCTTGGACAACCATGAATGCGTAAGCTGGCTTGTCGTTTTCATCAAGATGGTTCCTGTAGGGACAGACTACACTCGTAGCTAGTGGAACCCACGGCATATTCAAACAATCTTGAATTCTTCTTTATTCAGATATTAAGAAGCTACCTATACATGGATTGCAAGGGATATGAGATGAAACTACTTGATGAATTGATAAAGCATATGACTCTTCATTACCTTATGGATGTCACCACTACATTAATGGCATCTTGTACCTAGTTGTGTTGATACAACAAAGAAGTTCAAAAGTCATTATCTCCTTAGTTCTTTATGCTGTAAATTCGATCATGTCAAAGCACCTTGTTTTGGATCTTGATTCATAGAGCTTCAAAGAAGATTTGCATGAATTTGTCGACGTATATGAAGGTCCAAGCTTGGAGGAGTGTCTTTTCGACAAATTGTGCCTTGAAGGAAACATATATCTATGATGGCTTCATCTTCTTCAAACAGAATTATTCCTAGCTCATGAACTTACTTTGAGAATTCTTATTTAATCTAAACTACTTTTCTCTGTGGATTTGACTTGAGTACTCTTTATCATCTTTCCTCCCCTCTCAAAGCGTCCCTGTGGCAAGTGACATTCACGAACCCCTGCACGAATCCCGTGCGACAACGTAACACGGAATTACACCATGCTCACTGGTTTGAAGAATGCTCTTCGAAAGAGAGTGTAAATAAATTGACCCTTGAAGATAACAATATACTTAGGGTAGGAAGAGTAGTGTAATCTTCCAATCTCTTAGTGAGGTTCTAGTATGGATCTCGAAATAAGAATTCGATACAAAGTCTATCACCTCGCGCACTACAGTCTCTGGCCGACTTTATAAAGGGCCCGGGCAAAGGAGGAAGGATGAATGGTGAGCCTGAGAGGACCAGGGTATCCAGAGTAGCCAAACTCAAGTGCTGCAAAACTACCTCCAAATAAGAATTCGATACAAAGTCTATCACCTCGCGCACTACACTCTCTGGCCGACTCTATAAAGGAGAAGGAGGAAGGATGAATGGTGAGCCTGAGAGGACCAGGGTATCCAGAGTAGCCAAACTCAAGTGCTGCAAAACTACCTCCAAATAAGACTTCGATACAAAGTCTATCACTGCGCGCACTACACTTTCTGGCCGACTTTGTAAAGGAGGCGGGCAAAGGAGGAAGGATCAATGGCGAGCCTGAGAGGACCAAGGTATCCAGAGTAGCCAAACTCAAGTGCGGATTTTTGCAGCAGAGAAGAGAAGGGCGGATGGCCGAGAAGGGATGCGGGGACAACAAACACCTCGCGTTCGCCCTCGGGCAACAAACCCACGGCCACAGGCACGCAGCCCCTAGGCACCTTCATCTTATTAACACTCTTCTTCTGCTTCTTCTGCCTCCTCCTCTCACGACCATCGTTCCTTAATATTCCAACCACATCTGCAGCAGACACAGCGCTTGATCTCGAACTGCAGCAGCTTGCCTTCTCTAGCTCGCTCGCTTCCGTCTCATCATTATCATCGTCGTCGTCGTCACCCTTGTGTTGGATCAGTACTAATTCTTGTTCTTCCTCTTCTCGCTCCTCTGCAACGGTGAGATTAGGTTGAGAGAGCTCCAAATAGCGTCTGCATACATCAAGCCAGCACGTGAGCTTGTTGCTAAGCTTCCTTATAACTGCGCTCTTAGACATGGCCTCGGCGGAAGGCGCTACCTCTTATTTGACCTAATCATGGACAGAAACAATGATAATATTTATACATATAATATGAGAGTTATTAATCGACGGTTGCCGTCTCCCTTCAAACACCTCCTGAATCAAAAGATTCCGGCCTTTGTTTTCTTCTATTCTGTCCTAGCCTTGCTTACTTCCTAACTTAAACGATCAACACGTTTCTATGTTTTTTCCTTTTGAACATTTCTCATTGTTGTGAACCAAATGACTTTCAAATACATTATGCTAATTTGTAGCATGCAATAGATTTCATATCTTTTAACAAGCTCCTCCAAGTTACATTGGGTCTTTAAGATCCCAATAGCATACACAATGTTCATCTCGTATTTAGTGTTATTCTCTTAGGGAAACATGAAGACGATAAACTATTACCTAAATATTCATTGTCTACAAAATCTTTTTGGAATAAACTCATCAAATCAATCTCTGATCACTTGCCTTCTCCCCCTATAATTGTGTTAGGCATCCCTATTTGTCCTTTGCTACAAATCAGGGATGTGTGTATTTGTGTGATATGACTCATGTTGTCATATCATATCACACACACACACACACACACACACACACACACAAAATTGACAAATAGCACCTATCCATCCCTTGATAATAATGATGTCACTTACTTGGCCAAGGTTTCCCTTCAAAACCTTCTAGGACCTTTGATTAGTCCTTTTTTGCCTTGTGTAAGAATATCATTGCTCATTGATGCTTATTTTTGTAAGTTCAAAATTCACACGCTTTTGTTGATACTTTTCACATTTTCTCATTTTGATGGGCCATGTCTCAAGTGACTTTCAAGCATGAACCTTTTAGCCTACAATCGTGTTTCATATCTTTTAACAACTAAATTTAAGTCAACTTGGATATAATATAGATTGTAGGAGCACAATGTTCATGTCTTATCTACACGTGTTATCATTTTGGAAAAAATATGAAAATAGTGACTTGTTAGCTTATGAAATATTCATGGTTTTTAGGATATTGGAATGCAATCGTGGAAACCTTGTCGCATTTTCACCTTGTCTCCCTCAATGTGTTATTCATCTCTTACTTGCTACCTATCATGCATGTTTGTATGTGTGAATATATGACCTCCATGGTGCATTTATAAGAAACCATCTACATCACATGCATTCAAATAGTTTTAAAAAATAACATTTTCTTACATATTATAAGGAAATAGGAATATAACCACTTTTTCTTATGAGACATATAATTTTTTCAATTGGTGATAAAATACTCTTTTATAAATCTAATCCTATAAGGGTTTTCAAATCAAGCAACCTTTTTGTTGATTACACACGGTACAGTTACATTTTTTTATATGCATCTCTTAAGAATATGACTCACGTTGACATAATAAATTAAAAAATATATATATGACTAATAATCAACACTATCCATCCATTGATAATAAAAATGTCACTTACTAGCTAATTCTCTTGTTTTTCTCTCCATGGCTAGAAAATGACATTCCTTGACTTACTGTAGAAGATCATTGGTCATCGATGTTTATTTTTGTGAGTTGAAATTTCATGTATTTTTGTTGAATCTTTCAACATTTTCTCATTCCATGGGCCATGGCTCAAATGACTCATTACCATAAAGCTTTTTAGTCTACAATAGTGTTCAATGTCTTTTAATAAGAGATTCTTAGTCGAATTGGATATACATGATGCCAGGAGGCATATTCCACAGTGGGTTTTGTGAGACCATGGTGAATTCCATGAGACCACGGTGGATTCCGTGAGGTTTTGATGTGGATTTCATAAAACTATATTTATTTAGCGGGGCTTGTACACAAGGTGGATTCCTTGTGCGAGAAGTTGATGGGGTCGCCTGTCCTTTTCAAGCGTCATGTTAATTTAATGTGTACGTGGGTGACTTCACAGCGGGTGATTCCGCAAAATACATATGTAAATTAATGGACATTTATGAGTTTAGAGTGCACTCGTATAAAATTAAGGTTAGGTTAGAGTTCCAACCTATTTATTTATTGTCATGTTAATTTAATGTGCACATGGGTGACTCCACAGCGGGTCATTTCGTAAAATACATATTTAAGTTAATGGACGTTTATGAGTTTAGAGTGCACTTGTATTAAATTAAGATTAGGACAGAGTTCCAACTTATATACTTATTTTGTAGCTAAAGAATGCTAGGTATTCACTTTTATCGGTTTAATTTTACTATTTTCTAACAATTGTGAATGCTTCAGTTGATGTGTAGAGCAGGTAGCGGTGGTGTTGGAAAGCACTGCGCACGATAGCATGTATTCAAATTATCTAGAAGAAATTATCATTTTTTATGGACGTGTGTCTTATTATAAAAGGCGTGGTGCTTAGGCGCACTTATTTGTTGAAGCACTAGACAAATATTTATTATTTTGTATGCACATGGACGTACGGTTTAAAGATATCATTATATGGAACATTGTCTTTGGCCACATTCCGACTTTTGGGTTGCCCAACCGCTTTATTCTTTATTTTGACAAAAGCAAACACAAAAGCTAAAGCATGCTTATTGTAAAATTTGGGCTATTTTTTAGCTTTAAGATAAATAAAATTATAAATACATGTCTTTTGAAGCGCTCATACAAGGCATGGGAGAGAGGACCCAATTGGTCTTTTTGCCTCATGTCGTGCAAGTCTTTTCTTGCTTTTTGAGCTTAAGTAGAGTTCTTTTGTTCTTGGGGACCTTCCAGCGCTCGCTACGTATGCATCCAACATCTGATTTGCACACCAGTGGTATCAAAGCGAAGCTCAGATTAAGGGCTTCCAATTGCTTATCATCTCGTGTGAAGGTAAAGCTCCTGGAATAAATGGGCTCTACAATCACAAAAGCGTCAATACTAGCGTGTTCTTGGCGGTGAAGAACCCCCTATTGTGCTATTGGATCGTGAAGAACCACTCCCTGACGGCGGATGACCACTTCCAAAGCTCGTTCATCAATACCTTTTTTCCTCAGAGTATCAGAGAAGAGAGATAAGTCAATTAAATCTTAAAAGCTTTATAAGCTTGAAGAAGAAGCTTAAGCCCATAATTTTAAACAATCGTGGTGGCATCACATTTTGGACAGCATCGAATTTGTGAAAGACGTCCTTTCGTCCTGATCTTTTTTTTTTCAATCCATTAATCTTTTATTAAAGCTTAAGCTCATTAAACTTCCTAAAGCTTAAAAGTTTCAATCTAAATTTCTCCTTCTCAGTAGACATCTGTTCACACCGAGTTAATTCCAAACTCATTTTCAACCTCCGTGCAAGCTCCTGTTCGTACCTGTACTCTAACAGAGACACTTTCCAGCAAGCAAACTAACACACACAGTCTATTTCCTACTTGAAAGAAGACATTCATTAATTTCTGTATCTGCAAAAAAGAAAGATTGCAAAAAACCATATATTAAAAAAAAAGCCTTCTAAACCCAACTTTGAGCTACGCTCATCCCACTAACAAGATTTTGAGTGCGTGAGGTTGTTTGAAATTTTGTAGGATGTCCAATCAAGATATGGAAGATTTTATAGACGAATGTGATTTACCGAAACCAACAATGGAGCAAAAATTGACCTAATTATGATGCAGCTTCAAGAGGAACGAAGAGCACGTCAAACTTTGCAAGCTCAATTGGCTACTCTTCAATGATCTACTGTCGAACAAGATGGACCACAACCAGAAGATGTTATACGACGTACGATCAATGCGACACTTGAAGCATAATCTATCAAGAAAGAAGCTAAGATAAGTAAAAGAAATTTCAAATTCTGTACTTTTAAATGGATACGTGACGGAAAGACTATTCTTGCTTTTATTAGTTAGTTTTATGATTGTTCCATAAAGAACAGTATGCCGAAAAAGAAAAACTCAAGTGTGGCACTAACCATTTAGTGGACAGAGTATTGCTATGGTGGATTGTTGTCTGCAAAAGTATTGATTTTCCTACTACTTGGGAGGCTTTTCAAAAGAAATTTTTGCAGAATTTTCTTCCACCTCAATTCCACGAAAAAACAATCAAACAGTGGAATCTTCTACAACAAAGCGATCGTGAGCCTATTTCACAATATACCAAGCGTTTTTGGAATGCCGTATTGCAACTTCGAATGCTTGAAGATGTACCTAAGGCAATCCACAAGCACAAGTTTATGTTTGGTTTGCTTGGTCACTTTTATGTGGAGGTGAACATGCAGTTCAATCCATTGACTCTCGAGGATGCGATTTCTTTGGCCCATGATGCTGAAGACAAAATTTGAGGATGAGAGAAGCGATCACAACAATTCCCAACTAACGGTAACTTGGATATAAAGCAATTCAATTCTAACTTTCGAAGATTCAATCAAAATTTCTTTGTTTCATCTTTTTTCCAAAAATCTTGGACATGACCCCCTACTTTACCATCAAACACAAATCCAAATCCTAAGCCATCTTTCCAACCAAATCCCAACATACCTAAACTCCTAGCTATTACCAATAATGTTTCCAATCATGTTTTCAAAGCCAAGCCTATAGTCTGCTACAAGTGCCACCTATAAAATATTACACGGCGCAGCGAACAGAATCTGAGAAAGAGATAGAGAGTACACAACAGATAAGAGGAGAATCAGTAAATTCTTTAACTTCAAACAACTGATACAAAGATGGCTCTGTCCACCCGTGCACTTCCACTGTGTGAAGCTTAGATGGCGATCTAGACAGAAGATAGGTGAAGAGCTTAAGGCTAGCTGGAACAACAACTCTGACTGGGTGAAAGATGAGTGAGAGATGGCTACGAAGGGGTTTAGCTTTTATAGCCCGCGAAGGTCGTTAGGTCAGCTTGCTGACCTACCATATGAGCCTCCACTAGTCAGCCAGGGAATATTCCATGGAATATTTCCTTTACCATCGGGCCGAGGGCGCTGCCCCCGGATCCCCGCCAAGGGGGCCGCTGGTCCCCCCTGGGACCCCCCAGCCAGGGGCCGCTTCTACGGCCCCCCCCCCGGACCCCATAATAGGGGCCCCTTTTAACTCCCTTACACCGCAACTCGATGCAATGCGCCTCAAGTTGCTACCAGCTTAACCACTCCGTCTAACCCAAAGATTAGACCCACAATACTCACCTTTTTGTCATCCAGTCATATAGACCTTATCTGATATACAAGTAAGGACTCATCAACCAATGTCCGGGCTCACATTTGGCTTCTCCTCATAATGGGGGCCTTACAACTTTGAGCACCATGGATCATCGGTAGCACCTAATGAGGGTGGGGCATTGATCATATCTAACACCCCCCCTCAATGTCCACCCATAGGTGAACTATCTCCTCGGCCCAATGCCGAGTCTCTGAAGATGAACTTGAAGCAGATCCTTCGTAAGTGCTTTGGTGAAGATATCTGCTCCATTCTCCTCTGTTGGACAGTAGACCAATTCCACTATCCCATCCTCCATCAAATCATGCACATAATGATACTGGATCTCTATATGTTTGGTGCATGCATGAAAAACTGGATTTTTGGCAATGGCGATGCAACTCTGATTGTCACATCTCAGCACAATTGGTTCTTCATCCTGCACTCCCATATGCCATAGAATCCTTCTCAACCATACGGCCTCACATGCAGCAAAACAAGCTGCCTTGTACTCTGCTTCGGTAGAAGACAATGCCACTATTGGTTGCTTCTTACTAATCCAAGAGAAAATTCCTAAACCCAAAGAGAAACAATAACCAAAAACTGACTTCCTGGAATCAATATCTCCTGCCCAATCCGAGTCACAGTTCCCCACAAGAGAAGTTCCGAAACTGTATGTGATACCATAGTCAAGAGTTTTCTTCAAGTATCTGAGCACCCGCATCCTAGCCTTCCAATGACTCTCATGAGGTTTGTTTGAGAACCTGCTCAAAACACCAATATCAAAACTGATATTTGGTCTGGTGTTACACAAGTAGACAACCTCCTATACCTCCCAATGTCTGCTATAGTGCTGATGTATCCTCGACGAATAACTTTACATTCACCTCCATAGGTGTAGCTATCTCCTTGCACTCGGTCATGCCAAATGCCTTCAAGATCTCCCATGCATACTTCTTCTGAGAGATGAAGATCTTTCCTGGCTCTTGCCAGGAAATATCAGACTTCAATCCCCAAACAATACTGCAGCAAGCCCAAGTCTGTCATTTCAAACTTAGAACTCAAAGCCTTTCGAGTTTGGTTGATCATATCTTCATAGTCACCTGTAATAAGAAGGCCGTCCACATATAGGACAATCACTACAGACTTTTTACCATCCTTGTAAACATACAAGTTAGCATATGAGGCACATCTTTTGAAGTTTAGGTTTAAAAAGAACCTATCTATCCTCTGGTACCATGCTCTGGGGGCTTGTTTCATCCCATACAATGCCTTCTTCAGTTTACACACTTTGTTCTCAGAATGGGGGGCCTCAAACCCTGGTGGCTGAGCCACGTACACCTCCTCCTTGAGGTCACCATTTAAGAACGCTGACTTAACATCCATTTGGTATACTGGCCACTTCTTGTGGGTAGCCATTGCAAGTACCGTGTGAATAGTGGTCATTCTGGTAGTTGGGAAAAATGACTCTTGAAAATCAAACCCTTCAACTTGTGAAAATCCTTGGGCAACCAGTCTAGCTTTGTACTTTTCTAAGGTACCATCAGCCTTGTACTTTACCTTCCAGATCCACTTGGTACCAATAACCTTCCGCTTTGCTGGTCGATCCACTAGTTCCCAAGTATCATTCTTCATTATGCTGTCATACTCCGCCTGCATAGCAGCCTTCCATGATGGATCTGCAAGTGCTTCTTCTAAGTCAGTTGGCTCCTTTACTTCTCTCATAATCTCAACCATCAAGGCCATATTGACTATGTGAGCAGAAGCCCTCCTTTGCTCCTCTATTCTCTGAGACCTCCTTGGTCTGTCTGCCTTCTCCTCAACAGATGCAGGCATAGGATTATTGTGGTCATAAAGCTGCTTCACCCAACGCGACAATGGCTTTTTCGGTGGGGTAATGTCAGGTTGGTGAACTTTTTCCTCATCATCTGAAGATGATGCTTCCTCCTCCTTAAGGATAGGGATAGCTCTCGGGATAGGTTCTTAGTGGACTACTTCTTCGCTTGATGATAAAGTGGAAGAACTTGCCTTCTCCTCCTCCACTGTATGCGGCTCCTCCTTGAACACCACATCACGGCTCGCAATGATCTTCTTTGCCTCTTGGTCATATAATTTGTAAGCCTTCTGCTCATCACTATAACCCAAGAAGATACATTTTCTGCTTTTTGGTTGTAACTTGTTTCTCTTCTCATCTGGAACATGTGCATAACATTCACATCCAAAAATTCTAAAATATGAGACAGATGGTTTCTTGCCAGTGTAAGCCTCATGGGGTGTTTTTCCCTTGAGATCCTTTGTGTAGCTCCGATTTAGAATGTAGACTACAGTATTAACAGCTTCAGCCCAAAAATGGTTAGGCAATCCCTTGCCCTTTAGCATGCATCTTACAATCTCCGCAATGGTGCGATTCCTACGTTCCACAATACCATTCTGCTGAGGTGTGTGAGGCGTCATCAATTGATGCTTGATCCCTTTGCTCTTGCAAAAGCCTTCAAACTCCTTTGAGTTGAACTCACCACCACCATCTGTTCTAAATTTCTTCACACTTTTCCCTGTTTCATTCTCAACAAGTATTAGCCATTCTTTAAACTTACCAAAAGCTTGAGCCTTATCACGAAGGAAGTACACCCATATCTTCCTACTGTAGTCGTCGACAATCAACATAAAATAAGAAGATCCCCCCAAGGCCTGTGTAGGCATCTTACCACACAAGTCAGCATGCACCAACTCTAGAGGAGCCTGTGTTCTATTCTTGCTTTCTTGTGGAAATGCCTTTCTCTGTTGCTTGCCCATCATACAAGCTTCACATGGTTCCTTCAATTCAGTTATTGTAGGTAGGTGAGAAACCATACCTTGCTTTTGCATCTCCTTCAATACTACAAATCCGATGTGTCCAAACCTTTCGTGCCAAAGCTTACGTGTGCCCACTCCAGTGGTGGCTGTAAGAGCACTTAGCTCATACAGGTTGTTCCTTCTTTCTCCTTTGCCAACAATTGTGCTAGCACTATCAATAATTTCTGCACTTGTCTTCTTGAACCTCACTTCATGACCAAGATTAGTTATGGCAGCAACTGATAAGAGATTTCTCCTGATTTCGGGAACATATAACACATTTGAAAGCTTTTTGACTTCACCATTTGCAGCAACAAAAGAAATAGTACCTATGCCCGCAGCAGGGCATTTAGCATCATTTCCAACCGTCACACTGATGGATTCTTGTAGAGGCTGCATAGAACTGTATAGACCTTTCTTGTTGGTCATGTGATGGGAGGCCCCACTATCCAACACCCATGAGTCAGTGGTAGATTCTTCTTGCACCGAGGAGCACACTTCCTCAATGGTCGCAATGAATAATTCCAACTCCGCTTCAATCGTACTGGATGTCTCTTTCCCTTTACTTTTAAGGGTACCATTCTTTTCATCTGCCTTCTTGACACGACAATCTGCAATTGCATGTCATTTCTTCTTGCAGTAGAAGCACTCTCCTTGAAACTTCTTCTTGCCGCCCTTCATCTTTTTTTCACCATTATTTTTGGTGGAGGAAACACCTTTGCCTTTTGCATTGGCAGAGAATGCAGCATCTCCATTGTTGCTTCCTTCTCGGGCTTTCAGCCTCAACTCCTCCTCCATTAATAACGCACAAAACTCCTCAAAAGTCAAAGCTTGAGGTCTCACCTGAGTATTAAGGGCAGTTACTAGTCCATCAAACTTTTGTGGACAAATCCGAAGACGCCTCCGAACTAGCTCTTCGCTAGTCTTTTGTATCCCAACGCCAGCCATCTAATTACACAGATTCTTAATCCGAGTGATGAATGCTTCAACCGTCTCTCCTTCAGCAAACTTCTCCGCTGCTAGTTGATTCTCCAAGTTTTGAATCCTTGTTTGGTTTCGTGTTTCATACTGACTCCTTAGTACATTCCAAGCCTCTGACGCTTTGGTTGTATGCTAAATTAGAGTCAAAACACTGCAAGAACAGCTTGTAACTAAGGCACACAATGCATCTGCATTCCTTCGTTTCCAAGCTCGTAGAAGATCTGCATTCGAAGCAATCATCACACTAGGATTTGATGGGTCGGGGGTAGGCTGTGATTCTGCGTCAGTCCCCAGCACAGTCTCCAGAAGCTCATAAGAATCAAGGATAGTTGTAATTTTGAACTTCCACAATGTGTAGTTTGTACCATCTAACTTGCCTTCGCTGAAGGTTGGTGGATGAATCCTCAGTGTTTGAATAGCTGGTACAGCAACACCACCTCCTGCACCGCTTCCAGAAGTCGACATAGTTTCTCTTTGCTGTTGAAGCCTTTGCTTCTTGCACGCTCTCCGATCTCTAGAGTCCCCTGGGCTCTGATACCATGTAAAATATTACATAGTGCAGCAAACAGAATCTGAGAAAGAGATAGAGAGTACACAACAGATAAGAGGAGAATCAGTAAATTCTTTAACTTCAAACAACTGATACAAAGATGGCTCTGTCCACCCGTGCGCTTCCACTGTGTGAAGCTTAGATGGCGATCTAGACAGAAGATAGGTGAAGAGCTTAAGGCTAGCGGGAACAACAAATCTGACTGGGTGAAAGATGAGTGAGAGATGGTTGCGAAGGGGTTTAGCTTTTATAGCCCGCGAAGGTCGTTAGGTCGGCTGACCGACCTACCATATGAGCCTCCACTAGTCGGCCAGGGAATATTCTAGGGAATATTCCCTTTACCATCGGGCCGGGGCCCCCTTTTAACTCCCTTGCACCGCAACTCGATAGGGGCCCTCGGACCCTACAATAGGGGCCCCTTTTAACTCCCTTGCACTGCAACTCGATGCAATGCGCCTCGAGTTGCTACCAGCTTAACCACTCCATCTAACCCAAATATTAGACCCACAACAGTCACCTTTTGCCATCCGATCACATAGACCTCATCTGATATACAAGTAAGGACTCAACCAATGTCCGGGCTCACATTTGGCCTCTCCTCATAATGGGTGCCTTACAACTTTGAGCACCATGGATCATTGGTAGCACCTAATGAGGGTGGGGCATTGATCATATCTAACACCACCAACCTGAATATCTAGTGGTGATTTGTCAATCCAAAAAGCCAATTGTTCACATCAACTACTTGGGAGCAACTGAAGATAAAGACCATGAACAAATGCTAGATTTCATGGAAGAGGATGACGATATCGATACAACTTCAGATACTTTATCAAGTATGCTAAATCCTCATTCATTATTAACGATGAAATGTCTTGTGCATGGTAAAGAAAAGATTGTTTTATATGATGATGGGAGCACACAGGATTTTATTTATGCAAAATTGATCAAAGAATTGAATTTACATACTGTTTCAACTCATTATTGCATGAAGGCTACATTCTTAGGTACTAGATACAATGGTACACAAGAAGTTCACGATCTAATGCCTTGGCGTCATAAATATAATCCCGATATAGATTATTCCACGCATTTAATGAAGATTCATTTTGGTGGGAAACAAATCACATTACATGGTACACACACTTTAGATAATTTTCCATTGCTTAGTCACACAGGCTAAGCATGCATTGAGAAAAGGTAGCAAATCATATTTAATATGAGTGAGTGAAATTGAAGCTAAGGAAAATCAGATGCATCCTAGGCATTCACAATTTCAAGATTGTTTTGTTGCTGACTTACCACCTACACGTCTTGAAGATCATAAAATAGACTTAATTCCTAGTTCACAACCACCATGTAAAGCACCTTATAAACACAATCAAATTGAACAGAAAGAAATTCAAACCCAAGTTGAAGAATTGTTAACTTGAGGACTCATTAGGCCTAGTAGTTCTCCTTTTGGTGCACCTGTCCTATTAGTTTTTTTAAAAAATACCTATAAGATGTGCATTGACTATCGTGCCCTAAATAAGATTACTATCAAGAATAGATATCCGATCCCTAGGGTAGATGACCTCATGGGTAAACTACAAGGGGCCACAATATTTAGTAAGATAGATCTTAAATCCGAATATCATCAAGTACGATTAGATATACCTTGATATTTTCAAAACTGGATTTAGAACTCAATTTGGTCATTATGAATTCCTTATTATGCCTTTTGGTTTAACTAATTCACCAGCCACATTCAGTGGTATGATGAATCGCATATTTTTGAAGCATCAACACTGTGTAATTGTTTTCTTTGATGACATATTAGTTTTTAGTAAGAATGAAAACGAACATTATGAACATTTATCATTGGTTTTCAAATTGTTGAAAGAGAATCAATTATATGCTAATCCTGAAAAGAGTGAATTTTTCCAAACCCACATTGAATACTTAGGACATATTGTTTCTTCTGATGGTATTAAAGTTGATCCTAAAAAGATAGAAGTAATTTTGAATTGTCGGATACCTAAAAATGTGCATGAATTACTCGCTTTCTTAGGTCTTGCAAGCTTTTACAGAAAATTTGTGAGAAATTTTTCATTGCTTGCATTGCCTTTGAAAAATTTATTAAAGAAAGGTATTGTGTATCATTGGTCTGATAATCAGCAAAAGTCTTTTGATTTAGTGAAACATGCCTTAACACATGCCCCTGTATTGCAATTACGGGACTTTAATAGACCATTTTTCCTAGTAGTCATTGATGCAAGTGGATTTGGAATAAGAGATGTCCTTATACAAGATTCACATCCCATAGCTTATTCTAGCTACAAACTTAAACCATCTGAACTAGAGTATTCTATCTATGATACGGAATCGCTAGCAGTAGTACCAGTCTTACGTCAATGGAAACACTATTTAATGGGATCTGAATTCATGATCAAAACTAACCAACAAAGTATCAAACATCTCCTTAGTCAGCCACAAATCTCTGATCGTCATATTAAATTGGTTGCTTTTATTCAAAGTTTTCATCCACTTAGCTAATATCAACCTGAAAAAGAGAATGTTGTTGCTGATGCCTTAAGTAGAAGACCAAGTATTCATAATATCTCTATTATATCTTTTGATTCCCTTATCCCTATGAAAAATACCTATGATCAAGACCCCAGTTTTCAAGCTGATTGGAATAAATTAGTTGCAAATAACTGGATTCCAATAGATTCATTATCTTATTCTAAGGGATTTATGTTTTATGAGAAAAGGTTGTGTGTAACTATTCCATTTCGATCATTTGTGTTGCACGAAATTCATTGTCCCCCATATCAAGGCCATAGAGGTATTATTTCTACTTTGCATACATTGGTTGAAGATTTTTACTGGCCACAGATGGAATCTGATGTTTCTAACTTTGTGTTTGAGTGTTTTTTTTGTCAAAGATAAGTGACATCATGGTAAGCAATATGGTTTATTAATGCCTTTACCAATTCCTTAACAACCATACCAACATATTTCAATGGATTTTATAACTAGTTTGCCTAACACCCAAGCTAATCATGATATGATTTGGACTATTGTAGATCGATTTAGCAAACAAGCATATTTCATTCCGTGCAAGAAAACACTAAATGCATCTCAAGCTGCATAATTTTTTTTGAAGACTATTTTCACTAACCATGGTTTGTCAAATGTTATTATTTCTGATCCTAATACTAGATTTTGCAATAATGGACTACTTTGTTTGCTAATTTAGGTACAAAGATTGATTTCTAATCTGTATTTCATCGTGAAACAAATGGGCAAATAGAAGCTACTAACAATACAATTTTAGAGACTTTTGCTTGCATACACAATTTCAAAATAACAAACATGGAATACACACTTGTATTTACTTCAGTTTGCATACAATAATACACCACATACAACTACATAGAAAGCACCTTTTAATAATCATTTATGGACATAGATTGCCTACACCTGTTACATGATTGTCAAACAAAATTAAAGATGCTGATGATATTGCCAATATGCATGCTACAATTTTTACTGAAGTCAAAGACATGATTACGAAAGCCCAGCAATCATACACAAAATAAGCTAACAAGAAAAGAAAAGCTATGAGTTTCAAAGTTAACGATTATGTTTGGTTACGCATTGAAAATAGAATATTACAAAGTGTTGAGCAACACCTTGTTGTTAAACTAGCCCCTAGATTTTATGGACCTTTCAAAATCATTCAAAAAATCAATGCGGCAATTACGTGTTCACCCTGTCTATGAAAAACCCCCTTTCTTAGAAGAAGAAACAGAAATCCTTGAACTTGAAACTATTCTAGACACTGATTTTCTGACCACTCGAACTGTCCGTAGATACTCTAGATATTTGCTTAAGTTTAAAAATCATCTTGTTGAAGAGGCCCAATAGATGCACGCCCGCGACCTAAGTGCTTACCCCTCACTGTCGCTCCACATTGAGCTAATAGCAATTGAGGACAATTGCTATCCCACCCCGAGGGTATGATACCAGGAGGCATATTTCACGGTGGATTTTGCGAGGTTTTGTAGTGGATTTCGTAAAAATATATTTATTTACCAGGGCTTGTCCACAAGGTGGATGCCTTGTGCGAGACATTGACGGGGATGCCTATCCTTTTTGGGCATCATGTTAATTTAATGTGCACGTGGGTGACTCCACAATGAGTGATTCCACAAACATATTTAAATTAATGGACGTTTATGAGTTTAGAGTGCACTCGTATTAAATTAAGGTTAGGACAAAGTTTCAACCTATTTATTTATTTTGTCATGTGAATTTAATGTGCACGTGGGTGACTCCACAACAGGTGATTCTGCAAAATATATATTTAAATTAATGGACGTTTATGAGTTTAGAGTGCACTCATATTAATTTAAGGTTAGGACAAAGTTCCAACCTATTTATTTATTTTGTAGCTAAAGACTGCTAGGTATTCACTTTTGTCGATTTAATTTTATGATTTTCTAACAATTGTGAATACTTCAGCTGATGTGTAGAGCAGGTGGTAGTGGCATTGGGAAGCACTGGGCGATAGCGTGTATTCAAATTATCTAGAAGAAAATATCATTTTCGATGGATGCGTATCTTATTATTAAAGGTATGGTGCTAATATTTATTTAAGCACGCTTATGTATTAAAGTGCTTGATAAATACTTATTATTTTGTATGTGCATGGGTGCACAGTTTAAATATTTCATTATGGAACATTGTACTTGGGTACAGCTCGACTTTTGGGCCGCCCAACCACTTTATTATTTATTTGGACAAAAGCAAACACAAAAGCTAAAGCATGCTTATTATAAAATTTGGGCTATTTTTTAGCTTTGAGATGAATAAATTTATAAATACATGTCTTGCGAAGCGCTCACACAAGGCATGGGGGAATATTGTACCCAATTGGTCTTTTTGCCTCATGTTGTGCAAGTCTATCTTCTTTCTTTTTAAGCTTAAGTAGAGTTCTTTTGTTCTTGGGGACCTTCCGACGCTCGCTACGTACGCATCCAACATCCAATTTGCGCACCAATATAAGATTACTATGCTTTCTACAAGAAAACAAATGTTATAAATGCTTGTAAAACTAGTAGCCATCCTTGAGTGTGGCCCCTTTAAAAGCTAGTTATAATGCTTTTGATATGTGACACCTTCTATTTTAAATAAGTTGTTTAATGTATATTGTGTGTGTGTGTGTGTGATAGGGAAGAGAGGTTGAGAGAGAGAGAGAGAGACAAAGGCTGATCGAGATAGGGAGGGACCTTGCCACCACAGAGAGAGAGAGAGAGAGAGAGAGAGAGATAGAGAGAGAGAGAGAGAGAGAGAGAGAGAGAGAGAGAGAGAGAGAGAGAGAGAGAGAGAGAGAGAGAGAGAGAGAGAGAGAGAGAGAGATGTATTGACATCTAAAATGGCCGAATTGGCCCATCTGACATCTAAAGTTTAAGGAATTGTCATTTTCCCCAACTAAAATAAAGGAAACATCCCCAAGTAAAATAAAGGAATTGTAATCCAAAAGGAAACATCTAGCTAGGAAATGAGAGATAAAGAGGGAGAGGAGAGAGAGAGATTAAGTAAGAATATACAGGGAGAGACAAGTTGAGAGAGAAAGAGGAGAGACAAAGTGATAGACACACACACACTTAGAGAATATATAGGGAGGGATAGTTTGAGAGCTTGGGTAATTCACTATATGTATTCCCACTGTATCATGCTCATTCAAGGCCTATTTATAAATATAGTTATCAGTGAATTTTTCCTTAATAAAATGTAACCCTTTTCTATTCAATCTGTAAGTAACCCCTTTATATGGGACCCTTCTATAAGTAAAAAATGTGTAAAATTGTATTTAAAAAGTCCATAATGTTGAACCCACTTCATATATACATATATTTATGATGACTGACCTCCCTAGGGTTGAAAAAGTGGAGAGAAAAAGGGATAGAAACACACACACTAGGAGGGGTGAAGATAGGGTTTAGGAGTCTCCCTATACTACAAAGGTCTTTAATCTAGCTATATGTAGTATCAATTGACCATTTGCAACATCTTATCTTCCACTTTCCTTCGTAGAATGATACCATGGTATCCTTTCTTACACCTAATCCATTGAGAGTAGTGAAGAAATTATCATGATCTTTGGGCCATATGAAGGAGGATATTGAGGAGAATATGTCTAGATATACTAATCTCAAAGTTGGTGAGTGTTGAGGCTCGAATCACACCTTAGGGCCTTAGTACTTATGCACGTATGCTTATATCTGAATAGCCATTTACTTTTTGTTGAAGGCTAGCTGTCTAAATGTAACCTTTATCATGTATATTTGGAGTATGTCTTTTTGTGTAATGAAAGCACACAGGATAGTGCCTATCGTGAGTTGTCATGTCATGACTTGAATCCTTGTCTATATTTCTTAAAAGTTAAGTGTTGTTTATTATTATTTATATGTGTAAGAAGATATAGTCTCTAATGTTCAGGATGAGGTGTTTTCTTTATTGTTCAATATGTAACTTGCAATATTGTATCACATTCTTGAGGATTATTTTGCCAATGTCTATCATTTCTTGATTCAAGAACCTTAGGAGTTACAATTATGGGTATTCAAGGTAGATCACTCATTTGAGTGTTGTTCCTATACAACCATTACACATTGGCAATCCTACAACACTCATGTGCATTATGTTCATGATTTAGGCATCAAACCTAAAAAATGTAACTTTCAAGAATTTGTTACTGAGGCACAAAACTATAATTGAATTTATCATGATTAAGCTGCTTCAAATGGGCAGCATTTATGTCATGGCGACACTATTAGCAAGGGAATCGGATTCTTACAAGATCATGAGCATGAGAATCAAGGGAGTATTTGATAAGAGAGGTTCATTGTATATTATTTAAGAGTGAATTTGAAGTACAACTTGATAAGTGTAGGCTCAAGCAAAAGTGCAAGTTGGTAAGGAAGTGTAGGAGGAGGAACCAATACCAAAGGAAATTGCACCTAAAGATATTCCATCCACAAGTGCATCAAGAGCAAATGGCAATGATGATTCAGATCTCTTTATACAAAACCCTTCCTAATGATTTTTTAGAGGAAGTATGCATGATGCTTTATTGGTAGGAATCGATCTTTTGACCCACTTTCTCAACAAAATATAATATTTGATCCATTAGGCCTTGGTATTAGGAGTAAGAAAATGTTGACTCAAAAAAGCATCACCACAAAAACCTATGGTAATGGCAGCAAAATTTTCACGTGGAAAGAAAGAAGATCATGATTTTCATGTTTCTCAACTTGAAATGATGTGGACAACTAGTGGATTTAATTGGTTGTATGGAGATCATGTTAAAAAGTAGCAATTTGTAGCCACTCTTCAAGGAAAGGCTATGGATTAGTTCAATGATTATGGTATGGGTGCTTTTAATACATATGAAATATTAAAATTTGAATTTTTATAGTGATTTAGGAAAGACAAAACCCCTAGAAATTTTCTTAAGAATATCAAGATGATACATTGGTTGACGATTATGCTGTGAAGTTCAGGAACTTACTAAATCGATTGACTGTGCTGCTAGGAGACCATCTGAAGAGATATAGATTTCTTATTTTATTAAGGGCTTGAAGAGAAAGATTTGAGACCCTATACAAAATTGGAATGGGCAAGCACTAATGATATATTGGATACCTTATTGAGAATGGTTATGAGAGTGGAAAGAGAACTTAGTATGAGTAGGTCAAAGAATTGTAGAGATAAGGATTCTTTAGATTCTAAGGGGAAGAGTCAGATTTAGATGGTGGTACTAATGAAGATAAGAGGGATTTTGGATTAGATTCAAAAGATGAGTTAAGTGACTCACATCGGAAGGACATTAGTAAGAAAAGGCATAAGAAGAAGAGGAAAACAAAGTCAAGTAAAAGAAAAAATAAGAAAGTGAAGGATAAGGGTAAGAAGATGTTAGAGCATAGCAAGCTTGCAAATAAAATTAAGCAAATTTTAGAATTATGTCTACATGAAACATAAAGAAAGGAAAAATATTGTGAAATATGTCAAATAAATGGGTATGGAACAAAAGATTACTGGTATAACCCTTATTTTTGAATGGGACAAGAACTACCACAATGATGCAATCTAAAGTAAGGATAGCACAACCAATTGTAGTAAATGATGTGACCCGAAACATAGTATCTCAAAGACCCTTCAACTCACCCTTCAGAGGACGAAGGAGGATTTTGGCAAGATAGCCATAGAAAAATTTTCAAGGATGGTAAGAAACTACACAAAGAGGGGCATGCCATTATTGTGGAGGTCAAGGACACTTTGTAGGACCTAACTATGAACTATGGACAAGACACACAAGTTAGAGAGGGATGCAAACAGCAAGGAACTGCAACAATGAAAGAGCTAAAGTAGCATGCCTTCAACAATATCCACATGTCCCAATAGTAGGAGTCCTATTACAGGAGAGCACCCTAGTCCCAACCTGAGGCCAAGTCAATTATTTTGTATATATACTAGGACCCTCAAGTCGAAATCAGAGGGCATACCGATGACATTACTCCTTGACATGTGTAGGAGAACCTCCACCTCCTTGTGGATGGTGCATCAAATATCCCACATAAGATGTACTCAAATTTCTTTTAAACGTTTTGTATTTGCAAGCCAAGGTTGTTACCATCTTCATAAGGTGGCCTCTGCGTTCTTCTTACTAGATGCTATATTCATTCCTTAGCATGGATTTTTATTAATTACCTTCACATGGAGTGCAAGCACGTGGTGACTTGCTCCTTAGATGTGAAGTCATTAAAGGTCATGTGAAGCCAACACCACATTCATCTTTTCTCCTGTATGCCCAAACATCCACTACTCAAGGCCCCATGTAGAAGAAGTATACCTTGCAAAATAAGTACATGGAGAAGGCTAAAGAATAGTAGCACCTGAAGGCAAACCCATCTAAATTTGACATCAAGTTACACACAGAGCTGAAGCAACTCAAAGGGAGGCTAGTGTAGGTGGAGACCATCTCTATAAAGCACATGATGTGCATCTACTTCTTAGAGGATGCAACTATCCACTAAGAAGAATGAGTCAAACATTTGTAATAGGGCCTTGCAATAGCAAGAGTGGAGAGATATCATCTTTTTCATGTTGTATGGATGGATGCTTACTACTTGGAGATCCTGGTTGTGAAAGTGTTTGCTCAAAGCATTCCCCAACCACCGCACTGGAATTGCATGGACCTTTGTCTCCAACAGCACAACCCACTTATGCTCTTAACACTAGCATCACTCAAACAATGCAAATATCAAAGGTTATAAAAGGAGAAGAGAGGAAGTGATGGGGGCTTCACATCTTGAAATTGTGACTATGGTTATTTTACACAATTGGCTAGTGTTGGTTCGAATAGAGTGATAACCCAAAATTTATGCAAGAAAAAGGCACAAAATGTGGTCTACATCGGCAAAAAGAAAATTCAAGCAGCTATCATTGATAATATTCTTTGTAATTTTCCATGGTATTTTAGTGGGTCCTCATTGTAAAGCCATGAGCATGAGAAGTAGTGTGTGTGTTTGCAAAAGTTGAAAGGTTTTAATGTTCATAGACCTCCTTTCTAAGGTCTAAGAATGCTCATGTAAAACAAACCCTTAAAGGAATATGAAAAGGTGGAAATGAAGAGCCATGCAATTTGTGGAAAAAGGTGGTTTGGGGAGTTACAACTTCTCTTCCTCACCTTTATCTAGCTACTTGCACGTATCTTCTTTTCTCTCTTGCATTGGCACAACTCTTGCTCTATTTCCTTTCTTGTGCTCTCTTGCTTTATCTCTTCCATGGAAGAAGGAGAGAGTGAGGATGAAGATTATGGTTATATTTCTTCTGTGCTGGATTCTTGTGTGTGAGCATGGTTTCTTGTTGAGAGGAAGGGTGTTTCTTGCAGATTTTTGAGGGCACGGGCATTGTAGATGCCACCATGAGGCCTGCTCTCTTGGTAGATTAGGTGCAATTAACCCCATATACTCTACTCCATATCTTCCCATTTATCCTCATTGTGTCACTATGATGGTAGCTATAGTTGTCTAGTCTTTGTCTTGTGAAATTTCTCCTGGAGAGTACCACTTGAGAATGTATCTCATCACATGATTCTATCTTTGCTTAGAAACATCTCATTGTGAAACCATTATGCTTTGTATACATCACAATATTTGGACTATTTGAATATATGACAATTCCTTCTTTTGCCAAGTATTGTCTATGATAGTTCATTTTGGTAGTGTTTCTTTTTATATATGTACTATTAAACTTGCGATATGGGCATATTCCTATTCCAGGTCCGAGTACGTTAAGAGTCTATTATCCCACAAAGTTGGCCCAATCTACTTGCACCTAGTGACCACAATCAAAACTTGAATCCAATCACATACCTTTTGTCAAAGAGAGGAATTGGGAGAGAGAAAGAGGAGAGAGAAGACTGTAGAGAAGAAGAAAAAGAAGAGTAGAAGAGAGAGAAAGTCAGTTACAAGGAGAGAGAAAGACTAGAAATAGAGGGAAGGAAGACATGGAAGCTTGGATAGCAAGGTGAAGGAGAAAGAAGACTTGTATATTTATCAGATAATGAAAAATTAAGTCTCTTTCTCACCTTATATACCAGCTAGTGTAGCTAGTATTTCCCTGTTATTAAATCCCCCTCTCTTACATTCCATTCCCACCCAAAGGTTTTTGCCCTCAAAAACAATTTGGGAACGCGTGGTAACTGGGAGGGGCCGATCAGAGTACTACTCTGTGGAATTATTACAAGGGTATATTGATGAATGACGAGGTATTATTGTGAATGATGGGCCGTGGGGTATCTATGATGCATGGGCCTTATTGAGGAGTTATAAACATGAGTTTTTGACCCAAATATCTAGAGTAAATGCAGGCTGCAGATAGTGGACAGCATGTTGTTTACTACAGGACCCTGTTGTAGTAAATCTGTCATAACTTTCTGTGGGAGACTCCAAACGGGGTGTCCTATACATCAAAATGGAGCTCTCAAGAATACTTTCAGCCCATGTATGGTGTGCATTGCTGCCCATAGTGCAGAAAAAAAAACTGCTTTAAAACAGAGTGTTGTCTGGGGAAAATAGGGCCATAGTTAGCTAGATTTCAGCCAAATCTGCTTCTAAAAGGTATGGGAACTCTTCCAAAACTGAAGCTGGCCTCCAAGAAGCTTCCTCAAGTGGTAAACCTTGCCACTTAATCAAGTATTCCATGATCGAGTGAGAGGAAAGCCTCTTTTCCCTTTGTCCTATGACTTTTTTGGGTATGTATTGAATGATACCTTCTTCATCTATTGGTGGGAGTTCCTGATCATAGTCCAAGACTAAGCCAATGAAGGGCTTCAACTGACTCACATGGAAGAAATTATGGATCTTTGTAGATGGAGGTAATGCCAATCGATATGCCAAGTCTCCCACTCTCTTGATAATCCGGTATGGTCCATAGAACCTGTGTGCCAACTTATTGCTAGACCCATCTTTAAGGGAGGCATATCGTGACTTAGGCACTTTCAAGAGCACTAAATTCCCATCTTGGAACTCCACATCCCGTCTTTTGTTGTCAGCATAAAGCTTCATTTGATCTTGGGTTCTCTTCAAGTTAGCTTTACACTACTGAAGTAAGGCCTGCATTCACTCCAATTCTTCCTTGCTTTGTGGATTTATTTTATCATTGAAGATCACCACAGGAAGGGGCACCTGGTAGCCATAAAAGGCCTCGAAAGGTGAAACTCCAATGCTAGCATGTGTGGAGTTATTATAGGCAAACTCAGCCAAGTGCAACCATGAGTCCCAAGCATGCTGCACATCATGGCAAAAATTCCTCAAGTAAGTTTCCAACCATTTGTTGATCCTTTCTGTCTCACCATCTGTCTGTGGATGGTAAGCACTGGAAGGTGCTAACTAAGTGCCCATAGAGCTAAAAACTGCCCGCCAAAATTTACTCATAAACTTAGCATCTCGCTCATGCACAATGACCTGTGGTAAGCTATGCAATTTGAAAACATATTCCATGGATTGGCTGGCTACTTGAGAAGCATTATACTGAGTCTTCGTGGGAATGAAATGGGCTGCCTTTGTGAGTCTTTCCACAACTACATAGATGTTGTTCTAACCTTTCTTGGTCACCGATAGGCCGGTGATGAAGTCCATAGTAATGTGTGTCACTTGCCTTCAGGCATAGGCAATGGCTGAAGTAAACCAATTGGTTTTAAGGTGCTGTCCTTGTTTTGCTGACAAGGCACGCAACCCAAGACAAAGTCTTTCACATCTTTCCAAAGGCCCTTCCAGTAAAAGCTTTTAGCAATTTTGTCATTTTTCTTAAAGACTCCCAAATGACCAGCTATGGGGGCTTAATGCATCTCCTGCATGATTTTCTGCTTGAATGGGGAGGTATGAGGGATGGCAATTCGGCCATTATACCATAAAAGCCCATTTTTCAGTTGATATGAAGAGTTTTCCACACATTGTCCTTGTTGTAATTTCTGAAATGCATTGTTGAAATCAAAGGGTGATTTTGGTGCACAAATCGGATGCTAGATGCTTGCATAGTGAGCACCGAAAGGTCCCCAAGAACAAAGAACCCTCTCCCCTCTCTCTCATGCGTAGGGCCTAGATTCTCTCTCTCTCTCTCTCTGTAATCTACGGTAAAATGAGGAGACACCCTAGAATCCTCTCAAGGAGGTAGTATTTGCAGGTGTGGGCCAATCTCTGACACACTGCACTTTCTTTGGGTCAGCTCTAATGCGTGCTTCACTGACAATGTGTCCCAAGTACTCAACCTCATTCTACATGAACGAACACTTTGTCTCCTTAGCAAAGAGTCTATGTTGTCTAAGTATATCAAATATCTGCCTCATGTGCATAAGGTGAGCTTCCTTTGAGAGGCTATAAATGAGGATGTCATCGAAAAATACCAATACAAATTTGAATAAGTAAGACTGAAGTATTTTGTTCATGAGGCTCTAAAATGTGGCTGGTGCATTAGTCAAGCCAAAGGGCATGACTAAAAAGTGGTAGAGCCCACGATCGGTCCTGAATGCAGTCTTTATCTCATCCCCTTCATGCATGCATTTTTTATGGTAGCCGGATCTCAAATCAATCTTTGTGAAATACTTAGCTCCCTTCAACTCATCTAAGAGGTCATCCACCCTAGGAGTAGGGTATCTATTCTTGATAGTGATCTTATTCAGATCCCTGTAATCAATGCACATCCTGAAAGTGCCATCTTTCTTTTTGACCAGCAGCAAGATAGGTGATGCAAAAGGGGATAAGCTAGGCTCAATGAGTCCCATATCTACTAAATCTTTGACTTTCTTGGCCACTTCTTCTCTTTCACATTTGGATAGCCTATATAAGGGGGTTTATTGATCGGCTTGGAATGGGGCTCCAAATCAATGGGATGATCAACCGCTCTCTTGGGAGGTAATGCTGTAGGTAGCTGAAACAAGTCACCATACTACGTTTTCCTTGTTTAATTGCAGCACAAAAATCTAGGAGCATTTCTTGAACTCTTTCTTGAGATGCTTGGCTGTAATACGCTGAAATTCACTGCTGTTTTTAATTCCCTACAGGTGAACAAGCTCTCCAGCCCTGAAAAACTGCATGTACAGCAATGAAAAATCCATGGAAATTGTACCCAAAGTTTTCAGCCAATGGCAGCCCAATACAATGTCTATCGGCCCCATATTGAGTGCAATCAAATCCACTTTCTGCTCATAATTTTCAGCAAGCTTAATAGGTACAGCTGGGCATACATGAGTACTTATTTCCTCACTCCCAGTGGCCACTTGCACCCTCATTAGTTGCTGTAAATCAGAGACCAAACATTTCAGCCTGTCCATGACTGCTCTATTTATGAAACTGTGTGTGCTACCACTATCTACCAAGACAAATACATATTTCCTGTGAATTGTGCCTGTTCAAAATTCATAGAGGCAGATAGATGTCAGACAGAGTGAAGCAGCATGCTTCCTCTCACACACTTCATTATTCATTCAACACTGTATAGTGAAAGTACAACCTAAGGTCATAAGACCATTCACACCAGTAGTGGCACCGACTTATTTAATGTACCTAACTACTATGGCTAGACTAGCTGTGTCCAGCTCATGTCGGTCAACACACATAAATGAGCTTGATATTCTAACACTCCCCCTCAAGCTCAAGACAACATCTAAACTCCAAGCAGATGTCTAGAACCACATAACTTATCTTTACCCAAGGACTTGGTAAAGATATCCACCACCTGTTCATCTGTCTTTACATGCATAAGATCAACGCGTCCTGCGAGAACCATCTCTCTGATGAAATGGTAGTGTACCTCTATGTGTTTCGTCCTGGCATGATAAACTGGATTCATATCCAGGTGTACACTACTCAGATTATCACATAGTAGCTTCAGTGAAGCATCTACCTGTATGTCCAAATCAGCCATAAGCTTGAGCAGCCATGAAATCTCCCATGCTGCCAATGCAGCACCCCTGTACTCTGCCTCAATACTCGATAAAGCAAATGTAGGTTGCTTCTTACTGCTCCAACTAATCATGCCGCTACCAAATCCAAATGCATATCCACTTGTAGATCTGCGGTCATATGAGCAACCTGCCCAATCTGCATCTGTGTATCCAATCAATGTCAAGGGCTTATATCTGACATAGAACAGCCCATAGTCTACAGTGGACTTAACATACCTCATGATGTGTCTAACTACATCCAAGTGCAGCTTCCCTGGCTTCTGCATAAACTGGCTTATCAGCCCTACAGCATAGCTCAAGTCAGGCCTAGTGATGGTCAAGTAAATCAAGTTGCCAATCAACTGCTTGTACATAGTCACATCCTCTACTTCAGCCCCAGTGTTCATGTCCAGCTTGACATTCTGATCAAGAGGTGTATCCAACGGTTTGCATTCAGCCATGCCATACTTCTTAAGCATTTCCATGGCATAGTGCTTCTACATCAGCCATAAACCATTTTCAGCTGGTGCAACCTCAATACCCAAGAAATACCTCAGATCTCCTAGATCTTTCATGTCAAATTCAGATTTCAGCATCTTCATTGCATGCTGAATTCCCATGTCATCATCTCCAGTAATTATCAAGTCATCAACATATATGATCAGCACTACCAAGCCACTGTCAGTCTTCTTTGTAAAGAGGCTGTGATCAGCCCTGCCAACATCAAAACCAAGACTCTGCAACAGTAGCTATTGATCCTAGCATGCCAGGCTCTCGGAGCCTACTTCAGCCCATATAGTGCCTTTTTCAGCCTGCACACATAATGCTGAAAATCAAGGTGAACATACCCTTCCGGCTGATCCATGTAAACATCCTCTGCTAAGTCACCATTGAGGAAGGCATTTTTCACATCCATCTGCTGCAATTTCCAGCCTTTAGCAGTAGCCAAAGCAATCACAGTACGGATAGTTGCCATCTTGGCAACAGGGCTGAATGTTTCATCATAGTCAAGCCCACACTATTGGGCATATCCCTTTGCGACCAGCCTTGCCTTATACCTTTCCACACTACCGTCAGATTTGCATTTGATCTTATAGATCCATTTATAGCCAATGGTCTTTTTCCCTTCAGGCAAAGGTACCAAATCCCATGTCTTATTTTCAGCCAAAGCATGCATTTCTGTATCCATGGCTGTGCACCAGTTCTCATCTTTCACAGCTTCAGCATATGTACCTGGTTCTTTAATCTTCATTACTTTTGTCATATAAGCATAATGCTTTGCAGAGTAGCCACTGTATGTCAACATGTCAACAAGGTATCTGACCCTCTGTGATCGTCTAAGTTGTGGTGCACTACTCGATTCCCCTCTTTCATGAGGCGAAATATACCTGCTCTGCCTTGTGCCAAGCGTATAGACAGTCAGAATACCAAGTTCGCTGTCCAGAGTATCAGCAGACTCATAGCCAGAAGTCATTCTGCCAGGTGTCATCATACGAGATGCATCCTCAGTAGCTTTTTCTTTTCCTTTGCTGTCCAAGATATCATGTCTCCCCCTCACTGACATACTGGTGTCAGTGGATGATGAGCTCCTCAATCTCCTTGTCCATGGGGATACTATCTGACTGTTAGGTCCTGTCATAGGAGTGCTCTGCTACAAATCAACTGTAGAGACATGAGTGGAAGGCATATCGGATGGCACTGCAACTGGTGAGACATACCAAGAGCCCATCTCATCAAAGATGACATCCCTGCTCACCAAAGTCTCCCTGGTAGAGGGGTCATAGCATTTATATACCTTCTTCTCTTGCGAATACCCAATGAAAACACACTTATGCGCTTTTGAATCCAGCTTTTTCCTTTTCTCATCTAGAATATGCACATAAGCAAGACAACCAAAGACTTTCATATGACCTATATCAGGCTTGTAGCCATACAACCTCTCAAACGGCATCATATCATGAATACTTGCAGTGGGAGTCCTGTTCAGAATGTATACAGCTGTCGTAACAGCCTCTGCCCGATAATAAAGTGGCATATGTTTTTCATTCATCATGGCCCTAGCAGCCTCCATCAAAACCCTGTTCTTTTTTTCAACTACTCCGTTCTGCTGCGGAGTGTAGCTGCAGGTTAGCTACCTACGAATGCCATTTTCAGCCAAGAAATCAGCAAATTCATTTGATACATACTCCCCACCAATGTCGGATCTCAAGCAAGAGATGTAGCATTCAAATTCCTTCTCAACCTGTGCTTTGAACTGCTGAAAAATAGCAAAGACCTCATCTTTTATTTTCAATATGGAAAGCCAGGTATAGCGACTGTAGTCATCAATGAAAGATACATAATATCCAGAACCTCCCATAGAGGCATTATGAGCTGGCCCCCAAACATCAAAGTGCACTAACTGCAAAGGACGTGTACTCTGCTTTACATGCTTGACAAACGGCAATCGAGAATGCTTACCAAACTGGCAAGCCTCGCATACATGACCAATATCTGAATATCCGAATTTGGGTAAACCTGTAACCAGCTGTTTCTTCTGCATAGTTTGCAGCCTTTGCAAATTGACATGCCCCACTCTCTTGTGCCAGATTTCCAAATCCCTAACAGTGCCAGAACCATGAGCAAACATAGCTGAATTCAGCTCTAGCAAAGAAGCATCAAGAGTAAACATTCTGTCGTTCGTGTGACCACAAGCTATCAACTTGCAGCCATTGCCAAACTCTTCAATAAAGCATCCATGCTTATTGAATCTAACCTGCAAGTTCTGCTCCGTCATCTAACCAACAGACAATAAGTTCTTCGTAATTGAAGGGACATACAAGATATCATGCAGATTTTTCTTCCTGCCATCATGAACCACCAGAGGCACTTTGCCTTTATGCTCAATGCTATGTTGCGTGTCATCACCTGTGCATACATAGCCATGCTTTTTAGTCACCATATCAGTGAACCAATCACCGTGAGAGGTCATGTGATTCGATGCCCCTGAGTCAATGTACCACATTGTATCATTAGATGATTTTTCAGCAGCCTTGTCTTTGACATATTGCATGGCAAATAGTCTATCACCAGAGTCATCTGCCTGACTAGACGTAGCATAGTGTCCATGCTGTTTACCCTTCTGATTCCCCTGCTTCTTCCAGCACTCCTTTGCAATATTCCCATACTTGCCATAGTAATGACAATCCTTGTCTTTGTTTGGATTGTTTGACTGACGCTGCTGTTGCCATGAGCCTCTACCACGGGAGTTAGATCTCCCCCTGCCTCGAAAATTTCCACGACCTCTTGCATTTGATGACTGCTGATTTTGAGTGCCATAGGATGCATTCTGCTGGTCTCCTCTGCCAGATCCATAACCCCTGCCACGGCCGCGCTGATTCGAGTAAAAAACTGCATCCTTATTCTTTGAACCGCTTAACCCTGTAGCTAAGCCAAGCTTCACTTCTTCATGAATCAATAATGCAACCAGCTCATTAAAAGTCAGGCATTTCAGCCTGCACAGACATTGAAGTGTCAAAAGACTTGTATTCAGGACCGAATCCATTTAAGGTCACTGCAACCATATCTTCATCTTCAACCTGTGAACCAACAGATGCCAACTGATCTACTATGGTCTTAACCTCCGTGACATAATCCTGTATGGATCTGCTCTTCCGGTCCATGTTGTTGAATTTCTACTTCAATTGTATCTTCCTGGAACTTGTGGTTGTGCCATAGTATTTGACCAATATGTTCCATGCATCAGCTGGGCTCTTATAGTTCATGATCTGCATCACCATAGCATCCGAGATACATAATGACAGCTAATGTAAAACTCTGCGAGCTCTTTCCTTCCAATCTCGATGCGCTCGTCTTTGATCAGCTGTAGGATTCATTTCTAGAAGTTCAGGTTCAGCCTCAACACCTGTCACTAAGTCCCAGTATCCTTTCCCAATTAGGAAATTCTCCATTCGAAACTTCCAGATGGCATAATTATTACTATCAAGCTTCTCCCCCACAATCTGGGTTATGTTGTCCGTTCTATCAGCATTTGCCATTTTATAGACACTGCCTGACTACCTGCAAGCCAATAAGACAACTTGTCCCGACTTCAATCCGGAACTATTTATGATAGTTTTCTGCACTAAATTGCAGAAAAAAACCAGGGTATTTCATCCTACTGGCACCCCAAAACAACCCACAAACAAGTGGTCTCAACTGTAGATATCACTGTCAATACATAAGCTATGTGTTTGCTTCAGCTTGAGCTTTGGTAAACTCACTGCCAGGGTAAATACATGTAGTCTGAAAACTGCAAACTGTAAATAATCAGCAGCACTTTCAAGTCCAAAACTGAGTGGTAATCATGTCACACATGTCCCAAAACCTCCCAGATAGCTGCTAGTACACTTGGCAGTCATGACATGAGCATAGAGTCACAGAACAGTGCATAACCAGCACATACAAGTGTCAACAAATTCAGTTGCAGGTTGCAGTCAACCAAAGTTCAGCATATCAAGTTCCAATCAGCCCCAAACTGTCTTCCAATCATGTCATACATTTACTTTGTAATGACAAGGTCAATACATGAGCATCTAGGTATACATAGGCAACCTGTTTTCACTAACCAAAGCATAAAACTTCATGAACCATTTGTACTTGACCAAGACAATATGTATGCATTTACTTCAGCTCCAGACTTCAGTTTTCAATGATGCTCATTGCATGTTTCAAGCCTCCATACATCCAGCATGTATATGACAGCTCTAATAGGTGATAGAGCTCTAAAAATGACATGTATTGCATCAGTAGTATCCAATGCTTGTCACTGACAGTATATGAGAGTTTTCAGCAGTGAAACAGTTCTCAGATCTGAATATTTTAATGAGAAAATTCAGCTCAAGTACTTCACATCAAGTACATATGACTTCTTGACTTGTGTTGTCTGCAGTGCAATCTTCCCAGCATATTAGGGAGCTTCAAATGCTCTTCAGGATCAAAATAGTGATGTAAATCACTGTATTCAGCAATGTACATTCAGTTTCAGACTTGTATACTTGCATAACAATCCATGCCTTATCACCCAAGCTTCCATTGACATGTCAGACCTTCAAGGTCACACCCCAGAGTCAGCATACACTTCATAGAGCATGTATAAGATGCTTAATGCCTCGTTTTGAAGCTGGAGGACCTGAATTTGGACCTAGCGCAACAGCGCAGACTAGCAGGGGGGCAGCACAACTCACGAACTTGTTAATCATGACAATGAAGCACTCCAAGGTGCTCAACACATCCCTCTCAAGGCTACAAACAAGCCCTTGATAATGCCTTTGATCATTGAGCATACAACCATACACTGCATCCCTTCCATTGTTCAATGGCTTCAGCCTGTTTGAAGAAGAATGACATTTTCTCTGACTTCAGCTCTCCTCCAAGTCCAATGCCACACTCCTAGGCACCCAGTCTTTGCCTTCATGGCTCTGATACCATGTTCAAAATTCATAGAGGCAGATAGATGTCAGACAGAGTGAAGGAGCATGCTTCCTCTCACACACTTCATTATTCATTCAACACTGTATAGTGAAAGTACAACCTAAGGTCATAAGACCATTCACACCAGTAGTGGCACCGACTTATTTAATGTACCTAACTACAATGGCTAGACTAGCTGTGTCCCGGTCAGCACAGATAAATGAGCTTGATATTCTAACAGTGCCTTGAAGACGAAGAGTGTTGGGGCTCTTAGATCCTGTCCAAGCATCTAGGGAGATAGTAGAAACAATGGCAGCAGCATGTGAATCATTCTTATCACCCATATTCACATCCACATGGCCACCGGGGTCAAATGGAAAGGTGTCAGCTAGCTGGGTCAAAGAATTCTTCTTGCCCACATTCCTCTTCAACCTCATCACTTTCAGTTGTGATTGCAAAAGCACTAGCATCCTCATGATCCTCATCCGATTCATCAAAGACTAACATGCTATTAACCCTTGCTTTTGCATTCATGTAAGCACATTTAGATGCGGCTGTATACTTTTTCCCACATTTAAAGTAAAGTCTTTTCTTTCCTCTCTTTGTAGAGGTTCATCGGGATAGAGCGTTGACCACCAAAAGCTAAGACATTTTTCCCCTTGTTGTCCCCTTGTTTATTTTCAGCTCTCCCTTGGTTTGCAGTCCTAAAATTATTGTTTTGCCTAGAGGCATTAAAGGTGGGGTATGTGGAGATTTTTGGGGTGTTGAATGGCATATTTCCACCACCATAACCTGCTCCAAATTGCCTGAGTCTTACAGCACTTCTTTGTTGCCCAAATTGTGACTGCATAGGTCCTCTTTGCTGCCCAAACAGTGGCTGAGATGCCCCTCTTTACTACCCATGCTGAAATAAAGCATCTTGGCGGTACTTACGAGAGTACCTCTCAGCCAACTCAATAGGTTTGAACAAATCTGATGGGCTTTAGGCTGAAACATCAGCCGAGAGTTGGGGATCCAAACCATAAATGTATTTGTGAAGCTTTGCATCATCACTAATGGACTCAACATACATTGTGAGATTGAGGAATTGGTTTGTGTAGTCACGCACCGTCATCGCACATTGCTCTAAACCATACCATTGCATTGCAAGCTTCTCCTTCTCCACCGGAGATACAAAGACTTGAATCATAAGGGCTTTGAATGCATCCCAATTGTCAACAAGCTCTGCTGATTTTCCCTCTTTATGTACCACTGTCAAGATTGTGGGAGAGAAGGAAGGAGTCTCACTTGTAGCTTTCTTGCTTGCACAATGGGGGAATACACACAAAGGTAGAGGCTAAAAACTGTTTTTCTCTTCTTAGTTGTGTAAGCCAAAAAGAAGTCTAGTACAAAGAAATAGAAGAACCCTATAGATGGGTCTCAAACCAAACTCAACTAACTAAGGTGGCATACTAACTGAGCCACGAACTAGAGTAGATAAGGATAGTTATCATCTAGCTATTATTCATGGGCAGTGTACCAATCGCATCTGCAAAACTGACAAGTCGGTGACATAAATGCACAACGGTCACCCTCGCATATCACGAGTGGAGCTCGATATCTCAACACTCCCCCTCGAGCTCAATCCCAATTCTTGCACACCAAGCAGGTCTCTGAACTTGCGCAGCTTCTCTGTGCCCAATGCCTTCATGAATATGTCAGCTACCTGATCCTCTGTGCTAACATAAACTAGATCAATAAGACCTAGTAAAACCCTCTCCCCCACATAGTGATAATGCACCTCAATGTGCTTTGTTCTAGCATGATAGATTGGGTTATTTGCCAAGTGTATACTGCTCATGTTGTCACAATAAATGACAACTGGCCCATCTGTAGGCCGATGCATATCATAAAGTAGCTTATGCAACCAAGCTACCTCACATGCAGCCATTGATGCACCCCTGTACTCATCCTCTGTGCTCGACAAGGCAACTGTAGATTGTTTCTTACTGCTCCAAGTGACTGCAGCACTCCCAAAAGAGAACACATATCCACTGGTAGATCGTCTATGAGAAATACTACCAGCCCAATCAGCATCAGTGTATCCATGCAACTGTATCTGAATCCCAGTCTCATAAAATAGTCCATACTGCAATGTGGACTTCACATACCTGAGTATGCGTCTAGCCACATCTAAATGCAGTTTCCTTGGAGCCTGCATAAACTGACTGACCAGTCCAACATCATAGCTCAAATCTGGCCTGGTAATAGTCATATAAATCAAACTTCCTACTATGCATATGTACATAGTAGGGTCTTCGAGAAGCTCACCTGCATCTGCGCTCAACTTCACATTCTTCTCCAAAGGAACTGAAATATTCTTACAGCCTATCATCCCATATTTGGACAGCATGTCCAATCCATACTGCCTCTACAAGAGCTGTATCCCACTTGGTGATCTAATCACCTCAATGCCCAAGAAATAACGCAGCTCTCCCAAATCCTTCATCTCAAACTTCTCCTTCAAAAGCATTTTTACATGAAGGATATCTTCATCACTATCACCTGTGATAATCAAATCATCAATATAAATGACAAGCAACATAATACCTTTCTCTGTTTTTCTCACATAAAGTGAGAAATCTGCCTTGGAAATCTGAAAGCCAATAGTGACAAGATATTGTCCTATCTTGTCAGACCATGCTCTAGGTGCTTGCTTCAAGCCATACAATGCTTTCTTCAACCTGCAAACAAACTCAGGATGAACAACATGCACATAACCTGGTGGCTGCTCCATATATACCTCTTCTTGCAAATCGCCATGCAAGAAGGCATTCTTTACATCCATCTGATGTAAAGACCATTCCTTTGATGCAGCCATAGCAATGACTGCTCTTATGGTTGCCATCCTTGCAACTGGACTGAATGTTTCTTCATAGTCAATGCCATATGTTTGTGCATACCCCTTGACTACTAATCTTGCCTTGTATCTGTTCACAAAACCATCTGCGTTGTGCTTCACCTTATAAACCCACTTACAGCCAATTGCATTTTTATCTTTAGGCAAAGGTACCAACTCCCATGTAGCATTTGCTTCCAAGGCATCCATTTCTTCATCCATGGCTTTCTCCCATTTTTCTTTTCCCATGGCTTGCTCAAAAGAAGTGGGTTCTGGTTCCTGTATCACTTTGACCATATATGCATAGTGAATGGCTATAAATCCATCATATTTCAGCCTATCCACAGGATACCTAACTCTAGTAGACCTGCACAAAGTAGGTTCACTCCCAGGTGCTCTCAAAACATCCCTAGTCTTCCTTACTCCATGTGTAACAATAGAAGGAATACCCAACTCATCATCAATGCTCTGTTCAGAGCCACTAGATTCACCATCCACATAAGAGTGACCTACATTCACATCAAGATCTACCTTCTCTTTTCCTTTTCGTGATACCTGCATACCACTATCTACATTGCTTTGAGAAGATTCTCCTGATCTCAATCTGCGTGTCCATGGTGAAGAATGTGAACCACTACTAGAGGACGCTCCAGGTCCACTAATATTTTGTGACTGCTGCTGTGAATTCTGTGCAGCATTACCATTTTGTGCATCTACATCATCAATCACATTTACTGGTTTATACTAGCTACTCATCTCATCAAAAACAACATCTTTGCTCACTGTAAACTTACGAGTAGAAGGGTTATAGCATCTATACCCTTTCTACTGCAGAGAGTAACCAATAAAGATGCACTTCTCAGCTTTTGGATCCAACTTGGATCTCAACTCATCTGGCACATGAACATAGGCAATGCAACAAAAAATATTCAAATGAGAAATATCTGGTTTCCTACCAGTATACCTCTCCTCTGGAGTCATCCCATGTATTGATGCAGTGGGAGTCCTGTTCATTATGTAGACTACTGTAGCAACTGCCTCAGCCCAATACAAATTTGGCAGGTCTTTTTCATTGAGCAGGGCACGAGATACCTCTCCAATATGCCTATTTTTCCTTTTTGCAATTCCATTTTGTTGTGGGGTATGACTACATGAATATTGCTGCTTTATGCCATGCTCCTGCAGGAACCTTGCAAACTCATTTGAGAGGTACTCTCCCCCTCCATCTGACCTTAGGCATTTTATTTGTAGGCTTGTTTCTTTTTCAACCATAGCTTTAAGAGTTTTGAAATGCCCAAAAACTTAACTTTTCTTTTTCATAAAATACACCCAAACTTTTCTGCTATAGTCATCAATAAAAGTGACAAAATAATGACAGCCTCCAAGAGATGCAGCTTTAGTAGTCCACACATCAGAGTGGATTAATTCCAATGGCTTCTTACTCTCTTGAACATGTCTAGGAAATGGTTTCCTTGCCTGTTTTCCAAATTGGCACGCTTCACATACCTTATGCATTTCTGCAACCTTGAATTTAGGAAATCTTGCAACAATATTTTGGGCCTGCATTGATTTAAGTCGCTGTACATTAACATGACCAATGCGTTTATGCCAGATATCAATATCTACAACTACACCAGTCCCATGTCCAAACATTGCTGCACTCAATTCAGGCATGTGTGCATCCAACGTAAACATTCTGGTCTTCTTCTTTCCTTTTGCTATCAAGCGACCTTTATTTTTCATATCCTCAACAAAGCATCCATGAGGATTAAATTTGACTTGCAAGCCCTGCTCAACCATTTGACCAACAGAAACCAGATTCTTGGTGATATTCGGGACATGAAATACATCGGACAGGTATTTCTTTTTCCCATACTGCATAGACAAAGGAAATTTTCCAATCTGCACAATAGGATGTGCAGTATCATCACTAGTCTCCACAAATCCTGGTTTTTTCATTTTCCTTGCATCCTCCATCCATTCTCCATGACCTGTCATGTGGTTTGATACACCTGAGTCAACATACCATACATCATTGCTTTCTTCTGCACTTGTCACAGAATTGTTCATGTGCTGCACCATAAACAAATGCTCATTTCTGTCATCACCCTGTCTACTAGAAGATGCATAATTCCCTTGTTGCAATTTTCCATTCATGATGTCATTCTGCTTTTTATAGCAGTCTTTAGCCATATGACCCATTTTACCACAGTAGTAGCATTCAACATTACTATTTGCATTTTGGCCTCTTTGCCATCCACCACGACCTGTTTGGCTCCCCTTGCCTCTAGAGTTACCACGTCCTCCTCCATAGGAGTGGTTTTCTTGAGTTTGTTGCATATTCTGATTTCTACCACGGCCTCCAAATCTGCCTCCTCTACCTCTGCCTCTACCTCTTCCAGCATTTGAGTAGAAGACAGCTTCTTTTGAAGTTCCTCCTGAAGAAGATGCACCACCATTTCTCTACTCCTCATAAATTAGAAGAGCAATCAACTCCTCAAAATCAGGAAATCTTTCACGGATGGAAATCGATGTTTGGAACTGTGCGTAATCCTTTCCTAGACCATTCAAGGTCACAGAAACTAAATCATCATCTTCCACTGGCGACCCAATGGAAGCTAGTGCATCTGCAATCTTCTTCACCTTCATGTGGTAGTCATTGATGCTCATATTTTCTCTTTGCACATTACGCAACTCTTGCTTGAGCTGCATTTTCCTAGCTTGCGTATTTGTGCTATACATTTTTGACAAAATATCCCATGCCTCCTTTGGCATTTTTGCATCTTGAATATGCACAATCATAGAGTCTGAAATGCTGATAGACAGCCAGTACATAACTTTCCTGGCTCTCTCATGCCATGCTTGAAATGCCTGCATTTGCTGTTGATTGGAAACATCAGGAAGAACTAGTTCTTCTTCATTTCCTGCAACAAGTTCCCAATATCCTTTTCCCATAAGGAAATTCGTCATTCTAAACTTCCATGCTTGGAAGTTGTTCTTGTCAAGCTTTTTAGTGACAATCTGTGAAAGAGAATCAAAAGCCATTACAGAACACTGCAAAAAATTCTATCACTGCAAAGAACACAGATTCAACCTCACAAGGGCAAATCTGCAAAACTAACAAAAGTGGTATTTGACCACACAGTCACTTCCTAGTGACGATTTTCCATTAACAGGCAAAAAGGATGATTCTGTAACTCCCAATGTCTCTGCGCACAGGCATACGATGCAATTTCTACAGTAACTTTTCACCGACCTGTAGAACAGTGGTCGCACAGCATAAAATTGGGCCTTTTCCTGAGTGCGTGCAGAAAACTTCCGCCTCCAAAACAGGCCCCGAAATGGCCTCAAATCAAAAAAATCAGGTCACTAAGGGCTAAAGGCCTCTCCCGCAGCATATGCTGCCCTCTTGCTTCACTGCGAAGGGCGTCTCAAACTGAGACAATGCACTCTTGCAATTTCCGACTGTGCTACCTGCAGAGACTTGCTCCCAAAACAGAAAATGAAAGCAATACTGCTCCTCTTACCAGAACACCGCGAGCTTGGCTTGCTTTCTTGAGCTCCTTACCACGAACAAGGCTCTGATACCATGTCAAGATTGTGGGAGAGAAGGAAAGAGTCTCACTTGTAGCTTTCTTGCTTGCACAATGGGGGAATACACACAAAGGTGGAGGCTGAAAACAATTTTTATCTTCTTAGTTGTGTAAGGCAAAAAGAAGTCTAGTACAAAGAAATAGAAGAACCCTATATATGGGTCTCAAACCAAACTCAATTAACTAAGGTGGCATACTAACTGAGCCACTAACTAGAGTAGATAAGGATAGCTATCATCTAGCTATTATTCATGGGCGGTTTACCAACCGCATCTCAACTAACAAGTCGGTGACATAAATGCACAACGGTCACCCTGGCATATCACGAGTGGAGCTCGATATCTACCACATGTGGGCAAAGCCTTCTAAGTGTATCGTGGCAAAGTGTATATTTTGATCGTCATTTCTTGGCATTATGTCAAAGTAGTCTTCAAGCTTTGAGAGCCATTCTTCTAATTTAGCTGGGAAGGATGACTAGCCATTGAACTTTGAGAAAATGATCTTGTCTCTCAACTCCCTTTCATGGTTGGGGGTTGTCCCATATACCCAAAATGGGGCTGATCCATTGGGCTGCCAAGAAATGACCCATTGTTTGAGTGATTTCTTCCAAAAGATGGCTAAGCACGCGTAGGTGGCATGGGCGCGGTTAGTGGTTGAGAATTACTTCTTATCCCATTGTTTGTGGGTTCTTCATGCCTTTGTGAGGACTCTTCTTGTTCAAAGCTGATGTTGGGAATGCCCATTCTTCCCAAAATACCTTGGGTACTTGCATAGGCTGCATTTACGGATGGAATGGCCACTCTTTCAGCTTGCATGCTTATTCTATCCTCTTTTTCCTTGCCTTTCATTTGGGACTCCATCCACATTGAGAACTTCGCTGCAAGTGCTTCCATGGTGGAGGTCATTTGGCGCATCTCCGTCACCATTTGAGCTTGACCTTCCATTATTTCCCTATGCCTCTCCGCATGTCTACTCTCGTGTGAGCTGAGGGTATGATTGAGTGCACTAATACTTCCCATGGAGTGGGAGAGGTCTTTCTCTTCAACCTCAAAGTTGGTGTTATCCATCGGGGTGCGCACATCCCTTATTTGTTGCTAAACATCTTCATTTGCTTTGTTTTTCCCCTGTTACCCGCCATGTCTAGGTGTAGTCCCATGAGACCACCTGTAACTATTTTGGCTATAACTAGAGCTAGACAACTCTGATTGACTTACTTTTTTGTTCAAAACGGATGCAGCGATGCCCTCTTCAAGATAAGCATATGCACATGTTCCCAAGTTTTATACAGAAATTTCTGTAATCAGAAAGGTGGGACTGTTTTGTGCAGCCCCAGTACCCTGTCCACACCTAGGAAAGGCCTGTTGTGGGATGTAGGTACTTTGTATGCTCCAAATGGGTATTCAAAACTGAACAGAGTTCTTGGTAAGGCCTGAAGGTACTCTCCAAGGTCAGCACCTCAATTCTTGGGAGTGGCAACACCTCTGCAATTGCAAGCAAATTCTCCAGCACTTTGAAACAGTCACAAGAGGGCTGAAATTGGTTTCTCCTTCTATTGCACTGTGGGATTCACTGTTTGCTTGGCATCATGCATCACTTGAGCACCCTTTAGCATGTTTGGCATCACTTCAGCATTACTGAACACGAGAATAAGCATTTCCATGACCATATCAACAAGGTAGGCTCTCATACATGCATAATCACTGCCATTATTGCATATATGACTGCATAGGTGTATCCAATGATAGATACATCCATCTTCAACCCAAGTAAGGCAATGCATTCCCATACATCACTGCATACATGGCTACATGCATATCTAAGGGTACATTTTCTGAGGTACATCCGTATATCCCATGCACACAAGAGTGTGTCATGTCATAGTCATCAAAATTCCATCATGCCAAGTCCATTTCTCAATTTTCCCAAGAAGTACCTGCACTTGCAAATGAGTTTTGGGCTCCAGATCACTGGGAGGTGGGCAAAGCTCCCCCCCGGCCGGTTGTGCACCCCTTCAGGGTCTTTGATGGCAAGGGGAGGTCACTCCTCCTTTGTCTTGCCACCTCGCCTGGTGTAATATTCCCACTCGTGAATATTGATTTCCCACACACTGCATAAACCTCGTGCAAAGGTTATCTTTCATATTGGAATTACCGGCAGTGTAATCTGTAACCTGCACGCGAGAAATCGAGACCTCCGCATTGGCAAAGCAAGCCCGAGGGTTCAAATCTGCAATTCACACGTAAACACCCTCTTGGGAGGGGCAAAATGGATATTATTAAAGCATTTTTTTTTAATCCCTTTCCCCAGCCAATGCACGGCTGGAGGAGAGGGAGTGTGGGGGGATGGGCTTGGTGGAGGTGGGGCTGCATGAGGAGGGGGGAAGCCATGTAGTGGCCACGTGGTGGAGCTCTTCTCTTCCCCCCCCTTGTCCTATAAATACACCCTCTAAGGTGTGAAGAGGGGAAGGAGGGGACAAACGGCTGCTGCCATCGCCGTGCTGGGAAGGAGGAAAAGAAGGCTGCATGGAGAGAAGGGGCCAATCAGTAGAGGCTGCAGTGCTGCATGATCAGAGGAAGAGGACGAAACTTGTCGTTGCTTTCCACCTTCATCCCCCCACCACACGTGACCCTCCCTGTGGCACGAATTGGAAGAGAGGAGGATCAAAGGCACAAAAAGGAGCCAGAGCCTCCAGGGTGTGAGGGAAAGGACAATAGAAGGGAAAAACGAAGGGAGAGAAAGGAGAGTGACCACCGTTGCAGCCAAGGAGATCGCCACCACAGTCCGCCAGGCCACCGCCAACCTTCCGCCGTCATATCGCCAGCAATCCCCCCCTTTTTTGTCGTCGATTTCACACCAATTATTGGCCCTCCATGTCTTCTGGATAGAACAGAAGCTTTTTCAAAGCTTCTTGAGAAGCTTCTAAGGGTGGCTTTCATAAGCCCCATTCCCACAAGCCTTTCCGAGTTGCTTTCAAAACCGGGTTTCGGTGAAGGAATTTCCTACGTACAAGGGAGAAGGCAGATCTTGAGGCTGTTCGGAGAACGCGTAGAAGCGAGAGCAATTCACGGAGTTCAATTCATCAACGATGGCTCCCAAGAAGACGCAAGGCGCACCTGCGGGAGGTTCTTCTCCTAGCATTCACATGGACATCTCCCCGAGCCCGCAAACCCAGGTTTTTACTATTGTGATTCCATACAAAAGTAATGCATTAAGCATGATAACTTCATGGATTAGGAAGCACCCGTACATGTTCAAATTCACCTAGCCTAGTTAAATGAAATTGGGAAAATTGGTATTTTCAATGCTATAAACGCAAATTGTCTATCCATCTTACGACCTTAATAGTATGTTGCCTTGTCGTGCTTTTCAAAGTGACGAGCCTAGAATACCTGTTGCCTATCATTATAAGGTTGGAATTGTTAAAGTGCACCGTTGACTAGACATGGGAAGATTAAGCGTATGTTGCATTTTTAGGCAACATCTTCCTTGTAAGGAGTCATGAGGAAAAGTTAACACCCATAAGATATTATCCGAAAAGAAATAGAAGAGCACGAAATTAATCTTATGGACTTGCAAGTGGCATGTAAAATGGAAAAAGTTAACACTAGCTTTAGTTTTGTATGAACTTCATTAACTTCATTGTAGCTAGGAGAAAGTTGCGTGTTGCATAGTCATCATGCAAAAATTTCATTCATCAAGAGCCGTATTTAGGAAAGGTTGCATGGTTTAACAAAGCATGAGATTTTAAAATGTAGATAACAAGGTAGTAGGCATGATTATTTGATGTAAGTCCTAGTAGGTCCTAGGAAAGGTAGTATCCAGATTATCATGTATTTTTACTTTACCAAGGAAAGATAGAGTTATTGTGAACTATGTGATGCGTAGAAGCAATGAATCGCATGTTTACATGTATTGTGGTAGTTGCAACTATTTTTCTCCTTTATTATCTCTAGGAAAGGTTCATCCTTGTCGCAAGACAAGTATATTGAATTGTCTAAATCACCTAACCCACAAGGGATTCATATAGGCATGATTCAGTCGATATGATAAATATCCCAAGTGCTAACTAGGGTTTAGCGAGTTAAGGATTCGACCTAGTTTTACACTTGTTGCCAAGTCAAAACCCTCAAACCCAAAGATCATACCCACATTCACGAAATGTTGAGTCAATTGGACGGGCTTGCAAGAAACGATCTAGGGTTTCTACCCTAAGGATCACTCGTTCAAATGATGAAACTCGAATTGAGTTGGAACCCCTAGGACCAAACCTTGTCGATCTAGTGTAATTAGGAATGGGTTGGGTAAAAAGACACCCTAAACCCTGCTTCTCGTCTGAACATAATTCCGATACCAGAAAACACCGTTCAATGGGTGAAATGATCCCATGGAATAGATGCGACACTTGTGCAATAAGTTGCAACATTGCATAGACTTGTTGTTTGTTCACAAGAGAGTTTTGCCATTTCTTGAAATAAGGTTGGTAAGTTCTTGCGCAAGTTTAACTTGCAAGAGAATGAGTAGTCATCCTGTTACATCACCTGTCTTGGGGAAAGATTGCCAAGTAAAGGGAAGTTAGGTATTTGCTTGAAAGCAAATGATCAATCAATAAATTAAAGCGACATGGTCGCCAGGATTTACTGTTAATAAAACCTAAGGTATTGGTTAAGTTGGGTTAACAGGGTATGGCCCTAACCCAAGGACAAAAGGGTGAACAAATAAACCCTTGGGGATCTTGCCAAGTCGCAATTAATCCCGGATCGAACGCTGGATGCATTCGGAAAGAAGGATTCACTCCTTGACAGTTGGCCAAATAAACGACCACTGGAATTGATTGTGCTTGTAACAGCTTAGAAAGCAATGTTTGCATTGTTTGCTCAAAGAACTAAAGGATGAAATGATATCTAATGCTTCAGGTTGAAGGCCTGAAGGGAGAGGCAGCTTCAGTTACCCCCGACTGCCTGCCTGACCCTAACCAAGGGGGTTGTTGACCGCGCCGGGAACGTGGACCGAACCCGCCGCGAGAGGTCTTTCCGTTGAGCTCTACTTGGAGCAGGAGGACGCTTGGGTGCCAGGGGGGGCTCTGGCTATAAATCCCTCGCCTTCCGGGTCCTGCACAAGAGGCCAACGTGAATCGGGATTGGATCTCGAGGCCCGCATACTAGTCTACGGGCAGAAGCTTGGAATAGTGATCCCTGGCGGATTACTGGATAGCCTTCGGGCGGATTATGGACAAGCCTACAGGCGGAACTCCTTGTATTTCAAAGATAAAATGATGAAATGATAATAAAGAAGTTGTTTGATATTGTTTTTCTATGTCACGTGATAAGATTACGTGAAGGAACCAGTGCTTAACAGGGTTAATTAAAGAAGCTGATTGTTATATGTCAAATTAATGTGTTAGATAATTACATAACTAAAACAAACCGAGGAAAGTGCGGAGGATGGACCATGGTTCCGTCCTACGGATGGGTGGTCCCGGTTAGCCGAGAACTTTTCTCAAAAATCTCGAAGAACAACAGGATGATCATCATTATCAAAATGAATAATGAGAGCGGTGACCTAGAGTTACGTCTTACCCGATTTACGGAATGGGACTATGCCTATTGGTAGAGAGGTTGAGTTTTTCATCCCTCTCGTTTCCCATTCTCCTTGAACCAAGTGCAGCATGAATCCGCTTCGGACTTGGCGTTTCTGCGTAAAGTAGTTCGCTTGGGTCTGACGCTAGTTGCTGTTAGCTAATGACCAAATAGGAAAACCCAAATTCCGGTCGATCCTAAGTGGGAACGGCCAGGATACTTCCGCTACGTGGCAGACACGGGAAGACCTAGATTGCAAAACCCGTAACATTCCATGGGAGTGCCGGGCGGAGTTTTCTAGACATCCTTTCCAATGGACTGCTAAGACGTGTCCTGGATGATTCTAGTGGACACGTTACACCTGGCATCGGGCTTTTCCTCACCTGGAATTACATGGCAGACATTTATTAATTAAACATCCAGCATGAGATGCATTTTAGGAATTGAAATTTTGGGCTTTTCATGAAGTGCATGGAATTGGAATGGGGAGTAGGGATAGAGAGCTTACCAGCAATGACTCATTGCCTACTCACCCTTATACAATGGATTTCTTAATCAATTCTTGGCCCAGCCAATTCACAAGAAGCCAAACAGGTTATGGGTAAGAAAAAATATAATCTCAATGAAGCTTCAGCATGAGTAAAATCCATTCCAATGCCATAAGATCAAATGGGAATGACTGAGATTAATATTCAGCATGCATACAATGTCTGGGACTCCTATTACCTACTTGGACTCATACATTCTCTCAAACAAGCGGATATGATTCAACAAGAGGCTTAATGGGAGAGAATGAGAGCCAAGAATCGGTTACCTTGAGTCATTTGAAGAAGAAGGCAGCCACTAATGCCACTTGAGTCCTTCATGGGAGCTCCAATTTGATCCTGCATGCCCCATAGCTCCAAAATGGTTGTGCTCTGTCAAGAAAGGATAAAGTCAAGCTTGGGGAAGAAGGATTCTTCCATGGGGAAACGGTATTGCTTGCATAGACTGATCAAAGGGGTGACTCCTTCTAAATGAGTACTCCATAAATCCTTCTTGCTTCCAAGAAGCCTTCAAATCTTGAGAATGAGCTCCAATGTGGCTGTAGCTTGGGGGTAGGATGGCTCAAGACCTTCCCATGAAGAGCTCTTGCTGAAATTGAAGCTCTACTTCCATAGCCATGGCTGCCCACAAGTGCATGTCTTCAAATCTTGCTTCTAATCTTCTTCCCGTGCTTCTTGATGGTTGAAATATTGAGCTAGGCTTGAAGAGGGACTCCCAAGACCAAGAAAAGACCAAAATCTTCAAGATTTTTGAGCTTGATGCCAAGCTTCCATGGCTGCCATGGACTGCACAAGATCAGGGTTCCTTGAAGTGGAAGAGGAGTCCAAGAAGCTAAGAAGGAAGCCTTCAATCTTGATCAAGGGACTTGCCAAGAGCTGGGAGTGAGATCCAGGGAGGAGAGGAGGGCTGGGGTGCTATCCAGCAGGCCAGGAAGCAACCCGCTTTTTTCGCCGCAAATTACGGGGCTACTCTTGGACGGTTGGAGATGACCACCACAGCTCAGCCCTGCTTGATTTGTGGCTCTTGAGCTTCAGAGATGGAAGGGGAAGGGCTGGTGCTTCATGGAAGAAGGGGGAGAGCAAGATTTGGGTGTGGTTTCCTCCATGGGAGCTTGTAGGAAGCTTGAGGAATGAGGAGAGAGAAGACCCTCCCTGAAAAGTAACCCTAGCTAGACTTTCTTCTAACTCCTGTGACCACGGTTACTAAGACTTTACCTTCAAAATGGGCCAAAAATGACCCATGAGCTGCCAAAGTCGGTCTTCCTCCCTCCAAACTTGGTCCAAGCTGCCATTAATGCTCCTGCCTGCAGTCCTTGTGGTCCAGAAATCTTTGGGAACTCCCCTACTACTCACTGTACCTGTGTACCTATGACTCAAAATTTCATGTGACTAGAAAATTGTAACTGGGTAAAATGAGAGACTAACTGGGACCACGAACCTAGGCTCTGATGCCAATTATCAAAGAGAGGAACTGGGAGAGAGAAAGAGGAGAGAGAAGACTGCACAGAAGAAGAAGAAGAAGAAGAGCAAAAGAGAGAGAAAGATAGTTACGAGGAGAGAGAAAGACTAGAAATAGAGGGAAGAAATACATGGAAGCTTGGAGAGCAAGGTGAAGGAGAAAAAAGACTTGTATATTTATCAAATAATGAAAAATTAAGTCTCTCTCTCACCTTATATACAAGCCCCAGTGTAGCTAGTATTTTCCCGTTATTAAATCCCCCTCTCTTACACCTTTATTGAATAACTTGCCTTAATCTTCTCCCATTTTTGGGAGGTCTTAATAATGGCTTTGTCACAATATCCTTACTTCCACCAGAGAAAGGGCTTCTTTGGTAAGATGTAGATAGATGATCATAGCCTAGTTGGATAAGCTTGTCCTAGTAAGTAATCTTCCATTTATTCAATCCATGTTTTGATATTAGTTTCTATTTTTAGTCCCTCACCATTGAATTTGGGTAGCTCTACTTTAATATGAAATTCTTTTCCTTTTGATAAACAAAGAGACTAGTGGTGGGGGTACCAAAATTATTTGATAATAAATGTGACAATCTTGATAGATATTTTTATTAGGAGAAATATGGACTCTCTTTTTTGCCCCTTAAGGAGTGAATAAACAAAAATAGGCCCAACCAATGAGAGAGTTCGGATTCCAGATTGATGTAACATGGATCTTCTAGCCATATCTTTGCCTAAATCTCCCCTCAACAATAAATTTAGGTGAAATGTAGGAAATACAAGGTTATCACTTCTTGAAAGTTTGTGACTCAACGAATTCTTTTTCTCGTCTTTTTAATGTTTGACTTTTCATATCTCCCCTTTTTAGTTTTCCCCTCTTTCTTAGGCTGAACTCAAATTTATCATTTCTCTTTCCCTGCTTCTTCTTTCTTAATGAAATTTTACAGTCTCATTATTTCTTGCCGTATCTGTAGCCTTGTAAAATTTCATTGTCTCTACACAAACATAGAGTGAGTTTCACATGTTTTATGAGAGTGGAGATTATTTTGTAAAAGCCTTGAAGCTTACCGATAGGTAACTTTTGTGTCTAGTTAATATAGATGTCTTCACAAAGAAAAAATATTAGTAATATATTTGCAATGGAGGTCTTCAATGGGAAAGATAGTAGCAGTAATTGGATTTGTAATAAATACTATAAGTTGTATCAGATTTTGATGCATCCAAGTACTCAAGGGAATTTTAAGGTCAAGCATAAGAATATTGCAGACCCCACCAAACATTGGAAAGGTAGAATTTTAGAGTTTTAAAAAGTGTTTAATGGGACAAATACAGTAATAAAAATGTTGATCCAACATACTTATACGCATAAACTTATTTGTGTACATGAAAAGAACTACATTGCAAAATATAAACAAAATAGTAAGCTTCTAAATTTTATCATTGCTTATTCTTTTTCATCAAAGTTGTTTTTTTAAATCTTTGTGGTGTTTTAATTCAAGTGTATTTTTACTGAGAGCTCTATCTCCATTGACTTTGCACGAATGGTAGAATGTGGAATGTTCGAGTGGTAAGATACATGTTTGGTATGAAGACATATGTTCTTTGAGCTACGATAATAAGTTTGTAAGTCATTGCAACTCAAAATATTCTTTTTAATAATTCATTATATGTACTAAAAACTCAGAGATTGTAGTATGTCCCATTGCCACCATTATATAATTGTGAATGGTTGATTGGTACCTTGGAGTTGTCAAGAGCATGTAAGTCAAAGATAAAATCTAACATCATTATGCTATGAAACCTACCATCATAGGCTCCAAAAATGTGCATTTTAGTTGGTTTATTCCATTTTTATTATTTGCACTTTTTTTTTGTTCATGTGATGTTTTGAAAAAAACGAAGATTACCTATCAATGCAAGTATTTGTCTAAAGAATGGATGAGTTAACTATTGGGCAAGTCATGGCCAGTCAAAAGAACACATTTTGATGAGATGATTGCGCAAAAGGTCATCCAATTAGATCTTATATTTAGGTAAATCTTTTTTATTGATTTGTATGCCTTGATTTAATTGATATAGATATTTCTTAGATGAATTATTTTGTTAGTCACTTTTACTTACTATATATTTTGTTTTAATTCCAAGTATTTCATCTCTAAAAAAACTTTGTGCATTTACTTTTGATATAGAAGATGGCAACTTTTGTGAGGGGAATTAATCAATTTGGATCAAGATACTCGAGATGATATACATAGAGCTCTCATAGATGTGATTATCTTGTTGAATGGTCACAATCCTTTTGTAGTCAACGTAGAGAATCATTGGCCCATTTCTATTCTGAGACAAGGAATCTAACTAATGTCCAATGAGTCCTTGTGCAACTTCTATTTCAAATTAGATAATATAAATATTAGGACCGTAGTAGTGAACAATCTTTGACATCTAAGTAATGTACTTCTCTGCATATCCTTGAGATAGTGGAATCCTTGTGAAAATTCTTATAAAGAGTGAGTACAAACTTTTTTTAAACTTCTATGTACTTTTAATTTTGATCAGATGAAGCTCCAAGTAACTGTCAAGCATGGGCAAACCAAGTGGCATCCATATCTGACCAAAGCATAAATGCAAGAAGCCTAAATGTCAAGGAGTGACAATAGGCATAGAGTGGTCCAAAGCATGCCAACTGAAGCCAAATGCTGGCAAAGAGCAACCAAGTCAGAGCTTAATACAAGCTCAAAAGCATTCCAAAACCAAAGACAAGCTCGATGTCGTACCCCAAAGGTCAATACTTCATTGCATATCCCGAAGACATAGCCCAATTAGCATAGGCATAAGCATACATGAGTAAAATGACTTCAGCCCACTATATTACAACAGACATTTACTACTCCAAATTGAGTATTTCAGGCCTCAAATCAGCACCAACATGATGGCAAAGCATATGCACAAGATAGCATGATCACCAAGCATTAATAGGGTGTCAAACCAGTTCACTATGTATGCCCAAACCAAGCATAATATTAAGTGTCAGTGTAGTACTAACATAAAATGCCTGTGACCTACTATAAATTGTTTCAAAATAGTGCTAAAGAGGCTTCAAATTAGTGCCCAAGCTTGAGGAGCATCAATACATGGCCAAGAACTATTTTCCAAGAATCTAAATGCTCGAAACTTAGTATATGAGCCACCAAGCATGAAGTGTGTAGTCGAATGCTAATCACACACAGGGCTGGAATTTGGCACAAAACACATAGGCTAATCTGGAGTTGTTGCAATTCCATGTGGCCTAAATGGCAATTGTGGGGGGTATGATAGGCACCAACGAAGTCTAGGAAGAGGTCTCAACAAGCCACCATGAAGGGGGAGCAAGATATGAGCTCCATGAACCTTGGATATGGCTGCCCTGTTGCATGCACCCTGTGGACTAAATAAAACCCAGTAAAGAATGAAGAAATAATTTTGTACGAATGCCCTGAGGGTGCCTCAATAGGCCAAGAGGAAGCTCGAGAAGCTGGGGAGTGACAGGAGCTCAAGGGAGTCTGCTATGGCTGCCGCGATGAAGACCCAATGGGAGTAGGGAGTCGATGGGAAGCTGAGAATGCCAGAGCCAAGCTCAAGGGTTGGAAAGCCCTACTTTGATACCAGTTGAAAGGTGAGAAGGATCGAAGCTTTCTTGGAAGTGAGCTATGGTAGAGTGTAATAGTAAGAAGAGAGAGAGGCACAAATGGGAACTCCAACAACCACAATGTGTGGTCAGGCCTTGCTTTATTCAAACTGTCACTAAAATAATAAAGAATAAGTGACTGTGACGGGCACCCACCACCTATAGTGTGCAATGGCAAGTACTATCAGTGTAGTAATACACAGGCGGCTAGGTGGAGGCGCCTTTACCCCCAACATTTTGCCCTCAATCATTTGTTGGGAGAGGAAGATTGGTTATAGAAATGCTATATGTCTCTGGCATATCTTGATGAGATTCAATTATTGTAGGCTTTATTACATCAAGAAGTAGAGAAGAGGAGAATGAAAGTCCTTCATGATCTTCAAGCTAGGAAGTAAAAATTTGCAAAAGATCAAGTGTTGTATTATGATGCTCGTCAAGAGGTCTTTCCAGGAAAATTAGAATCCAAATGGGATGAACCATACAAGATTGTACATTTAGGAAATAATGGCTCTATGGCCCTTCTACCACATTTGTAGGGGGTAGAGTTTAAGACTAAAGTTAACTTAATAAGCTGAAGCCTTACTATGTGTAAGGGCTGACGTTGGGCTTGGTATCTATGCAGGTCCTTTAGGATTCAGCTTTAACATGTAATAGGTATTAAAATGAGTAGATGGGACGTATTATTTCCTATCTGGAGCATCCATATCTTGAGCAAGGTTACCACCAAGGTCGAGTGATTTGGTGGAGCAAAGGGTATCAAGTTATTGAGTGGCAGACGAATCCTTTACGTGGGAAATTAAGGTCTATTGCCACCATTGTCTCAATGACTTCTGACTAGCATTCCTATCGAGTTCAGTGAGGAAGGAGGGATTGTGCCTATTATACATTCCCTCTCTTGGCTTGGATTTAATTATCATAAGAATGCGTGAGCTAATGATTATGGCATGGCCTATCAATGAAGCTTGGGTTTATACTCTGTATTTTGACAGAGCTTCTAGAGGGCCCGCTAAACATGCGAGCATTGGTGTGGTCATTAAAGATGCAGGGTGTAGAGTTGTCATGAAGATGGGAGTCTATGTAGACCCTTCTTTTTCTAATAATATGGTAGAATTCAAGGCCTTGATCATGGGGCTAAATATAGCCCAATGTGGTGGTATCCACTAATTATTGGTTAAAGGTGACTCGTAGTTAGTAATCAATTAGCTAAATGGGACCTATAGTGTGCAGGATCCCATCTTATGGATGTATTGTCATGCAACCTTGGATATGTTGCATATCTTTGAGATGGTGACTTGTCAATTAGTTCCTCGACAATGGAATCGCTTTGGGATTCCCTAGCTAACTATGCTTTCATGGAAGATGTCTTTTTCAATTGTGGTCTAGGGGAGCCCTTATAATTACATCCTAACATTAGCCCTGGACTACTTTGTGGCCATTCCAGGTGGTGTCGTCACCTTTTCGAGTTTTCCCTTATGCTAATAGTGTTATAAGTTATGTGGGGATTATTTTCTTTTTGTTTGTGCGAACCGGCAATCAAGGCATGAAGTCCTAGGGTTTGGTTATATGTAGGGGAGATTTGAGTAGTCATCTACCTCCTATTAGGACATTGTCAAGCATTAAAGACCTATGAGAGAGCATAGTCCTTGTGACCCTCTCCTTCCTGCTTCCTAGGCAACTATCCTAGGAGTCCCTGCTAGTGTGAGGCAATTAGAGAAGCCTACTAAAATAGCAAAGAAGAGTAAGTTCTAAATATATCTAAAGATAAACATTAAAGAGGTGTGTAAAAAGGGGTTCTAACCCCACAATAAGAAAAGGAAAAGAAAAAAGAAGAAAATTCATACAAACAGTTGATTATTACCTTGTTGAGGCCTTGTAGGTTCCTGGGGAGGAGTCAAACCTTGATTCCTTGTCTTCCTAGGGATAGCAGCTAGCCGGAAAAAAAAGAAAAGGAAGGTTGGAGCGAAAATAAAAGTGAGTATTAAAAAATGATTAAGTGTCACCTCGCAAGAGCTTGGTAGGTTCTTGGGTAGTGAGTCAGATGTGAGGCCGATGCCCTGTTCTCCTTGGGTCACTCTATGCTCAGCTCGGGGGGTTCACTATATGTATATTCTCTATATAATGTGCATTCATGGCCTATTTATAAATATCCTAATCTGTGAGTTTTTCTTGAATAAAACACAACCCTTTTCTATTCAATCTATAAGTAGCCCCTTTATATGACACCCTTCTATATATAAAAAATGTATTAAAATGGTGTTTTAAAAACCCCTTATTTTGAACTCATGTTATATATACATATATTCATGAGTGACCCCCCCCCCCCCCCCCCCCCCCCCCCCCGAGATGCTTAGCTCCCTCCTTTCTACATGCCCAAGTATGTAAACCTTGGGAGGCAAATGTGTTATATGAAAACTATGATGACTAGGCTATAAGACTCCTCACCTAATAGGAGGTCCTAGTCCAATTGTCGCAAGCAAAGTAGGTAGTTCAGACCACCGCTAGGATGACCTCTTTGATAGGTTTTTTCACTAGTCTGTGTTCAAGTAGTTGGTTAGAGACTCGCTCTCGATTTCAGTCGGATTATGCTGGACCTATCCCTTATGGATTCTCATGTCTTGATTTTGTTATCAGGGGGTAAGGTGAGAGCTATTCTTGTGTTTGTTGAGTATATTTTCTGTGGCAGCTTGATGCTTTCTTTGGTTGTTGTGCAAATCAATTCATGGGATTCCACGGGCTAAGTTGCCCTATGCCATGGTGGTCACCAATGAGAGCAACATTTAAAGACCTGTGAAGTGCCGAAAAGGAGTAGAGTAATGCAAATTTTATGTGGGAATTTAAAGTCGACGGAAGCGAAACATGAAGATTCATCGACAATTTTTAGAGATCGAGGAAGAACAAAATGAAAATTTCAGCCGTTGCAGTGGTTGCGGATTTTTAGTAATTTTTTCGACGGCCAAATTGAAGAGAGAGAGCTTCCCAATATTTCGAATGTCAAGTTGGACATATAGGATTTTTTGGATTTTTTGGATTTCGAACGTGAGTCACCGAGTAATTTAAAGGTTGAAGTTGACCAACAAATTGGACAAAAGTTGGGCAAGGGAGGGCCAAAAGCCCCCTTAAAAAACAATTTCAGAGGGGGGGGGGGGGTTACAAATGACGAGCAACAAAACGATGCCCCCCCCCCCCCCACTAGTGTTGATTTGTGGAGGGGAGGGGGGGTTGAAGCCTGGAAGCAAGGCATACGTTTGATCATGGCAAGGATCTTTTGCAAATTTTCACTCCTCATCATTGATCTTGCATCAAAAAATGGCTGCTCGGTGAAGAAGTTGAAAAGCATGTCCTCTCTCCTCCCTCCTCTCTCCTCTTGATGGTTGTTCCCATGCGTGATTCTATGGAAGAAGGGGAAGGAGTTGGATGCAAGAGATACTAATGGAATAATGGAACCGGAGCAAAAGAGATCATAGATCAAATTTGGAGAGAGTATCAATGGTAAAAACTGAGCGTCAACATCCTCCTAACCATTAAATACATGCCTCCAAAAGTAGGTTTCTATGCTTAAGTAATAGATTCATTTATTTTATATAAATATTTGATAAAATTGTTTGAAAATGGTTGCCTTTGATTGATAATGCTGAAATCTATTAGAAATCTTGAAAATTTTAGAAAATTAAGACATATAATGATTTATACCAAAACACGCAAAATCCACAATTGTGCGGTTTTCATAGAAACGATAAATTTTGGGAATTTTATTGTGATTTTGGGATTCATATGGACTAGAAATTAATATAAAATAAATTTTCAGTGATGGTGATCAATCTCATCCCATAAATGAAAAATAAAAGAATTCTTGTGTAAATAAATGAAGGAAAATAATGAAAAATGGAAAAAAAAAATGTGCTAAAAATTTAAGAAAAAATATGCTTTATGTCCATGAATGTATGGCATGGATGGAGAATGAGGGATAAGCCTCACTTCAACATTTTTAACCATGTCAGTCTATTTTTACCATGTTGAAAAAATCGTTGTTTACACCTATCAACGATGCGTAACCTAAACGATAGGGGGGAAGAGGGGTTTTGATGCTAATTAGCTGCCGAGAACATTTGAAATTTTGATCTATTTGTTTGTGCATACCATATAGGACATTTATAAAATAAGTTTAAAGGGGTCAAGCAGTTGCATGTTGACCCTTAGCTATGCAGCATGACGTGTCAATTGAAATCATTGAAAAAAATGTTTGTTGCACTTCACAATGCTAATTTAAAAAATATAAAATGTTTGAGAGCTATGGCATTCACAGTTGCATTGCACATATCACATGGTGTAACTCTTGGATGCATTGCAATTGGTTTCCTATACATATGGCCAACACTGAGTTGTGAGACACCTAAGCTGTAGGTTTAGACAGTCGGGTTCCTTGGGAAATTGTTAAGTGAGAAAATATCTTATCTCCTAAAATGGATTAAAAAAAGAGTGGAGTTTGTGACAACAGTGTTATTTGTGTTGGCGGCGGTGCATCAAGGGTCCAATCACCGAGGTGGTATAGGAGAGCTACAATGGGGTCGTGGCATTCAATTGAGGGGTTCCTCCTTCTATCTATGCTTAGGAGGTAGTTTACACCAATATATGTGTAGGAACGCAAGGTTTAATCGTTGGATTACAATCCAATTAAAAAAAAGTGAAATTTATGATATCACTTAGGGTAGTGTGTCCCTTAGACGCTCTTGGTTGTGAGGCCGAGGGGTTGTGTTCTTTGAGTATAGAGAGGCCAAGCTTGTACTTAGAGCGAGTATCGGGCCCATTTTAGGTCACGATAGGTGGTGTGTTTTTTGGGAGCTACTAATAAGGTGGCAATTTTTGAATCTCTGTTAATTGGGACCAATTCATTAGTGTATGCCAAAAATTAGTGACATAGGCATACAAGACCGTCAAGCTGAGCTTTAAAAGCAAGAAAAGGAGTGGTCCAATATCTGTACAAGGGAAGGGTCTTAGTAACCCTAGCTTGACGCATAGTCTGTTAGTGGGAGGAAGCTTTAGTACTTCCCCCCTTCCAAGTAGTTCATCCACTTCGGGTGGAGTGATAGTTTAGATTGTTCAAACTTCTTTAGCGAATTCGATTGTTACCATGGTGGCACAACCCATTGCAATTCTAGCTAGAATAGCATGTTTGCAAACCTTAGGGTTTCCTCTACCCATTTTTAATAGGTTAGTAGAGGAATATGCACAATTGCATATCAATGAATTCCAAAATTTAATGTTTAACTATCAAATTCAAGATGAGGGACACTTGATGATGTTCTTCAACATGACTCTGAAAGGATAAGCTACAGTGTGGTATCACAACTTAGAGGTTGGAACCATAACTATGATTGAATTATTCTTTGTGAAAGGGGAGGTCAATAGTGGATGCATGTCCTTAATGTTGCATATCAAGAACCTCATGAGAATGTCTGTGGGTATGCCAAGAAACTGAAGGAGGTATTTCATAAGCTCCAAACCTATTTTCCTATTCTAGCTACTTAGTTGCAATACTTTTTAAATGGGCTAGACTTTAACATTCAAGTGCAGTTGAGGCAGTGTTGCTCTTGCCGACATGGATATGACTATTACATGAGAAGAAGAGGTAAAATCATATATGACTATTACATGAGAAGAAGAGGTAAAATCATGATTACAAGCAGCTTATACCTCTAGTTCAAACTAGAATTAGATTTTAGGGTTAGGAAATACTTTAGAGCTGATGAATGGAGGTCAAGGGATGCCCATGAGTCCTCCTAATGGGAGAGAAAGCATAATTTCAAATGTGCCCATGTTTCGAGCTCCTCCTAGTGTGACCATTCCTATGACTAGTCTGTTGCTCCACCAACTGTTGAAAGCCCAACAATAAGTCCCACTGTTGTTCCAAAGAATCAATAGCCAATCCCTAATCAAGTAGTTAGGCCAATGGAACGACCGGTAGACAATTGTAGGTATGAGTCAAGTGCCTCGAATTTCCTTGGTGAGGTTAAGGATATGATGAAGCACTATACGAATATGATTAGCAAACAATCTAGGAAAATAGTTGTTGATGTTAATTTCCTTGAGAGGTAGCAGAATTTGATAAGGAGTCAACGCCCTGAAGAGGTCCCTCAAGTTTCAACTGGTTGCAAGTGGTGTGCTGGCCAACATTTCCCTAGGAATTATCCAAATGTTAAATGCTACATATGGAGAACATATGTGGAAATTACGGTCATTTAGCTAGTACCTGTTGGATTAAGATTAGCTCTCTCCAGCAAGGAAGTAAACATCTAGGTCTAGTTAATCATCTAGCACAAGGGAATAATCTCCTACAAGATGAATGACCGAAAAAAATATTACAAAAAGGGAAAGCTATAGTAGAGGAGCTACCTAGCTCGGGTAAATTACTCATGAACGTATGTGTGCATCATGTGAGTTTAAAATAAGGTATTTCTAAAATACCATTTTTATACATTTTTTACATACAAAAAGGTGTAATATAAAGGGGTTATTTACAAAATGACTAAAAAGGGTTATGTTTTATTGAGGAAAAATTCACAGATAAGGATATTTATAAAGAGGCCTTGAATGCATGTGATGTAGAGGATATACATATAGTAACTTCCCCAAGCTACCTAGTGGTAGTGGAGTTGGCCTTATAGAAGTTTGTGTCAATGACACTAAATCTTCTAATCTACGGGTTATTGCGAGAGGTCAAAAGGGTAAAGAGGTCAAAAAAGCCAAGGAAATATTTGTCAAGGGAAACCCCAAGTAGGATGATAAGGGGACACAAGTCCTTAACCCCAATATGGAAGGCGGACCTCTCAAGGCCGTACATGGTAAATCCAACCCCAAGAAAGATAAGGAGTCGCTAAAGAAGAAGGAAAAAACCAAGGAAGAGGCACCAAGACCAATTCAAAGACCAAAAGAGAGAATGGTTTGGTGAGAAAATCAAGCTCTTGCTAGCTATCATGAATTCTATTTAGTGAGCTCTCTTTGAAAAGTTAAGCTAGATGTAAATCTTCTTTCCAATATTATTGACATGTTGGCAGCCATTGCTGAATGATCTCAACAAAGGATGGAAATACCTAACCAAAATTTCTAGAAAAGCAAACACTACCAAAGGGCATCATGAAAAATAGAATTTTAGAAGATGGTTTGAATGATTTTGAGGGTTTTTATTATTGGAGTAAGTAGAATGTGTGAGCCTGTAGTGAAATATCTAACTCAGCATGGTCTTAAGGATGGCCCGCCTGTAGCAGTAATAGTTGCCTCTTTGTTTCTTGAGGATATTGTTAAGGTTAATGAAGGTGTCCCTAATACGTTAGCTATATAGATGGATGTAACAGACAAAGCTTAATTTTATTATATAGTGACAAAGGTTTACATATCCCCCACATAGGGTTGTCCTGAAGATGGGAGTCTATTTAGGACCCTCTTTTAATAATAATATGGCAAAAGAAAAGGCCTTGATTATGGAGCTAAATATAGCCTAATGTGGTGATATGCGCTGATTATTGATTAAAGGTGATTCGCATTTAGTAATCAATCAGCTAAATGGGACCTATAGTGTACGAGATCCCATCTTACAAATGTACCATTGTGTAGCCTTGGATATGTTACATATCTTTGAGATGGTGACTTGTCAATTAGTTCCTCGACAGAGTAATCACTTTGTGAATTTCCTGGCTAACTATGCTTTCATGGAAAATGTCTTTTTCAATTGTGGTCCAAGGGAGCCCTTGCAATTACCTCCTAACATTAGCCTTGGACTACTCTGGGGTCTTCTTACTAACATGTCATATTTCGGTTGTTGATGGTTAGTCCGGGTTATGAGTCAAGTAGCAAGTGAGCACCTTCCTACTCTGTAATGGATGCATAGGATTATGTATCATCATATTTGTTGGACACCCCTTGCTATTTATGCCGGGGGGTTAGCTAATAACCCAATGCACTTAGTGTAGGTCATAAGTGGTCTTATCCTTGGTTGATTTTGTACTTTGGTAGACTAATGTTAGGACCAAGGGATTGTTTTAACAGTACGCGTTGTGCTGAATGATAGTCAAATGTTTTATTTCATAAGTCCAAGAGGGCCATTTCCGTCGAGTTTTAATGTTTTATTTCATAAGGCCAAGAGGGCTGGTTCTATTGGTTCTGAAATATTATATCTCTTTAGGCCAAGAGGGCCATATGTCCATTTGGTGTAGGTATGTTTAATGGTTTTCTATTAGGCATCGAACGGAAGAGACGCAAGTGACTGGGCAATTTAAAGGTTGAAGTTAACCAACAAATTGGTCAAAAGTTGGGCATAGCATTTAGGGGGTGGGGCTAAAGGCCCGCTTAAAATTTTTTTTTGAGGGTTGAAGGGCGTTTTAAAAATGTCAAGTAGCAAAATGTCGTCCCCCCCTCCCCCCCATGGCGTCGATTTATGGAGGGGGGGGGGGGGGGGGAAGCCTGAAAGCAAGACATACATTTGATCATGGGAAGGATCTTGTGTAATTTTCTCCCCTCATCATTAGTCTCGAATCAAAAAATGGTTGCCCGATGAAGAAGTTGAAAAACTAGTATTTCTCTCTCCTCCCTCTTCTCTCCTCTTGATGGCTATTTCCACGCGTGATTCTGTGGAAGAAGGGGAAGGAGTTGGATGCAAGATGTTGGTGGAATAATGGATCCGAAAAAAATGAGATTGTAGATGAGAGTTGTTGTAACAAGCGGGATACACGCCAACTAGGGTTTAGACACCCCGTCACACTGATCGGGGTATTAAAGGTGTAAGAGCCCCAGATTAGGGCAACCAGTTATTATCAAGATCACACTCTTGACCTTCATATCCAGCTTCCATGGCTTCCTCCTCCTTTCTCTCATCTTTTCCTCTTTCTCTCTCCTCTTCTAGTCTTCTTCCTTCTTCTTCTTCTTGATCTCTTCCTCTATCTTCAGCTCTCTTTCTCTCTCCCCTCAGCTTCTTTCATTACAAGTGGTATCAAAGCTTCAGGCTTTGGTTCTTTTCCTCTTTCCCTTTTCTCCCTTTTCAAATCCCAAAAACCCTAGTTACTCAGCTTGCATGTACAGGTACAGCAAGAAGGACTGCAGTTAACTTCAGCTTTTTGGAGCAAGCATGAGCTATGGCTGGAGACTCAGACATATCTGGAGGTAAAACGGTTAAAATAGCAGGTTGTCACTTCTTTTCATGCAAATTTTAAGGGTTCCAGGCCAAGTTTAGAGTCCTAGGAGTTGGAGGAGGGCAAAACCCTAGTTACTTTTTGTCTCAGCCCTCTTTCTCTCTCTTCTCCTGCAAGCTGCCATGGCTACTAGCCCAAAGAAACCCCAAGAAATCTGACCTGAAGGTGCTCCCCAACATCAACCAACCCTGGGACTTCTTCCCTGACCTCCCAAGCTCCTATTCAAGAGGTGGGCTGGGGGGATTTGCTGTCCAGGAGGCCTACAGGACAGCCCCGCAATTTGTGGTGCATTTTGTGTTGGTTGTCCTGCTCCCCCCAACCCTCCTACCACTTCCCCTCTTGCTTCCCTCCCCTCCTTGCCACACTCAAAGGCACTACTCCAGCACCTTGGCCTTTCCCCTTTGACATCTTTGCTCTGGGGAATCAACACCCATGGTGGATAGCAGCTAGGACTGTTTGAAACAGTTTGGGGCAGCCATGGATTCTCCTTACTGAAGCTTCCTCTGACCTGAAGAGCTCAACCCCACAACCCCTTCAGCCTGTGAAGGATTCCTCTTGCTCGGATTAAGCCATTGAGCTCAGCATGCATGGGAGCCTTGCGGGCAGCCATGAAAGCTTCACTTGAAGCTTCCTGTTCTTGAAGCTCAAGCTCGAGGATAAGGTTGGGAGCCTTCTTCATCAGCAAGAGCACTCCAATGCTGAAGCACTCTTCCACGGATCCCCAACCAACAATCGGACTTGATCAATGGAGCAAGCGGCATCATGATGATTCGAGCTTCAACGGTTGTCACAAGCATTAAAGAGGTATGCCACTCTGATCTTAATCTCTCAATTTAGCCACTTGTTGAGCTTAATCCATTGTTGGAGAGATTCAAGATTGCATAGAAGCATCATACCTCTTCCCGAATTTCATTGTAATGGCTGACATTAACCCCCACTTTGTCTTATAATCTTGGAAGAATATTAGCCATTGTAAATTGGGTAAGTAGCAACCAGTGAGTCACTGGACTGCCAAGGTAACCCCTACCCCAACCCCCATTATTCCTTGCATCTCATGAAAAAGCCCAATGTCTCCTTTCCAATGCATCTCATGCTGATTGCTAATTAAAAATGTCTTCCATGTATACTCCGGCTGAGGAAAAAGGCCAATGCCAAGCGAGGTGGTAAGACAAAAGAGAGGTGACCCTCCCTTACCACTTAAGACCCTGAAGGGATGCACAACCCGGCCCGAGGGTATCTTTGCCCACCTCCCGGTGATCCGGAGCCCAATACTTGTTTGCAAGTACAGGTATTGCCATAAGCCGCACTCCCCTACCCCAATGATCCCTCTTGAATACCCTGCAATGATAATGGCACCCATGTATGCCACTTGAGGTACATGCAGCCAATGGAGATGTATGGCAGTGAATGTACTTATGCATGAATGGCAGAGTTGATGGGTATGCAATGATGCTCTAGATTATGTTCAGTATGCTCAAGATTCTATTGAGGTGTCAGACATGGGCACTAAGGGATAGACAGTGTTTTTGTGTCACAGTCCTGCAAGACTGTCACAAAGATCCAATTGCTGAAAATTCTGTCCTAAATCTAGGGGTAAACCCTATATCTCATCTCAAAGAGGACTTTGTCCCCTCTGGTTTGAATCAAAAATCTCCAAAATTGGAGTTACAGTGTGAAAGTTATGCCCATTTTTGTGCACTAGGGTCACTGTGGACAGGTTGCAGTCCGCCGTTCCAAGACAGGCACTGTAAAACCCCTACATAAAATTCTGATCATTTTCTGTCATAAAGGTTAATAGCTCATCTCAAAGAGGCTGTTTTCCCCTCCGAATTGAGCCCAAAACCTCAGCAATCGGAGTTTCCTACTAAGAGTTATGCCCTTTTTACTGATAGCAGGTCCTGTGGACTACATCCAGATGGCTGGCCAGAAAGGCAAAAGTAAGGCCCAAGATGAACTCCAGAGGGAGATTAAAGACTTCCAGACCTCCATGAATGAGGAACCAAGCTCAGCGCAAGATTACCATGGTGATATATAAGAGGAAATTCCTGACACGGACCCATATACCCTTCTTAATCACACCCTCAGTCAACATGAGCTTTGTCATATGGAACACCACAATGATATGGTCACCAACCACCGCCAGATGATGTCTAAGTTTGATGAAGTGATTGAGCACATGGCTATCTCAAACTCAAAGACCCAACAGACCTTGGAACATCTCACTGCTCTTGTTGCTCAGTTAGCGACTGCTTCATCCTAAGAGAAGACCAATGACTCTAGACATGAGTCTAGACACCCTCCACATGAGGAACCGTCGCATGGACCATAGGGTATACTTGGCGCTAAGGGAATTTCCTCTTCTACTTATGAGATCGGGGGACCCTCTCACATGCATGATGAGCTCCTATTGAATTCCCTTGTCCACCATGCCGGCAACATTCACTTGAGGCCTTCCCCCACCTTGGGTCGAATTTCACCCGCTCTACCTAGGAGCCCCCATCCACCACATATGAATCAGCCCCATCAAGGACAATATGGTACAAATGGCCAGCTTGGCAATCATGGACAACATGGGCTAAATGCACCACAAAACACAATATTAGTGAGTTTGGGAATATCCCAATTCCCATTTTTTGAATACTAAAAAGGTGGCACCCGGATAATATGCCCATAAGTTTCTCAAAACCATATGATGTGACCTATCATTGGAAAGTACTTGAAAAATGGAATCTATTGAGCTATAGAGCGCTCGATTTGGAGTTATAGTGTTCAAGTTATGACAAATACAAATATTTGACCACATGTCCCAAACTTATGGGAAATTCCCATATCCCCCAATATGGTGTTACAAGGGATGTATGGACAATAGGGCATGTATGGCCACCACGGGATGCATGGACAACAAGGATTTCATGGGTAGCATGGCCCCTATGATTTGTGTGACAAGGTCATTCTCACAAAGTACAATGGGCAATCCCCCTCACCATCTGACCTGGAAGAATGGACGTCCAAGTTGGAGTCCTACTTCAACATCTACCCCCGCACTGATGAGCAGAAAACACTTTTTGCTTCTCTCCACTTGGAAGGTTTTTCTCACACTTGGTGGTGCTATATCAATCGGGAGAATCAACAGTTCATTGATTGGGAAGATTTCAAAATGCATATGGTCCAAGTTTTTGTGTCCCTTGTGGAAAAAAAATGGCTGGAAAGAAGATGGTATACTCTTGACCAACATAACCTCACTGTGCATGACTACACCAATCAATTCATGAACTTGACCATGTATTTGGAAAGCATCAGTGATGATGCTAAATTGCACAAGTACATCTATGGGTTGGAACCGAGTCTATCAGCTGATGCCATGGCCCAAAAGCCCACTACACTATTTGATGCAATCGAATTGGCTGAAAGATATGCAAGAAAGTACCATAAGAATGAGAATTTTCAGCAAGGTGTTGGATCTCCCCGCATCCCTTCACGATCGGCCCCATACGGAGGTGGTTTTCGAGGCTCTTCTATGCCTAATAACAGCCCCAAAGTACCCACTTACCCCGCCTTCCATGCTGAATGTAAAATGGGCACTTTTGGGACAACATCGGGCTCTATTGCTGAAAATCGGTATGCTGAAAATAAACAGTCCACTGCATCACCTTCCCATGGATCCAATAGTCAACGGTTTATCTCCCTAGATGTTGTCAAGGAACGGAAAGACAAGGGCCTATGCTTTAAATGTGGAGATAAGTACACTACTGATCATGCCTCCAAATGCCCATACAAGATAGCTAAGGTCAAAGTTCATAGCATGTATGTCATGGAAGATTGGCACAATGAGGAGGATGACTTGGCCATTGACCAGACTGAGCCCACGGAGGATGTTGATCATGAGCAGTTCTATGACCTGGAGGATGGGTTTCCCTTTGACCCGGACGGTGTGCCCTCACAGATACTTGATTTAACATCCCACCCACCTCCCACTTTGCTTTGCTCGATCTCCTTGGATGCTTGGACAGGTTTGCGTGGCCCCAGTACCCTTCGTATTCAAGGCAGTATCAATGGGAAGCAAGTTTTTATCCTTGTGGATAGCGAAAGCACTCACAGTTTTGTCAATAAATCATCCATTGACCGGTTGAAATGCATTCCTATGGCATTATACCACCCCTTGAAGGTCCAAGTAGCAAACAAAGAAGAAGAAATTAGCACACATGTATGTCCTACCGTTCCCTTATGCTTGGCTGAAAATTATGTGGCAGTGGTTGATCTGATTGCCCTAGATATGGGCCCCATTGATGTTGTCTTGGGCTGTGATTGGCTGAAACAATTGGGGAAAATTTCTATGGACTTCTCTCAACTTTACATGGAGTTTATGATGCACGGATAGCCTATCCACCTGGAGGGAGTTTAAGATCATGCTGATTTTCAGCTCATTATAGCAAATCAACTCAAACGGGAGTTTAAGAAATGCTCACATATCTTTGTTTTGCAATTAAATAAGGACAATTCTGATCAGCCCTCCACAGTATCATATGACTCTGCCTTGCAGGCCTTACTTGAGGAATATAATGACTTATTTCATATGCCTACATCCCTCCCTCCCAAGAGACAAGTGGACCACCCACTTGACCTAGAGCCCCATTCCAAGCCAGTGAACAAAACCCCCTATAGACTCTCCAAGTGTGAGCGTGAAGAGGTTGCAAAGCAAATCAAGTAGCTCCTCGAGATGGGTTTCATTGAACCGAGTTCTTCCCCCTATGCATCCCCTATCCTCTTAGTCAAAAAGAAAGATGGTTTCTTTCGCATGTGTATTGACTACAAAGATTTGAACAAGATTACTGTGAAGAACCGCTACCCCATCCCACGGATTGATGATTTGCTGGATGAGTTAAAAGGGGCATGCTTTTTCACTAAGATTGACTTACGCTCGAGCTACCATCAGATTTGTATCAGGGCAGGAGATGAGGTCAAAACGGCCTTCAGGACTGATCATGGACTTTACCATTTTCTTGTGATGCCTTTTGGGTTGACTAATGCCCCTGCCACCTTTCAAAGCCTCATGAACAAAATCCTATAGCCCTTTTTGTTCAAGTTCATGCTTGTTTTCTTTGATGGCATCCTCATTTACAGCAAGTCATCTATGGAGGACTTGACACACATTCGGAGGGTGTTTGACATATTGAGAGAGCATGGACTCTTTGCTAAGGAGAGCGAATGTATATTCATGCAGACATCTGTGGAGTACTTGGGACACATTGTTAAGCAAAAATGGTATACAGGCTGACCCCAAAAAGGTGTAATGTGTTAAGGATTGGCCCACTCCCTCCACCACCACCTCCTTGCATGGCTTCCTTGGTCTCTCTTCATTCTACAGACACTTCATTAAGCACTATGCCACCATTGCAGCACCTTTGACTGATTGCTTGAAAAAAGAGTCATTCTTTTGGGATGCCACTACAGATCATAGCTTCAAACAGTTAAAGGACACGCTTACTTCAGCCCCCATCCTTGTTTGCCCTAACTTCTCTAAGCTCTTTACCATTCATTTCCATGCTAGTGGCTGGGGTATTGGTGCAGTATTGTTGCAAGAGCATGGTGTGATTGCATTTGAAAGCCGCAAGCTTGATGAGAAGGAGATGCAAATAAATGTATACGTCCAAGAGATGTTGGCCATCCTTTATGCCATCAAGAAATGACACCACTATTTGTATGGCAACCGCTTCCAAGTGAAAAGCGATCACTGAGTCCTCCAATACTTCTTGACTCAGTCTACTTTGACTCCTAAGCAAAGGCGATGGGTAGCAACCTTACAGAACTATGACTTTGATATTTCACACACGTGGGGCAAGGATAATATTGTGGCTGATTCTCTCTCTCGAATGTGGGCATGCAGAGTATCATCTATCTCAGAATTGCATAGTGATTCGGTTGAAGAGCTCCAGGAGGCTTACTTGTTAGATGATCATTTCAGCCATATATTTCAGAAATCATAGCATGGGGTTATGGCTGAAAACTCCCAATATCAACTCAAGCATGGCCTTATTTGGTCCCATGGCAAGATTGTCATCCCAAACACTTCCCCTTCACGCAGAAGATCATGGAAGGAATGCATTCTTGCCCCACTGCCGGTCACTTGGGTGTTTTGAAAACATATGATAGGATTGCCAAGAGCTTTCATTGGAAAGGCTTATGGAGGGACATCAAGGACTTTGTGACCAAATGTGTTCCATGCCAACAGAACAAGGATAGTACGCTCAGGCCTGCTGGCCTCTTGTAGCCTCTGCCTAGAAATGGACTCACATCACAATGGACTTTATCACCGGCCTTCCCGTGACTAAGAAAGGGTGGAACAGTATCTATGTGGTAGTTGATCGCCTCACCAAAGCTGTCCACTTTATCCCCACTAAGGTCCAATATACGGCCTCTCATGTGGCCACTCAGTTCATGGAAAATGTCTTCAAGTTGCATGGCTTACCACAAGTCATAGTACATGATCAGGATGCAAAGTTTATGAGAAACTTTTGGTAGACAGTTTTCACCTCCATAGGGACCAAACTTGCTCCATCCACTGCATACCACCCTCAGAGTGATGGCCAAACTGAGAGAGTGAACAAATGGCTTGAGACATACTTGAGGCACTTTTGCCATGATGTACAGCACAGTTGGGAGATGTGGCTTCACTTGGTTGAGTTTGCATATAATAACTCCACACACTCTAGCATTGGAGTTTCCCCTTTTGAGGCCTTATATGGGCATAAGGTTCCCCTTCCTACAGTCTTGTTTACTGATAAGATCAATCCTCAGAGTCAAGCTGAATTGGATCGCATGCAAGCTTTACTTCAGCAATGCAAAATGAATCTTCAGAAGGCCCAAACACATAAAATTCTATGCCGATGAAAGACGCAAGCATTTGGAATTCCAAGAAGGGGAATTGGTCCTTTTGAAAGTGCCTAAGTCCCGCTACTCCACTCTCAAAGAGGGCAACAATAACAAGCTAATCCACCGCTTCTATGACCCATATCGCATCCTGAAGAGGGTTGGCGACTTGGCCTACCGCTTAGAACTCCCCCCTACCACCAAAATCCACAATGTGTTTCATGTCAGTCAGTTGAAACCCTTTGTAGGCTCCTCAATGGACTATGTGGAAGAACTTCCCCCCATCGATGAAGACGGCATCACTCAATATGTTCCTGAAGCAAACATTGGGCAGCGAGATAAGCACTTACAATCCCAATCCATCAAAGAATACCTCATCAAATGGCAAGGCCTATCCTTGGAAGAAGCCTCTTGGCGCCCAGCAACTATCCGCGATGAATTTCCCTACCTCCGTGAACCCCAACGGCTGGAAGACTAGCCGGTCATGACCCAAATTGCCTACTTCCCACCCACAGGATGCACACTGTTTTAGAACAGTTTTGTGCTTACTCAAATCACATGCATGTGCATTCTACATAGGCTGAAAGTACTTGTCTCATAAGCTCCGTTTCGACATATAGTACGCCCCATTTGGAGCCACCTATCAAAAGTTATGACCAATTTAATTCAATTGACCGGTTTAGGACTGCATGTTGTCCCTAGTCTCTCCACATCTATTCTTCATTGTCAAAGGGCTTTGAGTAGTACTCTGCATTCCTCCCTTAGCCCACCCATCACTCCCCTATGTTTCTCCTTGTTTTTTAGGGCAAAAACCTTTCGAGTGGGGATGGATTGTAACAAGCGGGATACACACCGACTAGGGTTTAGACACCTTGTCAGACTGACCAGGGTATTTAAGGTGTAAGAGTCCCAGATTAGGGCAACCAGTTATTATCAAGATCACACTCTTCACCTTCATCTTTAGCTTCCATGGCTTCCTCCTCCTTTCTCTCCTCTTTTCTCTCTTTCTCTCTCCTCTTCTAGTCTTCTTCCTTCTTCTTCTTGTTCTCTTCCTCTCTCTTCAGCTCTCTTTCTCTCTCCCCTCAACTTCTTTCATTATAATTTCAGAGAGCGTCAATTGCAAAAAATGAGCGTCACCAGCCTCCCAACCATTAAATACGCACCTCCAAAAGTGGGTTTCTATGCGTAAGTAATAGATTCATTTGTTTTATGATAAATGTTTGATGAAAATGTTTGGAAATGGTTTCCTTTGATTGACAATGGTGAAATCTATCAAAAATCTTGAAGAAAATTAGAAAATTTAGGCATATAATGATTTATACCAAAACACAAAACCTGCAATTGTGCAATTTTCATAGAAATGATAAATTTTAGGGATTTTATTGTCATTTTGGGGTTCATATGGATTAGAAATGAATATAAAATCAATTCTTAGTTATTTTGATTAGTCCCAATCCATAAATTAAAAATATCAATTTTTTATCTAAATAAATAAAAAATAGTAGAAAAATTTATTTTTTACACTAGAAAATTAAGGAAAAATATGTTCATGAATGTATGGCATGGCTGGAGCATGTGGGATAACCCTCAATTCAGCCTTTTCTTCATGTTAAATTCTGTTTTTATCGTTTTACAAGAAAAACACATGAAAAAACTACTCTTTATACTTATCAAGGATGCATAACCTAAACAATAAAGGGGAAGAGGGGTTTTGACACTGATTAGTTACTGAGACAATTTGAAATTATGATCTATTTTTTTATGCATACCATATAGGATGTTTATAAAATAATTTTAAAGGGGTCAAGCAGCGTGAGGATGCTCGATGCTGACCCTTAGCAATGTAGCATGACGTGTAGGTTGAAATCATTGATTATTGTACTTCACAATGTTGATTTATACAATATAAAATGTTTGAGCACTATGGCATTCATAGTTGCATTGCACATATCACATGGTGTAATTCCTCGATGCATTGCAATTGGTTTCCTATACACATTACCCACGCTGAGTTGTGAGACACCTAAGCTATAGGTTTAGATGGTCCGGTTCCTTGGGGAATCATTATGTGAGGAAATATCTTATCTCCTAGAGCAAATTAAAAAAAGATTGAACTTTGTGATGTCTGTGTTATTTGTGTTAGCGGTGTCATAGCGCGTAGGGTTGAAGGTCACCACAAGGGTTTGGCAAGAGAAGAATGTATGGGGGTTCAAGAGCTTTGACTTCAAAGATTGTAAAGATAAGAAAAGGGTTGAAGGTTTCAAACCAAGTTCTTGAAGATAAGAGATAGCATGGTGTAGCTAGATTCAAGGAGAGGAGTAGAAGGAAGAGAAGGGGTTTGAAAAGATAAGATCTAGAAGAATGCTCCCAAAAAGAATTAGAAAATATAGAAGAATACTAATAGAGATGAAGCCTGTCAATTTCTTTCAGCATTATGAGAAAATATAACTCTAATAGACAAAAACGGGTACAAAATAATACCTTCCTCTATGCTGCTTAGATCACCAATCTGATGCTTCCAATGGCTCAGAAAGGGGGCTTAAATACTAGGACACCTGACCAGAATCTTGCTAGATCACTCCTTCTTCATCTCCCACTTTCGGAGTGTCGTTCACTGCCTGAAAATAGCGATCGTGGGTCGCACGATTTCGCTAATCTCTTTTTTTACACAAAATCCTCTCAAATTGGCTGAAAGCTACATGCTTTCTTTTACATATCCTCCTAATCTAGAAGTTATCTATAGTTTTATGGATTTTTACAAGATATAATATCTAGAATATCAAAAATTGACTAAAAACTTGTCCAAACAAATCTAATATTTTGAACCATGGACACTAATACTAATGCCTAAAGTGGCATTGGCTCTCTAAATCTAAAAGGAAGCCACACTCTAGATTTTTTTACACGGTGTGCGCGTAGCGGCATGACATCCACCCCCTCCTAACCTGCACATCCTCTGGCATGTGCCAAAGTCTTACAAATTTGCAGTGTCAAAAGAAGTAACTTTTGCCATGTCAATGTCTTCATCTTCTGCCTCTTCTTCTTCCTCTATGTCTTCATGCTCTTGAATTATATTCAAGTCTTCTAGCTCATATGTTGAACTTTCTCTTTGTTTGAAGAGCTTGATTCTTTTTCCAGCTATGGGTATCTTCATGTTTGTTCCATCCAATTCAGCCAATGAATATGTGGCATTGTCATGAACGACATTTACCACATATGGGCCAAACCAACACTTTACCATCTTCCTAGAAGCACTATATTGATTGTCTAGGCTGGTGTCATAGACAAGAACCCAGTCATTTTCTTGAATTGCTCTTGGCCGAATTCGATGTCACTTATCAAATCTTATTTTGTTCTTTAGTCTTGCTATCTTTAGCTTCTCAATAGTTGCTTGAACATCTTCATGCCTTCTTTCTAGCTGCCATATGTGCAAAGTCAGCAGCTCTTCTCTACTAATGCCTTCCTCCCAAGGTAGAATACTCCATGTGAGAATCGATTCTTCAATTGGCATAATTGGTTGTTTTCCATGTATAAGTTTAGATGTCATATAGCCAGTCACTGAACTGTGAGTAGTTCGGTGGTCAGCCCATAATGCAAAAGGTAGCATTTTAGGCCATTCTTTGATCTTTCCTCTACAAGACTTTGCTAGAGCTTTGAGAATAGGTTGATGACCTCTCTCACTCTTTCCATTGCCTTCAGGGTTGTAGGATGATGTTAAAGCCAACTTAATACCCAATTGAGCAAAGAAGTTGTGTGCCTCATTAGCATCCAACTCTCCTCTATCTGCAGTTACTTTACCCACACAACCATATCTACAAAACACTTCTTCAAGTAAAAAATGATAAACAACTTAAGTGGATTTGGTTGTTAAGGCTTTGCCTTCAACTTGATTGGTTAGATCCTCTCTTGCAAGCACTAAATACCGCATATTCCATATTCCTGTAGGCATGGTTATAAGATCAATAACCCATCTATAATGTATAGACAAAGGATAAGTTGGTTGCAACCCATCTCGATGCTTGATCATAGAATACATTTGACACACATAATAGCTTTCAACAAAATGTGCTATGTCCCGATAGATGTTTTGCCACCAATATTTTTCTTTGACTTTACTAAAGCTTCCCCATATGCCTCTATGGCCAGCCCACAAGCTTTCATGAAATTCCTTCATTACCTATTGTTTTAATCTTTTGTTACCTAAAACTCGGACATGCGCTCCTTTCTTCTTCTTTGCGTGCTTCCATAGATGTCCTTCTTTAAGAAAAAATCCATAAGCTTTCCTCTTGATATGTTTGAACTCCTCATCAGTCCAAGTCTCCTTCTTCATTGTGCTCAAATATTGGCCGATCTTTAGCCCAATCTTCTTCATAATCTTCTTCAAGGAAATGAACTAGAACTTGAGCAATGCAATGAGCATGTTGGATTCTAGATGACCATCCTGTTGTTTTCAACTTTGGACTAGTATATGTAGTAACTAAAAAGGTAGTTTCAACAAACATGGAATGAAATTCAACAAGTATAGATTCTTCAGCTTCATCTTCTTCCATCATCTCTTCTTCATTGTCATATCTTGCACGTGATAGCATATCAGCAATTGGATTCGCCTTTCCTCTGAAACATTTGTGCATTGTTCTTGCATTCTGCTAATGGCATCTATCTTGATTGGAGAAGGTTTGCATCCATAGGGGCCACATAGATGACTGACCACTAGGACTTCTTCTACTCCAAAAATCGACTTGGCTCCAGAAAGGGTAAGATATACCTCTTCTAGCCTTGTCAAAATCATGTCACAATCATGAATATGGTTAACTACAAATGTCCTACAACCATCTTTGTCAAGCTCCTCATTCTTTTCATTGACTTCACACCCCTTGATACATACATCATCAAGAAATGGAAGAGTAAGTTGTGGAATAAAGTCCCTTAAGACTTTGTGCATGGCATTCATCATATGGGCTACGAAGTCTGTTGCACCTTGTGGTAGAGTGCACATGCGGACCAATCCAAGAGGTGTCTTCATTGTGGTAATGTCTCGGCTTTCTAATGAAAGCTTAAATTGGTTATATCCTGAATATAGGTTGCCCATAGAATAAATTGCTCTACCTGCAAAAGCTTCAGCAAAATCATCAACAATTGGCCCCGAACCAACATTTGGGATTGTGATACGATTGACAGACTGTAGATCTTGAATGAATCATAAAGATCCATTTTTCTTAGGCACAGTAAACCATCGATTTGAGTAAGGTGCTGAAGAAGGTTCTAAAATCTTCATTCTGATCTTCTCATTTAGAAGTTCCAATAATTTGGACAGATGCGCCCTGGGAATGGGAATGGGCTTGAGGTTCCAAGGCACATGTGGGACCATAAAAATGACCATAGGAGCCACAATATTTGGATCCACACATCCTATTTCACTTGGTTGAAATGCAAAAGATTTTCCATGTTTCAGTAGCATTTGCATAAAAGAGTATTTTTCAGGGAGCGAAAGGAAAGAATTTTCACCTATTTTGAGCTCTTTTATACTTTCAGATGTGAACTTGTGACCAATGTTGGAAGGATCATGAAGACTTGGCTCATTTGCTGCCCTATCAGCAAGCCCTTCACTTTTAGGAGGCAGTGGGACTGCCACAGGTTTGTCTTTCTTATCCACCGTCTTGTATATTGTCTCCACTTGTGCCTCAGCCTTGTTGAATAAACCATTGTCTTCCTATTCAACAAATTCTTGAATTGTTTGATAAAAATCCAATGTACATACTTCTATGGACTGATTTTTTGCATGAGCAACTGCATATATTTTAGCCACTGTGTCAGTAGTAATCAATCCAAAAAAAATGCCCGAAATATCTTCATTTTCCATCATGTCATAAGTTTTCAGCTTCCTTTTTACATGACATAAATATTTTCTTTCAACCTTATTCATGGTCGGAAGATACTTATAACAGCCCATACTATTGGTTGTACATACATTTAAATTTGCTAGAGATACAATTTCTGTTGCATGAGGAGGTTCAATCTTTTTACATGATGCACTACCATAGACTCCCTTTATAGTAGTGCAGCCTGAAAACCCTTGAATTCTTAGGCATTAGGAGGCACATGATAATCACACAGTTGATCTCTGTTTTGATGATGGTTTTCACACACAGTAAGAAATTGGACAGCTCGTTCATTATCCTTGCTTCAGATTCGAGCATAGGAAGAACCATCATCAAGAGCTTTTGTTTCCAAGCGGGCTTCAAAAATGTAAGATTGCCCAAGAATGATAGGGTAACTACAACAGTCTTGAGCAAAAAAGTGAAAATTATCTTTTATGTCTCCAATAGTTACCTGCACATTAAGACATGTAGCATATAACTCTCTAGAAGAGTTGTTTGCAGCTCTCATTCACCAACCTGGATCAACATCTATGGGCCATTCGCCACTTTCATAGAGACTCCTTGCCATGACGTATATCTCTGAGCCATGGTCTAAGAGTGCAATGCATGGTGTTTCTTTTTCTCCAATTTTGACGACTGTCTCCGTTGTTGCTCTTGCCCAATGCGTACGGGAGTAGTGACTGCTTGGAATGAATCAAGCCTCTTCTTCCTCATACATGTGCTGTAGACGACCTTCACTTTGAGAGGTGGGCTGTCCAACTGGTTTGGACCAGCTGACCATTACATTTTCAGCTTTCACTTCTTTAATTTTATTCTTTTCTTCGATCTTCTTTGTTTGTGGTGCATCTTCCATCTCTTGATGTGGGGTTATATTTTCAGCAAGCTTTGGTTGTTCAAGTGTTCTTTTAGTTACCCATTTTAGAGGGCCAAAAGAGGAAGGCCCTAGTTCATCTTCTCTTCTTCTCTTTTCTTCAATCAAGACTTCTTTATGATTGACGTCAGCCAAATTGCAAAGGCACAAAAAGAATCTACCGGCTCTTTCCAACTAGTTATTCCTCAAATATACTGATTGGGGTTAGCCAAATCTTCTTTGGTTGCTTTACCACATTCCATTTGATCTAGTGCTTGCATCCATACTTTAGATTGCACATTAGCTTTACATGCTTTCAAACTTGATTTAATTGACTCAATTTTTTGCAGCCCATAGGTAGCTACATCAATTGCTGCATAGGCATTCTTTACAGCTAAATCTTCTAATCTTTTCTTCATTCCACCATTGCCAAAATTTGGCTCCAGTGGAAGACTAGTTTCAGTTGCATGAATTTTCTATCTTTCCAAAAGATGAGTTTCTGTGCTTCAGCCTCACGGAAGGCAGAACACTCCCTCTTATCATGTTGTTGACTGTCATACCAAATACATCGCCTCTTAAAGCCTTCTCTCATGGGTCTTTGAGTTGATGCTCATCCTCGCTCTTAAACTTTAACATCCAGCTTCTCTATTTTGGAACTAATTTATGTAAGATTCAGATGAAGGTCACACATGCTTTTAATGAGTTCATCCATTACATCATTTTTAGAAGGAACTGAAGAAGAAAGAGTTGGTTGATTAGTCAAAGGAATAGGGGATTTTGAAGGTGGAACAAGCTCCATTAATGGAGTTGTTGAAGTTGAAGTAGAGCCCAATCTTAGTCACATCCACTCTCTTCGAGCAATCATGTTAACTGCATCAGTAACATTTGTCCATGCAGTCTTGACTCCTGATTCGGAGGTAGCATCTTCTAGGCGATCAGCAAGCTTCTCTTGTAGAATGGGATCTACAGCCTTAAGGAATAATTCAATCTTCTGACATTCCATACTTTGTTGGTCTTCAACATCAAGTTGTCCAAATTTACTTTCAAACTCATGGTATAGAGCTGTTGCAGCTAAACCTTTTTTGGATTTTTCAACCCATTCAGTAAAACTTTTCTTCATCATTAGGTCAAAGTCTTCTAAGAAGAATTCTTCATGTAGGGCTTTTTTGAATGCAGCCCAATCCGCATCTTTTTGAAAAAGACCATGGATTCTTTCTTGAAGACCATGCTTGGCTAGTCTGGCAAAATAACAGCTCCATGCATGTTGTGGTACACCAAAGAAGAGCATTTTTTCAACATATAAGTGAATAAAAAAAGAGACATTTTGACCATTAAATTGTTTTAATTCATGCCTAACTTCCTTTACGGCCTTGATAGCTGTGGAATCAATCTTCTCTTCATCTTGCCTTTGTTGTTGTTGTTGTAACATTTGGATTTGTTGTTGTTGAGTCTGTTGCAGTATGCGCACCAATTCTTGTAGAGTATCTCTTGAAGAATCCCCCATCTTGGAGTTCTCTTACATTGACCTTCACCTCGGGTTCACCAATGTCGCAGCGTGTAGGGTTGAAGGTCACCACAGTGGTTTGACAAGAGAATAATGTATGGGGGTTCAAGAGCTTTAACTTCAAAGATGGTAGAGATAAGAGAAGGGTTGAAGGTTTCAAGCCAAGTTTTTGAAGATAAGAGATAGCAGGGTGTAGGTAGATTCAAGGAGAGAAGTAGACAGAAGAGAAGGGGTTCAAAGAGATTGAAGATCTAGAAGAATATTCCCAAAAAGATTTAGAAAATATAGAAGAATACTAACAAAGATTAAGCCTCTCAGCTTCTTTCAGCATTATGAGAAAATATAACTCTAATAGACAAAAATGTGTACAAAATAATACCTTCCTCTATGCTGCTCAGATTTCCAATCTAATGCTTCCAATGTCTCCAAAAGGGGGGTTAAATACCAGACACTTGGCCAGAATCCTACGAGATCACTCCTTCATCTCCCACTTTCGGAGTGTTGTTTACTGCCTAAAAACAACGATTGCGCGATTTCGCTAATCTATTTTTTAACATAAAATCCTCTCAAATTGGCTGAAAGGTACATGCTTTCTTTTACATGTCCTCCTAATCTAGAAGTTATCTATAGTTTTATGGATTTTTACAAGAGATAATATCTAGAATATAAAAAATTAACTAAAATTTTGTCCAAAAAAATCTAATATTTTGAACCATGGACACTAATACTAATGCCTAAAGTGGCATTGGCTCTCTAAATCTAAAAGAAAGCCACACTCTAGATTTTTTTACACGATGTTCATGTAGCGGTACGACACCAGCGCATCGAGGGGCCAATCCCCGAGGCGTAGGAGAGTTGCACTAGGGTCATAGCATTCAGTCGAGGGGTGCCTTCTTCTGTCTATGCTTATGATGTATTTTACATCGATATAGGTGTAGGGACTCCCTCTAAGGAGTGTGGGGAAGGTTTAACCATTAGATTACAATCCAGAACAAACGCAAAATTTACGATAGCAGTTAGGGCAGTGTGTCCTTTAGATGCTCTTGGTCGCAAGGCCAAGGGATTGTGTTCTTTAAGTATAGAGAGGCCTGGCTAGTGCTTAGAGCCAGTGTTGGGCCCATTTTAGGTCCCAAAACAAGCATATTTGATCATATTGTGAACCTTTCCTAGTCAGTCATTAAATATTTCCTTTACCATCAGCCAAGGGTGTTGCTACATACCCGCAAGCCAATGGCCACTTTTGCAATACACAGATCCCAAAATAGAACCCCCTAATAATTCTCACATCTCGCCACTAGATCGCAGTTTCTCAAGTTGCTACTTACATAATTAGTCTATATAACCCAAAGGCTAGATTCACAAAGGTCACCTTTTTGCCATCTAGCCACATAGACCTCATCTAACATACAAGTTAGGACCAAGCCAATGTTTGTGCTTACACATGGATTCTCCTCGTAATGACATGCTTTGGCACTTGGATTTGAGCTACATTTGATGTACTCGGGATTGTTCTGAGCTTCTATACTTACTAACTTATGGGTATTGAAGCTTTCATTGGACAATTATGCTCCCAAATATATTGGTGATGCACTTGGGCTTCCCAAATGTTGTGATGTATATGTCTTAAGCTTTGCTTTCTCACTTTGTATTCTAGATTCGTTTTTATAGGGAGATGCTTGTCTTAAGCTTTGCTTTCTCACTTTGTATTCTAGATTCATTTTTATAGGGAGATGCTTGTATTTACGTAGCAAAGTTTGGTTCTTTGAAAAAATGGGACTCTTGGTTCATGTATATGCTTTATTGTATGCTATGGGATAAAATTATCTATACTTGTAGGTTGATTTGATTTCGTATGCTTTGGACATTGACACTTACCTCTCTCAATAAATTGTCAGTGATATATATGCTTATGGGATATATGGTTTATCAACACATTGAGTTATTTACAAACTTTAGTACTAATAGTCTATCCTTAGTCACTACTAATTGCATTCTTTGATACTACTCAAATATCTCTAGCAATGGGATCATTCTTTCTTGGCTATTTTCCCATAGTTGGATTGACTTATACTATTGTCCTTATTTGAATAGTGGTGTAATTAGAGGTTTCATCATTATCTTGGAGAAGAAACATTATTATTTGGCAATCTATTGATTGCCAAAAGTGGAGAGCTCTATACTTTGGTATTCCCTCCTATTTTACCATTGTTTTAGTTGAGTTATAGGGGCTCATTTGCAATCATTTACATAGCTCATTCTCTTGGATTTTTCATTAGCATAGTGTCATTATGGCTAGTCCTTTGAATTATAGTGCTATTTTCAATATTGAAAAACCTGATAGCACAAATTTCACCTATTGGAAAACATAGATATGGTAGGTAGTGGTTCAAAAGAAGCACGTTAGGCTATTGAAAACCAAGAGTATAAGGCCTCAAGGCATGGATGAGTTATGTAAATCCACCCTTATACTATCACTGTCTAAACAACTGTACATCAATGTTGTTGCACCTAAGGATAATACTTGGAATATGCAAAAGGATATCCAATCTTTATGACAAGTAAAGTCTTACATCATAGATATATTCGTTGAAATAGCTTATGGACCTTTGCATGAAGGAAGAGACTAGTGTATCCTCACATTTGAATCAATTTCATTTGATTTTTAGCCAATTGAATTTGTAGGGCATTGAGTTCAAGCACACCTTTCCTCACTTATTCTTACTTGTGATACTTTCAAAGTTATAGGATACTTTTTATGTAGCCAAATGTGCTAGTATACCTAAGGATGTATGGAAACTCAAGGATGATGAGGGTGATTTACTTACACAAGAAATAAACAAAAACAATGTGGATGCCTCCTATACATCTCATGCATTGATTGTTAGGGGCAAACATGATTGTGAAAAGAGATAAAGGCCACTGTGATAAAAACTCATAGAGGTCTCAGTTTTGTGGAAAATCTCACAATAAGTTATGTGGTTATAAGTCCTCTTTGACATGTCATTACAGTGGGAAGTAATGTCATGTTTGGTTGTAGTGCCATAAGATATGCAATAATAATCACAAAGAGAAAGGCAAGGGAAAAGTTTAAGAAAGGTTTGATGATCACAACATTATCCTAGTAAGTCCAATGTAAAGATTGGCCTAATCATCAAGGATTCACTAAAAGAAGTACAATTATAGGGCTAAAAATCAATTAAAAAGTATATACATCCATTAGAAAGCATAAAAATGTAATCTTAGGTGAAAATTCCCTAGTTAAGGGCTCCATGTAGTAGATGTAGACACACTATTGTCTGTTGCAATCTTTGATGCACTAAATTTGTAATAATTTGTAATTGGTGGATCAAAATTGAATGTGCTATGAATCCAAATGAAGCTCTCTTGAAATAGTTTTAGCTTATGTAACTCATACATATCTATCATTAAACCAACATTAAATCTAACCCAAAAAAAAGAGCTATCTTGCAGTGAAATAGAGTCCACTAGTTAACATGGTCTTGTCACAAAAATAATTGGAGTTAGGGATATCATTCCTAAAGTAGTATCGGTCTACCTCAGGTAAATTGCTCATGAATATATGTGTGCATCATGTGGGTTCAAAATAAGGTATTGTTAAAATAGCATTTTTAAACATTTTTTACATACAAAAGGGTGTAATATAAAGGGTTTTTTTGCAAAATAAATAGAAAAGGGTTATATTTTATTCAAGAAATTTTCATAGATAAGTATATTTATAAATAGGCCTTGAATGCACGTGATGTAGAGGATATACATATAGTAACTTCCTCGAGCGGTCTATGTAGAGGGTCAAGGCTATCCCTTTACCACTTGGATTAAAAGGGAAAGTGGTATTAATGCCATGCATCGGGTCATCTTTAAAAGTTCATGGTCAACTAGATTTGAAAGCATGACTATTACATAAAGTTATTGCTCAATGACCAACACGTTAGCATTCACACAACAACTCTTCTATAAACTCATCAAAGGCCATCGTGCTATGTCAAGAATAAATCATGTGAGACTGAAATCATTATTCCATTTATTGTATCAACCCCTAAGTGTTGCATGACCATGACTCGCATGTGCTTGTGTGAAGAAAGTAGTTCTTATTAAACTAAGAAATACTCAAGATACACCAAAAAACTTTGCAACAACCATAGCCAAGGTGACCATAGCTTGAAAGCTCATTATCATAAAGGAGAAATACAATGGAGAAATGCATGGAAGCACATTATTTTATGGTGAAGCAAGAAGCACGCCCCTTTGCTATGATGGAAGGTCCAAATTTGGAGTTCTCAATGAGTGTTTGATTAATGTGCAAAACCAAAGCATATGAGTTTGAACAACCTCACTACCAGGAGCATTTAAGCATTATAAATAATTCTTCTAACTAATGCATTTGTAGATATAATTTCAGATTGTAGTCCAACTAATTACCCCTTCTGACTACATTAAATAAGTTTTTCACACTTAGGTGACTATCTCACCTTGAATCACACATATAAAAGGACATCCTTGAGCTAACTATTATGGCCCCTTGGCTCTTTTACACCCTAGGGATTGGCCCCAAGATGTGTAATCTAAAAGATATAACACATTGTAACACGCTCCTCTCTTGATATTTATCATTTCAAGAGATTATTTATAACCTCACATAATTTTTTTCCAAGTAATAAGTGCTCTAACCTACAATTGGGGATCCTCTTTTAGTCTATGTAGATCAACAAGTTTGCAAACAATTGCTATGCATCTTGGAGATTCATTTCTATACAATGCTTGTATATATATATAGCATGTCCTACCACATGGTGCTTAAACAATTCTAACTAATAAAATAGCAATATGATGTGTGAAACCATTCCTTTTATGATTTATTCTAGCATAGTGTGGTGTTGAGAAGAGATGGAATTGAGCTAACTCATACTTCGGCCACTCCTTTAAATATTCACTAAACCCATAAATGCCTTAGTATGATGCAAGAACATTTGGTTTTCCATTGCAAAGATATACAATTTCAACATTCATTTCATGTCTATGCCTCGTATATATTGATTGTTATATTTTATGTGCCATTTTCTATAGAACCTACCCCTACTCAATCACTTTAATACAATAGCAAGCATAGAATGAGTCTAAACCCCATGCCCTACTACTCACTATATATTTGTCAATGTTTCTTTAGTTTTACCTGTTTTTTAAGGCTTTAAAATCCATTTTTAATTTTTTTCTCTATTTTTTCTTATTTTTCACATTTTTTTCCATAGTTATTGATATATGCATAATTTTTTATCATTTTTAAAAAACACTAATTAGCATGCATTATTTTGCCTCATATGCACCATTACTTTTATCAATTTCATAAACTATCATCATATTTTTTTATTTTACAAGTTTGCATGACTTGAATAATTATTTTTTACATTATAATAACCAAAAATTTTAAAATCAGAGCACTTCAATGCAATGCATATTACTTATATATCAAAATTTGACCCACATGTATCTCAATTCCATGATGAAAACATAGATACGATCCAATTTCCTTTAAAATCAAGACTTACCAAGAAATATTCCATAAAATGGCTTTATTTTTTTTAAATTTTGGAATCACTTAGGTAGCCCACTGATGCTCTATATAGCTACTAATAGTCACCTTCATGCTCCTTTGGAGTATGCTTTTTGAACTAAACATCTTTCCTTATAGTATAGCTTTTGCATATGATTTGTTGTGTGGCACTTTCATCTCATCATTTCGTATATGTGTGCAAATTCTGTAATCTCATATTGTATGTATTCTCTCAGCTAGCTATGTCAAATTCTATAATCCTCAACGGATTTTCTTCTAGACAAAGTTCCATTCCTCACTTTCAAGGACAAGGATTCCTTGGGTGGAAAGTAAAGATGCTGCTAATTCGTGAAGGTGATGACTTGCATGATATTGTTCTTGGTAATTATCAATGCCTGCCTCAACCGATTGATCAGGCTCATGATAATACCTTTGCAAGTGAATGACCTATCTTTGAAGAATGGCAAACTATTTATAATGAGTGGGTCAAACATGACAAAGCAGCTCGTCAATATATTCTCTCTGCTCTTCAATAATCTCTTAAGCTTGATGTATGTAATCTTTCAACCTCAGAAGCTATATTATGGGAGTATTTGATAGCAAATTTTGAAAGAAATCTATTACAAAAATAATTTATCTTCGTAGTTAGCTCACCGAGTTACAATGCAACATCAGAACTTCTATGCAACACATATCAAATCATTCAAGAACATTATCCTGGATGCTATTCCACGAAAGCAATTGGTAACACAACTTCTTGACATTGTAAAGAGTCCTGTATATGATAATATTTCTACCATATTATCTAACAAAGATGGAATCAATTTTGATCAAGCTTGTCTTTCTTTGATTGAATATTCAGATCTCACAAGAGGACACACAATCAAAACAAATCGACCAAGCTTTACTTGCTCGAAGGCATCCCTTTCCATGCTCTACACGTAGGAATTGTCATGGTGGTAATTTCTCTCATCTCAAGTTTCCTAAGAGACATTGTTCTTATTTCAATAGAGATGCCACACGCTATAAATGTTTTCTAGGCAAAAAAATATGATAAAGAACGTGATATTACAAATAATCAACCATGTTTTTACATGTATTATTCTCCTTGTGACTACTGTAAAAAGAGTGATCATCCAACCCATCTATGTTTCAAGTGGTGTTTTGATTCAGATCGTAACAGAGCATATACTGCTACACATGATAACACTATTGAAGAAGCAAATTGTATAAGTTATTCTACCTGTTTGAAAAGGATACTTCATGTTTGTGATGGATCTCTTTTTATTATTGATTCTGGTGCTACAGAAAACAACACCATATTGGGGAATATGGGAAATTTCCATAAGTTTGGGACACGATGTCGTACTGCTGCGCATCTGAGGTGTGGAATCCACCAAAAAGTTTGTGTGTGTGACATTTGTTATTTTGTACATACTTAGTCATTGTGTTTGCATTTTGTTCTGCGTGGACAGTATAGGGAGAAGCATGAGGGCACTGTGCCAAACAAGTTCATATTGACATGTGTTCTAAAAGCTTGTAGTAGCATTGGGGCCCTAAGGCATGGTAGAATGATACACGATCAGATAATCAGGACAGAATCCGATTTTGATGTACAAGTAGGAAATGCACTCATTGATATGTACTCCAAACATGGAGAACCTGCTGAAGCATATGAAGGGTGTAATGATTGCTGGTGTTTCTCTACAAGGTCATGATCTAGCCAGTATTGGACTTTATGGAAAGATGGAACAGGAAGGTGTGTCTCCCAATAGGGTTGTCTTTTTGTTCATCTTGAAAGCTTGTTGGAATGTAGGAGCTCTGCTGAAGGGCAGGCTAATACATGGCCAAATCATTAAACACAGACTGTAATTAGATTCCCTTGTGGAAAGTGCTCTACTGGACATGTATGCAAATTGCGGAAGCTTGGAGGATTTGCAAAAGATGTTTTATCTTATGCCAAAGTGAGATGTTGTATCATTGGGTGCATCAACAGTGGGAAGTCAGTTTTTAGAACCTGATGGTATGTTTCTGAATCACATTCTGAACCCGAAAGATAAGGATGCTATGTCTTCTCTTAGAAAAGCTCTTCTGGACAGAAAAGGAAAAGGGAGATTGCAGAAATAGGGCTCGCACAGGATGGACCTACAGGAGACAACACACACGTCTCTACACATGTAATTGGCACGTATGGCTATGCAACCCAGAATATGTTGCAACAGGGCATCTTACCTCTAAAAAGTGATGTATACAGCTTTGGGGTTGTGTGACTAGAAATTCTGAAGGGCTGCCGTGTAGTAAAAATAGAACGGTCTGGTCTGGGGAAGAAAAGCACAGTGTATCAGACAAAGGGAGTGATCAAGACTGGGCACCAGAGTGACTCCGAGAGAGAGAGAGAGAGAGAGAGAGAGAGAGAGAGAGAGAGCCGCTCAGATAGGATCGCCAATTGAGCCAAAGCAAGTGCAGGATTTTGACAGATCGATCTCCGAATGAAGTAAATATACAAGCCCTTTCCTGCAACTTATGCTCAATTCCGTCGCAATATCACAAAGGCCTCCGTCATTCCACAAGGATTGAGTTGAGCTATTGATGCTGCAACGCACAAGGTTTTCATGTCTGGGTCCTCAGGTCAATTTCACAGTTAGCGACATTGCTTTATTCGTGTGTCAAAAGCATTCTCTCCCATACTTGATCATGGAGTGAAAATGCCCTCCTTAAGGCTTTTCTGCATCGCAAACGTCTGATATGGATGATCCAGATCTTTATTACAAGGTTTGCGCAGATAGCATCGATGTCACGGCCTCAAGGTTTCATCCTAAATAGGTGGGCAAAACGCTGACTGAGAAGAAGTGGAGAGCTGTATTTGACAGGCAGGGTCGCCTCGATATCTCAAAGGTTTTGATATGGATACAAGGAGGGGGTGTGCATCCTTCCATAAGGGGAGAAGTATGGGAGTTTTTGCTTGGGTGCTTTGTTGCTGATAGCACTTACGTTGAGCATGCAACAATCTGCAAATCTCGCAGAGAAAAATATTTTCAAATAAAAGCAGAGTGCCAACTCCTTGACTTTGCAATTGGAAGTGGTATTGTGGTAACCCTACCTCGAGTTGATGAAAATGGGCACCCTATAGATCACTAGAAAAACAGAGAGAATCATTTGAATGCCAATGGTGAAAGCTATAAGAGACAGGATACACTACCTGAAGTTGGTGCCATTGTAATTAGAGGGAAGGGTAAAGCCTTTGCAGCTAGTGCAGATATCAAGGAGATGAAGGATAAGAATCCTGTTGACATCTATATGTCCTCCTTTCCTTCAAGGTTCAAAGAGGATGTGCTCTCTTGAAAGTGGCTATAAACTATTCTATTTTACTGCAAATGACTCTGTTTACATGAGCTCAAAGCTAAAATTTAATTGGCCATTCTATTTTAAGTCAGCTTACCAAATTATAGGTTCCCGAAAAGTGCTTGAACAACAAAAAAAAATCAGGCTTATTGAACTGGCTTCTATTTGTTCATTACATCACTTTGACATTATGTATATGCGTGGTTTTGGACACACATTAACATCTTCTTAGCAGGACTCATTGTTTGAAGCTTTAATTAAGACTAAGCTGCACTGCGCAGACTAGAATTGGTCTTCTTCTTTTAGGAAAACTCTTTGATGCATGTTAAATCATCATTTTTTGCATTCAATATGAAGAGTCTAGAGTTTACTGCTGGATAGCCTGATCTCGCTTGATTGATCTTCTATCTTGGAATTTCTCAAGAACCTCTATGGTCGTGACTTTGCTTTCAAAAACCCTTCAACGTCTTTGGTGAACCTGACGTGAAAGCGTCACATTTAAATTTCAAGATGGGAGATACTTCAGCATCAATTTCAGCCTCTTCTACGATTCTTGCTTTGTCCTCTACTTCAGCTTCATCATCGACTTCTGCTTCAAGTACTTCTACAAATGATTTAAAGCAGATTTTATAGAATATGTCTATGTATATGCAACTTCAAAATCAGCAGACACAATTGTATATGCAACAGCAGGAGCAGTTACATCAACAACAGTTGTCTCAGCAAAGGCAACTATATTCGGAGTAAGAGCAATCAACGCGACTAAGGCGATTGAAGCAGTTGAAAATGAAAAGAAGCTATTTGATGGCCGTAATGTATCGGCTTATTTGAAGATGTATGAGATCAAGATGGGATTTTTTGGAGTACCAATAGGACTTATGAGTAGATATTTTCTTCGCCTTGTCACACCTGCCTTGAGGGTAAAAGTGACTGATCTTTTCCTTCAAAATTCGCATTGGCAAGATTTTAAGAAGGCCCTGAAAGAGGAGTTTTTTCTTGAGGACTTTGGGATGGCTACACGGCAATCATTCCGAGAGTGGGTCTACATGCCAAACAAAGGTCTAGATGCTTTAGAATTGATACGAGAATTTGAAGAGAGGTATAGTCAGCTTGATGCTATTGAACAAAGAGCATTAGATGTTGAAAATTTTGAGCTTTTCTTGCAAGTTGCAAATCGTGCTCTTTAGGAAGAATTAGGAGAGCTTCTTCAAGATCGCATGAAGCCTATGGGTCTTAAAACAGATTGGCAAGATACCCAGGATGCGGTCTCGACTTTGACCAAGAGGTGGATATGGAAGACCCGCCTACAGAATGGATCCATGATGACACCGACGCCGTCTTCTGCTCCTATGTCTGCTTCTACCCCTGTCATTTCTTCTCTTCCTCAACCAGTCACTTGACCTATGCTAGTGCCTACTATTTCTAATCCTCCTGTTTCTCTTCTTCCAAGACTGATGCCGACTCCTTCTGCTCCAAAATCATCCGCTCCTTTGGTTCCTTCCTCTCTTGATGACATAATCAAAGGCATAATGAATTTGACACTGGAGTCAGTTAAAGCAAAATTGGTGGGAAAGTTGAAAGAGCAGTTTACTTCGACCGTGCCTACTATTTCTTCTAGTGCTCCTAGTGCACCTAGGAATGCTCCTAGTGCACCTAGGATAGATCGAAGATGTATTTGGTGTGATAGTACGGACCATCAGCATTGCAGGGATTGCAAATATTTTCAAGATGCAAGGAGGAAGAATTTGGTATTTTGGGGACAAGATGGCAAGATCTGGTTGACTGAAACAGGAGCTTCGCTTGCTACCAATTTTGGGAAAGGCGGAATAAAGAAATTAGTAGATGATATGGCTACGCGTACTTCTTATGTGGCAGCTAAAGGAGATGCTTCTGCATATGGAGTCCAGATTGAGAAAGGTTCAGAGAGTCAGTCAGCATTATGGACCTATGCTATGGAGATGGCAAACAAGGAAAAATTCAGCAGACTATTTTGACTAGTGCAGGTTCTAGCATCAGATTCGAGACAGGTTGGGATTCGCAGGTACACTACTTATGCCTACTTGGCTAAGTCTCAGGGAGCAGATGTACTTGTTGAGGAGAAACGTAAGAGGGATGAAGAGAATCCAAATGCAGGTAAAAAGACTAGAGGGGGTGAGTTTGTTACTCCACCTACTGCAGGGCCGTCTTTGAGACTAGGGCCAAAATGACAAATGGAAGATGCTCAAAAGAAAGAAAAGAGTCAGGAGCCTAGACAGAGAAAGCAGCCAGGATTTAGATTAATGCCCGACATTGAGACATCTACGGATATGAAGAAAATCTTTAATGAAAAGATACTTGGCAATGAGGTGACTTTTACTATTTCTGAGGTTTTGGGCATCTCGAAAAGAGAGTTTCAAGATCAATTCCAAGAAGTCCTGAAGAGGAAAAGACATACATTGCCTACTACTTATACACAGGGAGTTTTGATTGGGAAATTGGATGAGGATGAGGATGAGGTTATGGTTGAGAATGCTTCTATTTTTCCGCAGACAGAGAAGGGGGTTTAGCCTCTGCATTATGCTGAAACTGATGAGCCTATCTTGGTACCGTGTAGTCATTTTTCGAGGAGTCATTGGGCTAGGGAAACTACAGAAACAATGGTAAAAATTGGAGAGAAACAAGTGCCTTATGTTGCTTTGGTGGATCATGGTTTAGAGATTAATCTCATAGTTCATGGAGTTTATGAAAGTAATAGATGGCCTATGGATGCAGAGCATTAGGTGGCATATGAGAGCTGCCAACAACACTACAGGTGATATGTATGCCGCATATCCCAGTATCACAATTTCTATTGGAGATGTAGAGGAGGATTTCCATTTCTTTGTGCAGGATTCATGCTCTTACCCCATAATCCTAGGACAGCCATTCATCACAGAGATGCGCATGGAGACGAAAGTAATGGATGATGAATCTGCTTATGCACGGATTCACAGTAAAGATGGTATGAGAGCAGTCCAGTTTATGACTGTGTGTGTAAATCATGCTAGAAACAGGGATACTCTTTGAGATGCACCTTTGCCCATTGTGAGGGATTCGGGTTTTCATTAGGTACCGCTGTTCCGCGAGACGACGATGGTATAGAGCAGAGGAGATTGGAGTTCTCGCCTCCTGGTAGCAGTGTTTTCTCCTCCAATTTTGTTGGAATTTCAACAAACAGTTCGATGAGTTATCAGAAGATTTCTAAGTTTCCTAGAGCTGCCATGCCGTACATATGTAGGAAGGAGAAAGATTTGAAAAATGCAGGTATTTTAGAGGATGATGAGCATATAGATAGGATGTATGATAGTATGGTTTGTGCAGATACAATGACAGAGATGGAAAATATGCTGAAAACTGATATGCAGAGTTGTCATAGTAATGTATCAGTGCAATCCTTGGACATGTTTCATGAAATTTCAGATTTTGTGTCAGAGATTGAGTCAGAGGCTGAGGTGACTCAGCAAAAAGTGTTGAGTGCTGAAGAAATTCAGCAAACAGAGTTTCCGGCTGATTATGATCAGTCTACAGAGACACAGAGGGCTGAAAACTTTCAGCCAACAGAGTTTACTGCTAAAATATTTCAACATCCAGAGTTTAGGGCTATTCCTATGCAGACCATAAAGTAGAGGGTTGAGGATATTCAACCACCACCAGAGGGCAGAATTGCTGATTTACACCAAGATTTCAGTAATGCAGAGGATCATAATGAAGCCAGGGTTGACACGAAATACAAGACTGTGGATAAGAAGGTGAAACCGATAGCTAGACCGCTTCCACCTAACAGTGACCAGCAAATAGAGAGGGCTGCCAAGTAGCCAATTTTGAGGAATCCAGAGCATATAGGCCATAAATTTTCAGCAGAGACTCTTACTGAATTAAAAATTGGAAATTGTGATTTCTTGCTACCCTTAGAGAAGCAGTGCTTTCAGGATATGCTTGAGCAACATGGAAGTGGGTTTGCTTTCTTTTCGCATAAGATTGGATGTGTGAATCCGAATATTGTTGCCCCTATGGCGATCTTTACTATTCCTCATATTCCATGGAACCTTCGACCTATTCTAGTGCCTAAGGCACACCTGCCAAAGCTAGTTGACTTGTTGAATGAGAAAATTAGGATGGGAATCCTAGAGCCTTCATCTGCACCATACTCAAATAGGTGGTTTAGGGTTCCAAAGAAGAATGGTACTCTCCGATTTATACAAGACATGTAGCCAGTAAATAGAGTTACTATCAGGAATGTTGGTATAGGTCGAGTTGTGGATGAGTTTGCAGAAGCATTTGTTGGACGTGCCATCAATTCTTTAGGTGACTTGTATTTGGGATATGATCAGTTTCAGCTGGCCTTGGAAAGCAGGGACATAGCCATTATGAGAACTCCTATTGGGCTTGTCAGGATGTGTACCTTGCCTCAAGGTACCACTAATTCTATCACGCATATGGTGAATGCCATGCATAAGGTCCTTCGTGAGTACATACCTCAGCTTACCATGCCTTTCTTGGATTATGTGCCCATTAAGGGGTGTGCAGAAGAAGAGAAGAATGAGAGCCTAAATGAGCAGGGATGCAGATACTTTGTTGATGATCATATTGCAGCTTGTGAAAAGATTTTGGCCAGGTTAGAAGAAGTGAACTTGACACTATCAGGGCAAAAATCTGTTTTTGGAGTAAATGAGGTTGTCATTGTTGGACATATGTGTGGGTATTATGGCAGGAAACCTTCACCTAAGAAGGTGGATACTATAGGCAAGATTACGGAGTATTGTTCTACCACTTCAGAGATACGGAGATTCATTGCCTATGTGTTTTACATGATTTGGATAGCCCATTTTGCACACATAGCAGATTGTTTATATCAGCTACTTCGAAAGGGGCATAATTGTTTTTGGGATGAGAGCCACACTAGAGCCATGCGGAAATTGAAGAAGCTATTGCAGATTGCTCCTACTCTCAGGAAAGTAGATTATAATTGCGGAAGGCCTATTGCATTGACAGTTGACACTAGTCCAATTGGCATATTTTGGGCTATGGGTCCAAGATGATGCAGATGGAAACAGATACACTATTTGGTTTGGGGCGAAAGTCCCAAACGAGAGACAGAGGAGGTATCCGCAAATCAAGAGGGAATTATTGGGAATTGTTACGGCTCTCAAATGTGACAAGGAGTACTTTATTGGAGCTCCAGTTGTGGTAGAGATAGATTGCTTGCCATTGATAGGTATGATTACGAGTTGCTCTACTCTGGATATAGCTATGCTGAGATGGATCGCATACATCAAGTCATTAAATCCAGAATTTAAACACATAGCAGGGAAGGATAATCCAGTGGTGGATATGTTGTCTAGAGCCAGATATGATGATGAGGAGACACTACTTGCAGAAGAGGATGATGCAAAAATTTCAGCTGCTATAGTTGATCATGTTTGCCATGTCTATGATATTGTGGCTTTCATAGAAGAACTCTATGTTGGAGATTGGTTGCAGATTGGCAAGTACCTTAGTACACTAAGCAAAAGAGATAAATGGACAGATGAAGAGTTCAAGAAGATCAGAAGAAACGCCTATGGTTATTTTCTCAAGGATAGATTTCTTTGGAAGCACCCGAAGAAAAGAGGTGGATTACCCTTGCGGGTTGTCTACAATAAAGAGACCCAGTTACATGTGATGAGAGAGTTTCATGAGAGTCCTTGGGCTGGTCATAGAGGAGTATGGGCTACTTATGAGAAAATCAAGGAAAAATATTGGTGGATAGGCATGTACAAAGATGTTTCTCGCTTTATAGAGACTTGCAGAGATTGTCAGATGTATTCTGTAGTGCGTCATCGAGATGAGCTTCATCCGATCTATCCGCTATGCATTTATTATAAGTGGATAGTTGACTTGGTTACTATGCCTATGGGTCTACGGTAGATGAGGTATATTGTTTTGGCTAGAGAGGATCTTACCAATCATGTTGAGGGCAGACCTTTGAGAACGAAGACCACTAGTGCAGTGAGTAAGTTCTTATTGGAAGAAATTTTCTACAGGTATGGCTGTGTGGGTAAGATCACTGCAGATCGCGGTGAATTAGATGCAGATGAAGCTAGGGAGTTTTTCTCTCAACTAGGAATCAAGTTGGCTCTAACCACAACATACAATCCAGAGGGAAATGGAAAAAGTGAAAGAGGGCATTCGGCGATAGTGAAAGCATTAGCCAAAGCATGCAGAGAGGGATTGGAGAATGGCCAAGACTTCTACCATTTGCTTTGTGGGCTGATCGTACGACTCATAGTGTTACCACAGGATATATGTCGTAGTTGATGTATGGTCAGAAACCGGTTATGCCGACTGAGACTTGTGCTTTGAGTTGGTCAGTTTTACCTCGGCAGGAGGATTTGACGAGAGAGGAGCTCTTAGCTCTTTGGATTCGGCAGTTGGAGAGAAGACCAGAGGATATTCAGCTAGCTATTGACAGGTTAAAGGTTGCTAGACTAAGAAATAAGGACAGGTTTGACAACAGGCATCGCTTACCGCCTAGAGCAATAGAAGAGGGAGACTGGGTATTAGTCTTTGATAGCAGCCTTGAAAATCAACATACTGCACGTTGGAAAATGGTGAAAAGATGGTTTGGTCCGTACAGACATGTCTTTGACAATGCAACATATGAGCTAACAGAATTGGATGGGACAGTGCTTAGAGTGCCTATTGTAGGAAAAAGAATCAAGATTTTCAAGAAAAGAGATGATGAGGATTATGCATTGGAAGAATTTGCAAGAGAAGAGCAATGAGAAGAAACTCCAGTAGAAGAGACAGATGATATGACAGATAACCTTGTTGATATACCGAAAATACACAATGAAGAGATTGATCTATTCGTGGATCTTGATGATAATGATCATGGGTAGTTGGCCCATCTGGAGGATGCGTAGGATCAGAGGGGGTGGATGTCGTACTGCAGCGCATCCGAGGTGTGGAATCCACCAAAAAGTTTGTGTGTGTGACATTTGTTATTTTGTACATACTTAGTCATTGTGTTTGCTTTTTGTTCTGCATGGGAAGTATAGGGAGAAGCATGAGGGCACTGTGACAAACAAGTTCATATTGACATGTGTTCTAAAAGCTTGTAGTAGCATTGGGGCCCTAAGGCATGGTAGAATGATACATGATCAGATAATCAGGACAGAATCCAATTTTGATGTACAAGTAGGAAATGCACTCATTGATATGTACTCCAAACATGGAGAACCTGCTGAAGCATATGAAGGGTGTAATGATTGCTGGTGTTTCTCTACAAGGTCATGATCTAGCCAGTATTGAACTTTATGGACGGATGGAATAGGAAGGTGTGTCTCCCAAGAGGGTTGTCTTTTTGTTCATCTTGAAAGCTTGTGGGAATGTAGGAGCTCTGCTGAAGAGCAGGCTGATACATGGCCAGATCATTAAACACAGAGTGCAATTAGATTCCCTTGTGGAAAGTGCACTACTGGACATGTATGCAAACTGCGGAAGCTTGGAGGATTTGCAAAAGATGTTTTATCTTATGCCAAAGCGAGATGTTGTATCATTGGGTGCATCAATAGTGGGAAGTCAGTTTTTAGAACCTAATGGTATGTTTCCAAATCACATTCCGAACCCAGAAGATAAGGATGCTATGTCTACTCTTAGTAAAGCTCTTCTGGATAGAAAAGGAAAAGGGAGACTGCAGAAATAGGGCTCACACGGGATGGACCTACAGGAGACAACACACACATCTCTACACGTGTAATTGGCACGTATGGCTATGTAGCCCCGAATATGTTGCAACAGGGCATCTTACCTCTAAAAAGTGATGTCTACAGCTTTGGGGTTATGTGACTAGAAATTCTAAAGGGCCACCGTGCCGTAAAAATAGAACCGTCTGGCTTGAGGAAGAAAAGTGCACTGTATCGGACAAAGGGAGCAATCAAGATTGGGCACCAGAGTGACTCTGAGAGAGAAAGAGAGAGAGAGAGAGAGAGCAGCTCAGATAGGATCGCCAATTGAGCCAAAGCAAGTGTAGGATTTTGATAGATCGATCTCCGAATGAAGTAAATATACAGGCCCTTTCCTACAACTTTTGCTCAATTCCATCGCAATATCACAAAGGCCTCTGTCATTCCGCAGGGATTGAGTTTAGCTATTGATGCCGTAGTGAACGAGGTTTTCATGTGTGACGTGTGAGTCCTGAGGTCAATTTCACAGTTAGCAACATTGCTTTATTCGTGTGTCAAAAGCATTCTCTCCCATACTTGATCATGGAGTGAAAATGCCCTCCTTAAGGCTTTTCTCCATCGCAGACGTCTAATATGGATGATCCAGATCTTTATTACAAGGTTCGTGCAGATAGCACCGATGTCACGGCCTCAAGGTTTCATCCTGAATTGGTGGGCAAAACGCTGACTGAGAAGAAGTGAAGAGTTGTATTTGACAAGTAGGGTTGCCTCGATATCTCAAAGGTTTTGATACAGATGCAAGGAGGGGGTGTGCATCCTTCCATAAGGGGAGAAGTGTGGGAGTTTTTTCTTGGGTGCTTTGTTGCTGATAGCACTTACGTTGAGCGTGCAAGAATCCGCAAATCTCGCAGAGAAAAATATCTTCAAATAAAAGCAGAGTGCCAACTCCTTGACTCTGCAGTTGGAAGTGGTATTGTGGTAACCCTACCTCGAGTTGATGAAAATGGGCACCCTATAGATCACCAAAAAAACAGAGAGAATCATTTGAATGCCAATGGTGAAAGCTATAACAAACAGGATGCACTACTTGAAGTTGGTGCCATTGTAATTACAAGGAAGGGTAAAGCCTTTGCAACTGGTGCAGATATTAAGGAGATGAATGATAAGAATCCTTTTGACATCTATATGTCCTCCTTTCCTTCAAGGTTCAAAGAGGAGTTTCTCTCTTGAAAGTGGTTATAAACTATTCCGTTTTACTACAAATGACTCTCTTTACATGAGCTCAAAGCTAAAATTTAATTGGCCATTCTATTCTAAGTCAGCTTACCAAAGTATAGGTTCCGGAAAAGTGCTTGAAAAACAGAAAAAAAAAATAGGCTTCTGTTTGTTCATTACATCACTTTGACATTATGTATATGTGTGGTTTTGGACACACCTAAACATCTTCTTAGCAGGACTCATTGTTCGAAGCTTTAATTGAGACTAAGCTGCACTGCGCAGACTAGAATTGGTCTTCTTCTTTTGGGAAAACTCTCTAATGCATGTTAAATCAGCAATTTTTGCATTCAATATGAAGAGTCTGGAGTTTACTGCTACATAGCCTGATCTCGCTTGATTGATATTCTATCTTGGAATTTCTCAAGAACCTCTGTGGTCGCAACTTTGCTTTCGAAAACCCTTCGACAACGCGGTCAAATCTTTGGATTTGTCATAACTTGAACACTATAACTCCAAATCGAGCGCTCTATATCTCAATAGATTCCATTTTTCAAGCACTTTCTAATGGTAGGTCAGATCATATAGTTTTGAGAAACTTATGGGCATGTTATGTGGGTGCCACCTTTTTAGTATTGAAAAAATGGGAATTGGGAGATTCCCAAACTCACTAATATTGTGTTAAACATGACATATCAATCTTAATAGGTACACAATTATCATTCTATTCATATTAAGAAATTGATTTATCTTGCTGACGACACAACCAGTCAAGTCAAAGGTATAGGTGATTTCTATCTCGATACTCTTTCTTCATGAAGAATTCTACATGTAGTTTTACATGTCCTGGATCTACAAAGGAATCTTCTTTCAATTGCAAGACTTGTGGATCTTGGTCTTTTTGTCAGTTTTGACCATACCAAGTGGCACATTGAGAAAGATGGCTAAAAGCCATCGTTGCTGCTCCTCGAAATGGTAATCTTTTGAGTTATCTTTGAATGAAGATGTTGCAAATGTTGTTACAGCTCCTAGAGATCTTAACAGAAAAATATGGCATCATGGTTTGTTCACTTTGATTTTTCTAAGCTTTTTTATCTTTATCAGTGTGACCTTTTTAAAGGTATGGAATTCAAAGCTCGTCCTCATATGGGTGTTTCTGAATATTGTGCGCTTGTAAAGCATTTTTGCAAACCATTTTTTATTTCCACCACAACTCATTCTAGAGATTTGTTTGATCTTCCTCATGTTGATATTTGTGGACCTTTTCCTCTATCAAAATCTCAATATTGATATTTCATGACTTTTATTGATGACTTCTCAAGATACACCATTGTTTTTCTCTTGCGACACAAATCAAAAGCTTTATTATCTTTTAAGTAACATCAAAAGGCTGCAAAACTTTATATATTGGTGGTCGCATCAAGAAACTTCACGGTGATAATGGTGGAGAATACATTTCAAATGATTTTGATGATTATTGTAATAATCAGGGTATTCACTTCATCATGAATATACGGTTCCCTACTCTGATCCTCAACAGAATCGTATTACTGAATGTAAAAATAGGACTATTCTCAATGCCATGCACTGTATGCTCATTCACTGTGGCTTATCTCAATGTTTCTGGGCTGAAGCTACCGTAACAGTAGTATTTGTGCAAAATCATCTTCCTACAACTGCTCCTTGTAAAATGTCAATTACTACTTGGACAATTGAAACTCCTTCTGTTTCATATTTTTAAACTTTTGGATGTATTACTTATATTCATGTATCCAAAGAGACTCACAAAAAACTTTATCCTCTCGGTTTGAAAGTTATTCTCATTGGATATGCAAGATAAAAAGTTACGGTACATCAAATATATTGTAATGCCTCATGTTAAAAAACCCATTTCTAACTGGGTGTATTTAGGAGATAATAAGCTTGACTTTAGTGGCACTTTTGAATGGTTAATCTCTTGCAATCTTCAAGATCCTTTAAACTTTGATATATATGTGCTCTGATTGCAACTTTTATGTGTATTTTTGGAAAATTATGAATGTGCTCTATGTTAGGGAAAAACCCATAGATCCATAGACGGTAAAATCGTGCTTAGAGTCATATTTTTGTGACCAAAAACTCATTTTTTTCTAAATGTCCTTTCTTCTGTGATTATTGGAAATTGTTTATACAAATAGAATCGATACCATATGAATTGAGCAAAGTACTTGTTATGTTTATGATGCTGATATTCTTGAGAATGCTCTCAATATTTGAGAAGACCCTGTCTCTTGTAGTGATGCCATGTCATCCCCACAAAAGGAACAATGGCAGGAGGCCATGGAAGCTGATTATGAATCTCTTCTCTCTAAAGGTACATGGATTCTAACTGAGTTACCGCTTGGACATACTGCTATTAACTGCAAATGGCTTCATAAGACTAAAACTAAAGTAGTTGGAACATTCCACAAATCCAAAGCAAGGCTAGTTGTTTGCCAAATGTTGCTCACAAATTGTAGGAGTCAATTATCAAGAAACTTTCTCACCTATTGTTCGTATTACCACTATTCGGGTCTTGTTAGTTTTTGTTGTTGAGTTGGATTTGAAGGTTCACCAAATGGATTCCCATAATTGACCACGTCTCATCACATCATCAAGAGATATATTAGAGTTAGGGTCATAGCTGAAAAAATAATATTCTTCATAAGTATAATTCACTAATGAATCAGAAAATTGGTTCCAATGTTGTGAAACCAATTGAAGAGACACTCTTTCAAACTCACTAATCATGTCCATAGTAGTGCAATAATACAAAGTATGGAATTTTGTACCATATACATCCCATTTGTTTGATACAATATCAATTGGGAATCTCCCTTTACTAAACTGGGGAATATCATCTCTCTTAATAATGTTTAGTCCTATTATTAGGGGTTTATATATTCTATATATTGTTAGTAAATCCTATCCCAAGGTAGGTAGCTAATTTCACTGTGACCCTATGTTAGGAATCTCTAATGACTACCTTGATACTTCCTTTCTTATTGCGACCCTTATACTCTCCATCAAAATACAATATAAAATTCCATAAAGGGTTTACATATTTGGTCATCATCAATGCCTCTATTCATAACTATGATAATAAAAGTTCACCAATTTTAGAGGGTGAATCAAAGGATCCATTCCACATTCTTCAATCAAACTTACAAGAATACTTGCTAGATACTCTTGTAGTGATGGCAAAGACCTTAATTTTCCAAATAAACATCTCATCTGCTTGTTCAATTACCTTATACCCTTTGCTCCACCAAATCAACATTTCCTGATAGTATCTTTGTTTCAGGTATGGATGCTCCAAACAGGGGATTAAGCGCCTCATCAACCACTTTGATCACTCTTTCAGCTTTCAAATCAATATGATATAGATCTACAAGGGCATTCATCCCATTATTATGCTTATATATAGGCTTAATCTTGTTATGATTAAATCTTATTCTTAAATTCCACCCCTTCTAAATCTACTAATAATGTAGTGGACTTATTTCTACCTATTCCAACTACTATGTAGGACCCATGATCCCACTTAGGCTCTAATTTTCTAGGAAAATCTCCCTATGTGCATCACAGTACATGAACCATTGTCCTTTTTTAAAGACATACTTCTTCACTTTCACATCATAAAGTTGCTTCATGCAACACTTAGCCATCTCCCGATGTAATAAGCTTTGAAGTTTAAGCTTATCGAGATTTGGCTAAGGTAAAAGTGCACCTTTATCCCCTAGAGAATGGTTGATTATGAATCTTATGGTAGGTAACTCGATCTCAAGGGGTAACACACACTCATCTCCATAGACTACTTTGAACAACGTGTGGCCAATAGCTCGTTTAAAGGCCATGTTCTATGCCCATATAGCCACATATAAATTCCTATCCCAATCTCATTTTTTTTCTTAAATAATGTTTGGTAGAATCTCCACAAGATTCTTATTGGTACTTTCAACTTGCCTAAATACCTATAGGTTCTAAGGTGTCATTTTATTATGCTTTATCTGCGAAGTCTCAATCAAACTTTTGATCACTTTATTCAAGAAATGAGTTCCACAGTTTGACACATACTCCTTTGGCAGACTAAATGGATAGTTTGTCCTTTGCATTATCCTTTCTTGTCACTCATGCTTCTATCCATTCCGTAAAATAGTTAACCGCTACTATGATATATACATATTCTTTGTGGAGGATTCTGTGTGGAGGCTAACGAGGTAATTGGACCTACAAAGTTAATGTCCCACTTCTTGAATGGTTAAAAAATCCATAATAGGAGTAAAGTGCCCTCGACAAGCAGAGGCATGGTACTCCTCCAAGATAAATGGAACCTCATCAAGCATAACACATCGATGATAGATAACATCTACCCATCGCTGATATAGAGTTCCTATAATTAAGGAAAACTTTAAGGATTGTTGTTTGATTTTCCTTTTCCTAGCCATGGGCAAAGAGGCTCCATTCTCTCCTGTGGATAGATAATGCATTATTATTGTAGCATACCAAGATAGAAATTCAATGGAGGTCGTATCTATTTTAAATAGACCCTCAAGGTTGCTAAATTTACCCAAAACTTCTTTCGGCTCCCTAAAGTCAATAAGATAGTCTACGATGTCTTGCAATCTTGGCAGATTACTCTTAATCTCATAATTGAATTCTTGCAAGGTGATGAACCACTCTGCTAGGCAATTGGGTGGCTATAAATTGTTCAATAATAACCTTGCCCTTTAGTCTTTGTATAGAATACAACCCTCTTGTACAAAATGTAGTGTTTGAATTTCTTATTGGCAGCAAAGGCCATCCCAAGTCACAGTTTTTTCATATACATATAATTAAAGTTGGACACACCCAACTTATGTGATTGGCGAATGCAATCAGGTGGTAGCATTTCTCATTCCATATCTAAGCTAAGCAGTAGGAGTTGTTACTATACATCATGGCTGCCCAAAACACATAGAATGTCTCACCTCTTTTAGGTGCTTTCAGGATTGGCACTTTAGCCAAATTTTGCTTCACATCCTTGAAGGATATTCTACACATATCACTCCAAACTAAAGAATAATTGAAGGATAATAAAATTTTCAATGGAAACATCCTTTCAGCTATTACATTAATGATCAATCATCAATAATATTTTACTAATGATAGAAAACTATGCATTTCCTTAGGTTTTCATGTCAGACTCATAGCAACAATGACTTTAGTCCTTTTTGGATCAATCACAATTCTGATCAAACCAACTATATGGCCCAACAATAATCCGTAGGGCACTCTAAATACACATTTCCTTAGATTTAGAGTAATGAAAAACTACCTTTAGCACTCAAAACATTTCCTCAAAATTATCAATAGTGTATTCCTAGTGGTAGCTTCCCCTAGATCATCAATGAAAACTTTTACCTCTTTTGAAAAAATATCACGGAAGGTTTTGTCGGTCGTGCATTGCCAAGAATAGTGTATTACATAATCCGAAGGCCATGACATGATATGAAAGGTTCCAAACATAGTTGCAAATGTTAACTTTAACTTTGTTTTCTTCTATGATGGTCATTTGATTGTATCTAGTAAAATAGTCCATAAATGCATATCTATCCCTACCCACTAATTGATTTAAGATTTTATCAATGAATGGCAACAAATAATAATCCTTATCTATTTTCTTATTGAGCTCTACAAAATAAATGCAAAGACAAATTTGATTATTATTATTCTTCCTAACCATTGGTAAAATTCACTCCATGTATTGCACGAAAAATATCATGCCATCCTTACATAATTTTTGTAACTCTTCAAATAGCTCATCCCTTAACTCAAAAGCATGTGCTTGACTTTCTGTTAGACAAGTTGAGTCCCCTCTTTTAGTGGAATAGTGTGAATGGCTAAACCGGGGGGAAATACCCCTTAATTCATCCTAACTCTAGGCAAGCATATTATAAAATTCTTGGGCTAAGGACATGTAGTCATTTCTTTCTTCTATGCTAAGAAAAGACCCTAACTTGATCGACTGCAAATCATGCAATGAACCAAGGCCTATCTTTATCACATCCACATCTCTAATTCTATCCTAAGCTTCTATAGGCTTGTCTAAAGCTACTTGGTAAACATCTTCCATAGTAGATCCCCTCTTAGTTGATCAATTGATGAAGTCTCACTACTAGAAGGTCCCTCTAGTACATCCAATTTTGTTGAGGATATGAATTCTCTCACTTTGAGGTGATTCTAGATAAGCATCGATTATAACTCATCCAGTACCTCTATTGTTGAAGATCAAACAACTAGCCAGTATGTTGACTTGATAGTCAGATTGCAACATCCCTGGCTTTCCTGATAGCACTTCATAGCTTGGCCACCCTACAACATTCCAGTTCTCAATGGTTACATGAACATTCGTAATACAACCCTCTAGTTGTCTTAAACTATCATCAACCATCCTTAGAATTATGGAGATATCTTTTGGATCTCTAATCCCATCCTTTCCATCAATTCTCTGAGCTCATAATATTAATGAAGGATCATATATCCACAATGGTATGATCTACCAATATGCCGTCAACATAAGCAGACACCCTTGGGTAATGTTTTTTAGGGTGCTCAAACCACTCATTACTGACATAGGCTATACCCAAGGGTTTAACAATATATCTAGTGCGAAGAAACTTCTTAAAGTCCTTACACACACTTGGAGATAGTTTAATTAGCTACAAGAGATAAACGTCAAACCTTGACCTCACAAAGAGAACTTTCTAGATTAAATTCTTGGAAGATACTAGTAGCTCTCTTCTCTCACCAAACCAAGCACTCTCTTAGTCACTTCGTAGGCTTAGGTGCTTCTTTCTTGACCTTCACTCTCTTCTTTGTCGGCTCTTGATTTAGGTCTACTCTACCATCTATAGCTCCAAAGAACAATCTTGTACATCAAGTCTAAGGATTTTCTACCCTTATCATCTTGTTTAGGGGTTTCCTCAACTAGTTATACATTACAATTAACTTCATATTTGGCCTTCTAACCTCTCGAATCACTCATAAATTAGAAGCATCACTAGCATTAACATTCATTCCTTCAATCACACTTACACTACTATCACTAAGCAGTTCTTCTACAATAACCTTTCCTCTTTGCAAAATCTGCTTCAACCCCTCACCTTGATAAAGATTATTTTCTTATTATCAGTTATTAATAGGACCTTGTTGTCTACTTTCTTACCGCAGAGAACTAATCTTACTCCAATGTATTGGTTATGTGGCTAGATTTCCTACATATGTCACATTTAACATTGGGACAATTTTGAGGGAAGTGTTGACCACCACACCACTTGCAATTAAATATGGATGGACTCGCCTCATCAGGCTTTCTAGAGCCCATTAGATTTGGTGATCCTTTAGGAAATCTATATCCACAGTGATTTGCCAATATTATTCAATAATCATGTCAATGTAATGTTTCATCATATCTTTAATTATCTCAACAATATTTGATATAGAAGATTTGTAGCCAATGATATCTAGAGCCATCCCATATAAGGTTTTATGATTTGTAAATGGGTTGAAACCCTTGGTTTATAGTGGGACCTTATCTGCTACTCATATATGTCATGGGTCTTGGTGGCAAATATTCGGCTCTACAAGAGAAAGTAATTGAAGCAACCCTTGATTTAAAGTCCCTTAAATTTGACCCTGCTATTATAAGGTGGTGCAAGTATTAAATTATATCTTGTTAATACCACATTTGGCACCATCCTAGTCATTGAGAGAGCTTGCCCTCTTGCAACATAGGCAACATGAATTCTTGGCTTGACTTCCTCTATTGCTATTATGGCCATATCTAAATCATTTAGTATCATGTTGCTCAAGTGTAGTTGGATCATAAAATCCAACCCTCTCAACAAGAATTGCAACTGAGATATAGGGGGTAATTGGATGGTATTATTGAAACACCGAAAGACCTCACATAGGTTTTGAGCATATGCTTTTACACTCATTGAATTCTTATTGAGTCTCATTTAGGGCACACATCCAATATTGGATCCGCTTTTTAAGAGAGAACTCCCTATATGAAATATTGTGTAAAACATAAGTTGATGGTACCAATGAGGGCTGCATTTCCCTTTAAGGTCATGCTGAAGAACATCAAATGATGTGCTTCCTCCTCCAATTCACAATTAAACATAAGTTATTGGAGATATTTGATATGTATTTTTGCATCTTCATTTTGACTTCTACTAAAAATAGGCAATTGATGTTCTAAAGTGGGTAGAGCCACTATGTTTGCTAGAATTTGTATTGCTTGAGGGGGTATTAAGGGTGGTTATGCCATCCCTACCAATATAGAAATAGGCTTAGGAGGAACAACTACGATGCTCATATTAGTAGTACGAGATAGTGGTGTTGATCCACCACTTTGGCTGGTCCTATAAGGAGTTGACCACCGACTCTTAGGTGCTAAGGGTAAACTCCCTCTTTTGCATGCACAAGGACTTCTCTTACTACAAGGACTATAAGGCCACTTATTTTAAGTGATACTAGGCTAGTATGGTCTAAGGATTATTTGTAAAAACATTAGTGCATTTTCTTATAGTGGTTCTTTAGGTTTCTCTCATTGAATTTGAAAGATCTCTAGTCTATACTTATGTTCTTGACTTAAAAACTCTTTCTTTGCTTTTGCCAAAGGTCATACTCTCAAGATCTGAGTCCTATGTCCTTATAGAAATCCTAAAGAACTCGAAAAATGCACCACCTATCAGGGCCTAAAACAATACCGAATACTAGCTCTAGCAGCTTTAGCCAAGGGCTCCTGAACACACAAAATAAACCCACACAACCTCGGGCTAAGAGCTTCTAAGTATTATAAATACTTCTTCTAACTAATGCATTTATAGATATAATTTCAACTTTTGGTCTAACTAATTACCCCTCCCAACTCCAAGCAAATGAGTTTCCCGCACATAGGTGACTATCTGACCTCAAATCATACATATAAAGGGCATCCATGAATGACTGTTGTGGCCCCTACAACTCTCATATACCCCAGGCATTGGCCCCAAGAAACACCGACTGAAATATATGACACATCATAACATGCTCCTATTTCAATATTTATCATCCTAGGAGATTATTTATAACCTCATTTTCTATAAAATAACCACTCTAACGTACAACTAGAGATCCTATTTACCTCTATGTAGGTCAATGAGTTTGAAAAAATTGCTATGTATCTAGGAGATTCATTTCAATACCATGCTTGTTGTGCCACATGGTGCTCAAACGAATTTGACTAATAAAACTACCTTGTCACATGTGAAACCATTCTTTTCATGATTTATTCTAGCATAGTTTGGCATTGAAGAGATGAAACCAGGCTAGCTCATGCTTCCACTCCTTTGAATATTTTCTAAGCCCCTAAATACCTTATTATGATGTATAAAAATTCGGTTCTTCATTGCAAAGATATACAATTTCAACATTCATCTCATGTCTATGCCTTGTGTGTGTGTGTGTGTGTGTGTGTGTGTGTGTGTGTGTGTGTGTGTGTGTGTGTGTGTGTGTGTGTGTGTGTGTGTGTGTGTGTGTGTGTGTGTGTGTGTGTGTGTGTGTGTGTGTGTGTGTGTGTGTGTGTGTGTGTGTGTGTGTGTGTGTGTGTGTGTGTGTGTGTGTGTGTGTGTGTGTGTGTGTGTGTGTGTGTGTGTGTGTGTGTGTGTGTGTGTGTGTGTGTCAATTTTTATATTTTATGTGTCATTTTGCATAGAATCTCCCCCTACTCAACCAGTTTAACACAAAAGAAAGTATAGACTAAAATTAGACCCCATGCCCTACTACGCACACTACACATTTGCCAATGTTTCCTTAATTTTATCTATTTTTTAAAACTCAAAAATCTATTATTTTCTAGTTTTTTACAAATTTTATCATGATTATTGATAATTCTCCAATTTCCAATCATTAAATAGTGAAACACGACCAAGTTAGAAAGTAGGTGGGGGGGGCTTATACCTCCCCTTCCTGGGAGGTCACCCATTCCATTATTATTCACGCCAACGTGTGCTTAACTAGAAGTTTTCCATAATTGAGCTATCCATCTAGCCCCCAAAACCTTAAGGTGATGGATGACCTTCGATCTATCCAATTATGGAAATCTTCCTCTATTTGGCCTAGGATTCAAACCTAATCTCAACTCATCGTTGATGCATCAATAGTGAGCTAGTTTTCTCTAGCAAGTGTTGATTGCATTTCCAACACCCCCCCTCAAGCCACACCTTTCTTGAGGTCCTAGTGCCACCCGAGCTCAACAACTTGAGCTCTGATACCAAGTTATAAAGTAGGTGGGGGGCCCTTATACCTCCCCTTCCCGGGAGGTCACCCATTCAAATATTGTTCACGCCAACGCGTGCTTAACTAGAAGTTTTCCATAATTGAGCTAGTAATCTAGCCTCCAAAACCTTAAGGTGATGGATGACCTTCGGTCTATCCAATTATGGAAATCTTCCTCCATTTGGCCTAGGATTCAAACCTAGTCTCAACTCATTGCCATTGCATCGATAGTGAGCTAGTTTTCTCTAGCAAGTGTGGATTGCATTTCCAAGAAACCATGCTAACGGGCATATATTATTTTTCTCCATATACACTTACTTTCATCAATATTATCAATATTGTCCTATTTCTTGATTTTACAAGTTTTATGTGACTTGAATAATTGATTTCTACATTTAAAAACCCAAAAAAATTTAAATGTGAAAATTATAGGACTTGAACGCAATACATATTAGTTTCGTATCAAATTTCAACCCACATGTATCTCAATTCCATGATAAAAAACAGAAATAGAATCAAACTTTCTTTGAAATGAAAGTTATCAAAAAATATTTCATAAAATCGCTTAATTTTTTATGATTTTGTAGTCACTTAGGTGGCCTATTAATGCTCTACATAGCCGCTAATAGCCATCTTCATGCCTCTTCACTCCATTTCTCACATTGTACTATGTTTGAGCACCCATTCCCCTTCATTCTCTAAGCCCACATGAATAGCAATTATGGCAAGAAAGAAGGAGGGGAGAGAAAATCTCAAAGCTAAACTTTCAATACAATGTATCATTTTTCACCATTTTTGCAATGATTTGGAGAAAAAATATGTAGCATCTCATGGCCAAGGCTACTCTTGGCATCTATGGTGGTTGAAATATCACATTTCATGGGATTGAGGGGGTGCACCAGAAAAATGCACTCACTCTCCCCCCCCCCCCCCCACCAAATCATGAGATTTTAAAGTTTTAACTCACTTAAGCTTAATCAACCAGAAAAGTGGTTCAATCGTTTGTGTTTACAATGTTGACACAAGTGGTTAAATTAAAATCGGAGATCTAAAGACATGGACACATTCTTGGTGTTGTCTTCTAGTAACTTAGCCTCCTAGGTGCTATTTTTTGCTTTTGGATTAGGTAGATGCTTTATAACACAAAAGTTACACCTCTTTAAATGTGTCATCTAATAAACTTTGATTGATGAATGGAAACTTCCAACGTGTTATAGGCCACTTGTGTTGTCTCTTAGAAAACTCTAATGCCTCTTTATTTTTACTATAGATGCTTCATTTTTTACTTCATTTTTGGCACCTCATCGCACTAATGCTAAATTTGGACATCTTTAAATGGGCAGTCTAACAAACTTCAATTGATGAATGGACCTTATTTTTATGACAAATTCAATTCCTCTTTATTTTTATTGCAAATACTTCATTTTTTGTGTTTAGTTGCACCTCTCACGTTGTAAGTAGAAAGATGACTAGATAGATATCTCGTAACTTGGGTAGGTAGACTAATAGTTTTAAAGTATCATTGGAATGATATCCAATGAAGATATCAACCACATTAGTTATATGAATGTAGAAACCATCATCCAAGTGTGTGTCAAAACTCATGTTGAGTTTCAGATCTCAACACTCCCCCTCAAGCTCAACTCCATGAGCTATACTCCTAGTAAGCTCTGAAAACACTGAAGCTTTTCTACTCCTAGGGCATTGTGAAAATATCTACAATTTTCTTCTCTGTGGTAACATACATGAGATCAATGTCGCTTGGCAAGACCTGCTCTCTGATGAGATGGTAATGAACCTCAATGTCTTTTAAGGGTATATCGAACACTAGGCTCCTAGCCAACTATATACTACTCATGTTGGCATGTTACAATTTGGCCTGGTAATAATAGTGAAGCTTAAACTTCCCACTATCTTCTTATACATTGTGGGATCCTCCAATATCTCATCCACATCAGCACTTAGTTTCACATTCTGATCCAATGGCATTGAGACTGGCTCACAATTAGCCATACCATATTTCTTCAACCTATCCAAAATGTACTAACTTTTTGAAAACCATATCCTCTTAGATGTTCTTATCACCTCAATCCCAAGAAAGTGCTTTAAATATTCCAAAGCTCTTATGTCAATTTTTCTCTTGAGAAGACTCTTTACATGCTCTAGCTCTTGCACATTATCACCCCCAACAATCAAATCATCCACATACAAGGTAATCACAACAATGGCTCTATCACTTTGGCAGTCATAAAGGGAGTGATTTGTATTTCTAGCATGAAAGCCAATAGAGAAAATATACCATGCTATCTTACCATGCCATGCTCTTAGTGCGTGTTTCAGCCCATATAAGGATTTGCTTAACCTACATACATAATTAGGATGGACCATGTTCTCATTACCCTATCATTACTCCATGTATGTTGTTTTTTGCAACTCACCATGCAAGAATGTATTGTTTATGTCCAGTTGATTCATAACTCAACTTTTTGCTACTACATCCCCTCTAATGATAGCTCTTATAGTTGCCATCATTGCTATTGGAGCAAATGTCTCCTAATAATCAATCCCATAAGTTTGTGCTAACCTTTAGCAACTAGTCTTGCCTTATATCTACTCACACTACCATCAGCATAATGTTTTTCTTTCTAAACCCACTTTCAATCCATAGCTTTCATTCCCTCAAGCAATGGTACAAAATCCCAAGTCTCATTTATGTCAATGCAACATTTCTTCTTTTGTGGCTTTCTTCCAATACACATGACTAGTAGCTTCCTCAAAACAAGCGGTATCAATTGATTTTATAACCTTTGCTATATATGCATAATGCTGAGCAACATAGTCATCATATGTCAACTAGTTTATGGGATATCTTACTCTCATTTACCTACTTGTTGCAGATCACTCCCTGATCCCTTTATATTAGCCATGGTTTTCCTTATATGAGATGTATGAAAATTTGGAATACCAAACTCCTCATCCATAATCTAATCTGAGCCATCAGAATCGTCATCTACATGTGAATAGCTTGAGAAATATTTGGCACACTAAGTGACTCAACTACCTTTTATTTTCCCTTGTGTGATACATTTTGTGCACTTCTACAAGTGTTATTTGAATGCAACTTACCACTCCATGGTCTCTCAATAGACCTAATAGAAGAGGACTCTTTTGACCCACTCAATGTTTGTGCCTGTGGATCCACATTTTTTGCAATCACTTTTTTTTTCATCATCTATAGTAATATGTTTTTCAGTAGCATACCAACTCCCCACCTCATTAAATACGACATCTTTGCTTACCTATCACTTTTGTGTAATTTGATAATAACACCTATAACTCTTATACTTATGGGAATAGCCAACAAACACATACATTTTAGCCTTCAGATCTAGTTTCTTTCTTAGCTCATTAGAAACATGTCTACATACAATGCATCAAAATATTGTAACATGTGATAAATTTGATTCCTTGTGATGAGTAAACTTCTCCTTTGTTACATATCATGAACTACATCAATGGGAGTCCTATTCAAAATATACACAATTGTAGAGATAGCTTTAGCATAATAATAATGAGACATATCCTTTCAGTTGTCAAGGCTCATGCAGTTTAATCTGTATTGTGCCAGTTCTTCCTTTCATCAACATTATCCTTTTGTGGATTATACATGCATTGAAACTACCCTTGAATTCCATGTTTCTTAAAAAATTTATTGAACTCACTTGAGGGGTACTCTTCCCCTCCATATGATCTTAGGCACTTAATCTACACAGCTATTTGTTTCTCAACTAGATTTTAAAAATGGGAAAACACTTTCTCTTCCTTAGGGTTTGGATTTCTAGCTTTCTCCCTTTGCAACTTCTCCTTCTTTTGGGTGATATGTTCTCTTGTACTCTCCTTTGGTAGTTGCTGCCATAGGGCTATCAAGATTGGTGGCATAATATCTAGTAACTAGTCCCAATGACTATTATTAGTGCATTGTTATAGTTGTTAATGTTGTTATGCACCATCATGCGATATAATTGCATATTGGGATCTTTCATGAGAATTTTATAAGCCTTGGTTAAGGATTCGGTTACACATTCTAACCAAAGGGAATTTAAGCCTTAATTAACAAAATTCTCTATTATGATTTCTTTCAATAACCACTTTGAAACTCTGGTTGGGATCATAGTGGCCTTATTACAAGTAAAGAGGTGATGGAACACATGTGTTTTGACTTGAAGGTATCCATTTGTAATAGCTTTTAACAATGCTCCTTCACTATTTATGACTATGTTGTCCTACCTTGTGCAACCTATGATATTTTTTGTTGTCTTATTGTATTTATATATTTTATCTTTTATTCATAGATTTTCTTTAATCAATTGTGCAGTGACCTCAAAATTTAATATCCTCTCCACAAACTTATCACCTTGTTTTACAATATAGCAAAACTTGCAAGATTAGGTATTAGGATAGTCATATCTAATCAAAGCTAAAAATGCCATAAAGTAAACATTGGTATCCATATCCTATACAAAGTTGGCTAGGCCATACTTGTTTGTCAACTCCCTCTTGATTTGGTATGTGTTGAACAATCATTCCAAACTGGTTAGGACATGAACTATATTAGTTTTCTCCCCATATGGTTACTTGTAGATCAAAATCTAGTCTTTGTTATGTGGTGCACACTAGTTTTTCCTCATTATAGGGGTCTTTGATTAGTACTAGGCATGGAATGGGTAGTATATGAGGGATAGAGGCATATTGGATTTCCATCTCCAAAAAAGAGCTAATGCTCATTATAATTACCTAAAAATTGAAAAATAATTAAATTTTACTTACCATTTTTTTCTTGATTAATCTTTTAACCATAGAAAGAGATAATGAGTTGGTGAAGGTCTCCTTGATGGTCATCTCCCTTGCTAAGAGGAATTTGGCATAGGAGAATAGCTCAAAGCTCTCTCCCCCTATAGAAAAGAATACAAGATTCCAAGCTTGTGGACTTAGGTTTAGTGTATGCAAAGTTTTTCTGAGTTGTTTTTTAGTCAATGGTCTCTATTTTATTAGTATGTATATCAAAATTAACTTTATTTACTACTAATAGGAGCTTTAAGAATCCACTACTTGTAAAGATCTAGATTGTATGTGAGCTCAATAGGGGCATCCAAGTCAATTAGTTGAACCATAAGGATGCAAAAATAGGATGTAAGATTGTTACGAAATGAGGATCCATGAAAACAACTATCAATATGAAGCTTCTCCTTGGTCACGATATTGCCTAAAAGTGGGTGATGGAGCAATTATTTGGGTGTGTTAAGTTTGCAAACCCCATGGATAGATTGTAAGAACATTGAATCACAATAGCTTGCGTCACTACTAAGCAAATCAACTACATGATGTTGCTTAAACAAGGTGGAAAGGAAATTTCCTTTAGTGGCCATTTCAAGGTGTTGTTAGTACCAATTCCATGCAAAGCCACTAGAGGAGATACATTAAAATTTAAGTTCATTAACCTTGGAGGTGTCTTGGAGACATGTAGCTACTATGTGGATGAGAAGGATGGACAGTTTTGTTTTTGGTGTTTTGGTATTTCAATAGAAGTTATCGGAATGTATGCTATTAGCCTCTTTTTTGAAAGGATAAAGTGTACTAAATGGAAATCAATCGGTCATGTATGAGAAAGGAACAAACGAGAAAATATTACTCCTTAAAGTAGAAGAGAGGCATTCTTTACGAAGAGAGTTGCTCATGGATAGAAATGCTCTTATGGAATAGGTGCTCGTACTCTTCCGATGTTGGTTATGACTAGGATGTGAGCACAATCATATCAGCATTAGCTAGTAACATAGTAAAAAGCATCGTGAGGGTATCAAATGTAGAGTCCACCTACAAGACACATTCGATAGGTATGTACTGTATTTGTTGGACTAGTTCTTCCATTGTTTCATAGATAGAACATTAATTATACGACTCGTCTTTAGATGGCCAAGGGGAAGTGGCTTGTGATAATTGACTATAAAGGGAGGTGTATCACTAGGATGTGAGCACAATCATATCAGCATTAGCTAGGCCTAGATCTACCATAGTGAAAAGCTTTGTGAGGGTATCAAATGTAGAGTTCACATACAAGAAACATTCGATCCGTATATACTGCATTTGCTAGACTAGCTCTTCAAAGTTTTCATAGATAGAACATTAATGATGACTCCTCTTTAGATGACCAAGGGGAAGTGGCTTATGATCATTGACTATAAAGGGAGGTGTATCACTGGGATGTGAGCACAATCATATCAACATTAGCTAGAACTATATCTACCATAGTGAAAATTTTTGTGAGGGTATCAAATGTAGAGTCCACCTAAAAGAAGCATTCAATCAGTGTGGATTGCATTTTTTGGACTAGTTCTTCAACTATTTCATAGATACAATAGTAATTCTAACTCTTATTTAGATGGCAAAGGGGAAGTGGCTTAAGATCATTGACTATAAAGGGAGGTTTATTAAGTTTATATGTGGTGGATAGGGTAGCTGGCTATGGTTCCGGCTATGGTTCCGTCAAGTGTTCTTTATGAGACATGTTGTTGTCAACTAAGGTCATGGTTTCTTGTGTCATGGATGTCTCATGGATAATTCATGGTATCTCTATAGTCTAATTGGGACAATAAACCATGATGTGCCTAGTGTTTGTTTTTGTATTGGTGGCAGGTCTACACAACATTTATAGCGCAATGGACTCTATTGTCTTGATGATTCCTAATTCATAGTAGCAGCATGGGATTAGTACTACTGTGGTTCTCAAATGTGACTATGCATATAGGATTGGTGCGCAGATCGAATGCTGTACGCTCGCGTAGTGAATGCCGAAAGGTCCCCAAGAACAATAAAACTCTACTTTTTGCACAAATTACAAGGCAAAAAGCATGAATGACAAGAGAAAGAGACCAATTGGGTGCAATCTCCCCCCATGCCTTGTGTGACGCTCCACAAAGCATGTATTTTATGTATTATTCATCTTCAAGCTCAAATAATAGCCCAAATTACAAAATAGCGAGCTTTTAGCTTTTGAGTTTGCTTTAACACAAAATAAGAATAAAGCTAATGGACGGTGCCCAAAGAGTCTGTCATGCCCAATACAATGTCCAAATAGAAATAACATAATCGTGCGCCCATGCGCATACAAAATAATAATAAATAACCGACGCCTCAATAAATAGGCGTGACAAAATATAGGCATCATGCCTAAGGTATGTGCCCATCAAAATATAATCCATAAATCGAATACTTGCTATCCTCCAATGCTTTCCTCCACCACTGCTACTATCTCTACACATCAACTGAAGCATTCACAATCGTTAGTAGAATAATACAATTAAACCGACAAAAGTGAATACCTAGCAGTCTTCAGCTACATAAATAAATCAACTAGTTAGAAATAAATCCTAACCTTAATTTATTATGAGTGCGCACTCTAAACTCATAAACGTTTATTAATTTAATATGCATTTTGCGGAATCACCCGCTATGGAATCACCCATGTACACACTAAATTAATGAAACGCCCGAAAAGGACAGGCGTCCCCATCAACTTCTCGCACAAAGAATTCACTTTGTGTATGAGCCCCGGTCACCCATCAAAGTTTACAAAATCCACCGTAAAACCTCACGGAATCCACCGTGGCACAGAATCCACCGTGAAATATGCCTCCTGGCATCAAGGATAGTTTAGGGCAAGGCAACGGATCCTCATGATGCTATCACATTGGCATGGTTTGCTTAGGATTTTAGAGGTCTAGAGAGCCTTAATAATATCTTTTGCACATATGAGGGCCTTGAGAATCCAATGGGGTATCATTCATGGTCCACCCCAATTAAAATGGCACTTTATACATGTTCATCTGGAATGAACAGTGGCCTTGGAAGAATGGGATCTTGTTGAGAAGTAGATTGGGGCTTTTGATGGAGTCTAGGCAACTATGCCCTAGTGCTCAGAGACTGTTGGTCTTATTAAAATGGCACTTTATACATGTTCATCTGGAATGAACAGTGGCCTTGGAAGAATGGGATCTTGTTGAGAAGTAGATTGGGGCTTTTGATGGAGTCTAGGCAACTATGCCCTAGTGCTCAGAGACTGTTGGTCTTAACCTTGCACAATCGATAGCTCTAATAAGAGGGAGATGGGATTGATATTTGTTTCTACTATCAATTGTACGTTACACTTTCCCAATAGTGAATAATATTGGCCTCTGTATGGTTGTTGCTCTATGTTAGTGGGTTATAGCATTAGTTGACCAATTCTAGCCAATAACAACATGAAGGAGTATTGTGATTAGCACCTTCATCAATAAGAACATTGGTGGTAATATAATTTGATAGTCAACTAGATACAAAGGTAAAAGGTCAAATTATAATATCATCCTCCATTCTTAGGTTATTGATAGTGGCTTCTCAAACATTGACCTTCTTGGGAAGAATAATAATTGAAGGCTGATGGGTAAATTGTGTGCACTGCTCCATTTGTGCATATCAAGTTTGCTCAATCATCATGATAGATCATATATGGGCATTAGGTTCCTTCATGGGTGACTCATGCTAGTAGCATGGTATTTGCATTTACTATGACTTTTGTTAAAGTGACCAATGATTTACCCATCTAAGATTTTTAAGTCTATGTTTTCCTATCTTGCTTGTGACACAAACATGATAGAAACCAAGGCCTTGAGACTTAAGTTTCTCTTTCTGTCCTTTGATTGAGTATAGCATGATGAGATCACCCTTCCAAAAGGATCCTTGCTTTATGTGTTTATCAAACTAGTTATTTCATTAGGCTTTGAACAATACCATATTGGGAAATATGGGAATTTTCCATAAGTTTGGGACATGTGGTCAAATCTTTGGATTTGTCATAACCTGAACACTATAACTCCAAATCGAGCGCTCTATAGCTCAATAGATTCCATTTTTCAAGCGCTTTCCAATGATAGGTCACATCATATGGTTTTGAGAAAATTATGGGCATGTTATCCGGGTGCCACCTTTTTAGCATTCAAAAAATGGGAATTGGGAGATTCCCAAACTCACTAATATTGTGAAATTCTCAAAAACTATGATGTGGCTTGTTAAGTAACCATGTTTTAGTCAATCATTTTAGTTTTAAAAGATGTTTTGTCCAAACGTTTGCACCTTCCCAAAGTTCTTGAATTGCAATACAAAGACTCAAGAAAATGAATTTGATTACCATAATTACTCAATATCATGAGTTTGCATGAAGGGTATTTGGCTAGTTACTATTTTCTAAACTATGTGATAAGCCCAAAGTGCAACCATGAGCTTAATATTATCGTAGTCTACTCTAGAAGTTCAAATAGTTCTTCTTAAAATAGTGCAAGATTGAGAATGTGAATAGAAGATGTTTGCTAACTAATTAAATTAAGAAATGAGTCCGGGGCGGGGTCCACTAGGGTTTACCGTATGGTACCACGTGAGTGTAAGGGAGGGGGTTATTTAAGGGAAGGAAGGTACATTTTATAAGGTAAGGTCCCATAAATAGGTGGTAGATAAGGGGTATTTTCATATATTTCTTGCATGCAGGTGACGTCTCCTTATTACTACTAGTGAATCCCCCGTGGGTATCTGTAGCAGTCTATTATCTAATATATGGATAATGGTGTCTATCCAATAAGGTGTAATATTTTCCTTGAATGGTTTACACAAGACAAATAGGTATTGGGGAGATTATCACCAACCGCAATTTCTTCGTCTATCTACGAATAATGTGAGACATGTGGTTGGCGATAGAATATTTCCTTTCCTTGTGCATGACCATGCAAGAGTTAGATTCTAGAAGAAGTAGAAGACATCTAGTGATGTGGCCTATAGTAGAGGGCACCTATTCACTAAATAGAGCGATGCTTGATGGTTTGGGAACACATGAATATGGTAGCAAACAAGTAGTATCAAGACTTCTTAATGGCATACACCATCACTACTTCTTTTCATTCTATCATAGATAATTGATGGTTTTAGTGAGGTATCTATTAGCATATCTCATAAGAAAATCCATATTATGCTCATCTCATTTGTGCAAATATCACCAATTGTAATTTTGGACACATTGATATATATGTGAAAAGTGATTGTCTAAACTTGGGCCCGTAAAATTAGTGTAGTCATGAGAGAATTTTTTAGAGCTTTATACAAAGCATTGCATTCATTTATCCTTCCATTCGTTGATAATTAGTTGCTTATAAAGGCTTGCTATGAAAATGTAGTTTAGTGTAAAGCAGCAATAGTAACCAGTATGTATGAGGAATATGCCTTTATGGTTGATGGGTGGTGGGAGATCCATTATCACCTTAGTTTTGGTTTGATCCATTTCAATGTCATTCCAAGATACCACATGGCCCCAAAATGATGCCATATTTAACCCAAAATTGACACTTCAAGGGATTTAGAGATAGGTGGTACAACTCACATTGCTAGAGGACTAGTCAAAGCTCTTTGAGGTATTTCTCCCAACTTGAATGGACAGAAAGGTTATCTGTGAATACTTTGAGCTTATGTCTTAGCACATCTTTGAAAATATATATATAAGACTTTGGAAATTTACCAATGCATTTGTTAAGCCAAAATGTATGACAATGTGGGTGAATACCCCCCATTCAATGGAAAAGGTAGTCTTGGGCTAATCATCTATGTGTATTTGCACCTCTTTATAACGTGAAAAGATATCTAAGAAGATGCAATCTTCCTTTCCTACCACATGCTCAATCATGTGGCCTATGTATGACAATGGATAATGGTCTCTCTTGGTTGCAGCATTTAGTTGTAGTTAATGTTTACTCAAATTTTTCTATTTTTCCTAAGTACCATGATGATGGATTATATCTAGTCCATATGCTCAACCTCATAAATAAATCTTACTTTTATAGTTTCTTGAGCTCTTTTCACGCATGGTGTGTATAGTGAGGACTCATGGGATAGGGTCATTGTTTAGTGGGATTAGTGTATGATTTCAAAGTAATAGTATGCATCAACACCAACTAAGGTGGTATATGTTTCAGTTCATATTGATTTCAATCAAATATATTGTGATACTCCTCAAGTATATTGACAAGTCACTATTTGTATTTTGCATCAAGGTCTTTGGCTACGTAGATAAGTTTAGGGGTTTCCCTTAGTTGAGCAAGGTTGACCTCCATGACCATTGCCAAGCCCTCAATGGGTTTTCTAGTTTTCCCTTCACTTTTTTACACCAAATAGTACAATGACTCAATCTCCTTTTTTTGTATCATGTAAATCATTTTGGAAGATCATGTGGCTTCTTTTGGCTCTTCACTTCGGACTTAATTTTTTGACTCCTTTTCTATGTGATGTTTTTAAGGTGTCTGCACCCTGAGATAGTCAAGAGCTTTATTTTGACCTTCAGAGACCTAGATGGTAATTATTGTATTTTAGGGTTTGAATCATCACTACTATCTCTTTTTGAGTCACTGTTATTTGTTGGTGGAGCATCATAGTCCGTATTTTTTGTATTTTTGTTGGTTGAGGAGTTTGGAAGTGGGAACTAATTCGAAAGGTTTATATCTCATTGGATTTAAGGGAGCCATAATGAAGCATATGTTACAATCTATGTACATGTCTAGGTGATGCAAATATGGACTCGGGGAAGCTACTATATGTATATCCTATACATCATGTGCATTCAAGGCTTATTTATAAATATCCTTATCTATGAATTTTTCATGAATAACACATAACCCTTTTCTATTCAATATGTGAATAACCCCTTTATATTACACCCTTTTGTATATAAAAAATGTATAAAATTTGTATTTTAAAAATACCTTGTTTTGAACCCACGTGATACACACATATATTCATGAGTAACTTACCCTAGGATATGGGTCAATCTTTAGGAGATGGGAGAATCATGATTTATGTTATTAGCATGGGTATTGTTAGAGATGTTGAATGCCCCAACCTCGTAAGGTAGCACCAATGATCCATGGTGCTATAAGTTGTAACTCCCCTATTATGAGGAGAAGCCATGTGTGACTACATACATTGAGTGGATCTTGAATTGTATGTCAAATGAGGTCTACATGACCGACTGGCAAAAATGTGACCTTTGTGGATTAAATTTTAACCTTTGGGTTAGATAGAGTAGTTTTGCTAGTAGCAACTCGAGGTATAGTGCATCGAGTTATAGGGTGTGGGAGTTATCAAGTCCCTGGAATATTCCCTGGCCAACTAGGGAAGATTCATAATATGGTTGGACATGCTGACCAAACTACCTTTGTGGGCTATAAAAGGAAGACCCTTCTAAAGCCATTATCAATCTACCTTTTGCCCACCAACAGTTCTTCTAGCTACCCTTAAGCTCTTTGCATGTCATCTATCCAGATCGCCATATCTAAGCTTTATAGTGGAAGCATACAGGTGGACAAAGCCATCTTTGTATCGGTTCTTTGAAATTAAAGTACTCTATGTTCTTCTCATATTTGTTGTGTGTTCCCTACTCCTTGCTCAGATTCGGTATGTTGTACTATATAATTTGTATAGGTATTCCCATGTGAATCACCATTAAATGTTCTCTTAGCTTGGACATTGGATAATTGTTAATCAGTTGGACTTAGTGATTCAAATGCAATATTATTTAGTAGTTGTATGCTAATGGCCATTAAACACCATATTGGGGAATATGGGAATTTTCCATAAGTTTGGGACACGTGGTCAAATCTTTGGATTTGTCATAACTTGAACACTAGAACTCTAAATCAAGCGCTCTATAGCTCAATAGATTCCATTTTTCAAGCGCTTTCTAATGATAGGTCACATCATATGGTTTTGAGAAACTTATGGGCATGTCATTAGGGTGCCACCTTTTGAGTATTCAAAAAATGGGAATTGGGAGATTCCCAAACTCACTAATAGTGTGTTATTATTCTTTGTAGGTCTATGGTGAGGACTATTGTTGATGGATCTTACAATAAAATGCTAGTGTTGGTTGCATTGTGGTCCCCAATCTAGCCTTGGAAATCTTACACTTCAAGCTCAAACGTGCAAATTAATGGTATAAAGACCACTATCAAGTGTTAGGTGCTCTCTAAATATAAATACAAGCCAAATTCATATATTTAGTATGTGCAACTAGTTTTAATGGTATAAAGGAGTGTGTATGCACATTAATTATATTAAGATTATATTGCACACCATTTCTCAATATAAATACAAGCCCAAATTATAGATTTACTATGTTGGTTCCCCTCTCTACCTCCCTTGATTTTGAGCTCTCTTAGTTTACTAAGAGGAGGGTAGGTAATGGATCAGAATATAGGAGGCCAAAGATAGCTATAGTTGTTGTTGTAAAACATTCCCTTCTTCTAAATGTAGCTTTGGAATACATCCATGCATCTTCAACAAAAATAGGTGAATAAGATTGCCATAATTATCATGATGTAGCTCTAGTTGTACACAATCAAGTCTACATAAGCACAATAGATAATAATAATGTGAAGCAATGGAGAAGCACAAAACTTGGTGGACTCCCTCACATTGTTCATGCAAAAAGTAGTGTATCGAACATTAACTTGTAGCTAATATCAAGACCCTAGGGGCCTTCAAAACTCTTATGACTATGTAGGATGACATCATTATCAAACTCCTATTTATTCTCTCAATGTGTTATTGAGTGTGATTGCTTAAGGTTCCTCACATTCATTTTGTATATATGACAAATTAACCTATCACCCACCATGTTAGCTATTACGCATACAAAAAGAAAGCTTTGATAATCAAAAAGTTGCATGATTCCATTTGACTTTGAGATGACAACTAGATAACAAATTCTATTTTTCTAATTTCAATTTCTTTCCTTTTTTACTTAACTTGCAAGAATGGGTTTTCATACTTTTGAATGATCAATTTATTATTTCAACAACAATATAAAACATATGGATAACCATACAAATAGATTGGCCTATTCATCATGATAGGAATCATGTACAGCTTATAGCCATAAGGGAAAGAAAATAAACTAAATGGGTCACCTACAAAATAACAGAAGGGATGTTATGATAGATAAATTTATTATGTTAGAAATCAACATACACACATGCACACACACACATAATGGGATTCCCTCAAAATTTATAAACCAAATATTAGCGCACACACTTATGTGCCCTTATGCTTACATGTGGTATTGTATTCCATAAGCCTCCTCCTTTGCTCTCATGTGACACCATAAATAAAGCTAAGTTAGTCCCCCAAAAGGGGGGGATAGAGGCAAGCTTTCAACTTAATAAGTCCACTATTTTCATGTCTTAGGTGTCACCTTGAGTAAGTTACTCATGAGTATATGTGTGCATCACGTGGGTTCAAAAAAATGTATTTTTAAAATACCATTTTTGACATACAAAAGGGTGTAATATAAAGGGTTATTTCAATATTGAATAGAAAAGGGTTATATTTTATGTAGAGGATATACATATAGTAACTTCCTTGAGGGTGTCACAACAATGCATACTTAGTGCATTAAACCCAATAATTATAGTATTGTGTGCAAGGCACATTAGGAATGTCTCAACAATATTCATGTAGCTAACAAATTACTCCTCCATGGACATTTCAAATATAACTTCTCAACTCTAATAAAAAGGTACATAAATGGTACTATAGTAAATCATAGAGCAAGACAAACATTTGAGATATATTTGGCCTTTAATCTTGATGATTTTATGTTCACACACACTCCAAATTTGGTCTCAAATTTTTAATTTGTCTTTTTTTTTTTGTAAGAGCATAATATGTTATCCAATTTTGGTTGCACTATCTCCACTCACAAGTGGTAATAAGTTTTTCTCACATGGGATATATTTACAATGTCGAAACTTTAGACATGAGAGAAGCATTTTTATGCCTCTCCATCCATAGAGTGTTGAAGTAGGAGCTAGGAGTTCTGAAGTCCCATGTGAGAGATTACCGCTGGAGTGGCATGTAATTGTGCATAACCCACTCAAGATCCTTTTCAAAGCAAAATGAAGATAAGCATGGCATGTAAGTTTTTTACCATGCTAGACATAAGGGCCCCATATAAATATGTGGGGATGAAGAAATTGTGAGGAAAAGCTTCCTTTTGTTAGCTTCATTGTTGCTGGGCAAGGAAGGACTATGTGTAGAATGTGTATTGCATTTGAGTGGCATGGATATTGATAACGATTGGTGACTATGGTCTAAGAACATTGGTGCTATGTAATAGGGCCACATTAACTAGATTGCAATATCTCTTCAATGGCAAGACTTCATGTTTCTTTCATGCCATTGGATGGATGTCTTCTAAGGATGATGATGGGTATTGAGTGGTATTGCTGATTAGCTACTAGTATGAAGATTGCCCATGATGTTGCATTGTGATGCACTATAATTTTTGAACGCACATTCTACTATGTTTTAGTTCCTAATATTGTGGCTTGGAAAATTGTGTGTACCATATGGATGGGTTCTGAGGTATTGGACACTTGCTCAAGATCTTGGGTAAACTCCACATCTAAGTTAAGTGTTCCAAGATTATTATCATCATGATCTAAGGGTACGATTGTAGAAGGGGGTCCTGTCCTAAATGACCACCTTTTGGAATCACTTGTTGCTCTACTAATTGGATCCTCTTCTTTGCTAGGATCTTTCATATTTTCAAGGACCCCCAACTCTAAATCAACCTTATGAGTCTCTTGATTTTCTATTTTCTCTAATTGGTTTTCATTGTTGTCTTGACTAAGCTTGGTATTGGATTTCCCAACCACATCTTTGCTAGCAAACTTCCTCATGAGGTATAGAACCATGGCTAGAATCATTTCAATGCAACCAATAAGTATGCCCACTCCATTAGGAATCTGCATGTAGACAAAAATTTTTATATTAATTAATCAACTCAAGTCAATTGACATGGATTGAGTCGAATTAGCAGTGCACCAGTTCTCTGAGTCGGAAATTACATTTAGAAGGAGAATCAAGGTTCTAATCTAATTACCACTATGTACATGTCTGTGACAACAAGTCCGAATGCAGTCCATATAGCTCCTTTTAAGAATGCTGCAACAGAAGAGTACGGGTGCAAATATTTTGGATTTTTGAACTTGATAGCATCACCCTGATCATGAAGAATACATTCAATCTTATAACCAGGATCAAGAGATAAGACAGTAGTATGCTTGCTGAGTGTGCAATAAACAATGGTTGCATTTCCTTTTTTGTGTTTCTACGATAGGACTAATAATTCCATTGCTTAATGAAGAAAGAACTGTATAATATTGTTATGGAGTAGTAAAGGTGGATCCGCACTTACAGCTTGAGAGAGGAGGGAGAGGTGCATGGCGCTACTGACGACTGCACACATGAGGCCAATAACAACAATTTTTTTCTCACGCGAGTGCAATATAAGAAGGGATGAGGCCACCATGAAAGCCAAGCTAAACATGACGACGCTCAGCTTCCAGAGCACACTGAACTGCAATTTACAACTAGACTTGCTCAGGAATAATTCAACATGGATCAAATAATCGTCTCAAATTAGCTGTAAGGCTTTATGATTGATGATTAACGATGGCATGGATCAAACAATCATATTACAGCTTAAGTACATATCCTAATTAAATGTAGGCTTAATCATTACATCTCAAGTGGATGATCTCTCTCTCTCTCTCTCTCTCTCTCTCTCTCTCTCTCTCTCTCTCTCTCTCTCTCTCTCTCTCATACCTGAACATATGACTGAAACCATGCAATCATATCACATCTTAATTTAGTACATAACCCAATACGGGCTTAATCACAGTACATATTAAGTGGGTGATCATGTAAAACCCTCCTCCCCCAAGAAACACGAGTGTATAATCACGTACTAATGAGAGCGCCATTTTGATAACTTAATGTAAACTAGATAGGCCAGGTTACAAGCAAAATCCTCATGTTATAATTGATCCAGCACTCACCCTTTGGGACTTCGACGAGTAGCAGCAATATGGGATGATGTAGATGAGGGCGAAGGCGGCCCCTAACGCATTGGTGAGTAGAACCCAGAAGGCATGCGGGCGCCCTAGATGCGGGCTAGCGTACAGCACCCACAGACAGCAGTTGAACAGCTTCACCACGTACAGATCCCCTGTCAGTCCCCCGCTTGATCTCTTCCTCACCATCCTTATCGCCGTTGGCCTGCATGCCGGCCATCATTTGTTAATCCATGGGTTAACTGATATTGATCAATTTAAATATCAGCTCATGTTGCTTCAATGTCTGATCGTCTGTTCGTAACCTAGACATGGCGCTTCATGATAGCTTGTTCGGCCCTTCATCGGCACATGCATTGTACATTGACACATGCAAGCATGCTCAAATAAGCTTGTCTACAACATTTGTCTTCTGAGTGCATCTATGAACAGCTTATTGTGAGAGAGAGAGAGAGAGAGAGAGAGAGAGAGAGAGAGAGTCCTACATTGAAGATAAGAAGAATGTCGATGATGCAATGTTGCCTGCACACATTTCCGAGAATCATGATCAGCATAGGAAAGAAATCTAAAATGTTTAAATTTGCACGTACAGTTAGAAGCATGAAATGTCTATTTTTCAAGCTGATAATCCTCTATGTTCTAGTTTTAAGTGAGGGTTGAAGCCACATTACCAAGAATGCCCAAAATCTGGATGGCGATGTATCGACTATGATCATTAGCCATTGCTTACCGACTGAGGTGAATTAAAAGCTAGCTAATGCAAGTAGGAGAACAGAGAAACAATTCTATCACCTTAAAAGTAGTGCAAAAGGGAAGACAAGAGATGGTGCGCCAAAGTGTGGAGGGGTTAAGAGGAGAGCATGCAAGCTAAGTGGAGCAAAAGACTGAGGCATATGGAGACGCCATAAGAAGAGAGAGAAGAAGGCGAAGAAGAAGAAGAAGAAGAAGAAGAAGAGGCAAGCTATCTGATGAGGAGGAGGAAGAAGTGATCTATCAAATTCTAATGCTGATTATGGAGAGCTTTGAGCTTCTCTTTAATGGTACTCCACGAATGCTAACAAGAGACCGAATGCCTCTCCATCATCCCCTTTCCCAAGGCCGTAAATGGCGGAGAGATGATTGCATGTTTGTATCCTCAGAAAGCGCGTGCTTTGTGTCCCGAGACTAAAACACCTCACCTGACACCTATCGCTGTGATCTGCGCTCCCCTCGTTGACAAATTTCTAACCTTAATGGCACCTCCCGCAAAGCTACTTAAATCTAAGAGAGCCATCCTCGCTAGAAAGAAAATCTCTGGCACTCTCTCTTACCCTTTCGGACCTCGGTGCAAAAGGTTGGGTTGGATGCAGCCCAACTATCAAAGAACTACTTAACTTACACTGAAAAGTTGATCAAATGTAGTGGGTACTGTGTCACCGTAAGGAACCAACCCCTACTCGTCCTTGGAAGACGAAATTTTGTGACAAAATTTACAAGCACAATGGGATTCGAGCTTTTAAGATCCTCCTTTAGAAGATCATGCTATTTCACAACTTTGTCAGAGGTTAACTTCAACTAACTTGATGAATGAATAGTGTCTTTAGCTTTCTTTTCATACATTGAAGAACTACCCCAATCCTTAGACAACACTTGTCACACTCTAACATACCATGTGCCACTCTATAAGGTCCACCGTCCCAAAAATAGAAAACAACTCATAGGGAAGTTTGTGCTCCCAAGGTGGCTTGAATATGCTACAAAAGAACGAGGCTCTTGACCCCCTACCTTCTCATTAAAGAAGTTAAGAATTAACCTTATCTATATATGACATTCTCACTTTACCTGTGATTGAGATGAGCATGTGAGTTACAATAGTTACAAGTACATACAAGAGGAAGAATCTTTTGCCTATCATAATCAATGCATTGAAAAACATTGAAGTGATTTTGAAGTTATGTACTTTTGGCATTTAGTATACCAACATGCTAGAGACACATGTTATTTTATGCATAGTGCCATGTAACAAAAAAAATCCTTTAACTATCCATCACATGCATGTATTGACTCTTGATTCTTACAAACCTTCCCCTAGACTAATTTGTCATACTTTTTGGTGTAAACAACATAGTTGAAGGACATTCTATTGGATTGGCAAATGTCCATTCCTCCTATTTGCAAGATTAAACTTTGGGGAAAGAGAGAGATCTATATATACAACCTACTTACACTCCCTAAAACACAAACCCATGAAGTTAATGCATACAATCCACTCCGTCTAGCACATCATATGTGGTGTCCATGAGCAAATTAGTTGTCTTTGGGATCAAAAGCACCAAAGATCCTCAATCCATTAGGACTTGAAGGTGGCCTCTTCATTGAGATGTCCTAGACCACTTTCACATATTCATACAATCTTTATAAATAAAGACAAGGCTCATCTCAAGAACATCTTAGCTAGGTGCACACCGTTCAAGCAAAGTGCACTTAATTTGAAGGGATCAAAGCATAGGTTCACCAACTTGTTATTGGTGACATATCTCAATTGGCATACATCAAATGTCCCTTTGGTACTATTAGTGAGACCCTAGGATTGTCCATAGAAGCCCAAGTTGTTGGAACTCTAGCTAGAACCAGCAAAAGCCTATAACAATGTAAACGCAATGTAATTATTCATAAGCATGTAACCAATCAAAAACCAACCTTTAAAACTCTTCAATGTAACATGGTTGGTTTTTTTGTAGCATTTACATCCATGACTTTCATGTTTTGATAGCCATTTTAACATTAACTTTTCCTAGTAAAAGGAATTTAATGTAATTCTCTTTACCTCTAGTTTCTTTTCCTTTTTTTGGAAAGTTTTCTTCGTAAGATACACTAGTCATCCATTAACTTTCATGATTTTGGCAAGCCTAGTAAAAAGAATTTAATGTAATTGTCTTTACCTCTAATTTCTTTTCCTTTTTTGGAAATTTTTCTTCATAAGATACACTACTCATCTATTTATTTCCATGATTTTGGCAAGCCTTCGACATCCTTTCAAGCAATTACACCTCAAAGCTACATGGGGGAAGAAATAGAAGAGCGTTAAAAATAACCTCACCGAATGTGTATGAAAGCCTTACAAACAATGTAGTTCTTAAGTAACACTCGTACACTTTTAATATAACTAACACTTGTACACTTTTCATATGACTATCATGTTCTCTTGATGAAACACAAAGTAGGGCACACATCATTCACATAATCCTAATCCATAGAGGAAATTGGCAAATACAATTTTAACCATTTTCTCTTCAAATGTTGTTAGAGTGGGAATTGACAAATGAATGCATAAAATTTCACTCTATATCACATCCTTAGCAAAAAAAATTTATTTTTTACTCGTGATAAACATATTTTTGTTTCTATTGTGTATCCTTGAAGCTCACGTCTACACTTAGCATGTTAGTGGTCATTATGACTCTCACATGGCCACTGACTCATTACTTATTATATTCAGGTTGTTACACCTATTTATAGCTGGCATAGTTATAGCGCCAGTCGACTAGTGTAGTCGATTATGCATTGTTTGACTTAGTAGGCCACTTTCATTTATGTTGTATCTTATCTATACTTTGTATACATTGAAAAGAGTGTGGAAGAAGAAGAAAAAACCAGCAAGAAAACGTTTTGGCCTCCATCTCTCTTCTTGTCTCTTGAGTGAGCTTCTCCTTGTGCATTATGTGTGTGTTCGACGCAACATCTTGAGCAAGTCCCCCCACCACGCGATTCTTGACATGGTATTAGAGCCGCGCCACTGAGAGAGGCTGATTTCAAAGGCTGAAGTGAAGGATAAGAAGCAAGGTTCAAGCAAGGAAGCCACGGGTAAGAAGCTCTCCCATCCTTCCACTCTTTCTCTTGGATAGTGCCTGTGGAGGCACCGGAAGCAAGGCAGAGCAAAAATCTCAGATTGCAGTGAGATTTGATGTGCGCGAAGAGCATTGTGTATTCTGTAGAAAGGTCTTTTAGGGCTTTTCCGCAGTTATTTTGGGCATCTAAGGCCGTTTCAGGCCCTGTTTTAGAGCCGCAAGGTTGCGGACAGCAGTTTTAGGGTACACTGTGATTTTGGTTGTTTTGATCGAAAGTGGGTATGCAGGTTACAGATTGTGAATCTGTAATTCTTGAGGTGCTTGCAGGAAGCAAACATAAGGTTTATCTGCAAACAAGTTGCAGATTACATGTATTGTTGAGCAGACAGTGAAAAAGGCTGTCTGGTGTATTGCTGTGCACTACAGGTCGAGGGTTGCAGAAGATTTGCTTGCTGTTTGGTATTAGTTTTGTGATAATAGCATAGAACAGTGGAAGCCCCATCATTGAGAAGCTCGACAAGAACAACTACCCTTCATGGAAGTTCCGTGTCACGAACTTCCTTATTGGAAAAGGCCTCTACGAGTTTGTTTCATGTGAAGAAAAGGAGTCGGAGGTGAGTGATCCTCCAACTACAAAAGAGACAAAAGCACGGAAGGAATGGAATGCAAAAGACAAGAATGTCATGTATTGGCCGTCTGCAATAATTGACAATAATATGCTAAGACATATTAGAAATGCAGAGAATTCATATGCAGCTTGGACCATACTTGAAATTATGTTTTTCGTAAATACAAAGGCACGAAAGATTCAACTCAAGCAAGAGTTGAATACATTGAAGAAAGGGAAGATGTCTATCAATGAGTATGCGCACTGAAGGTAAGGAGCATTGCACATGCATTGGCAGAGATTGATGCAATGCCTGATGATGATGATTTGGTGTCGTCTACCTTGGGTGGACTTAACAATGAAAAGTCTTGGAAGTCTTTTGTAACTTCCGTATATGTCAGAAAGCCATTTCCAGATTTCAATGAGTTGGTTTCTCTTATGATCTCACTGAAGAGATCAACATGCAGAGTGAGACATCTGAAAGAAGTGGTGAACAGGTCCAAGCTTTCTACTCCAGTTTAAGAAGGGGACGTGGCAAGTTCTCTTCAAGAGGCCGTGGTACAAGCCATGGTAGTGACAACCAACAAAACAGATTGAATCAGCAATTTGGCGATATGCAGGTTTCAGGAGGTCGTGGTAACTTTAGAGGCAGGGGGAGCTTTAGAGGAAGAGGTGGATGGCAGAACAGAGGTTTTAACAACTCTGGTATTGTGTGTCACTACTGTGGCAAAACAGGTTATATTGCAGCCCAATGTTATGCTAAGAAAGATGATATTCGTAGTGGTAAGTTGCAGCAAGGAAACTATGCATCGTCTTCACGACAGAATGAAGACAAAAATGAACGTCTGTTTGTTATGCAGCATATGCTGAATGCTGTTACAGGAAAGGAAACACATGATGATGTTTGGTATGTTGATTCAGATGCATCCAATCATATGACCAGCCATGCAGAATGGTTTGGAGAGATGCAGGATTTGCAAAATGCAGGTTATGTGTAGACGAGTGATGATTCATGCCACCCAATTTCACACATTGGAAAAGTTCCATTGTCCTTGCATGATGGTAAGACAAAGAGTCTTTCAGATGTATTATATGTGCCATCTATTACAAAGAACTTGGTGTCAGTCGGTCAAATGGTAGAGCAAGGGCTGTAAGTCAGATTTAATGCAAAGGGCTGCTTTGTAGAAGACTTCAATGACAAGTGCAGGTTGGTAGCAAAGGGAAGTAGAGTTGGACATATGTTTACTCTAGATGCTAGAATTCCTACTATGAATGCTGCTATGTATGCTAAAGAAAAAGGTGTTGTTGCAGATATTGAAATTTGGCACAAACGCATTGGACATACAAATGTACAAAGGCTGAAATTAATGCAGTCCAAAGGGTTGGTTACAAGTTTGCCTACATTTAGAGTTGCAAAATTTCATAAGGTATGCGAAGCATGTTAGTTTGGTAAGCAGGCAAGACAACCCTTTTCACATGACAGAGTGCAAGCAGAAATATCCTTGATGTTGTGCATATAGACATTTGGGGGCCTACACAAAATGTATCTCTTGGAGGCAGTTCATACTTTGTCACATTCATTGATGATTGTTCTAGAAAGCTGTGGGTATATTTTATGAAGAAAAAGAGTCAAGCGTTTGAGCACTTTAGAACTTTCAAGGCTGCAAGTTGAAAGAGAAACAGGCTTGAAAGTAAAGTGCTTGAGGTCAGATGGAGGGGGAGAGTACCTCTCGAATGAGTTCAGTGATTTTCTGAGGTCTCATGGGATAAAGAGATAGTTCACATGCAGATATACCCCACAGCAAAATGGGATTCCAGAAAGGAAAAACAGGCATATTGCAGAAGTTGCACGCGCCTTGATGGTTGAAAAGAATATGCCTCAGCATTTTTGGTCTGAGGTTGTTCATACTGCTGTTTATATTATGAACAAAACTCCCACAGCTGCAGTTCATGGAATGACTCATGAAGAATGCTTTATTGGAAAGAAGCCTGATGTATCGCACTTGAAGGTATTTGGCTGTGTTGCATACGTTCATGTGCCAGATGAGCTACGGAAGAAGCTTAATCCAAAGGTAGAAAAATGTGTTTTTATTGGATACTCTTTAGAGCAGAAAGGGTATCGTTGTTATAACCCTGTCACATGTAAGTTTAGAGTGAGCAGGGATATCATCTTTGATGAAATGAGCAGTTGGTATGCATCTACTGGTGATGCATTGGATGATGATGATGATCATGACACTCATGTGCAGGCTGAAAAGTAAGAATCACGGACTCTTAGTGGACCAGAGACATCATCTGGTAGTCCTTGGACTGGGAGACTAAGGAGTACCTCTACATCTTCAGGTGCATCTAGTAGCACTACAGGTAAAGACAAAGGAAAGAATAAAGTGCCAGATGGCATTGATGCAGTTCTTGATGGAGACTCCAGTGGCTCAGAGAGCTTGGATGATGAGCTTGGTATTCCTTCTGTCAGGACATCAGGTGTACAGAGAGCTCATAGTAATGTAAAGGCTCCATTGAGTGATCCGGTGGTACGCAGATCTAGCAAGGTCAAATACCTTGTTAAAAGATTTGGTTTTGAAGGTTATGCAACTCACCATTATGCTTATATGGTGAAACTAGTTGAGGATGTTGAGCCCACATGTTTTCAAGAGGCTGTTGGTCATGCTCATTGGGATGCAACGATGGATGAGGAGATGGTTGCATTAGAGGCCAATAAGACTTGGGATCTAGTACCATTGCCAAAGGGCAAGAAAGCTATTAAATATAAGTGGGTTTATAAGATTAAGCACAATGCAGATGGTTCTATTAGTAGGTACAAAGCTAGGCTGGTTGCAAAAGGCTATGCCCAGACATATGGCATAGATTATGAAGAAACCTTCAGTCCAGTTGCTAGGATGGCAACTGTCAGATGTGTGGTTGCTTTGGCAGCAGGCCAAAGGTTGGAGGTTGCAGCAAGTGGATGTGAAGAATGCCTTCTTGCATGGTGATTTGCAGAAAGAAGTGTATATGGATCAACCAGCAGGTTATGAAGATCTAGAGCATCCCACGTATGTGTGCAGATTGAAGAAGGCACTCTATGGGCTCAAGCAAGCACCTAGAGCATGGTCTGACAAGATCACAGAGTATCTTGTCAATATTGGCTTTTATGTTTCTGATGCTGATCACTCACTTTATGTGAGAAATGGAGATGCAGGTTTGGTCATCATAGTCATCTATGTGGATGACTTGATTATTACAGGTGATAGTGATAGTGGGATTGCTGAAGTCAAGGATTTTTGGAAGAAGAAGTTTGAGATGAAGGATTTAGGTGAGCTAAGGTACTTCCTTGGCATTGAGGTGATCAGATGTGATTATGGCATATGGCTGTCCCAAAGATAGTATGGCTTGGATATGTTGTCCAAGTATGGTATGACAGCATGCAAACCACTTTCAGTCCCGTTGGAGAAAAATGTAAAGTTGAGTGCTGATGTTGGGGATGAGATAGAAGACCCTACTATGTTCAGGAGGATAGTGGGTAGTTTGATCTACATGACCATTACAAGGCCAAACTTGAGCTACGTTGTTGGTCTTGTGAGTCAGTTTATGCAAGTACCTAGAAAGCCACATTTGGATACAGTCAGACGCATATTGAGATATGTGAAGTCCACATTACATTATGGACTTTTCTATGAGGCAGGTACAGATGTACAGGTGTTTGGATACACAGATGCAAATTGGGTTGGTAGTATGTCTGATAGAATATCTACCAGCGGATACATGTTCTCTCTTGGTAGTGCAGCAGTTGTTTGGAGCAACAAAAAGCAATCTAAAGTTGCTTTGTCAAGTACAGAGGCTGAGTATAGAGGTGCTGCTGTTGCAGCATGTGAGGTAGTATGGCTACAAAAGTTAATGGCTGATTTGGATGTGCAGGTGGAAGGTCCAGTTGTCATTTATTGTGACAACATGAGCAGCATACAGTTGGCTAGGAACCCTGTGTTCCATGCCAGGACAAAACATATTGAGGTACACTACCATTTTGTGAGAGAGAAGGTACTAGCAGGTGAGATTGACTTGGTGTATGTCAACACACACGATCAGATAGCTGATATCTTCACGAAGGCATTGAGTGTAAAGAGAAGCTTCAAAATTTTCGAAGCTTAGTTGGAGTTGCAGAGATGCAGTTGAGCTTGAGGGGGAGTGTTGAGATGACAAGCTCAACACATGCGGACATTGATGATGGACCGCCTGGTTAGATGGGTCCACACGTCTACACTTAGCACGTCGGTGGTCATTATGACTCTCACATGGCCACTGACTCATTACTTATTATATTCAGGTTATTACACCTATTTACAGTTGGCATAGTTATAACGCCAGTCGACTAGTGTAGTTGGTTATGCATTGTTTGACTTAGTAGGCCACTTTTCTTTATGTTGTATCTTATCTATACTTTGTATACATTGAAAAGAGTGTGGAAGAAGAAGAAAAAACCAGCAAGAAAACGTTTTGGCCTTCATCTCTCTTCTTATCTCTTGAGTGAGCTTCTCCTTGTGCATTCTGTGTGTGTTCGGCGCAGCATCTTGAGCAAGTCCCCCCACCACGCAATTCTTCTTGACATACTCCAGGGTGGCAGAATTAGCTTCTATTACTGAAATAGCCCCTTCATCTTCTGCCAGGTCTTTTGATCGAGCTATGAAGTCTTCGAACGGCTCAGAGTTGCCTTAGATGATAGAGTAGGAAGAGTAGAAGAAATAACAAGAAGTCATGATAAGGTTCGTTATCAGAGAGGAATAAAAAGGAAGAATAGTTACGTAATTTTCTTGATTGTACATCGAAGTGATGACCGCGGCTTCGGTCGGTTATCATTCCTTCAAAACACAGATTGTCTCTCCTTCTTAAGCATGGAAAGGCCACTGAATGGTGTTGTTGGCACAGGTGCGATCATCACCATCCGTCATCTTCTCGTTCTTCTGCTCCTCCGAGTCAAGCGTGAATACTTTTGATGATTGAGAGATGCCTCAAGACATCGCCTCCTCGTTGCTTTTATACTTTTCTACCACCTCGAAAAATCTTCAGAAGAAGCAATCGTTGAAGGTGTTATCATTAATAATACTATTTTTTTCTTTTTCCAACGAGAATATTTTTTTTAAAAAGCATTCTTTATTTTTTCTATGATTGAGGTTAGAGCTTTCGTTGCTGTGTTTCCATCATCATCTCTTCAAATTTCCAGGTGCAGCTATTTTGATAACTCTTCTGAAGCCTTGGTGGCCAATGGAATTAGTACCCCAAAGCTAGGCTTCAGTCATTACTCTTCCCCTGATCTTCTCTGCCCCTACCAACTTGCAACGGCACCCTCGATGGTCTCGTGAAAGAGAGTGATGGTGATATTGAGGTCTACTTAGATCCTCGCAATGCTATTAATAAGAGTGGGGTTCTAGAATTTGATGAGTGCATCCGTCAAGTAAGGCCACTTCAAAGCGCCACACATGGGTTTCTCTGAGTAGAGGTCCTCCATGCATGGATTCATGACAGCTTCTTGTTCATAAGCACCAAGCACGCAAGCAACGATGCTCAATGCAGCATGTAATAAATTCGTGGGGTATCCACTTCGCTTTACATGATTTTTGGTCCATGCCACTAAAATAGGTTGCAAAAGCTCCCCCTTCCCTTGCTAATACCTCAAGAGTAGGCTAATTCTAGGACAACACGTGCATATCCATCATCATTGCTGCTAATCTGTTCATCATTCTACTCCTGGGGTGACTCATAATCGATGCCCTAATATTTGTCAGCCCAGAACAAAGATCCTTTGGTTGTATGTTGGTTAATTGAGCTTCTACTGCTATGGTCACTGCAAGGGCATCACTACCGTTATGGTCATTACTGCACCTCACTTGCACATGTAGATTCCGTGCGCCATGAGATGCATACTAGCCAACCATTACTGGCTTTTCTTGTACATGCACACTCTCCTCTAAAAGAAACATGGGAAGCTCTACCCTTTGTCCATAAGAATGAAACTTTCATATGTCCTTTTTCCACCCACATGCACGTTCATGTCGCATTGCACAGGCAGCCATGTACCGTCAACACTGCAGAAGATGTATGCAGGTTTAATTTCATAGATGTTGCAAGGCGGAACTTTTGGAGCCTCTGTGAGCTCTAAGAGAACATGTATTGCTGCATGGACAAGTCATCCTCCTCAAAATCAGCTCTACATCAGTTTCTTGAACCCTTGAGCACCCTTTGATTTCTGAAAGTACAGTTTTGTTGCATTTTTTGAGTGCTAGAAAAGGGAGCTAGGCCTTGTAAATGTGCAACACTTTGCTGATTATGTTGAAAATCTAGCACTCTAGATGCTGATGATCCAATGAATTTCACCCCCATAATGTTTCCTTCCATGTTTGCTGAAAATGCCTTGTCACTTATGCAAAATATATTTTCTTTGTCAGCTAAAGTCGAAAAAATATAGCCACCTTTTGCTTAATATGCCTTTTTAGCTTTTATAGGTTGCTAAATGTTCAACCAATTTCACATATGAAGAAACATATCATCTGTATTGTCTACATCCAAATTGAGTCACATGGGGAAAGTCCAAGGTGAAGGATCAACATTACGACCTTTTCCTTTAATCCTTGAGTCTTCAAAATAGAAACCTTCATATGAACCTGTTTTTTCATGCATTGTGCCCTAACAAGAATATGCTTTGGAAAATAATATCATGCCCAATCATTCCTGCAATCATTCAAACAATGCTTTTGCACAAAAAGTAATGAATGCACTGAAGAAATTGTGCCTAGCCTAACTACATGTGCTTGTGCGTCATGTAAAATGCAAACAAAAAGACACACACAATGGCAAATAAATTCTTAATGACGCTAACTAATGTGATCAAATTCTTGGCAAAAAACTCCGCCCTCAGATTTGCAGTGGTGGATGCGCAGTGTCATGACATCCGCCCCCTCCAAACCTGCACATCCTCTGGATGGGCCACAACTACTACCCATCCTCATCACTGCCAAGCTCAACAATCAATGCAATCTCTTCATCTTCTGTAAAAGCATCTGCAATATCCATGTCTTCATCTTCATCTCCTTCTGGCTTAAGTCCATTATAAATCTCATCTTCCAATTCTTCAACTGCATAAATTGCATCATCTCTTCTCTTGAATAGTTTGATTCTCTTCCCTGCAATCGGAATTCACAAGGTCGTACCATCAAGCTTTGCTAAGGAATATGTAGCATTGTCATAGACATGCTACAATAAATAGAGCCCAAACCATTATCTCGAAATCTTGTAGATAGCACTATACTGGTTGTCTAGACTGCTGTCATAGACCAACACCCGATCTCCTTCCTTAATCTCTTTCGGCCTCAATCTGTGTCTGCTATCAAAGTGGTCTTTATTGCGAATCCTGGCCTGTTTGAGATTTTAAATCGCTCTCTCAATATCTTCAGGTCTTCTCTCCAACTAACAAATACAAGAACCGAAAGATCTTCTGTGGGCATCTCTTCTTGCTGCCACGGTAAAACGCTCCAAGTAAGTGTGCAAGTCTCTATAGGCATGGCTTGCTTCTGTCCATACATCAACTCAGGTGGCATATAACCTGTAGTCACACTATGAGTAGTGCGATTAGCTCATAAGGCATAAGGCAACAACCTAGGCCACTCTTGAACCCGTCCACCGCATGCTTTAGCCAAGGCTTTCACAATTGGAAAATGGCCTCTTTCGCTCTTCCCATTGCCTTCTAGATTATATGTCGAAGTCAAAGCAAGTTTGATGCCAAGGCAAGAGAAAAACTCCCTAGCCTCATCATCATTCAACTCACTTCTATGTGTAGTAACTTTTCCAATACATCCATACCTACAAATAACATCCTCCAACAGAAACTTACAAGCCACTTAAGTAGATTCCGTTCGTAATGCTCTTCCTTCCACTTGATTTGTGAGATCTTCTTGTGCCAAAAAAATGTAGCGCATCTGCCATAAACCAATAGGCATAGTAATCAAATCAAGAACCCACTTGTAATGAATACATAGCGGGTAGGTAGGATGAAGCTCGTCTCTATGCCTCACTGAAGAGAACAACTAACAATCAGGGCATGTCTCAACAAACTGTGAGATATCTCTATACATGCCTCTTCACTAATAGCACTCTTTGATCTTCTCATAGGTTGCCCAAACGACTCGATGCCTAGCCCAAAGACTTTCATGAAATTCTTTCATGAGCCGCACTTGTGAAGATCTATCACAAACAACTCTCAATGGTTGTCCTCCTCGCTTTCATGGATGCTTCCAAAGTAGCCCCCTTCGCAAGAAGAAACCATAAGCTTTTCTTCTAATCTTCTTGAAGTTTGCATCAGTCCATCCATCATGTCTAGACATAGTACTCAAATAACATCCAATCTATAAATACTCTCCTGTGTACAAAGTCTCATCAAAGCTTTCCAAATCAAACACATGGCAAATATGATCAGCATGCATGGCTAAAATATCAGCCCCATCATCAGCATCATCAATGTAAGAAAAATCCATATCATCGTACCTTGCTCGTGAAAGCATATCGACTACTTGGTTGTCTTTACCTGCTATGTGCTTGAACTCAGGATTCATAGATTTTATGTACCCAATCCACCTAAGCATGGAAATATCTGGAGTAGAACAACTCATGATCATACCTAGAAGAGGCAAACAATCAGTCTCAACCACCACTGTAGCTCCAATGAAGTACTCTATGTCATTCTTGAGAGTTGTGACAACTCCCAAGAGCTCTCTTTTAACTTTTTAATACCTTCGTTGCCATTCATTTAGGACTCTCACCCCAAACCGAATAGCATACCTATTCCCATTTGCATTGTCTTGGCCAATAGCCCATCCAATGCTGATAGGACTAGTATCAACACTAAGAAAAATAGGTCTCCAACACTCATAATCCGTCTTTCGAAGAGTTGAAGCATCTCTCAATAATTTTTTCAGTTTCTGCATGGCTTTAGTATGTTTTATCTCCCAAGAAAAATGTTGTCCTTTTCTCATTTCCTCAAGAGCTCATCTGCAATATGAGCAAAATGAGGAATCCAAATAAGATAAAACACACAAGCCCTAAGAAACCTGCAAACCTCTGAAGTAGAAGAGCAAGTCTCCACAATCTTCTCTATGGCATCAACCTTCGCAGAAGAAGGCTTCTTGCCATAATATTCACGCATATCTCCAACAATCAAAAGTTCTCTAGCTCCAAAAATTGACTTCAACCCTGACAAAGTCAAATTCACTTCCTCAAATCTACAAAGAACCCTCTCGACATCTCTAATATGTGAAGCCACAAATAACCTGCATCCATGTTCATCTAAAGAATCATCTTTTTCTTCTTCCAAGCAACCCTTGATAGGTAAATCATCAATGAAAGGCATAATAAGCTCAGGAATAAAATCTCGTAGAACCTTGTTCATCCCATTCATCATATGGGCAACCGAATTAGTAGATCCTTACGGAAGCATACACATTTGGACAAGACCTAAAGGTGTCTTCATCATAGTCAAATCTTTGCTCTCAAGGGCAAGCTGAAATTGATCATATCCGGAATAAAGATCCCCAAGTGAATAGATAGCATGTCAAGCAAAAGCTTCTGCAAACTCATCATCAATAGGTCCTACACCAACATTTCAAATAGTTAAAATATGGAGCTAAAGATGACTCTAGAATCCCCATCCTAATCCACTCATTCAAAAGCTCTACCAATTTGGCAAGTGAGCCCTCGGCACAGGAATAGGCTGTAGATTCCAAGGGACATGTGGAATGGTAAAAATAACCATAGGTGTCACAACCCTAGGATCAATGCATCCAATCTCATGTGGAAAGAAAGAAAAAGATTTTTCATGTTTGCATAACATCTCCTCAAAACATCTTACCTCTTTAGGAAGCAGAAAATCTTCAATCCCAATCTTCATCTCTTTCAATGTCTCAGCTGAAAACTTATGTCTAATACCTGTAGGATCTCCCAAAGGAGGTTGCATAGCAGCTCTCCTAATCATCTCATCACTATCCAAATGTAGCGGTCCTGCAACTAGTCTAACCTTCTTGTCAATTATCTTATATTTTCTCTAAACACTAGATTCATTGCTACAACCTGCAAATTTCACTCCTCCTCGATGAAAATACCCTAGTAAGCACAAATTTTGTTGTGTATAAACAACAACACCCAAATCTTTTTGCTGAAATATGTCAGCAAAGAATAGTTTTTGCTGAGAATCCTCAGCACACCCAAATTCATTTTAAGCATGAAATCAGCAATTTTGCAATACATTGCAAGACAATGGACTTGTAAGACATATGATAACTCTTGATTGTTAGCATTTAGCTATACCAAAAGTTCTTTCATATGGTATCTAAGCATGAAAGGCCATCATAGAGACCATCTATCCCACCTTCTTCCTACAAAATACCTTCAATCATAAATTCTTTTTCTTTTCTTTTTACATACTGCCTATGTCAAGATTGTGGGAGAGAAGGAAGGAGTCTCACTTGAAGCTTTCTTGCTTGCACAATGGGGGAATACACACAGAGATGGAGGCTGAAAACAGTTTTCCTCTTCTTAGTTGTGTAAGCCAAAAAAGAACTCTCGTACATAGAAATAGAAGAACCCTATATATGGGTCTCAAACCAAACTCAACTAACTAAGGTGGTATACTAACTAAGCCACGAACTAGAGTAGATAAGGATAGCTGTCATCTAGCTATTATTCATGGGCGGTGTACCAACCTCATCTGCAACTGACAAGTCAGTGACATAAATACACAACGGTCACCCTGCCGTATCACGAGTGGAGCTCGATATATCAACACTCCCCCTCGAGCTCAATCCCAATTCCTGCACACCAAGCAGGTCTCTGAACTTGCGCAGCTTCTCTGCACCCAATGCCTTCGTGAATATGTCAGCTACCTGATCCTCTGTGCTGACATAAACTAGATCAATAAGACCTAGTAAAACCCTCTCCCGCACATAGTGATAATGCACCTCAATGTGCTTTGTTCTAGCATGATAGACTGGGTTATTTGCCAAGTGTATACTACTCATGTTGTCACAATAAATGACAACTGGCCCATCTGCAGGATGATGCATATCATAAAGTAGCTTATGCAACCAAGCTACCTCACATGCAGCCATTGCTGCACCCCTGTACTCAGCCTCTGTGCTGGACAAGGCAACTGTAGGCTGTTTCTTGCTGTTCCAAGTGACTGCAGCACTCCCAAAAGAGAACACATATCCACTGGTAGATCATCTATCAGAAATGCTACCAGCCCAATCAGCATCAGTGTATCCATGCAACTGTATCTGAACCCTAGTCTCATAAAATAGTCCATACTGCAATGTGGACTTCACATACCTGAGTATGCGTCTAGCCGCATCCAAATGCGATTTCCTTGGAGCCTGCATAAACTGACTTACCAATCCAACAACATAGCTCAAATCTGGCCTGGTAATAATCATATAAATCAAACTTCCTACTATGCGTCTGTACATAGTAGGGTCTTCCAGAAGCTCACCTGCATCTGCGCTCAGCTTCACATTCTGCTCCAAAGGAACTGAAATAGGCTTACAGCCTGTCATCCCATATTTGGACAGCATGTCCAATCCATACTGCCTCTGCAAGAGATGTATCCCACTTGGTGATCTAATCACCTCAATGCCCAAGAAATAACGCAGCTCTCCCAAATCCTTCATCTCAAACTTTTGCTTCAATAGCATTTTCACATGAAGGATATCTTCATCACTGTCACCTGTCATAATCAAATCATCAACATAAATGACAAGTAGCATAATACCTTTCTTTGTTTTTCTCACATAAAGTGAGAAATCTGCCTTGGAAATCTGAAAGCCAATAGTGACAATATATTGTCCTATCTTGTCAGACCATGCTCTAGGTGCTTGCTTCAAGCCATACAAGGCTTTCTTCAACCTGCAAACAAACTCAGGATGAACAGCATGCACATAACCTGGTGGCTACTCCATATAGACCTCTTCTTGCAAATCACCATGCAAGAAGGCATTCTTTACATCCATCTGATGTAAAGACCATCCCTTTGATGCAGCCATAGCAATGACTGCTCTTACGGTTGCCATCCTTGCAACCGGACTGAATGTTTCTTCATAATCAATGCCATATGTTTGTGCATACCCCTTGACTACTAATCTTGCCTTGTATCTGTTCACAGAACCATCTGCATTGTGCTTCACCTTATAAACCCACTTACAGCCAATTGCATTCTTACCTTTAGGTAAAGGTACCAATTCCCATGTAGCATTTGCTTCCAAGGTATCCATTTCTTCATCCATGGCTTTCTCCCATTTTTCTTTTCCCATGGCTTGCTCAAAAGAAGTGGGTTTTGGTTCCTGTATCACTTTGACCATATATGCATAGTGAATGGCTATAAATCCATCATATTTCAGCCTATCCACAGGATACCTAGCTCTCGTACACCTGCGCAAAATAGGTTCACTCCCATGTGCTCTCAAAACATCCCTGGTCTTCCTTACTCCAGGTGTAACAATAGAAGAAATACCCAACTCATCATCAATGCTATGTTCTGAGACACTGGATTCACCATCCACATAAGAGTGACCTGCATTCACATCAAACATGGGCTGATCAACCTTCTCTTTTCCTTTTCGTGATACCTGCATACCACTATCTGCATTGCTTTGAGAAGATTCTCCCGATCTCAATCTGCCTGTCCATGGCGAAGAATGTGAACCACTACTAGAGGACGCTCCAGATCCAGTAATATTTTGTGACTGCTGCTGTGAATTCTGTGCAGCATTACCATTTTGTGCATCTACATCATCAATCACATTTACTGGTTTATACCAGCTACTCATCTCATCAAAAACAACATCTCTAATCACTGTAAACTTACGAGTAGAAGGGTTATAGCATCTATACCCTGTAGAGAGTAACCAATAAAGATGCACTTCTCAGCTTTTGGATCCAACTTGGATCTCAACTCATCTGGCACATGTACATAGGCAATGCAACCAAAAATTTTCAAATGAGAAATATCTGGTTTTCTACCAGTATACCTCTCCTCTGGAGTCATCCGATGTATTGCTGCAGTGGGAGTCCTGTTCATTATGTAGACTGCTGTAGCAACTGCTTCAGCCCAATAAAAATTTGGCAGGTCTTTTTCATTGAGCATGGCACGAGATACCTCTCCAATATGCCTATTTTTCCTTTCTGCAATTCCATTTTGTTGTGGGGTATGACTGCATGAATATTGCTGCTTTATGCCATGCTCCTATATGAACCTTGCAAACTCATTTGAGAGGTACTCTTCCCCTCCATCTGACCTTAGGCATTTTATTTGCAGGCCTGTTTCTTTTTCAACCACAGCTTTAAGAGTTTTGAAATGCCCAAAAACTTCACTTTTCTTTTTCATAAAATACACCCAAACTTTTCTGCTATAGTCATCAATAAAAGTGACAAAATAATGACAACCTCCAAGAGATGCAGCTTTAGTAGTCCACACATCAGAGTGGATTAATTCCAGTGGCTTCTTACTCTCTTGAACATGTCTAGGAAATGGTTTCCTTGCCTGTTTTCCAAACTGACAAGATTCACATATCTTATGCATTTCTACAACCTTGAATTTAGGCAATCCTGCAACAATATTTTGGGCCTGCATTGATTTAAGTCACTGTACATTAACATGACCAATGCGTTTATGCCAGATATCAATATCTGCAACTACACCGGTCCCATGTGCAAATATTGATGCACTCAATTCAGGCATGTCTGCATCCAACGTAAACATTCTGTCCTTCTTCTTTCCTTTTGCTATCAAGCGACCTTTATTTTTCATATCCTCAACAAAGCATCCATGAGGATTAAATCTGACCTGCAAGCCCTGCTCAACCATTTGACCAACAGAAACCAGATTCTTGGTGATATTCGGGACATGAAATACATCGGACAGGTATTTCTTTTTCCCATCCTGCATAGACAAAGGAATTTTTCCAATCTGCACAATAGGATGTGTAGTATCATCACCAGTCTCCACAAATCCTGGTTTTTCCATTTTCCTTGCATCCTCCATCCATTCTGCATGACCTGTCATGTGGTTTGATGCACCTGAGTCAACATACCATACATCGTTGCTTTCTTCTGCACTTGTCACAGAATTGTTCATGTGCTACACCATGAACAAATGCTCATTTTTATCATCACCCTGTCTACTAGAAGATGCATAATTCACTTGTTGCAGTTTTCCATTCATGATGTCATTCTGCTTTTTATAGCAGACCCTAGCCATATGACCCATTTTGCCACAGTAGTAGCATTCAACATTACTGTTTGCATTTTGGCCTCTTTTCCATCCACCACGACCTCTTTGGCTCCCCCTGCCTCTAGAGTTACCACGTCCTCCTCCATAGGACTGGTTTTCTTGAGTTTGCTGCATATTCTGATTTCTGCCACGGCCTTCTCTACCTCTGCCTCTACCTCTTCCAGCATTTGAGTAGAAGACAGTTTCTTTTGAAGTTCCTCCTGAAGAAGATGCACCACCATTTCTCTGCTCCTCAGAAATTAGAAGAGCAATCAACTCCTCAAAATCAGAAATCTTTCACTGACGGAAATGGATGTTCGGAAATGTGCATAATCCTTTCCTAGACCATTCAAGGTCACAGAAACTAAATCATCATCTTCCACTGGCGACCCAATGGAAGCAAGTGCATCTGCAATCTTCTTCACCTTCATGTGGTAGTCGTTGATGCTCATATTTTCTCTTTGCACATTGTGCAACTCTTGCTTGAGCTACATTTTCCTGGCTTGCGTATTTGTGCTATACATTTTTGATAAAGTATCCCATGCCTCCTTTGGCGTACTTGCATCCTGAATATGCACAATCATAGAGTCTGAAATACTGATAGACAGCCAGTACATAACTTTTCTAGCTCTCTCATGCCATGCTTTGAATGCCTGCATTTGCTGTTGATTGGGAACATCAGGAAGAACTCGTTCTTCTTCATTTCCTGCAACAAATTCCCAATATCCTTTTCCCATAAGGAAATTCGTCATTCTAAACTTCCATGCTTGGAAGTTGTTCTTGTCAAGCTTTTCAGTTACAATCTGTGAAAGAGAATCAGACGCCATTACAGAATACTGCAAAAAATTCTGTCACTACAAAGAACACAGCTTTAGCCTCACAAGGGCAAATCTGCAAAACTGACGAAAGTAGTATTTAACCACACAGTCACTTCCTAGTGATGATTTTGCATCAACAGGCAACAAGGATGATTCTGTAACTCCCAATATCTCTACGCACAGGCATACAATGCAATTTCTACAGTAACTTTTCACCGACCTATAGAACAGTGGCTGCACAGCATAAAACTGGGCCTTTTCCTAAGTGCGTGCAAAAAACTTCCGTCTCCAAAACAGGCCCCGAAATGGCCTCAAATCAAAAAAACAAGGTCGCTAGGGGCTAAAGCCTTTGTCCGCAGCATATACTGCCCTCTTGCTTCACCGTGAAGGGCGTCGCAACTTGAGACAATGCACTCTTGCAATTTTCGACTGTGCTGCCTGCAGAGATCTACTCCCAAAAACAGAAAAAGAAAGCAACACTGCTCCTCTTACCAGACCACCGCGAGCTTGGCTTGCTTTCTTGAGCTCCTTACCATGAACAAGGCTCTGATACCATGTCAAGATTGTGGGAGAGAAGGAAGGAGTCTCACTTGAAGCTTTCTTGCTTGCACAATGGGGGAATACACACAGAGATGGAGGCTGAAAACAGTTTTCCTCTTCTTAGTTATGTAAGCCAAAAAAGAACTCTCGTACATAGAAATAGAAGAACCCTATATATGGGTCTCAAACCAAACTCAACTAACTAAGGTGGCATACTAACTGAGCCACGAACTAGAGTAGATAAGGATAGCTGTCATCTAGCTGTTATTCATGGGCGGTGTACCAACCGCATCTGCACAACTGACAAGTCGGTGACATAAATACACAACAGTCACCCTGGCGTATCACGAGTGGAGCTCGATATATCAACAGCCTAGCAGCTCTGGGCATATGAGAAATATACTAAAAACACAAAGTACTTTCAGTGGATACACCATAAACACACGAGGAAAAACTACCACTTCCAAGAGGCGAGAGCTTTCCCTGACTCATACCACCATCGTCTCGCAAGACAACAGTACCTAAAAAAAATTCGGCTCTCCTGCGAAGAGGGGAATCCCTCAAGGAAACCTTATTTCTTTGATGATTGATACAAACGGTCATGAACTAAACAACTCTCTTTCCATCCTTGCTTCGGATCCATGAATAGGAAAACCCATCATCCAAAACTTTATTCTCCATCCGAGACTCAACAATAAATGGCTGCCCCAAAATAATAGGATAAGAACAAGAGTTCTATACAAAGAATTGATAGGACTCACCCACATCTCCAATAGAAATCTTCAGGTTTGGACAAGCAACATACAAATCTCCTACAGTGTTGTTGGCCACACGCATGCGCCAACCATGATCCACATCAACTGGCCATCTACCAGTATCATAAAAACCTTATACTATGACATTAATCTCAAAGCCATGATCCAAAAGAGCAACACAAGGAGTCTCAGTCTCTCTAAGCTTGATTATAGTCTCTATAGTCTCACGAGCCCAATGACTAACTACGAGAAAAATGGCTACGAGGCACCAATCTAGGTGCATCATCGCTCTCATCATACTGTATGGGCTGAAGTAAAGGATGTAGAGACTTCTTGGACTGCATACATAGAGCTCTATCTGTAGACTCCTCAATAGTCTCCTCATCAGAATCAACCTCCTCAATTTGCAACCCATAGAGAATAGCCTCAGCAACAGCTAAAGCCTCTTGATGGATTATATCCTACGTTGGCTTTTCAATAACTTGTCATTTTCTTTTTATGATGTCGATGATAACATCATGAAATTATCTTTTGGCAATCCCTAAGACTTCTCTAAGAGTAAATTTAATTTTGCAATTAAGAATCTGATCCTCAAGTACTTTTTCAAGTCCGTGGTTGTCTCGATGTCGGATAGCAACTTGAATCAAGGTTTCTTTTTCTGCTTCGGATCCTTTGTCTTTGGGGCCTTCTAATCTTCTTGTACTTTTGGCTTCTGTATGTCATCCATACTCTGCTCCGATCATCCTAAAAAAGAAGGTTTGAAGAAGTGGCTCACTCCTCCTAGTCGCCCTCTTCAATCCTTTAGGTTGATCATTATCTCTTTTCCGCTTTTCTTCAACAAGTGCTTCAAATCCTTTCTTTTCTGCATGCAGTACATAGGACCATAAAGGAGACTTGTCCTTTGGCAACAACTGATCCAGTTGAAGACCATAGGCAGTAGCTTCTCTTGCCACCTCTTGCTTCACATAAGAAGAGCATAAAAGAGATTCCTCCAATAATTTCTTTATACCTCCTTTTCCGAAATTTGTTTTAATAAGCAGTTGCTATATATCTCTGAAACATATCATCCTGTCCTTCCAGACCACCAACTTCAGTATGTTTACCTCTTCAAAGTCTTGACAGTCCTTCTGCTCATAGTCTAGACTATCGCACCACATGCTATGGCAAACACAGTCATTTCTAGAAGAATTCATAGGAGTAGAAGAGGTTGGGGCAGAATTTGGAGTTGGGTTAAGTGGTTGCTATTCTCTTCTGGTCATCTTAATTTGAAGATCTTTCAAGTTCTTTGAAATTTCTTCCATCATGTCTTCGACAGTCGGTTTGATAGATGGTTTGACAACCGCAGCAAGAATAGGCATAGGCATGGGCATGGGAGTAGGCATAGACACAAGATAAGAAATAGGAGAAGAAGTGGAAGGAGCAATAAGAGAAGTCGAGGTAGGAGAAGACGTCGCTAGAGGTGTTTGCATGTCATTCTGCAAGCGAGCCTTCCATCTTCACCTCTTCATCAATGTGGAAACTGCATCAACAGCATCTTGCCAATCCGTCTTCAACCCCATAGGCTAAATATGGTCTTCAAGAAGCTCTCCCAACTTGTCCTAAAGTGCAGGATCAACCGCCTACAAGAATAACTCCACTTTCTCCGAGTTTAGGGCTCTTTGCTCAAGTGCATCCAATTGGTTGTAATGTTCTTCAAACTCACTCAATAACTTGGAAGCAATAATTCTTCTGTTGGACTAATAGACCCATTCTCTGAATGTCTTCCACGTAGCAATACCATAATCCTCCAGAAAATAATCATCTTTGAGTGCTTTCTTTGAGACATTCCAATTGTTCGGGTATGAGCTTTTGGTTGCTCCTTTGCAAGTGAGAATCCATGCTTGTGTAGAGCCATTACTACACTAGGATCTAATTTGGAGGACCTATCACGGCGCGTGTTTTCTCTCCAACCTGCTTAGGGGGAGGTGTGGAGGGGGCAGAGCCCCTTCTGTGGGGGTCCGAGGGGGCAATCCCTCCGGCTCGCAAGGCCATTACGATAAACGCCATGCGTGATTTGAAGGACCATTCATAGCCAAGTTTTGAACTACTTGCTCTAGATTTCAATCTAGTGATAAGTCTATGATGTGCTTTTGGATCTATACATTCTCTGTGTCGGTTTCGGGGTCTATGGGTCAAATATCTGAAAAAAAATCCAGATTCAGACCAAAGGTCCAAGTTGCAGGGGCGGAATGCCCGATTCGGCCCGTCCAAATGGCCAAGGGCCGAATGACAAAGGGTCGAATGTAACTGGTCCGAATGTTAAATTCGACCAGTCCGAGTGTGTTTGTCCAAGAGCCGAGTGCCCGAGTGGCCCGAAGGCCAAGTGGCCAAGTGGGCCAAGGGCCGAATGATAACTTGTCCGAATGGGGTTGGTCGAGTGGGCCGAGGGCCAAATGGCCGAGTCAGGTGGGCCGAGTATTAAGTGGTCCAAATGCTTCACTCACACAAGCTAAGTGAAAGACTTCCAAGTGTAGTTGGCCGAGGGCCGAATACTAAAGGGCCGAATGGATTGAGTGGTCCGAGGGGGCTAAATGGCCAAGTGGTTCAAGGGCCAATTTTGGGACTCGACCCAGAATCGCCGTCACTCGAACGGGCCGAGCGTGACGCGTTTTTTCACCAAACTTCTAAGAATTCATCGCGTCAAGCGATTCAGGCCTTCCTACTTGTTGAGCACCTCCAGATCCAAGCTACTCATGTAGGGGAAGGTGTGGAATCACCTGTGTTGGGCAAATAACTCCTAGATGACAATATCGAAGCAGATCCATGCAATGAAGCTCTCTCCAGCTCTCCTAAAACCCTACAATGCAAAATGTGTCCTTTCTTGCCACTCCTAGCCCCTGATCACCTTGCCCAGGCCTGTACTCACCTTAATCTTGCTCCCCTTACTAATATTTAACCCAAATTTTCATTTTTTCCCTTCTTTTCCCTGTTTTAATCTATTATACAACAACAGAAAACCCTACTATATGCTCCAATGTTTTGCTCCTATCCTTCCTAAATGCAAGAAAAAATCATAAGGGAAATACCTACACTACTCCATCATGCTTTTCCAAGTCCAAAAACCAAAAACCTACTTGCTAAGGAGATCCAATACCCCTTCAAACTCCCTCGCTTCCTACCTACCTACCTACCACAAGTACCAGTTTGGGGAAAACCCTACTTCAATGCTCGATTCAAAGCATGCAAGCACTCAAGGTTAGAATCCGTTGGTCCCAGCAACAAAACCAAAATGTGGAAGCTCTCACTTAACTGCCAAGACCCACGGACTGATTATTGCTTCAAGTGTTTCAAGCCGAGCACTAATGGCTACCTCTCACATAGTCGATGCGTGATTCATATCTACGGTTGTAGTGAGCTTGCCTCCATGCCGATCGAGTTTCCTCCTCTCCCGTGCACTCCGATAGCTCCACAATCCAAGTGCAAGCTTCAAGCAAGCTCCATGCTCAAGCTCCACACTCCAAGCTCCATTTCCACGAGCAAGACAAGAGAAGAGAAGAGAAGAGAAGAAGAGAGGAGAAGATGGAGAGCTTCTCCTTCCCAATCCCTCACCCTCACACACTCACTCCCTCACGCTCTCACACTTCCTCTCTCAAGCACAAGCTCAAGCTAGCAAGAACAAGAAGAAGAAGAAAAGGAGAAGAGCCACTTTTGGCCACACACAAGAATGAGCTTCTCATTCACTTTTCAACTTTATATACAAAACCCTAAATCCCCTTTGGGCGGTCATCCCCTTATCCCCTTTTTTACATGGCCAGTAATGGCCTAGGCCCTTTTTCCCATAGTCCTCCTATCTTCCTAGCTTCCTTCCTACCACCCATCTACCTTTACAAATTGCACGGGTGAGAGCCAGTACTCTTAAAATAAATCATGGTGCGCCTTGCACTTTTTTACAAAAGTATAGACTCGCACTTTTTCTCGTGCGCATTTTTCCTTGATTTAGGACTTTTCTGCAATTCTTGTGTTTCTAGATTCTTCTTGTCGCGCCTTCATCTTCTGTTTCACTTTTGCCTTGGCCTTTTTCTTCTGCTTTAGATGGATTTTCCACTTTGTTCGTCTAAGGGATAACATGTATGATTGCATAACTCTCAACACCCCTCCTCAATCACAACCGTAAAGAAAGCAATAAGTGTACAAAGAATGTCATGAGTAGAACATTGTTAAGTGTGGGTATGCCACAAACATGGAAACACTAGAGGCTGTTGTAGAAAAGGCTAAGTGTGGGTACCAAAGACATGGCTAACATCCAAGTGATGTTACAAGGCCTCACTAAGTGTGTAGAGACTGTTATGCATAGGCTACATGAGGAGTTTTACAAGACGTATGACAGGAGCATTAATGGCAAGTACATACAATAAAAAGTTCTAGTGAAAAATGGAAACAAGGACCGACATGCCCTCATGGTTTTCTTTATCAGATATGTCATGGTAGGCATAATAGATCTTCTTTTCTTTGTCTTATTCTTTGATGTAGTCCACTTTGCTTTTTTTGTCTTCATGGTCTTCTTTTTCTTGGTCTTTCTCTTTTTGGTATGTTTGGTTTTCTTCTTCATTATGGTCTTTTTGGTCTTCTTCTTCATGGACTTTGCTTGCATTGGATTGTATTTCCATGTTTTCCTCAAGCAAAGGTATCATGATGTCCAAGACTGCTGGAATGTCTTCTAAATATTCAAATAAATTCATTGATTTTTCTTCAAAACAAGTAAATCCAACCATCCCCGCAAGTAGAATAAACAAGTCTTCTATGTAGTTGAAATGAGTAGCAAGATTAATGCTAGTCTTCATGAGGAAAAACTATTTGCTTCACATTCTCATTACTAAGAATCAACCTCAAATCTCTGATTTTATAACAGGAGTTGAAAGATTTTGTGTCAAGAACACAGGTGCAAGGTACTGTGAAGACACACTCTGTAGTATCAAGAGATAATATGGCTGGACTTGAGCTTGATGATGATTCTTGATGCTTGTATTGTCCTTGTCTGTCCTGCAACTTGAGTCGGCATGGCTATGGCAGATGGAAAACAAGGACAAAGTTCATGATGACATAGACTAAAGAGACCAATTGTTACTCAAGTGAATTAGGTTCCAAGATGGAATCTTGGGCTCATAAACACAATCTTGAGTATGACACTGACTATGATTGAAAGGACAAAGTACAGTTGTATTCCATCATTGAATGATAAGAAGGTGCATCGCTTTATAAGCTCATGATGGTTCCCTTTTTCTCCACTATGCTTATGGGATTCAAGCATCTTGTATTTCAAGCATCCTCTCTAGTAAACTATGTGAGTCTTACCCTATTGCTCCATACAAAGAGACTGTCACATGGTGTGATTGCATAATTCTCAACACAGGGGACTCAATAGTCCATCATAGCAGTTATCCCTTTTGGGTGTGGTTTAACATCTCCTTGTATGATGATAGTAAAATATCTATTTCAAGACTAAAATTACACACTAGTATATACATGAAATAAAATTGCATAGCCATTTATGACCTAGACTAGTACAAGGGCCATAAGAACATAAGTCATCTCAACACTTAGAGATGCTAAACTAAATGTAAATAGGAAGGTCATGTTCCTAATAGTCAATAGTCCATCACAATTGTTATCCATTTTGGGTGTGGTTTTACATATCTTTGTATTATGATAGTACAATATCTATCATACAATTAAAATTGCACACTAGTATGTACATGGAATAAAACTACATGGCTACTTAGGACCTATACTAGTTTAAGGACTATAGGAACATAAGTCATCTCAATACTTAAAGGTGCTAAATCTAACACAGATGGGAAGGTTGTGTCCCTAGTACTAAGTAGTCTGTCACTCACAACAATTATCCCTTCTAGTTGTGTGGTTAACATCTCCTTGTATGGTGATAGTACAATATCTATTCCATGACTAAAATTGCACACTAGTATGCACATGGCATCAAACTACTCAACCATTCAAGACCCTAAACTAGTTTAAGAGCCACACAAATATAAATTTAAGAGAAAAAGTTAGAAAACTTCAAGCCATATAATAAATCTTATAAACAAGTATTTCAATATGGAAGGCAACACTTAATAATAGAAATGATAAGTAATGAGTAGATAAATAGTACTAACTTCTATGGTTTGAGTTTCAAAATTAGAGAAAATCATAAAAAGTACTAAGAGGATTATGAGGATTCCCTTGAATTACAATTTCAACTAATGGTTTAAAAAGTTTCATCCAACTTTTAAAAATCTCACTACTAATCCAAGATAACATATAATTATATGTGAGAGGTCTAGGGTCCTTTTGCCACATAAACTTCATTATGATGAGCTTCAGTACCTTTTGCATCTGTTTTATTTACTCAAAAATCCCTATGTAAGCAAAAATCATACAATAGTGGTAGTATTTAGGCAAACCACAATAGTAGAGGGAGTGGAGTGTGTTATAAGATCCGAGATACACGCTCAACTTTCTTATATACTCAAAATATATATGGCAAATATTATGCTGGCACAGAGGGAGAATAGATAAGAGAAAAGAAAGGTGTAGAGAGAGAGAGAGAGAGAGAGAGAGAGAGAGAGAGAGAGAGAGAGGTAGAGAAATTGGCAACACACTAGGGACTGGAAGATGGGCCAGTCCCCCCCTTGTGTAGTTATATTATTGACAAGGAGCAAGCTCCTCCGTTATACATAAGCCAGTTCTTACTTGTAGATCTTGGAAACAAGATCACGGTTCCTTGCACGATATACAATCAGTTAACACTTGCACAACTTGGAAATTGGCACCTTTTGATCCTTCTTAAGTCTCCTTCTCTCCTACACAATATATGTAGGGCTCTCCTCTTGGCACTTGATTTCAACAGAGCTTCCGCAGCACTTGCACCTTCTCTTCTCCTCTTGGAACTCGATTTCAACAAAGCTTGCACAGCACTCGCACCTTCTCTTCTCCTCTTGGATGCATGCAAAATGATGCTTCCTTTTTCTCTCCCACACCCAAGAGCCTCCTCTTTTATAGTCTTTCAAAAGCTTTTCTTCTTGGAGAGAGACTTGAGTTGATCTTCATGCAAGATGTGGTTATTCCAGGACCTACTCTGGAGCACTAATTTCGAGATATCTCTATATGCATTGTTCGGATGAAAAAACGTCCAACACAAAAGTTGTAGATCTCATTGTTTTCGATAACCCTAGCGGCCCGTTTTTAGAGATCGTCTTTTTATTGCGAGTTTTTAAAAATAGATTCACCATGTCTTTTTTAAAAAGAACAACTTCTCAAACTGTACTCTTAACTTGTGGTCCATGCAACCACCTTAAGGAGAGTTCATTAAATTGCCTTCAACCTTAAGATTGACTTTCACACAAAAGCTTGTGTATTTTTAGACCTTAGAAAGAGAAAATCACTTCTCTCCTCACTTCCAGAGGATCGCATCTCTTGTCTTTCTTAGTGAGAGAATTACCTCTCTTGTCTTTCTTAATGAAAGAAAAGACCTTAAACCTTGACTTGTAAGGGAAAGGATGACCCGAAATGAATGCAATGCTCATTACACACAAATAAACGTTCCCAGGCGTCCCTGGATGTACACATAAATACATATACACAATGCTAATGCACTTCCACTTCTTAGAACTTAATCCATCTTCATTTATGTGTAACTCCTTGGCTCTTGTGTACCCTCTTACACTTGGCAGTCACTTCTTTCCCCCTTCATAACTTGTACTACATGTACGTGATATCCTCGTCACAGTGCTCTGATCACCCCATTAAGTGATGCACCAGGAATATTGGTCTCTAAATGGTCTCATGGCCATGCTAGATCATCATCCACGCTTAAGGAAAAGTGACTCATTAATTTATTGACATGAATTTATTAAATAGAGAATGTGTAATAAGCAATAAATTTAGTGACCTCCCTCCAGCTTCTAAATAGTTGACCTCAACTGTAGAGGGGATACATAGTCCTTAAGAAGATCTAGAAAGTCTTGTAGTTCTCTCTCAGTCTAAACTGAGTGTCCAATGGGGGATAATTCTTAAACTTAACCAAATACTTTCATAATACCTTACCTGACCTTAGAGTATTATCTTGATGGTGTAAAATTCTTTCAAGCACAAGGAACTCTTCCTTTTCTTCTATGCCAGGTAAATCTTCCTTGATTGGTTCCATTGGAGGTTCTCCAATATAGGGACATAGCAAACTTATGTGGAAAGTATTATGAATGTTCCAATGACTTGGTAGATCCAAACAAAAAGTCACACCGTTTATCTTATCTGTGATCTTGAAAGGGCCATAATAGCGTTTAGAAAGCTTAACCACTTTACCCTTTTGACCTTTCTGCTTCTTTAAGCAAGCCTTCTCAAACTTAAGAAGAACATGTTGTCCCAAATTGAGATCTAACTTATGACAATGCTTATTAGCTTCGTGTTTCTGCTTCTCTTGTGTTCTTTGGATAGCAGCTTTTACTTGAGTGAAAGTTGTATCAATGTCTTTAACAAACTCATCTGCTGCAAAGATCTTATCATTTGTAAGAAGGATGGGTGGTAAATGAGGCTTACCATAGATGATCTCAAAGGGTGTCTTACCAGTACTAGAGTGCACCGTATTATTGTATGCAAACTCTACTAAAGGCAAATACTTTTCCCATTCTCTTTGATTATCAGAGACATAGGATTTCAAAAGGTCCAGAACAGTAGAATTAACACTTTCACTCTGCCCATCCATTTGAGGGTGATAAGAGGATGAAAACTTTACCTTTGTCCCAAGGCCCTCGAAGAGAGCTTGCCAAAAGAGGCTGGTCATGTAGGGATCTCGATCACTTGAAACGGACTTAGGCATACCATGATGTTTGAAAATATGAGCAATGAGTAGCTTAGCCATATGATCGCGGCTTTGATTGTCTTTCGCATAGGTATAAAGCGAGCTTGCTTACTGAATCTATCAATGATAGTCCAGATTGCATCGTTGCCTGCTTGTGTGCGAGGAAGCTCCATGATAAAGTCCATGGCTATACTTTCCCAAGGCTCATTAGGAATAGGTAATGGCTTCAGTAGACCAGGTGGTTTATGCATGTCTTACTTTACTTTTTGGCATATCTTGCACTCGCAGACATATCTTGTCAGCTCTCTAAGAGTGGGCCAAAAGAAATATCTTATCAATGCTTGAGTAGTGGGTAGAATACCCCTATGTCCAACATATGGAGATGCATGTGCTTCATCCATTACCTTGTGTCGCAATGGTAATGCTATACAAATTGCTTGATGATTACACGAATAACCATCTTGAATTGAGTAAGGTGTAATTGACTGACTTGAGTTAAGTTGATCCCATATGGTTGAGAAGTCAAAATCAGTTGCATACATTTTGGGTAAATCCATGAACTTGTTATGGTAAACAGTTGTGATTGCATTTACTTGAGGTCACTGTGATAGATCATCTGCTACCACGTTCTTAGTTCTAGATGTATAAAGAATTTGAAAATGAAACATAGATAAGAAATTTTCCATGCGCATCTATTTCTCTGAGAGCTTCTTCTGAGTGAGGAAGTATCTTAGACTTTAGTGATCTGTTTTAATAACAAAATCTGCACCAAGTAAGTAGTATTTCCATACTTGAAGAGCATGTACCACTGCCATAGGCTCTTTCTCATATACTGGAGCATGTAGCTCATGATCCTTGAGGCATCGGCTCTCAAACGCTACTGCATGATGATGCTCTTGGTTAAGCACAACTCCAATGCAATCCGTAGAAGCATCGCAGTGAACTTCAAAAGGTTTTTGAAGATCTGGAACTATGAGAACTGGTTCTTGAGTCACACGAAACTTAATTCTTTCAAAGGCTTGTAGTTGCCTTGATCCCTAGTGAAAAGGCTTTCACTTCTTAGTAAGATCATGTAGAGGAGATGCAACATACGAAAAATCTCATATGAACCTCCTGTAGTATGAACATAAGCCCAAGAAACTTCTAACTTCATGTACAGAAGTAGATGTAGGCCATTCAATAATGGCTCGAATCTTCTCAGGATCCATTCTCACCAAATTATGAGAAACAATATGGCCCAAGTAATGAATTTCCGAAAGGAAGAATTCACTCTTCTTAGCATTGACTTGTAGTCTATGCTTGCGAAGCTCTTGAAAAATAGTAGATAGATGTTTTCTATGCTCTTCTTCAAACCATGAAAATATTAGAATGTCATCAAAGAAGACACATGTGAACTTTGAGTGAGGTCTGGAATTTCTCTCCATCATTCAATTGAATGTGGTGGGTGCATTGGTCAAACCAAATGGCATGATTAGAAACTCATATAGTCCAAATATTGTACGAAAAGCTGTCTTATGAACACGTTCAGGTGCTATCCATATCGGGTGATAGCCGCTCTTGAGATCAATGCGACTAAAGATACTAGCCCCTTGTAACTTATCCAAGATATCGTCTATCCTTGGGATAGGAAAACGATTCTTGATTGTGATCTTGTTCAAAGATCTGTAGTCTATGCACATACAGAAAGAACCATCTTTCTTTTGAACAAGTAAGACTGGAGAGCAGTATGGAGAAAAGCTAGGTTGAACTAACCCTTTTTCCAACAGTTCGTTTACTTGTTTTAGGATCTTCTCTTGCTGACTTGCACTTACTCGGTAAGGTAGTTGGTTAGGTGGTGAACTACCTGGAATAAGATCAATTGTGTGATCTTTTGGGCACTTAGGAGGTAACTCTCCTGGGAGTGAATCACTAAAACAATCTTCATATTGTTTAACAAAATCATATCTGGCTTGATCAATTAAAGAGAGGGGTTCTTTTAAAGTCTGAAACTTAGAAGCATTAGTTGGTATTGTGTGTTCATTAGAGGCATCGAGTGCCCTTGAACCATTAGCTTCTTTTGACTCTCTCACAAAAATCATATACGCAGAAATAGCTTTCTTCATTTCTTTAAAAATGCTAACATGACTAACCATTGGCACAGGCCAATCTCCAGCATCAGCAATGCATACTATGTTCTGACCCTTGAATTGAAATGCAAGGGTCTTCTTAACGAAATCGGGAAGAGGTCTAATCTTGTAATACATGCCTAAGATAACATCACAATTACCAATGGGTGCAAGTATGAAAGATTCTTGGTCGTGATAATCCCCAATTCTAAGATTCAACTTCCCTTGGATAGTAGTAGAATTGGTTGTAAGTCCTTCAAATACCGAACCTAATCCAATTGGTGTTCCCAATCGATCTGATGGAATTTATAGCCTTTCAACAGTATCTGTTGACACGAAATTATCTGTGGAACCTAGATCAAAGAGTATCAAAACTTGTTGATTGTTGAGGGTCCCCCAACCCTTTAAGAGTTTTCTTTTCTTCTCATTTGAATGAGTGTTAGCTTGCACATCCGGAATAGAATTTGAGGATGGCGAAGGAGGATGTTTAACCACATTTGCTTCCTTCCTTTTGTGAGGACAATCAGGCTTCATATGCCCTAACTCACTACAAGATATAGGCCTTATACCGACGTTTAAAGCGATGAAAATATAATTTGAGGATGGCGAAGGAGGATGTTTAACCACATTTGCTTCCTTCCTTTTGTGAGGACAATCAGGCTTCATATGCCCTAACTCACTACAAGATATAGGCCTTATACCGACGTTTAAAGCGATGAAAATACAAACAACAAAATTTGCCCCCGTTGTCGCAAAAAGCATCGTTATTAACGACACTATAGAATCGTCGATATTGGCATCACTATCAGCGTCGCTATGCACGTCGCAAACCGCTGCTATACGCGTCGGTATTGGCGACGTGAGCAGTAAAATTTGCGACGCTAATAGCGACAGTAACAGGGGAAAAAAAATTTGTGGCCATATAGCACTGTGTGCTTTATGAGAGCCATACAAAATAGTTTCTACACTACTGTGTACAATGCGCTTGCAAACAAAAATAATGTATACTGAAATCATAAAACTGATACATGAAATAAATACATGATCGTATAAAAAGTGATTGGTACAATCATGACAGGATATCACTAATACATAGAACATGTCTACATAGATCAGGTGACTCAAAAATAAAGGTGTGTGAGCTCCAGGGATCCAAGGGCGAGCTATGCATCCTCGTCCCCCGAAAGCTCGTCCCGCCGCAAAGGAGCATCAAACGGACTCTGCAAAAAAAGAAACAACACATCAGTCCACCATACAATAATGCATTCAAATATCTCATGGTAACTACGGACAAGAAAGATGAGTGACTTACATGGCCGCCGCGTCTATATAATCGGTCGATCAATGCCATGAGACCGTGCCTCTCTGCATATCGAGTCTCAAAGCCAATCGGATCGCAATTTGTAATGGAGTGCTGCAAAGAAAACAAAATGCTAACTGTTAGAAACATGATTGTCAATACAAAGAATATTTCAAAAAAATAAACAAGCAAAACAAAAGAAAAACTTACAAAGTCCTCCAAATATGTCCTGTGGCCACCACTCCCAAGTTGATGGACCACTCCTAAGTGCTTTGCAACCCCACTCTTGATTGCCTTGCGTGCGTCGGATCATCTATGTGACATGTATGCATGCATGCATTCCATCATCCAGCCCGTAGAGAATCTATCTACTGCGGCTGGCACCGGAAACTCCTCGTGCAAGGATGCTACTATGTAGTCCTTGCTCCCCTCCGGTATGTTCTTCCAATGATCCAAGATGTTGTGACGAAAAACTTGTTGGCACAACTCTCTCATGCGAGCCATCACCCTCCTCCCCTCATCATTCATGATGATGGCTCCTAACCTACTATCGACTAGATATCCATAACCCCTAGGAGTCTGCTTAAGATGGGTTCTCTCCCATCTGCGTCCACGCTCCTGGGTATATCTAGGAGACCCCTCTGCATCCGGTGTACCGACGGGGGTAATCTCTCTCGGAGTGGCACCCAAAGGGGTGCCACCTATTGACGGCTGCACAAAAGCCAGAGTAACTGGAGTAGACGTCCCCACAGGTGTGACAAATCCTGGAGGTGACGCAGCTCCAGCTGAACCACGAGACGGAGACACCGTTTTCGTGTCTCCACAACATCCACCTGAGCCACGAGAGCGAGGAGTCGCACCTGTATCCCATGTCGACCGCGGGCTCACTGCCTCTGTATCTCTGCAGCATCCCCCTGATCCCGATGCACTCCCTCCCTCTAGCACAAGTCGTGAGCGTCGAGATCGTCTACTTGAAGTCGAAGCATCCAATCATGCTAAAGCAGATCTAGCAGAGCACCCTGATGAAGAACGAGACAGCTCCTGGTCTGCCATCTCTCTGAATCTGGCGATCTGGTCTGGAGACATGCGTGCGAAGATGTCCTGTAACTCCTCATCGCTCATCCCTCGACTCATCCTGAAAATGTCACCTGCACAGACAAAAAATGATGTTAGAATAATCAATTTAAATCATACAAAGCACAGTAATAGAAATCATTTAAAAAAATCTCACTTAAAATGCATATCTTATGTACCCTTATAAGCAATTGGTCAAGGAATTGAGTAAGTGGATGCTCCAAGTATGAAGTATCCTATGGTCCCATGTTAATCTCCTAACACAACTCCGCATACACTGAAATGTCGATAGACATGTCACCACAAAAGAATGAGTCCGCCTCGTTCTCAAAGAATTCTTGGACTCCTATATTTCCATCATTGTTAGCCGATGTTGGCTCCAAGCTTTCGACGGCCTCCACCCCTTGCAATATCGACCCCTCTATTTACATATTATCTTCATCTATGCTCAGACCATCGCTTTGATCATATACTCTCGCACTTCGGGGAGTTGAAGGTATAACATACCACCATCGAGGTTGTCGGGGGTTTGGATAGAAGATTACCTGTTCACAAACACGTACAAGAGAGTTCAAACCATTGTGACATAAACCATGTCGTAATACAATTAGCAAGCAAATGACTCCATGCACATGTTCATAATGGGCCAGCAACACAAAGGTATCGTGCAAATCCGTCCATTTTTTTTCGAAATCTATTTCGAGAAATCCAAATGGACCTCGTCGAACTGTTGCTCCAGCTCTTCCAAGTACCACTTTGAACCACTGCACATCGAATAATATCATGAAGAAGCTACGGTAATCCACCGTAATAATACTTTGCAAGTTCCCAAAATACTCCATCTCATCCACAACCGTGTTTGGATCCATTGCTCATCGCCGGCTCTCTTACTCAAACCTTGCCATGATACCACAGTCCATTGTGGAGCGCATTTTGTCAATATGCTCCACGCGAAAATGCCGTCCCCGCGACCACGCTGCATATATTTTGTACTGTACATTGAAACACTCAAATTAGATGTCGCATATAAAATTTAGATACGACAGATTCTAAACCCCTCATCACCTTTGGACTACATCCCCTCGAGAATTCCCACTCCTCCATTGAGACCTCTATCCCTTCATGAGATGTTGCGGTCAAGGCTCCATGCAACCATCTCATTGACATAAACCACGGCATCTCCTCCATGCCTTCGGGATATCGAATTGGTCGATGATGCGTACTACGTCGGAATTCAGCTCACGCTTCCTCTCGATCTTGCTTAGGGATCTGGTACTTGGCGAGCCACGTCTCCATAAAGGCATGGTGCAACATACAAAAGCAATTCACCTTCTCTTCCATTGAGGCATCCATTCTTTTTTCTATCCCATTTCCAACCACCACATCTCCAGTCAGTCTATCATCGTCCTTCAATGACCATAGCATTTCATTGTCTGGTTCCACCGTTGGTAGCCATTGTGAAATATGCACTAGTGCCTCAGACACCAACCAACCTTCAGCCATGCTACCTTCTGGCCAAGCTCGTTGTCGCACAAAGCCTTTCAGGGTTTTCATGAAGCGCTCCAAGAAGAACATCCATCGCGTATGGACAGGTCCAGCAATCTCCACTTCATCCACAAGATGCACAAGAAGGTGGATTTGTATCGTGAGCATGTTGGTGGGCAGGTATTTCTCAAAGAGACAGACCGTCTCCACTTCTCCCCGCCTCGCGGATTCAATAGAGGACGTCTTAATCTCCTTCTGTGAGATCCATTGCACCAAAGTCGACAACTTGTAAATGGCCCCGCGAATTTTTGGAGTAAGACATCCTGCGATCGCAATCGGTAGTACAAACTGCCACAAATGAGAAAGCATTATGAATAATGGCTACATTCCAAATAGCAAAATTCCCACGCTAATTACAATCCATTCGTAGTACAAACCTGACATATCTTATGCCAGTCATGGGATTTTAGCCCTGATAATTGGTCGTCTTTTGAAAATGCGGACTTGAGAGAACGCATCATACCCGTCGGAGTGCGGATAGACTTGATTACTTGCTTCACAATGCGCTCTTCTTTAGTGGACAAAACCCAAGGAGCGCGAGGAAGCTACATGCGACCATCAGTACTCGACTGCGGCCAAAGCGCCTCCATCTTACCTACCTCCTTCAAATCCATTCGTGCCCCTATAGTGTCTCTCTTTCCTGTGATATGGTCCCATAATAAGCTGCCCACATTCTTGAAAATATGCATGGGATCCAACAAGTGGTTGACCTGTAAGTGGGTCCAATATGGCAACTCGTAGAAAACTGAGAACCGCCGCATTCCATTTGGATGTGATTCTGCGTGGACCATTTTCAGCTCATACCAGCTTGCGGCGTTCATACATGTTGGAGGTCGTCCAAGGAAACCTTCCCTAAGTTCATGATCCTCCGGCAAGAAAGTAGTGTGTCCTTGATATACCATCTTCTTCATGGTTCGTGACCTTCGGGAGTCTAACTGTGGCCCGCACAATGGACATGCATGATAACTGAGGTAACCAGACCTATTCCAACACCACGACCTAGTGAATACTTGATTGAATAAGATAAAATATAGATATTACCAGCGAGAACGGAGGCCTACTCACTTGAGCACTCTCCCAATCCCGGAAGGTCATGCATTGTCCACATGAGAATGGCTCGAATATTGGCTGTCTGTTTCGAGGAGAATACGAGACTATGTCAAGAATACGAGACTATGGAGACTTTGGACATGTCTTCATAATCTCGTATTCTCCTCGAAACAGATAGCAATCGTTGTCCATACCAAGCTTCTGTAAAACATGTCATGCATTATCACAAGACTCGGGCATGGTATTTGCAGGTGGTAATATATGATATTTCAATAACCTGTGTTAACCCCAACACGAAGAAAGCAAAAGGAAATAAAAAAGATGCAGGTCAAAGGCGGAAAAAAGGTAGCTCGACTGAAGAAAGAAGAGGAGAAAAGGCCAGAAGTGCAAGGGCAACCTTAAAAGTCCAAGGGAAATGCAAAAGGGGAAAGGCGCATTTTAAAATATAAAGGCGCACCTTGAAATCTTGTAAAAGAGTGCCAGGCAGTGGAAAATCCAGAAAGCTAAAACAGAAGGTAAAGACAAAGGCCAAGGCAAAGAGAAACGGAAGACAAAGGCGCACGAGGAAAAGCGCAAGTCCAACTATTCTAAAAGAGCGCAAGCACATCATGGTTTAATTCAAGGAGCGCCGGGCTCTCACCCGTGCAATTTGTAAATGTAGACGGGCGATGGAAAGGAAGCTAGGAAGATAAAAGGACAATGGGAAAAAGGGCCTAGGCTACGGCCGGCCATGTAAAAAAGGGAAAAAGGGGATGACCGCCCAAAAGGGATTTAGGGTTTTGTATATAAAGTTGAAAAGTGAATGAGAAGCTCATTCTTGTGTGTGGCCAAAAGTAGCTCTCCTCTTCTTCTTCTTCTTCTTCTTCTTGCTTGCTTGAGCTTGTGCTTGAGAGAGGGAGTGTGAGAGGGTGAGGGAGTGAGGGAGTGAGTGTGTGAGGGTGAGGGACCGAGGAGGAGAAGCTCTCCATCTTCTTCTCTTCTCTTCTCTTCTCTTCTCTTGCTCGCGGCCATGGAGCTTGGAGCGTGAAGCTTGAGGGTGGAGCTTGCTTGAAGCTTGCACTTGGATCGTGGAGCTATCGGAGTGCGCGGGAGAGGAGGTAACTCGAACGGCACGGAGGTAAGCTCACTACACCCGTATGGATGGCGCATTAGCTATGTGAGAGGTAGCCATTAGTGCTCGGCTTGGAACGCTTGAAACAATAAGCAGTCCGAGGGTCTCGGCGGTTGAGCGAAAGCTCCCACAACCTGAAAAAAATCATAAAACACCTTGAAAAAGCACAAATGTTTGTAATAATAGTGCCAAAAAAAAATCAATGAAGCATATGTACAAGGTACCTGAACAACTCGGTCACACTCGTATCGCTCCACCCGTATTTTGCTTGCACACTTAAGAGTGCAAGCAGTGTCTTCAGCTAGATACTCGGCACCCATCATATAATGGTATGGATGCTTCCTCTCTAAGCGAATCAGAAGTCTCGACATCCATGGGAATCAATGCATTGATCATTACCTCCATCTCAGGCTCCAAGATTGTAGGTAGATCTGGAAGGTTGCCTGTCTCCTCTGGCATTGACGATATAGATTGGCCTTGCGAGTGGTGGATTGGCTCTTGCACTCCATCCATCGCACGCCCACGTACTCTTCTAATTGGCCGCAAAGGGTGCACTCCCCCTTGGGACAAGACATCACCTCCCTGGATAGAAAATTTGCCAGCAAGACCCAATCTTATTGTATATGGTATTCAATTAGCTTGCGAGTACAATGAATGATTGATATTAACTTCAAATTACCATTTGCTGAAAATCCGCAATTGCCTGATCAATGATCTCAGATTGAAACTCGCCAAATCGTCATACGTGTTCTATAGACAATCGGAGTTTTCGTCTAATTACCAACTTGCATTGAGAGCAAGGACATGGGACACGCTGATTAAGATACGCTTCGCGATCTTGAACAACAACTTCTTCGTTTTCCATCTTATCTACATTACAACAAACAATTTAATGACTTGTAATACAATTTGGGAAAACCCTTCACTCATTATTTATTGGAGGTTCTAGAATGCACTTGTATTGAGATTGAAGCTTAGTCTCATTGAGTTTGATTGTCACTTCTCACATCAAGCATTAATTTAAGACACTTCATGCCTCTTATCATTGGATGATACATGAGCCATTTGCTAGATATATTATAGTGAGACAATAGGACTAATTGTGACATGTACATGCTCTCTTGATACTCATTGGATGCAGTACCCCTATCGTAGGATGGTTTGATGTTTTGTCTTGGATCTATTAGCACCTTCCCCATCAAGTAGAAAAAAATTCAATAGTGCATAAAGCTTCCATTGACATAGAATGCTTGCTTTAGATTACCTAAAAATTTTATGCCTTTCTTCTTGGTTCCTATCAAAGAAGAGGGCCTTACAAATAGTTTCGACATCAATACTCTTTTCCTTTACCTATGTGGCATATAACTATGCTTCGATTTACCACCATCCTAAGTGACTTGGAATTTGAAGTGTTGAGGGAGGTCACCTCCTACTCTTTTCCCCTACATGCATCCATAAGGAGAGGACAAATGCAGCAATGGAGGAGTAGTCTTTCTTGTCAACACTCATCTGATGCCATTCTTTGTGGACAAACTCAAAAACTCATTCAGTGCCCTTGAAATTTTTAGTGACAAAGGTACTTGCCATTATATAAACATAAGAATGGGTATATGATACAAACACACTAGATGATCTCCTAGTAGCACTTGTTGGGGCTACTTGTATTATTGTGAAGTTGTGAGTCTACATCTTGCTCATGCATTATCATGCATCTACTTCTCTTTGTTCATAAAAGAAGAACATACAATAATTTTTGTTTGGTACAAATGATGCACTAAGTAATTATGTGCAAAACCCCAACACTCTCAAGAGGTAGAATGTTATACTTTCACCAAATTAAAAATATTATTACAAAGAAAACACATTGATAGAAGAACAAAACTTCCTTTTCACAAGAATTATATATAGAATAACATAATTGAATTGTAATTAGTTATAGTAAAATGTCAAAAGTAAATCATTACAATCGGTTAGTGTGCCTAAGTAGAAATATGAGCTTAGAACATGGGCAAAGAGAGATGAGAATAGAGCATGGGGCATATAGGCTCGGGAGGTCCACTAGGGCTTACCGTATGGTACCACGTGAGTGTAAGGGAGGGGGTTATTTAAGGGAAGGAAGGTAGATTTTATAAGGTAAGGTCCCATAAATAGGGGGTAGATAAGGGGTATTTTCATATATTTCATGCATACATGTGACATATCCTTATTACTACTAGTGAATCCCCTGTGCATGTAGGCTTTGGGAGAGGGTTCACTATGCTTGATCATGTATTGATCGTCAAAGCTATTATATAGGAGGATAGAACACATCAGAAGAGGATTTATTGCTATTTTCTAGATTTTTGCAATGCATTTGACATGTGACTTGTGCTAGGCTCAAGTTGCAACCATAGGATAATGGCACACTAGAAGATCTATAGTGGGGATTCATGCCTTGTATGATTTAGTGATTGGGAGGATACATGAACTAGGAGGGATTTTTTATATGGTGGATAGTTGCATCCAAATGAAGGAGTGGTGCACACTTTCACCTACTCTATTTTGTGTTTATGATGATGAGCTCTTAGATTATGTGTATAGTTTGGGGGGACCAATTAGCATGCATATTGATATCCATTTTATTGTATGCAAATGATGTGGTATTGATTGCAGACTCTCTTGAGGGATTTTAAAGACACATGGATGCATTGCAAACATTTTATATGCATAGAGGATCAATAGTGAACCTTTGGAAGACAAAGATGATGGTGGTTAATAGTACATTCAAGTCATAAAAATAGACCTTTCTCAATTAGATGTCAAGACATGGATAGCACTGATATAGAAAGTAGAGACAAAGATGGCCTTTTATTGAGAGCATCTCCTTCATACCACAAAGGTTTTGCCCACAACCTCTTCCATTTCCTCCCTCTCCCTCCCTCTCCCTCTCCCTCCCTTCCCCTCCCTCTCCCTCTCCCTCTCCCTCTCTTTCTCTCTCATTTCCTCTCCCTCTCACAATATATCCTAACACTCTCCAAAAGCAAAAGGGAGAGGGAGAGAGAGAATGCATTCTACCTCCCTCTCCCTCTCCCTCTCCCTCTCCCTCTCCCTCTCCCTCTCCCTCTCTTTCTCTCCCTCTCTCATTTCCTCCCCCTCCCTCTCCCTCTCCCTCTCCCTCTCCCTCTCTTTCTCTCCCTCTCTCATTTCCTCCCCCTCCCTCTCCCTCTCTTTCTCTTTCTCTTTCTCTCCCTCCCTCTCCCTCTCCCTCTCTTTCTCTCTCATTTCCTCTCCTAAACAAGCAAAAGAGAAAGTGATGTAAACCATAAACAAGCAAAAGAAGGAGAGAATAGACTCACCGATGAAATATGGCGACTGTGGGGTGGCTCCTCTTCCCGATGAAGGCTCCTCCTCTCCTTCGCGAACAACGGCGGCGGCGGCAACAAGCCTTCTTCCTCTCCCTCTCTCACAACGGTCGCTCTCTCTCTCGCTCTCGCTCTCAAAACATAAGATGCAAAAATGCAAAATAAACCCGCGCACGGTTTTGGCCTGTTTTTTTTTCCCTGTGCAGTGTCGCTATTTGCATCGCAAAAGCGACACAAATAGCGACGTTGTGACGCAAATAGCGACGCATATAGCGATGCTAGTACCTGCGTCGCTACCCGCCATCGCTATAGGCTTAAATCCTTGTAGTGACTCACCACAAAGAAAGCATATTCCTTCCTCTTTGTACTTTTGTATCTCAGAGGGTGAGAGATACTTGCACTTCTTCTTGTTACCCTCTGGCTTTGAATATTGATCATGGGTAAAGGTAGGTCTTATTCGATTAGTCTTGTCTCTTGGTTGATCATAGAGTTGCTCTTGTCTAGCTCTATAAGAACTCATCTCCAACTTTCGAGATATACCAGATGTATGCAAACTTTCAGCTATGATGTGGCAGACTCCATCATGCGAGATAAGGTTTCATGTGGATACACCTTCATGGTTCCGTGTAAATGAGGGAGTAGGCCAGCTTCAAACTTCCTTTTCTTCTCTTCATTACTGATCTCCATGAAACAAGTAACCTTGAGAAGAGTAGACCAAAACTTGTCCACATAACTAGTGACCTTCTCATGCTCTTTCTGGCCTAGCCAATCCCACTCCTTCTTGACATCATTCTCAAAATCAGGAGGCAAGAACTGAGCATAAAACTTCTTCTTGAACTTTTCCCATTGAACTTTTTCCAAGTTGTGGGTTTCCTTCCTTCCAAAATGAAAGTCAACCACCAATTGCTAGTGGTGTCTTTCAAGTGCATGCCTATATGTCTTAGCTTGGACTTTTCTGAGAAATTACCATTAGAAAAAGGCGACTTCAAAATTCCTGACAAAGGCTAACGCCTTAGTAGGATTGACGTACTTCAAGAATTAGAGAAATTGGCAACACACTAGGGAATCGAAGATGGGCTAGTCCCCCCCTTGTGGAGTTATATTATTGACAAGGAGCAAGCTCCTCCATTACATATAAGCCAGTTCTTACTTGTAATCTTGGAAACAAGATCATGGTTCCTTGCATGGTATACAATGGGCTAACACTTGCACAACTTGGAAGTTTGCACCTTTTGATCCTTCTTGAGTCTCCTTCTCTCCTACACAATATGTGTAGGGCTCTCCTCTTGGTGCTTGATTTTAGCAGAGCTTCCATAACACTTCCACCTTCTCTTCTCCTCTTGGATGCATGCAAAGTGATGCTTCCTTTTTCTCTCCTACACCCAAGGAGAGCCTCCTCTTTTATAGTCTTTCAAGAGCTTCTCTTCTTGGAGAGAGACTTGAGTTGATCTTCATGCAAGATGTGGTTGTTCCAGGACCTACTCTGGAGCACTAATTTTGAGATATTGCTCTGTGCATTGTTCGGATGAAAAAACGTCCAAAACAAAAGTTGTAGATCTCGTTGTTTTTGATAACCCTTGCGGCCCGTTTTTAGAGATCGTCTTTTTATCGCGAGATATTTTTAAAATGGATTCACCATGTCTTTTTTAAAAAGAATAGCTTCTCAAACTGTACTCGTAACTTGTGATCCATGCAACCACCTTAAGGAGATTTTATTAAATTGCCTTGGGCCTCAACCTTAAGATTGACTTCCACACAAAAGCTTGTGTCTTTTTAGACCTTAGAAAGAGAAAATTACTTCTCTCCTTACTTCTAGAGGATCGCGTCTCTTGTCTTTCTTAGTGAGAGAATTACCTCTCTTGTCTTTCTTAATGAAAGGAAAGACCTTAAACCTTGACCTGTAAGGGAGAGGATGACCCCAAATGAATGCAATGCTCATAACACACAAGTAAACGTTCCCAAGCGTCCTCGGATGCACACATAAACACATATACACAATGCTACTACACTTTCTCTTCTTAGAACTTAATCCATCTTCATTTATGTGTAACTCCTTGGCTCTTGTGTACACTCTTACACTTGGCAGACACTTCTTTCCCCCTTCATAACTTGTAGTGCATGTACCAGATATCCCCACCACAGTGCTCTGATCACCCCATTAAGTGATGGACTAGGAATATTGGTCTCTAAATGGTCTCATCGCCATGCTAGATCATCATCAACGCTTAAAGAAAAGTGAGTCATTAATTTATTGACATGAATTTATTAAATAGAGAATGTGTAATAAGCAATCAATTTAGTGACAGAGTGGGTAGAAAATCCTCTAATTACTACAAAGAATATGTGAAATACATTCAGTTTTTACTTTAGTTTTATACTAACATTCATGTGTATCCCCTTTAAAAGCATTTAAAACTAATAATATCATAAGTGAGGTAAGAAATACATTTGTGCTAAGAGATCCTCTAAATAATGTGATGGAGACTTGCACAAATGTCTCGAAACACTACATCGAAGCATGCAACATAACCCCATGGATCAAGAAAATCACTCCATGCAATGAATGTGTGGCGAGAATCATGGGAATCTTGATTATCTGAATACATGTCTCATAAGAAGCATTGACTTCTTTATAGAGGAATTTGAAGGATGTTGTCAATCACTTTTGCCTAAACTGAAAACCCCTAGAAAAACATTAGATATGTAGGAATTTTGTAGCTTAACTGTTTGTGTAATTATTTATTTTGTTGTTTTGTAGCTGGATTAATTTTTGTGTTTATCTAGATTAGGAATTTTTTTTGTCATTTTGTTCGATTTTTTGAGCATGAAAACTTGATAGTCTTGGTCAAGACTAGATTGGTGTTTTTCTAGACAATTTGGACTAGGACTTTGATGGACGCTACTACTAAACATCTTGAAACATGTATATTTTCTTGCCAATATCCTTCCATATCACGGGGATTATAGGTTCATGAGCACTTCACGTTGTACTTCTCAAACACACTGCACTCATGGGTCGTCTCTTGATTTTATCAATTACTTTCATGCCATGGGTTGGGTTGATGCACTTATTACACCATCATTGAGCGTTAACATGGCATGATGCCCGTTGTTGCAACTATATGTAGTAAACCTTAGATGCACATGTACTTAAGAGAGCACCTTCATTGTGCATGCATAGTTCTTTGCACGCACCAGAGTTGGGATATTCATCACCAAAGTAGGAACTATTGGATGATTGGGAAGGTGGATGGGTGAGTTTGAGGGTTGTGAAGGATGCCTACTATTGTGAGATGGGTTGTTTTATCTGGCCAACATCATGAGGACCATGTTTTGTTGAGTGATTGTGATATTTTGGGTGGGTAGAGCAAAGTACGACATTTCTTTTTTGTTGAGTAATGAGAGGTGAGGATAAGGATCTAAAGTGATCAAGGAATTGTGTTTGCATCTTGCATAACACACAAGAATTTGTAGTTGGGCTAGGCATTATTTTTTTGGTGCATGCATCTTTTTGTATATAGCAAAGATTGTCTGTTTGTGTGGCATGGTTTTGATTTTGCATTTTTTCTCATTCATGGCTAATTTAACATTATGAACATCTTCAAAGGCATCTTGTTTGATAGGACTCATTGCACTGAATCAAAAGCAAGTACACCAAAATAATGTTTTCTCTTTTAGAAATATGAAACCTTACTTGGAGTTGGTCTTTGAAACCTTACTTGGAGTTGGTCTTTGGGTTGGGGAAGTTGAGCATTGTATTGTCAACATGTAATCATACTTGCGCAAGTTCCTCTATGGCTTAGTAAGAAGAGAAGTTTATAAAGTAGGCTAATTGATGTCTAGAACTACCAACTTCATATCATGGAGAGTGTGTTGACTAAGAGATGGCTGGGAGTGTGAAGAAAGGATCATGGGGAGCAACGAGTGATTGTGCTTAAGTTTTTGTGGAGGTTTCTCTTGTAGCTTACATGGAAAGAGAGGCAACTTGTGTTGAAGGGATGTAGTAAAGGAGTTAAGACAACTTGTCATCTGGAAAAGGCTATCATAAGGAAGAATTTTTGGGAACATCAAGAAGAAAATCCATCGAGGAAGGATGGAAGAGACTTGAATATCATTGTATTCATGAACCAAAAAGAAAGGCCACGAATGGGGGAAAGAAAACAAAGGTGCATTGCTATGATGGGAAATGACTTGTAGAGGAGGCAGTAGCACATATTCCATGTAGGCTGTCATCTGGTAATACCACAGACTGCTACGGCCCTTTTCTCAATCATGATATAGTGGTTTTCATGCAAATGCATAACCAGTTGCCTTAATGGTTATTCAACTTACTTTATCTCCACCTCACATATGATATGAAGAGCCATTATCAACTATGTGGATTATTGTCGAGTGCTATCTGATGGAGTTGGTAGGCGTAATTGGGAGAAGTTGAGCTGTGCGATTCATGTTGGTAACAAAAAGGACTGTAACTTTTGATGTTGTGACTGGCTTTGTGTATTAATGATTTTTGGGCTACCCTGCAGGTTAAAGCATGGACTAATTGGCAGGTTTCATGTAAGCAGATAGTTTATCAATGATCATTATGGGGCTTATTAATCCAATTAAAGGATTGTTGAAGGTGTATGTGGAGGGTTAAAGCTCTTTCTAGCTGAGTCGTTTGAAGGTGGCGACATGTTTTTTTGAAAGCCTTCAAACTTGTAAAAGCAAAATGTAATAAAATGCCTAAAGCTTTTACAATACATTTAAAAAACATGTACAAGATGAGACAAAACCTATATAATGATGGAGGGAAAAGAATCAAGGGCCCTCTCTTATTTTTCACCCTAGTCTTGATCGTGAGAAGAGGAGGATCACATCCAAGATTTTTTGGGAGCAAGAACTTTATTTTTTGAATGTCTCCAGGCATGGTGCCAATTGCTAGATGTATAACTACAATCGAAACTAGAGGTATGACGACTGCGTGATATTATTTTTGTCAAACTCAAGCTCTTTGGTTTGTTAATTTTGAGGTTCTCTCTAGGTGCTTCAGGCAAGAAGAGACATTGTTGTTGTTTATATGAGAATAGGGTTGATGGCATTCTATATTGTATTGTTGCAATTCCTAGTTAAGTTTAGCTCCCAAACAAAGTCATTCACTTTACCAGCACTCCTTATTATTTAGTTTTCGAGTTGTGTGAGAGGATTATTTTCAAACACCGCTCGCAAAGCAACATGTGACTACAAATTTCTCCATATTATAAGAACCCTTCCTTGGAATATCTCGTCTCTTGGGAGTAGGCAATCTTGATTCAAGAATGAAGGTAAACATACATTTCCTGTATCCCCTCTCCAAGGATATTCCAGCCTGATTCTAGTTACTTCTCTTCATATAATAGGGTGAGTCTAAGGATAGAGCTCGATGGGCAACTAGGTTACAGCTAGCATATAGGACATAGGCAAGTCAGAATGTCAACGAAGGCAAGAAAGAAGGTCAATGGGAGTTTGAATGATAACGTTAATGGGTGGTATAATTGATGGCCTTAGTATATAATAATATTGGTCTTATAAAGCCTTAGATATGCTAATATTGAGTTGCCAATTAATGAACGTTAGATTACTTGCAAAAAGCAACAAATGATATAATAAACATTGCATGCATCGTCATACTACAATTCGCTAGTCGTAGGATTGGTATACTAATTGAGAACGGGGAATTACGCCAGCGCGGTAGTATCACTGTACTTACTGAGCGCAGGGATGTCGACAAGATAATATAATCATGGCTGAAAATTTATAGTCTCTATAAGTATACATTGTTAAACAATCTAATATATTATTTCTCACATGTAATGGTTTTTGCACGGCTCGTAAGGCATAATATAGTTGGCGCTAGAGTTCCGGAAAAGACGCCATGCTCGTTTCAACTTAGTTAGAGCTTGTTCACCTTCATCAACATGTTGTTATACTTTTTAAATTTACATATAAAATACCATCTCAATAGATGACATTTCCTTCTCAAATGATGATGAAAAGGATTTACTTCCTCTTCCTCAATTTTTTTTCCCAAACCTTGGTTGGCACAAGAAAGAGCAACTAAAATGGTGTTACAACTCATTTAGGTGTAGGTAAGAGCAGCTAAAATGATGTCTACTCTGCACACCCACACACACACATTAGACTCTACAAGCTTCTTGGATCAAAAATCTCTCTTGAAGGTTCTTTTTCTCGTACTCAAGAAATGTACTTTTGGTGGCAAAAGAATATGAATGTTGCAACAACCCTTGTTAGCTTGCCTACCAACCAAGAAATTTTTTCGTAAATACAAAATAAGATTTAAAAATATTATCCCACCCTAATCCAAGAAATTAAACCAGAGCACCCTTCCAACCATACCTAAATAAGCCTTAATTTGTGTCACTGGGTTTTAATATTTAATTCAGGTTTATATAAAATAAGATGAATATTTATCCATCTAGGTTTTGACTCGATCAATGAAAAATATATAGGTTTCAAGTTCTAAATAAGGACACTAGGTTTTTATTTGATCAACACAAATATCAGGCCATCAAAGATACATGGTAGCTAGAGTTAGAAATGAAATTTTTTGTCTCAATTATGAATGAAGATGAAAAGTGTAGATGATACTCAAATATTCATGAATAATAGCACCAATATTCAAACATAATAATACTGATATTATTTAAGTAGATAAGGACTCTAATCCAAAGATCTATTGGAGCAAGAGAGATTATGTTCCTTTCATGTAAGAGATTTTTATGTTCCACCACTCAAAGAATTTGTCAAGGACACCTACCTCTATAGTTTACTAGACAATGAAATGGAGATTAGAGTTGTAGCATGTTATACCACAAGTGGAGGACCCCCTATTGGTTTATCAACACTTTTCCAAAGTGATCATAGCAACTATAAAACACACGGCAAACAAGCCATTCTAAAAACTAGGCTTATACACTACAAGAACAATAATGGTGTTGGGACCAAAAATGGGGCCCCCAACACTGGCTCTAGGGACCTAGCCGCGGGCCTCCTAGACTCCCCTAATTAACAAGCCCCTCAGCCTTGTGGCTAGGAGCGTATGGACACTATAAACTATTTTATCAAAAGATTGTGTTTGTAGATACTATCTTTGAATCGTAGTCCAATGTGTTGCCCTTCCCTACTCCAAGCAATTGGAGTACCCAAACATAACAATGACTAGTACCTCATAGCACAACCAAAGGGTGCACCCCCTAACTTATCGATGTGGCCCCATTATGGCTCTCCTATACCCTCCAGATTAGCCCCAAGATGTGTCGTTTCAACATAAAGTACGTATGCAACATAGTCTTCTCTTTTGATGAAATGTTCGAGAAGATAATATAATCCTTACCACATTAGCCCCAAAGGAAACGATTATCTAAACCTACAGCTTAGGGAACCTCGCACTCAACGTGGGTCAATCATTCCAAAACAAGTGTTATACATCCTAGAGATAATTCTTCTGATACCATGTATGAAATGTGGATGCAAAGTGAATGCCTTTAAGTGTACAAACAAGTAAACTTATTGATCAAACAATGTGGATGTGCACAAACAATTCTTTTCATGACTTCACTCTAATGCAGTGCTTTGTTACTAAGGCCAACATCGAAATAATTTGTGCTACTACCCCTTTTAGACTTAAAACAAATGAATCCTATATGTCAAGATATGCATAAAACTAGTATTCCACATGATGCTCAACTTTCCACAACCCTTCTTCCTACCATTTAAAATTTTGCTTTAGGTGGTAAGTGTAAATAGTATTTTTTATGTGTTTTTCTTATGTGGAAAGCAATAATTATGCATTGAAACATATAAACAGGGGTTAACCTAAGGGGAAATTTCATGCTTTACCTCCATTATGTATGTAGAAACATGATTCTAATTTTCCATCATTTTTCAAATGTAAAAACTATTTTTTTTCTTATTTTCCTTGGCCTAAATTACATTTTTTAGTATTTTTATTTATTTTATTTATAATAATTTAATTTATTTTTCTATTTTCTAAGTCAAGACATTAATCCACACTCTAATCCATCTTGACATTTAACTTTATACCACATGAACAAGATTTAATTGCCCGAAATATTGGAGGAGAGATAGGGAGGCAAGAGAAAGACTGATTTCTAAACTTCCTCTTCAAGCCATCATTTTCTAATCGGAGACGAGCAATTGCAGGTGAAAAAATCAAGCAATATGTTGGCATAATCTGATTGTAGGGTCACTTTCAGCCACTCCCATCATGGCCCCCTCAACCCAAATCATCATGGCGTCTCCTTCTCCTCCATGCTTAGTTGGAAAAATTGCACCCCCCCCCCCCCCCCCCCCCAACTCATCAAATTTTGGGCCACAAGGGCCCCAAGGGTCATGCCCTTTCAAGTCTTCAAAGTCAGTTTACACCTTGGGTGCCTAGTCTTCAGCTTCTTCTGTGTCCCAGTATCCGATTCATAGTCTGAAAAATCTTGCTTGTCCATCTTGAAGTCCCAAACTTCTTGGAACTCATCCCACTTCATTCTAGCACTTGAACAAATTATGAAAAATCTGCAACCACTGCGAAGTTCAACTTCCAAAGTAATTGTCAAATATACAAATCTGCATCTGCTACCACTTAAAAGTGTCTTCTACTACCACTTAAAATTGTCAAATCTGCATCTGCCGCTTCCTTCAAACTTTAATTTACACTTCAAATACACAAATTTTGATCCATTTTCGGCACTTCCCCTGGTCATAAAATCTACTCTCAAATGGTGTACTCATTTTGAGAAGGTAGACAACCCCATAATGCAATAATAGTAAAAGTCCTTACAAGCCATCATGCTTCTTATCTAACCTTTGGTTCAACTAATTACTCTTCTAACTATGCACATGGAGGGCACCTTAACCGAAAACATCACTTGATAAAATTACATAAGCTATTGTTGCAACAACATGAAGGATGTTGGAAAATCCTAGGCAAATACTTATAAAAGGATCTTGATTTCTACCCTACCTATCTAGTTCTTCATGCTGACCCCCACTAGATACCTACATCCTATATCTGTCTAATCCAAGACAAGTGTTGGCCACTAGGCACTCTACTTGACAACACCATTGTTCAACATCTCCAATGTTTGGTTCCCTCACTTCTTTAAGAAACAAGATAAGCACGCCAAGAAGAAGAAGAACTAAAATCCCCAAACCATTAAAATTAATAGTAGTTAATCCCAACAAGAACAATAGGAAAAGGAGAAACAACAACATAATGCAAAAGAAAGTAGGTGTACAAAAGAGGAAAATGAACAAAAAAATGCAAGAGGAGGTAGAATTAAAAGAAAAAGGCATGAGGAAGACCTAACAAAGAAAGCCATGGAAGAAAGTAAGTGGCATGAAGAGGAAAAGGAAAGGAAAAGAAAGGAGTAGGAGGCAAATGAGAAGCTAAGGAGGAAAACATGAAAACCACATAAGAAAAAGAATCCTAAAGATGTGAAGAGCAAGAGGAGATAGGATGCAAGGACCGTAAAGACTTAGCCATTTCTAAAAAGGCTTCTCTTAGTCAAGGAGGAAAAGGTTTATGTATAGAGATTCTTATAAATTAATAAAGAATGATTTTCTACCACAAGGGGCTTGCCAAGTAGCAAGTATGATTCAATAACAAAGAGGGTCTTGTGTAGCAACACGTTTGGAAAGCACTTGGTCTTCTTCAATTAGTTTTTCATGTGTCTTTCTTTATACTAGCATACCACTATGCCAAAAAAGGGGGGGTCTAGTGAAAGAGATTAGGGTGCCACTATGGTGTTGGACTCTTTACACCATAGCTTTATTCTTTATAAGCTATCTATCTTACAAACCTCCAATAGTTTTCTAAGTTACACAATATGACAATTTGAAAGTAGTTTGCAAATCACACATTGCTCTCAACCCAACACAAATGGCTTGCAATTAATGGTTCATATCTTCTTTATTTTGACAATTCAAGTTTAAAATACATTATTCATAGCTAGTTTTATGAGAGGACAATAAAAATTTTAATGAATAAGTCACATATGGACTCTAACTAAACCTTTTACATGTTAAGTAGTCAAAGTAAGTTGTGATGCATATGTTCTCTACCCCAACATTCCATTTTAATATGTTATGTTTACCTCTTATACTTTCTTAAATGAGAGCTTGTGACATCACTCTAAAATGTCGAAGAGCATTTTCCCATGCAAATAACTCTAGATTCTCTAGCAAGCCTAATAATAAAATTCTCCACAAGCATGCTAATGAAACATAACTCTACATGCCCACAATACAAGCATAATAAATACCATATGAGCCAATCACATCTTGATTTTCTCATGATCGATGCTTCACAATAGTGATTCCTCAAGATTCTATAAATGATATCTCAAAATTTTATAAAGGAAGGTTAGAGATCTCAAAAGAATCTAATCTCATGAGCCATCAGTTTCACAAGAGTCCTATGAAATGTGTACATAAGGTTAATTAGTGGTAGATTGTGCAATGCCTCAATTGTTAGGCCAATAAAGCAATTAACCAATGTAGGCCCATCCATTAATATCTTCTTCAAGTCCATGATAGTCACTAGTACAACATGTGTTCAAGACTCTACATGAAAATAATATGTTATCAACTTCATATTACTTATAAGACTCGATAATATAATGCACAGTCACATTGTATAATGATTTGGTCTATAGAAGAACATCCACGTGCATTTGTAAATTGCATATCACATGTGACAATATAAAACTATCACAAAGTAACTAGGTTAGAAAGCATTTTTGGATTTCATAGTTAGACTACTCAAACTAGGAAGTGTAATCATCCATGCAATGTTGTCAATATACTAAATAGAATGGCTCATGACATACAAACTATTATGATTGAAACACACCAAAAAATATTTTCAATATTTTTTATCTATTTTACATGATAGTAGTTCTTAATGATAGAGATATGATGCTTAAAGATATGTTTTTTATGGTTATATATACTGAATTACACTTAGCACAAGTATGTCAAATCATCTAAATATTATCAACCATATTAAGAGGTTTAATTAGAATCTAGATTACATGTTCAAGATATGAGCAAGATAAATGTATTTTCTAGAGGTTATTGCAAACATACATCCACAAAATAGAAACTATCTAGGCTAATTGCATTTCCATGGAGTTTGAGGAAAATAATGATAAGCATGCAACATTGAAGTCATGCTCTCTTTCCTTTCATGTATATGAAGGTCCACTTAGAGCACCTTTAGTAACATATTTGCAAAATGAGAAGGCTCAACATAAATCCAACATTAGCAGTTGGCGGAAGCTAGTATTAACGTAGTGTTACCTACTATATTACTAACTAAAATTTTATTAAAAGCTTAAGTTTTCTTTGATACATCCTAAATTGAATCTTGAATTTTCCAAAATTTACCTACGTAGTAAGTTCTCAAAGTATGTCAATAATTCTCTCTATTGACCTACAAGTTTACCTACAATTGCATATAGGAAATTTAATTTCCTAGTTATATGTAGGTAATTCTATAGTTCCCTACAACCACATATAGGAAATTGAAATCCCTAGCTATATTTCTTGGACTTTGTGGAATTCCCTACATAGGGAATGAACAAAAGCTCCTTGTGCTACTCACATTTACATGAAAGCCAATCCTGACTGATGCTTTTTTAGTTGGTTGCCTAGAAGATGTGAAAATTGAGAGCTGGCCTATTTTGGTAAAGAATGAGCCAATGATAAATGTGGGGCAAATGGTCAGTGTGTACAACATCAAGAGCTATATTAAGTGCTATAATCATTTCTAGTGTTTAGCATGGGGCTAACTGTAGAGTTTGTGGTAAGGACTACTAGCCATAATCTTTAGGAAGCTCGTGATTTGGAGCACCAGGCCTAAGAGATGGTCCTTATGTGTGTGAAGCTAACAATCAAGCCAAATGGGAGCATGGGCATATGTCGATAGCTCATTTTATTCCATCCTTATCTAAATGTATGTCATGGACTAATTGTTTCCTTCCTTCATCAAATGTAACCTACCCTCCTTCTGGAAGATTATTGGTTCACATAGATACGTTGTTTATTGAAAGCAATCATTGGGTACTTTGTATGTGTCTTCATAGAAAGTGTTTATTAAAAACTCTGTTGAAATCTTCATGATGAGAAATGCCTTGATACTTATATCAATGTTCCCTTCAAGAGTCTATCTATAATTTTATGTTATAGAATATGTGACAAATGTTCTAGCTTAGAATTTCGAAAGTGAGATAATTTTTATCTAAATATTTAAAAATATTATAATAAATCTAGTGAATACTTCCAATGAGACTCATAGACTAATAATGGTAAACTTTTCTCGATAATAAGATAGTGAAAGCATAGAATGAAAGATGCTTCCAACTATGTTTGTATAAAGAAAAGACTATGACTAGAGCAAAGTAAAGCACAAAATAAAAAATTATTGAAACTCAACCTTTGTGGAATCAAATATCCATAGATAACATATTCATGAGATACAATGCAACATTAATTTACATTGTCAATTGAACATCATTGAATAGCACACTTATACAAACAATGAGTGATAGAAGAGGATTGCCTCATCAATCATCATGACATGCATATCCCAAATTTATGACACATGCTAGTCAAATGGCCCCTCTTATCATGCATGTGCATGTATGCATGCACACATACAAATATGTACACACACACTAAGTAGTAGGAAAGGACTATCTCATGACATGCATAAACCAAATTCATAGTACAAGCAAATTGGAAGGCTTCTCCTATCACACATACTATAAAATCCAAAACTCAAAGCTACCTCCTAGTCTTATGTTTTTCTTAACATATTTTAAACTTTGTGCATAGTTAAGGTTGACTAGGTTCATTTGTATGAAATAATTATTTCCTACTATATACTTGTCAAAGGCATCAACTAGAAACAAAAATTTCCTACTTAGTGGTTCAAGGTAGACTAGTTTCTCTCTTTGAACCTTAGCCTAAAGATTTTTCTCAATCTCTTGAGAAGATCCATATAAAGTTGTACATTCACATGAATTTGTCATGCACTTCTATTCTTTGGTGTAGAAATCTATTTCTAAAATTATGTGCTCTATACTTCTACTCTTTCAAGTCCTAATTCTATACTACACATCAAGTCATATAGCCCACACTTTGTCATAGAAATCCAAGATCTTCCATGGAAATCGTCAAAGATATTTTTTCACAACATTTCTATAGTACTTTATTTCATATCTAGAAATTCTCACTACTATGATCCACATTTGCATTCCAAAAGCATTTGCATTTTCTACTAGCATTTGATCCAAATTCTCATTAACATCTCCCAATGTCAAATCCTCTAGGGCTTGCACACACTATGGCTTGTAGATAGAAAAGAGGCTATAGAAGAATAAATCTTTATTTTCCTTGCCAAGCCCTTTTGAGATTTAGACGATTCTATGGATGAGTATCTACAACATATAAAAAGAGCATATAATACAATGTATCTTATGTTGTGATTATACCTCACTATACTAGTAATGCTTTTTAAATGCTATTATAAAAAACAACAAAAAAAGCTTATCAATGTGCATTTGAAGGCTAATAGCTAATTGGTCAATTAGAGAGAAACTCTCAAGTCCCAACAAAATCCAATAGGATCTATGTACAATGTATCACATAAGAACCATCAAAGGATGCTTAAATCCATCAAAGATTGAATCATAAAGCATAATTTATTTGAGGTTTAGATGCACATTAGATAGACAAAGAAGTCCATGTTCACATTATTTTTTCAAAATCATTCATATTTGAAGCTTTCTAATTTTTTTTAAAAAAAGAGTCAAAATCCAAGCATCTTAGATTCTTATATATATCTCCTAGACTCTTAAATGGTTACATCTTACCTCCGCACCCATTAATAGTCATCATAAAAAGGAGCACTCTTTTCTCATGTAAACTAGATTTGATTAATCCTTTTAGAAAGTTACATATGATCTATGGACATTCTATATATACAACACATTGGAAGATGCTATTGCCACATGGTTGTCTCAACTAGTCCTACAAAGTTAGCAATGTATTATCAATCCTTGAACCCACATTGAAGATCCCAAGAATAATCAAAATCAACATGTCATTCTAAAGTAGATGGGTCAAACTAGAGAAGTAAGAGAAGTTGTAAAATTTGAACTAGCTACCAATCATTTGGACATGTGTAAGCTTAGAAAATACTATATGATATTAGAGAGGCATATATTTGAATAAACATATTGATTTTTTCACACCAAATAAAGGAAAAAATGCTAAAAGTTCTTGTTAAATGCTGTAATGACTTGGTTTTTTGGTTGATTTTTGTTGTTTTTTAGGGCTGAATGGTTGATTTTTTATGGATTTTGAATGATGTTTGGTTGTTTTTGAAATTTTTGAGAGTGTTTTGGATGAGGTTGATTATGTTTTGGAATCTCATGATGTTTTTCAGTAGAGATATGAGACTCTATGATGTTCTGATAGGTTCTGTTGAAGTTCTGATTGGTTCTGATAGCTTCTATTTAGCTTCTGTTTTGTTCTATTTTTCTTCGTGAAGCATATAGTAATGATTAATGAAGGTTGATGTTTTTTGAAAGCTCATTGAATGGTTTTTGATAGTTTGGCATGGTTTTAGTATGAGTTATGTGGTTCTGATGTTTTCTGTTGGCCTTTTGTAACACTCTATTGAGCTTCTGTAGAGCCTCTGTTGCTGTTATGTTCTGTTCAGTATGCCTTTATAAGTATTTTGTGGAATGTATGCGTGACTTTGGGAAACTTTTCTAGCCTTGGAAATAGGTAAATTTAAGTTCAAAATAGCTCAAGGAATTGGAAGAAGCAGCTACTGAAGACTCAAGAGAAGACTAAAGTGAAGTGACAGTGATGAGTTATGAAGAGTCACTATAGTGACTCTGACCTTTCATATTAGACATACCTTTTGGAAGGGGTATCCATGACCAAAGAAGGATTATTGTGAGTGATTATTGAGTATTGTAGTGAGGATATGATATACTATTGATTGGGAGAGAAAGAAAGAATCAGAGATAGCCAATTCTATGCAAAACTATGTATCTATCTATGAGAGATTGTGAGAGAAAGCTATGGAAACTTTGAATATGAATCATATGTGATATCTTTCCATTCAAATTGGAGTATTCTTTTGTGTTTTCTATATCTATCAAATAATTCTATGAAGAATATGAAGAATATGGTGGATTTGTTAAAGTTAAAGCTGTGGAAGAATTGTTTCTATGAAGTTGCGTGAAGATTTCTTGATCCTGGTGTTGTTTTCTTTGTTATGGACATATAAAAGATGAAAAAGATGGTTGTTGATGATACAAGATAGATTTTCTTTCAGTAGAAACCGTATTTCATTGGTGTTCCTTTTGGGGCTCCATGTTTTTGGTGCGCAACCAGGGAATACTACCATCAACAAGCATCAAAAGAGGCTGAAAATGAAAGAAATGGCATTGCCAAGAAAAGAAGAATTCAATGGATGTTTGCAAAGTTCCTTCTACCACTGAAGAATTGGAGATTCTCAGTACCAAAGCCACTTTCCACAAGAAGTTCATCCCACAATGGCAGAAATATATTACCATCATGATGCAGGCTCTATGTGGTAGACTATTTCCTCTTCCTGTTGAAGCAACAAAGACGTACATCTTGGTGGCAAAATGTTTGGGAACAAAATGAAGTGTAGAAAAAGAGGAAGAATGATCATCCATGGGATATTTGGCATTCATTGACAAGTTTCCACACATCATTAAGTGGGAGATCATGAAGAAGCTTCAGAAGTTGTGGTCAGTAGAGGTTCACAAAAACAAGAAAGAAAAGAGTTGGCATTTGTTCATGGATGCTCAACAACAAGACATGTGGAACGCATGGTGCACTGACAATCTCCTATTTGTCCAATTAGCAACGCACTGGAAGTTGGTGGATAGAGTATTCTTCACAACATACACTATTGAAACCATTAGAAGCTAGCATTACTATGATGATGGCACAACAAGGATCCTCAAAAGAATGAGTTTTGATACCTTCAGAATGGAATATCTTCCCCTCTGTAGCAATTTGAAAGCTGAATTCAGAGACGTAGAAAAGTAGGAAGTAGAAGAGATGTTGGCCAAAGAGTCCTCGAGACTGAAGCCCCCTTTGATTCTGTTTTGTTGAGTACAAACCAACTGGGTGGAGCCAACCCCTGATGAATGATGCAATCAAAAAGCAAGCACTAGAATGAGTCCAAAGGTATGTGAGAAGAGAGAAGGCAATAATCAAGGCCAAGAAGGAGCTTGCAGAGCAGAAGCCTCCTTTGACACCCTAAAAGCACTCTTTACAGATGTCCCCATGGCAACTCAAGGTCCCCTTTCTAATCAAATCCGTCCTAGAAATATTGATGATAGGCCAGCAAATGTAGTCCCATTGCCTATTTTTAAGGGAGAGTACAATGAAGATCCTGATCTTCATGTAGAGGAGTTTATAGTAGCATGTGTGGCTAATAATGCTAAAATCCCCGAACATTGGTTAGCAATATTCCCCGTCACTTTCAAAGGCATGGCATTTCAATGGTATGAAAGACAAGCCCGTAGGAACTTTTGACACATGGGACATTGGCCTTCCTCACTAAATTTAGACATGAAGGTTTTGAAGAGCGAATGCGAGAGGAATTCATGAATCTAAGTCAGTCCTCTGGTGAACGAGTAGAAGCCTATGTCTCACGAATGGAATCCATACTGGAGAGATGGACCAACCATCATTTGGATGAAGGCATCCAAAAGGGAGTTTTTCTTAAAGGCATACAACCAAAAGTTCACAAGTTCATGGAATTGAGAAGACCAGTCAATCTGCAAGCTACAGTGAAAGGTGCAAGACTGTATGACGAAGATGAAGCAAGGTTGTCAATAACCTCAGGAAGAGGAGTCTTACCTCCTCCCATGCCAGGAATAGTATACCCACCAAATGCAATCCCAGGGACAGTTCCCTAACCCTACCCGCGCAGATGCAAATAGCACCACAGTACAGTGCACCTAATCCACAGGGGCCGTAAACGACTGTGCCTCAAATGATGGTTCAACCACAACAATAGTGGCCTCAAACAGTTTTCCCGATGGCAACTCAACAACAGTGGAATCCTACTCATTGGAATCAACAACCCCAAGTCTCAACAGGAGCTTTGAATTAGAACCAGAACAGAGGACCCTCTAGATCAACCCAACCAGTTTATGCACTGATCACAGAAGCTTCCCAAAATTCTACTACAAGTACTCCAATAAGTGAAAATGTGAAGGACTACTTGTCCAATTCAGTTGCAAGTATCAAGAAGGAGCTTATGGATGTGATTACAGAATAGCTACTACAGACATTGAAGGTGAATACCGCCAATATATCCACTCCTGTAGGAGGTGGAAGGAATGTGATGTGTACTAATACATGGTGTGGGAAGTGCCATCGAGTGGAACATTTAGTCATTGAATGTACCCAAAAACCAACCATTCCTGGAGCCTTCTGTTCATACTATTTGAGGAAGAACCATACAAAGGATATCTGCTCTCTGAAAGAGATGCACGAAAGAAAGATGAAGAAACAAGATTCAACTTACTGGAATCCAAAATGACAATGCAGGACATTGGACCAAAGCCTAGCGAGTTCGGTCCTAATTTTGGTCCAAGGAGGTTTCCCTCTCACAGTTACAGAGGACAAAGTTTGCATACACCTAGTACATCTCGAAAGTTCGAGATGAGTTCTTATAGAGCTAGACAAGAGCAGCTCTATGATCAACCAAGAGACATGACTAATCGAAGAAGTCCTACCTTTACCCATGACCAATATTCAAAGCCAGAGGGTAACAAGAAGAAGCACAAGTATCTCTCACCCTTTGAGATACAAAAGTACAAAGAGGAAGGAAGGTGCTTTCTTTGTGGTGAGTTAGGGCATATGAAGCCTGATTGTCCTCACAAAAGAAAGGAAGCAAATGTGGTTAAATATCCTCCTCCGCCATCCTCAAGTTCTGTTCCGGATGATGTGCAAGCTAATACTCATTCAAATGAGAAGAAAAGACAACTCTTAAAGGGTTGGGGGACACTCAACAATCAATGAGCTTTGATACTCTTTGATCTCGGGTCCACAAATAATTTTGTGTCAGCAAATACTGTTGAAAGGCTACAAATTCCACCGGATCAATTGGGAACACCAATTGGATCAGGTTCGGCATTTGAAGGACTTACAACCAATTATACTCCTATTCAAGGGAAGTTGAATCTTAGAATTGGGGATTACCGCGACCAATAATCTTTTCTACTTGCACCCATAGGTAACTGTGATGTTATCTTAGGCATGCCTTGGCATTACAAGATTAGACCTCTTCTTTATTTTGTTAAGAAGACCCTTGCATTTCAATTCAAGGGTCGAAACATAGTATGCATTGCTGATGCTGGAAATTGGCATGTGCCAATGGTTAGTCATGTTAGCATTTCTAAAGAGATGAAGAAAGCTATTTCTGCGTATATGATTTTTGTGAGAGAGTCAAAAGAAACTAATGATTCAAGGGCACTTGGTGCCTCTAATGAACACGCAATACCAACTAATGCTTCTAAGTCTCAAACTTTAAAAGAACCCCTCTCTTTAATTGATCAAACTAGACATGATTTTGTTAAACAATATGAAGATTGTTTTAGTGATTCACTCCCAGGAGAGTTACCTCCTAAGCGCTCGGAAGATCACACAATTGATCTTATCCCAGGCAGTTCACTACCTAATCAACCGCCTTACTGAGTAAGTCCAAGTCAGCAAGAGGAGATCCTAACACAAGTAATGAATTGTTGGAAAAAGGGTTAGTTCAACCTAGCTCTTCTCCATACTGCTCTCACGTCTTACTTGTTCAAAAGAAAGATGGTTCTTTCTGTATGTGCATAGACTACAAATCTTTGAAAAAGATCACAATCAAGAATCATTTTTCTATCCCAAGGATAGATGGTATCTTGGATAAGTTGCAAGGGGCTAGTATCTTTAGTCGCATTGATCTCAAGAGCGATTATCACCAGATATGGATAGAACATGAAGATGTTCATAAGACAGCTTTTCATACGACATTTGGACTATACGAGTTCTTAGTCATGCCATTTGGTTTGACTAATGCACCCGCCACATTCAATCGAATGACGGAGAGAATTTTCAGAACTCACTCAAAGTTCACAGGTGTCTTCTTTGATGACATTCTAATATTTTCACGGTCTGAAGAAGAGCATAGAAAACATATATCTAGTGTTTTTCAAGAGCTTCGCAAGCATAAACTACAGGTCAATGCTAAGAAGAGTAAACTTTTCCTTTCAAAAATTCATTACTTAGGCCATATTAATTCTCACAATTTGGTGAGAATGGATCCTGAGAAGATTTGAGCCATTGTTGAATGTCCTACACCTACTTCTGTACATGAAGTTAGAAGTTTCTTGGGCCTATGTTCATACTATAGGAGGTTCATACAAGGTTTTGCGTATGTTGCATCTCCTCTACATGACCTTACTAAGAAGCGAATGCCTTTTTGCTGGGGATCAAGGCAACTACGAGCCTTTGAAAGAATTAAGTTTCTTGTGACTCAAGAACTAGTTCTCATAGTTCCGAATCTTCAAAAACCTTTTGAAGTTCACTACGATGCTTCTAGGGATTGCATTGGAGGTGTGCTTAACCAAGAGCATCATGCAATAGCATTTGAGAGCTGACGCCTCAAGGACCATGAGCTACATGCTCCAATATATGAGAAAAAAGCTTATGGCGGTGGTACATCCTCTTCAAGTATGGAAACACTATTTACTTGGTGCAGATTTTGTTATTAAAACAGATCACCAAATTCTAAGATACTTTCTCACTCAGAAGAAGCTCTCAACAAAATAGATGCGTTGGGCAAATTTCTTATCTATGTCATTTTCAAATCCTTCACACATCTGAAACTAAGAATGTGGTAGCAAATGCTCTATCACGGCGACCTTGAGTGAATGCAATCACAATTGTTTACCATAACAAGTTCATGGATTTACCCAAAATGTATGCAACTGATTTCCACTTCTCAACCATATGGGATCAGCTTAACTCAGGTTAGTCGAGTACATCTTATTCGATCCAAGATGCTTATCTGTATCATCATCAAGCAATTTGTGTAGCATTACCATTGCGACATAAGGTAATGGATAAAGCACATGCATCTCCATATGCTGGACATAGGGGTATTCTACCCACTACTCAAGCATTGTCTTGTAGTATAAACACTATTTTCTTGGTTTTCCTTTTAGGGCTCCATGTTCTTGGTATGTAGCCAGGGAAAACTGCCATCAACAAGCATCGAACGAGGCTGAAAATGAAAGAAATGGCATTGCCAAGAAGAGAAGAATTCAATGGGAGTTTGCAAAGTTCCTTCAACCATTGATGAAGAATTGGATATTCTCATTGCCATATCCACTTTCCATAAGAAGTTCATCCCACAATAGGGAAAACATATAACCATCATGATGCAGGCTCTATGTGGTGGATTATTTCCTCCTTGTTGAATCAACAGAGACGTGCATCTTGGTGGCAAATTGTTTGGGAACAAACTGAAGTGCAGAAATAGAGAGAATGACCATCCATGGAAGATCTAGCATTGATTGAGAAGTTTCTAGACATCATCAAGTGGGAGATCGTGAAGAAGCTTCAAGAGTCATGGTCAATGGAGGTTCACGAAAACAAAGAAAGAAAAGAATTGGCATTTGTTCATGGATGCTCAATAGTAAGACACATGGAATGCATGACGCACTGATAATCTCCTATTTGTCCAATTAGAAACCCACTAGAATTTGGTGGATAGAGTATTCTTCACAACATACACTATTGAAACCATAAGAAATCTGGCATTATTATAATGATGGCACAACAATGATCCTCAGAAGAATGAGTTTTGATACCTTCAAAATGGAATATCTTCCTCTATTTAGTGGCTTGAAAGCCGAATTCAGAGATGTAGAAAAATAGAAAGTAGAATAGATGTTAGCCAAAGAGTCCTCCAGAGACTAAAGCCCCCTCTGATTCTATTCTATTGAGTGCAGACCAACTTGGTGGAGCCAACTCCCTGATGAATGACATAATCAAGAGGCAAGCAACTAGAACAAGTCTAGAGGTACGTGAGAAGAGAGAAGGCAAAAATCAAGTCTAAGAATGAGCTTGCAGCAAAAGCCTCCTTTGATGCCCTAAAAGTACTCTTTACAAAAGTCCCTATGGCAACTCAAGGTCCCCTTCCTAGTCAAATCCATCCTGGAAATATTGATGACAAGCCAACAAATATAGTCCCATTGCCCATTTTTAAGAGAGAGTACAATGAAGATCCTGGTCTTCATGTAGTAGAGTTTATGGTAGCATGTGTGGCTAACAATGCCAGAACCCCCGAGCATTGGTTAGTAATATTCCTCACCACTTTCAAAGGCGCGGCGTTTTAGTAGTATGAGAGACAAGCAGTAGGAACTTTTGGCACATGGGACAACCCGAAGTTTGGCTTTCCTCACTAAATTCAAGCGTGAAGGTTTTGAAGAGCGGATGCAAGAGGAGTTCATGAACTTAAGTCGGTCGTGTGGTGAAAGAGTAGAAGCTTATGTCTTGCAAATGGAATCCATACTGAAGAGATAGACCAACCATCATTTGGATGAAGGCATCCAGAAGGGAGTTTTTCTCAGAAGCCTACAACTAGAAGTTTGCAAATTCGTGGAATTGAGAATACTAGCCAATTGGCAAGCTGCAGTGTGGAAGGTGCAAGACTGTATAATGAAGTTGAAGCAAGGTTGTCAATGATCTTAGGAAGAGGAGTTTTACCTCCTCCCATGCCAAGAATGGTATACCCACCAAATGTAGTCCGAGGGACAATTCCCTACTCCTATCCCCAGATGCAAACAATGCCGCAGCATAGTACACCTACTCCACAGTGGCCCCCACAAATGACTACCTCAAATGATGGTTCAATCACAATAACATTGGCCCCAAACAGTTCCTCCAATGGTGACTCAACAATAGTGGAATCCTATCCACTAGAATCAATAACTGAATGGGATACAATGGCAGTGGAGAAGGAGAAGAGGAAGATGCAAGAGAGAAGAGCACACACAATGTAGGTGTTGTCCAACTGAACTGACATCCTTATTACACTATAATATTATATATGAATAAAGAATGGCGGTCACAGTGTACATGGGCAGGCCCAGAGGCCTTTTAGCCCAACAACCTTCCATTAAAAGGCCAATGTGGCCAACAAAGAAAAGAAAAAAAAAGACAAGGTGAGGAATCATGACATCTCACCCAATGCCCAATCGGAAAGCGAGCTGTGCAAGAAGTATTGGGAACCTCTGTAGAAGAAGAGTCAATCATCCCCAAGTCCATGACATCCAAGAGATAACCAATCACACAGCTCCATACAATGGAGCAATCCAAGAATGCTTCTCATGAAGCAAGCACAACTCATCAGTGCACGACTATAAAGCATCAGAGTCGTGCATAGCATCACCGTGGTGCATGCAAGATAGTGGAGAGCAATCAAATTCTCCAGAGTCAATCACTGAAAGAGAGCCAACATCCCGACGGACACTCATCCAACAGGGTCTCAAGACTACATGTGGCCTCAACAAAGCGGAAGACTGACATATGGCTGGTTGTCCAGCCTGCAAAACTACAAGAAAATGGCATTGATGAGGCTGCAAGGGGTCTAGCAACTTACCACCAACATCCTGACCCTGACTACTATGCATAGCTATGTCATCTGGCCAATAAGTGCCTCATTTTCAACATAAACAACTTGCTATAATGACACTTTAGCTGCTATAAAATCAAGCATAAAGCGTACTGAACTTTCATCAAGAGGCCTGAGAGGTATCTATGTCTCATAGAAAATAGCATGACGGTTGCGTATGACCTGCTGGGCATCCAAATCCCAAAATTTGTAGGCCTTAAAGTCACCATCTCCATAACCAAGGAGAATACATCTACGTGACAGAAGCTCATGTGGCATATGTACAAATGCCTGGTAGCCAAACATCCTCAAGTAATCATAGGAGGGCTACATGCCACTCCATGCCTCATGGGGTGTAATACGATCCAAGGTCAAGTACGGTGTCCTATTAACCAAATAGATTGCCGTCATAAGGGCCTCAGCCCAAAAGCCATAAGACAACCCAGCTGTGGTAAGCATAGAAGCAACCTTTGCCTGTAAGTTCAAGCACATGCCATGAGCAATCCCATAATACCGTGGGCACAAGAAATCAATACCATACTGCTAACAAGAGGTCCGAAAGCTGGGAGAGAGAGCATGACTCTCATAATCCATCTGCAAGCACCTAGACCTGCTACCCGCAGAATCCATAAACATGTCAAGCATAACTGCAACATCCTCAATCTACACCAAGGGAAAAGCCCAAACACAATGGGTAGCATGATCAACAAAGGTCATAAAGTGCGACACTCCCCCAAGTGACTGGGAAGGCATAGGTCCATATATTGCACAATGAACAAGATCTAGAGGAGCATGCCTCATACGATTGCCATAAGCCAAGGGGGCTCTACAAGGACCAAGAGTACAATTAGGGCAAGCATCAAAATCTGTAAGTGACATAGGAGGCAACAATGAGTCTAAACGAGACAAGATCTCCATCTCTCTATGGTGAATATGGCCTAGGCAATAATGCCATAGCAATGCATGTGGTATCTGGAAAACTGCAGCCATAGAATCTCCCACATGAGAGACATGCACTGGGTAATGAGAACCAACTCTAGAATCTCTGGCCAAAACCAAGCAACCACGATAGATCTTCCATGACCTATCCTGAAGAGAAATAGTATATTTTGCATTATGCAGCTGACTAATGGAAATCAAGCTCTTATTGAGCATGGGAACATGTAAAACATCCCTGAGTATAAGAGAAGTCCCATTAGGCAAAGGTAGGTGTATATCCCCTATACCAACAATAGCATAAGACTGCTCAAGTCCCAAATCAATACGTCCATCAATGTCCGTGTAAGAAGAGAACCATGCTCTATGAGGGGTAACATGACAAGATGCCATAAAGTCCAAAAGCCAATCAAACGCATAGGCCTGATCACTGAGCAAGTAAGCTGTAGGGAAACAAGATGATAGGAGTACATGCTCAACTGCATCATCATGGGTAACTGCATGTACCTCACCACTAGTAAGAATGGTAACACTTGCTGTATCTGTTGTATCTCTGACTCTCTCCTCATGTCGATTCTGTCTCTGTCTTTGCTGCTCTCTAATCCATCTAAATCATTTTCTTTGAACATGCCCAAGCTTCCCACAATGGAACCAAACAACATCTGAAGTAGAAGAACATGTAGAAGACGACAAGGAATCCAAGTCATCATGAATAGGGCTATCCATAGCATCCACAGAGCTCAAGAAGTCGAGAGCTATCCCAATGGAGGAAACCTACTCATAAAGACAATCATCTGCAAGTACATCAGTGGTAGAAGCATGCTGCAAAGGCTCATGAGACCTCAATAGACGGGAGGACATAAAGGCATCAACCAAGGATACAAAAGCTCCCACATGAAGAAGAGTCGTAGCCAATTGCATGACATAACCAACCACACTATGGTAAAGCATAAGACATCTTTCATAAGATCATATGGTATTCAACCATGAAATTAGCCCATAACCATAATGGCAAACATGACTCTACAGTACATCATACCACATAGTAGCATCCAAGTCAATGTAAGACCGGTAAGTGGCATAAGATCCTGCAATGGTCAAGCTCCAAGAGCAGCCCAAGTATCTGTACAACAACATCCAAATAAGTGGCTCTGTAAAGTACATGACAGTAGACAAAGTGCATAGCCAGGTAAGCATCAAGAGCAACTGCTCTCTGACCTGTATGGGAAAAAGCAACCCAACTAGCATAGAAGCTATGCAACATAGAAGCAACAAAGCCATAACTGCTAAACCCAAGCACTATCAAGAAGTCCACTAATCAAGGAGTAACTCGCAAAGAACCGAGCATCAATGATCAATGAAAGCTCAATAACCAACAGCCAAGACAATGAAGCAAGCACTCCTCAAACATGTATCTGCATCCAAGTAAATCTAAGATCCAGAATCGAGGCATTAAGGGCTAAATAGCATCCAAGCTACATAAGTGATAAGCCAACCAAATGCAAACTTCTCCACAAAATTCTCCAATGCAAGTTGATTCAAGCCCAAACATCTGCCATACTACAGCCGAACCCAAAAGCATCCACATCAGACATCAGTCCCATAATGGGTAGCACGGGGCATAAACCTTGTCAAGTGAAATACCAACTGCAAAGAAAATGACAGTGAACAAACAATTCTCTTTGCTCAAGAAGCATCCAAGAGCATAAACATCAAAGTGGCATCATCCAAATACATCAGCATATTATCCCGAGTAGTCGAGAGCACCCGTAGACCATAGACAAAACCAAACTGGAGGTAAAATAGCATGTCAACCAAGGTAGCATAAATCCCAACCAATAACAAAGTGTCTGCATCCAAATCAAGGCTTAATAGCTCTCAAATAGCATATCCGGGGCATAAATCATGATGACCAAGCATCAATACATCCAACAGGACACCCGAATGTCAACAAAGAGCATTATGCATAAGCCATCCCTAATAAAACCTTGCTACCCAAACAATGTACAGCAGTAAATCCCTGCATAAATCGAGCAGTGGAAGCTCAAACCAAGTCCCAAAGTATCTCAAAACATTGGGTAAACATCCCCAAAGTACCTGGGCATCAAATACCAAGCCTCGAAAGCATCACATAATCTAAGAGCATGACATTTTCTTGATGTAAATCAACTCAAATCTGTTACAAAAAATTCTGTGATCAACATTTGGCAGATTTGACATCACCATTGCATCTGGAGCATTCCAAAACCCCAATTTAGACTCTTACCTTGCCTAAATCGGGTTCCAAATGCCCGAGATATGAGAAAAAATGGGATTTTTTAGCTAGATTTTGAAACATGCGCAAAAAAAATGTGAGCTGCTGTTGTGGGGCTTGGTAGTTATACTGAGGATAAGGGGGAAAATGGGGGCATACAAGGTGCCCAATGAAGCCAAGGAAAACCTGTAAAGAGCCTATGAGGGCCAGGGAGAGGTGGGAAATGAAATCTTACCTCGAGGAAAAGAAGCCATGGATGGCATTGAAGCTCCGAGCTCTAGGTCTTCAATCTGGGCTGAAGTAATACCGGGCCAAGCTCCATGATCAAGCTATAGGTCTTCAATCCAAGCTAAAGTAATACTATGCCAAGCTCCATGATCAAGCTCTGATACCAGTTAAAGGGGATGCAATGGCAGTGGAGAAGGAGAAGAGGAAGATGTGGGAGAGAAGAGCACACAGAATGTAGGTGTTGTCCAACTGAACTGACAGCCTTATTACACTATCATATTATGTATGAATAAAGAATGGGCAGTCATAGTGTACACGGGCAGACCTAGAGGCCTTTTACCTCAACAATAACCCTAAGTCTTAACATGATCTTTGAATCAAAACCAGAACAAAATACCCTCTGGATCAACCCAACTAATGTATGCAGTGATCACAGAAGTTTCCCAAAACCCTACTACAAGTACTTCAAGAGGTGAAATTTTGAAGGACTTCTTGTCCAATTTAGTTGCAAGTATCAAGTAGGACCTTATGGATGTGATTACAGAACAGCTTTAGACGCTGAAGGTGAATATTGCCAATATATCCACTCCTGCTCAATAGGGGGTGGGAGAGATGTGATGCATTCTAATACATGGTGTGGAAAGTTCCATAAGCGAGACATTTAGCCACTGAATGTACTCATTCCTGGAGCCTTCTATTCATGCCATTTGAGGAAGAACCATACAGAGGATATCTGATCTCTAAAAGAAATGCACAAAAGAAGAAAGAAAGATAAAGACGCAAGATTCAACTTGGTAGAATCCAAAATGATAACGCGGGACATTGGACCAAAGCCTAAGGAGGAGTTCGATCCTAATTTCAGTCCAAGGAGATTTCCCTCTTAAAGTTACAAAGGACGATTGTCTGGTGGTGGCCAAAGATCGGAGGTGGAGTGTTAAAGATGTGGAAAAAAGGGTGATATCTCACCAAACCGTCTAAACCCTAGAAGGTCTATGGACTACAATCCCTTACGCAATCGATGCAAGGGAGAAGGCCACACTGCAAAAGATTGTCCAAATCTAGCTCCCATGAAAGCGACTCCTGATACCCAACAGAAGACCCAAGAACCTTCTTCCAATTTGGTGGAATTGGAAGTGGCCGCAATAATGCATGCAAAGAAAGGAGAAATCGTAGTTCCAAAAGAGAACATTCCCTCTGCCCAAGACTGTGAAGTTCAACCTTCCTAGGGAGAAACAAAACAATGTAGTACATAGCACTACAGAACCACAGAGATAGTTGTAGAGGCAGGTTCAGAGGTTCGGGAGATAGAGGATGCTAAAGTACCTCCTCATGGAGAAGAAGAGCAATAGGTGTGACCCCATTCCCCAACCGATTGGAAAAGCTTGTGGATCCTATCAAAGAATATGATTTGGTCAAAGACATAGACACATTTAACCAAACTTAACATTCCAAAAGTTTTATTGATGTTGTCTCCTAGCTATCAAAAGAAATTCAAAAGCACACTGACAAGAAGAAGAGGCCTAAGAATTGCTCCCTCCATGGCCACCAAGTCCAACAGAGCCTCAGAACCCATGAAGAAAGTAGATGTGGCTAACGCCTTCCTGGATCCGAGAACCCTAGAGATTGGCGTACGGATCAAAAGATGCTTTATAGAAAATGCATTGATTGATGGAGGCTCATCAATAATATAATGACGAATATGACAATGAAGGATCTAAGCTTGCAAAGGAATGTAGCCTATGTAGTGGCTTATCAAATTGACAGACCAAAGTAGAATCAAATTGTTGGGCATTCTCCCATACGTGAAGACAACCCTCACAGGAAGAGAGTATTGGTATAGCTGACATATCTATGGTCAAACCAAATTCCTATGGGACCTCATACCCTCTGTTATTAGGAAAACCTTGGCTTTTTGAAGCAAGAGCAAGGACGGGGACTGGTTCAAAGGAACCCTAACCCTAGGCAGAGGACCCAACAAGGTGGTGTTGAAGTTGTATGGATCGCAAAAGGGCAATGGATCTACGTCCATCGAAGTTGTAATAGACTCCTCCAATGAAGTAATAGAGGGTACATTGGGAGACAAAGAGGCCGTCAAACAGATCTTTCCCAAGAAAATAGAGGCGTAGTCCCTAACAATGGGCACTATATATCAACTACCCAAGGAAGAAAAGTCTTTGTCCATGGAAGAATACCTCCTGCCTGAACTCGAATTGACTTCTGAAATCACCTCTAATAGCAAGATAGAAGCATGGATGTATTGTTCTCCCTGTTACATGGCAGTCAAGAGACAGAGCCAGAGATAGAGAGACTGACAGAAGCATAATCAGAGGACATAAAAAAGGGTTTGTTTTTCTCTTACAAAGCCTCCACAGAGACAGAAACAGAATCTGAAGAGGACAAAAGTGATAATGCAAAAGAAGATTATGAAAGCAAGCTAGAAGAGTCTATCCTACTCACAGAAAGCACAGATGAGGAAAAGGTTCCAGAAGTTCATGAAGCCTCAAAAGAAGAAGAGCCCTTTCTGCTTGACAAAATGACTATGATACCCTTTGGGCTGATTAAGGAGTCATGTCATAAGCAAAGCCTCTATAAGAAATGGATTAAGAAGAATAGGCCTTCCTTCAGTAGTGGTTCGCTCTTGTCACCCAAAGTTGCCCTTCCTAAGAGAATATGATGGCAATGCACCTTACCAACAACTCCTAGTTCGGTAGCTCAAACAAAACACAAAAGGTTCCTGTTATGTGACGTTATTGGATGCATCCTTAGCAGACGAGTCCTCGAGCCAAGAAGTAACTCATTCCCAAACCAAATCCAAAACCACTCTAATACCCTTTCAGCTTTCCAAAGAGCGAGCTAAGCCTCCATTAAAAGAGGACATCATTTCCAATCAATCATTAGAAGAGGAGACCACTCCCTTGAAGGAGTCGGATCTCTACCCAAAAATAGTCTATGGGACATTCATCCGTGAAGTGGAAGATGAAAAGCAACTAACATTTGTGGATGCTGAAGGGACTGAACGCCACCTGAAGGTGGGTCTAAATCTTCTAGAAGAAGAACTATTAGTCATGGGTGACCTACTGAAAGAGAACTTAGATTTGTTTGCGTATGGTTATACAAATATCAGAAGGAGATTGATCCCACAGTATGCTAACATCACATCGACCTAGAGGCTGATGCCAAACCTATGAGACAAATACAAAGGCGCATGAATCCAAATTACTCTGCCCTATTAAAGGTTGAATTACTGAAGCTCCTTGAAGCTGAGTTTATCTATCTAGTGGCTAATAGTAAATGGGTTTTTCCCATTGTGGTACTACCCAAGAAGAACGGAAAACTGTAAATATGTGTGGAATTCCGAAAGCTAAATTTCAAAACGAAGATGATTATCTCCCTATTCCTTTCACAGACCAACTATTGGACACAGTGGCAGGCCATGAGCTCTATTCCCTCTTGGATGGATTCGGTGAATACAATCAAGTCCAAATCGCTAAAAAGGATCAATCCAAAACAACCTACACAACATAATGGGGAACCTATGCTTATAGAGTGATGTCGTTTGGGCTCTGTAAGTAACGCTCCTACTACTTTCCAACGAGTGATGATGGCTGTCTTCCAGAACCATCTACATGATTTCATTGAGGTGTACCTCGATGACTTCTATGTCTATAGCCTAGTTCATGAGCATTGGGGATACCTAGAGTAGTGATTTGATAGATGTCAAGAGTATGGGATTTCTCTCAACCCTGACAAATGTGTATTTGGCATCTCATCAAGAGTTCTTCTAGGCCACATTGTCTCTACACAAGGTATAGCAACAAATACTGCTAAGATTGAGAAGATTGTCACCTTAATAGCCCCAACCAACCTTAAACAATTGAGGGGATTCCTTGGCCATGTTGGCTATTATAGAAGATTCATTGCACACTTTGTGACAAAGGCGAACCCTTTGCATAAACTCCTAAGAAAAGATGAAGAGTTCACGTGGACCACTGATTGTGATGAGGCATTCAACACCGTAAAGTAGTGTTTGATTAAAGCACCCATCCTATAGCCTCCTAATTGGATGAAGGAGTTTCATGTGCACACTAATGCATCAACTGAAGGCCTAGGTGCAGTGTTATGCCAAAACGGCCCCTCTAAGTTAGATCAACCTATCTATTATGCAAGCCGAAAAGTAATTGACATATAGCGAAACTACACAGAGAACGGAGCTTGAGTGTCTAGCAATGGTGTTTGCCTTAGAGATATTTCAACACTATCTGTTGTTGATGCACTTCAAATTCTACGTGGACCATGAAGCCCTATCCTTCCTAATGAACAAGGCCAATATGAAGGGAAGAATGATGAGATGGCTCCTTTTGTTTCAAGAGTTTGACTTTGAACTGGTTACCAAATCTGATCACTCTCATGTCCTGGGTTGATAATCTTTTGTGAATCCCTCAAAGCAATGAAGAAGAAGAGCAAGATGATCTAGACTTTACACGCTTCCTTGTTTCTAGTCGAAAAAATTACCCCATGGTACACAAACATAGCCAACCTTCTAGCAACCCAACAATATCCCCCTGGCATCTCGATCCATGAGAAGAAGAAGCTTCCGTTGGAATCAACCCCCTACACCCTATTAGGTGGTGCTCTGTACAAGAAAGGAAAAGACAAGGTCTTGCGAAGATGTGTTCCAAGAGAAGAGATTGGAATTGTTCTTAAAGCATGCCATGACGAGCCCTGTGGCGAACACTTTGTAGGAGAGGCGACAACCAAAAAGGTCTTACTTGTAGGATATTGGTGGCCAACCCTCCACAAGGATGCCTATGACTACTAGAAACATTGTGATGTTTGTCAGTGAATGGGAAAGCCTACCAAATCCAGTGTCATGCCCTCGCAACCGATCCTTCCCCTCAAGCCATTTGAAAAGTGGGGAATTGATTTCGTGGGCCCCATTGATCCACCAACCAAAAGGAAGCAGAACAGATACATCTTGGTCTATACAGACTACATAACCAAGTGGTGTAGAGCTAAAGCTCTAAAGCGAGACGATGGTAATAGTGTGGCCTTGTTCCTGTACGAGAATATCATCACCCGTTTTGGCAATCCCCTCGAGCTCATCAGTACACTAAGGTACTCACTTCCTTTACAAGATCATGGAAGACTTGACAGAACTGTACAAGATCCATCATCGTAAGTCCATATCCTATTACCCCAGAGCCAACGGCCAAGTCGAAGTCAGCAATCGCATCCTCTGCTCGATTCTAACATGGACAATAGCCACACATCATCGTGATTGGGATAATCGACTTAAAGAGGCTCTCTAGGTATACAAAACCTCCCATAAGGCTGCTACACGACAAATCCCTTTCCAGCTAGTGTGTGGAACAAAAGCCGTATTTCCTATTGAACTTGAACTACATGACAAACCCCTTTCCAGCTAGTGTGTGGAACAAAAGCCGTCTTTCCTATTGAACTTGAGCTACACGACAAACCTCCCATAAGGCTGCTACACGACAAACCCCTTTCCAGTTAGTGTGTGGAACAAAAGCCGTCTTTCCTATTGAACTTGAGCTACCCTCTCTATGAGTGGGCATCAAAGAATGCTTGGGAGATGATGAGTCCCTGCAACACCGTCTCTTGCACTTGGAGCATCTCGATGAGACTCGCAGGATGGCCCTATAGTGCATGGAAGCCACGCAAGCTTGTAGAAAGGCCTATCATGATAGCTTCATCAAGCTGAAGGAGTTCAAGGAATGCAACTTAGTCCTAGCCTATGATTCTTGATTTGGCAAGTTTCCATGCAAGCTTCAACAATGCTAGATTAACCCTTATAAGGTACTTGTCATCAATTCTAATGGCTCGGAGACAGTCGATGCTTTAGATGATCCCTTCTTGATTAATGGCTATCACCTCAATATGTATTACCCTCCTTGGGGATCCTAACAATCATGGTCGATAGCTTCCTCATTCTGTGCACGATGGTCGAGACGGCTTTACCTAATGCTCCTAATAACCCTCTTTCTTATCGTGATGATGTGGTTTCGTTCTAATAGCCCCTCTCAGTCACCTTCCCCTCCTCCTCAGCTTCCTTTCCGTCTAATGCAGCATCAGTGGCGAGGTGGATTCTAATACACAGTGTTCCTACCATTCTACTCTTCAAAAACAACAGTTAAAAAAATGCACATCAATTGCACATACTGGCATACTCCCTCTCATCCATCTCCCTTGTCGATTTCTAAACCGGGTGTGAGACTGGGTTTCTATCATTATTCTATCGAGTGATGTCCATTGTTCTTTTATTCTCATTTGAGTGATTGTAAGCCAAGTGAAATATCCTTTGCCCATCGGCAATTTCCTATGGTTCCCTCAGCAACTCTGTCTCCCTGGGTGCTACTGTGTGGTCCCTGCCACGCTAAACGTGTGCTGTGAAGACACTTTGTGACCTCTTGCAGCTAACAGCAGCATAGCATGTGACATCGACAATCAATTTCAATTCTCAGCAACAAGGTCCTTGTTGCTCAGTTCACCCTTCCCGGTAAGGTCTTAAGTGTGGGGATGCATCCCTGCATGTCTATGTTGCATATCCTCATGCATATACCACGATCTAATCATGCATGTATGCCAGTCCTACTTTTGCTTTGAGGGGGGCCCTTCCCCACCCACCCATTCTTCTTTACACCCTTCTCGAGGCTGTTCCGTCTCTGTTTTCCGTTATCCCTTGTTTTGATGTTTTTTCATGAGAATGCATCTTTCATTCACTAGAACCCCCATCCAACCTTCTAACCCTATTCATCCCTTTGACCTAGCCACTTTTCCTTTTTATAGCCCCCTATTCTGAGCCACTGACCATGAGTTATTAATTTTTAATGAATTTTATGTCTATATCACATTTTTCCATGCAAACGCACCCTTTTCGAATCGGACCTGCATTTTGACAAGCCAATCCTGACCTACACCTTCTCGTAGAATTATTATTTTTTAATTGCCTATCATTCTGATATATGGTTTGTCCATTCTTAATTTTTTTGTAATTTTATGTATTTTTGTGTGTACTTTTTATTATTTTTCCATGTGAACAGCTCTATCCACCAACTTGGTCTCCTGCCTGATTTTTCTTTTTTCCCCCTCCTGATCAGGCCTACCGATTTTATATTATTAATTTCTCTGTGCGTTTTTATGTTTTTTTCTTTTTTCCATGTGAATGTCCCCTAATGCCATCAAACCTGCATTTTGACTTACGAACCTATTTTCCTCACTTCCCCTAACATTTTTCCTTTTTGTTGCCCCCCGTTCTGATGCACGGATTTCTCCATATTAATTTTCAACTCCATTTTTATTTGTGTTTTTATCTTTTTTTTCCATGTGAACACGCCTTCCCATCCCCAAAACTGCATTTGACCTTTCCCATCCTTTCCATGTGGACAGATTTTCCAAAATTAATTTTCGTCTACTTTTGCGTCCCAATGTTGCACGTGTATGTGTGCGAACACCCTCGTTTTCATCTTTCGACGCACGTGTCGCGTTCATCCTATCATTTGCTATCCCTACGCTTGCCCACATCCGCTCCATGTTTCTAGCACTGCAAAATTTTTTACCTCCCCACCAGCGGGACAAAGGGGATGTTTATCTTCTCTTTTTCTTAAATTTTTTCACTTTTTTATTTTTTTTAAATGAAAAAAACAACCATATATCCTCCCCTAGCTACCCCTCCTGCGTCCCCTCACCCCTCCTCTCCCTCTTCCCTCTTGTCTCTCCCTTTCTTTCTTTCTCTCTCTCTCTCTTTTTCTTCCTCTCTCCCAAACTCCTCTCTTTCTCTCCCCTCCCTCCTTCCCCACCTCCACCTATAACTCCTCCATCTCCTCCTCCTCCCCGTCGCCGCAATGCTCACGGCCTTCCCCTTTTGCCATGCCGCCCACCGCAGTGCCCATGGCCTTCCCCCTTCCGTCATGCCACCCTCGCCCGCCGCCGCAACGCCCACAGCCTTCCCCCCTTTCGCCGCACCGCACCGCCCCAGCCCCCCTTCTTCCCCCCCATCACACGCCCCCATTCCCCCCATACATCTCCCTCCCCCCCAGGAACCCCTCCCTTTTCCTCCTCTACCCCCATTCCTACCACCCGTTGAAAAACACCTCCCCCCCCCCCCCCCCCCCCCCCCCTCCCATTTTAACCCCATTCACACCACCCACACTAAAATCCCTTTTTCCCCTCACAAGACCCCCCTTCCCACAAGACATGTTGCCCCACCGACACCCCCTAGCCCCCCCTGCCAGCCCCCTTTCCTAACTGGCCCACATCAACGAAGCTAGCATACACCCTACAAGTAGACCCTATCCCACTGCAGGACGTTTGCATGTTGGTGTGGGTCTTGGATTTTCTACGTGGGCTGGACGCGCCCGTTCCCGCGTGAGGATGCACATCTTGTTTTGCCTGTGCCATGGAGTTGCCGTTCACATGTAGCTGGTGTCAGGTACCTTGTTGTCCCGATTTTTATTATTTTATTTCCATAAATTGGAAAACCCACAAAATTCATTAAACAAATTTGGTAAAATGTGTAAAAATCAATTAAAATTTCGTTAAAATGTTAAAAATTAAAAATTAAAAAATCCAAAAAATCTTAATTTTTAAACACAATTTCCTTCATATTTTTTATCATTCCAAACATATAGAAAATTACAAACAACATTAAAAACAAAAATAAAAGAGAATATTTCTAGAAAAAATAGTTGAAAAATCCTGAAATTGTTTTGAAAATTTGTTATAATTTTCAGCGGGCTAATAATGTGATTTAAAAATTTGAAAAATATAAACAAATCCTATTAAACCATTAAATTTCATAAAAATTTGATAAAATCCTTAAAATTTTACTTATAATTAGTGAAAAATCCCAAGAAATTTCTATAAATTCCCAAAAAAATTATCTTTTAATATGGTTAGTTGACATGAGCTGGAACTTTCAAAACACATTGAAAGATTATTTTTTTCATACAAAATTAATTTCTAAATAAGTGCATTTATCAAAAAAATCTTGTAACAATCCAACAAATGACTGGAAAGTTCCCAAAAATTATGAAAACACAAATGGATCTTTCTATTTCATCTTAACCACACTATTTGGTACTTCAAATAAACAAACAATTTCCAACGTCCATACAAATATGCCAACATCAACCACATTCATTAATAATTTAAAAAATTTAATTAAATAAATTCCAAATCTTCAAGAAAATAATAAACCAATGATACAAATAACCAAACCCCAATTTCAACCTACACATTCTATACCATAAATCCGTCGTTGAAAATCTAATCACCACATTAAATACATGTTGAAAATTTCTATATGATGTTTCATTTTTAGCTTATGTCCTCAACTTTTCAGCCAATCAGCCTGCTTGTTGGCTTTCATTGTGATTGCATTTAGTCAATACTTGTATCACATTTAGTGGACGATTGCACCAAGTTTTAGTTACATACACATCCTTGCCATGTATTTCTTTTTCTATTTCTTTTATTTTTGGTTCTCCCAAACCCATAATTAATTCCTTAAAGAAACTTTAATCCACACATGTTTTCACTCACATCCGTGCTAAACACACATATTTCTAAATTAAAATGAACCCGCCGTTCACTTAACACATGCTTCATGTGCTACAGACACATCTAAGTATGTTTAAAAATAACCCCACCGTCACAAGTGCACGTACTAAACAAAAAGTGCTAAACACACACTTAATTTTTAATCAATGAATTTGCATTTAGAGACCCCAATCAAGGTCCAAAGTCTAGGTTACGAGAAAGAACCGTCATTTTCTTTTAAAAGTTTATAACCTAATAAAATCCCACCCATTATTAATAACTTTATTAAAAAGAATCCTTCATTATATTTAATTCTCCTACACTGCACATTCCCTTTTTAATAAACACAAATCGTGGGGATGAGTCATGGTAGAGTTTTGTTATGTGTCTTTTATCATTAATGGTGGTTAATATTTCCAATGTCATGGCAAGGTGATTAGTTCCTTTTAGATTTTTCTTTTTGTCTTGGTTATATGGACGTATCAGGGATACGGTATGTCTTGTTATTTTTCTTTTCTGCCTAATACCGGGATTCATGATGTCTAATTATATTGCATCTCATGAAGCTTTCGGTCGAACGTGTGTAGAGGTCATGCCAGATTTTTTCTAGAATATGGACTGCTTGGGGTGGTTCGTTAGTTGATCGAGGCTATGTCAGTTCCTTCATATTTATATATTATTCCTATCCTGTTGTTTTGTAGGCATTCGTTGTGATTATTTATGTGTGTGATGTGTGTGTAATCCATCTAAATGGCACCTTATACTCCTCCCCCAGTTTAATACGTTCCATTGGCATTTCATGACTATTCTTTATTACTAGATTCAGATCTTATCAGCAAAGTGGGCTTAGCCAAGTTTGTAGCACTTTCATCGCCACTTATTTTGGAGGATACTGATAGTTGTGATTAGTTTCTAGCCGCTTATAGTAAGAGGTTTGGCCCTGTAAGAGGAACAGTTATCCAACTGACGCCTAAAAGCTTGGGTAAGGCTCTGTCCTTACCCTCGAGGAGACTCTTTTCCTACTGCTCAACAATTATTCTCAAATGAGGATATCCTTACGTTGTTGCAAAAGTAGACACAAGATGTGTTGGACCAAAAGAAGGTTCTTACTACCTCCCGCATCAATGTCTCCATGATCTCTAATCTTGTGTGGAAGCACCTATGCCAATTTCTTCAATACAGGTTTATGCCTGTCAAGACACCCTCTAATTACATTTCAAAGGAATCAATTCCAACTTCCAGAATAGTGTTAAAAGGCATAACTATTGATTGGAGTCCCTATCTTTTGTCAAAGATGGATCAACACTTTGTCAGAGCCACAAGGGGTAATGTAACTAATGTTACATTTGGTTCCTACCTTTCTGTCTTCTTGGCATATGATGCCCCTCCGAAGGAAGTTCCTACCTTGATAGTTGATCCACCAGAAGCTTCTCCTCCTACTAAACACACTGATGTTGTCATTGAGGATCTTGAACCTATCTCCCCTATGGTAGTTCAGAGAAAATGCCTTAAATGAGTGGCTAAATTAGCCCCAGTTCCTCCTCCAGTCTCCATTCCTATTCAATCTAGCAATCAACTTCCAGATTTTCTCACAATGCTGAATCTTTTTAGAGCACATCGTAATGGTACTCTGGAGATTTCCATTCCTTCTGTACAATGCTTGGCAGCTAGAGATGCAATTCCTGGTGCGCAGATCGGTCGCAGATAGCTCACGTGGTGAATCCCGGAAGGTCCCCAAGAACAAATAACTCTACCTTTTTGCACAAAAAACCATGTAAAAGCATGCACGACAAGAGGCAAGAGACAAATTGGGTTCAATCTCCCCCATGCCTTGTGTGAGTGCTTCACAAAGCATGTATTTAATGTATATTTCCAATCTTCATGCTCAATAATAGCCCAATTTACAAAAATATGACAAGCTTTTAGCTTTTGAGTTTGCTTTCTACAAAAATAGAAAAATAAAGCTAATGGACGGTGCCCATAGAGTCTGGCACGCCCAATCTCAATGTCCAAATAGAAATAACATATCCGGGCACATAGGCGCATACAAAATAATAATCAATAATCAATGTCTCTATAGACATAACAAAATATAGGCGTGGCGCCTATCAAAATATATAGTCCAAATGTCGAATACCCGCTAAACTCCAATGCTTTCCTCCGCCACTGCTGCTATCTCTACACATCAACTGAAGCATTCACAATCATTAGTAAAATAATACAATTAAACCGACAAAAGTGAATACCTAGCAGTCTTCAGCTACATAAATAAATCAAATGGTTAGAAATAAATCCTAACCTTAATTTATTACGAGTGCGCACTCTAAACTCATAAACGTTTATTAATTTAATATGCATTTTGCGGAATCACCCGCTATGGAATCACCCATGTACACACTAAATTAATGAAACGCCCGAAAAGGACAGGCGTCCCCATCAACTTCTCGCACAAAGAATCCTCTTTGTGTATGAGCCCCGGTCATCTAAGTTTACGGAATCCACCGTAAAACCTCATGGAATCCACCATGGAATATGCCTCCTGGCATCATACCCCCGGGGTGGGATAGCAATTGACCTCAATTGCTATTAGCTCAATGTGGAGCTAACAGAGTGGGGAAAGCATTTAAGTCTCTAGCGTGCATCCATTGTGCTTCCTCTACAGGATGGTTCTTAAATTTTACTAAATATCTAGAATACCTTCGGCCAGTTCTAGTGGTCATGTAGTCAGTGTCTATAATGGCTTCTGGTTCAAGTATTTCAGTCTCTTCTTCTAGTAAAGGTGGGTTTTCATAAACAGGGTGAATAGGTAATTGGCCTCTAAATGGTCTCAATAAACTAATGTGAAATGTATTATGAATTTTCCAATGAGATGGCAATTCTAACTTGAAGGCATTGTCATTAATCTTATGAATAATTCTAAATGGTCCATAGAATCTAGGAGCTAATTTGACAACTGGATGTCTATCAACACTTTGCAGTCTACGTTTTTCTATTCTAAGCCAAACATAATCATCAACTTTGAAATTCATGGCTTGTCTTTTCTTGTTGGTTTGTTTGGTATATGATTGTTGGGCTTTAGCAATCATATCCTTAACCTCATCAAAAATAGTGTTATGCATAGTAACAATATCATCAGCACTCTGAATTCTATTAGACAAAGATGCAACAGGTGTAGATAATCTATATCCATAAATGACTTCAAAAGGTGCTTTCTTTGTAGATGTGTGCGGTGTATTGTTATATGCAAACTGTAATAAATGCAAATGAGTATCCCATGTCTGAGGTTTAGAGATAGTGTATGCACGTAAAAGATCTAGAATGGTGCTATTTGTGGCTTCTGTTTGTCCATTTGTTTCTGGATGAAATGCGGATGAGAAATCAATCTTTGTGCCTAGATTTGCAAACAGTGTAATCCAAAAATTATTACAAAATCGAGAATCACGATCTGAAATAATCACTTTTGGCAATCCATGGTTAGTAAAAACATTTTTCAAAAATAACTGTGCTGCTTGTGATGCTGTTAAAGTTTTCTTACATGCAATGAAATATGCTTGCTTACTAAATCTATCTACAATTGTCCAAATCATGTCATGGTTAGATTTAGTATTTGGTAAACCAGTAATGAAATCCATAGAAATATGTTCCCAAGGTTTAGATGGAATAGACAAAGGCATTAATAATCCATACTGTTTACCATGATGTCTCTTTATTCTTTGACAAATCAAACATTCAGAAACGAAATTAGATACATCTGCATCCATATGCGGCCAATAAAAATCTTCAGTTAACATGCGTAATGTAGAAATGATACCTCTATGACCTTGATATGGGGGACAATGAATTTCATTCAAAACAAAAGATCGGAATGGAATAGTAACACACAGTCTCTTTTCAAAGAACATAAATCCATCATTGTATGACAATGAATCAACAGGAATGAAATTATTTTGAACTAATTTTTGCCAATCAGAATGAAAAGTAATATCCTGGTGATATGTGTCTTTCATAGCAATCAAAGAATCAAAAGATATGATGGAAATATTATGAATTGCAGGTCTTCTACTCAATGGATCAGCAACTACATTTTCTTTTCTAGGTTGGTATTGAATGATAGGATGAAAACTTTGAATGAAGGAAGCCCATTTGATATGACGGTCAAAAATTTGAGGTTGGCTAAGTAGATGTCTAATGCTTTGCTGGTTAGTCTTTATCATGAATTCTGAACCCATTAAATAATGCTTCCATTGTTTTAATGCTTGTACAACTGCTAATAGTTCTTTGTTATAAGTGGAATATTTGAGCTCAGAGGGTTTCAGCTTAGAACTAGAATATGCTATTGGATGGTTGTCTTGCATTAGTACGGCTCCTATTCCTGATCCGCTAGCATCGGTCACAACTAGAAAGAATGGTCTATTAAAGTCAGGCAATTGTAAAACAGGGGCATTGGTTAATGCACGTTTTAGTAAATCAAAGGATTTCTGCTGAGTTTCAGTCCATTGATAAACAATTCCTTTCTTAAGAAGTTTTGTTAATGGTAAAGCAAGTAATGAGAAATTACGTACAAACTTCCTATAGAAACTAGCAAGACCAAGGAATGAGCGTAATTCATGTACATTTTTAGGAACAGGTCAATGCAATATTGCATCAATTTTCTTAGGATCAACTTTAATTCCTTCTTTTGATACAATATGACCTAGATATTCTATTTCTGTCTTAAAGAATTCACTCTTTTCAGGATTTGCAAACAATTGATTTTCTTTCAGTAATTGAAAAACTAATGATAAATGCTCATAATGCTCTTTTTCACTTTGACTAAACACCAAAATATCATCAAAGAAAACAATTACACAATATTGATATTTCAGAAAGATACGGTTCATCATTCTACTGAAAGTAGCAGGTGCATTAGTTAATCCGAATGGCATGACTAAGAATTCGTAATGGCCAAACTGTGTCGTGAATGCAGTCTTAAATATGTCGGATCTATCTAACCTCACCTGATGATATCCAGACTTAAGGTCAATTTTACTAAATATAGAAGATCCTTGCAGTTTGTCCATAAGGTCATCAACTCTAGGTATAGGATACCTATTCTTTACAGTGATCTTATTTAATGCTCGGTAGTCAATACACATACGATATGTATTATTCTTTTTCTTGACTAAGAGCACAGGTGCACCGAATGGAGAACTGCTAGGTCGAATTAGGCCTCTATTTAGTAATTCTTCAACTTGACTCTGGATTTCTTTTTGCTCTATTTGATTGTGCCTATATGGTGCTTTGCAAGGTGGTTGTGTGCCAGTAATTAGATCAATCTTATGGTCTTCTGGACGTGAAGGAGGTAAACCTGGTGGTAGGTCTTCTACAAAACAGTCCTTAAAATATACAAGAAATTCCTTATGCCTAGGGTGCATATGATTTTCCTTTGCGTGCAATTCATTCACCCAAATGAGATATGATTTAGTATTCTTGCGTAGTGCACGTTTTGCTTGAGTATGCGAAAGCAGTGGAAAAATATGAGATGCATGCATACCATATAATGTAATAGATTTTCCTTGAAAATTAATATTCATTGTGTGCGTGGAATAATCTATATTTGGATTATGCTGGTGTCTCCATGGCATTCCTAAAATAATGTCGCTTGACTGTAATGGGACAACTAAGAAATTTCTTCTTTCAATATATGGACCAATTTGAATTTCTAAATCTTGTACTTCTTGTGTGCCATTGTACCTAGTGCCTAAAAATGCAGCTTTTATGCGATAATGCGTAGGTACAGTATGTAATTTTAATTCCTTTACCAATTTTGCTGAAATAAAGTCATGGGTACTACCGTCATCATGCAAGATAGTTCTTTCTTTTCCATGCACCATACATTTCATAGTCAACAATGAATGTGAAGTAGGCATACCTGGTAAAGTGTCGGAAGTAGTAGTAATATCATCCTCTTCTTCAGTGAAATCTGGCATATCCTCATGCTCGTCTTCGTCCATGGCTCCAAGGTAGTTGATATGTGCTGATGGCTTCTTTGAATGACAATTTGCTGCGAGATGCCCTGGCTGGTGACACTTGTAGCATACTATTGGCTTGGCTTTGGTTACATTATTTGCAATGGCTGGAAGTTTGGGTACATTTGGATTTGCTTGTGGAATAGGCTTTGGATTTGGATTGACAGTGGATGGTAATGCAGGTGGTTTAGGCCAATTCTTGCAGAAAGATGATGATGAGAAACGACCTGGATTAAACCTTCTAAAATTGGAATTGAATTGTTTAGATCCATAATTACCGTTGGCTTGGAATTGATGTGGTCGTCGATCTCTTCCGCGTAACTTATCTTCAGTGTCGTGAGCTAAGGAGATGGCGTCTTCAAGGGTAGCAGGCTTGAACATGTTCACTTCAGCGTAGTAATGTCCAAGAAGTCCAGACATATACTTCCGCTTATGTGTCGTCTCTGGTACATCTTCAAGCATGCGTAGCTGTAGGAGTGCATTCCAAAAACGCTCTGTATATTGTGGGATAGGCTCACGATCTCGCTGTTGAAGTAAATCCCATTGCTTAATGGCCTTCTCATGAAATTGCGGTGGAAGGAAATTTTGCATGAACTTCTTCTTGAAATCTTCCCATGTAGCAGGACATTCTATGCTCTTGAGGACTACAGTCCACCAAAGTGATGCTCTGTCTATCAGATGATTAGTAACACACTTGATTTTATCTTTTTCGGGATAAGTTTCCTCATGGAAATAGTCATCAAACTGGCTAATGAATGATAAAACAGTCTTTCCTTCTCTTATGCCATTGAAAGTGCGAAACTTGAAACTTCTTTTACTTATCTTGGATTCCTTGCGAATGGTTTGTGCTTCAAGAGTGGCGTCGATGATACGTCGAATCAAATCTTCAGCTTGAGGTTCTTCTTTATCGGTGGACACTCTTTGAAGTTTTGTCAGTTGCGCTTGCAATGCTTGCCTAGCCCTTCGCTCTTCTTCCAATTGTAGCATGATTAGATCCAGCTTTTGTTCCATGGTAGGCTCAGGTAAGTCGTCTTCAGCCATAGGATCATCCATGTGTGGGGTAGTCATCCTGCAAAACTCAACAAACCTTTCTCACTCAAAATCAGGTTAGCGGGATGAGCGTAGCTCAAATTTGGGGTTACAAGGCTATGTATTTTTGGGTATTTCTTTGTATATTTTCTAAAAATCTGCAATATTTCTGTCTCCGTTTGCTAAAAATACTTCAACGAACTTGCAGATAGGTAGAACAACTTGCTGCGAACAACTTTCCAGTTCAGAGTTTTTGCATACGAACAAGTCTTCTAGGAGTTTTAAGCACTAGTCAGTTCTGATTTAGTCCGACTTGCAGAGTTGCAGACTTAGCAGACTTGCAGAGTTGTTGACTTGCTGAACTTAGGCCGACTTGCAGAGTTGCAGACTTAGCAGACTTGCAAAGTTGTTGACTTGCTGAACTTAGGCCGACTTGCAGAACTTGATTACCGTCGACTTGCGGAACTTAACTTCAGAAGTGCGGGACCTGGAGTTTGCCAACTTGTCTACCCTGTGTAACTTGCAGAAAGCCTTAAGCTTTAGTGATGTAGCTTAAGCTTATGAAGCTTAATGGTGGACTAAACAGGCAGCGTCGATTTCGTGAGGGGGGGGCCGTTTTTTCATCGCGTGGAAATTTCAGGACCATCTTCTGATACTTCGAAGTGAGTTTTGAAGCACTAAGCTTCCTTAAGGCTTATAAAGCTTTGTAATTAAGCTTTTAATTGAGAAGATTAAGAATTGTCTCACTGTTTTTCAACGACTTGTTGAAGGAGATGTATGCGTGGTCCTCCGCCTGCAGAGCCTGGTCCTTCGCGATCTGACACTGGAAACAGGGGTTCTTGATCGCCAGAAGTCTGCCTGTATCGACAGTTCGCGATGAGATTGACTGTAGAGCCCGTTTGTTCCTGGAGCTCCGCCTTCGCCCGAGATTGGTAGCGATTGGAAGCTCTTGATCTCTGCTCCGCTTTGATACCACTGGTGCGCAGATCGGTCGCAGATAGCTCACGTGGTGAATCCCGGAAGGTCCCCAAGAACAAATAACTCTACCTTTTTGCACAAAAAACCATGTAAAAGCATGCACGACAAGAGGAAGAGACAAATTGGGTTCAATCTCCCCCATGCCTTGTGTAAGCGCTTCACAAAGCATGTATTTAATGTATATTTCCAATCTTCATGCTCAATAATAGCCCAATTTACAAAAATATGACAAGCTTTTAGCTTTTGAGTTTGCTTTCTACAAAAATAGAAAAATAAAGCTAATGGACGGTGCCCATAGAGTCTGGCACGCCCAATCTCAATGTCCAAATAGAAATAACATATCCGGGCGCATAGGCGCATACAAAATAATAATCAATAATCAATGTCTCTATAGACATAACAAAATATAGGCGTGGCACCTATCAAAATATATAGTCCAAATGTCGAATACCCGCTAAACTCCAATGCTTTCCTCCGCCACTGCTGCTATCTCTACACATCAACTGAAGCATTCACAATCGTTAGTAAAATAATACAATTAAACCGACAAAAGTGAATACCTAGCAGTCTTCAGCTACATAAATAAATCAAATGGTTAGAAATAAATCCTAACCTTAATTTATTACGAGTGCGCACTCTAAACTCATAAACGTTTATTAATTTAATATGCATTTTGCGGAATCACCCGCTATGGAATCACCCATGTACACACTAAATTAATGAAACGCCCGAAAAGGACAGGCGTCCCCATCAACTTCTCGTACAAAGAATCCTCTTTGTGTATGAGCCCCGGTCATCTAAGTTTACGGAATCCACCGTAAAACCTCACGGAATCCACCGTGGCACGGAATCCACCGTGGAATATGCCTCCTGGCATCAATTCCCTTCCTATGTCAAGACATCCAGAGTTTTATTGAGTTCTCGATGGCTGCATGTATCCACCAGCTCTATTCTTCTTGCTATGACGAAGCTCAACAAACCAAAGAAGAGCTGACCCCCCAAAAATGGTTTGGCTGAGCGGATGAATAGAACCATCCACGAGCGTGTACGCAGTATGCTTAGTCATGCAGGCCTACCACAGAGCTTTTGGACTAAGGCAGTTAGTACAGCTGTGCATGTCATAAACAGATCACCTTCTAGTGGTTTGGATTTCCAGGTTGCAGAGGAGGTATGGACTGGAAAACCCCCCTCTTATGCGCATCTCCGTGTCTTTGGATGTGAGGCATTTTGTCATGTGCCCAGGGACAAGAGAAGTGGTGCACAGATCGGTCACCGTATGCACGCGTAGTGAGCGTCAGAAGGTCCCCAAGAACAAAAGAACTCTACTTTTTGCACACAAATCAATGAAGAAAGCTTGCATGATATGAACAAGAGACCAATTGGATGCAATCTTACCCCATGCCTTGTGTGAGCGCTCCACAAAGCATGTATTTCATATATTATTCATCTTCAAGCTCAAATAATAGCCCAAATTACAAAATAGCACGCTTTAGCTTTTGAGTTTACTTTTGTGCCAATAAAGAATTAAAACTAATGGGCGCCCAAGAAGTCAAGAAATACCCCAAATACAATGTCCAATACAAGTATTTAAATCATACGTCCATGCGCATACAAAAATAATAAATAAATATCAAGTGCTTTGATAAATAAGCGCCACAAAATATAGGCACCATGCCTAAGATACGCGCCCATAAAAAATTGACGATAATTTGAATACACGCTATCCTCCAATGCTTTCCACTGCCACCGCTGCTTGCTCTACACATCAACTAAAGCATTCACAATTGTTAGAAAAATAATACAATTAAACCGATAAAAGTGAATACCTAGCAGTCTTCAACTACATAAGTAAATTGGTTAGAAATCAATCCTAACCTTAGTTTATTACGAGTGCGCACTCTAAACTCATAAACGTTTATTAATTTAAATATGTATTTTGCGGAATCACCCATGTACACATAAAATTAACAAAACGTCCGAAAAGGATAGGCGTCCCCATCGACTTCTCGTACAAAGAATCCACTTTGTGTATGAGCCCCGATAATAATAAAATTTCATGGAATCCACCGCAAAACCTCACGAAATCCACCGTGGAATATGCCTCCTGGCATCATACCCCCGGGGTGGAATAGCAATTGTCCTCAATTGCTATTAGCTCAATGTGGAGCTAATAGAGTGGGGAAAGCATTTAAGTCTCTAGTGTGCATCCATTGGGCCTCTTCAACAGGATGGTTTTTAAACTTGACCAAATATCTAGAATATCTACGGCCAGTTCTAGTGGTCATAAAGTCAGTATCTATAATAGTTTCAGGCTCAAGGATTTCAGTTTCATCATCTAGCAAAGGAGGGTTTTCATAGACAATGTGTACAGGTAGTTGGTCTCTAAAGGGTCGTAATAAACTGATATGAAAGGTGTTGTGAATTTTCCAATGTTGTGGTAGTTCTAGTTTAAATGCATTGTCGTTGATTTTGTGTATGATCTTGAATGGTCCATAAAATCTAGGTGCTAATTTCACAACTGGGTGTTTATCTACACTTTGTAATCTACGTTTTTCTATGCGTAACCAAATATAATCATCAACTTTAAAATTCATAACCTGTCTTTTCTTATTTGCTTGTTTTGTATATGATTGCTGGGCTTTGGCAATCATATCTTTAACCTCATCAAAAATAGTGGCATGCATGTTAGCAATATCATCAGCACTTTGAATTTTGTTTGATAATGATGCAACAGGTGTAGGCAATTGATATCAATAAATAACTTCAAATGGTGCTTTCTTTGTAGCTGTATGTGGTGTATTATTATATGCAAACTGAAGTAAATGTAGATGTGTATCCCATGTGTGTGGTTTTGAAATGGTATAAGCACGCAAAAGATCTAAAATAGTACTGTTAGTAGCTTCTGTTTGACCGTTTGTTTCAGGATTAAATGCAGATGAAAAATCAATCTTTGTTCCTAAGTTAGCAAACAAAGTAATCCAAAAATTATTACAGAATCTAGAATCAAGATTAGCAATAATAACTTTTGGTAAACCATGGTTAGTGAAAACAGTTTTCAAAAACATTTGAGCAGCTTGAGATGCAGTTAAAGTTTTCTTGCATGGAATAAAATATGCTTGTTTGCTAAACTTGTCTACAACGGTCCAAATCATATCATGGTTAGCTTTAGTGTTAGGTAAACCAGTGATAAAATCCATTGAAATCTGTTCCCATGGTCGTGATGGAATAGATAATGGCATTAGTAAACCATATTGTTTACCATGGTGTCTTTTAACTCGTTGACAAACTAAACATTCATATACAAAGTTAGATACAGCAGTGTCCATATGTGGCCAATAAAAATCTTCAGTCAATGTACGCAAAGTAGATATAATTCCTCTATGACCTTGATATGGAGGACAACGAATTTCATGCAAAACAAATGATCGAAATGGAACAGTCACACATAATCTTTTTTCATAAAACATGAATCCATTATTGTAAGACAGTGAATCAATAGGAATCCAATTATTTGCAACTAGTTTATTCCAATCAGCTTGAAAAGTAGGATCCTGATGATAAGTATCTTTCATAGGGATAAGGGAATCAAATGATATCACAGAAATATTATGAATTGTCGGTCTTCTACTTAAAGCGTCAGCTACAACATTCTCTTTTCCTGGTTGATATTGTATAAAGGGATGAAAACTTTGAATAAAAGTGGCCTATTTAATGTGTCGGTCAGATATTTGTGGTTGACTAAGGAGATGTCTAATGCTTTGTTGGTCAGTTTTGATCATAAATTTAGATCCCATTAAATAATGTTTCCATTGATGTAAGGCTTGTACTACAGCTAGCAATTCTTTATCATAGGTAGAATATTTAAGTTCAGATGGTTTGAGTTTACAGCTAGAGTAGGCTATGGGATGATTATCTTGCATAAGGACGGCTCCTATTCCAGATCCACTAGCGTCAGTAACTACTAAGAAGAATGGTCTATTGAAATCAGGTAATTGTAATACAGGAGCATGAGTTAAAGCATGTTTCAGTAAATCAAAGGATTTTTGTTGATTGTCAAACCAGTTATACACAATAACCTTCTTTAAAAGTTTTGTCAATGGTAATGCAAGTAATGAGAAATTCCTTACTAACTTTCTATAAAAACTAGCAAGACCTAGAAAAGAACATAACTCATACACATTTTTGGGTATGGGCCAATTTAAAATTGCTTCTATCTTTTTAGGGTTGACTTTAATACCTTCTGATGAAATAATATATCCTAGATATTCAATTTCTGTTTGAAAGAATTCACTCTTTTCTGGATTAGCATATAATTGATTGTCTTTTAACAACTTGAAAACTAAAGACAAATGTTCATAATGCTCATTCTCATTTTTACTGAATACTAATATATCATCAAAGAATACTATGACACAATGCTGATGTTTCAAAAATATGCGATTCATCATATGACTAAATGTGGCTGATGCATTAGTTAAACCAAAAGGCATAACTAGAAATCCATAGTGTCCAATTTGTGTTCTAAATGCAGTTTTGAATATATCAGATTTATCCAATCTTACTTGATGATAGCCAGATTTAAGATCTATCTTACTGAATATGGCAGAACCTTGTAGTTTATCCATAAGATCATCTACCCTAGGAATTGGATATCTATTCTTAATAGTAATTTTATTTAGGGCACGATAATCAATACACATGCGATAAGTATTATTTTTCTTCTTCACTAATAAAATAGGTGCACCGAATGGAGAACTACTAGGTCTAATTAATCCTCTGTTAAGCAATTCTTCTACTTAATTTTGAATTTCTTTCTATTCAATTTGGTTATGTCTATATGGTGCTTTATATGGTGGTTGTGTTCCAGGAATTAAATCTATTTTGTGATCTTCAGGATGTGAAGGTGGTAGTCCAGGTGGTAAATCAACAGCAAAACAATCTTGAAATTGGGCAAGAAATTGTGTATGCCTAGGATGCATCTATGTTTCTTTAGCTTGAAGTTCATTCACCCATATTAAATAAGATTTGCTACTTTTACGTAATGTACGTTTAGCTTGAGTATGAGTAAGCAGTGGGAAGTTATTGGAAGTGTGCATACCATGCAATGTGATTTGTTTTCTTTGAAAATAAATTTTAATTGAATGCGTAGAATAATCTATGTCAGGATTGTATTGATGACACCAAGGCATTCCTAAGATAATGTCACTAGACGGCAAAGGTATATATTCACCAATTTTAATTTCTAAATTATGCACTTCTTGTGTTCCATTATATCTCGTGCCTAGAAATGTAGCCTTGATGCGATAATGTGTAGAAACAGTTTGTAAATTCAATTCTTTGACTAACTTTACAGAAATAAAGTCATGTGTGCTCCCATCATCATGTAAAATAGTCTTTTCTTTACCACACACAAAACATTTCATTGTTAACAAAGAATGGGGAGTTGGCATACCTGGTAAAGTATCCAAAGTAGTACCAATGTCGTCATCATCTTTCATAAAGTCAGGTATTTCCTCACGTTCTTCTTCTTCGATTGCTCCAAGATAATTGATATAGACACGTGGCTTTTTGGTTTGACAATTGGCTGCTAGATGTCTAGGTTGATGGCATTTGTAACAAAATATGGGTTTGGCTTTAGATACATTATTGGTAATGGCAAGAAGTTTAGGAATGTTGGGATTTGACTGTGGGGATGGTTTAGGGTTTGGATTGGTGTTTGATGGCAAAGCAGGTGGTCATGTCCAAGACTTATAGAATGAAGATGGAAGAAAATGACTTTGATTGGATCTTCGAAAATTTGAATTGAATTGTTTGGAACCATAGTTACCATTAGTTGAAAATTGTTGTGGTCACTTTTCTCTTCCGCAAATCTTGTCTTCAGTGTCATGAGCCAAGGAAATTGCATCTTCAAGGGTTGTTGGCTTGAACATATTGACTTCTGCATAGTAATGTCCAAGTAGGCCGGACATAAACTTGCATTTATGAGTTGCTTTAGGTACATCTTCGAGCATGCGTAGTTGCAGTAGAGCATTCTAGAAACGTTCAGTGTACTGGGAAATAGGTTCGCAATCTCTTTGCTATAGAAGATCCCATTGCTTGATGGCTTTTTCGTGGAATTGAGGAGAAAGGAAATTCTGCAAAAACTTCTTTTGGAAAGTCTCCCATGTAGCGGGGTAATCAACGCTCTTGTGGACCACAGTCCACCATAAGGATGCTCGGTCAACTAAATGGTTAGTGACACATTTAATTTTGTCTTTCTCAGCATATGTTTCTTCATGGAAGTAATCATCAAATTGACTGATAAAAGCAAGTATAGTCTTTCCATCGCGTGATCCATTGAAAGTACGAAATTTGAAGTTTCTTTTACTTATCTTTGCTTCTTTGCGAATGGATTGGGCTTCAAGTATTGCATCGATGGTACGTTGTATAAGATCTTCGGATTGCGATCTATCTTGGTCGGTGGTAGATCGTTGCAAATTGGCCAATTGAACTTGCAAAGCTTGTCGGGCTCTTCATTCTTCTTCGAGCTGCATCATAATCAAATCCAACTTTTGCTCCATTGTCGGTTTGGGTAAATCACCATCAGCCATAAAATCGTCCATATTTTGTTCAATCATCCTACAAAATCCAAAAGACCTCACACTCTCGAAATCTTATTAGCGGGATGAGAGTAGCTAAAGGCGGGTATACAAGGCTTGTAAATTTTGTTTGGCTTTTATGGTCTTTCTCCTTTACGTTTGCGGTATTCGTTGTCACAACCGTCTTCCAAGAGAATAATGTTGCGTAGAAACTACGTATGAACTCCTGCGTTTGCTGAAACTGGTTCAGAAAGTCTGCAAGTGTGAACAGGGTCTATCAGAGAGCAATAGGCTGATTCTGTGCTTCTGCGTGTGAACTGCCTCTATGAGAGTTGTTGGAGTAAGTCTTTAGTGGCCTTGTGACTTTGGGTGACTTGCAGGATTTAGGAAGCTTAGAATTTTAAAGCTTAGGTAACCAAGCTAATTTTCGTGGACTTTAGGATGTTGGTGGCAGAATCTGCGGCCGTCAGTTTATACTGACGCTGCAGAGGAAAAATCCGTGGCTTTAAGCTTTCTAATAAGTTTATTATTAAGCTTATTAAACTTTGAGTTAAAGCTTTAAAGCTTTTGGCTATGGAGGCTTACTGTATGAAGACGACTTGAAGAAGGAGATACCCGCGTGGTCCTCCGCCTACAGAGGTTGGTCCTTCGCGATCAGAGGATGTAGAAGGGGGTTCTTGACTGCCAGGAACACACTGGTATCGACCATTCGCAACGAAACTGACTGTAGAGCTCGATTGTTCCAGGAGCTTCACCTTCACGCAAGATGGTAAGGGATTGGAAACTCTCAATCTCAGCTTCGCTCTGATACCACTGGTGCACAGATCGGTCGCCGTATGCGCGCGTAGTGAGCGTCAGAAGGTCCCCAAGAACAAAAGAACTCTACTTTTTGCACACAAATCAATGAAGAAAGCTTGCACGACATGAACAAGAGACCAATTGGGTACAATCTCCCCCCATGCCTTGTGTGAGCGCTCCAAAAGCATGTATTTCATATATTATTCATCTTCAAGCTCAAATAATAGCCCAAATTACAAAATAGCACGCTTGAGCTTTTGAGTTTGCTTTTGTGCCAATAAAGAATTAAAGCTAATGGGCGCCCAAGAAGTCAGGCAGTACCCAAATACAATGTCCAATACAAGTATTTAAATCGTGCGCCCATGCGCATACAAAAATAATAAATAAATATCAAGCACTTTGATAAATAAGCGCCACAAAATATAGGCGCCATGCCTAAGATACGCACCCATAAAAAATTGACGATAATTTGAATACACGCTATCCTCCAATGCTTTCCACTGCCACCGCTGCTTGCTCTACACATCAATTGAAGCATTCACAATTGTTAGAAAAATAATACAATTAAACCGACAAAAGTGAATACCTAGCAGTCTTCAGTTACATAAATAAGTTGGTTAGAAATCAATCCTAACCTTAATTTATTACGAGTGCGCACTCTAAACTCATAAACGTTTATTAATTTAAATATGTATTTTGCAGAATCACCTGCTATGGAATCACCCATGTACATATAAAATTAACAAAACGCCTGAAAAGGATAGGCGTCCCCATCGACTTCTCGCACAAAGAATCCACTTTGTATATGAGCCCCAATAATAATAAAATTTCACGGAATCCACCGCAAAACCTCATGGAATCCACTGTGGAATATGCCTCCTAGCATCAGAAGTAAGCTGGATCCCAAGAGTGTCAAATGCATTTTCCTTGGTTATGGGGATGCAGGCGAGATGGGTTATCGTCTTTAGGATCCGCAGGCGCGGAAAGTCATCCGTAGTCATGATGTAGTCTTCCATGAAGGCAAGATGCATAGGTAGCCTGAGAGAGTTGTTGAGATCCGTAGGGTCATATTTCAGGAGGAGCCAAGAGCTCCTACACAGCCAGTTGGACAGGCTACGACTGTAGCAGATGCTCAGGGTCAGGGTGTTGGACAAGCTGCTGGGCAGGCAGTAGAGCCTGCCGTGAGACGGTCTACTAGAGACAGACGTCCACCTGATGGATTTCAGCCCTCGATGTATTATGTCTTGGTTACAGATGCAGGAGAGCCTTTCACTTATGATGAGGCTATGCGCATGGGAGTTGAAAGGGAGCGATGGATCGAAGGTTGGACTCGAGAGCTATGGTAGGAGAGCAAGAGCAAGAAAGGGAGAGACTAGAAATGGAAACTCCAATAGTCACTCCTGGGAGAGGGCTATGCAGTTTGAGATAGACTCCCTGCATAAGAATGACACTTGGGATTTGGTTTCCTTGCCTATGGGCAAGAAGGCTTTGCCATGCAAGTGGGTGTACAAGCTGAAAAGTACCCCTGGACACCCCAAGCCGGCATACAAGGCTAGATTGGTAGCAAAGGGTTTTAAGTAGGAGCATGGTGTGGACTTTGATGAGGTCTTTTCTCTTGTGGTTAAGATGACCACCTTGCACTTAGTCTTGGCTTTGGTTGCTCAGCTTGACTTGGATTTATACTAGATGGATGTCAAGACGGTTTTCTAACATGGGGACTTGCATGATGAGATTTATATGGAGCAGCCTAAGGGCTTTGCAGAACCTAGCAGGGAGCACCTAGTGTGCAAATTGAGGAAAAGTCTTTACGGCTTGAAAAAGGCACCTAGGGAGTGGTATCATAAGTTTGATGCCTTTATGCAGACAGGGCTACAACCGGAGTGCTATGGATCCGTGTCTTTACATGAAGAAAGCCCGTGATGATTCTTTATTGATTTTGGTACTCTACGTGGATAATATGCTGATAGAGCAGGGAAAGCTCATGATGAGCTAGATGCTCTTAAGGCTCAGCTCAAGAAGAGCTTTGAGATGAAAGATCTGGGACATGCCACTCACATACTTGGTATGCGCATTAGATACGACATGCATCAGGGATCCTCTACTTGTCATAGAGGGAGTACATTCATAAAGTCCTTGAGCGCTTCCCCATGCAGGACGTAAAGCCTATTGGCTGTCCATTGCCTTCTTATATGAAGGTATCACAAGCTGATTGTCCACAGACAGATGAGCAGAGGGCTGAGATGGCCAAGATTCCCTATGCATCCGCGGTGGACAGTCTTATGTATGCCTGCAGAAATGCACGGCCCTTTCTACTACAGAGGCCGAGTATGTTGCAGCCACTGAGGCTTGCAAGGAGGCCATTTGGTTGGGTCGTTTAGCTACTGACCTTGGTATTGATGCTATCCCTACACTGTATTCAGATTCTATGAGTGCTATTCAGTTAGCCAAGAATCTGGTCTTCCATGCGAAGACGAAACACATTGAGGTGAGGTATCACTTCATACGTGGGGTCGTTGAGGACAAGTCTATTGATCTTATCAAGATCTCGACTGACCAGAATCCTGCAGATCTGCTCATGAAAAGCCTCTCTACAGAGCGCTTTGCCTTCCTCAGAAAGTTGATGGGCGTGGGATGAGATGACGTCTTTCCTCATCCTGTTGTACATGTGTACATGTTGTACTATCTTTTTTCTTTTTCTTTTCACTCCTCACTGGGGCAGATTCGCCTTTAAGTGGGAGGTTGTTGGGGGTAAAGGCGCCTCTGGCTAGCCGCCCGTGTATTACTACATTGATAGTCACCGCCACTGCACACTGCAGGTGGCGGGCGCCCGTCACCGTTACTTTATTCTTTATTCTTTTAGTGACAGTTTGAATAAAGGAAGGCCCGGTCACACATTGTGACTGTTGGAGTTCCCATTTCTAGTCTCTCCCTTTCTTGCTCTTGCTCTCTCGCCATAGCTCTCAAGTCCAACCTTCGATCCGTCACTTCCTTTCAGAGGGTTTATTGCCATACCTTGAAAACCTAAGAACCCAACTCCAAGGACTTAGTCGTTTCTTTTCCAACAAAGGGCTATCCATCAAAGGCTCTATGGTTGTGAAACTCAATAAACTAGATAGATTGTCAAGTAAGTCACAACCGTCGAGGGCCGCGCAAGACAAAGGGACCTTAGATTGAGTCCAAGATACAGTCCATTAGACCTATGGATTTAGGGTAGTTGTGAATTGCCAAGAAAGCAAATTGACCTACTAGTTTTAGAACAACGGGATTGTCCAAGAACTATTTGACTATAGTATAGGGAAACCTAAGGTAGTGATAACTCGGGGTCAACGAGGTATAAGCCCTAACCCAAGGGGAAGAGCGAACTTTAGGGTAGTTGATTCATGCTAAGCGTGTTGCTTGGAACTGTTGAAATGGTTTTAACGAAGGTTGATCTTGTTAAAGATGGATTGTTGACTCAAGTTATGCTTGGTTGTTGAAAAGGTTGTAAAAGTGTGTTGATACATCCAAGTTAAATTTTTGTTGTGCATGCAATGGGATTGCGATGCCTTGAAGCAAGAGGTTGTGCATTCAACTGTTTGTTAATGTGGTTTTGGATGTTAACCCAAGTGGGGTGTGATTGATGATTGCATTGCCGGGTCTGAGATGACTGATTGCCATGGAAGCAAAAGGGGATGTTTTCCCTAGTAATTGTTTTTAAGCTGGTTGCTTCGACTGTGGTTGATTTCCTAAAGGGTTAATTAAGAAAGGATGGCACTAGCTACCCCCCATGAACCGCCAAACAATAACCAAGGGGGTTATAATCTGCACCGGGAATGTGGACCAAACCCACCGCGAGAGGTCTCTCCATGGAAATTACTTGGCGTAGGAGGATACTTGGGTGCTAGTGGGGGCTCTGACCATAAATCCCAATGCCTCCGAGCCCTACACAAGTGTTCTACGTGACTCGAGATAGGATCTCAAGGCCTTGATACTAGTTACAAGGCAGAATCTTGGTAGGATAAACCTTCGGGTTTTGTTGCCAGGAGACGGAAGGATTTTTCTGCTAGTGGGAGTGGCCAGATAAGTTCCGTGTTGCAGGGCAGACTTGAGAGACCCTAGTTGGTAAACCACGTGTCATTCCTTGGGAGTGTTGGGCGGCGTCTTCTAGATATATCTCTCGATGGATTGCTAAGACATGTCCCGCGATTTGAGGAGCGGGCACGTTACAGAAGGTGATCGCTAGCATAAAGAGGGTGGCAAGTTTGACATTTTGAAGAAACTCCACTGATTGTAGAGGCACTTTTTATTATTTACAATAAAACTTTCACTTTGTGATACTGTTTGGACATTGCTTTTAACATTGTGATTGACCTTGAAAATTCGTGCACTATTACTTTTCATTTTTGAAGCGATTGGTGTAGGATGAAACATATTGTGGTGATGAGGTGGATTTGTCATGTGGTGTACCTGTACGTCCCTTTGTTTGTTTGGAGGTATGTCTTCATCGTGCGAATCCTTGCTTATTGTGTTGTGGTTGTGGTGTGACAAAACACATTGTAAGAAGGTGTGTGTGTTGTTTCAAAGATTGAGGTTTCGAGTTGTGATGTTAGGTATTAATTGCATAAAGACATCCACAAGCGAGATAATAGAAGTACTAATTGTCACTTTGCCACTGAGCTACAGAGGGTGGGGATTGTCTTGTAAGTTTTCTAATTGAGTTAGTAGGATTTGCTAAAGTCATCATCCCATACTGGCGCTCCTTTTCATCTCAACTTAGAGTTGTGAAGAGGGTGTTACTATTTGCTTAGGCTTAAACACGGGGGAACCTTAGAAGAGGATTAAGAGCGTTACTATTAGCTTAGGCTTAAGGACAATAGAACCTTAAAAGAAGATTAAGCCTCCTCCTCAGCACTCGAACGGAAAGCTAAATAATCACAGACAGCGCAGGCTGATTTTATAGCATTTGAAACATACCAGCGTCGATTTCCTGGTGTCGGTTGCAGAAGCGTGCCGAGACTGTGCGGGGTAAGCTCCATGGCCGTGTCTCCCTCTCGAACAGTGTTTCTAGAAGCGTGGCTGCTTGTTTTGACCCTGCGCAGGTGGCTTGCAGCTCCGTTTTCGTATTTGGTTACGGGACATCATGGCGGGCATGGGAGGGCTGGTGGGAGGAAGTGCTCTCGATGAGGAATTGTGAGTGTCGTGATTGCTTGTCTTATGAATCCCAGAGGGGATATATACTCGAAGCCCCTCTTGCGTTACCCCTTCTGCAGGCATTCTCCCACTTAGATAGTCTCAAGGCCCTTTCTTTTAGCTCACAGAAAGCCCCCTTTTGTAAACTTTTATGCGGTACAAGTGTTATCAATTACGTTACATTAGGTGTGTTTCTGTTCGTCGTGGAGGAATGCTGCTCCATACGTGGTTTTGTGTGGCATGTCATATGCAGGATGTCTTTGTGATATCTCAATGTATGGTTCTGGTGATACAGGAAACGCAGCAATGTGGTTCGACTTCGAGGCCTACCTTTCAGTGCTACGGAGACAGAAATTGTTGAGTTTTTTTCAGGATTGGAGCTGGGTCCAGATGGAGTGGTTATCTGTGTTAATTTCCAAGGTGAGACTTAAGCTTTTCTTTGCAGAAGCAGGTGTGGTGATGCTGAATGGTTTGGTTCATTTTGCAGGAAGGTCTACTGGTCAAGCCTATGTGCAGTTTACTTCTGCAGAGATTGCAGAGAAGGCACTTGAGAGAAACAGGTGAGATATCTGTGGTCTTTCTATCAGTATATATTAGGATCTCAGGTGATCTTGCAGTCCTTTATTCTTCAATTACTTATGTGTGTTAAGGGAGGGATTGTATTATAAATTTTAGGGAACCATTTTAAGTGGTTAGGTAGTTAAGATAGTGCAATTGCAATTTTACAAGTTTGTGTAAATTTTGTATGAGCATCAGGGTAATTGCATCTCAAGTAAAAAGAAAACAGGCTAGTTATCTGCTCTACATGTCAGGTTTTGTTATGGGGTATGCTGCAACTATGTTTGGTTGCTTGCATTTTTGATACATGTGTTTGTGATTCTGAGTTTACAAGTAAAGTAATTTGAAAGAAAGCAAGTGTATATGTTCATGACCAATGTGTATTGACTACTGTGCCATGAAGAAGACCGCTATCAAGAACCGTTTTCCCATTCCAAGAATAGAATGATATACTTGACAAGTTGGAGGGACCTATAATATTCACTTGAATAGATTTGAAAAATGGCTATCATTAGATGCAGGTTTGAAAAGAAGATATGCATAAGACAACTTTTAGGACAACCTTCGGATGTATGAGTTCCTAGTGATGCCCATTTGGGCTTACTATTGCTCCAACAACTTTTGATTGGATGATTGGGTAGGATCTTTCTTCTGTTACACTTATCATGTTCCTCCTAAGTTCTGGTGTGAATGCTCCCTTATCCATGGGCACTTTTTACCTTCTAGTTGGCGAAGGGATTTTTTTGTGTGTGAACCCCCGTCAGTAGATGTGGTACTTAGTACCTTAAGGATTGTTTTTTTGTATCATTCTCATATAGTGGATGTGACATTCCAACACTCTCCTCTTACTGTTCACTTGTTCCATTGTGAGTGTGTGTGTGCGCTCGCGCTATTGAAACCTAATCTAAAATCTTCAGCATAGATCCTTTGTGGGGATATTCTTTGATCACATCGTTGTTTATTCAAAGAATAAAGAGGAGCATAGGAAGCATCTAGTTGAAATCTTTTGGAAACTTCTAAAGTATTAGTTGATCATGAATAGTAAGAAGAGTAAAATCTTATTGGAGGAGGTTAACTTTTGGGGCACATAGCTGCTAAGGATGGTGTTAGGATGGATCCAACTAAAGTGGAAGCCATTCATAGTTGGCTAGATTAGTGGAATGTGCATGATGTTCACAGTTTTTTTGGGTTATGTTCTTACTATAGGAGGTTCATAAGCCATTTTGGCATTTGCAAAGATAGCCTCTTCATTTGCATCACTAATGAGGGAAGTGTCTTTCAGATGTGTGGAAAAAGAGATTGCAACCTTTAGCTAGTTGAAGAAAAGACTTACTTCGGATCTAGTTGTGGTTTGCCTAATCTTTGTAAAGCTTTCATAGTACAAGGTGATGCATGTGGGAAGAATATTGGCGAGTTGTCTTGCAAGATGGTTGTGCTATGTTAGCACAAGTTTTATTCTATCAGAGTGAAGCAATGCAGAAGCGAATGACCGTGACAAAGAGTGAACAAAGAGAGAAGAGAGAGAGAAAAAGAGATAGTGAAACACAAAAAAATTGTAGTGAAGAATGTTGTATAAGGATGTAGAATTACACACGGGTGTAGAAAGAATATCTGCGTATGTTTGCGCCTTGAGGACTTCGATCTCCATCAACCCCGAGTGCTGTCTCCGTCAACAGCGGGCTGAAATTTGTCAAATACAAGTGTGAAAGTCTATTGGAAACTCAGCCTTAAAGAGGCCGAAAAGAATGCTTGAGAAAATGCTTGAAATAGCCAGGTGGGCTGCATTTAATGCAACCGACTGTAGTCAAAGTGTTTGACTGCAGCCATGTGGCAAAACTGCCACGTGGGATTGCTGACGTGGTAGGGAAATGACTCAACATATTTATTGTCTTCTTCTTTGTACTTCTCTTACTTGTGAGCCTCGGTTTGAGTGAGACGAAGACATTGGGAGTTTGGTCATTGTCATAATCCACTAATCATTCTTGTGTACCATCCTTCTCCATATTAGGCACACTAGATAAAGATTAGGGTTTCTTCTCCATTTTATCCACTGGTTTATTTAGCATGTTCACATTGGACACTAATCACTTTAGTGAGTGCATTTTCATTTTAGCTATGTAGGCAGTTGGGTGGCCATTTTTAGCAAGCTCCTTCCTTTTGGCATCGGATCAGCCTGTTCTAGCCTCTTATGCCTATTTATAGGCAGCCCAAGGCCATGCCTTCACACTTTATCGATGACATCATTCCAAACATTCATTCTCTCTCATCTTTCTTAGTCACATCTTCTACCATTAGTTCGACTACCCTCATTGATGTAGCCTTGCAACATCCAGGGGGGTAATTGTGTGCATGCTTGCATTAGTATTTAGATCAATATTTTCCTTGTATTCTTTTATGTTTTCACTCTCTCTTCTCTTTTCTCCATGTTCTTGCTTTAGTTGCACTCTCTCACATGGTAGCCTACGAGAGTAGAGTTTTGCAGTGTTGAAAAGAATTTACAGGTTTATGAGAAAGAGCTTTTAGTTGTCATTCATGCTCTTACTGTGTGGAAGCACTACCTTTTAGATTTTGTTGTTCAGATGGATCATCAAGCTTTGCGTTATTTTCCCACTCAGACAAAATTGTTTGAGAAGCATGAGATAGGCCAATTTCTTAGCCATGTTTCACTTTCAAGTAATACATGTGGAGTGTGAGAAGGATAGTTACATTTCAATGCACTTGATACAATTTTAGACATTTTCAAACGTGGATATTATACAAGTATGAATAGGAGCAATCACATGCAACTACGTTTGGTGGCAAAATTAAAACTTCCCCCCCCTTCTCCAAATGGTCAATTTTATTGAAAACAAAGTGCTTACAGCCTTGATCCATCTTGTCCCCCCTTTTGTCAAAAACCCCATGATTTCTCATCTTCGAGCTTGCTCTTTGTAAAAGGAAATGCTTGAACAAAGGTAGAGAACTCAAATTGTATGACAAACATAGAATGAACAATAGAACTCAAAATGAAAACAACTTAGATGATGAATGAACGAATGAATGTATGACTCAAACTATATGCAAAAGGGAAAAAAATCTCCTACAATAGATTCTCTCACCCTTCTCATTCAAATTTCAAGCACTCTCTCTCTCTCTCTCTCTCCCACACACACACACTCGTATGTATCTATGCGAAGAGGACATTACAATATGGAGCAAAGACAATAGCTATGAATGATTGATGGGAAAGTTGTTATTGGTGGTTTGTGAGGTGCTTAGTGGGGCACCATTCTCTCTCTCTCTCTCTCTCACACACACACACAAAATTTAACAAAATGCACTTGTTAGTCCTCAAGCCCTCACTCTCTCTCTCTATCTCCTAAATCCTCAAGCTCTCAAGCTCTTCCCTCAACTGTCAAGCTCTCTCGTATTCCCTCAAGTAGTGAATGTTTGGCATGGTGGCTCCATTTGGTAAACAAGCACAAGCAAAACTGCATGTAGGTAAGTTGTTAGTAGGTCTGTAGTGTAGGTACAGTGGGGCTAACTTGGTATGTGCATCCAATAGGTAAGTGGTAAGTGGTGGGGCAACTTTAGTTTTTTGTGTGTTTGTTTTTTGTTTTGTTTTGTTTTCTTGGTTTTTTTGGAAGCGGGGAGGTGTTTTTGGTGCTATGGCTGCACTAAGGTTAGGTGCGAGGTACATTATGCATCCTTGGAATGCCCAACAACAGAGCACCATAAGGTAAAGTAGTAAAACTCAAAATGAGTTGGTACATGCCATATGGAGGTAATGCTCTGGAGTATGGATATGTACTTATTGTGTAAGGTAAAGTGAGTGAGGGAATGGTATTGGCAGTACATGAGGTTTAGTAGAGAATGGGAGTCTTGGGATTTGGGAATATAATGCACCAAAAACATACTCATGTGAAGCAGAATGTAAACTCAATTTTATGGTTCACCTAATCAAGATTTTCTATTTCTAGAGCCGCTTCTATTGAGTCTTACACACTGGTATGACCTTTGGTCTCCATGGTGACTTCCAGCTTGTACTTGCACATCAAGGGGATATGGTTCCTGAAGACCAAAGGTATATACGAACTTGCCACTAGGTGTGGTTGAGGTGAAGACTAGGGATAATTTGCTAATTGTCCCAAAAGTGGTTTGTCCTCCCTCAGAAGAGCTGCACATTCTTGCCACTTGATTTCCTTGGCGGAAGTGCACCTCCCTCCAGCCTTGCATAAGTGAGTTGATGATGTTAGCATGAAGGGATTGTGTTTGCCAATACTACTCCCACAGAGCCTCAATGGATGGTGATATTTGGTGTTTGGAATGGCTTTTGTGATCACAACTACTCTAATGATAATGAAGATTGTTGTCTTCCATCTATGATGGGAGAGAATTGAGACTTCAGATGTTAGCTCGTCAGTACAAATTTTCATAGTATCTCAGATGACAAGAGCACTACTCATTTGGATATCAAATGTGAGCAGCCACCTAGCAATGACTTTTCAAAGTTCATTAGATTGGCCCTTCTTGGGGGACTGTTTTTAAGGAGGATTAGTTTGGCCATTACTTGACATAAGTTTTGGCCTAATTTAGCCTTGCTTAAAAATAGAGACCATCACTTTGTTAAGGGATTGGATATTAAATGTTCGTCCATGAGTATAGAACAGTTGATCCAATTTGTTTAAGTCGCTCCAATCCTCCTCTCGATTGTTTAAGTCATGGAGGAACCCCTCTCGGCTGCTGTCACCCTCTCTCCACAGGGAGTTTGGGGACCTTCCTTTGTCTTGTTTTCGCCATCGTAGCTTCAGCAACAACCTCCTGAGAATCAGATAAGAAAAGAGATGAAGAATATGGAGGAAGATGAAGGTGTGGATTTGTAGGATGGCGCTGTTGAATAGGCGCAGGCGTCAAAACTCGTGTCTTCTTTTCCATGCTTTTCCCTTTTTCTTCTTTCCCCACTTCACAATGAGTCAATCTCCTAGAAAAGAGAGAGTGTATAACATACTGATGACAACATGTACTCACTATGAGTTTGACATTTGTCTAATGTCTCTTCAAATAAGCCTCATGCAATTGAAACTTAATATCCTCACACAGTTCCAGTACCAAAAGAATTGTAGGTGAAGTTAGTTGCCCTTCTAAACCATCATGCACAAGTCCATAGTTAAAAGGTAAATGTCCTTTCAATGCACAATCCATCAATGCCTTGATAATACTTTGCTAAGTCATAATATATTGTGGAAAAACTTTAAAGATATAGCCACCATATGACAAATTCCCATAGCCCAATTTTAATGTAAGATAGTGCCATAACTTTGTGAAGCTCCTTTGCGCTTGTAACAAGACAAAAAACAACTCCAAAGTATCTTGCACTTCATAGAGCACCATTGAAATTTGCATAGCTTCCTTATGAAGGCCATAAGTAATATAAAAGATAATATCATTAGCCAACATTTGACAATAAAATAATGGTTCTTTTTCTAAAGAATCAATCCAAGCACCCTAAAAACAATCATGAGGGTTAAAGAATCACAAACTGCTCTATGAGGTAAAATCCCATTGCTTGCTCTATGAAGCAACATTGTTGATGGTTGAATCAAATTGATTGCAATTGTGAGTTTCCCTTGAACTTTATGAGGTAAATCATCGTAGTCTGGTTGTACTGGCCTCCTTAATCTAAACCCATTTAGTGCGGGCTTGCCTGCAAAGTAGCCAACACAAAAGTACATTGACTCACATCTTTTACAACCTCGTAAGGGTCAATATACCTCAACTTCAGCTTTCTCGGATGCCTTCTAAGATGGGAATTATACACCATAACTAGATCTCCCTCCTTAATTATCTTCTTCTTGATGTGTCTGTTTACCCATCCCTATCTTCTTGACTGTATCACTGCTGAAAGGTAAAGAGCTATAATCCGATCTTCTTCCAGCTGCATCAACTTCCGCAACCTATCATGAACAGACTCTTCAGGACACAACCTATAAGTAATTGCCACTCTCAAACTAGGAACCAGAAACTCCATGGGGACCACTGCCTCAAGTCCATAAACTAACTGGAACGGAGTCAAACTTGTTGAAACCTTGTATGCTATTCGAAAAGACCACAATACTGAATCCAACTTAGTGTCCAAATCCTTACGGTTATCAGAAACTATCTTCTTAAGAATCCAAAGCAAAATCTTATTAGAACTCTCGACTTGCCCATTTGCCTGAGGGTGGTAAGGTGTAGATTTCTTGTGTAGAATCATATGTTTAGATGTCAACTCCTCAATCACTTCATTCAGAAAATGCTTACCTCGGTCACTTACCAACTCTATGGGGCAACCAAACTGAGTCATTATGTTAGAGTAAAGAAACTGTGCCACACTTGTTGCCTTATTGTCTTGCAAAGCTTTAGCTTCAACCCACTTAGTGCAATAGTCCGTACAAACCAAAATGTATTGATTCTTACTCAGACAAGTAGCTGGCTTGATGGGGCCCACAAAGTCAATACCCCACTTTTGGAAAACTTGTAAAGGCAAAACTGGATGATTTTGCATTCTGTCTCTAGATTGAGGTTGACCTTCCTTCATACAAATAATGCACTCCTTTGCATGCTGACGAGCATCTTTAAGCACAATTGGCCACCACAACCTAGCTTGAAGAACCTTCTTAGCTATAATCTCACCGGAAAAATGATCTCTAGTGAGTCCTACATGTGCAGAATAGTAGGCTGTTCTTGAACAGGTATGCATCTCCTAAACACATTATCGATTCCCCTCCTATAGAGCACTCCTAGAATAGCTTGAAAGTTCTTGCTCTACAATGCCAACCTTCTACGGTGGTCTCTTGACAATTTTGCAGGCATCACTCCATAAAGCAAAAAATTCAACATTTGATCATAAAAGGAATTGAATTGACTCACTTGAACATTGAATAGTTCTCCATCAAGCAACTGATTATTTATCCCTAATGCAGGGTTCACTGACACAAGTCTACTCAGAAAATCGGCTACCGCATGCTCTTCACCAAGTGTATGCACTATTTTGTAGTCAAATTCTTGCAAAAGTAACATCTACCTTAGGTAATGTCTAAATTTATGCAATGCAAATATCATTTCGAGAGCTTCCCTTTTAATTACTGTATAGTTCTTCTCAACTGTTGTAAGCCTTCTACTTGCATAGTAGACAGGTCTAAACCAACCTACAACTCTTTCCTGGATCAAGACTGCACCCACCACGATGTCAGATGCGTCAACAAATACATGGAATGGAATATCCCACTGCGGAGGTTGTAAAACTGGTGCTACTACCAACATCTTCTTCAATATATCAAAAGCTTTATCCTGGTCATGTCTCCAGACAAATTGAACTCCCTTCTTAGTAAGCAATGTAAGCGGAGCATAGATATAAGCTAAATACCACAAATATCGACTATGCCATTTCACTTGCCCAACGAAGCACATCACTTCTTGAATTGTGGTAGGTACAACAGCCTTCTGAACTGCTTGAATTTTCCTTAAGTCAATAGCCATACGTTCCTTAGAAATAATTTCCCAAAAGAACTCTTCTTTTGGTAGCAAAACAGATTTAAATGGGTTAAGTGACATGCCAAATTGACGTCGTCTTTCAAAATAGAGCTTGAGATGCTGCGAATGATCAACTTTCTTGCCAAATACACAGAAATCATCTATGAAAACCCTCATAAAAGATGTAAGGTACGGATCAAATGTTTTTATAAGCTGCACCTTGAAATTTTGGTGGTCCATTCTTCAAACCAAAATTCATAACAGTATTTACAAATGCTCCCCATTTCGTTAGAAAGACTGTCTTATCCATATCATCTGGATGCATGCGGATCTGATTATATCTACAGAAACCATCCAGAAAATTGTAGATCTCGTGACTTGCCACATAATCCAATAAAGAATCCGTAAATGGAAGAGGGAATGGATCAGTTATTGTTGCTGCATTCAATTTTCTATAGTCCACACAAACCCGTATCTTGCCATTCTTTTTAGGCACCGCTACAGTAGATGACAACCAAGTCACTTCATTGACGGGTTTGATAAAACCGACTCAAAGAAGTTTGCTAATCTCTTCCTTCACTTGTTTAGCATAATTGGGATTCATATAGTATCGCTTCTGCATAATAGGTTTTGCATTTGCCTTTTAATTTAATTCTATGCTAACACACCCTTGGATCAAATCTCTTGATATCAGTATACTCCCAAGCAAAGATATCTTGAAATTCCTTGCACAAATTGATCAATTGCTGTTTGAAGTCTTCCTTATCAAAAAGACTCACCTTTATTGGTTTAGAAGTTGCTTCAGCTTCCAAATACACTTCCTAAACATCATCTTCAAACACTCTAGCTGACTTATTCATAGTGTGCTCATATTTCAGCTCTGCATCAATAATAGCTTGTTGGCTTGCTTTATTTAGATTCTCCTCTGTCTCTAATGAAGGGTTCTTCTGCTCTTTAAGAGTTTCCAAATCAGTTTCTTTACTCCCCTCAGGAGTAACATCGCTTTCTGCAACCAAATTATTGTTTTGCTATATGAAATCATTGCTTTGCTCTATGGAGTCATTGTTTTGCTCTATGGGGTAACTGTTTTGTTGCATAGAGTTACTATGTTGCTGCATGGGGTAATTGTGTTGTTTTGTGGATAAAACCACTTTTGATGATGATATTGCTGGAAATATATTATATTGAGACAAAATCTTTTCAACATCTACCTCAAACACTGGTACAACTGTCACCAGGTGGTGATGCTTTTTGCGGTTGCTTTCCTTATTTACTTGTATAAATATTTTATTTTTCTTTTCTTTAGTTTGTTGTTGCTTTTTATCCCCAGAGTTCTCTTGGATTAAGCCGGGATCTTTGCATGTCCAGAAGAGGCAGCCATTGGACAAATTGGACTAATGGTTTGTCGAAGCCTTGGGACCGGATTGAATGGGCACTGAAGAATAGAATGCCAGTGGTTTGGGACTGTGTGCTTAGTCATTGGAAATGGCTCAGGACATTGAGCGTGGCTAAGACAGAAGATGCACATGTGAGAATGCCCACGGAATAAAAGTCACCGTAACTGAGCCACATTACACTTTTTGATATGGTTGCAATGATAAAAGTTGCTTAGAACAACTTGAGGAATGTAAGGGTCACCATCCCTAAAATTTAGGGAGTTACTATTTTTGGGCCTCAGAATCAGTTCCCGTCATTATCTTCATTTTTGCACAAGGATTTATTCGCTGGTTTGTGCTGAGGTCAAATGCTGCACCGATCATGCATAATTTTAGACCAGAAGGTTTAAATGGGAAAATTTTTACATGTATGCCATGTGTCACAATTTGGACACTAATTCCCAAAAGAAAGAGAGAGCATAAAAAAAAAACGTAATAGGCAGGAGGGGCAGATCTGAATGTGAAGTTTTTAGGGGCTGAGGGCAGATTACTGCAAGTACATCAGCTATGGAGAGTACTTCTTCGTCTCTGACTCATGTACTGAGGTAGAGCTTGCTCCCTCTGGTCAACTCTCTCTCTATTCTTAGAGGAAATGCTTGTATGATGGGCTGATTCTATCGAATGTACATTTCTGTGTTTTATTTGCACTTCTACTGAGGCAAGAACCTCATTGTCGAGGTTTAGGAGCAACCGATTGCTTCTCCAATGTAAGAACTAAAGAAAGTGATGACCACGCCACACGGGAACAAGGTTTTCAGCTATGATTTAGTGCTGTTTGTGGGACTGTTTTACTGTTGAAATGATGCCAAGGTCAAAGGGTTTGTAGTCCAACTGGTATGCAATAGATCTGGAATGGAATAAGGCTGAGAACAAAAGGCTGAGAACAGGTCAAGAAACATGTGAAAAACAATAATTACAGAGTTCCGCAGATTGCAATTCTACACTTGAATTATTGAGTTATGCTCACCAAAAGTGTTTTCCTACTTGGGATGTTGTTTTGGATATTTTGTATTGTCCTTATGTAGCTGAAATTTACTCAAAAAGGGATTTTGTTTTGGATATGCTATACTGTCCTTATGCAGCTGAAATTTACTCAGAAAAGATGAAAGCCAACTGTACACACGTTCTGTACTTTGGAACATTTCATTTGTACCTATCCATCTTTTAATTGATAAAGAAATACTGAAAGGGGTGCCAGACTTCGGGGACCAATCTGGTGTTGAGCGAGGGAGTGAGGTCTCCATTTGTGTGTGTATGTGAAAAGACTAGGTATTAATTGAAGGGACTACCGCTTTATGTAGTCATAGACTGGTTTCAACAACTGTAGGATTGGCTTGCAGAAAGAGCTCCTCTTCATTATCTTCAATCTCCGGTGCAACATTAATTGTCTGAGCAACTAATGGACGGTACTTGGGCTTCAATACCACTTGATTAATTGTAGATAACTTGATCTCCTTACTTCCATGAGGGATGATTGTTGTATTGGAACCCCAATTCTGCTTCAACTTGGCTAATCTAAACCAAGGTCTTCCCAGCAACATATTATATGAGTTCCCTAAACCTTCCATGCGGAGAACAACAAAACTGACCTTGAACTTCAGCCCTGCTACCCGAATAAGTTGATTCTTTAATATCCCAAGTGATTGAAGTCTTCTCTGATTTGCCATTTTAAGTTGAAATGGTGCTGCAACAAGTCCTTGCAATTTATGTGCCAAATACAACTCTTCAGGGATAATATTGACCCCTGAACCTCCATCTAGTAGTACATCATCAAACTTACTAACCAAGTATTCAACTTGAATAGTTGGAACTTTGTAATTTACCACCTCCCACTGTGTGGGGATCACCGCTTGACATTCTAAAATCTGTCCCCTATCCATGGTATAATGTTTCAACACTTTATTTTGATTTTACATAATCTTTGCTATAAGCTTTTCCTTAAAATCCTGGGATTAAATCAAGGATTTGTTCCAAAGTAAGGTGTAATGAAGACTTGGTTAATGCGGCAAATAACCCATGGGAACCATGCAATGACTCATATGGATCCAAACTTTGATGCTTATCATTGAACTACATTTATGTCATGAATATCTTCCTGGTTTTCCTCATGCATCAATTGACTCTCTTGAACTTCATGAAGCAACTCTGCAGCCTTAAGTTGTTTTGAGTGCTGCTTCTTCTGCAACTTCATAACTTCATTGGAGGCCGCTTCCCTAGCCTTTTCATGGTCTTCCCAATTGATCTTTTGCTTAGCTTTCGCCCTAGTAATGGCCAAAACTACTGTCTCTTCTGGATGGTCTTCCACAACTATGCAATTTGAGCAATTATAGCCTACCTGCGGGTCTAAACCATGCTTGGTTACATTGAAAACACCCTTACTTGGCACCTCTTCTTGAAAAACTTCTTGAACTTGCTCGTCCAGCTGTTGGCCTACTGCCTGGCTCTCCATGACTTTTGCATGTATCTCAACAAGAACTACTGCTGCGGGTGTTGGTGGTTGCTGTCCATGGGGTAGTCTTGGCGGTTGCATTTCTTGCTGCTCTCCGGTCTACATTCCCCTTTCAGCCCTATGGCATACCCTTAACTCGCAGTTAGGTCGTGACATGTGTCCTTGCCTGCCACAATAATAGCAAGGCCCTTGTTGCCTGTGTTGAGCATTATTCCATTGCCTTGGTTGGTCATTACCCCATTGCTTAGATGGTTGACCCTTTCTGCCAAAGCCTCTAAATCCTCGCTACTATGCCAATTCAGGTGCAATTTGGTTTACCGGTGCCGTTGGAGGTGCTGTTTGTTGTCTTGTATTCCATATCACTAGTTTCATATCACTAGATTGTATCAGCATTCTCTAGCCTCATGACCCACCTTTTGACATATGCTACATGACTTCACGTTCCTAGAAGTAGTCATTTCCAACAGCTGTTTCTTTATTTTCTTCTTCAATCTTTTTTCCAAGGCTGTCTTTTCCCCTTTCTCTTTCCCCTTCTTCTTATCCTTAGAAGAACTCTTATCTTTCCTAGATTTCTTTTTATGCCTCTTTTGCCGCCGCTTACTCCGATCGTCATCCAAGTCGCTTGATTTAGTATCCGACTCAGAACTTGATGAGGTATCTTCTTCATCACTGCTGTCCCTTGAATCAGAATCATCAGAGTTAGAGTCTGAAGAGTCCTGCTTACTCTTCTTCTTGGATCTACTCTTGCCTAGCCTTTTTTGCCACCTGTTGGGCTGCTTCAGCCAATACATCTATGGTATTATTATTTCCCATTTCCACATTAGCAATTGCTTCCACAATAGCTTTATCCAATCCCTTAACAAAGTACGAACATTGTAAATCCAAAGAAGGTCTATCTTCTTCATTCAAACTGTTTAATAGGTTCTTAAATTTTTGTACATAATCTTGCACTAGCATTGTCTTTTGCTTGATTTGCTTCAGCTTCTTTAACACATCTGTAGCTATCTTATGTTTTCTAAATCAACTTAAGAAAGCAGTTTTAAGGTTGTCATATGTGGCAAAATGTCAAGCATCATAAGTACTATACCAATCCATGGCCTTACCTTTGAAGGTTGCTGCAAATTGCTGTAGTTCGACTTGATCCCCGAACATATTGTTGAACTTGCTAGCCACCCACCTTGTCTGAAATTGTGCAACATGGTAGTCTGGGTCTTCTTTCTTCTTGTCAGAGAACTTAGATGCTCTGACCTTAGGATTGAGTGGTGGGTTGGGATTCATGACTCTTGACTTCTTCTTCTTTAATGGAGGCAAGGGATCAAAAGTAAGAGGCTTCTTTGTAGTAACCACTTGTCTCCTTAACAAGATTCTTCCTAACACCAAATGCTGTAATCTCTCCGCTGCACGGTCTAGAGGAGCTGAAAGATCTTGCAAATTAGGAACTCCATTTTCTTCTTTAGGAGAACTTAAAGGGGATTCCGTAGATGCAGCAAGGGAATGATACACAGTAGCGGTACCCACATCCTGGAACTCCTCTCCAAACGGTGGAAACTCCTCTTCATCTAGGGTGTCAATTCCTCTTGCTTCACCACCGTCATTCCGCAATAACCCCTGCTATTGTCATGCCAATAACTCTCTAATTCTTTGGATTTGCTTCGGGTTAGAATAACATTTGATGGGTACTGGTAATTCTCTGACATATATGCAGAAATGCAAAGTTAAACCGTTAAACTGCATCATGCTGCTTCAAGCAGTCTACCACTGCTTCAAGAATCAACAAGAGTTTAGAGTTTTGTCATCAAAGAAGATTTGTTTTGATTATGCTTAAATATCCAAAATAGAGAACACCAGAAGAAGGGCTGTATCATCCTAGCTTTAATACTGCATAACTGCTTCATACAAAGATGCTGCTTCATACAGAAGGACTGTTTCATGCAGAAAACTGCTTCATGTAGGAAACCGCTTCATGCAAGAATTTTGTTCCATACAGCAAATTTGAATTTCTGACCTCAACCTTTGCCATTTTGAATGGCATTTTAACACAGAGAAACAGGGAAGCAATGGCAGGATCGCCAAAGTGTTGCTGCCCTATCTATGCAAAACACATAATAGGACAAAAAATGCATCATGGGGGAAAATATGCAATCTCATATCAAGAACACATATAAACTTAGAACTAATCATATAGAGACATAGAAACACTGACGTCAGCACTAATGATCAAAAAATGAGAAGTAAATCACAAAGAACATGCTGCAAATAGAACAAGGACACCATAGATGATGGCGCCAATTGCCAGATCTCTATAATCATATGAATCCATCATACATCAAGCGTGGACATCCAGGATGATCAGATAAACGAAAATGACACACAAAATGCCTCATCAGGTCACGTTTTACAATTGCCTCAAAACTGCACTTCATGAGGCAAATAGGGGCTGCCTCACACATAAGACTAACATAATGAAGGTCAAACAATGCTAAGGGCATAGCATAATACATGATCCATAAAGTGTGAGACCATGACTATGGCTAACAAAACTGAATAGACGAGACATTAAAACCCAATGAATGAAGCATTGTATTTGGTTCATGCCTAAATAAACATATCATATACAAGCAAGGCAGGTCATATTTTCAAATGTGGATGTGTTCTAATGTTGAGAGATGATAAGCTCTACATTGTTAACACAACTCGTCAATATTAAAGAGATGGTGCTGTGAAGTGTTTCCACTGAAGATGGAGTTGAGTATTCATCATGAAGATTTTCAATGATGTCGTCACAGTTAGGCTGTTGATACCGTTACACACATCTTTATACTTTTGGGAGTTTATGAGATTTTTACTCTCTGTAACAGGCAATTCATGGGAAGCCGATACATAGAAGTGTTTAAGGGTCATCCAGCGGATATGCAGGTACTTTGTTAAATATCCTTGGGGCTTATGGTAACAACGCCTCTTATAAATTCTGGGTAGGTGGTCTTGTCATTTTGTATTCTATAATTCTTGCCCATCTCAAATAGGGTGCCTTGCGTATGGTTGGGCGGGGAAGTGCTAATGGCATTGGGAGTGGAAGCATCATCAACACTGGAATTCCTGGAATGGCTGGAAATCCTGATATGAGATACACGGGGGTTATACGCATGAGAGGAATGCCTTACAGGTGCACATTTTGGCTGGCTTTTCTGATCAAAACTACATGTGGTGGGAATTCCTGAAGGTTGATATCTTCTTGCTACAGTTGTACCTCTGCAGACATCACAGCCTTTTTCAAGGGCATGCAAATTGTACCTGATGGAATATTCCTCTGTACACATGCTGATGGTAGACCCACTGGTGAGGTAAGCTTGTTATAGTTCAGGGTAAATCTTCTTAACTTATGAATTTCATGGGTATAGGCCTGAAGTCGCCTTAGTGATATGGATACCTTTTTGGTGTTAGGCATTTGTGGAGTTCATCAATGAAGAAACTGCAACACGTGCAATGCAACTACAGAAGGAAACAATGGGATCGGTAACTCTAAATTAATAATCAAGCTGTCTCTATATTTTGTATTTCTCCTTCCAAAATACTTTGCCAAAGGTTGAATGCCTGATAATAGTCTACTATGGGCAGCGGTATGTTGAGCTATTTCGTAGTACCAAAGGTGAAATGATGAGCGCTGTACAGCAGCGGATGTATGGATTATTTGCAGGACTTTGGGGTTTCCCTGGTTTTGGCTCAATGGGACAGGTAAGGGCCTTCAGGTTTGTGTTGATTGCACTGTTTACTATCTAGTTTTTGCTGCTACTGCTGTTCTCTTTTCTATATAGATAATTATGAGAATAGTAGTAACCATCATGAATGGGCAATAATGACAAGAAGTATAAAATGCCACTTGTGGAGATGAATGCTGTTGGAAGTGTATGGGCATTCACCACTATATTACTTACTAAAAATGGCTGTAGAAGTTGCTAATAGTAGTCTGGCTGGCTCAGATGCCAGGATTAATGGGAAGCTTTGGGCTGCATGGTTTGGCTGGGATGAATTTGGCAGCTATTCAGGCAGCGGGGCTTGGCATGTCTAGTCTACAAGGACAAGGAGATCTCTCAGAGAGTGTGTGTGTGAAAATGAGAGGGCTTCCATACAATGCTCAGCCAAAAGATATCATAGACTTCTTTGATGGCTATAAGATTGCTCCAAATGGTATTCATATTATGACTGGAGTGACTGATAGGCCAACTGGTGAGGCTTTTGTAGAGTTTTCATCTGTGGATGAAGCGCAAAGAGCAATGGAACGACATCGACAAAACATGGGCTCACGATACATTGAGCTATTCAGAGCCACCAAAAGGTACCAAGGAGCTGTTGCGTTGTGAATGATCGACTTTCTTTCTGAGATAGCTTGACTATGCAGAATCTCTTTCTAATTGTAGTCAACAATGTTTCTATTATAACAGTGAATTACTGATAGCGTTGGGTGGATTGCCCGGCTTCCATATGTCTCAAGCGTTAGACCCCAGTATCCAGCTGCTGTTGCTGCAGCAGCAGGTTTGAGCATACCATATGAATTCCAAAGTCTTTTCCTGTCTATTTGTGGTGATACGTTAGTTATCTTAACATCCTCGTGTTTCCCAGGCTGCTGCTGGAGCATTTGGCAGTTTGATGGGCGGACACGGAACAGGATCATGGGCAGAGCTAGGTAGTGCAGCAGCTGCAGCAGCAAATTATTATCAGAGACAAGCTGGGCTAGCAGCATCAACCAGTGCTGCAAACTTTGATCAGTCATCAGGAAAAGTGCGAGGTGCTTCATATCACAGATCTGTGGTATGTGCTGTTTATTTTTATCAAGAAACTACATGTGTTTCAGTGGACTTTCATTTGATAATATCATCTTTCTAAATTAACTCCAGGCATATCTGAGGGGTGTTGCATTGTTCTCTTTGTAACGTTGTGCATGTTGAGCATCTGATGCTGTCACCATTTATCTTTCCATCTTATACTGTCACTATTTATCTGCAGTCATGACAATGAGCCCTTCTCTGTTGAGGATTCTGTTTGGAAGCCAACCATATCGAGACTGTATTTGCAACTTGGTTGGAACTTGGTTTGTTTGCATATATACCCATCCCATGGTATTTCTGGACCAGGGCATGCGGAGAAGTGACAAAGAACAGGTCAGAGAGATGATCCCATGATCCGTCACTGGATTAGCCTAGAGGCTACAAAAGTAAATTTTATGAACTTAAGACTACTGTACTCTCATAGTGTGCTGTCTCTACTTTGTGCAGTATTTGGATGTTTCAAATACTGTCTTTTCATGATGTTAATAAGTCAATGCTGGTCTTTATGTACATTTCAACTTGAAAACTTTTGACTGAAGTTCTACTAGTACCAATGCAGCATTTTCGACAATGTTAACATGCCTAAAAAGGTCGGTGACTCCTGGATTTTCTGAAGGCTCCTAAACCACTTGTTGCCAGGTCAATTTTATTTTACCAAAGCTGTTTCACAATTGTTGTGTCAAGTTATTACCAGCTCAACACTAATTTTCTTGTCCTGTTTTTGTACTATATAAAATGATTTATACTCTTACCACATGAGCTATCTACCAAATTTCCTATGGGGCCTTCTTCATTCTCTATACCATATGAGAAAGCTCCTTGATTTGAAGAACACAGTTATCCTTACCAAAACATGTTTCCTTTTTTTTTTTGGGCTTTGATAAAGAGATTTATCTCCTTTTATTGTCTTCTAGTCCCACCATGCAGTTATCCTTACCAAAACATTATATTTTCATCTATCTCTGGTTGATGAAGAGTTTTGGTACCTTTTATTAGAAAAACAAGAGTGTAAGGGAGTTAAATTGATGATGGATCGTACTTGTAATTGTGGTTGTCGTGCTGTAATTGTGATAATGGCATGTGGATGATTGTGCTAATTCAGACAATTTATGGTGACAAAAACACAAGGTATTTACACAAAGTAGTTGATGGGGGTAGAAAAAGAGTAGGAATGTAGGCAATTGTTAGAACACATATAATTTCATGGGCATGTTAGAACTATTTACCCATAGAAAGAGAGCAGGAATATAGGCAATTGTTAGAACACCTATAACAGTTGGCTTTTCGTTTGTGACTTTGATGGAGGACTTTAGACAAATACCACTGTCAAGTTTCCTTCAAAGAGTTGAGGTCGATAACATAGAAAAGGGCTTGGCTTTTTACATGCAAAGTTTGTAATTGGGGTTTTAACATGATTCAGATGCACTCTAGTAATACTGAGGAATTATAACCAATTTGAGGTTCCTTGCCACTTGTGTGGTTGACAGCATATAGTATTAGACATACCATTATCTCAAGATTCCTATGCATTTCATCAGGTGGTGGTATATCTCTTGTAGTTGGGGTTGGGTTGAGATGTTGATTGAGGTTGGTGGCGAATGTTTGGCTCTTTATTAGTTCAACAAAAGGATGTGATTGGAAGAGCTCTACTTTCCCTCCAACCATAGTGTATACCAATAACTCAACCTTTTGAGCTTGTTTTTACTTTAAAATTCTCATTGTCCACAAAATAATCATGGCACTTCCAATAGTAAAGCGCACTAGACCTTACCTTATACCCAAGTTGTTTGGGATCAACCAAATTTCACATTCCCTTGTCCATACCAGCTAAACTTTTGAATGGTAGAGCCTCAAAAAGTCGAACTCGAGGTTATGATACTTAAAATAAGATGTGATTCATTAGGATGAAAGTCCATTGAAATTTCTTTAACTGCATCCTAGATTCAAGGACAACCTTTAGGTTTTCACATGTCAAAGTTTTAAAAAAAGGATGTAGGTCACTAGCCCTCTAGCAAGGGATAATATAAAATGGATAAAAGTAAGGATGGGTGTGCAACCCTTGCCTAGAGTGTGGGCTTGTAGTTTTCAAAATTGGGTGTGGACATGGGCATAAGGCATGCACACCAAAAGAACACTTTTTGCAAAAAAGTAAAATGTTTGTTAATTTTTTGATTGGTTACATACGCTTAAAGTGCACCCATGTTTGTCACTTTACAATTTAGGTAGAGGAGACTCCTTGTCCAAAAGTGGGTTGGGAGTTCATTTGTTTAGCAGGTAAACAACAAGCCATGTGCTCTTTGGTGTGTAAAGAAGTGTAGAGGTCCAATCCCTAAATAAGGTTAACACTTACGAAGTGGACTTCACCATTTGTTGTGTTGCCAACCTCAATAAAATAGAAAAAGTCAATAACATAGAGTTAATAAAAGATGATATATGTGCATCGTAGATCTTAGCAATCAATAAAAGAGTCATTAAAATAGGATATATGTGCATTATAGATCTTAACAATCTTTGTCTTTACTTATCTAGATGATTTTGTTATTCATCCCTAAGAGGACCATTGTTCATATTGCATTTGTGGTCTATGCATTTGAGAGAGCTATGTTGGATGCAAATAGAGTTTTGGTTAAGAACTCATTATCTTGTTTCAAAAATGTCCACACCCACTTTCATATGCTAAAAGCAAAAGTGTAAAATAACTCTTTTGACAAAAAGTTGATATCAAAGCATTTAGTAATACTCAAAGTGTATCATTTGCTTTCTTCCTAAAATGGCTTTTGGAGTCGTGAGGTTGCATGCCATTTGATGCGAAGAAAAATGAATATTTGATCCATTTGCTAGTTGCTACATATAGCTTCAACATAACACGGCCTAGTTTTGAATGTCTTTGAATATTTCATACAAAGCATGTGATGGTGGCTATCCTTTTAGCCTTAGAAGATTGCATTAATGTTCTCAATCATTTAGCTCTTTTTGGTCTTCAAGAAGTTGAGAATTTCAAATGGATAATCGCTAACATATCTTATTGAGATTGTGCCTCTAACATAAATACACATGGAGATACTTCACTTGCAAGTATCCAGTCTTAATAATTGGTAAGAAATGATGAGTTATTACGAACTTAGGAAGTTTAGATTAAACAATTATCATTGCTTCATGAGGTCCTAAGTAGTCTCGTGTTATTATTGTATAACATTAATGATAATTTTTGACCAAGAACATGGTGAGCTTCAATTAATTCAAACTATTTGGCCCAAGTCTCAATGACATGGTTAAATAATCATAATGACCGAATAGTCATATAGTCTAGTATCTTAGGTCTCAATGACATGACCAAACATTGAAGTCCAAATATTGTGTGATTCATTGATGTCATGTTAGCTACATGGTTAGTCTAAATGTAATGGTAACAAAATAACATTGACTTGAACCATTATTCACATGCAACAAAAACATGTAAATAGAACACTTTTTTAAGTTTCTTGCAAAGCTTATTCTAGTATGTAAAGCAACAAGCACTCAAGTAGGCCTTTGATTAGATTGCCCAATTAAGTGTGAAAATTTGGTTCATTAAGTTAGTTATGAGTTGTAGAATTATGATGATGTCATGAATGTGTTGCATTTCAGCATAATACATTGTCAACCAAGAGAAAAGCAGCATGGGAATGTTTGTATTTGGAAAATTGCAAGGATTTTTCATTTGCAATTGCCATGAAAAATCTAGTGATGCTTTGCTTTATCACATTCTTAAAAATTGGAAGTCATGCATGTAGTAAGAGGAACTCCTTTCTTAGATTCTAATAGTAAGTTCATATTTGGGGGAGGGAAGGAGGAAGGGGGGAGGGAGAGATGTCTATAATAGGAAAAATGGTCTATGAGACCCGAACCATATAGTACAGATGAAATATGATCTCATTATAGAGTACAACCTAACAATAGCTAAAAGGTAAATTAGACTATAAAATCCTATGACTACAAAGCAAAGTTAGAGATATCTAATATAAGACGTCATGCGCCAAAAGTGTGATTGTGATATATGCTCGATGCAATGTATAGTCATTCAATATCTCTTTCATAGGGTATTACAAATTCAATGTAGGCACACTAAATGTCAAATCCAATTGTTGATAGCACACTTTTTTACCTTGGCAATGGTCTTGGATGTCGTTAATAGACTACATACAAGGAAAGCCCAAGACCACAATGGCTTAGTATATGAGCACTTTTCACATGCTCATGATTCACTAGCTCCACTTCAAGCACACATTTAATTAGGCCATAAGTGCAATAGTTGGACGAACAATACTATTGCACCACTCTTTAAAGGAGGAGACCTCATGATCCCTAAGAACTGTTGAACCACTATGATTTACCATTCTTTGGCCAAGATTTGTGGCTACATGGTTGAGCACGAGTTGAGTAGCTAGGCAAATATACACCAATATAAAGTTATGCAAGAGCCTATTTTTAGAGGGAATAGAATACATTGGATCATCCACTTAGAGTTATCATAGAGGATATATAGATACATAGAAGGAGAATCTATTGTTGCTTTGTGTATTTCTTCAAATCTTTTGAGATTGTACAACGGGCCATGCTTTTGAGGAGGCGACGATACATTGGAGTGTGTGCACTTTGTACGAGCTATTGTGAAAGATAAAAGTGTACACCAAGAATCATCAAAATTAGTGACTAGCATTATTGAGGTGAAGCATGGTTACCTATTGTTAAACACCCTATTTGGCCCCTATGCCAATTATTGTCTTTAAGACCAATTAGGTTGGGGAGATTGAGCACCAACTGAATTTTGGAAAAGAGACTATTGAGATTATTTGATCATATTGGTATTTGGGAGTGACCTTTGAAGGGTTACACTTTGTGTATAGGAGGGTATAGAACCCAAGCTACCAAGAGGCTTTGTAGTACTAGGTGCACTTGATAGAGTGTTTATATGTACAATTTTAGAAGCCACACACAAACTATCACTTTTGATGCATTGGTCACACCAATGCTACTTTGGAGCAGAGGTTTTTGGGCCTAACCTTTCATACATGAGGAGGGAGCCACTTTCATGAGACAAAAGAGATCACAAAGATTTCCATTATGGATGGCAACCCGTGTGGATATTATTGTTCATGATGAAAACAAATATGATTGAAATCATGTTGTCCATACCCTGATAATTATTAGAGTACAATTGGGGGTGTCATTTATGGATATAAAGTTCCTCTTCTAGGTGGTGGCATTTATTTAGAGATTATGAGAGCTCCCCAAATAAGGAGATACCTAGCCTAAAACTTATGCCATATTGATAGTTAGTGAGAAAGGAGGATATTCATTAGCAATATGCCTTTATGTACACCTAATGGAGGTTGGATGGGATGATGACAAAACATAATGCCCTATAAGGCTTGGGTGTGTGAGAAGGCATATGCTATAGAGGGGTGTAATGTATACCAAGGCTCTTGTAAGCTTATTTAGAGGTATAGTTGCTTATAGATTGCCCCACTATATACCATCTTATATAAAAAGGTGTCTCTAATATCTACATGCATGTGGGGTTAAGTGTGATATCAATTCTTGGCAAAGATACTCCATTCAGATCTCTTTATTAGGTTTGATGATGATTTCCTTTTATATTTTGGCATAATGGCATTTTGAGAAGAGTATATACTTCCTTTCTCACCATTGAGAGTGTGCTTTGTGTGTTCTTTAACATATAGCATGTTATTGTTTTAGAATATGTAATTGCAACAAGATGTGGCAAGGCACTCACATGCATGTTACATAATACAAATAAGGTGCCCACGCGTTTTGCCTATAGATTGTGTTCAATTTCATGTTTTAATATAAGAAATAGAAATTCATTTTTTGCATAAGTGTACCTTGTCCATGTCCATGTGATATGATGTCATTGGTGGTATTGGTTTGATTGCTCTTGGTGTTATTATTGCTTTTGTTTGAATGAGCACTTGAATTGATGTACATTAGTGGGAATTTCTTATCGTCTTGCAGTTATCATAGGATCAACATGTCTTGTCTATTGTTTTTGATGCTCACTATTGTGATGGGTTGGCCTTTCTTTAGCTTTTGCATCGCAGAATTGTTCCAGTATTATTGAACATATGATCCTTGTGCATTAAGATGATTTTCGTTGCTTGTCTAATGTGGCATTGAGTTGTGGTTTCATCGATAATGTATATATTGTGTTGCCTAAATGTCACATTATGAAGAAATTAGACTAAAAAATAGGGCCCTTAAAAATAATATAGTTCAAGAGGTGGGCCTTTTGGATTGTCCAATAGGAAGGTTGGATGCTGATATCCATGGAGGGTGAAAGGGTGAATCTTCTTTTTCCAAATCTTGGGTTTTTGATTAAAAAAAGGGGTAGTGGGAGATAAAAAAAAGGAAGGAATGAATAGTGCATAAATTTTGAATTTCTCTGACCACATAATTTCTTCCAAATATTGGTGAATTTTTAATTTTACTTTTTTTCCTCATAAAATCAGTTTAACCCAAAAATTGAGTAGCAAACCACTTTTCCTCTCTTCTCCATTTTGGTGAATTTTCATTGCCATTGAAGCTTTATGGAGAGAGTTATCATAGTTTTGATCTCTTGCCTTACCTCCGTAATTTCTTCTCCATACAATTGTAGATTTTGGGCAAAACATTGGTGCCAGTCTCTCCATTTTTATCTTTTGTGTTTATTTTATAGTAGGTTTTGACTCTAAATGTTTTCTTCTTGCATATAGAATTTTGGGCATGAGACGTATGTACTCCTCTCTCTCTCTCTCTCTCTCTCTCTCTCTCTCTCTCTGTGGTTTCTAACTCTTGTTGTTATTCTCATGTAGAGATCATTTTGGGTCAAAGACAGAGGTACTCATCTCTCTCTCTCTCCCCCCTCTTTGGTGGTTTTTTTCCTACTTTTCTTTGGTAGAGCTTGAAGTTGGTTTTAACTTGTGATGTTGTCTTCTTATAAAGATCATTTTGGCCAAGTTTGCATATCTTATCAGCCCTATTTTTTAGTAAAGCTTTATGTCAATTCTAACTCTTAGTATTATGTTATTGCAGAGATTTATTTGGTTTGCATATGTTTTCATCTCTCTCTCTCTCTCTCTATATATATATATATATATATATATATATATATATATATATCTGTGTGTGTGTGTGTGTGTTTGTTTGTTTTCTCTTTTTTGCTATTTATACAATAGGATTTGATATTGGTTCTAATGTTAGAATTGATTGTTACTACAGTAATCAATAAAGGCTAGAGTAGAGATTCTCACTTCTTTTTTGCAAAACAACTTAAAAGTAAATTGCCATATTATGTGTTGCAAAAATTCAGATACTTTTGGTTATGAGGAATTGATGTTTTTCAATATCTATCATTTTCAATAGGTTTTAGTGATTATAGCTATTTAATTAAGTATTTTTACAATGATCAATACAAGGCATACATTAAATTCCATCTTGTTTTTTGCAAATTGTTTTATAAGTAAATTTTTCTATATTTGTGTTGTCATAACTTATGTGTCTGAGTAGTTAATTTTCATTTTCATTGAGATAATATGTTTTGTCAACATGCATGTGCAATATAGGGTTAGCATATAACTCTCGATCCATTTTATTGTGGTGAGTTCTCCTTTTGAGCTAGATGGATTGGGTATTTTGGAGGTTGAGGTTTAGTAAATTCTCTAAAGTAACAATCCCTTGGGCGTATTTGGATCTAAATGCCATTTGGTCACCAACCCTATAACATTATATTATCTATATATCACATAACATATTGATTCATAGAACATTTCGGTTGCCAATCAAAGATGTCCATTCAAATCTGCATGCCATTTGGCTACATCCTTGTAAATATTATTGTATATTACCCATGTATTCATGCAATGCATTGAGTTAGTGGGAGAAACTCTATTCAATGCAATGAATTCTCTTTCTAAAAAATGATCTTTTTGAGTATTTCTATGCTGTTCATTTCATTCTATTTTATGTAAACATGACGATCAATATGAATTTCAAATTCAATCCATGTTTTTGTCGATATACATAAGGACATGTGTTTTTGTTTAGATGTCTGGATTTGATTACAGAAGGGTTGATACCTCTTGATGCCATATTGATTTGTACGATATAATTGTGATTGCTCATTTGTATTAAAAAGATTATCATTTATCGTTTAACAAATAATTCATTACATAAATTGTCTACGTCACAATGCTAGAGAGAATAACAAATATTTTGTTAATGGAAGTGTGCAATAGAAAAGATGTATCGAAGCATTTGAAATAGGAGATGTGTTGAAGCAATTTGTTGCTTAGCTAACTTTCCTTTTCAAATATATGTTATTTTTTATGTACCAAAATTTATGCTTGTTATACAAGTATTATAGATGAAGGATGGTGAAGGGTGAATGGTTATGTGTTGGCCAAAATACATGTCATAGTACAATTATGGATGTTACTGTCATTTGAGAGAGTTATGAGTCCCAAGTGTTGCACATGGAGGACGATTGGCCCTTGAAAATAATGATCAATAGATCATGATGTTAATGGAGAAGCCACTTACTAACATTCGATTTCAAATTAGATTGTAGAAGGAAAGATTCAAAGTCGAGCTCAAAGTACAGTTACTGGTGAAAAATGTACCACTCCACACATCTCAAAAATTGTGGACTCTCCTTAAATATTCCAACTCCACATGTTGTATTATCACAATGATTGTAATTTTTAGAATTTTGGCTAAAAGAATACAAGTACTTTGCAATATCCTATGCTTGCAATAGAATACAAGTACTTTGCAATATCCTACACTTATAATAGAATATGAGTACTTGTATTTTTGGCTAATAGAATACAAATGATTTGCGATATCTTATGCTTGCAATCTCCTAAGTTTTTGTTATTTGCATGTATTGATGGAAGAATGAAGAGTTTGTATGATGTACTACATGTGCCTTCTATTACTAAGAATTTATTGTCGGTTGGATAGATGGCAAAACAGAAACTACAAGTTAGATTCAACAAAGATGGTTGCTTTATTGAGGAATATGGAAATGGCTGCAAATTGATTGCAAAAGGCACGAGATATGGCATAATGTTTACTTTGGATGCATCTATACCTGAGTTGAAAGCGGCCATGTTTGCCCACGATAATGGAGTAGTTAGATATGTAGAAATCTAGCACAAATGCATTGGTCATGCAAATATTCAGAGGCTAAAAAATATGCAGCAGAAAGAGGTACTTGGCTTCAAGCATATTGATCTTGGACATGTATGCTTTGCTTGTTAGTTTTGGGAAACAAGCAAGGTTTCCATTCATGAGACATGTTAGAAACGTTTCAAGACCTTTGCAATAGATACATTCGGATGTACGCGGTCATATCCATAATGCATCTTTTGGTGGTGCCTGGTATTATGTGTCATTTATCGATGATTTCAGTAGGTATACATGGTTGTATATGTTGTCACATGCTCTACATATCATTTGGAAATATTTGACAAAGTTTACATGTATTCCTATTTTAAAAATAATGTATGCACTTGGATATCCATTGAGGAAAAACACATACCTTTGGTAATTTGTATTTTTCAAGTGTATATGTATACATTTTTAAATTGAGATAAGAAGTATACACATTAATGGCCATTAAGGGGCATGGCAGAGATAGACTACTATGTATTCTCACATTGTAATTTTTTTAAAAAACATGTGTACACTTTTTTTTGAAGTACGATGCATATACACATGCCCATGTGTCAATGGAGAAAGAGAGAGGAGGGATTGTTGAGAGTATAGGCATATGAACCCTCCTTATGCAAGAGTGGATAAGGTTAGGCGTGTGTGAATTGTCCTAAGGGGAAGGGAAAACCCTAATCCTAGCCAGTTGGCGATGTATAAACAACCCCAGGGTCTACATTAACCTTTGAGTGAGAGTGACCCAAGTTGTACTTTCATGAGCAACTGAATAAGATAGACTTGTTCTTGTACTTGTGAGCTCTCCTCTCCCTCTTGTGCACACTTCAATCTTGGCTTTCACTTTGATTTTCACATGGTATCAGAGCCACCTCTGATCTTTCAGCTTCCCTTAGCCTCATTACACCATTAAGTGCACATGAACCTTCAACTTCTACCTCTTGCCTCTTGACCTCCATAGCCACAGTATGACCCACCTATGTTGGAGGACATGGGGAGAGCAAAGGAGAGCATTTCAGCTCAAGGTTCCTATTGAAGATCTCCTTCCCAGCTCAGGGCGCTTCAGCATGGTGCATTAAACGTGGAGATTGAGCGACGTGGAGGGTAGCATTGCGTGTTCTTCCAAAACTGGCGCAGATTTCACTGATGCCAATTCAACTCCTCGGTGTGGCATGCTATGTGTGCAATCATCTCGGCTATTATGGGGCTTTCATAGCCTCCCAAGAGGGCTATCTATAACTAAGAGGGTTTAAAGAAATTCCCTCTCTATTGCCCATAATCAGCAAAACCCTAACTGTGGGTTTCCTGGTACCCATAGCCAAGAAGCTTCAAGCTTTCTTATTCACATTTTTTTTTTCAATTTGGGCATTACAACAATGATTTTAATAACTGAAAAACCCTTGTCAATATTTTTTACTTCCCTGTGGAGCTTAAAAGTAGAATCTCTTCTCACTTCATGGGCACTACTAAGCTTGTAAAGATCAACCTACATTATGAGTAGAAGAATGGAAGTTGGTAAAAGTGCTTCTTAGCACTACTGATGCATTCAACTGATGTTTCTTACTATTTGTTGCTGGTAAATTAGAGAAATGAGTGTTATTGTACTCTCCTCTGATTCATCCCATAGCATATAGTTGATTGATCAGCCTTGTTCCACCAAGAACTCCTCTAATAGGTCACATTATCATGAGGAGCCAGAAGTGCAGTCTAAGTTCACCTCACTAAAACCAAGGAAAACAATCAAGCACAAAAAAAGGGTTGCTCAAAGTCAAGGACCACCTAAGTTCTATTTTGAAATACTTCATATGTATGATTTTTAACCATTCTCAACCTTGAAGTTTTAATTGTAAAATCTACATTGGTGTCATCCTTGCACTAGTGGCCCTTTGTAAAGGATTAAACATTGCTACTGTTATAGAATCTGAGATACACACTCGACTTTCTTATATACTTAAAATGTATATGGTGAATATTATGTTGGCACGGAGGGAGAATAGATGAGAGAAAAGAAAGATGTAGAGAGAGAGGTAGAGAAATTGGCAACACGCTAGGGATTGTAAGATGGGCCAGTCCCCCCCCTCCCCCTTGTGGAGTTATATTATTGACAAGGAGCAAGCTCCTCCATTACACATAAGCCAGTTCTTCCTTGTAGATCTTGGAAACAAGATCATGGTTTCTTGCACGGTATACAACCGGCTAACACTTGCACAACTTGGAAGTTGGCACCTTTTGATCCTTCTTGAGTCTCCTTCTCTCCTACACAATATGTGTAGGGCGCTCCTGTTGGCACTTGATTTCAGCAGAGCTTCCGCAACACTTGCACATTCTCTTCTCCTCTTGGAACTTGATTTCAGTAGAGCTTTCACAGCACTTGCACCTTCTCTTCTCCTCTTGGATACATGCAAAGTGATGCTTCCTTCATCCCTCTCTTATACCCAAGGAGAGCCTCCTCTTTTATAGGCTTTCAAGAGCTTCTCTTCTTGGAGAGAGAGTTGAGTTGATCTTCATGCAAGATGTGGTTGTTCCACTTTGTAGCACTAATTTCGAGATATATCTTTGTGTGTTGTTTGGATGAAAAAATGTCCAACACGAAAGTTGTAGATCTTGCTGTTTCCGATAACTCTCGCGGCTTGTTTTTAGAGATCATTTTTCTATTGCAAGATATTTTAAAAATAGTTTTTCCAAAAAACAGCTTTTTAAACTATACTCTTAACTTATAGTCCATGCAACCACCTTGAGTCATAGATAAGGAGAGTTTATTAAATTGCCTTGGGTCTCAACCTTAAGATTGAATTCCACACAAAAGCTTGTGTCATTTTAGACCTTAGAAAGAGAAAATCAATTCTCTCCTCACTTTCAAAGGATCACATCTCTCGTCTTTCCTAGTGAGAGAATTCCTTCTCTGGTCTTTCTTAATGAAAGAAAAGACCTTAAACCTTGACTTGTAGGGGATAGAATGACCCCAAATGAATGCAATGCTCATTACACACAAGTAAACATTCCCAGGCGTCCCTAGATGCACACATAAATACATATACACAATGCTAATGCACTTCCTCTTCTTAGAACTCAATCCATCTTCATTTATGTGTAACTCCTTGGTTCTTGTGTACACTCTTACACTTGGCAGACACTTCTTTCCCCCTTCATAACCTTCATAACTTGTACTGCCTGTACTAGATATCCCTGTCATAGTGCTCTGATAACCCCATTAAGTGATGCACTAGGAATATTGGTCTCTAAATGGTCTCATGGCCATGCTAGATCATCATAAACACTTAAATAAAAGTGAGTCATTAATTTATTGACATGAATTTATTAAATAGAAAATGCGTAATAAGCAATCAATTTAGTGACAGCTACTTGCACTAAGCAAGTAGTAAGACCTTCCTATGGCCTACCGACCTTCGTTCTCAGATTTGTAAATTTGATGGCAAAGACTTTCGTGCATGTCAAGTACTCATTAAGTACAAAATGATGGAGAGAGGTTATTGGCCTCTCATTCAAGGGACTAGAGCTGTTGGTCCTACAAAAATTTTTGATGTGGAGGGTGATCAATGTGCTCAAGCAATAATCATGTTACACTTAGATGAATCCTTGATTCATCATGTTGATAAGCTCTCCAATGCCAAAGAAAAATGGGATGAGCTTGAAAAGCTCTATGGTGCTACAGGTAAAAACACTAAGATTTTCCTTAACTTCAGCTTGGAATATAAAGAAGGAGAAGACTTGGAAAAATTTATTTCTCATATGAAAGGCCTCATGACACAATTTCTTCAGTGCAAGTACTAATCCATGATGAGGATGGTATTTCCATTCTGTTAAAAGCAGTCAAATAGGTCTTTCGGACACTTGTAACAACCTTGACTAATATTCCAAATCCTACATTGGCAAGTACCATCAAATCCTATTTGGATGAATTAAAAAGGAATCACAAAGAAGGAAGCACCAGTCAGACATCTACTCCAACTTGTGACCAAGTCTTGGTGCATATAGTTGTCAATAAGTGTACCTTTTGTAAAAATAAGGGGCATATTGCAAACAACTATTGGAAAAAATACCCAGAAAAGATAAAATGTAATAAATGCAAGAAGACAAGACATAGTACAAGTAAATGTCCTAACCATCCTGACGTACCTAAGGAGTTGGAGGCCAATTTTGCTTCCCAATCTATAGATGATCGACTCTTCTGAGTCCTGTATCCCTTCTACCTATAACAATTCTCGTAAGCCTATTCTATAAAGGCATCCTAATTTGGGTTAAGGGGGGGATTCTCTTATGCTTTGTATTCCAATGCTACCTGGCATTGAGGGAGGGTGTTGAGAGTATAGAATGGATAAGGGCAGATAGGTGTGAATGGTCCTGAGGGGAAGGGGAAACCCTAACCCTAGCCAATTGGGGCTATATAAACAACCTAGGGGTCTACATCAACCTTTGAGTGAGAGTGACCCAAGTTGTACTTTCACGAGCAACTGAATAAGCAAGACTTGTTCTTGTACTTGTGAGCTCTTCTCTCCCTCTTGTGCACACTTCAATCTTGGCTTTCACTTTGATTTTCACAAGGACTACCATATGAGATTAGCTCCTATAGTGAGGAAGTGTCACATTGGTATATTGATACACCCATATTAAAACTTTAAAGACGTTAGATGAAATTGTGTGTGAACAAGTCATTTTTGTTTTAAAAGCTAGAGTTTTTATAATAGATGTAGTTTACTTTTGGTTTCATTGTTTTATTTCACAAACTCTCTCACCACCATCTCTTTGCATCTAGCACATCCCTCCTACTGATTGCAATGGATGCTCATGCACATTTTTGATGAGTGGATCCACGGCACACAATTCACTAGCTAGTGTGATGAGATATTTTAGGTCTTCTCGAAGGTCTTCAAGTTGGACCATATGCTATATTAGTCCTAGATCTCAATCTCCAAGTCATGGAAGACTTGTTGAGCATCTTGGGTGCCTTTGGATTGGGCTATTGGGCATGCAACATGGGAAGAACTAGCAAAAAGTGGTTAATAGGTGCTTGGTCCATATGGCTCCATGGCATAGAGCATGCACTATACCTATGGACAATGCTCTAAGTACATCACCCTTTGAGCTCATGGAGTGTGATGTTGCCTTGGTTGTCTACTTGCTTGCCTTGGACATGCCCATAGTAGAGAAGAGTGATGAAGATGCAAGTTCAATGGTTCTTACTATTTCTTACAAGGAAGAAGAGCCCATTGAAGAACCCATCGACCTTGAAGAGGAGTATAGTATGGTGATAGAGCAAGGCCTAGCTCTCATAATGTAATCATTTTTAGAAGAGCCAATCTCTGGAAAACCTAATCTTGCCTTCTATGCCTATAGAGATAGAGGGTGTACAATACTTGTAACTCTCCAATGTGCTCGAGTATTTGGAGATTAAGAAGAAAGAGTTCTCGAATCTTATTAGAGATTTGATGGATGACATCATTGACTATGACTATGTGTATGTGCATCCAGCAATGGTAAAGGCTGGAAGGTAGGATGGTGCAAGTGTAGACACAATGAGTGCAATCATAACTATCTAGGATGCCATTATTGTAGAGCTGAGGCATATTATAACATTTTAAATGTCGATTTCATAGCTTTGCAGCATGCTCTTTGAATCGATGCCTGTGAGATTTTAATGAGGAGGGAATTTCTTGATCCCTCTACTCAAAAGGGTGCTTCATTGATGAATGAGGAGTTGAAGGTTCAAGATGAGTTGGAGAAAGTAAGTTTTCCAAGTTCAATATAATCTATTGGGATTAAGCTTGACTGTAGGGTTGGGTCTATAGGGTGCCACCGATGAAATATTTTCGAAAAATGTGAGCTGTATGGACCTGGTGGTTCAAAGTCTAGCATCTTGCCAAAAATCTTCGAACTAGGGCCATACCACTCACATTTTCCGGCAAGATTTCATTGTTGGCATTCTTCGGATCCGATGCACCCTTGGTCAAGTTTTGTCGCATTCAAACAAATCTAGGTTAGTTTATAATCATCTTTTTGTTTGGAAAATTTGAGCTAGAGCATGCTTTACATTGATGAGTTTACATCGTATCAAGGAGGATCAAGGCATGCGGATTGGTACAAGGACTCATGCCTAAAAAGGAGTACATCGGCCACTGTACTATTGATGTGGTTGTCTACAAGAAGTGCTCAATTGGAGGGGATGTGATAATAATGAAGATTTGAGCATTGAAAAAATTTGCATCATTCCACACTACCTAAAACCTCTAGCATGGAGAAGGTAGTTCTTGTGAAGCATAAAAAGATTCTACACTTGTTTGATGAAGTGCGTGGTGGAGCAATCTATATGGCTGCTACTTTGGGTGAGCTCAACAAGGTGTTTGATGCACTTCACCTACAGGAAGAGTTGAAGGGAAAGTGTCTTGTACTCGAGTCAAAGAAACCACTCTTGTTTGCATTTGAAGGCCCTTTGCCTCCATTGCCATCAAAGAAATCAAAGAAACATTGAATTTCTTCACTTAGGGTCTACATAAATGTTTTTGTATTAGTCAGTATCAACTAAGCCTGTTGTATCTTATTTGGTTTTAATACAAACTATGTTTCGTTTGAATAATTTTGGATTTATTAAATAAGTGTGTGGTACACATACATGTGATAATAATGTGACGTACTAATATGTATTTACATACAATAGTGCATGGTACATTTTCATACAATAGCGTAATGCAACTTCATTCCATAAACACATAATAGATTTAACTATTGTGATCGAGAATCAATTAGGTAGATACACATTACTTGTCTATGTGATACTGTAACCTTAATTCGATCGTATGTAATTCGTGTTAGTACACATGTGGTTACACCTAATGCGATTGTATGTAATTTGTGTTAGAATGACAATGTGTGCTAAATGCATGCATTAAAGTATTTTTGTTAATTGATACATGTGGTAATTAAATAAACACAATAATTAAATTTACTCAAAATAAATGCAACAAATACACAACTAAGTGAGACATAAATATAAATATAATTCATTGCAAAAAATATTGTTCAAAGCAGTGGCTTTCAAGATTTTCTCTACATGGCAATACACAAAAAAAAGTCATGTCTAAGTACCATGAGTTTGGGGTCCCTTGCATTGATGAACGCAAACAATGAAGTTCATATCCTTGTTAGTCACAATGACCCGCTTTGCATGGATGGCTAGCAACTATGTGTCATTGAACAGGTTGATGAGATATATGCCTTTATCATGCTATCTGCAAAAGCTTGCATTGCTATAGCAGTCCACTTTCATGGTGCCACTCAGTCCTAAATATTTTTAAGGCTTGTCCACCACAAATCCTATAAGATCTCCCGAAAAACATTTTGGAATGGTGCCTTGGATATTAGGAGCTCATACCCACATTATATTTGCCTGATTTCTCATAGGGCTATAGTATGTGTTCTCTACCTTCTCTTCTTCTTTTACACAGAGGTATGCATGGAGTCTCACAAGATGCTACACCTGATAGAGCTAGTGCCTGAGGGGGCACTGTGGGTGAGGTCTTGATCAAAATCTTGCATTGCTATAGCAGTCCACTTTCATGGTGCCACTCACTCCTAAATATTTTTAAGGCTTGTCCACCACAAATCCTATAAGATCTCTCGAACAACATTTTAGAATGGTGCCTTGGATATTAGGAGCTCATACCCACATTATGTTTGCTTGATTTCTCATACGGATATAGTATGTGTTCTCTGCCTTCTCTTCTTCTTTTACACAGAGGTATGCATGGAGTCTCACAAGATGCTACACCTGATAGAGCTAGTGCCTGAGGGGGCATTGTGGGCGAGGTCTTGATTGGGGTTATGATGAGCACTTTGCTTGGTGTATACCAAGCAAGCCCAAGGAGCGAAGAATGGAGAAGAGGAGGAAGTTGAGGAGGAGAGAGTGAATGTGATAGATAAAAATGAGAAGAAGATTTAACTTTTAATTCTTTAAAAACCTAAGACCTATGTCACACACAGGATTTATCATATGATTGCAAAACTATCATCTTTTATCAGAATGTGATGAAACTTAATGCATTTATAAAAATAAGATTAATTTTATTTATTTTTTAATTATATGAAAATAGGATAAATTTTAATTTACTTTTATGGTTTTTCATTTGTCTATTTGTTGCATGATAGTGACTTTTCATGTATCGACCTACATATAGCATTGATTGCATTGTGCCTTGTACATAGATGGTAGGGAAGTAATGTGTTTTGTGTTGTGGTGAGAAGATTATTAAACAAAGTTATGTGAATTCATTATTTTCAGTGGAGGTATTTTAGTATGCAAGGATGGATTATTTTCTGATGTATTTATAAAGGAGAGGATTATATTTTCAGGTGCTCATGAGATTATTGTATGCACACACACACAATTTAATTATTTGGTTGTAATATTTTTGTAAGGTATAAAGATATTCTTTATAAATATTAAAATATGTTATTTGGTTAGGAGTTGAAAAATAATAGGTTAAAAGGCATGTCCTTCATGTAAAGAAAGCAATACTCCAAAAAGGATTCTTTTCATATATTTAGAGCACAAAACGATAACACAAATCCATAAATACATACATAGAGGAGGTGCTTAGTCATGCATGGGGGGACAATCTTGTGTTGCGTGCACTCTTCTTTTCTATCCTCTTACAACATGTATGTTCTAACAATTTCTTATTAATTTATGCTATTGAGTGGTGAAGAGCTACAACAAGGTTGGGGCCTTTCCATTATGGGTCTAGGTTGATTTAAGGAAATAGTCAACTTACTAATTTTTTTGTATTTGGGCATTGATTGAGGGACTTGGGTGTCTTGAGAGACAAGCTTGGGTACCCATATGCAATGATTGCCTTTGTAGTATCCTTATGCCATAAGCAAGGCCTTAGGCACCCCTTTTCCAAATGAGACATATCCTCGAGTAGCCTTGTTTAAGCATCCTAAATTGCTTATGTGGCCTAGGTAATGCTTTTGAGGTTCTATATTGCCATCAAGTTTTGCTTGACTAGTTGAATTTTGGATCACTCATAGGTACTAGGTTCTTTTCCTGGGCTATCAACCATTATTGCAACAAGGTGTTTTTTTTTGCTAGGTAAGGATAGTAGGGTGGGTTTAGTTGGTTGTGGCCTATTTTCCATAAACTCTCCCTAGTTGAAGACAAAGATTACTCTTGCTGTTAAAAGGTTCAAGTGGTTGATGCATTTTTCTATATAGATGACTTGGAATTTGGTCCAAGACTTAGATGGTTGATCTAGCAGAATCTCATGTCCTATGTCTTCCCTTGAGGGAAGACATAGAAGACCATCCATATACTTTTTGTTTTTATAATCATCCATTAGTTTGCGTTTTCCTAGCATTGAGTAGGGTTTGCCTCTGTATGGGTCCTAGAATTGATAGAGCAAGGTGTTGAAATTTGAGCCTTCATTTATGAGGGCATTTTTTAGGACTTTCTTAGAAAATGTGTGCTTAACGTTAAGATGGGTTGGTGATATAACTAGTTCCTTATTACCATCTAGGTTTCTGACTATGCCTACCCTCACTTTGATGTTTTGTGGCTTGATTGAGTTCTCATGTTCTTGTTGCAAGAGATATTGTTGCATATGTAGGTCAACTAGGCCTTATGCAAGTCCTAGTGGTTGTTCATATTTTGAATGTCCTATGGTATGGTATTTCTTGAAATGGATTTTGTTAAAGTGGCTAATCCCTCCCCCCACCTTAAGGGTTTCTAGATCTACATGCCCAAAAATGGCTAGTAGCACAAACTTGGTAAGGTTCCAACCCTCTAAATTTCAATATCTATATATGTCTCTTAAGTGATGAGAGGAGGATTGTATCCCCTTATTCAAATGATTGCTGCATGTGTTTGTTGAACCAAGCCTTCATGCAGGCTCTTTCTACATTTAACACATGAGTACATAGAGTTTCCATGAACTCGTTGTCTTAGTTACTTCATGATCTCAAAATTGTTTCCATCAATATGGTGATCACTGTCTTATCTTTCAACTCCACTTGGCCATTTTCATATGGGTAGTATGGCACTAACTGTTTGGGAATCGGTTTTAGCAATGTGGAGAGCAGATGATCTACCACTTTGTTAATGAAGTGTGTCCCTTTCTCATTTACTATTTCTATCACACATCCAAATTGGGATATGATCTATTGCCATAGGAATTTGGCCATTGTTCTAGAACCTTTCTTCCATGCTACTCTTAGATTACCCCATGTGGCCCTAAAAGAAAACATTAGTCCTAGCCTAGAATGACTAATAGAGGGTCCAAACATTGAGAACATTCCAATTCTTGAATTAATAAACCAAGTCATCAAAATTTTCAAGAAAGAGAGTGCAAAACTCCATGTTAAAACCATGGATGACTTAGAATATCAGGATGGTGTTCCAATGGATGGTTTTGGAGTCATTGTAGGTTTTAGTAATTTGTCCGCTTTGATATCACACAAATTTTAAATAGAAAATGTAACATAAAATTAAGGATATCAAGGATCAAAGTACTAGTACTTTTAGTAGGATTTTAGGCCTCAAGATGGATATATAGTAGTGCTGAGGACTGAAATGACTTGATTTGACTGATTTTTGTTGTTTTTGAGGACTAAATGGTTGATTTTTGATGGATTTTATATGATTATTAGTTGTTTTGGAAGTGTTTAAGAGTGTTTTGGATAAGGTTGAGTAAGTTTGAGAAGCTCACGATGTTTTATAGTGGAGATATGATGTCTTGATATGTTTTGTTGATGTTCTGTTAGTGTGTGATTGGTTCTGATTGAGTCTCTTGAGCTTTTGTTTTACTTTTTTTTCTTCTGTATGAGGGGTTATAATGATGATTGATGGAGTTTGAGAGTTTTTGGAAGCTTAATTATTGATTCTTGATGGTTTTGATTGGTTTTAGTTGAGGTAAAGGCTTTCTGATGACCTTTTGTATGGTTTTGTAGACCCTTTGTTGAGCTTCTTGTAGAGCCTATGCTTTTGTTTTATATGCCTTTGTAAGTGTTATATGGGATGGATGTGTAGCTTGGGGAAGTTTTCCAACCTTGGTAAGAGATATATACAAGTTCAAAATATCTCAAAGAAGTGGAAGAAGTAGTTGCTGAAGACTCAAGTAAAGACTGAAGTGACAGTGACAGTGTTGAGCTATGACGGGACATTGTAGTGGCTTTGGTGACTTTTCATATTAGATATACCACTTGGGAGGGTTATCCACAACCAAAGAGGGGTTATGGATGATTATTATTGATTATCAAATTTTACTATTGAGAGAGAGAGAGAGAGAGAGAGAGAGAGAGAGAGAGAGAGAGAGAGAGAGAGAGAGAGAGAGAGAGAGAGAGAGAGAGAGAGAGAGAGAGAGAGAGAGAGAGAGAGAGAGAGAGAGAGAGAGAGAGAGAGAGAGAGAGAGAGAGAGAGAGAGAGAGAGAGAGAGCTATGGAACTATTGAAGAAGAATGTTATGTGATGGTTTCCATTCAAAGTGGTGTATTCTTTTGTGTTTTTGTGGCCTCTTGATAAATTCCATGAAGAATATGAAGAGCATAATCAATTTTGTTCAAGTTAAATCTGTGGGAGACTAAGCTGTGTGAAGATTTCTTGTTCATGGCATCAACCTTGAATTCAGAATTAATTGGTTTGTCTTTTTCCATGCAATCTAATGCTTGCATCCAAACGTGAGATTTTGCTTCAGCCATGCCTCCTTTACGAGCTTCTTTGACCCTTTCAATTCTCAACCCATATGTGGCTGCATCTATGGCAAAAAATGTTGTCCTTGCTGCCATCTCTTCAAACCTCTTCTGTACCTAGTGGGCTGATTTGACTTTTGTTTTAGGTTAGCACCTATTCTGACATGCTATTGTCAGTGTTCTATTCATCTTACATGGCTATGTATTGAGCTTATATTGTCATTTCTTAATCAATTGTGCCTTTAGCAATTCTCTTCTGTTATCTCTAATACCTACTATATATGCATGATGATTATACACATTGTCCTTTGACAGTTCTCAATGCTAGTTGTATATTCACTCATTGCTAGTTGCAGTTCTTCTTTGGAAATTGCAGTTTACATTTTATTAGTGATAGTTCATAGTTGGCTTTGATTTCTTACTATTTTACTCTATTTTTAGCATGCTATAATTGCAATTTGTTGCACTATTTATGAGAGCAGTCACCTCCTCTTGACAGTCATTTGCTTCCAATTTGTGGACAACTCATTACTTTGGCAGTACCTCTTGTCTCTTGCCTGATTTAGTAGTGGTTTTGGGGCTAATTTATAAGAAATTATGGCAACCTATTTTTCCCTTTTGTGCACTTTCTTGGTCTCATTATGCCAAGCAGTTCTCACAATAGTGCTATCTTCAATATTGAGAAACTAGATGGAACCAATTATAGCTATTGGAAGTCCCATATATGGTAAGTTTTAGTTCAGAAATTGTAGGTTATACCACTTATAAATGAGGGTGCCAAACCTGAAAACATTGCAGCCGAGTATTGGGATGAACTGGATAGGCTATACAAGTCCATATTTATTTTATCACTATCTAAGCAAGCAGATTCACTATAATGTTGTAACTGAAAATGGGACTACATATGAGCTTTAGACACAGATTAAGAATCTTTATGACAATTAGAATCATGCATCTCAAATGTATTGGCTGAAATAGTTGATGGATCTTTGCATGAAAGAAGGGACTTTTATGACTTCACATTTAAATGAGTTTGACTCCATCATCAACCATCTAGCTTTACAAGAGATTGAGTTCACGGACTCTTTACATCCTTTATTTTTTCTTGGTACTCTACCTAAGTTATGGGATACTTTTCATATAACTCTATGTACTAAGGATGGGCTAAAATTGTAGGATGTTAAGTGTGTCCTCTTAACAGAAGAAATGAACAAGAAGAATGTAGATGCTTCTCCTACATCACATACATTGACTGTGAGAGGCTGGTAGGATGAAAATGGCAGTGATAGAGACTTTCAAAGTTCTCAACCTAGGACACATGGATCGTCCCGCAATAAGTCTCATGGTTGTAAGTATGATCTTATTTGTCATTATTGTGGAAAAGTTGGTCATATTCGGCCATAGTGCCATAAAATGCATGAAGACAAGTGCAAGAAAAGGGAAAGGGTAAAGTGCATGATAAGAATGATGATCACACCCTTGTGAATGGCAAGTCTAGCATTAAGATTGAGGAGATGATGTCACATTGGCAGGATAAGAATAATGTCATATTGGTAGCCTCTTCATGGATGCTTCATAGCTAATTGATACTTTATCAGGATAAACTCAGTGTTGGTTGATAGATTCATATGCTTCCTTTCATGTAACCCTCATAGAGAGTGGTTTCACTCCTATCATAGTATCATTGGATCTGTCCATTTGGGTAATGACTTGGCATTGGAGATAGTTGGTATTGGTGATATCTTCATGAAGAGCCTTATCTCCACTAGCACCTTGGATGATGCAAGTTATGCTGTCTCTTTTGGTGATTCCTCATTGAAGATTACCCATGGGAATCTTGTTATTACACGTGGTGCGAAGTCTAGTACCCTCTATTCAAGGAAGTGGTCTCTTCTTCTGATGCTCCACTAGAACCAATTTCCTCTTTCAATAAAGAGTGAACTGGCTCCTTGGTATGTTGAAAGGGTATCATGGTTGTTTTAGATTTTATAGGAGGGTTATTTATCTCTTGACTCGAAGATTCATCTTCCAAGGATGCCTCTAGGAACGTCACACATTAGGAACCTTCGGAGTTCTATTTGGGCTGTAGGACAGGTAGTTATTAATAGGGTGCATCATCATCATCCTCTCTTAGAAAGGGTAACTTCAAGCAACAAGAGCCACTACTGAAGGAAGGCTTATTCTACTTAATCCATTTCTTATAAAGGTTTTGTAGATGTGGAGATCCATTAGCAGGGTGCATCATCATCATCCTCTCTTAGAAAGGGTAACTTCGGGCAACAAGGGTCACTACTGGAGGAAGGCTTGTTCTACTTAATCCATTTCTTATAAAGGTTTTGTTCCTCCCTTAACCGTCAGTTCCTTAGGTGGAAGGGTAGGTCCCCCTTGGTGTGTCTAGTCTTGGAAGGTCGAGGTATCTCAGGATCACTATTTGAGCTGACTTCTGACTCAGAGTCAAACTCTCCATCTTTGCTAGAAGAGGGAGTCTCTCTTGGTGGTCGCAGCTTGGAAGGTGAGTCCATTCTCAGTAGTGGTGCGTCACTTGGTTGATAGGCTAGGCCTCCCTGCTCGTAGTCAATTGCACCTATGTGCTACCTGGTTTGATCACAATCCATGCGTGTGACTCCTCTCTATATTAGAAAGGCATTCTACTTGCACGGTCTGGAGGCAACTCGTATACCCTTTGCACACGAACACCATATTGGGGAATATGGGAATTTCCCATAAGATTGGGACACATGGTCAAATCTTTGGATTTGTCATAACTTGAACATTATAACTCCAAATTGTGCGCTCTATAGCTCAATAGATTCCATTTTTTAAGCGCTTTCCAATGATAGGTCACATCATATAGTTTTGAGAAACTGATGGGCATGTTATCCGGGTGCCACCTTTTTAGTATTCAAAAAATGGGAATTAGAAGATTCCCAAACTCACTAATATTGTGTTCACGTGACAGTGAGGATAATATCAATGGGTTTTAGGAACATGCTACCCTCCTATATCTATCAATAGAGCATGAGACAGAGGGAGGGCTGACCGTGAACTGATGTTTTCTCAAACAATTATTGAGAGGGGCGCTTGAGGGATGTTATGACATGTGACGTCAGGTACATTCTCATTTCCCTATGCACATACGAGATGGGTCTCTACCATCACCCCAGGACACGTCACCTTGTTTTGTGCACTTCACTACAAGGCTCCCTGGCCTTCTTGCTTGCACCTATGCCAGACGGGGTCAGATGCACTAATGCACAATCAATTGTGCACACGAGCATACTCCCTCTGAACCATCTCCCTTGTTGATTTCTAAATCGGGTGGTGTGAGATTTGGGTTTCATTGCTGAGTGCAATATCCTTTGCCATCGACGATTTCCCATGATTTCCTCAACAAAGCTACCTCCCTGGGTGCTGCTGTATGGTCCCTGCCACGTCAGATGTGTGTTGTGAAGACATTTTTCTATCTCCTGTAGCCAACTGCGACGACACAGTACGTGACATCGACAATCAACTTCAATCCTCGGCAACACGGGCTAAGTTTTTCTGACCCTATACCTTTTATTTTTCAGTGATGGTCATATTTTAAGTGTGGGGATGTCCGTGGTTGGTCTTATGTGTGATCTTAGGTCCTTGTTGCTCAGTTCACCCTTCTCGATAAGGTCTTACATGTGGGGATGCATCATGTGCATCTATGTTGCATACCCTTATGTATCTATCATGATCTGCTCATGCATGTTTGCCATGTCCTGATTTTACTCTGATGGGACCCACCCACCGTCCTTCTTTACCCCCTTTCTATGGCCATTCCTTTTTCGGTACCAGTTATTCCTTGTTTTGATGTTTTTTTCATGTGCATGCATCCTCTGTTCATCAACACCCACATCCAACTTGATAGCCCTGTTTGTCACTTTGACTTGGCTACTTTTTCTTTTTACAGCCCCTTATTTCGAGCCACGAATCTCGAGTTATTAATTTTTGAAGAATTTTCTATCCATTTCATGTGTTTCCATGCGAATGCGCCCTTTTGGTATCAGAGTTGCAATTTGATGAGCCAAGCCTGCTGTACACCTTCTCATGGAAATTTATCATTTTTATTTCCTATCAGTCTGACATACAGTTTGCCCGTTATTAATTTTTTGTAAATTCAGGTATTTTTGTGTGCATTTTGTATTATTTTTCCATGTGAACCTACCTCAATGAGCTCCGAATTGAATTTTGATTCCATAGCCATGTTTGTTGGCTTGGCCCTGTGCATGCTTTTCCTTTTTCCCCCTCATGTTTTGGTCTATTGATTTTGTTTTATTAATTTTTTCGTGTATTTTTATGCATTTTTTCTTTTTTTTTCCCATGTGATCGCCCCTCCTAATGCCCTCAGAACGGCAATTTGATTGGAGGACCCTATTTCATTCACTTCCCCTGACATTTTTTCTTTTTATTGCCCTTTGTTTCGATGCACGGATTTCTCCATATTAATTTTTGACTCAGTTTTTAATTGTGTTTTTACCATTTTTTCCATGCGAATGCCCCTTCCCATCCTTGGATCTGCATTTGACCTTTTTCATTCTATCCACCCTATTCATGCGGACCTTTTTCGTGTTCACTTCATTGTATTTAGACCGTCAGATCTTTTTGTATTAATTTTTCTTCCATGTTTCGTTTATGTTTTTCTGGTTTTTTCCACATGAACATGTTCTCTCTTTGTCGAAATGGCATTTTGATGTGATAGGCATGTTCGGCATGTTGTTTCATATATTTTTCTTTTATTTCACACTTTATTCCGATGGACGGATTTTTCAGAATTAAATTTTGTCTCTTTTTGCTTCTCAAAGTCACACGGGTTTGCGTGCGAACCAAAGGAGTGTTCAGAGGAGAATTTATCCCATTATAGAACTTAGACACTTGTTGAGTAGTGTACATGGTGGGTGCATATTTAAGAAGCCTCCAGGGTCAGTCCCATTTGCTTCAAATTAAAGAACTCATTCATCTTATGGGTGCAATAAGCTGAAGGTAAATATCTTCCTCTTATAGCTTCTTTTAGCAAATCCCAAGTAATGGTATTTTTTCCTTGTTTCCATCTTTTGACACGCGTGTCGTATTCGAGCCGTCGTCCACCATGCATTCGCTTCCTGTTCTTGGCACCGTAATTTTTTTTACCCCCACCCACGCTTGCGCAGGAGGCGGGGGCGCCTCCCTCTAACCACCCTCCCACGTCTCCTCACCCCCCTCTCCTTCTTCCCTCTTCTCTCTCCTCTCTCTCCCCCTTTCTTTCTTTCTCTCTCTCTCTCTCTCTCTTTCTCGCTCTCTTTCTTCCCCTCTCCCCGACTCCTCCTTCTCTCTCCCCTCCCTCCTTCGTTCCTCCCCCCCACCTAACTCTGTTTCTTCTTCTCCCCTCTCCCCTCCTCCCCAACCTCCTCTTCCTCCCTTCTCCCCACCATCCTCCTCCTCCTCCTCCCATTTCTCCACCCTCCCCCTCCTTCCCCCCCTCTCCCTTATTGCCCCGCTGCCTCTTCTTCTCCCTGCCGCCCATGCTAGGTCACCCCGCCCGCTCTCATTGACTCCTTACCGTCGCCGCCCGTGCCATGTAGCGTCGTTGCGGCCATTCTCCTCATCGACGCCACCCTTCAATCCCGTTACCCCCCGCCACCCGGCGCCCCAGTATCCCTTGCCACCCGCCACCCTTACCCCCCAGTACGCCCTTCAACCCTGTTACCCCCCGCCACTCGGCACCCTTACCCCCCATTACGCCTATTAACCCCTTACCCCCTGCCACCCGGCACCCCATAACCCCCCGCCACCCGGCACCCGACACCCTTTACGCCCCCCCTTCCCCACCCCCCCTTCCCACACCCACCTACCGTACCCTTCTCCCCTCCTAAGCCCCCCCTTCCCACATCCCCCTTTTCCCCTCGCAGGCTCCCTTTTCCCCTGCGTTGCCACTCCCGCTCCGGGCCTCCTTGTTGGCCACTGATCACATCCTCGGTGTCTCTATTTTTGGTGCCTGTTTGCATGCTGGATCGCGTATTGGTGTGCTAGACTTTTCTGTGTGTTGGTTTCCGCTGTTCACGGGATGTGCATATGTGGTTGTGTACGTGTGACGTTCAAGCGCCTGTTCACGTGCGAGAACGCGCATCTTGTTTCGTCTGTGATGTGGAGTTGGTTCGCGTGCAGTTGTTGTTGGGTACCTTGCTGCTCGACTTTGATTATTTTATTCCCATAAATTAAAAAAACCTGCACAATTCATTAGAAAATTGGCAAAATGTGTAAAAAATCAATAAAAAATTCATTAAAATGGTGAATATGATCCTAAAAATAAAAAAATTTCTTGCCAATTCTCGAAAATTCAATAATAAATTTCAAAACCCAAGGGGCAAATAATACAAGTTGAAAAACATTTAAGATACAATAAACCTTATAAAAAGCCTAAAGAATTCATAAAAATACCAAAATTTATGATTTTTTTAAAAAATTTACCAGATTTTTGAAAAATTTTAGATTTTTTCTTAGCTGGTAATGGAAATAGCAAATTAACAAAATAATTAAAAACCTTTAATTTTATGAAAATTTACTTAAAAATGGTCGAACAATGGTGGAAACAATTAGAAAATATAAAAAAAAAACAATTTCATATTTTTAGATTACTTGTATAGGCTGACATGATCGAAATTAATTGGAAACAATTAATTGAACAAAAAATCCTTCTTTTTTAAAATGTAAATTCTTTGCAAAATTCTTTTCTACTCCAAAAATAGAAAACAAAATTTGGAAAAAATTTAAAAATTTATTGGACTTTTATGCTTCACTTTTAATTCATATTGTTGATTAACCACTCAAGAAAAAAAAAAGTTCACCATTTATATCCAAATTTATTACTATTGGCAAACTTTTTCAACTGGTTGGATTTTGTTGATTGGATTACATTGTGGTTGCATCATCTTCATTACTGCTAGCGCATTCAAACTATGCTTGTATACACACTCGTGCCATGTATTTCTTTTTCTATTTTATTTTATTTGATTCTCCCAAAATCACGATTAATTACTTAAAAAACTTTAATCCACATATGTTTTCACATGCATCTGCATCAAACACACATATTTATAAATTAAATAATGGACTCGGCATTCACTTAGCATGCGCTTCATGCGCTACAAACACATCTAAGTTTATTTAAAAATGAAGCCTCCGTCACAAGTGCATGCACTAAACAAAAAGTGCTAAACATATACTTAAATTTTGATCAATGAATTCACATTTAGAGACCCTAGTCGAGGTTCGAAGTCAGGGTTACGATAAAAAAAGCACTGTTTCACACCTAATCATTTTTAACTAAAGGATAAGAGAGAACCGCTGTTTTCTTTTAAAGGTTTATAACCTAATAAAATCTCACCCATTATTAATAGCATTATTAAAACGAACCCTTCATTATATTTAATTTCCCTACATTGCACATTCCATTTTTAATAAATGCGATTCATGATAGAGTCTTGTTTAGTGTCTGTTGTCGTTAATGGTGGTTAATATTTCCAGTGTCATGTCAACATGATTAGTTCCTTTGATATTTTCCTTTTTGTCTTGGTTATATGGATGTGTCAGGGATATGGTATGTCTTGTTATTTTTCTTTTCTGCCTGATACGGGGATTCAAGGTGTTTGATTGTATTGCATCTCATGAAGCTTTCGGTTGCACGTGTGTAGAGGTCATGCCGAATTTTTTCTAGGATGTGGATTGCTTGGGGTGGTCAGTTAGTTAGTTGAGTTTGTGTTAGTTTCTTTAGATTGATATCATATTCCTATTCTCTTGTCTTGCAGGCATTCATTGAGATTGTCTGTGTGTGTGGTGTGTGTGTAATCCATTTGAATGATGCCTCGTACTCCTCCTCCAGTTCAATACGTTCCATTGGTGTCTCATGACTATTCTTTATTATCGGATTCAGATCTTATCAACAAAGCGGGTTTACCCAAGCTCGTAGCACTCTCATTGCCACTTATTCCAAAGGATACTGATACTTGTGATCAATTTCTAGCCTCTTATAGTAAAAGGTCTGGCCCTGTAAGAGGAACAATTATCCAATTGAATCCTAAAAGCTTGGGCAAGGCTTTGTCTTTACCCTATTGGAGGAGACTCTTTCCCTACTACTCGCGACAATTATTCTTGAACGAGGATATCCTTAAGTTGTTGTAGAAGCAAACACAAGATGTGTTGGACTCTAAAAAGGTTCTTACTACCTCAGGCATCAGTGTCTCCATGATCTCTAATCCTGTTTGGAAGCAATTGTGCCAATTTCTTTAGGACAGGTTTATATCTGCTAAGACACCCTCTAACTACCTTTCAAAGGAGTTGTTTACAACTTTGAGAATGGTGTTGAAAGGCATAACTATTGATTGGAGTTCCTATCTTTTGTCAAAGATGGATTAACACTTTGTCAGAGCCACAAGAGATAATGTAACTAATGTTACATTTGGTTCCTATGTTTTTGTCTTCTTAGCATATGCTGCCGCCCCTTTGAAGGAAGTTCTACCTTAATGGTTGATCCACCAGAAGCTCATCCTTCTACTGAGCACACTGATGTTGTCATTGAGAATCTTGATTCTATCCCTCCTGTGGTAGCTCAGAGAAAATGCCTTAAACGAGTGGCTGAATCAGCCCCAGTTCCTCCAGTCTCCATTCCTGTTCAATCTAGCAGTTAACTATAAACTTTTCTCACAATGTCGAATCTTTTCAGAGCACATCATGATGGTACTTTGGAGATTTCTATTCCTTCTGTACAATGCTTGGTAGCAGGAGATGCAATTCCCTTTCTATGTCAAGACATCCAGAGTTCTATTGAGCTCTCGGTGATTGCTTGTATCCAACAGCTCTATTCCTCTTGCTATGAGATTGACAAAAGAAAATGAGGAACTAGCTTCTGCTCATAAATGCTTTTTTGATCTTTGTACCCAAATGGAGCAATAGAGTAAGATCATTGATGCTCAGAAAATGGAAATTTCTAGTTTGCACACTCAGTTGGCTGACACTAAAACCCAAGTGGCTAGTGTGACTAAGGAGAGGGATAGATTGTTGAAGGAATCTCAAGAGCTTCAAGCTTTGATAGTTGCCTAGATAGAGGAGCTTAAATTAGCAAATACCACCCTAGAATAGAGAAATATCCAAATTCAGCAACTTAATAATCAGTTGGTTCAGTCACATTCTTCCTTACAGAGTCCTATTGTACATCCAATTACTTCTTTGTTCCCTGCTGCAGGCTTGGTAGTTCTCCAACGACAAGCCACATTATACCCTTTGTTCCAGGATAAAGTGGAAAGGCTTCAAGGACTTATTATGATCTTCATTTGAGCTGTTCCAAGAGTATGTTCCTCTAGATCACTCTTTTTTTGTGCACTATTAGTCTACAAAAGTTGGGGCCTTCTATATTGAGCTCTCAACTATGGATCTACCTCTTCCAGAGGATGGATGGAGTGGAGACTGGTCTTTTGATTTATTGATTGAAGTAGTTTGAATGGTCTTTGATGAATTTGTGACTTTGGATACAATGCTGATGTCTTATATGTATTTGAGAGGTGATCTGTTAATTCCAGACGATGAAGATCTAGCTTGGTATGTTGGGGATATAGTCTTACAAGCTGCTTTGTACGTCATGTTGAGATATCGAGCTCCACTCATGATATGCCAGGGTGACTATTGTGCATTTATGTCAGCGACTTGTTAGGTGCAGATGCGGTTGGTACACCGTCCATGAATAATAGCTAGATGACAGCTATCCTTATCTACTCTAGTTCGTGGCTCAGTTAGTATGCCACCTTAGTTAGTTGAGTCTGGTTTGAGACCCATATATAGGGTTCTTCTATTTCTCTGTACTAGAGTTCTTTTTGGCTTACACAAACTAAGAAGAGGAAAACTGTTTTCAGCCTCCACCTTTGTGTGTATTCCCTCATTGTGCAAGTAAGAAAGGTACAAGTGAGACTCCTTCCTTCTCTCCCACAATCTTGACATGGTATTAGAGCCTTGTTCGTGGTAAGGAGCTCAAGAAAGCAAACCAAGTTCGCGGTGTTCTGGTAAGAGGACCAGTGTTGCTTTCATTTTTCTGTTTTGGGAGCAAGTCTCTACAGGTAGCATAGCTGGAAAGTGCAAGAGTGCATTGTCTCAGATTGAGACATCCTTCGCGGTGTAGCAAGAGGGTAGTGTATGCTGCGGGAGACGGCTTTAGCCCTTGGTTACCCTGCTTTTTTGATTCGACGCCATTTCGGTGCCTGTTTTGGAGGCGGAAGTTTTCCACACACACTCAGGAAAAGGCCCTGCTTTTTGCTGTGCGACCACTGTTCTACAGGTCGGTGAAAAGTTAATGTAGAAATTGCATTGTATGTGATGCCAGGAGGCATCTTTCACGGTGGATTCTGTGCCACGGTGGATTCCGTGAGGTTTTACGGTGGATTCTGTAAACTTTGATGACCGGGGCTCATACACAAAGTGGATTCTTTGTGCGAGAAGTTGATGGGGACGCCTGTCCTTTTCGGGCGTTTCATTAATTTAGTGTGTACATGGGTGATTCCATAACGGGTGATTCCGCAAAATGCATATTAAATTAATAAACGTTTATGAGTTTAGAGTGCGCACTCGTAATAAATTAAGGTTAGGATTTATTTCTAACCAGTTGATTTATTTATGTAGCTGAAGACTGCTAGGTATTCACTTTTGTCGGTTTAATTGTATTATTTTACTAACGATTGTGAATGCTTTAGTTGATGTGTAGAGATAGCAGCAGTGGCGGAGGAAAGCATTGGAGTCTAGCGAGTATTCGATCTATGGATTATATTTTGATAGGCGCCATGCCTATATTTTGTCATGTCTATTGAGGCATCGATTATTTATTATTATTTTGTATGCGCCCATGCGCACGTATATGTTATTTCTATTTGGACATTGTATTGGGCATGCCAGACTCTATGGGCACCGTCCATTAGCTTTATTCCTATTTTTGTAAAAGCAAACTCAAAAGCTAAAAGCTTGATATATTTTTGTAAATTGGGCTGTTATTGAGCATGAAGAAGAAATATACATAAAATACATGCTTTGTGAAGCGCTCACACAAGGCATGGGGGGAGATTGCACCCAATTGGTCTCTTGCTCTTGTCGTTCATGCTTTTTACCTTGTAACTTGTGCAAAAAGTAGAGTTCATTGTTCTTGGGGACCTTCCGGGATTCACTACGTGAGCATACAGCGACCGATCTGCACACTAGTGGTATCAGAGCGGAGCTGAGATCAAGAGCTTCCAATCGCTACCCATCTCGTGCGAAGGCGGAGCTCCTAGAACGATCGGGCTCTACGGTCAATCTCGTCGCGAACCATCGATACATGCAGACTTCTGGCGATCAAGAACCCCTGTTTCTGTTATCAGATCACGAAGGACCGGGTTGTACAAGCGGAGGACCACTCCTTCATCTGCATCAACAAGTCGTGGTTAATCAGAGAGATAAGTTCTCAAATCCATATCTTTCAAGACTTAAGCTTCAAAGCTTGGAGAATAGAAGCTTTAAGCTCCAAATTTTTTTTAATCGTGAGGTCTCAGAGGGCCTTCGATTTTTTCGCGCGGCGAAAAAGACGGCCCCTCCCCCCCCCCCCCCCCCCCCCCCCACCCCCCACTAAGCTTAAGCAATTAAGCTTAGTCTACTTAACATAAATCAACTCTGCAAGTCAACAACTCTAGGCCACACACCACAGAAGTCAAGTTCTACAAGTAATCTGTGATCAAGTTCTGCAAGTTCATTAAGTCGACTAAGTTCTGCAAGTCTGCAACTCTGCAAGTCACATAAGTCTGTAACTCTGCAAGTCAGACTAGTCAACTGGAGTCAGAACTGACTGGTGCTCAAAACTCCTAGAAAGACTGTTCCTGCGCAGAAACTCCGAACTGCAAAGTTGTTCATTGGAAGGTAGTCTACCCAGTTTGATGACTATTTCCATGAGGAAACCTATGCAGAAAAAGATAAAATCAAGTGTGTTACTAATCATTTGGTAGACAGAGCATCTCTTTGGTGGACTATAGTACGTAAGAGCATAGAATGTCCTGCTACTTGGGAAGATTTCAAGAAGAAGTTCATGCAGAATTTCCTTCCACCGCAATTTCATGAGAAAGTTATCAAGCAATGGGATCTTCTCCAGCAACGGGATCGTGAGCCTATACCTCAGTATACAGAGCGTTTTTGGAATGCACTCCTCCAGCTACACATGCTTGAAGACGTATCAGAGGCGACACATAAGCGGAAGTATATGTCTGGACTTCTTGGGCATTACTACGCTGAAGTTAACATGTTCAAGCCTGCTACCCTTGAAGACACCATTTCACTAGCTCACGACACTGAAGATAAGCTACGCGGTAGAGACAGACGACCACAGCAATTCCAAGCCAATGGTAATTATGGATCTAAACAATTCAATTCTAATTTTAGAAGATTTAATCCAGGTCGTTTCTCTTCATCATCTTTCCGCAAAAATTGGGCAAAACCACCTGCATTACCATCCAATGTCAATCAAAACCTTAAGCCTATTCCACAGCCAAATCCAAATGTATCTAGACTTCCCGCCATTGCAAATAATGTAACCAAAGCCAAGCCAATAGTATGCTATAAATGCCACCAGCCTGGACATCTAGCAGCAAATTGTCATTCAAAGAAGCCACCGGCTCATATCAACTATCTTGGAGCCATGGACGAAGACGAACATGAAGATATGCCTGATTTCACTGAAGATGAGGACGACACTACTACTACTTCCGATACTTTACCAGGTATGCCTACTCCACATTCTTTATTAACTATGAAATAAGACTATTTTGCATGATGACGGTAGTACTCATGATTTTATTTCAGCAAAATTGGTAAAAGAATTGAAATTACAGACTGTACCTACGCATTATCGCATAAAAGCTGCATTTTTAGGCACTAGGTATAATGGTACATAAGAAGTGCAAGACTTAGAGATTCAAATTGGTTCATACACTGAAAGAAGAAATTTCTTAGTTGTTCCATTACAGTCGAGTGACATTATTTTAGGTATGCCTTGGCGACACCAGCATAACCCATATATAGATTATTCCACACACACAATGAATATTAATTTTCAAGGAAAATCTATTACATTATATGGTATGCATGCATCTAATGTCTTTCCACTGCTTTCGCATACTCAAGCTAAACGTGCATTACGCAAGAGTAGTAAATCCTATCTCATTTGGGTGAATGAATTGCAAGTAAAGGAAAATCATATGCATCCTAGGCATAAGGAATTTCTTGCATATTTTAAGGACTGTTTTGCAGAAGACATACCACTTGGTTTACCTCCTTCACGTCCAGAAGACCATAAAATAGATTTGATCCCTGGCACACAACTACCTTGCAAAGCACCATATAGGCATAACCAAATAGAGCAAAAAGAAATCCAGAGTTAAGTTGAGGAATTACTAAATAGAGGATTGATTAGACCTAGCAGTTCTCCATTCGGTGCACCTGTACTGTTAGTCAAGAAAAAGAATAATACTTATCGTATGTGCATTGACTATCGAGCTTTAAATAAGATTACTGTAAAGAATAGGTATCCTATTCCTAGAATTGATGACCTTATGGACCAACTGCAAGGATCTGCTATATTTAGTAAAATTGACCTTAAGTCTGGTTATCATCAGGTGAGACTAGATAAGTCTGACATATTCAAGACTGCATTTAGAACACAGTTTGGTCATTACGAATTTTTGGTCATGCCATTTGGATTGACTAATGCACCTGCTACCTTTAGTAGAATGATGAACCGTATCTTTTTGAAATATCAGTATTGTGTAATTGTTTTCTTTGATGATATTTTGGTGTTTAGTCAAAATGAGAAAGAACATTATGAGCATTTGTCATTGGTTTTTCAGTTATTGAAAGAAAATCAACTGTATGCAAATCCTGAAAAGAGTGAATTCTTTAAAACAGAAATTGAGTATTTAGGTCATATTGTATCATCTGATGGAATTAAAGTTGATCCTAAGAAAATTGATGCAATATTGAATTGGCCTGTACCTAAAAACGTGCATGAGTTACGCTCATTCCTTGGTCTTGCTAGTTTCTATAGGAAGTTTGTACGTAATTTTTCATTACTTGCTTTACCATTAACCAAACTTCTGAAGAAAGGAATTGTTTATCAATGGACCGAAAATCAACAGAAATCCTTTGACTTACTGAAACATGCATTAACCCATGCCCCTGTTCTACAGTTGCCTGACTTTAATAGACCATTCTTTCTAGTAGTGACCGATGCTAGTGGATCAGGAATAGGAGATTAGCAGTTGTACAAGCATTAAGACAGTGGAAACACTACTTAATGGGTTCAGAATTTATGATAAAGAATGATCAGCAAAGTATTAGACATTTACTTAGCCAACCTCAAATCTTTGACCGACATATCAAATGGGCATCCTCTATTCAAAGTTTTCATCCTATCATTCAATACCAACCCGAAAAAGAAAATGTAGTGGTGGCTGATGCATTGAGTAGAAGACCTGCCATTCATAATATTTCTGTCATATCTTTTGATTCTTTGATTGCTATGAAAGATACATATCACCAGGATATTACTTTTCATTCTGATTGGAATAAATTAGTTAAAAATAATTTCATTCCTATTGATTCATTGTCATATAATGATGGATTTATGTTTTATGAAAAGAGACTGTGTGTTACAATTCCATTCCGATCTTTTGTTTTGAATGAAATTCATTGTCCCCCATACCAAGGTCATAGAGGTATCATATCTACCTTACGTATGTTAACTGAAGATTTTTATTGGCCGCATATGGATGCTGATGTATCTAACTTTGTTTTTGAATGTTTGATTTGTCAAAGAGTTAAGAGACATCATGGTAAACAATATGGATTACTTATGCCTTTGTCTATTCCATCTAAACCTTGGGAACAAATTTCTATGGATTTCATTACTGGTTTACCTAATACTAAATCTAACCATGATATGATTTGGACAGTTGTAGATAGATTTAGTAAACAAGCATATTTCATTCCATGTAAGAAAACTTTAACAGCATCACAAGCAGCACAATTATTTTTGAAAACTGCTTTCACTAACCATGGATTGCCAAAAGTTATTATTTCAGATCGTGATTCTAGATTTTTTAACAACTTTTGGATTACTCTATTTGCTAACCTAGGCACAAAGATTGATTTCTCATCTGCATTTCATCCTGAAACTAATGGACAAACAGAAGCCACAAACAGCACCATTCTAGATCTTTTACGTGCATATACTATCTCTAAACCTCACACATGGGACACTCATTTGCATTTATTACAGTTTGCATATAACAATACACCACACACATCTACAAAGAAAGCACCGTTTGAAGTCATTTATGGATATAGATTATCTACACTTGTTGCATCTTTGTCTCATAGAATTCAAAGTGCTGATGATATTGCTAGTATGCATAATACTATTTTTGATGAAGTTAAGGATATGATCGCTAAAGCCCAGCAATCATATACCAAACAAGCCAACAAGAAAAGACAAGCCATGAATTTCAAAGTTGATGATTATGTTTGGCTAAGAATAGAAAAACGTAGACTGCAAAGTGTAGATAGACATCCAGTTGTCAAATTAGCACCCAGATTCTATGGACCATTTAGGATCATTCATAAAATTAATGATAATGCATTCAAGTTTGAATTACCATCTCATTGGAAAATTCACAATACATTTCACATTAGTTTGTTGAGACCATTTAGAGGCCAATTACCTGTACACCGTGTTTATGAAAAACCACCTTTATTAGAGGAAGAGACTGAAATACTTGAACCAGAAGCTATTATAGACACTGACTTTATGACCACTAGAACTGGCCGAAGGTATTCTAGATATCTAGTTAAATTTAAGAACCATCCTGTAGAGAAAGCACAATGGATGGACGCTAGAGACTTAAATGCTTTCCCCACTCTGTTAGCTCCACATTGAGCTAATAGCAATTGAGGTCAATTGCTATCCCACCCCGGGGGTATGATGCCAGGAGGCATATTTCACGGTGGATTTCGTGCCACGGTGGATTCTGTGAGGTTTTACGGTGGATTCCGTAAACTTTGATGACTGGGGCTCATACACAAAGTGGATTCTTTGTGCGAGAAGTTGATGGGGGTGCTTGTCCTTTTTGGGCATTTCATTAATTTAGTGTGTACATGGGTGATTCCGCAAAATGCATATTAAATTAATAAACATTTATGAGTTTAGAGTGCGCACTCGTAATAAATTAAGGTTAGGATTTATTTCTAACCAGTTGATTTATTTATGTAGTTGAAGACTGCTAGGTATTCACTTTTGTTGGTTTAATTGTATTATTTTACTAACGATTGTGAATGCTTCAGTTGATGTGTAGAGATAGCAGCAGTGACGGAGGAAAGCATTGGAGTCTAGCGAGTATTCGATCTATGGATTATATTTTGATAGGTGCCACACTTATATTTTGTCATGTCTATTGAGGCATCGATTATTTATTATTATTTTGTATACGCCCATGCGCACGGATATGTTATTTCTATTTGGACATTGTATTGGGCGTGCCAGACTTTATGGGCACCGTCCATTAGCTTTATTCCTATTTTTGTAAAAGAAAACTCAAAAGCTAAAAGCTTGATATATTTTTGTAAATTAGGCTATTATTGAGCATGAAGAAGAAATATACATAAAATACATGCTTTGTGAAGGGCTCACAAAAGGCGTGGGGGGAGATTGCACCCAATTGGTCTCTTACTCTTGTCGTTCATGCTTTTTACCTTGTAACTTGTGCAAAAAGTAGAGTTCATTGCTCTTGGGGACCTTCCGGGATTCACTACGTGAGCATACAGCGACTGATCTGTGCACCAGTATGCCTGCGCGCAGAGACATTGGAGTTACAGAATCATCCTTGTTGCCTGTTGATGCAAAATCGTCACTAGAAAGTGACTGTGTGGTCAAATACCACTTTCGTCAGTTTTGCAGATTTTCCCTTGTGAGGCTGAAGCTGTGTTTTTTGCAGTGACAGAATTTTTTGCAGTGTTCTGTAATGGCGTTTGATTCTCTTTCACAGATTGTCACTGAAAAGCTTGACAAGAACAACTTCCAAGCATGGAAGTTTAGAATGAAGAATTTCCTTATGGGAAAAGGAAATTGGGAATTCGTTGCAGGAAACGAAGAAGAACCAGTTCTTCCTGATGTTCCCAATCAACAACAAATGCAGGCATTTAAAGGATGACATGAGAGAGCCAGAAAAGTTATGTACTGGCTGTCTATCAGTATTTCAGACTCTATGATTGTGCATATTCAGGATGCAAGTACGCCAAAGGAGGCATGGGATACTTTGTCAAAAATGTATAGCACAAATATGCAAGAGAGGAAAATGCAGGTCAAGCAAGAGTTGCACAATGTGCAAAGAGAAAGTATGAGCATCAAGGACTACCACATGAAGGTAAAGAAGATTGCAGATGCACTTGCTTCCATTGGGTCGCCAGTGGAAGATGATGATTTAGTTTCTGTGACCTTGAATGGTCTAGGAAAGGATTATGCACAATTCCAAACATCCATTTCCGTCCGTGAAAGATTTCCTGATTTTGAGGAGTTGATTGCTCTTCTAATTTCTGAGGAGCAGAGAAATGGTGGTGCATCTTCTTTAGAAGGAACTTCAAAAGAAGCTGTCTTCTACTCAAATACTAGAAGAGGTAGAGGCAGAGGTAGAGGAGGCCGATCTAGAGGCCGTGGTAGAAATCAGAATATGCAACAAACTCCAGAAAACCAGTCCTATGGAGGAGGATATGGTAACTCTAGAGGCAGGGGAGCCAAAGAGGTCGTGGTGGATGGCAAAGAGGCCAAAATGCAAACAACAATGTTGAATGCTACTACTATGATAAAATGGGTAATATGGCTAAAGACTGCTATAAAAAGCAGATTGACATCATGAATGGAAAATTGCAACAAGTGAATTATGCATCTTCTAGTAGACAGGGTGATGACAGAAATGAGCATTTGTTTATGGTGCAGCACATGACCAATTCTGTGACAAGTGCAGAAGAAAGCAATGATGTGTGGTATGTTGACTTAGGTGCATCAAACCACATGACAGGTCATGTAGAATGGATGTAGGATGCAAGGAAAATGGAAAAACCAGGATTTGTGGAGACTGGTGATGATACTGCACATCCTATTGTGCAGATTGGAAAAATTCCTTTGTCTATGCAGGATGGGAAAAAGAAATACCTGTGGGATGTATTTCATGTCCCGAATATCACCAAGAACCTGGTTTCTATTGGTCAAATGGTTGAGCAGGGCTTGTAGGTTAGATTTAATTCTCATGGATGCTTTGTTGAGGATATGAAAAATAAAGGTCACTTGATAGCAAAAGGAAAGAAGAAGGGCAGGATGTTTACATTGGATGCAGACATGCCTGAATTGAGTGCAGCAATGTTTGCAATGGGACCTGTGTCATTGCAGATATTGATATCTGGCATAAACGCTGTCGAAGGGTTCGTGAAAGCAATATCGCATCCACAGAGGACTTTGAATAATTTCAGGATAGAAGACCAATCAAGTGAATATTGTGTGTATGGTTCAGACTTCAAAATAAAGGGTGAAATCTTGTAAATTCAAGTATTTGTCCAGCTCATCTTATGAGATAATTGATAGCTGCAATTGAGGCTCCTATAACAGAAACACCAAGAAAAAAGCCTGTTTTGTACCTATGATGGATGTCATGAATATGATAGAACCTCCATTATTGCTCTATTATCAACTGTATAGGCTATAAAGGATGCGGTTGAGAAGTTGAACATGGATGAATACAGGATCTGGATACGTAGCTCAGAAGCTCCTAATTCACTCAAGAAGCCATGGCAATAACATTACAGAAATGCAACAAAGTTCACTGCCAAAATCAGTAGCACTTCTGGCTTTGTTGAACTTAGCAATCTCTAGTTCACTGGCACTTTCACTGTAGTTATCACTGTCACTGCCACTATTGCTGTCAATGCTATAGCTGCCACTGTCACTATCACTGAAATCACTCCACTTTCAAGGTAAGCAATGATAAAGCATAGATATTGCACAAATTCTGAAATTATCTCTTTACACCAATCCCTGGAATTCTTTATTCAAGGCTTCAATGAATTTTGTGACAACATTAAGTTCACAATGTCCCGTGCAGCTTCAACCAACTCCTGGAACATCTCAGCAAATTCTATTTCCTGGTTGTCTGCTCTACCAATTGGAGTTCCATAAAAAAATAGCAAGGCTTGCAGTCCTGGCTTCTCACAACCACCATAGTTAGCAGTGATTAGCCCTCTGCCTGCCAGTAGGCTCAAGCAAGCCCAAACTTAAAGTAATTGCTCTGAACACGCCAATAGAGAGCTTCCAATTTGCCCACTCTATCAAACACTTAGAACATACTTGCAATGCAGATCCATAAATATAGCCAAAACAGAAGATAGTTAATCGCCTCTGTCCAAACAAAGGCTTATTATATCATTACTTTGAGCCAACCCTGTTTCTTAAACAGGTCAGTCATAAGACAACCTTGCATCATACACAGTTTTACCATCATCAACCTTGTTTGAAGGTTCTGAAATGCCACAGCCAGGATGAGAAATTGAGAAGTTAATTAAATAAGAGCCTTTGGGAGGAAAATTCGTAAGATAGCCAAGGTCGCAGCATCACGTGTCAACGAAATAAGGAGGAGTTGCTCCTCAAGTCCGCAATCTCCGAGCCCCTCATCCATAGCAATGTCTGTGTCCTTCCATAGCTTGCCAAGAGTCCACCATCTGCTTCCAAGATATCAGGCGAGCGTACAATTCTCACTGGAAGTTGACACAATAGACACCCTTCTTCCCTTTCAGTTTTTTGTTTCAGGGGAGCTCGTCACCTTCTTTATCATCGGTGCTACGTCGCAGCCTCCAAGTTCTCTCCGTCGCATTAGAGACTTGATCCTTCTTCTCTGCTTGAATGTCGTCTTTGTCTTCTACATCATCATCTCTGTTTCCATCTTTGTCATCGATGCTTCATCGCGTCCTCGGCTCTGATGCTTCATCTCCTACTGCCGTTTTTCTTCTGCCTTCCACTCATGTCCTGAATTCCCTTCTGAAACTGTCAAGCCTCCCTGTGATTAAAAAAAATTCTTTCCTTTCCTTCTCCGTAAATCTCCTTCGAAGTTGCAGAATTCCTCCTCAAGATGAGAACAGAGTGAACCGATATCGTACTCTGCATAGCAGAAAGGGCATGAAAACTCAAAATGCACAATCTCTTCGCTTGCAAGGTCATCCAGACTCAGAGGACGATCTATGTGGGCAGACTGCAGAGATCCTTCCCCCCGATTCGTTCCGTAGCTCTCTTGTTCTTATCTCGCACACGGAAGAAGCTTGGAATCCATCTATCATCTTTTAACATGAACATAAATCCCAAAGACTGCAGGAAGGTAATGGCTCCTGTTTCGGACTCAATGCTCCACACAGAATTCAGCTACCTTAGAGGTTCAAATTTCACCTGTTTCACCTTAATGCTTCACACAGAACATAGACATTTTAAACGCTCAAATCCAACCACTACACCCTGACAGTCGGAGAATTGGAACCAGAATGCATCGCTTTTCATTCCTTATTACTTCTTCCTTCTTCGTTCATCTCCCGTCGATCCCCCTCCTCTGTTTTTTTTCCTTCCTTTCCTTAAACTGCCGAATCTTCCCTGCTTTTTTTTTGAATCTCCTTTTTCTCTCCCTTGTTTTTAGCCACCCTTTTCTTTCCCTTTCGACAGGATTAGTGGCCCTTTTTCTCTCGATAACGGATCCAATATTTTTGCCTTGATTAGAGCATGCTTCTGGCAAAGGAATGCAACACGTGGAGCGATGCCATCAAGTTGTTGAGCAAGATGTATGTAAGGAGCAATTTCAGCCAGAGATGATGGCACCAATTCAAGGGTATCTAAAATGTCTTCAAGTCTGAAACTCCTTGACAAACGCCTCGATGAACCGCTCTCCAAGCCTCTAGAGAGCCGCATACTGCAAACGAACTCTGTCAATGTCTTCAAGTCTGAAACTCCTTGACAAACGCCTCGATGAACCGCTCTCCAAGCCTCTAGAGAGCCGCATACTGCAAACGAACTCTGTCATTGATCGTGGTGTACTTGCTGGGTCAAGAGGTAGTATGTTAGACACATCATAATTCTCCTGTTTAATAGCCAGCTCTTCTCCTGATTCCATGATCTCAGCCCAGAGTATAGCATTCCATCCGAGTAAATGTAGCTGTAACTTGGTACAGGAGCGATGCAGTTTGAAATGCACTGCCTGACTGAAACCAATCAATGGTAACACTGGGCTTGGCCCTAACATATTGACTGTAATAGTTCTGATAATAATTTATAAGTTCCATTCTGTCATTCTCGCTGATCCGTAGTGTGGCAGTTAAACATGTGCTGAACATCAAGCAAGCTCCCACATTTGGCATATTTACCCTTCAATGTACTTCGATTTGCATCTCTTGGAAATAGTTTAGTACTTCCTCTCAAAACCCATAATCGGCATATCTTGAAATAAGTGTAGCCCATGAGATTGCATCTCAAGTTACCAGTCTACCAAAAACTCCCTGTTCTTCTCCGTCTTCAGCATAGAATAAAAGAGCAAACATAACAACTAAGTATGTACAAAGTATCAAATCACACGCACAACTTTTGGGTGGTTTTCACACCTCGAATGCGCAGCAATACGACATCCACCCCCTCTAATCCTGCACATCCTCCGGATGGGCCAACTACCCATGATCGTTATCATCAAGATCCACAAACAGATCAATCTCTTCATTATGCATTTCTGGTAGATCAACAAGATTATCTGTCATATCATCTGTCTCTTCCATTGGAATTTCTTCTCGTTGCTCTTCTCTTGAAAATTCTTCCAATGCATAATCCTCATCATCTCTTTTCTTGAAAATCTTGATTCTTTTTCCAGCAATAAGCACTCTAAGCACTGTCCCATCCAATTCTGTCAGCTCATATGTTGCATTATCAAAGACATGTCTGACTATGTACGGCCCAAACCATCTTTTCACCATCTTCCGAAGTGCAGTATGCTGATTTTCAAGGCTGCTATCAAAGACCAATACCCAATCTCCCTCTTCTATTGCTCTAGGCCGCAAGCGATGCCTGCTGTCAAACCTGTCCTTATTCCTTAGTCTAGCAACCTTCAACCTGTCAATCGCTAGCTGAATATCCTCTGGTCTCCTCTCCAACTGTCGAATCCGAAGAGCTAAGAGCTCCTCTCTCGTCAAATCCTCCTGCCAAGGTAAAACTGACCAAGTCAAAGCACAAGTCTCAATCGGCATAACAGGTTTTCACACCTCGAATGCGCAGCAATACGACAACGCATTGATCATGTTAATGTACAACGACTTAAATCAATGCAAGCCCAAAATATTGTTGCAGGATTGCCTAAATTCAAGGTTGCAGAAATGCATAAGGTATGTGAAGCCTGTCAATTTGGAAAACAGGCAAGGAAACCATTTCTTAGATATGTTCAAGAGAGTAAGAAGCCATTGGAATTAATCCACTCTGATGTGTAGACTACTAAAGCTGCATCTATTGGAGGCTGTCATTATTTTGTCACTTTTATTGATGACTATAGCAGAAAAGTTTGGGTGTATTTTATGAAAAAGAAAAGTGAAGTGTTTGGGCATTTCAAAACTCTTAAAGCTATGGTTGAAAAAGAAACAGGCCTGTAAATAAAATGCCTAAGGTCAGATGAAGGGGGAGAGTACCTCTCAAATGAGTTTGCAAGGTTCTCGTAGGAGCATGGCATAAAGCAGCAATATTCATGTAGTCATACCCCACAGCAAAATGGAATTGCAGAAAGAAAAAACATGCATATTGGAGAGGTATCTCGTGCCATGCTCAATGAAAAAGACCTGCCAGATTTTTACTGGGCTGAGGCAGTTGCTACAACAGTCTACATAATGAACATGACTCCCATTGCAGCAATACATGGGATGACTCCAGAGGAGAGGTATACTAGTTGGAAATCAGATATTTCTCATTTGAAAATTTTTTGTTGCATTGCCTATGTTCATGTGCCAGATGAGTTGAGATCCAAGTTGGATCCAAAAGCTGAGAAGGGCATCTTTATTGGTTATTCTCTGCAGCAAAAAGGGTATAGATGCTATAGCCCTTCTACTCATAAGTTTACAGTGAGCAGAGATGTTGTTTTTGATGAGATGAGTAGCTGGTATAAACCAGTAAATGTGATTGATAATGTAGATGCACAAAATGGTAATGCTGCACAAAATTGATAGCAGTAGTCACAAGATATTAGTGGACCTGGAGCGTCCTCTAGCAGTGGTTCACATTCTTTGCCATGGACAGGCAGATTGAGATCAGGAGAATCTTCTCAAAGCAATGTAGATAGTGGTATGCAGGTATCACGAAAAGGAAAAGAGAAGGTAGATCAGCCCATGTTTGATGTGAATGCAGGTCACTCTTATGTGGATGGTGAATCCAGTGGCTCAGAACAGAGCATTGATGATGAGTTGGGTATTCCTTCTATTGTTACACATGGAGTAAGGAAGACCAGGGATGTTTTGAGAGCACCTGGGAGTGAACCTACTTTGCGCAGGTCTACCAGAGCTAGGTATCTTGTGGATAGGTTGAAATATGATGGATTTACAGCCATTCACTATGCATATATGGTCAAAGTGATACATGAACCAGAACCCACTTCTTTTGAGCAAGCCATGGGAAAAGAAAAATGGGAGAAAGCCATGGATGAAGAAATGGATGCCTTGGAAGCAAATGCTACATGGAAATTGGTACCTTTGCCTAAAGATAAGAATGCAATTGGTTGTAAGTGGGTTTATAAGTGAAACACAATGCAGATGGTTCTGTGAACAGATACAAGGCAAGATTAGTAGTCAAGGGGTATGCACAAACATATGGCATTGATTATGAAGAAACATTCAATCCGGTTGCAAGGATGGCAACCGTAAGAGCAGTCATTGCTATGGGTGCATCAAAGGGATGGTCTTTACATCAGATGGATATAAAGAATGCCTTCTTGCATGGTGATTTGCAAGAAGAGGTCTATATGGAGCAGCCACCAGGTTATGTGCATACTGTTCATCCTGAGTTTGTTTGCAGGTTGAAGAAAGCCTTGTATGGCTTGAAGCAAGCACCTAGAGCATGGTCTGACAAGATAGGACAATATCTTGTCACTATTGGTTTTCAGATTTCCAAGGCAGATTTCTCACTTTATGTGAGAAAAACAAAGAAAGGTATTATGTTGCTTGTCATTTATGTTGATGATTTGATTATCACAGGTGATAGTGATGAAGATATCCTTCATGTGAAAATGCTATTGAAGCAGAAGTTTGAGATGAAGGATTTGGGAGAGCTGCATTATTTCTTGGGCATTGGGGTGATTAGATCACCAAGTGGGATACGGCTCTTGCAGAGGCAGTATGGATTGGACATACTGTCCAAATATGGGATGACAGGCTGTAAGCCTATTTCAGTTCCTTTGGAGCAGAATGTGAAGCTGAGCACAGATGCAGGTGAGCTTCTGGAAGACCCTACTATATACAGACGCATAGTAGGAAGTTTGATTTATATGACTATTACCAGGCCAGATTTGAGCTATGCTATTGGATTGGTAAGTCAGTTTATGCAGGCTCCAAGGAAATCGCATTTGGATGTGGCTAGACGCATACTCAGGTATGTGAAGTGTCAAGATTGTGGGAGAGAAGGAAGGAGTCTCACTTGTAGCTTTCTTGCTTGCACAATGGGGGAATACACACAGAGGTGGAGGCTGAAAAATAATTTTCCTCTTCTTAGTTGTGTAAGCCAAAAAGAACTCTCTTACAAAGAAATAGAAGAACCCTATATATGGGTCTCAAACCAAACTCAACTAACTAAGGTGGCATACTAACTGAGCCACGAACTAGAGTAGATAAGGATAGCTATCATGTAGTTATTATTCATGGGCGGTGTACCAACCGCGTCTGCAACTGACAAGTCGGTGACATAAATACACAACGGTCACCCTGGCATATCACGAGTGGAGCTCGATATCTCAACACTCCCCCTCGAGCTCAATCCCAATTCCTGCACACCAAGCAGGTCTCTGAACTTGCGCAGCTTCTCTGCGCCCAATGCCTTCGTGAATATGTCAGCTACCTGATCCTCTGTGCTGACATAAACTAGATCAATAAGACCTAGTAAAACCCTCTCTCGCACATAGTGATAATGCACCTCAATGTGCTTTGTTCTAGCATGATAGACTGGGTTATTTGCCAAGTGTATACTACTCATGTTGTCACAATAAATGACAATTGGCCCATCTGTAGACTGATGCATATCATAAAGTAGCTTATGCAACCAAGCTACCTCACATGCAGCCATTGCTGCACCCCTGTACTCAGCCTCTGTGCTCGACAAGGCAACTGTAGGCTGTTTCTTGCTGCTCCAAGTGGCTGCAGCACTCCCAAAAGAGAACACATATCCACTGGTAGATCGTCTATCAGAAATACTACTAGCCCAATCAGCATCAGTGTATCCATGCAACTGTATCTGAACCCCAGTCTCATAAAATAGTCCATACTGCAATGTGGACTTCACATACCTGAGTATGCGTCTAGCCGCATCCAAATGTGGTTTCCTTGGAGCCTGCATAAACTGACTTACCAATCCAACAACATAGCTCAAATCTGGCCTGGTAATAGTCATATAAATCAAGCTTCCTACTATGCGTCTGTACATAGTAGGGTCTTCTAGAAGCTCACCTGCATCTGCGCTCAGCTTCACATTCTGCTCCAAAGGAACTGAAATAGGCTTACAGCCTGTCATCCCATATTTGGACAGCATGTCCAATCATACTGCCTCTGCAAGAGCTGTATCCCACTTGGTGATCTAATCACCTCAATGCCCAAGAAATAACGCAGCTCTCCCAAATCCTTCATCTCAAACTTCTCCTTCAATAGCATTTTCACACGAAGGATATTTTCATCACTGTCACCTGTCATAATCAAATCATCAACATAAATGACAAGTAGCATAATACCTTTCTCTGTTTTTCTTACATAAAGTGAGAAATCTGCCTTGGAAATCTGAAAACCAATAGTGACAAGATACTGTCCTATCTTGTCAGACCATGCTCTAGGTGCTTGCTTCAAGCCATACAAGGCTTTCTTCAACCTGCAAACAAACTCAGGATGAACAGCATGCACATAACCTGGTGGCTGCTCCATATAGACCTCCTCTTGCAGATCACCATGCAAGAAGGCATTCTTTACATCCATCTGATGTAAAGACCATCCCTTTGATGCAGCCATAGCAATGACTGCTCTTACGGTTGCCATCCTTGCAACCGGACTGAATGTTTCTTCATAGTCAATGCCATATGTTTGTGCATACCCCTTGACTACTAATCTTGCCTTGTATCTGTTCACAGAACCATCTGCATTGTGCTTCACCTTATAAACCCACTTACAACCAATTGCATTCTTTCCTTTAGGCAAAGGTACCAATTCCCATGTAGCATTTGCTTCCAAGGCATCCATTTCTTCATCCATGGCTTTCTCCCATTTTTCTTTTCCCATGGCTTGCTCAAAAGAAGTGGGTTCTGGTTCCTGTATCACTTTGACCATATATGCATAGTGAATGGTTGTAAATCCATCATATTTCAGCCTATCCATAGGATACCTAGCTCTCGTAGACCTGCGCAAAATAGGTTCACTCCCAGGTGCTCTCAAAACATCCTTGGTCTTCCTTACTCCAGGTGTAACAATAGAAGGAATACCCAACTCATCATCAATGCTCTGTTCTGAGCCACTGGATTCACCATCCACATAAGAGTGACCTGCATTCACATCAAACATGGGTTGATCAACCTTCTCTTTTCCTTTTCGTGATACCTGCATACCACTATCTGCATTGCTTTGAGAAGATTCTCCTGATCTCAATCTGCCTGTCCATGGTGAAGAATGTGAACCACTGCTAGAGGACGCTCCGGGTCCACTAATATTTTGTGATTGCTGCTGTGAATTCTGTGCAGCATTACCATTTTGTGCATCTACATCATCAATCACATTTACTGGTTTATACTAGCTACTCATCTCATCAAAAACAACATCTCTGCTCACTATAAACTTACGAGTAGAAGGGTTATAGCATCTATACCCTTTTTGCTGCAGAGAGTAACCAATAAAGATGCACTTCTCAGCTTTTGGATCCAACTTGGATCTCAACTCATCTGGCACATGTACATAGGCAATGCAACCAAAAATTTTCAAATGAGAAATATCTGGTTTCCTACCAGCATACCTCTCCTCTGGATTCATTCCATGTATTGCTGCAGTGGGAGTCTTGTTCATTATGTAGACTGCTGTAGCAATTGCTTCAGCCCAATAAAAATCTGGCAAGTCTTTTTCATTGAGCATGGCACAAAATACCTCTCCAATATGCCTGTTTTTCCTTTTTGCAATTCCATTTTGTTGTGGGATATGACTGCATGAATATTGCTGCTTTATGCCATGCTCCTGCAGGAACCTTGCAAACTCATTTGAGAGATACTCTCCCCCTCCATCTGACCTTAGGCATTTTATCTGCAGGCCTGTTTCTTTTTCAACCATAGCTTTAAGAGTTTTGAAATGCCCAAAAACTTCACTTTTCTTTTTCATAAAATACACCCAAACTTTTCTGCTATAGTCATCAATAAAAGTGACAAAATAATGACAGCCTCCAAGAGATGTAGCTTTAGTAGTCCACACATTAGAGTGGATTAATTCCAATGGCTTCTCACTCTCTTGAACATGTCTAGGAAATGGTTTCCTTGCCTATTTTCCAAACTGACAGGCTTCACATACCTTATGCATTTCTGCAACCTTGAATTTGGGCAATCCTGCAACAATATTTTGGGCCTGCATTGATTTAAGTCGCTGTACATTAACATGACCAATGCGTTTATGCCAGATATCAATATTTGCAACTACACCGGTCCCATTGTAAACATTGTTGCACTCAATTCAGACATGTCTGCATCCAATGTAAACATTCTGCCCTTTTTCTTTCCTTTTGCTATCAAGCGACCTTTATTTTTCATATCCTCAACAAAGCATCCATGAGGATTAAATCTGACCTGCAAGCCCTGCTCAACCATTTGACCAACAGAAACCAGATTCTTGGTGATATTCGGGACATGAAATACATCGGACAGGTATTTCTTTTTCCCATCCTACATAGACAAAGGAATTTTTCCAATCTGCACAATAGGATGTGCAGTATCATCACCAGTCTCCACAAATCCTGGTTTTTCCATTTTCCTTGCATCCTCCATCCATTCTGCATGACCTGTCATGTGGTTTGATGCACCTGAGTCAACATACCATACATCATTGCTTTCTTCTGCACTTGTCACAGAATTGTTCATGTGCTGCACCATAAACAAATGCTCATTTCTGTCATCACCCTATCTACTAGAAGATGCATAATTCCCTTGTTGCAGTTTTCCATTCATGATGTCATTCTGCTTTTTATAGCAGTCTTTAGCCATATGACCCATTTTACCACAGTAGTAGCATTCAACATTACTGTTTGCATTTTGGCCTCTTTGCCATCCACCACGACCTCTTTGGCTCCCCCTGCCTCTAGAGTTACCACGTCCTCCTCCATAGGACTGGTTTTCTTGAGTTTGCTGCATATTCTGATTTCTACCACGGCCTCCATATCGGCCTCCTCTACCTCTGCCTCTACCTCTTCCAGCATTTGAGTAGAAGACAACTTCTTTTGAAGTTCCTCCTGAAGAAGATGCACCACCATTTCTCTGCTCCTCAGAAATTAGAAGAGCAATCAACTCCTCAAAATCAGGAAATCTTTCACGGACGGAAATGGATGTTCGGAACTGTGCATAATCCTTTCCTAGACCATTCAAGGTCACTGAGACTAAATCATCATCTTCCACTGGCGACCCAATGGAAGCAAGTGCATCTGCAATCTTCTTCACCTTTATGTGGTAGTCATTGATGCTCATACTTTCTCTTTGCACATTATGCAACTCTTGCTTGAGCTGCATTTTTCTGGCTTGCGTATTTGTGCTATACATTTTTGACAAAGTATCCCATGCCTCCTTTGGCGTACTTGCATCCTGAATATGCACAATCATAGAGTCTGAAATGCTGATAGACAGCAGTACATAACTTTCCTGGCTCTCTCATGCCATGCTTTAAATGCCTGCATTTGCTGTTGATTGGGAACATAAGGAAGAACTGGTTCTTCTTCATTTCCTGCAACAAATTCCCAATATCCTTTTCCCATAAGGAAATTTTGTCATTCTAACCTTCCATTCTTGGAAGTTGTTCTTGTCAAGCTTTTCAGTGACAATCTGTGAGAGAGAATCAGACGCCATTACAGAACACTGCAAAAAATTCTGTCACTGCAAAGAACACAGCTGCAGCCTCACAAAGGCAAATCTGCAAAACTGACGAAAGTGGTATTTGACCACACAGTCACTTCCTAGTGACGATTTTGCATCAACAGGCAACAGGGATGATTCTGTAACTCCCAATGTCTCTGCACACAAGCATACGATGCAATTTCTACAGTAACTTTTCACCGACCTGTAGAACAGTGGCTGCACAGCATAAAACTGGGCCTTTTCTTGAGTGCGTGCCCTCTTGCTTCACCGCGAAGGGCGTCTCAACCTGAGACAATGCACTCCTGCACTTTCTGGCTGTGCTACTTGCAGAGATCTGCTCCCAAAACAGAAAATGAAAGCAATACTGCTCCTCTTACCAGAACATCGCGAGCTTGGCTTGCTTTCTTGAGCTCCTTACCACGAACAAGGCTCTGATACCATGTCAAGATTGTGGGAGAGAAGGAAGGAGTCTCACTTGTAGCTTTCTTGCTTGCACAATGGGGGAATACACACAGAGGTGGAGGCTGAAAAATAGTTTTCCTCTTCTTAGTTGTGTAAGCCAAAAAGAACTCTCTTACAAAGAAATAGAAGAACCCTATATATGGGTCTCAAACCAAACTCAACTAACTAAGGTGGCATACTAACTGAGCCACGAAATAGAGTAGATAAGGATAGCTATCATGTAGCTATTATTCATGGGCAGTGTACCAACCGCGTCTGCAACTGACAAGTCGGTGACATAAATACACAACGGTCACCCTGGCATATCACGAGTGGAGCTCGATATCTCAACATGAAGTCCACATTGCAGTATGGACTACTTTATGAGACTGTGGTTCAGATACAATTGCATGGATACACTGATGCTGATTGGGCTGGTAGTATTTCTGATAGACGGTCTACTAGTGGATATGTGTTCTCTTTTGGGAGTACTGCAGTCACTTGGAGCAGCAAGAAATAGCCTACAGTTGCCTTGTCGAGCTGAGTACAGGGGCGTAGCAATGGCTGCATGTGAGGTAGCTTGGTTGCATAAGCTACTTTATGATATGCATTAGCCTACAGATGGGCCTGTTGTCATTTATTGTGACAACATGAGTAGTATACACTTGGCAAATAACCCAGTCTATCATGCTAGAACAAAGCACATTGAAGTGCATTATCACTATGTGCGGGAGAGGGTTTTACTAGGTCTTATTGATCTTGTCTATGTCAGCACAGAGGATCAGGTAGCTGACATATTCACGAAGGCATTGGGTGCAGAGAAGCTGCACAAGTTCAGAGACCTGCTTGGTGTGCAGGAATTGGGATTCAGCTCGAGGGGGAGTGTTGAGATATCGAGCTCCACTCTTGATATGCCAGGGTGACCATTGTGCATTTATGCCACTGACTTGTTAAGTGCAGATGCAGTTGGTACACCGCCCATGAATAATAGCTAGATGATAGCTATCCTTATCTACTCTAGTTCGTGGCTCAGTTAGTATGCTACCTTAGTTAGTTGAGTCTGGTTTGAGACCCATATATAGGGTTCTTCTATTTCTCTGTACTAGAGTTCTTTTTGGCTTACACAAATAAGAAGAGGACAAGTGTTTTCAGCCTCCACCTTTGTGTGTATTCCCCCATTGTGCAAGCAAGAAAGCTACAAGTGAGACTCCTTCCTTCTCTCCCACAATCTTGACACGTCAAACATTTGGAGTTGCTGATAGATGAAATGTTTCAGTGTTATTCTTCCAAAGTGGTTGCTTGCCCTGATAGTTCATGGCATACAATGATTGATTCTGTAGTCCTTAGACAAAACAAAGCCTCTAATCATGTGCATAACACTAACCAATTGAGGGTGGATCTTTTAGCTTATCTTTCCAAAGAATATCCATTTGATTCATCTTTCTTTGATGCTTACCATTGCTAGATAGCTTTAGGTCATCCGTTCCTAGCTTATCTTATTATCAACAAATGGCCCATCAATATGATGCTTATTTTTCCCTTTATAAATCCAACTCAACATTCATTTTACCTCTCCTTTTCAAGCTCAGGGTGGCCCTCAAATTCCAATTTTTACTTATTGTTCTTTCATTGAAGATCGAGTATTTTCTCCTTCTCAGTCTTGTCCTTTTCCATCCATACATATTTCTTTCACTTTTCCTACTTATCAGTTAACACCTTTCTTAACCCATTCACCTAAATTCTAAGCTAATCCTTCTTTATCTTATTCCTCATTTTATGATTTTCTCTACCCATCTCTTCATCCTCTTGTACTTTTTCCTCTTCCATCTCCTACTACTTCTATTTCTCAGCCCCCTCAGTTGGTTAGTAGATATGCAGGGTTTGATCAGAATAGGATGGAGCTTAACTGATTCTCTTAGTGGACCGTAGATTAATTGGCCATTAATTCTAGGAGAGTGGATGACTGCTCGTCAAGTGTATCAAAATTGTCTCCATTTTTCTCAACAATATTCACAATCTACAGATCCTTCAGTGAGATTGATGACTCACTTTGCTTGGTATCTAGCATATATGCATAGGCATTCACATAATGATCCAGAGGCCATTCCAAAGCTATGTATGAATATCAATGTGAACATTGATTCCCAACAACTGGACGTACTTTATTTTCATGCCCTTTGTCTACCTAGCATATACCTTGTCTTGTTAGAAAGGATGTGCTACCTTCAATTTTTCTAGAATCCTCCAAAAACTTTTGTAGATGAATTATTATCCATGGATCATTTTCGTGATCATCAAGCCTTCAAGAGGGATCATCTTCACTGATATCTCTCGATGTATCTTTTATGATTCATAATGATATATCTCTCTTTTGGAGGTGCCATTCAGATGGTTGTTTTGTGTTTGTGTTGTGTTAATTCATATGTGATGGGTTAGTGGTGGTTGAATATTGGATTTGTTTGAGAGCTATATTTTTAGAGATTTGCAATGATGATGATGGTGGATAGAAAGCTTAAGAAGCAAAGCTACAGAACCTTTTATATTCTTTACAAGTTTGTCATGATTTTCTATTTTTTATAAGATGTCTTAATGGATTAAGGATTTTCCTTTTGTTGTATTCTTTATTAGATACATGTTATAAGTTGGGGTCGTGGTTGGTTGGTTTATTGAAGATGAAAAAGAAGATCAAGTTGAGCTCTTTAATGAACTTGCATTCCCTTTTTCCTAGGTTGCAAGGACACTTCCTTATTAAGTATGGGGATATGTTGAATACTGAAATGACTAGGTTTTTTGGTTGATTTTTGTTGTTTTTGGGGCTTGAATGATTGATTTTTGATGGATTTTGAATGATATTTAGTAGTTTTGGAAGTGTTTAAGAGTTTATTGGATGAGATTGATTATGATTTGGAAGCTCATGATGATTTTTCATAGAGATACGAGGCTATGTGTTGTTCTAATGGGGTTTGTTGAGGTTCTAATAACTTCTGTTTAGCTTATGTTTTGTTCTATTTTTCTTCTGTATGAAGCATGGAGGAATGATTGATGAAGATTGAGATTTTTTGAAAGGTCATTGAATTGTTTTTGATGGTTTGGAATGGTTTTAGTATGAGTTATGTGGTTATGATGCCTTCTGTTGACCTTATGTAACCCTCTGTTGAGCTTCTATAGAGCCTCTGTTTCTATTTTGTTTTGTTCTGTATGCCTGTATAAGTGTTCTTGGAATGTATGTGAGACTTTGGGAAACCTTTCTAGCCTTGGAAAGAGGTGAATGTAAGTTCAAAAGAGCTCAAGGAAGTGAAAGAAGTGGCTACTAAAGATTCAAGAGAAGACTGGAGTGAAGTGACAGTGATGAGCTATGAAGAGTCACTGTAGTGGCTTTGGTGACCTTTTATATTAGACACACCTCTTGGAAGAGGTATCCATGACCAAAAAAGAATTATTATGAGTGATTATTTAGTATTTTAGTGAGAAGATGATGCAACATTGATGGAGAGAGAGAGAGAGAGAGAGAGAGAGAGAGAGAGAGAGAGAGAGAGAGAGAGAGAGAGAGAGAGAGAGAGAGAGAGAGAGAGAGAGAGAGAGAGAGAGAGCCAATTCTATGTCAAACAATGTATCTACATATGAGAGATTGTTAGAGAAAGTTATGAGATATTTGAAGATGAATCATATGTGATATTTTTCTATTCAAAGTGGAGTATTCTTTTGTGTTTTCCATGTCTATCAATGAATTTTATGAAGAATATGAAGAGAATGATGGATTTTGTTAAAGTTAAAGCCGTGGGCGAATTGTTTTATGAAGCTGGCATGAAGATTTATTGTTCATGGTGTTGTTTTCTTTGTTGAGATCTTATAAAATATGAAAAAGATGGTTGTTGATGTTACATAATAGAATTTCTTGTAGTAGAAACCCTATTTTCTTGGTGTTCCTTTTGGGGCTCCAATGCAACACTTTTCTTTTTCTATGGAGGTCCTATCCAGTAATTGCTTGATAAAGGAGTTTAGAGGGACTAAGGTTAGCATTGGATGTCTCTACCTCCCCTGTCTCTTTTCTAGGTGACATCCCTCTAGCTAGATCCAAGATGCATTGGATTTGACCCAACTCTATCTCATTTCTTTGCTTGTCTAACATTTGATTTTGCGTAAACCTTGCAACTTGCTTATTGAGATCCCTACCTAGCTTTGTCTTGGCTTCTACGTCAGCCATGATCTCTTCCACATCCCTTCCTCTATGTTCAACACATGTGTGTTGGTTGTAGAGCGATATTAGCTACTCAATATCCATAGGGAACGGCATAGCATCAAACTCTAGACCATCTATGTTAGAGCTCGTCCCCACCATGATCTTTGGTTGCCCTTGGTTGACAAGCTCCTCAATGAAACTGATGATTTTTGAAAGTGTCGAGAATGTACCTATTGGTTTTCTTTAGAAGATCACATTACTCTTCTTGTGTGTCTTAGAGAATTAATGTGCCAAGTGCTAAGATTTGTTGCCTTCGTGACCCTCCTTGGTCTTATAGGTACATTTACTTATTTCTATCACATTGTGTATAGATGTTTTACTATTTCTCTGCCTACGCCCTTAAGTGAGTCAAGGGGCTTTCTTATTTCCTTCTTTTTATGAGCACTTTAAGCATTCAAGTTGGTGTAATTGCCAAGGTTCTTTGGTGCGCAGATCGGTCGCTGTATGCTCACGTAGTGAATCCCAGAAGGTCCCCAAGAACAATGAACTCTACCTTTTTGCACAAATTACAATGTAAAAAGCATGAACGACGAGAGCAAGAGACCAATTGGGTTCAATCTCCCCCCATGCCTTGTGTAAGCGCTTCACAAAGCATGTATTTTATGTATATTTCCATCTTCATGCTCAATAATAGCCCAATTTACAAAAATATGACAAGCTTTTAGCTTTTGAGTTTGCTTTTACAAAAATAGGAGACAAAGCTAATGGACGGTGCCCATAGAGTCTGGCACGCCCAACACAATGTCCAAATAGAAATAACATATTCGTGCGCATAGGCGCACACAAAATAATGATAAATAATCGATACCTCAATAGACATAACAAAATATAGGCGTGGCGCCTATCAAAATATAATCCATAGGTCGAATACTCGCTTGACTCCAATGCTTTCCTCTGCCACTGCTGCTATCTCTACACATCAACTGAAGCATTCACAATCGTTAGTAAAATAATACAATTAAACCGACAAAAGTGAATACCTAGCAGTCTTCAGCTACATACATAAATCAACTAGTTAGAAATAAATCATAACCTTAATTTATTACGAGTGCGCACTCTAAACTCATAAACGTTTATTAATTTAATATGTATTTTGCGGAATCACCCGCTATGGAATCACCCATGTACACACTAAATTAATGAAACGCCCGAAAAGGACAGGCATCCCCATCAACTTCTCGCACAAAGAATCCTCTTTGTGTATGAGCCCCAGTCATCAAAGTTTACGGAATCCACCGTAAAACCTCACGGAATTCATCGTGGCACGGAATCCACCGTTGTCGAAGGGTTTTCGAAAGCAATGTCGCAACCACAGAGGTTCTTGAGAAATTCCAAGATGAAAGATCAAGCGAAACAAATAATCAAGACGAATATGATGCCAGGGTTTAAGTGTATTACAATTTTTGGTTCAAGTACAAGTAACAAGACGGAGCAACCAAAAGCCTCGCAAGAAAACCGCTTTATGTTATAAATCAGAATACAAGAACATCAGATATGTCATCCAGTCGTCAAGAGAATATCTTCAAAATAGACTCTTCTTCAACTGATAGATCAGCTAGTTTGTGTCTTTAGTGTAGCACTAAAGTCAGTGTCAGTGGATTGAGGGAGAGCACATTGGGGTAAAAGAAGCTCACTCAAAGGAATAAGATTGGGCTGACAGCGTAAGATAATTGCTTCTCCATAATCAGGTTTAAGGGTGATTCCGTGTCTTATGCCCTGCATGATGTCATCATCTACAAACTCAATGTCTTCATTATCACCTTTCAACCAGAGAGTTTCTCATACATGTCAAATTCTGTATCCAAATTGTAATATAGCAGTGGTGGAATCCATAAGGTAATGAAGAATCATATTCTTTATCAATTCATGAAGTAGTTTCTTCTCATATCCCTTGCAATTGATGTAAAGGTAGCTCCATAATGTTTGAATAAAGAAGAGTTCAAGATCGTCTGAATATGCCACGAGTTCCACCAATTACGAATGCAATCTGTCCCTGCAAAAACCATATTGATGAAAACGACGAGCCAGTTTACACATTCATGGTTGTCCAAGAGATGGCGGCATGAAACCAAAGGGGAAGTATAAGAGTGAAAGATTGGCTTAGACATTTCTGCTATACAGAGCAAGAAGACAATCAATATAGACTTGTAGCCAGCTGGGATACACATTATCTACAATGCGAGGACAACAGAAGATCATTGCGTCTCAAATGACTGTTCTAAGCCCGAGCTCTTCTCCTTCTCATCCTTGAAGCTTCATCTCTCGAACTTCTTCATCCGCCTTTGATCTCATCTTTACCCTCTGTGTCAGTCTCATCTTCATCGTCTTCAACTTCTCCTCTGTCGTCTTGCAGGTCGGCATTTCCTTTGGCTCTCTGTGGCAGCACGTTGACGGCTTCATCGTCACCTTGAACTTCTTCGCTGTTGATCTATAATTGTCTCCATGTTGTTGAGCAAGCCCTTCGTTATCTGCTATTGCCCGTCGTCTCAGTAATTCCACCGGTCTTCTACTGCTACGTCGTCTCCTTGTCTCCCGTCGGCCTTCGTCACTTGAGCCTTCAGTGCCTCAAGAGGAGCCGTAGTGTCGTGCTGGCCATGGCTTCGTCTAGCCTCTCGTCTACCTCCGAGGATCAAAAGCAGGACCAAAGGCCGGAGTACAAGAAGGAATCATCATGCGGAGTACAAGTTTCCCCTTCCGACAATTCAGACTTCCTCCTACATCACAGCAACGTCATCCTCGTCGTGACCTTCTGCGTTGTCTCTCTGCTTCATCACCTTCTACATTTTCTTCAGAGCTCTTCTTCGTTGTCACTGCAACTTTGTCACTTTCTTCTTCATCTTCTGCTCTTTTGTCATAGCAACTTCTTCCGCTAGCCTCCGTCAATCCTCTTCAGAGCTCTTCCTCTTCACGGACATCTACGTTCCTCATCCTCTTCCCAATTCGTCCCTTCGTCGTCGTAATCCCCTTCCGTTGCTTTTTTTTCCTTTCTTTTTATCTTCCTCCTTTTCTTGGCTTAATGCCCCTTTGATTAGCTTTCTCATCTTCGTTTTTGAAGCTTGCCTCCCTTTTCGGATTTCCCTCCTTTTTATTTAACCGGTAGCATTTACTATTTTATGTACATCATGGTAATGAGCTACCACAGAACGAAGGTCCTCCACTTCTTTAGAATAGTTGCCAAATTGAAATTCACCCTCACTTTCTCCGTTGCCTGAGAAGTCGAATCATGCTACCACTATGCGTATCCATCTTGGTGAAGTGGGCAAAACAAACACCAACAACAACAATGTGCACCAAAAAGAACCCACCTCACACACACAATCTCACCAATTGTATGTACTGATGATGCCTTCCATTTGATTTCAATGGCAAATACTCCAAAAAGGAGCACCTGAATTGTCGTCTCACTCGCATACCACAAAGGGCCATTGACACCATACTCCCATGTAACATTAGAGCTTTGCAAAATAGTAGCTGCCCAAGTCCACTGCGATACAATGACACTCACAATCAAGCCTGACTTGATGCTCCTACTAGTTGTATTGCACCATTCTGAGGTGTGCTAAAAATCAAGCATACATTTGGCAAACATATCTACCAATATACTTCGACTTGCATCTCTTGGAATTATTTTAGTACTTCCTCACAAAGCCCATATTCGGCATATCTTGAAATAAGTGTAGCCCATGAGATTGCATCTCGAGTTTCCAATCCATCAAAAACCTTATTCTTCTCCATCTTCGGCATAGAATGAAAGAGCAAGCATAACAACTAAGTATGTACAAAGTAACAAATCTCATGCACAACTTTTGGGTGGTTTCACACCTCGAATGCGCAGCAATACGACACCGTGGAATATGCCTCCTGGCATCATACCCCCGGGGTGGGATAGCAATTGACCTCAATTGCTATTAGCTCAATGTGGAGCTAACAGAGTGGGGAAAGCATTTAAGTCTCTAGCATGCATCCATTGTGCTTCCTCTACAGGATGGTTCTTAAATTTAACTAAATATCTAGAATACCTTCGGCCAGTTCTAGTGGTCATAAAGTCAGTGTCTATGATAGCTTCTGGTTTAAGTATTTCAGTCTCTTCCTCTAATAAAGGTGGGTTTTAATAAACAGGGTGGACATGTAATTGGCCTCTAAATGGTCTCAATAAACTAATGTGAAATGTATTGTGAATTTTCCAATGAGATGGTAATTCTAACTTGAATGCATTATCATTAATTTTATGAATGATTCTAAATGGTCCATAGAATCTAGGAGCTAGTTTGACAACTGGATGTCTATCTACACTTTGCAGTCTACGTTTTTCTATTCTCAGCCAAACATAATCATCAACTTTGAAATTCATGGCTTGTCTTTTCTTGTTGGCTTGTTTGGTATATGATTGCTGGGCTTTAGCAATCATATCCTTAACCTCATCAAATATAGTATTATGCATACTAGCAATATCATCAGCACTCTGAATTCTATTAGACAAAGATGCAACAGGTGTAGATAATCTATATCCATAAATGACTTCAAACGGTGCTTTCTTTGTAGATGTGTGCGGTGTATTGTTATATGCAAACTGTAATAAATGCAAATGAGTGTCCCATGTTTGAGGTTTAGAGATAGTATATGCACGTAAAAGATCTAGAATAGTGCTGTTTGTGGCTTCTGTTTGTCCATTAGTTTCTGGATGAAATGCATATGAAATCCATGGTTAGTAAAAATAGTTTTCAAAAATAACTGTGCTGCTTGTGATGCTGTTAAAGTTTTCGTACATGGAATGAAATATGCTTGTTACTAAATCTATCTACAACTGTCCAAATCATATCATGGTTAGATTTAGTATTTGGTAAACCAGTAATGAAATCCATAGAAATTTGTTCCCAAGGTTTAGATGGAATAGACAAAGGCATAAGTAATCCATACTGTTTACCATGATGTCTCTTAACTCTTTGACAAATCAAACATTTAGAAACAAAGTTAGATACATCTGCATCCATATGCAGCCAATAAAAATCTTCAGTTAACATACGTAAGGTAGATATGATACCTCTATGACCTTGATATGGGGGACAATGAATTTCATTCAAAACAAAAGATCGGAATGGAATGGTAACACACAATCTCTTTTCATAAAACATAAATCCATCATTATAGGACAATGAATCAACAGGAATGAAATTATTTTGAACTAATTTATTCCAATCAGAATGAAAAGTAATATCCTGGTGATATGTATCTTTCATAGCAATCAAAGAATCAAAAGATATGACAGAAATATTATGAATGGCAGGTCTTCTACTCAATGCATCAACCACTACATTTTCTTTTCCAGGTTGGTATTGAATGATAGGATGAAAACTTTGAATAAAGGAAGCCCATTTGATATGACGGTCAGAGATTTGGGGTTGGCTAAGTAAATGTCTAATACTTTGCTAATCGGTCTTTATCATAAATTTTGAACCCATTAAGTAGTGTTTCCACTGTCTTAATGCTTGTACAACTGCTAATAGTTCTTTGTCATATGTGGAATATTTTAGCTCAGAGGGTTTCAGCTTACAACTAGAATATGCTATAGGATGATTGTCTTGCATAAGTACGGCTCCTATTCCTGATCCACTAGCATCGGTCATCACTACTAAAAAGAATGGTCTATTAAAGTCAGGCAACTATAGAACAGGGGCATTGGTTAATGCATGTTTCAGTAAGTCAAAGGATTTCTATTGATTTTCGGTCCATTGATAAACTATTCCTTTCTTGAGAAGTTTGGTTAATGGTAAAGCAAGTAATGAAAAATTACGTACAAACTTCCTATAAAAACTAGCAAGACCAAGGAATGAGCGTAACTCATGCACGTTTTTAGGAACAGGCCAATTCAATATTGCATCAATTTTCTTAGGATCAACTTTAATTCCATCAGATGATACAATATGACCTAAATACTCAATTTCTGTCTTAAAGAATTCACTCTTTTCAGGATTTGCATACAGTTGATTTTGTTTCAATAACTGAAAAATCAATGACAAATGCTCATAATGTTCTTTCTCATTTTGACTAAACACCAAAATATCATCAAAGAAAACAATTACACAATACTGATATTTCAAAAAGATACGGTTCATCATTCTACTAAAGGTAGCAGGTGCATTAGTCAATCCGAATGGCATGACTAAGAATTCGTAATGAACAAACTGTGTTCTGAATGCAGTCTTGAATATGTCAGACTTATCTAGCCTCACCTGATGATAACCAGACTTAAGGTCAATTTTACTAAATATAGAAGATCCTTGCAGTTTGTCCATAAGGTCATCAACTCTAGGAATAGGATACCTATTCTTTACAGTGATCTTATTTAAAGCTCGGTAGTCAATACACATACGATAGGTATTATTCTTTTTCTTGACTAACAATATAGGTGCACCGAATGGAGAACTGCTAGGTCAAATTAAACCTCTATTTAGTAATTCCTCAACTTGACTCTGGATTTATTTTTGCTCTATTTGGTTGTGCCTATATGGTGCTTTGCAAGGTGGTTGTGTGCCAGGGATCAAATCTATCTTATGGTCTTCTGGACGTGAAGGAGGTAAACCTGGTGGTAGGTCTTTTGCAAAACAATCCTTAAAATATGCAAGAAATTCCTTATGCCTAGGGTGCATATGATTTTCCTTTACTTGCAATTCATTCACCCAAATGAGATATGATTTACTACTCTTGCGTAATGCACGTTTAGCTTGAGTATGCGAAAGCAGTGGAAAAACATTAGATGCATGCATACCATATAATGTAATAGATTTTCCTTGAAAATTAATATTCATTGTATATGTGGAATAATCTATATTTGGATTATGCTGGTGTCGCCAAGGTATTCCTAAAATAATGTCACTCGACTGTAATGGAACAACTAAGAAATTTCTTCTTTCAGTGTATTGGCCAATTTGAATCTCTAAGTCTTGCACTTCCTATGTACCATTATACCTAGTGCCTAAAAATGCAGCTTTTATGCGATAATGCGTAGGTACAGTCTGTAATTTCAATTCCTTTACCAATTTTGCTGAAATAAAATCATGAGTACTACCGTCATCATGCAAAATAGTCTTTTCCTTTCCATGCACCAAACATTTCATAGTCAATAAAGAATGTGGAGTAGGCATACCTAGTAAAGTATCGGAAATAGTAGTAGTGTCGTTCTCATCTTCAGTGAAATCAGGCATATCCTCATGTTCGTCTTCGTCCATGGCTCCAAGATAGTTGATATGAGCTGGTGGCTTCTTTGAATGACAATTTGCTGCTAAATGTCCAGGCTGGTGGCATTTATAGCATACTATTGGCTTGGCTTTGGTTACATTATTTGCAATGGCGGGAAGTCTAGGTACATTTGGATTTGGCTGTGGAATAGGCTTAGGATTTGGATTGACATTGGATGGTAATGCAGGTGGTTTAGCCCAATTCTTGCAGAAAGATGATAAAGAGAAATGACTTGCATTAAATCTTCTAAAATTAGAATTGAATTGTTTAGATCCATAATTACCATTGGCTTGGAATTGTTGTGGTCGTCTGTCTCTACCGCGTAGCTTATCTTCAGTGTCCTGAGCTAGTGAAATGGCATCTTCAAGGGTAGCAGGCTTGAACATGTTCACTTCAGCATAGTAATGCCCAAGAAGTCCAGACATATACTTCCGCTTATGTGTTGTCTCTGGTACGTCTTCAAGCATGCGTAGCTAGAGGAGTGCATTCCAAAAACGCTATGTATACTGAGGAATAGGCTCACGATCCCGTTGCTGGAGTAGATCCCATTGCTTGATAGCTTTCTCATGAAATTGCAGTAGAAGGAAATTCTGCATGAACTTCTTCTTGAAATCTTCCCAAGTAGCAGGACATTCTATGCTCTTGCGTACTACAGTCCACCAAAGTGATGCTCTGTCTACCAAATGATTAGTAACACACTTGATTTTATCTTTTTCTGGATAGGTTTCCTCATGGAAATAGTCATCAAACTGACTATGAATGCTAGAACAGTCTTTCCTTCTCGTATGCCATTGAAAGTACGAAATTTGAAACTTCGTTTACTTATCTTTGATTCCTTGCGAATGGTTTGAGCTTCAAGAGTGGCGTCGATGGTACGTCGAATCAAATCTTCAGCTTGAGGTTCTTCTTTGTCGGTAGACGCTCTTTGTAATTTAGCCAGTTGCGCTTGCAATGCTTGCCTAGCCCTTCGTTCTTCTTCCAATTGCATCATGATTAAGTCCAGCTTTTGCTCCATCGTAGGCTCAGGTAGGTCGTCTTCAGCCATAGGATCATCCATATGTGGTTCCGTCATCCTGTAAAACTCAAAAGACCTTTCTCACTCAAAATCAGGTTAGCGGGATGAGCGTAGCTCAAATTCGGGGTTATAAGGCTTATGTGTTTTTGGGTATTTCTTTCTCAATCTTCAAAAAATCTGCAATTTTTCCTTCTTCGTATGCTGAAAATACTTCAGCAAACCTGCGGATGGGTAGAATACCTTCCAACGAACAACTTTGCAGTTCGGAGTTTCTGCACAGGAACAACCCTTCTAGGAGTTTTGAGCACAAGTCAGTTCTGACTCCAGTTGACTAGTCTGACTTGCAGAGTTGCAGACTTGCAGAACTTAGTCGACTTAGTGAACTTGCAGAACTTGATCACAGATGACTTGCAGAACTTGATCTCTGAGGTGCGGGACTTGGAGTTGTTGACTTGCAGGAGATGACTTGCAGAGTTAAGCTTAATTTGATTAAGCTTGATAGCTTAAGCTTATGGGGGGCCTTTACTAGAGAAAAACGGCGCAATTGTGGGGGGGGGGGGGCGTTCTGAACCGTCGCGAATAAAAATTGAAGATCTTTCGATACCTCGCGGACCGATTTTGGTGAAGCTACTAAGCTTCTTTAAAGCTTATAAGCTTACTATTAAGCTTTTTGAAGGAATTAACTATGGAAGTAATAAAGCTTATCTCTCTGTTTGATGACTTGATGATGGAGATGAGGGAGTGGTCCTCCGCCTGTATTGCCTGGTCCTTCGCGATCTGATAACAGAAACAGGGGTTCTTGATCGCCAGAAGTTTGCCTGTATCGATGGTTCGCGACGAGATTGACTGTAGAGCCCGATCATTCCAGGAGCTCCGCCTTCGCACGAGATGGGCAGCGATTGGAAGCTCTTGATCTCAGCTCCGCTCTAATACCACTGGTGCACAGATCGGTTGCTGTATGCTCACGTAGTGAATTTCAGAAGGTCCCCAAGAACAATGAACTCTACCTTTTTGCACAAATTACAATGTAAAAAGCATGAACGACAAGAGCAAGAGACCAATTGGGTTCAATCTCCCCCCATGCCTTGTGTGAGCGCTTCACAAAGCATGTATTTTATGTATATTTCCATCTTCATGCTCAATAATAGCCCAATTTACAAAATATGACAAGCTTTTAGCTTTTGAGTTTGCTTTTACAAAAATAGGAGATAAAGCTAATGGACGGTGCACATAGAGTCTGGCATGCCCAACACAATGTCCAAATAGAAATAACATATCCGTGCGCATAGGCGCACACAAAATAATGATAAATAATCGATGCCTCAATAGACATAACAAAATATAGGCGTGGCGCCTATCAAAATATAATCCATAGGTCGAATACTCGCTTGACTCCAATGCTTTCCTCTGCCACTGCTGCTATCTCTACACATCAACTGAAGCATTCACAATCGTTAGTAAAATAATACAATTAAACCGACAAAAGTGAATACCTAGCAGTCTTCAGCTACATACATAAATCAACTGGTTAGAAATAAATCCTAACCTTAATTTATTACGAGTGCGCACTCTAAACTCATAAACGTTTATTAATTTAATATGTATTTTGTGGAATCACCCGCTATGGAATCACCCATGTACACACTAAATTAATGAAACGCCCGAAAAGGACAGGCGTCCCCATCAACTTCTCGCACAAAGAATCCTCTTTGTGTATGAGCCCCGATCATCAAAGTTTACGGAATCCACCGTAAAACCTCGCGGAATCCACCGTGGCACGGAATTCACCATGGAATATGCCTCTTGGCATCATTCTTCTTCAAGGATTGACCCCCCCTTCCTTTATGCGAATTGTCCTCTCTCTTTCGCTAGGCTTATAAAGCCTTCAAGCTATTCAAAGTTTTCACTATGGTGCATTTGTGAAGTATCTAATGCAGGTTTATGTTTTTCCTTGAATGTTATCCTTTTTGTCATAGTTCTTTGGGTGAGCTATGATGTTTTCATGTTACAGGGTCTCTACTTGACTATTGTGGTTCAACCCCCCCTTATTGGTCAACTATGATTATGACTTTTCTAGTCCCACTCAAAGGTTCATGATACGAAGAAGTACTTGGAATCTTTGGTTTAAAGAAGGCCTTGGATACTTTCTCAACTTTAGTGCAAGTGCTTTGTACTTGTGTGGTCAATAGCAAAGTTGCAATGGAACTTTCCTTCTCGGGAGGTGGTTGTTGCTATATTACTTTCAAAGTCCTGTAGCACCAACAAGGAGTTTGCACAAAAGATATGAATTTCAAAATTGGGTCAAAAGCACTCTAAATCTCCTCAAGGGCATGAATCTCAAAAGGAAAACAAGGCAAATGCTAAACCTCTAAGAAGAGCATCGTGGTGATGTACTACTTGGTGAGTACTTGCAATGGATAGAAAGTTGTGCCTCAAGTTGATACTTGAGTTGGTGGATTGCAAGTGTACGCCTTGTACTCAGGCCAAATGGAAAATTCCTTCTCTTATGAAGTTTAGGAGAGATTAAAGCATTTTCTAAGATGTAGTTAGTTCTTCTTATAAGGTCACAAAACTACTAAGTGATTTACCAACCCATCTCGGTAGTTTGTGGAGTATCATAGGTGAAGCTTGCAATCACCTTATGATTTTGCAAGGTTGCTACCCCCTTCAGCTTTGGAAAAAAATCTATATGAATGATTTAGTAACCTTTGACATGAAGAGGTAGATCACAAAAAATGCATTTTGCAAAAAGTGGTTTTTTTGACTATTCTAGGATGATGTTTAGAATTCTACTCATGCTGGCTTGGGGTTTCTTGCTTCTATCAAAAGAGTGTTTGTAATTTAAGAGGGTTTCTATGTTGAAATATCAGAGTGAGAGAATGAGAAAGTGTGCACAAGAGGGAGAGAGAGCTCAAGTACAAGAAGAAGATCTTGCTTAATGAGTTATTCACAAGTACAACTGATACACTCTTCCCAAATTTGAGAGTGACCACTTGGCTATTTAAATAGTCTCCGGATGGCTAGGGTTAGGGTTTTACCTTGCCCTCCAGTCCATTCATACCCAACTACCCTTATCCACCCTTGCAGACATAGGGTTCACATGCCTATCTCTCAACACCCCCCCAATGCTAGAGTGGCATTTGACTACAAGACATGTTAATGTTCCCCCTCTCAACCAAATGGGATGCCTTTATAGATCAGGCTACAAGAGTGTTTAAATGCAGATGATTTATAAATTCAGAAGAGCCAATCATTAGATGTTTTGGCGATAAAGTTGGCCTCCAATTCTTTTGGTACTTTAGGAGTGGTAGGGCATTTACTAGTAATATGCCATGTCTTCTTATATTTGTTGCACTTCATCTTGTCCATATATTTTTTCCAACAATTGCTTACAAGCTATCTCTTTTTATTGCAAAAAGAGCATTCAATGGAGACAATATGAACCAAGAGTTCCTCACGGATTGTTGAAGTAGATACTTGACTAGTGTTGCCTTCTTGCTAATTTCTTTTCTCCTCATCTAAATAAGGTTGAATGGTGCTTTTCAAGGTTGGATTAGGGATATTTGTAAGGGTAGTTACAAGGGTTGGGAATACCTTTTTTACAGCTTTCAAGCGAATTGCAATAGCATCTTCATCATGAATTGGAGCTTGAACTGAGGATAGCTATGCCACGAGTCCCTTCATGTGTGAGATGAACTTACCTAGGTCCTCTCCTTGCTTATACTCTAGGCTTAAAAATTTAACCTTAAGGAAAATTTTTTGAGTTCTTTCCTTTAGCACCATAAAGCTTTTCAAGCTCATCCCATTTCTCCTTGGTAGTGGAAAGTCGATCAATGTGATGAATCAAGGATTCATCTTGATGAAGCATGATTATGGCTTGAGCTCTTTCATCATTTTCTACATCAAGTGGGTTTGATGGGTCAATAACCTTGGTCCCTTTGATGAAGGGCAAGTAACCCTATTCCATCATTTTATACTTCACTAATACCTACCAACAATGGATGAAAATATTTTCCATCAAACTTACGAATCTAACATTGGCATAGGCCATGGCCATGATAAGAAGGTCTTACCGATTGCTCTAGGCAATGGCAATGTCTAGTCCTTTACACAACGGCCAATATGTGTGGAAGCAAAATAGATGATTAATAAGTATAGCAAGCTCAAATGTAGTGTGTTACAAGATGAGATGAGGGATGAGGATAATGGTCTATGTGTTTATAACCTACACATAGCCTTCAAGAGATAGCCAAGCACTCAATGAATATGCTTAAGATAGAAACTAATCTTCTCAAGATTGAGATTTAGTGTAAAACATCACAAGCGCCATGGCCTCCTACTCACGTGCAAGTTTACTGGTGCTTGTAGCGATGGTTTTGGTGCTTCCCAAACTTTTGCTGCTTGCCATGGAGAGAGAGAGAGAGAGAGAGAGAGAGAGAGAGAGAGAGAGAGAGAGAGAGAGAGAGAGAGAGAGAGAGAGAGAGAGAGAGAGAGAGAGAGAGAGAGAGAGAGAGAGAGAGAGAGAGAGAGAGAGAGAGAGAGAGAGAGAGAGAGAGAGAGAGAGAGAGAGAGAGAGAGAGATTTTGGAATGCGAATTGCAGAAAGTAATGGTCCAATGATCTCGGCATCATATGCTCCCACCCTCAAAATAACCAGGGGAAGTATATAAGCATGGAGTGCCCCTTAATCACATGCAGCACCATGAAGGGAAATGACCGTTTGCCGACCCAATGAGGTCGGCATGTGCAAAGCTGCACTTGTAAATGCTACACCATCAGTGCTTAGGCACTTACTCACACACAGAATGTGGTTGGCTCTCGTAGCTCTCTTCGTAATATATGTTGTGCTTCAAATGCACATTTCTTGGAAAATTATCTACCTTCAGAGTTAGTACATGCCTCAATTATTATAATCTACTTTTGACATACCTCCACGCCTAAGAAATTGTGAATTAGCTTCATACTAGAGTTCCCAGATAGCTTGGTCCAAATATGAATGGATGTTTTGGAGTGCAAATGTATATGCATGCTCTTTCACATACCTTGACTTTGTTACATTCTTTCTTAGCCAACCATGCTCATGTAAATCAATAGTGTGTCATGATCCACAGTGCCTAATTTGTAACACACACACACACACACACACTCTCTCTCTCTCTCTCTCATTTGTCTCTCTCTACACACACATATATATATTACATAAACGTACTTGATGATTATGCAATTACATATATTTCTACTACCAAACTGGGTGGTTACGAAATTGTAGAAGAAGGCAATGCCCTAGTCTCTTAACCTTGATGTTGTTGTTGGAGCCCATCAACTCTCCTCCTCCTCCTCCTCCTCCTCCTCCTCCTCCTCCTCCTCCTCCATTGCTACACTTGAAGATGTTTAAAGATTGTTGTATGAAGAAGACAAGGAGGAAAATGTGTGTGGCAAAGCATGCAATTACCTTCAATACCTCCCGTTGCTAATTAGTAGGATCTCACTTCATGGAGGTTGGACCTTTGAGGAGTCATTGGCAATAGTCTTCCACTCTTAGCAATCCAACAACGATTGATCATCTTTTTCATCTCCTTGCCCCCCCTTGGGCCCTTCTTGTTTTTTTTCCTCTGCCATAATCCACTACCTTAGCCCTCCCATATATCAATATCATCAAGCCTCTCTCTCTCTCTCTCTCTCTCATAGTCTTAGACCTCATGTATGCCTTTCCACTAGACAAAATGGCACCAAATGATCCTTGTTGGCCATGTGACCTAGCAAGTTTCATCAACAATAGCCACAATCACCACAATTGGCTATAGCTATAGCTATAGCCCACCAAGTCCCCATCTTAGTTTATACTAGACCACCACCACCACCACCACCACCACCACCTCCTCCTCCTTCTCCTTTGATAGAGTATCTACCAATACCTCCTTTTGGATCATTTCTCTAGTAGCCTTAATAATCCCCATCATAGCCTCAATGTCATTGCCCCCTGTATGAGCTTGGAGCACAATGAATCTACCGTCAAGGATCAGCTTGGCATTTTCCTCTTCATCCAATTTACAACTGGTCGATGATGCTACTAATAAATTAGGTAGCTTGAATCTAGAGGTGATGGGTCAATAATGAATGTGGAAAGCATCAGTAGGCTCCATTGAATGGTAAAAATTTTGTCATAGGCCGCCATGCCCAAGGTATTGTGAGTTTCAAATATAGAAAGGCTTATCCGTGAGCTCAACTAGTGAGATACTTCTTCCTTTTCCTCCATCTTACATAACTCTATACCTCATTGATGATTATTTCTCACTTAAGAGAAAGAGTAGTCGAATTGTTGATACACCAATTTTCTAGTATTTTTATGTGAGAGAGAGAAAGAGAAAAAGAAATTAAGCGCCATTGCATATTCATTAGATACTCTATCATGGCTAGGAAACATTTAATGACATTGTTAGCTCCTCAAGGCCCATTTGTAGCATTGCTATGAGCTAGATGGAGAGAGAGTCTAGAGAAACATATATCTCCTACATGAGAGAGAGAGAGAGAGAGAGAGAGAGAGAGAGAGAGAGAGAGAGAGAGAGAGAGAGAGAGAGAGCATGTTAGACTCATGCCATGTGGCCATTGACATTATTGAATTGAATGTTATCTGGCATGAGAGAGAGAGAGAGAGAGAGAGAGAGAGAGAGAGAGAGAGAGCATGTTAGACTCATGCCATGTGGCCATTGACATTATTGAATTGAATGAGAAAAGGGTAGCCATAGACGACTTAAAAAAATTATTAATTATTAAATTTGGGTGATCAATGAGAAATATTTTTCCTTTATTTCTTGTTTTCTCTTCTACTTTTTTTCTCCTTTTTGCCACATGGGCTCGAAAGCAATGTGGAGGTTTGTAGTATTAGCTTGGGCATGTTCCTTTTAATATATAGTATGTAGGCTTTGGAGCAATGCAGAGGTTTGGAGTATTACCTTTGGTATATTCCATTTAATATATAAAAAAGATGTGCAAGGTGTTTGTGATTCTCCATGGTCTCCATTAGAACTCACCTAAGCTAGGTTCAAACTTGAAGTGCCATTTATGAAATGGTATTTACAGGTTTTCACGTATCAATATTCTCAATACAATTAAGGACAAAACAAAAAATTCCTAGAAGGAGTGATCCTCTTGTGTAGATACCCATATTGAGGATCTGATCTCTGATATGTGTATATATACATATAAACATATGTATATATGTATGTACGTATGTATTTGACATGCACACTTGTGGGAGCTTTCGCTCAACCGCCAAGACCCACGGACCGCTTATTGCTTCAAGTGTTTCAAGCGAGCTCTAATGGCTATCTCTCACCTAGCCGACGCGCTGTCGATCCTATGAGTGTAGTGAGCTTACCTTGATGCCGATATACGGGTTGATTCCTCTCCCGCACACCCTGGTAGCTCCACGATCCTAGATGCGAGCTCAAGCATCCTCAAGCCTCCCCCATCTCCAAGCTCCATCCTCCATAGCCGTGCGCGCGAGAAAAGAGAAGAGAAGAGATAAGAAGAGAAGAGGAGATGGTGAAGAGCTTCACCCTCTTGATCCCTCACTCTCACACACTCACTCCCTCACACTCTCACACTCCCTCTCTCAAGAGCACACACAAGCAAGAAGATGAGGAGAAGAGAAGAAGAAGAAAGCTCTTGTTAGCCACACATCAAAGAATGAGCTCTCATTCACTTTTTGAACTTTATATATACAAACCCTAAAATCCCATGGACACCCATCCCTTTTTTACATGACCGGCCCTTGTGGCAAGGTCTTTTTTCCATTTCCCTCTTCTAGCCTTATGCCTCTAGCCTACACTCGTCTAGTATTTTACAATTGGCACAAGAGGGAGCCTGCGCTCTTTTACAAGAGTTTTCCAAGTTTTTTGAGGCACCCTTCATTTAAAATTGCGCTTTCTGCCCCAGCTTCGCTTTGGAGGTTGCCTGTGTGTCTTTGCTCTTTTTCCATGTTTTTTTCTGCTTTTTCCTTCCTTTTTTCGCCATCTCAACTTTTGCCATCTCGACTTGGGGTTAACATTACCCCCCTCCTAGACGGGTGTCCGTCCCATGGCACTTCTGTGTTGTTGTAGGTTGGCAGGCAATTGGCCAAGTGGTGCAATGGTGAGGGCCACTTGGAGACTTAGGTGCTTGTGGAAGATGTGAAATTTTTTTGTCAGAGGAGCCAAATCGATATTGCATGGTTGATGGGGCCTCTAAAGTCAGTGGTTGGTTGCTTTTTGTGATGTTTGAAAGGAGAAGGTGCGGTGCTGCAAAAGGGCTAGGGGGTTGGGAGTGGAGCCGGCCGACCGAAGCCACTGGACACACCTAGCTTAAGAACCCCTAGGTGTAGTGATCGTGCTTTATGTGGTGGTAAGTGCTTCTGCAAGTGGGCGATGTTGTCCAATTAGTGGAGAGTGTTTTTCGTGCTGTTCTTCTCTTTTTTTTTTTGGTTACAGTAGTGGAATGACAACCAGGGCCTAATTCTCTTCATCTGAATGAGGAGGGGAAGGGGGTCAGATGGATTTGCGCAAAAATTGGTGGCTTTGCGTGTAACCTTTCAGATTCATGCGGACGTGGAGAGAGGTGGTGGAGAGAAGGGGCGATTGCACCTAGTAAACTGGCTGTCATTCATGTCCTCTAGGAGGGCTAGGCAAAAGGAGGGGAGTAGGCTAGCTCTCATCATTAGGCGTGCCATAGGGCAGCTATCAATAGCATTGGGATCAAAAAAGAGGGGGGGAAAACCATTCTCTTGTGGTGTCGGATCTTGCTTGAGTAATAGCTTAAGAAGCCTAAGATAATTACATGTAGTTATAAAGGTGGGATCTGGACAGGAGGAGAAGTCTGCGAGAAAGCGCGTCATGGAGTCACTTAGGCTTCCTAAATCAAAAAGGAGGGCATGCTCGAAGGAGGTGGCGTTGGAGTTGTAGATGATGGGGAAGTCATACCGCCCGTGGAGGGTGGCAACGAAATCCACGCCTACCCTATGAGGATACGCCATGAATGTGGGGTCGTTCCTCTCATAGGGTAGGGTGTTGCAAAATGCCATCCAGGCGAGCATGTTAATATCGCATATTCGCCTTCTCCAGAGAGGTTGGCAGTTGTAGCCCCTTACAATGTGTGGTATCTCGAACACCTTGTCTTGCCAAAACTCTGGTTCCTCCATGCCCCACAAAGTGGGGGTCTTTGCCCTGTCTTCTAGCCATTTTTGGCCCAGTCGGCTTCCAGCCGCGATCACCTCCTCCATTACTTTAATTGGTAGGACCCTTCTCAGGCTGTTAGGCATGAGGAAACTGAAAGTAAAAGGGTCCTTTTCGATTTCCTGCTGTTCCCAAATTACTAGCTCTGCGTGGAATTGTGTTGGGAGGTCATCGGGGCATGGTAGGAGGGATGCGGATGGCCGCACGACTGGTTTGGCTTGCAACTGCCTTCTAGTTTCTTCCACTAATTTTCTTCGTCAATCCTTGAGTGTGGTTTGTCTGTTCGGGAAGTTGTTGCTATTCTTGATCGTGTGGCGAGGGGGGTTGTGGGATTATTTATTCACTGGTTCTTCTTATGACAAATTCAATGTCAGTGCTCCCCCTGCTGGTCGTCTAGCTGCGCTCCTTCCTCAAAGCCGAGTGCATCCGCCTCCTGGGGGGTTAGGCCAGCCAATAGTAGGTACTTTCGTTGTTCTTCTAATCCCAGCCTAACCTCCGCAAGTTGGGGTGGCATCTGTAGTCCCGCATGCAGGGCTCTGTGTGCGATGCTCAATTTCTTCTGCACCACCTCCAACGACTCCTTTCCCTCTGGTCGGGTTGTGTCCAGTAATGTGTTGAGGAAGGCCTGTTGCTGGGCAATGAAGGCTATCTGGGCGGCGTCCGCTTTGCTTTCTACCAAGAAATTTTCTTTTTCCACCAAAGCAAGGCGCCGCACCAGTGCCTTCACCCATTTCTTGTTCTGCGTGGCCCATTCCTCGGCCCTTTTGTTCATTCCTTCCATGCTCTCCCCCTACTTTTGTGCTAGGGTTATGAGCTTCTGCTCCTGAGCTCTGAGTTCTTTGCTCATATTCTTGTGCTCTTTCCTTTAGAGGTGTAATTGATTGATCATGGACTCACGGTCATGGACTCAATCTCTTTTCGCTATTGCTCCCCTCTTGTCTTCTCTCCTCTTCTTTGTCGTTTAGTTCCTCCACCATTTGCTCTATAGTGGCGGTTTTTGCCTCCAGTTCCCCATGTTGCATCAGGAGGAGCTTGTATTCCCGCTGCATTTGCACAAGTTCTTGATTTTCGTCCTCAAGCCGTTGTTTGTAGCTTTCTTCCATGTCTTCTTTTTCTTTCAATTCTTGCTTGAGGTCAAATAGTTGATGTTGTTGCATAGCTATGATGCGGGTTTTCTCCAGTTGGAAGCCGGCCCACTGACTCTTTCTCTGCCACCAACTCAGCCACTGCGATTCTCTTTTCCTCCTTCGCCCTCTCCAATTGGGAGAGCAACTCAGCGACGTATTCATCGTAACTCGCTGGTGGCGTCATTGTTGCGTGGATGGGGGTGGTTGAGGCCTCCACACGCGGACGCTTCTGGTCCTGCCTTGATTCTGCGTCCGCGGCTGGCCTTTTTGGCCTCGTGGTCATGGTTTCTATGCTCTTCCCTTGGGCCATTTCTTTATTGATGAAGTATTGCATCCAGGCCACAAGGTTGAAAACTTTCATTCTGGTGGGGATGCTAGGGGTGAGCATAGTGGGTTCAGTGGAGGGTGCCATGAGGGTGGGGATGAGATGTAGGGGTGCTTTGCCTTTGCCTTCCAGGACTGCGGGCGGCGCGGCTTCTGGTGCCTGCGCGCTAGAGCTAGGCCCTTCTTCCCTCAGTTGGTTCCAGACTCCTGGATCATCCGCCCTGCATTGTTGCTCAATGGACTGACGTGTGGCCTCGGCCAAGTCCTCCTCTTCCTTTCTTCTTAATTCCTCTTCTTCCTCCGCAACTCTTTTTTGCCTTTCTTTTTCGGCCTTTTTGTATTCTTCCTCTAGTTTCTCTTTTTCTTCCTGCTCCTCTCTTCTTCTCCTTTCAGCCTCTTGCTTTGATGCCTTTTTAGCCTGCTTGACTTACTCTGTTGTTTCTTCTTCTTCCTGCTTCCTCTTCCTCTCTCTCTCCTCGGCCTCCCTGAGAGATTGTCTTTTTGCTTTTTCCAAATCTTCCTTCTCCTTCCTGTGGCCTTTATCATGTTTCTTTTTCTTCTGTGCTGCCTTCTTCTTGGTTTCCTTGACCTGATTTTTGCTTGATTGCTCTTCTTGCCCCTGTCCTTCCTTATCGGTCTTAGTCCTGTTTCGCTGGACCTCTCCTGGTACTTATGAGGGGGTGACCTGTCAAGTGTTTCCCCTTCCCCCTCTTCTGCATCCTGCGTCTCTTTCACGGCCTCCTAGATGAGCGCTGTTAAGATGCTTCCATAGGTGATGAACGAGGCTTTGGAGAGGAGGCCTTCTTTCTTTCTGTGGCCTTAGATGTTGGGGATTCTCCTCCTGCAGGCATGCTTCCTAAAGCCAGTGCTTTAGCTGCTTGGTAGATGGTTTTGTGTACATAGCCGTTCCAATCGACTTCATGCAAGGTATGAGCCGCCACATTCTCCAGTACCGGCACACTGATTCGGTGCATCAATGCGTTGTAGCGCTGGCTGAAAAAGATCGCGTGTATCAGTTTTGCCTGCAATCTGGTTTCTGCATCGGGGATATCTTGGATGTTGATGCCGTCGTTTGTCAACGCATCCTCCTTTCTCATCCCCAACATGGTGTACACATCTCTCTTCTGCTTCTTTTCCATTTTTGGTTCTGGTCCCATTGCCTTTTCCACCAAGGCAGGGGTTAAGCGAACCAACACTTGCTTGGCATTTTGTCCCCTTCCTATTGTGATGGTGCCGCATTCGTTGTCGGGGTCGTAAGACTTGAGAAATTCCACACAACTTGTGTGGTCGGTTCTTGTGCGAATCTTTCCAGATACTTGGTGAAGTTGCATCTTTCAACAACTCTCCTGGCCACCTCTTCCTTGGCCACTAGTCCTTCTATATTATGAATAGTTTGGAATTTTAGTTGGTTGTAGGCGCGGCTCTCCAGGGTGATGCTGTACTACACTCTCTCCTCTTCCATGAATGGAAGCCGGTGGGCACGGTCTTGTTGCGACATTTTTCGTTCCTGTCATAAACCAAAATTTTCATTAGTGCTTTCCACATAGTAATTTGCTGATTGCTAAAAATGAGAAACTCTATGCTTTTTGAATGAATTCATTAAGAACCACTGTAGATTTTCCTTTTCAGCCTTGGACTTTTTGCCCTTTACTTCAAAGTTTCCATGCCCTTTTTCCTACCCCATCCGTTTTTCATAATATATGTTTATGTGTTTCACTAATTTTGATTTGATTGGCCTGATTTGATTCACCTCACCCCCTCCCCTTCCAGCTTGAGAAGAATCCTTCCTAGGATTTTGGGTCAGAAAGGGCAAGGGCATTTGGCATGGTGGCATAGGAGTTACTTGTGAAGGAGCCAATCATAGAACTGGGGGTTGTATTGTAAGTGAGCTTTGCGGTCCAGATTAGAGGGTTGAATCCCCACTTGCGTGATGTATGTGAGAACATCTGTTAGGAAGTCCAGAGTTGACACGGCTAGCAATGTGTAACTCTTCCTCAGTCAACAAGCGGTCGAGGTAGGGGTGTCCTTTGATGTGTTCTTCCATGGGTCGGCCCCGAAGAGTGGTTAACACTCTATACGAGGTTGGCACGACATATGTGGGGTCATATTCCACTGTTTTGATAGCGCGGCGTTACTCAGCGTTGGTCATTATGTGGCACCCTTCGACTTCCCATTGCAACCTAATAGTGTACCAATGCCTCAAGAACGGGGAGTCAGTATCAGCAAGCTTTGATAACACTGTGATTTCTTGATCAGTGATAGCAGAAGTGGTTCACTGATCGTATGACGTGATGAGGCACTATTTGATGGCTTGGTCCTTGGAGATCTTGCTGTTGAGAAATTCAGAGCAGAGCGAGAAGCATTTGCGAATGTGAATTCAAAGGTCTCCCAGGAGCATGGCATGGCTTGACTTCAGTTGCAAAGGGTTTCTCCAATAGTCCTAAGTCCAAGCGGTTGTAGCTTAGTGCTAGCGACATGAAGGTGGTGTCTAGTCGTTTAATGCATTCCACCACGTCATCCCCGGTGTCCTCAGCGAGGTCGGCGGCCAGCGCTAAAAAGGATTTGCGTTCATAGGAGGGCGTAAGGCCGACGAGTGGTCGAGGTTTGCTAGAACTAGAGCTGGTGACAACGAAGAGTTGTGGTTGGGAGTGTGCTTGAGTTTGTGGTTGGGCTGCTTGGATTATGGGTAGATTAGGAGCAGCCATGATGGACGGATTGCTGCATTTAGGGTGGATTTGGGGAGTCGGGTTGACTTGGTCAAGTGATGACTCATGTGGCGGAGTCTGTTGTTTGGGTCGATAGGCTTGTGTGACTTTCTTGGGTTAGGCGTGGATGAGTCGGATGGCTGTGGTTTTGAAGAGCACTGCGCCGAATGGTTTGAAGGGTTTATGGGACTTGGGTTGATCAAGCTTGAGGGCAGCGTATGAGTAGTGCCTTTGGCCATGTAGGCCTTAGGGATCCATAGCCAGGTGTTACCCATGTAGTAGCCTTGCGCATGCAAGAGGGTTTTAGGGACCCATCTTTGCTTGAGCATGCGGCGCTTGCTGTGACTGATAGGAGCGTCGATTCCTAGGCGGCGATTGCGGCTGCTTACGCTACCATTGAAATCTAGGCTGTTGGGCCTTAGCTTTTGTTGTTGTGGGCTGTGATTCATGAAATCTGGGAGGTGGCGGTCGCGCACTACCCCCCTCGGAGTTGGTTACGGATATTTCTACGGGTGGTGTTGCGGATAGTGATGAGGTTGCGCAGCCCTTGTTGAAGCTGTGACAATGCGAACGTTGCCTATTGCGAGGTGGATGCACTGCGACTCATAATCAACATTGCAATGAGTCTGCTTTTTGAACGTTTGCCCCAACAGTGACTCCGTGCTTGCGTTTTTAGCATTTGGCGACACGTAAAAAACCATTGGGACAGCCTCATACTCGATAGAAATGGTGGCTCTGCACTTGCCGAGAACTGGGGTCAACTCCATCTGATCCTTGCAAATTGGGACTTTTGTCCATTGGCACTCGTCACAATGCTTAATGAATCGCGCTGAATCATGGAAAAGCATGGGCCACCACAGTTGAGATTGCAACACTTTTCTTGCTGTCATGTCTTCGCTAAAGTGCCCTCCAGCAATGCCGTTGTGCGCCTGAGAGCACACCGTGCATCTCATGTTCGCATACGCATCTGTGCAGCAATCCGTCTTGCCCTAGCCTATAGAGTTGACCTGCGATCAGCTGATAGGGCTGGATCTTAAGGATTAATCGCCTAAGTCAGGCTTTCTCTATCGGTCGATCAGGCAGTTGTTGAGAATCAACAATCACACTCACTAAACAGCCTCTTTGTATGGAGCTTCAGGGTCAAGGACATGCAGGCTAACTTATCCCATATGCACAATGGTGCCTACTGCAGTTTCCTACTTTCCTATAAAGCATTGTACTTGCTTCCTTTCTTAATGCAATGATAGTACTCTTTTCTTTTTAGTGAAGTGTCAATGTCATTGTCCACATACACAAGATTGTGTTTATGAGTCCAAGTCTCAATCTTGGAACCTAATTCACTTGTGTAACAAACAGTGTCTTTGTAAGGTGTGGCCAATAGATAGTGCCGGAATTTCTTCACAGCAAACACCATGGCTAATCCTTCTCTTTCGGTCGTTGAGGAGTTCACTTCCATCTCAGTGAGTTGTCTGCTAGCAAAGCTCACTGGATAGTCTAAGTTGTGTTTGCCAGGTTGGCATAACACTGCCCCCACGACAAACTTAGAAGCATCGATATGCACGTGGAAAGTAATGGTCCAATCTGGGGCTCGTAGAATTGGTGCTATGGTCAAATCCTTTTTCAACTCTTCATATCCTCGTTGGCATGCCTCGGTCCATTCGAAGACGATCAACAGCTTGTACAAAGGTCTGGCGATCAATGAATAGTTCAGTACAAACCGTCGATAGTACCCCGTATGGCCTAGTACCCTATTTATAGCATTTATCATGTGTGCCACTAAGTTCGTTGCACACCCTGTAGGAGAGTACACATCCATACTAACCCCAAGGGAGTCTTTCTGGTTGTGATATCCTTGCTCTCTCAACTACAAGTTTAAATTGATCATACCCTAATTAAAGATCTCTGAAAGAATAGATCAATCTACCTGCAAAAGCCTTTGCAAATTCATCAACCACAAGACCTACATCCACATTTCTTATGGTCACTTTATTGACCGACGATGTGCATATCTTGAATAAATCTGAAAGCACTATTCTTTTTGGGCATAGTAAACCAATGATTTGAGTACGGGACTGAAGAGGGCTCCAAGATCTTCATGCAAATCTTTTCATTTAGCAAATCCATTAGGTTTGGCAAAGCTTTAGGCACTGAAATAGGCCTCAAGTTCCATTGTACATGTGATGCACATGTGGCACAATAAATATTACTATAGGAGAGACAACATTTGGATCCACACAACCTATTTGAGCTGGTTGAAATGCAAATGCTTTCCCATGCCTAGCCAACATCTGCATAAAACAGTCTCTTTCAACAAGCAAAAAGAAACCCTTATATACCAACTTTCAATTCTTGTAATGTTTTAGCTATAAAATGATGACATATATCTTTAGGATCCCATAAGCTTGGGTGCCTTGATACTTTTTCATATAGACCCTCACTTTATTTGTGGAAGTGGCAAAGCAACTGGTTTTACCTTTTTGTCTCCACAAGTGCTTCATCCCATTGTAATCCTTCCTATTAAGCAAACAATGCTATAACATTATACATGTCCAAAGAACATACTAACAACACTCTATTTTTAGCCTCATTTTCTATATGTATAGTTGCTGAAATTTCAACAATAGTGTCAATAATATTCAGCCCATAAACGAGGCTCAAAATGCCTTCATTTTCACCTAACAACCCGAGTGCTCACAGTTCCTTAGTATCCCATTTCATAGATATGCGTTTAGCCTCTTGTACATAGCTTTCGTAGGCTTAAACTAATATGAACTATTTGCTATAAACTGAGAATAACCAATAGCAAATACATACGGCATTCCATTAAGAGGCGAGTACATCCTTTGAACAACACTACTATAGCCCCATATTACAGCAAAGCTCAATGAAAATCTAGGTCTTTGAATTCCCTTACATTCGGAGGCAAACGAGACTCTCGAAGCGTAACCAGATTCCTAGGATGATTAACACAAATGGTAAGAAATTGGACTACTTTCCTCCCATCCTCCTTGCTTCTAACTCTTGCATAAGCATAACCACCATCATCAAGCACATTTGTTTCCATATGCACTCCTATAATATAGGGCTAGCAAAAAATCACTACATATGAGGAACTATCTTGCACAAAAAAGTGTTGCTCTTCTTTTACGTCACCAATTGTCACTTTTATATTAGGATATGCAACATGGAACTCCCCTAAAGAATTATTTGTAGCCCTCATATGCCAACCATGATGAATGTCCATAGGCCACGCACCATTCTCATTGGCAATCCATGATTTATGATATTAATCTTGGATCCATGGTCAAGCAAAGCAACACAAGGAGTTTCACACTCCCCTATTTTCACTACCATTTTAGTGGTAGCCCTTGCCCAATTTCCCATATTGTTACATCTACCTTACTCCACCATGCATATTGCTACAAGACGATGCATTTTTAGCCACTTTCTTTTCTTTTCCACATGTTGTCCATTGATTAGTAGCATCCTACATAGATAAACCAACACTTACATTATGCTCATATTCAACCTAAATTCCAACAAACTAGTTTAGGCTCTTCAAAAATTTGCAGGAATGCACTAGTGGTATCACCAAGAAACTAATACTTCCTCTTAATTACATTAATGATTTCATCATGGAATTTCCACTTGGCAATGCCAAGCACCTCTCCCAAGGTGAATTCCACTAAATTGGGTTTTAGAACTCAATCCTCAAAAGTCTTGCGGGTAATAAAACTGGTGTCTTCAATGTAAAATTCTTTTCTGAGTGTCTTCTTGAAAGCTACCCAATCAGCATCCTGCATGTATAGTTCAGTAGCTCGGGCTTTTAATTCATGTACAATGACCCGTACAAAATACTAGCTCCATGCAAGTTGAGCCACCCCAAAGAAATCCATCTTTTGAGCATAGGTATACAAATATGCAGATATATTCTTGCCATTAAATAACTTTATCTCACGCTCTACTTCTTGCAGAGCATTCATCACAACAGTTTCTATTTAAGCAAAATCTTGCATCAGTTGTTGTTAACCACATATTCAAGAATTTGGAAAATTTCATAAAGTTTGGGAATTCCTAATGTGATTAATATTTGGATACATGGTAAAATCTTATCTCCTTATACTTGAAGGTAAAATTTTTCCTAGATACTATATAAGCAATCCCCCCAAGTCCCACTCTCAAATATGGGGTTAAGTTTTAGCCATTTGATTAAATCTTTACTCCATATTTGAAAGTGAAACTTGGGAGATTCCCAAATTCTCTAATGTGGTATTTGTTGTTGTTATTGTACTTGCATAACCATGTTCATATTCTACACTAATTGCTGCAAAACATCACTAGAAATTGTGCTTGATAGTTTTTCCCATCTTGTCTTTCATTCTAACAACCTTTCACCTTGGATTCACCAAATGTCAGAGGGGTTTTAGTCGAAATGTCGTATCCATCAGGGTTCAAGAGATAGAAGAAAGTAGAGAATAGGAGATAGAAGAGAAGAAAAAGAATAGACAAGGGGTACATAAGGTAAAGACAAAGCTCAATGAATCAAAACACTATGTATTAAACAAAATCCTTGTGTGGGACTATTCGGAAGAAATCTCCAAGCATTAGATCTCATTGGAGCTCCTTTGTAGACCAAAAATGTGCACCAAACACTAGCTTCTTTATTGCTCAGATGGAAAATTTTATGGTTTCGTTGGCTTCGAAAGGAGGGTAAAACTCTAGGACACCTGCTCAAAATTCTCCTAAATAGTTTCTTCTTTTCCCCTTCTTTGGAGTGTTGTTTTCTACATGTAAACTGCGATCGCGTGCCATGAGAAATCCCAAGTCCTTCATTTTGCATGAGATCTCCCAAAATTAGCTAAAAAGCCACTTGCTTTTTTGTATGTCACTCTATTCGAGAAGTTTTCTACATCTTTTTAGGATATTTACAAGAAATAATATCCACAATATCAAAAATAGACTAAACTTGTCCAGAAAGCTTGTATTTTGGAACTAACCGTACTATGGATAGTGATACTAATGACTAATATGGCATTGACTCTCTAGATTAATAAGAAAGCTAGATGATGATGCACTCCAGGGTTTTTCACATTGTGTTTGTGTAGCAGCACAATATGATGGTTGTATCCTCTTGAGTTCCTATTATCACCTCTTTAGGTGTGTTGAGATCATTCAATGCTTCTTTAATGATGGTTGTCAGTACCCCTCCAAATGCAAACATGGCTACTCTCCCAATGGCTTTTCCCCTTGCATGCTTCTAGCTTCTTACTCTCTCTGACCTCTTCAAACCACGTAGGCTCACTAAGTAGTATGGCTGCTACATGAATGGTGCTCCTTGTGTATGTGTTCAAGTCTACATCTTTCAAATCTCATGTGACTAAATCTTCAAACATGTTAAGGTGAATCTTGTTCATCGTGGCATTGTGGCGAGCACTTGAGAACAATATGTGGATGAACTTGGCATGTAGTTGCAAACCAAGGTTTGAGATTGCCTCAAACTTGATGCCATCATTGCCCATTTTGTTGTTTTGTGAAATTAAACTGGACCACAACATATTTATTTGCCTTTGATTTGCAGGGGTGTTGTGGTAGACCTAGGGATCGATGCACCAGTCCTATTAAGAATGGAATCTTCAACTCTTGTAGTCCTTCAAGCATCTTCATTGTGATGGTCCCTGGTTTTTTATTTCCATCATAATTTTTTAGGAATTTGGTGCATTTTAGTGGGTTAACTATTTTTGTATCTTTAGGTCTGGACAATTGGTATCTATTTGTGTAGCTTGCATTAATGGTGGTGTGAGAGTAGCAAGCTCTTGATTCTTAGTGTCAGGACCAAAAACAGACTCGATACTAGCTCTAAGGCTCTAGCTGAGCTCCTACACACACCAAACAACCCACATGATCTCACAACCATGAGCATCTAGATAATACGAACTGATCTATCTACTAACGCATTTGTAGACATGAATTTCAAACTATAGTCTAATGTTTCAACATCTCGACTCCAAGAGAGAGAGTATCCCATACATATAGGCAAATAACATCTCATTATACACACAAATAGAGCACTCCCTAGTAGTTGATTGTTGTTGTGGTCCTATGATTGTTTTACACCCTAGGGATTGGGCCCCAGGATGCACCATCTCAAACATAAAGAACAAATGTGACAAAATCCTCTCATGATGTATATAGTGATCCACAAATATTTCAACCTCACACAACGCCTACCTAAATATCACCATGCTACCCTATAACAAAGAAACCTCACACACCATTCAACATTGGTTTCACAACTAGGCGTATAGGTGATATGCATCTAGGAGTTTTTCTTTTGATACTATGCTTAAATGCAAATGCAATGTGTATGACTCATTGTGCTTAAAAATTTTTAACTATAAATCAGGCAAGTGCTATGAAAAAACAATATTTTCATGATTTCTTTTCTCTAATGTTATGCTACATTGAAAAGTGACAATATTGGGCTAACCTATGCTACTATTCCTCTTCAAACTTAAATAAATAGAAGCATATATGTCATAACATGCAATGAAATAAGAACTTATTCAAATCTTATTTCTTTTCAGCTCTTTTCTCCCTCCCACTTACGTTTTGCTTTCGTGCATAGGTATAAAAGGGTTTTGTCACAATTTTGTATGAATAAGCAATAAATATGCACTTTTCACACATAAATGGAGGTAATATGAGGCAAATCCTCATTCCCTATCCTCATTATATATGCACATATACACTCTTAATTTTTTATAATTTTTAGCACATTAAAACTAATTTTATTCTATTTTTTTCATTTAAGCAATTATTATTTCATGAGAATAACATTGAAACCTCAAAATCCAACAAAATCTCAATTTTCATATTAAATCTCGCATCTCGAGTTTTGCAAATTTAATCTTTTTTATGTAAAGAATTGAAAGTGAATGAGTTTTTTATGATTTTAGACATTGGAAAACATAACCATTCTCAACCACTTTCACGATAGATACAAAATATACGAAATAATATGCAATATCGATACTTACAATAAATCCCACACATGTGATGCATCATATTTCGAACAACAAAGCTAATGATACCATCAGACGATCACTAAGGACCACCTTCATGCTTACTCACTCCATTCCTTGTATCTTGCCATGAACTAACCCATTCCCCCTCATCCTCTCAACCCATACAAATAGTAATTATGGCGAGGAAGAAAAAGGAGATAGAAATACTAAAATCTAGACTTTCCATTCAATTGTAAGAAGCAATGGCCCATGTTGTTTCTTGTGATTCCACAGAGTAGAAATTACCAATATTCAGGGCATGAAGAAGTGTGTCAAAAAATGCCCCCTCCCCTTCTCGTTTAGTTTTTTTCTTATTTAAACCTTCTAAGCCTCATTACAATACTACTTCCCAAATTAACTAGTTCATCTCCTTCACATTCACACTGCTAACAAATGGTTTTGGACAAAACAGAGGGACAAATGGCCTCCTATTTGCAATCCAACTAGATGTGCGGCTTTCTGGCATAAAAAACTATTACCTTAGTCTCCAAATTACTCGCTTTTCAACTTCTAGATCAAGTAGCTACTTTATAACGCCAAACGTTGCAGCCATTAAATGGGGGGTCAAATAGACTTTGATTGATAAACAAACACTTGTGTTGGAATCACAATGTAAATTTCCACCTAGAAAAACTCTAGCTTCTCGATCTATAATATGCACATTTTCCACCAAAATGGCCATTTTTACAGCTCTTAGGAAACTTTTACGCTTTCAATTCCATCTTAAAATCAACTCTCATTAGTGACCACGGGATAGGGTAACTCAGCCTGCCAAACCCACAAATTGATCTACACACATATAAAACATAAACAACGTCAAGTTGATTTAAATAAAATACACAATATAGCATAACAAAGCTCTCACCTTATCCCTTGAAAAAATCAAGGCATGAATTCCATGAGGGACAGGCCAAGCATAATTTAACAAAGAAGCCAAAATCTAATTGGTAACCAACTGGTCCAACATAGACCACCAGCTAAAAGAGCTATCAAAGAAGTCATCCTAAGTGGTGGTCTGAACCCACCTACCTAACCTAAGATAACTAGACTAGGAACTTCTACTAGGTGAGGACTCCTATAGCGCTTGTCCTTTTTATATAAATTTTTCATTTGGCTCAATCTCTTTTCTTTATCATTTTATACTTAGATGTATAAAAAGGAGGGAGTTGTTGTGACATAAGGAGAATAGGGTATCGATTCGGTCTCACGTGCACAGTCTCGGTATCCAAGAACCTACGAAGCTCTTGTGAGGCAACACTAAAACCTTTGTTTTTATTCCCACTTACTTTTATTTTTGCTCCAATCATCCTTATTTCTTTTTCGAAAAATTACCACCCCCAAGAAGATAAGATATCGGTTCGGGTCCTATGGCCCCGAGTCTAACTTGTCCCTAGGAACCTACCAATCCTTTGTAGGTGATGAACATCATCTCTTTGAAATTTTTCTTTCTTTATTTTTCCTTACTGTGGGGGTTACAACCCCTGTTAACATACCTCTATATTATATACATTTCAAATACATTTATTATTTTTCTCTTTTATTTGGCAAGCTTCCCTGGTTGTCTCACAACTAATAGGGATTCCTAGTACCAACTTCCTAGTAGGGTAGAAGAACAGGGTCACTAGGACTACCCTCTAAGACAAAGCTTTATATGCTCGACAATGTCTTCATGTGAGGTGGACAATTGCTCAAATCTCCTGCCATAACATACCTAACCTAATCCTAGGACTTCATGCCTTCACCACTGGTCCCCAACAAAAAAAAAAAACCCCAAAACACACATAACACATTCTGCTGAAGGAAAAAGAACTGGAAAAGGAAAGATATCACCCATACTAGCCACAAAAAACTTCCACGTAGCAATTGGCTCTCTCTTGGTGCTCCTTTAAACCTATTTAGTGCAACACTAAAACAAAGAACCATCAAATGCACCCACACCAAACAAACACATGGCCCTCTTCCCCTAAAGAGAGTAAGTCATTTTGATCTATCAAATACACTATCTTCTTGGCATATACATTGCATCTTATCAGACTAACCAAGATAAACCAAACATCACATAAGATGCAAGGGCTAGCCTCATGCTACTAGCTTACTGCAATCAGATAATTGAAGTTTAATCTTGGTCTTTTATATATTCACAAGTCCAAGCTTTCCCATTAATATAACATCGATATAGGCAATCCCTTCTTGGTACTATTAGCTAAACGAATGACCTCATTGGGCTCATGTGTCCCACCTTGATTGTCATTTAAATAGGTTGGTCATTCGAGCTTCCCAAAGACCCCTCCTATAGAGAGAATCACAAATTTATGATTATTTAAACCTTTTCTATTTGTATTATTACATATGTCAGTGTTACAACCCAAATTAGGTAGAGTTTCAATCCTAGGCTTATCACATAGATACATCCTAGAGTGGTGTATACTATTAGATATATCATTATGGCTTCTGGTCTCATCCACTTGGGAATCGACCATGGTATGTCCACATAGAATTCTTTGACTTTTATCCAAGACACAAGCAACAATATTAGAGATTTTTGGCAGCCAAGCCCATCTCACATTCCTGGTTATATTCTTGCATTGCCTCAATTTCCACATTGGTCTAATGGACTCAATGTGGACTTATTTCTATGAACAAATTGCCTCACATACTTATGACTTCCATCTAGCATAGGTGGAACTTTAGGATTCTACATCTTCTTCACACGGGATGCCTTTACTTGCCTTTGTCCACATTGCAACTTCTCACTCATAGGTATCATGCTCTTATTAAGAGGAGTAACATCCATGTAAAAGCTGTTGAGATATCGAGCTCCACTCGTGATACGCCAGGGTAACCGTTGTGTATTTATGTCACTGACTTGTCAGTTGCAGACGCGGTTGGTACACCGCCCATGAATAATAGCTACATGATAGCTATCCTTATCTACCCTAGTTCGTGGCTCAGTTAGTATGCCACCTTAGTTAGTTGAGTTTGGTTTGAGACCCATATATAGGGTTCTTCTATTTCTTTGTACTTGAGTTCTTTTGGCTTACACAACTAAGAAGAGGAAAATTGTTTTCAGCCTCCACCCTTGTGTGTATTCCCCCATTGTGCAAGCAAGAAAGCTTCAAGTGAGACTCCTTCCTTCTCTCCCACAATCTTGACATGGTATCAGAGCCTTGTTCGTGGTAAGGAGCTCAAGAAAGCAAGCCAAGCTCGCGGTGTTCTGGTAAGAGGAGCAGTGTTGCTTTCATTTTCTGTTTTGGGAGTAGATCTCTGCAGCTAGCACAGCCGGAAATTGCAAGAGTGCAGTGTCTTAGGTTGAGACGCCCTTCGCGGTGAAGCACTTTGGGGTCTATTTTGGAGGCGGAAGTTTTCAGGTTGAGCCTGTTTTTTTTATTTGAGGCCATTTCGGGGCCTGTTTTGGAGGCGGAAGTTTTCTGCACGCGCTCAGGAAAAGGCTCAGTTTTATGATGTGCAGCCACTGTTCTACAGTTCGGTAAAAAGTTACTGTAGAAATTGCATCGTATGCTTGTGCGCACAGACATTGGGAGTTACATAATCATCCCTATTGCCTGTTGATGCAAAATCGTCACTAGGAAGTGACTGTGTGGTCAAATACCACTTTCGCCAGTTTTGCAGTTTTTCCCTTATGAGGGTGAAGCTGTGTCTTTTGCAGTGACAGAATTTTTTGCAGTATTCTGTAATGGCATCTGATTCTCTCTCACAGATTGTCACTGAAAAGCTTGACAAGAACAACTTCCAAGCATGGAAGTTTAGAATGACAAATTTCCTTATGGGAAAAGGATATTGGGAATTTGTTGCAGGAAATGAAGAAGAACCAGTTCTTCCTGATGTTCCCAATCAACAGCAAATGCAGGCATTTAAAGCATGGCATGAGAGAGCTAGGAAAGTTATGTACTGGCTGTCTATCAGCATTTCAGACTCTATGATTGTGCATATTTAGGATGCAAGTACGCCAAAGGAGGCATGGGATACTCTGTCAAAGATGTATAGCACAAATACGCAAGCCAGGAAAATGCAGCTCAAGCAAGAGTTGCACAATGTGCAAAGAGAAAATATGAGCATCAATGACTACCACATGAAGGTGAAGAAGATTGCAGATGCACTTGCTTCCATTGGGTCGCCAGTGGAAGATGATGATTTAGTTTCTGTGACCTTGAATGGTCTAGGAAAGGATTATGCACAGTTTCGGACATCCATTTCAGTTCGTGAAAGATTTCCTGATTTTGAGGAGTTGATTGCTCTTCTAATTTCTGAGGAGCAGAGAAATGGTGGTGCATCTTCTTCAGGAGGAACTTCAAAAGAAACTGTCTTCTACTCAAATGCTGGAAGAGGTAGAGGCAGAGGTAGAGGAGGCCGATTTGGAGGCCGTGGTAGAAACCAGAATATGCAGCAAACTCAAGAAAACCAGTCCTATGGAGGAGGACGTGGTAACTCTAGAGGCAGGGGGAGCCAAAGAGGTCGTGGTGGATGGCAAAGAGGCCAAAATGCAAACAGTAATGTTGAATGCTACTATTGTGGTAAAATGGGTCATATGGCTAAATACTGCTATAAAAAGTAGAATGACATCATGAATGGAAAACTGCAACAAGGAAATTATGCATCTTCTAGTAGACAGGGTGATGACAGAAATGAGCATTTGTTTATGGTGCAGCACATGAACAATTCTGTGACAAATGCAGAAGAAAGCAACGATGTGTGGTATGTTGACTCAGGTGCATCAAACCACATGACAGGTCATGTAGAATGGATGGAGGATGCAAGGAAAATGGAAAAACCAGGATTTGTGGAGACTGGTGATGATACTGCACATCCGATTGTGCAGATTGGAAAAATTCCTTTGTCTATGCAGGATGGGAAAAAGAAATACCTGTCCGATGTATTTCATGTCCCGAATATCACCAAGAATCTGGTTTTTGTTGGTCAAATGGTTGAACAGGGCTTGTAGGTCAGATTTAATCCTCATGGATGCTTTGTTGAGGATATGAAAAATAAAGGTCGCTTGATAGCAAAAGGAAAGAAGAAGGGCAGAATGTTTACGTTGGATGCAGACATGTCTGAATTGAGTGCAGCAATGTTTGGACATGGGACCGGTGTAGTTGTAGATATTGATATCTGGCATAAACGCATTGGTCATGTTAATGTACAGCGACTTAAATCAATGCAGGCCCAAAATATTGTTGCAGGATTGCCTAGATTCAAGGTTGCAGAAATGCATAAGGTATGTGAAGCCTGTCAGTTTGGAAAACAGGCTAGGAAACTATTTCCTAGACATGTTCAAGAGACTAAGAAGCCATTGGAATTAATCCACTCTGATGTGTGGACTACTAAAGCTGCATCTCTTGGAGGCTGTCATTATTTTGTTACTTTTATTGATGACTATAGCAGAAAAGTTTGGGTGTATTTTATGAAAAAGAAAAGTGAAGTTTTTGGGCATTTCAAAACTCTTAAAGCTATGGTTGAAAAAGAAACAGGCCTGCAAATAAAATGCCTAAGGTCAGATGGAGGGGGAGAGTACCTCTCAAATGAGTTTGCAAGGTTCTTGCAGGAGCATGGCATAAAGCAGCAATATTCATGCAGTCATACCCCACAGCAAAATGGAATTGCAGAAAGAAAAAACAGACATATTGGAGAGCTGTCTCGTCCCATGCTCAATGAAAAAGTCCTGCCAGATTTTTATTGGGCTGAAGCAGTTGCTACAGCAGTCTACATAATGAACAGGACTCCCACTGCAGCAATACATGGAATGACTCCAGAGGAGAGGTATACTGGTAGGAAACCAGATATTTCTCATTTGAAAATTTTTGGTTGCATTGCCTATGTACATGTGCCAGATGAGTTGAGATCCAAGTTGGATCCAAAAGCTGAGAAGTGCATCTTTATTGGTTACTCTCTGCAGCAAAAAGGGTATAGATGCTATAACCCTTATACACGTAAGTTTACAGTGAGCAGAGATGTTGTTTTTGATGAGATGAGTAGCTGGTATAAACCAGTAAATGTGATTGATGATGTAGATGCACAAAATGGTAATGCTGCACAGAATTCACAGCAGTAGTCACAAAATATTAGTGAACCTGGAGCGTCCTCTAGCAGTGGTTCACATTCTTCGCCATGGACAGGCAGATTGAGATCAAGAGAATCTTCTCAAAGTAATGCAGATAGTGGTATGCAGGTATCACGAAAAGGAAAAGAGAAGGTTGATCAGCCCATGTTTGATGTGAATGCAGGTCACTCTTATGTGGATGGTGAATCCAGTGGCTCAGAACAGAGCATTGATGATGAGTTGGGTATTCCTTCTATTGTTACACCTGGAGTAAGGAAGACCAGGGATGTTTTGAGAGCACCTGGGAGTGAACCCACTTTGCGCAGGTCTACCAGAGTTAGGTATCCTGTGGATAGGCTGAAATATGATGGATTTACAGCCATTCACTATGCATATATGGTCAAGGTGATACAGGAACCAGAACCCACTTCTTTTGAGCAAGCCATGGGAAAAGAAAAATGGGAGAAAGCCATGGATGAAGAAATGGATGCCTTGGAAGCAAATGCTACATGGGAATTGGTACCTTTGCTTAAAGGTAAGAATGCAATTAGCTGTAAGTGGGTTTATAAGGTGAAGCACAATGCAGATGGTTCTATGAACAGATACAAGGCAAGATTAGTAGTCAAGGGGTATGCACAAACATATGGCATTGACTATGAAGAAACATTCAGTCCGGTTGCAAGGATGGCAACCGTAAGAGCAGTCATTGCTATGGCTGCATCAAAGGGATGGTCTTTACATCAGATGGATGTAAAGAATGCCTTCTTGCATGGTGATTTGCAAGAAGAGGTCTATATGGAGCAGCCACCAGGTTATGTGCATGCTGTTTATCCTGAATTTGTTTGCAGGTTGAAGAAAGCCTTGTATGGATTGAAGCAAGCACCTAGAGCATGGTCTGACAAGATAGGACGGTATCTTGTCACTATTGGCTTTCAGATTTCCAAGGCAGATTTCTCACTTTATGTGAGAAAAATAGAGAAATGTATTATGCTACTTGTCATTTATGTTGATGATTTGATTATGACAGGTGACAATGATGAAGATATCCTTCATGTGAAAATGCTATTGAAGCAAAAGTTTGAGATGAAAGATTTGGGAGAGCTGCGTTATTTCTTGGGCATTGAGGTGATTAGATCACCAAGTGGGATATAGCTCTTGCAGAGGCAGTATGGATTGGACATGCTGTCCAAATATGGGATGACAGGCTGTAAGCCTATTTCAGTTCCTTTGGAGCAGAATGTGAAGCTGAGCACAGATGCAGGTGAGCTTCTGGAAGACCCTACTATGTACAGACGCATAGTAGGAAGCTTGATTTATATGACTATTACCAGGCCAGATTTGAGCTATGCTGTTGGATTGGTAAGTCAGTTTATGCAGGCTCCAAGGAAACCGCATTTGGATGCGGCTAGACGCATACTCAGGTATGTGAAGTCCACATTGCAGTATGGACTATTTTATGAGACTGGGGTTCAAATACAGTTGCATGGATACACTGATGCTGATTGGGCTGGTAGTATTTCTGATAGACGATCTACCGGATATGTGTTCTCTTTTGGGAGTGCTGCAGTCACTTGGAGCAGCAAGAAACAGCCTACAGTTGCCTTGTCGAGCACAGAGGTTGAGTACAGGGGCGCAGCAATCGCTGCATGTGAGGTAGCTTGGTTGCATAAGCTACTTTATGATATGCATCAGTCTACAGATGGGCCAGTTGTCATTTATTGTGACAACATGAGTAGTATACACTTGGCAAATACCCCAGTCTATCATGCTAGAACAAAGCACATTGAGGTGCATTATCACTATGTGCGGGAGAGGGTTTTACTAGGTCTTATTGAACTAGTTTATGTCAGCACAGAGGATCAGGTAGCTGACATATTCACGAAGGCATTGGGCGCAGAGAAGCTGCGCAAGTTCAAAGACCTGCTTGGTGTGCAGGAATTGGGATTGAGCTCGAGGGGGAGTGTTGAGATATCGAGCTCCACTCGTGATACGCCAGGGTGACCGTTGTGTATTTATGTCACTGACTTGTCAGTTGCAGACGCGGTTGGTACACCGCCCATGAATAATAGCTACATGATAGCTATCCTTATCTACTCTAGTTCGTGGCTCAGTTAGTATGCCACCTTAGTTAGTTGAGTTTGGTTTGAGACCCATATATAGGGTTCTTCTATTTCTTTGTACTTGAGTTCTTTTGGCTTACACAACTAAGAAGAGGAAAACTGTTTTCAGCCTCACCCTTGTGTGTATTCCCCCATTGTGCAAGCAAGAAAGCTTCAAGTGAGACTCCTTCCTTCTCTCCCACAATCTTGACAAAAGCATGATTCACTTATAGATGGCAAAGGTCTCTCAAGAGCCTTTCCATCAGCAAAATGAAAAGCACTCATATGATGCTCATTCACTCTTGTAGTTCCAATGTTTCTATCAATTTTGTCTCATAGCCACCTCTCGTGGAACTATTCTAAGCCCTACTGGGACTTGCTTGGCTTGGAACCTTTCCACCAAGAGGCATACTATCACTACACATAGAATTCACATTGCCTACCCAGAGATTTTGGCTACCAAGGTCCCTCCCATATGTTGGCTTAGTATTAGCAAGTGAATTATCTCCTTGCAAAAAAGGTTGGATACTTGGATGCACTTTCAATGAGTGGAAAATAATCCAAATTTTTTTCCAACTGAAGTGAGTGATGCGCTGCGGAGATGCAATGTCCCGCGATGAAATGTCAGGTAAAGAGCAAAACACGTGAGCAACAGCAGCGAGTGAGAGCGAGAGATGCAAGATGTTCTTGGGTACAATTGGAGTGTGTACCACTTTAGGTTTTTAGATAGATATATATGAAAGTACAAGTGTGCTAAGGGTGCGTTCACACCCGTGCACATATAAAAGGCACGATGGCCCTTTATTCCCAACACCAACATCTTTGAATATACTTCTTATAGTCAACTGCATGTATCTTAGCCTCACTTAGTGGTTTAGAATCTCACATCCTCACTTGGACTTGAGTGTTAGTCACTAAGCCACTCGCAAAGAGCTCACATAGCACATTGTTTGACAATAGAATGGATTTTCTTGGCCAAAGCCTAGGAATATCATCAAAGACTAATATATTCTTTGACAGAGATATATAACTCTTACCAAATCTATAACCCATCCATAGGCAATTCCATAATAGATTAATGTAGGCGATTTTGTCAAAGAAAATGTATCAATAATATTGAGAGCTTGGGGGTGGTTCCTTTTGAGCAACACTTTTCCCTTAATAGTTAAGGCTTCCAACATCCTTGTAAGGCCTAATATTTCAATATGCTGACCCACCACATGGGACATTTCAGCCACAACTCAATTCCATTATGTGGTAGTACTTTCCATGGTGTTACAACTTTAGCATAATTGTTAATCAATGCCATGATTGCCACAGGTTCCAACATACTTGTTGCATATCCTCTAGGGCATCGAGGCAAACCTTGGCCCATTCCAGCATACTAGAGGATAGAATAATACTAAATGGTTACTTTCCACATCACATGAATTATCTCTCATAGAAGATTCATACTCTAGATTGATGGATGATTGTGCATAATGTTTCTTGGATAGAGACCGCATCAAGGCATGCCATCATACTAGAGGATGGAATAACCACTAAATGGTTACTTTTCACATCATATGAATTATCCCTTGTAGAGGATTCATGCTCTACATAATTAATTAGTTCCATCAGTAGGTTTTGTATAGGGCAAGCCAAGTTTTTTAATCCCTAGACAAATCCCATTTTGTGAATATTTTAGCACATCCCTAATGATCAAGGTTATAATTTTTTCGATCCCTTTTCACCCAAGGTTCGAAAACTACCACTTATAAGCATCTCCTGGCAAAAGCACCACCTGTTAGGACAAAAAACGGGCCCAACACTAGCTCTAAGACTCTAGTTGGGGGCTCTTATACATAGCAAACAACCCACATGACCTCACAATTAGAGCATTTGGATAATATAAATTGATATATCTAACTAATGCATTTGTAGACATGAATTTCAAAATATAGTCCAACATTTTGCCCATCTTAACTCCAAGTAGAGGGAGTATCCCATACATATAGGTGACTAACATCTCATTATACACACAAATAGAGCACCCCCTAGCTGGTTGTTATGGCTCTTATGACTATTCTACACCCCAGGGATTGGGCCCCAGGATGCTCCGTCTCAAACATAAAGAATAAACATGACAAAACCCTCTCCCTAAAGATCATCATGCTTCCCTATAGCAAAGGAATCTCACACACTCAGAGTTAGTTAAAACTAGGCATATAAGTGTTGTGCATCCAAAAGTTTTCATTTTGATACCATGCTGAAATGCAAATGGAACGTTGTCGTGATGCTATGCGGACACATTGTGAAAAAGCATGGAATGCATCATCATCCGACTTTTTTATTGATCAAGAGAGTCAATGTGATCTGAGTCATTAGTATTAGTGTGAGTTGCATGGATTATCAAAAAATACTAGATTTTTGGATAATTTTAGCACATTTTTTATACTATTTATTGTAAAAATATGAAAAAGTTAGAAAATCTTCTAGATTAGGATGACATGCAAAAAGCAAGTTGCTTTTTCAGCCAGTTATGGGATTTTCATGAAAAAGACAGATTGACAAAATTACGCACATTGCGATCACTGTTGACAAGCTAAAAGCTACAGTTTGAACTGGAAGAGGAAGAAGAAGTGATCTGGGAGATCTGTGACCATGCGTCTTAGGGTTTTACCCCCCTTTCAGAGCCAACGAAGCCATCAGATTTGGGTTCTGAGCAGCAGAGAAGGAGTTGTAATTTTGTTGCACGTTTTGTTTAATGAAGAAGCTCCAGGAGATCTAATGCCTGGAGATTGCTTTTGAGTAGTGCAAATATTCCAAGTTCTTTCAATACATATTGATTTACTTCATTGTGCTTTGTCTTTGTCGTGTTTACCTCTTATCTATTCCCTTTCTTCTCTTCCATCTCCTATCTCTACTTCCTTCTACCGCTGACCCCGGTGGATTCGACCTTTTGACAAAAACCCCTCCGAAATTGGTGACCCTGATTTGAAAGGTCATCAAAAGAAGGAAAGACATGATGGGAGAACCTTCGAACACAATCTCCAGTGATGTTTTGCAACAATTGGTGAAAAATATGAATATGCTTATGCGGGTACAACAACAACAACAGGTGATGCAAGCTTCTACTCAAACAGAAAGTGTTGTGATGAATGCTTTGCAAGTAGTTGAGCATGAGGTGAAGTTATTCAATGGTAGGAATGTATCTACATATGTATATACCTATGCTCAGAAGATGGAATTCTTTGGGGTGGCTCAACCTGCATGGAGCCGGTATTTTGTACGTGTTACTGTACATGAACTGAAAGCACGGATTACTGAATTATAAATCTAGGATGCTGACTGGGTAGCCTTCAAGAAGAAACTAAGGGAAGTATTTTCTATTGAAGATACCATTTTGATTACGTGCAATACTTTTCAGGAGTGGGTTTTACAACCCAATAAGGGTCTAAAAGAATTTGAAAGTCGCTTTGAGCAGTTGGATCGTGCAGAACAACAAACTCTTGCAAGTCAAAAAATTGAATTGTTTCTACAGGCAGTTGATCTTGAGCTTCAAGAGAAGCTTGATGATTTGCTGGAGGATCAAACTATAGAGATAGGTCTTAAAATAGAAAGGAGACATGTCAAGGAAGCTGTTACTGCACTTCTGAAGAAGCCTAGAAGAAGAGAAAGATTGCATGTCTCTAGCTTGCCCATTGTTACAGGCAAGGCAGTTGATGTATCCAGTAAGCCACCTACTTTTGTGGCTAATCCTATGGCTGTACCTGCTATTGTTCCCTCTGTTAGAGAAGATGTCTTAGATGAAATGGCCAAAGGCATGCAGGATCTTCAATTGAAAGTTGCAAAATTGGATGAAAAAGGACAAGAGGATAGGGGATGGGCAACAGTCCCTAAGCCAGGAAAAATATGTGGTGTGATAGTTTGCAGCATGAGAGAAAGGATTATGCTGCCTATCAGGAGACCTTGGCACGATAGCTCATCTTTTGGAAAGATGGAAAGATCCATGCACAAGAAATAGGATTGCCTCTTGCTATGAATTTCAAAAAGGGAGATATGCAAAAGTTGTTGGAAGACTTGGCAGTTCGAAATGCTTATGCGGTGGTACATGCTTCTACTTTTGGTCTACAGTTGGATAGAATGCATGGCCAAGTGATGGTTGGTCCAAAAGCTGAAATATGGACACATGATTTACATGCAATTGAAAAGAGAAAGGTCACTGATAATGAAATGTCTCATGCAGGGCAAGACATTCATGGCATAACTGGTTGGAAATCACCGGTAGATGCATATTCAGTGTATGCATATTTAGCAAAGGTACAAAACACAGATGTACTTGTGGAAGAAAAACGAAAAGGAGATGAAGATAATACATGGACATATAAAAGAATGACAAGAAGAAGTGTGGATTGGCCTAAAGCTGCAAAGCAGCCACCTCCTGAGCTGTTATGGAAGAGGTCAGTCAGAAGCAAAAACATGATAGAAAACAAGAGGGCAAAAAGAAGGGCAAGCAGCGAGGATATAAGTTGCAATCTGACATTAAGATAGCCATAGATCTTAAGAAGGTTCTTGAAGAACAAATCTTAAACAGTCGGGTGAAATTCACCTTGGGAGAGGTGATTGGCATCACTAAGCAAAGAATTTCATGATGAGATCATTGACATAATTAAGAGAAAGTGTCAGTTTCTTGGTGATACCACTAGTACATTGCTGCAATTTGAAGAGAAAACTGGTTTGTTGGGTATTCAGGCTGAATATGAGCATGAATTAAGTACTGGATTATCTATGCAGGATGCTACTAATCAGTGGACAGCATGTGGAAAAGTGAAGAAAACGGCTGAAAATGCATTGTCTTGTAGCAATATGCATGGGAGTAAGGCAGATGCAACAATATGGGGAAGAGACTCTAGGATTTATTCCTTGAAGTCACTACACAAGAAATCATTGGGCTAGGGCTACCACTTAAATGGTAGTGAAAATAGGGGAATGTGAAACTCCTTGTGTTGTTTTACTTGACCATGGGTCTGAGATAAATGTCATTGAGCATGGATTGTATGAAAATGATGCATGGCCTATAGACACTGATCATGGTTGACGTATGAGGGATGCAAATAATTCTTCAGGAGAGCTCTATGCTGCATGTCCTAATATAAATGTGATGATTGGTGATGTACAAGAAGAGCAACACTTCTTTGTGCAAGATAATTCCTCATATGTAGTGATTTTGGGACAGCCCTATATTACAGGAATGCGTACGGAAACAAAGGTGCTTGATGATGGTTCTGCTTATGCAAGAGTTAGGAGAAAGGATGGGAGGAAAGCAGTCCAATTTCTTACTGTTTGTGTTAATCATCCTAGAAATTGGGATACGCTTTGAGAGTCTCCTTTGGCTCCAAATGTAAGGGAATTCAAAGACATGGATTTTCATTAAGCACTATTGTAATGTAGTGCTACAGTGCTATTCAGAGGATGTACTTGCCTCTTGATGGAATGAAACATGTATTTACTATTGGTTATTCTCAGTTTACAGCAAATTGTTTATGTTGGTTTAAGCCTATGGAAGCTATGTGCAAGGCTGAACGCATATCTAAGAAACGGGCTACTCAGGAACTGAAAGCATTGGGACTGTTAGCTAAAAATGAAGGCATTTCAAGCATCTTTTATGGGCTGAATATTGATGACACTATGGCTGAAATTTTAGCAACTATACATGTAGAAAATGAGGCTGAAAACAGAGTGTTGTTAGTATGTTCTTTGGACATGTATGATGTTATAGCATTGTTTGCTTAGTAGGAAGGATTACAATGGGTTGAAGCACTTGTGGAGACAAAGTATAAGACAGTTGACAAAAAGGTGAAACCAACTGCTTTGCCACTTCTACCAGAGAGTGATGGTTTGTATAAAAAAGTATCAAGGCAGCCAAAGCTTACGGGATCCTAAAGATATAGGTCATTAGTTTACATATGAAACATTACAAGAATTGAAAGTTGGTGCAGAAGGGTTTCTTTTGCCTGTTGAGAGAGACTGTTTTATGTGGATGTTAGCTAGGCATGGAATGCCATTTGCATTTCAGCCAAGTGAAATAGGTTGTGTGGATCCAAATGTTATCTCTCCTATGGTAATATTTACTGTGCCACATGTGCCATGGAACTTGAGGCCTATTCCAGTGCCTAAAGCTTACTTGCCAAAGCTGACGGATTTGTTAAATGAAAAGATTCGCATGAAAATCTTGGAGCCTTCTTCAGCGCTGTACTCAAATCGTTGGTTTACTGTGCCCAAAAATAATGGGGCTTTGAGATTTATTCAAGACATGAAACCGGCCAATAAAGTGACCATAAGAAATGTGGGTGTAGGTTGTATGGTTGATGAATTTGTAGAGGCTTTTGCAGGCAGAGCGATCTATTCTTTGGGTGATCTTTACTCAACACAATATTAGTGAGTTTGGGAATCTCCCAATTCCCATTTTTCAAATACTAAAAAGGTGGCACCTGGATAACATGCCCATAAGTTTCTCAAAACCATATGATGTGACCTATCATTGGAAAGCCCTTGCAAAATGGAATCTATTGAGCTATAGAGCACTTGATCTAGAGTTATAGTGTTCAAGTTATGATAAATCCAAAGATTTGACCACGTGTCCCAAACTTATGGGAAATTCCCATATTCTCCAATATGGTGTTACTCGGTGTATGATCAGTTTCAACTTGCAATTGAAAGCAGGGATATCACAACCATGAAGACTCCCTTGGGGTTAATACGGATGTGTACTCTCCCACAAGGTGCAACAAACTCAATGGCACACATGACAAATGCTATGAATAGGGTACTCAGGGATTTTATACCACAATTGACAATGCCCTTCTTGGATGATGTTCCAATCAAAGGGTGTGCAGTGGATGAAAAGAATGAAGAGATGGATGCTCATGGATGCATATAGTTTGTTGTAGACCATATTGTGGATTGTGAGAGGATTTTGACATGTCTAGAAAAGGTGCATTTAACTCTTTCTGGACAGAAGTTTGTCTTTGGAGTTGGAGAGGTTTTTATTGTTGGGCGTATGTGTGGGCCCTATGGGCGAAGACCATCACCAGCAAAAATAGATGGGATTGATAGAATGCAAAATGTATGCACGAGTTTGTCAGAGGTGCGTAGATTCTTAGGTACATGTGTGTTCTATTTGAAATGGATTCCTCACTTTGCACATGTAGCCGATGCAAAGGAAGAATCAGAAAGAAATGAAGAAATTGAAGCAACTCTTAAAATCTGCTCCTACGTTGAGAAAGGCTGACTATTCACATGGAAAGCCTATCATTATTACTGTTGATACAAGCCCAATCGGGATTGGATGGGCAATTGGGCAAGATGATGAGGAAGGGCAAAGATATGCAATACGCTTTGGTGCTAAAGTATTGACTAAACGATAAAGAAGATATCCATAGGTTAAAAGAGAATTATGGAAAATTGTGTAAGCCCTTAAATGTGATAAGGAGTATTTTATGGGTGCTCATGTAGTCATTGAGACCGATTGTTTGCCGATATTGGGTATGATTACTAGTTGTGCTACCTCAGACATTGCTATGCTCCGGTGGATTGCATATTTCAAATCTTTGAACCCTGAATTTCAGCATATTGTAGGAAGAGATAACCCAGTGGCAAACATGTTATCTCGAGCACGCTATGAGAATGAAGATGGGAGGATGGATGAGGAGGAAGAAGATGACTTTCTTGCGACTGAAAATGATGTTGCAAGAGTGAATTTAGCAATGCAAGGTGTTGCTACAGTATTAACAGAAGGTTGGACAACAAACAGAAGACACTTTAGATGTTTTGCATCTTGTGTAGAAGTGTTTTTGGAAGAAAAATATGTAGGAGAGTTGTTGAGAATTGGTCAATACCTCAGTACATTAACAAAGAGAGATGAATGGTCAGATGACGAGTTTAAGAAGATCAAGAGGAAATCCTATGGTTTTTTCTTAAAAGATGGATACTTATGGAAACATGCTAAATAGAAACAGGGTATGCCATTGCGAGTTTTGGGTGATAAGCTTCACAAGTAAATATTATGCAATAATTTCATGAAAGCTTGTGGGCTAGCCATAGAGGTGTTTGGGTACTTTTGCAAAGATCAAAGAAAGATATTGGTGGCACGGTATGTATAAGGATGTTTCTCACTTTGTGGAAACATGTATGACATGTCAAATATATTCATCTGTGAGACATCGGGATGGATTGCAGCCCACATATCCATTGTCTCTTCATTTTAAGTGGGTGGTGGGTTTGGTCACAATGCCTACATGTTTTTGGCAAATGAGGTATCTTATGCTTGCTCATGAAGACTTGACTAATCAAGTGGAAGGGAGAGCTCTACGTACGACAATAAATGCCGTGTGTACTTTTCTCCTAGAAGAGATCTTCTATAGGTATGGTTGTGTGGGAAAAATTACAGTAGATAGGGGTGAGTTGGATGTAGATGAAACTCATGATTTCTTTGCACGGTTGGGGATAAAGCTTGATTTAACTTCAGCCTATAACCCTGAAGGAAATGGCAAAAGTGAAAGAGGTCATCCACCTATTGTGAAGGCATTGGCAAAAGCATGTGGAGAGAAGGTAAAAGAGTGGCCATGATTGCTCCCTTATGCTTTGTGGGTTGACAGAACAACTCATAGTTCTCTTACAGGATATATGCCTGCACAATTGATGTATGGTCAAAAACCTATCATGTCGATAGAAGAAATGACAGTCACATGGAGTGTGCTACCTTGGGAAGAGGAGTTGAATCGAGAGGAGTTGTTGGCCTTGCCCATTAGATAGTTGGAAAGAAAGTCAGAAGACATAGAGGCAGCAATTGCAAAGTTAAGGGCAGTAAGGATACATAACAAGAAACGGTTTGACAAAAGACATAGACTGAGACTAAGAACCATACAGGATGGGGATTGGGTGTTGGTTTATGATAGCAATTTAGACAACCAACATAGTGCCATGCGTAAAGTTTCCAAAAGATGGTTTGGATCCTATGTGGTAAGATAGGTATTTGATAATGCTACTTATGTATTAAATGAGCTGGATGGGACAGCCATAAATCTTCTGGTAGTAGGGAAAAGAATCAAATCGTTCAAGAGGCGGGAATCTATTGTCTATGAGTTGCTAGAATTGGAAGAAAATAGTGGCCATGATACAAGAGCTAGCCAGGAAGATATGGAAGATGAATAAGCAAAGGATATGGTTACAGAGGATGAGGACTCAAAATCCGGTGAAAACTAGGATTTTAGCACATACCGGAGGATATGCAGATTCAGAGGGGGTGGATGTCATGATGCTACGGACACAGTGTGAAAAAGCATGGAATGCATCATCATCGGACTTCTTTATTGATCAAGAGAGTCAATGTGATCTGAGTCATTAGTATTAGTGTGAGTTGCATGGATTATCCAAAAATACTAGATTTTTGGATAATTTTAGCCTATTTTTGATATTTTTTATTGTAAAAATTCAAAAAAGATAGAAACACTTCTAGATTAGGATGGCATGCAAAAAGCAAGTTGCTTTTTTAGCCAATTATGGGATTTTCATAAAAAAGATAGATTAACAAAATCACACGCGTCGCGATCGCTGTTGATAGGTTGAAAACTATAGTTTGAACTAGAAGAGGAAGAAGTGATCTGGGAGATACGTGACCATGCGTCCTAGGGTTTTACATCCCTTGTGGAGCCAATGGAGCCATCAGATTTGGGTTCCGAGTAGTAGAGAAGGAGCTGTAATTTTGATGGACGTTTTGTTCTACGAAGAAGCTCTAAGAGATCTAATTCCTGGAGATTGCTTCTGAGTAGTGCAAAGATTCGAGGTTCTTTCAATACATATTGATTCAGTTCATTGTACTTTGTCTTTGTCGTGTTTACCTCTTGTCTATTCTCTTTCTTCTCTTCCATCTCCTATCTCTACTTCCTTCTACCTCTGATCCCCGGTGGATTCAACCTTTTGACAAAAACCCCTCCGACAATGTGTATGAATAAGTGTGATTAAATAAATTTAAGTATAAATCAGGCAAGTGCTATGTGAAAATAGTATTTTCATGATTTCTTTTCTCTATCATTATGATGCGTTGCAAAGGGATGGAATTGGGCTAACCCATGCTACTATTCCTCTTAAAACTTAAATAAACCGAAGCCTATATGTCATAATATGCAATGAAATTAGAACTTATTCAAATACTGTCTCTTTTCAGCTCTTTTCTCCTTACGACTTAGATTTTGCTTTCGTACATAGGTGTAAAAGTGTTTTGTCGTCATTTTTATATGGACAAGTAATAAATTTATACTTTTCACACATAAATGGATATAATCTAAGGCAAATCATCATGCCCTATCCTCATTATATATTTACATACACGCTCTTAATTTTTTATAATATATAGTAAATTAAAACTATTTTATTCATATTTTTCCTATAAAAAGACTATTTTTAATTTTTTTTTCTCCATTTATTTGAACATAAATGACTCATTTTTCTTGATTTTTTAAATTTATGTAACTAGTATGACTATGGTTCATCAACATATCAATTATTATTCCACGTGAAAAACATTGAATCCTCAAAACCCAACAAAATCTCCATTTTCGCATTAAATCCCGCATCTTGGATTTTGTGATTTTGATATTTTTTATGTAAACGACTGAAAGTGGTTGAGTTTTTTATGATTTCACACTTTGGTAAATATAACTCAATCATTCTCAACCATTTTTAGGCTATACACAAAATATATTGTATAATATGCAATAAATCCACACTTATACTACATGGCACACATGTGATGCATTGTATTTAAAAAAATGGAGCAACTAATACCATCACATAGCCACTCACAACCACCTTCCTGATTTCTCACTCCATTCCTTGTATCTTTCTATAAACCAATATGCATTCCCCCTCATCCTCTCAGCCCATACAAATAGTAATTATGGTAAGAAGAGGAGAGACAAAGACTAAAATCTGAACTTTTCATTCAGTCCATCAATTTTCTTGCTTATTGCGGAAAAATGGAGCAAAAATTTATAGGAGGCCATGGCCTAGGATGTTTCTTATTATTCCACCCAGTAGAAATTACCACTTTTGGAGGCATGAAGGGGTCCAAAAATTGGTAGAAATTACCAATTTTTGGAGGCATGAAGGGGTGCACAAAAAATGCCCCTCCCTCTCATTTAGTTTTTTCTTGTTTGAAGCTTCTAAGCCTCATTAAAACACTAATTACCAAATTAACCAATTCATCTCCTTCACTTTCACACTATTGATAAGTGGTTTTGGGCCAAATGAAGGAGCAAACAACCTCGGATTTACAATTTGATGGAGGGGAGATTCCTAGCGTCTGTCGCTTGCTCTTCGGCTTCTCGATCAAGTATATGCTTTATAACATTAAACCTTAGAGCCATTAAATGGGGGGTCAAATGGACTCCAATTGACAAACGAACACTTGCTTTAGATTCTTGATATCAAAATACACCTAAAAAAACTCCATCTCCTCGATCTATGATATGCAATTTTTTGCAAAACCACCACTTTTACAACTCTTGGACCACTTTTGTGGTTTAAATTCCATCTTAAAATTAGCTCTCACTTAGGTTTCCATTTGTGGGTAGATGGCAGTGGTTGATGATGCGAAGTTTATCTAGCTTTTGATTGTGACATCATTGAATAATTCCATTTGGGCATTGAATTAGGCAGATGGCAGTGGTTGATGATGCGAAGGTTATCTAGCTCTTGATTGTGACATCATTGAATCATTCCATTTGGGCATTGAATTAGGTGGCTTGTTACATTACTGGCTACTCCATGAAAGTACAATGGTCAATTTAACACCAGTATAACTATCAACATGAGAATGAATTGACTTCCCTTTGGTCTGTGTGGCTGTGAGAGTGATCATGGTGGAATTCTTTGGCAACCATAGCCAACAGTTGCCTTCAAAATACCCTTATGCGTGTAGCAAGGCCTTGGGGACCCATTATAGCTTTACATGTGTTCATTTGCCATAGTGCCAACTTTTTCTTGGGGCTTTTTGATAGTGGGTTCGAGACTTGGGTAGCCTTGAGAATGGAGTTTTGTAGGAAGGATACTTTGTGTCAAAACCGCACTTGGCATGGAAATTTTAACCAATGGTTAGCTTGCTTATAGATTTTTGTTTGGTCGTCTAAGCTTGTTACAAGTCATGTGGTATTTGTTTACCCCTCTCACTAGAGTTGGTGGCTTTCAGTCTCTCGATATAGTGATCATGGCTTAGCACTTTCCTAGAAGAGAGTATGGTTTTTCACCATATGATTTTATTTTGGCCAAGGTCAAGATCAACCAGGATTGCGCTCTTAGTCTAGCCATCATACATGAGTACGTTATGATCAGCACCTTTGTCAATCAATGCATCAAGGACATGGTTGTTGGGTCATAGTATGATGCCACACAAGTAGGTTGGTGCAATGATTTTACAAACATGTTATCTCGAGCACGCTATGAGAACAAAGATGGGATGATGGATGAGGAGGAAGATGATGACTTTCTTATAGTTGAAAATGATGTTTTGATTGGTAAAACTGAATTGGCAGCCATTGTAACTATAGATATAGCTCTCATGAATGCAAGGACAACATTAAATATAGTAATAAATATATCAGTTGTTTTATCAAGTAGAAGTGTTGTAAGAGTGAATTTAGCAATGCAAGGAACAAAAGCTTGGACAGCAAAGAGAAGACACTTTAGATGTTATATGTATATTGTGTAGGAGTGTTTCTAGAAGACAAATATTTAAGAGAGTGGCTAAGAATTGGCCAATACCTCAGCACCTTAACAAAGAGAGACGAATGGTCAGATGAGGAGTTTAAGAAGATAAAGAAGAAATCCTATGGGTTTTCCTTAAAAGATTGGTACTTATGGAAACATGCTAAGAAGAAACAACGTATGCCATTGCGAGTTATGGGTGACAAAGCTTCACAAGTAAACATTATGCAAGAATTTCATGAAAGCTTATGGGTTGGCCATAGAGATGTTTGGGGTACTTTTGCAAAGATCAAAGAAAGATATTGGTGGCACGACATGTATAAGGATGTTGCTCACTTTGTGGAAACATGTATGGCATGTCAAATGTATTCATTTGTGAGACATCGAGATGGCTTGTAGCCCACATATGTAATAAACCCCCCCTTCACGTGTTCCATAGGAATCCCCCCTATAAATTTCCATTAAAATTAAGGCAATTTTTTTAATCTCCTCTCCCTATCAATGCCAAATAGGTGGGAGGGGAGGGAAGAGGAGAAGATAATCATGATAATCATGATGAGGGGGGAGGCCATGTGGCCTACCACCCCCCCCCTTGGCCGCCTCGCCCAATCTGCGGGTCACATGGGGGGCTAAGAACCCCCACCGCCATGCATCCATGAGTGGTGGGTGGAGTGAGGCACCACCACCACCCCATACTACCTCCCCCTCCCCTATTATAAAATCCCCCCCATCGAAAAAAAAACAAGAGGAGAAATGCCACGGCACGCTACTGAGAGAGAGAGAGAGAGAGAGGATTCTAAAAGGTTTTTTCCCCTCTTTAGAGGGAGACCACATGAACCTCCCCTTTTCCTCTACCCTACGAGTTTATTCCCCCCATTTTTCCCTCTATTTGAGCAAGAGGTTGCTGAAGTTCCTACAGGGCTTGCCCCTAAAAGAAAAGAAGATCGAGAATGGCCCCCAAGGGAAGAATGTCGCGTGGAGGTGGCAATCCCACAACCAGCAACGAAGCTTAGCTTCATGCAAGGGTATCACTGCAAATACAAGTATGGTACCACATATAAGAAATGCATTTCTTAATTGTTAGATGCTTGCTTTGATTTCCACATGAGATACATTAGGTTCTGTACTACCCTGCATGAGAATAGGTCATTGAAAGGGATAATTTTAATCTTTATAATTGTAGGATGCATACTCACATGCAAGAGTTAAATTTATGAAAAAGAAAATTGTACTCATCTATGTATGATGAACGCATCTATACCTAAGTGTAATTAGCGATGTGAAATTTTTACCTAGTTGTGATTAAATGGTATCATATGTACCAATGGGATGGATAGGTTAATCTAAGTTAAATGGGTTATTTAACCTAGGTTATCGTAAGAACCCCCAAGTGGCACAATAAACCCTGGACGATAGTTGTAAAATCGTTATCAAGATTATCAAAATATTATCTATGATCAGTTTCCATAAGCACATTGGCTTTTACCTTCATGATAAATTAGAAGGGTCACTAAGATGACGATCTCCAAGATCATTTTCATAGAAAAACATGCAATTACCTATATAGGAAATGGATGTCCACTCTTGCATAAGTTAGGATTCTTCGCATTTATCTAATCTCCGATAGAATTACTCTTGTTGGGCAAGAGGATTGCATAACGATTTTTGTCATGGAATTTGGAGACAATAAATTCTAGAGAAGTTACTTAGAGGCTTAGATTGACTTACCTAAGCTTCGTACAAAACTTTAATCTCAGAGACTAGGTAAAATTTTGGTAGATGTTGGAATTTGAACCTAAAGATCAATAGTGGATGCTCAATAGAAAAATAGGGATAAGTATCCTCTAGTACTGCCTTGGTCGTACCTTATAAGATAATGCTTGTATGAAGCCTTGACATGCACCCTAGGCAAAAGAAGGGAGCGTGAATCAAAACTCGCTCTTAGATCCCAAGGGGGAGAGTGAATATGCGGATGAAAATGTTATCGCATCTATTCTTGCATTGGTTGGAAATACAATTGGTTTTTGGACTTTTTAGGAGTGGGTTATACAACCCAATAAGGGTCTTGTGGCTATAGAATTGTTAAGAGAATTTGAAAGTAGATTTGAGCAGTTGGATCTTGCAGAACAGCAAGCTCTTGCAAGTCAGAAAATTGAATTGTTTCTACAGGCAGCTGATCCTGAGCTTCAAGAGAAGCTTGATGATTTGTTGGAGGATCAGACTACAGAGACAGGTTTGAAAACTGAGTGGAGACATGTCAAGGAAGCTGTTACTACGCTTGTGAAGAATCATAGAAGAAGAGAAAGATTACATGTCTCTAGCTTGCCCATTGTTACGAGCAAGATAGTTGATGTATCCAGTAAGCCACCTACTTTTGTGGCTAACCCTATGGATGTACCTGCTATTGTTCCCTCTATTAGGGAAGATGTCTTAGATGAATTGGTCAAAGGGATGCAGGATCTTCAATTGAAGGTTGCAAAATTGGATGAAAAAGGACAAGAGGAAAGGGGACGGGCAGCAGCCCGTAAGCCTGGAAAAAGATGTATGTGGTGTGACAGTTTGCAGCACGAGAGAAAGGATTGTGCTGCCTATCAGGAGGCCTTGGCACAATAGCTTATCTTTTGGAAAGTTGGCAAGATCCATGCACAAGAAATGGGATTGCCTCTTGCTTTGAATTTCGGAAAGGGAGGTATGCAGAAGTTGTTGGAAGACTTGGCTGTCCGAAATGCTTATGTGGTGGTACATGCTTCTACTTTTGGTCTACAATTGGATACAATCCATGGCCAAGTGACGGTTGGTCCAAAGGCTGAAATATGGACACATGCTTTACATGCAGCTAAAAAGAGAAAGGTCACTGATAGTGAAATGTCTCATGCAGGGCAAGACATTCATGGCATAACTGGTTGGGAATCATCGGTAGATGCATATTTAGTGTATGCATATTTAGCAAAGGTACAAAACAGGGATGTACTTGTGGAAGAAAAACAAAAAAGAGATGAAGATATTGCAGGAACATCTAAAATAATGACAAAAAGAAGTATGGATCAGCCTAAAGCTGCAAATCAGCCACCACCTCCCGAGCATGTTATGGAAGAGGTTAGCCAAAAGCAAAAAAATAAGAGGGCAAAAAGAAGAGCAAGCAGCCAGGATATAAGTTGCAATCTGACATTGAGACAGCCACAGATCTTAAGAAGGTTCTTGAAGAACGGATCTTAAATAGTCGGGTGGATTTTACCTTGGGAGAGGTGCTTGGCATTGCCAAGCGAGAATTTCATGATGAGATCATTGAAATAATTAAAATGAAACGTCAGTTTCTTGGTGATACCACTAGTGCATTGCAGCAATTTGAAGAGGAAACTGGTTTGTTGGGTATTCGGGCTGAATATGAGTATGAAGTAAGTACAAGATTGTCTATGCAGGATGCTATTAATCAATGGACAGCATGTGGAAAAGAGAAGAAAGTGGCTGAAAATGCATTGTCTTGTAGCAATATGCATGGTGGAGTAAGGCAAATGCAACAATATGGAGAAGAGACTCTAGGATTTATTTCTCGAAGTCACTATACAAGAAATCATTGGGCTAGAGCTACCACTGAAACGGTAGTGAAAATAGGGAAGCGTGAAACTCCTTGTGTTGCTTTACTTGACCATGGGTTTGAGATAAATGTCATTGAGCAGGGATTGTATGAAAATGGTGCATGGCCTGTGGACACTGATCATGGTTGGCATATGAGGGCTGCAAACAATTCTTCAATGGAGCTCTATGCTACATGTTCTAATGTAAAAGTGACAATTGGTGATGTACAGGAAGAGGAACACTTCTTTGTGCAAGATAATTCCTCATATGCAGTGATTTTGGGATAGCCCTATATTACAGGAGTGCGTATGGAAACAAAGGTACTTGATGATGGTTCTGCTTATGCAAGAGTCAGAAGCAAAGAAGGGAGGAAAGCAGTCCAATTTCTTACTGTTTCTGTTAATCATCCTATAAATCGTGATACGCTTCAAGAGTCTCATTTCGTTCCAAATGCAAGGGAATTCAAAGACCTGGATTTTCATTAAGCACTGCTGTAACGTGGGGCTACAATAGTGTTGTTCAGAGGGTGTACTCGCCTCTTGATGAAATGAAGCATGTATTTACTATCAGTAATTCTCAGTTTACAGCAAACAGTTCATGTTGGTTTAAGCCTATGGAAGCTATGTGTAGGGTTGAACATATATCTATGAAACGGGCTATTAAGAAACTGAGATCATTGGGGCTGTTAGCTGAAAATGATGGCATTTCAAGCATCTTTTATGGGCTGAATATTAATGACACTATGGCTGAAATTTCAGTAACTATACATGCAGAAAATGAGGCTGAAAACAGAGTGTTGTCAGTATGTTCTTTGGATATGTATGATGTTATAGCATTGTTTGCTCAGCAGGAAGGATTACAATGGGTTGAAGCACTTGTGGAGACAAAGTATAAGACAGTTGAAAAAAAGGTGAAACCAATTGCTTTGCCACTTCCACTAGAGAGTGAGGGTTTGTATGAAAAATTGTCAAGGCAGCCAAGCTTACGGGATCCTAAAGATATAGGTCATCAGTTTACATCTGAAACATTACAGGAATTGAAAGTTGGTGAAGAAGGGTTTCTTTTGCCTGCTGAGAGAAATTGTTTTATGCAGATGTTAGCTAGACATGGGAAGGCATTTGCATTTCAATCAAGTGAAATAGGTTGTGTGGATCTAAATGTTGTGTCTCCTATGGTCATATTTACTGTGCCACATGTACCATGGAACTTGAGGCCTATTCCAGTGCCTAAAGCTTACTTGCCAAAGTTGATGGATTTTCCAAATGAAAAGATTCGCATGAAGATCTTGGAGCCTTCTTCAGCCCCGTACTCAAATCGTTGGTTTACTGTGCCCAAAAAGAATTGGGCTTTGAGATTTATTCAAGACATGCAACCGGTCAATAAAGTGACCATAAGAAATGTGGCTGCAGGTCCTGTGGTTGATGAATTTGCAGAGGCTTTTGCAGGCAGAGTGATCTATTCTTTGGGTGATCTTTACTCAGGGTATGATCAGTTTCAGCAATTGGAAGCAGGGATATCACAACCATGAAGACTCCTTTGGGGTTAGTACGGATGTGTACTCTCCCACAGGGTGCAACAAACTCAGTGGCACACATGACAAATGCTATGAATAGGGTACTCACGGATTTTATACCACAATTGACTATGCCCTTCTTGGATGATGTTCCAATCAAAGGGTGTGCAGTGGATGAAAAGAATGAAGAGATGGATGCTCATGCATGCAAACAATTTGTTGCAGATCATATTGTGGATTGTGAGAGGATTTTGACACGTCTAGAAGAGGTGCATTTAACTCTTTCTAGACAAAAGTCTGTCTTTGGAGTTTAAGAGGTTTTGATTGTTGGGCATGTGTGGGCCTTATGGGCGAAGGCCATCACCAACAAAAATAGATGGGATTGATAGAATGTGAGATGTATGCACGAATGTATCAGAGGTGCGTAGATTATTGGGTTCATGTGTGTTCTATTTGATATGGATTCCTTACTTTGCACATGTAGTCGATGTTCTTTATCAGCTTCAAAAATTTCATTGGGAAAGAAAGCATCAGAAAGCAATGAAGAAATTGAAGTAACTCTTAAAATTTGCTCCTACGTTGAGAAAGGCTGAGTATTCACATGGAAAGCCTATCATTATTACTGTTGATACAAGCCCAATCGGGATTGGATGGGCAATTGGGAAAGATGATGAGGAAGGGAAAAGGTATGCAATACGCTTTGGTGCAAAAGTATTGACTGAACACGATAGAGAAGATATCCACAGGTAAAAAGAGAATTATGGGGAATTATGACAGCCCTTAAATGTGATAAGGAGTATTTTAAGGGTTCTCATGTAGTCATTGATTGTTTGCCGGTGTTGGGTATGATTACTAGTTGTGCTACCCCGGACATTGCTATGCTCCGGTGGATTGCATACATCAAATCTTTGAACCCTGAATTTCAGCATATTGTAGGAAGAGATAACCCAGTGGCAGACATGTTATCTCGAGCATGCTATGAGAATGAAGATGGGATGAAGGATGAGGAGGAAGAAGATGACTTTCTTATGGCTAAAAATGATGTTGGAAGAGTGAATTTAGCAATGCAAGGTGTTGGTATAGCATTAATAGAAGCTCGGACAACAAAGAGAAGACACTTTAGGTGTTTTGCATCTTGTATAGAAGTGTTTTTAGAAGACAAATATGCAAGAGAGTGGCTAAGAATTGGTCAATATCTCAGTACATTAACAAAGAGAGATGAATGGTCAGATGAGGAGTTTAAGAAGATCAAGAGGAAAGCCTATGAATTTTTCTTAAAAGATGGATACTTATGGAAACATGCTAAAAAGAAACAGGGTATGCCATTGCGAGTTTTGGGTGATAGAGCTTCACAAGTAAAAGTAATGCAAGAATTTCATGAAAGCTTATGGGCTGGTCATAGAGGTGTTTGGGGTACTTTTACAAAGATCAAAGAAAGATATTGGTGGCATGGTATATATAAGGATGTTGCTCACTTTGTGGAAACATGTACGACATGTCAAATGTATTCAACTGTGACATCGGGATGGATTGCAACCCACGTATCCATTGTCTCTTCATTTTAAGTGGGTGGTGGATTTGGTCACAATTCCTACAAGTCTTTGGCAAATGAGGTATCTTGTGCTTGCTCGTGAAGACTTGACTAATCAAGTGGAAGGGAGAGCTCTACATACTAAGATGACAAATGATGTATGTACTTTTCTCTTAGAAGAGATCTTTTGTCGATATGGCTGTGGGAAAAATTACAGCAGATAGAGGTGAGCTGGATGCAAATGAAGCGCATGATTTCTTTGCACGGTTGGGGATAAAGCTTGCTTTAACTTTAGCCTATAACCCTGAAGGAAATGGCAAAAGTGAAAGAGGTCATCCACCTATTGTGAAGGCATTGGCAAAAGCATGTGGAGAGAAGATAAAAGAGTGGCCACGATTGCTCCCTTATGCTTTGTGGGTTGACAGAATAACTCATAGTGCTGTTATAGGATATATGCATGCAGAATTGATATATGGTCAAGAACCTATCATGCTGATAGAAGAGATGACAGTCACATGGAGTGTGTTACCTTGGGAGGAGGAGTTGAATAGAGAGGAGTTGTTGGCCTTAAGCATTAGACAATTGGAAAGAAAGTCAAAAGACATAGAGGCAGCAACCATACAAGATGGGGATTGGGTATTGGTCAAGAAAAGGTTTGACAAAAGACATAGACTGAGACCAAGAACCATACAAGATGGGGATTGGGTATTGGTTTATGATAGCAGTTTAGATAACCAGCATAGTGCCATGCATAAAGTTTCCAAAAGATGGTTTGGACCCTATATGGTAAGACAAGTGTTTGATAATGCTACTTATGCATTAAATGAGCTGGATGGGACAGCCATAAAACTTCCAGTAGCAAGGAAAGAATCAAATTATTCAAAAAGGCATGAATCAGCTGCCTATGAGTTGCCAGAATTGGAAGAAAATAGTCGCCATGATACAGGGGTTAGCCAGGAAGATATGGAAGATAAAGGAGTAAAGGATATGGTTCCAGAGGATGAGGAGGACTCAGAATCCGGTGACAACTAGGATTTTGGCACATACCGGAGGATGTGCAGGTTCAGAGGGGATGGATGTCGTGATGTTATGAGGACACAGTGTGAAAAAGTATGGAATGCATCATCATCTGACTTCTTTATTGATCTAGAGAGTCAATGTTATCTAAGCCATTAGTACTAGTGTGAGTTGCATGGAATATCCGAAAATACTAGATTTTTGGATAATTTTAGCATATTTTTTATATTATTTATTGTAAAAATCCAAAAAAGTTAGAAAAAGCTTCTAGATTAGGATGGCATGCAAAAAGCTAGTTGCTCTTTCAGCTAATTAGGAGATTTTTCACAAAAAAGACAGATTGATAAAATTGTGTGCATCACGATCGCTGTAAACAGGCTGAAAAGTGCAGATTGAACTGAAAGAAGAAGAAAGAGTGATCTAGGAGATCCGTGAGCAGGTGTCCTGCAGTTTTACCCCCCTTTCAAAGCCAACGGAGCCATCAAATTTGGGTTCCGGACAGCAAAGAAAGAGCGGATTTTTTTGATCCACATTTTTTGGTCTATGAAGGAGCTCCAAGAGAACTAATGCCTGGAGATTGCTTCTGAGTAGTGCGAAGATTTTAGGTTCTTTCAATACATATTGATTCAATTCATTGTGATTTGTTTTTTTCGTGTTTACCACTTGGGTATTCTCTATCTTCTCTTCCATCTCTTATCTCTGCTTCCTTCTACTTCTGATCCCCGGTGGATTCGACATTTTGACAAAAACCCCCTCCGAAAATGGGTGGCATTCCTTCAAATGGAGGTTTGGAGACATCTTGACATATTTTTAAAAGTACTCAGGGAACAAAAGATAACATCCAAATTATTTGGAAGAGTACAAATGTTCAATTGTAGATCTTATTTAGGCAATCAAGGAAGCTTGGGGAGAAAAGGATATTACTTTCTACTTGCTTAGATAGACATAAATTTGAGTATTTGTGCTTTGAAAACAAGGTTTAATGATTCAAACTACTTTTTTCTTTTATGGGTTGTCACAGCATATTCTTCTTATTCACGGGCCTGATTTTGTGGAAGAGCAAGGGTCCCTAGCAACTTACAGTAGTCAAGGTATGCAGAAATCTTACTACCAAGCACGTACATGTTTTCTTTCAAAGCACTAGACCTGGAGGAGAAGTAATTAAAACCAATGCCCCTGAGGAGTTATTGAATTGGTTTTTTTAAAGACACCTTCAAAGATTGAAGAACACAACAAATTGCAATGGAATCTAGAATACCCATACTATTTTCAAAATAATTTATACATGGCTAGCTTTCAAGAGCCTTTACATCATCATCATCCTCTGGCACTTTTCCTCTATAACATAAAAACTTTCTTCTCTTGAATCTAGCTATAGACTTGATATCTATTTTATTTGCTACTAAATCATAAGATGAGAATGCTAGGAAGAAGTATCCAACCCTGGAGGCAGAGAAGCCGAGACCATAACCAAATATTCGAATGGATGTTGTCTTTTCTAGGAACATGACTTTGTGCACATTGTACTGCAAACCTGAGTACTCAAGGAGCCTTGTAAGTGCTTTGACACAAACAATCGGTCATGAGGCCTCCTTCGAGAAAGTGCTATGCAAAACCAATAGAACATTGGGATCAATCATTGATATGTAATGCCCAAGTGCAACATCCTTTAGGAAACTACCACCAATTCTTGATCCTTTGCCTCTTCCCAAGAAATTATCTTGATCTACAATCTCCAACTATAAAATCAAAAGTCAGAATTAAAAAATGAAAATGTGTATGTGGTTTCACAAAAACAGAAGAAAGCAGCACCGTTTGATTTTCATCTCCCTCAAGTTTACTTGGATTCCATAAACTATTTGATGTCTCCTTGATATCCTTGAGTTCCTTAACACATTCTGACTCCTCCCTTCCAAAATTGGAGATTCAAAGCTTCTCTTGAAGTTGGTCAAACTCATTGTCAGTAGCCTATAACTCTCTCTCAACATCTCTTACCTTGCTTAAACATAGGGAAAATGCATCTGATGCATCTATAAACTTATCATCTGACACTTGAGTATCTAATTTTAGTACATCCTCCTTGGATTCATTCTCAACATCCACTATGCCTTTTGCATCTATAGATGCCTCTACAATAACTGCCAAGCAATATTCCTCCCTCAAATTGAAAAGGATTTGTAGATCACATAATAATATGTACTCTTTGTCTTTAATTGGAAAAGTTGGCAAGGATGGAACAATGACCTAAATTCCAAGGGACATGCAGAATGGTAAAAATAACCATAAGTGTCACAATCCTAGGATCAACTCATCCTATCTCATGCAGGAAAAAAGCAAAGGCTCTCCCATGTCTGCTCAACATCTCCTCAAAACATTTCACCTCTACTGGAAGCAAAAAATCTTCAGTCCCAATCTTCATCTCTTTCAATGTCTCAATTGAAAACCTATGTCCAATATCTGTAGGATCTTGTAAAGGAGGCTGCATAGCTACTCTTTTAATCATCTCATTACTATCCAAAGGTAGCGGTCCTGCAAAAACTAGTCTGACCTTCTTGTCAACTGTCTTATATTTTGTCAGTACTCTGGCTTCTTTGCTACAACCTAAAAATTTCAAACCTTGCTATAAATACCTTGGTAAATACAAATTTTGTTGTGTATAAACAACACCCTGTAAATCTTTTTGCTGAAATATTTCATCAAATAACACTTTTTACTGAGAATTCGCAACACACAAATTTTATTATAGCATGAAATCAGCAATTTCACAATACATTGCTAGAGAATGGACATGTAAGACATGGCAGCTTTGATTTTGAGTTTTCAACAATGTTGAAAGATCCTCCATAGTATCCGAGCTTGACAACCCGTCATAGAGACCATCTATCGTGTCTTCATCCTATAAAAGACCTGCAAGCTTCAATTCTTTTTCTTTTCCCTTCAAGTACTGTCTGGCAGCTCTAGGCATGTCCGTAATATGCTGAAAACACAAAGTACTTTCAACAGCACACACCATAAGCTCCTGAGGAAAAACTGCCACTGCCAAGGGGCAAGAGCTTTCCCTGTCTCGTACCACTATCGTCTCACAAGACAGTGGTACCTAACAAAAATCTGGCTCTCTTTCTACTACTGGAAGAGGGGAATCACTCAAATAATCCTTATTCCACTTATGGTCAATACAAACTTTCATGACCTAGATAGCCCTCTTTCCATCCTTGCTTCGAATCCGCACATAGGCAGACCCATCATCCAGAACCTTAGTCTCCATCCGAGACTCAGCAATGAATGGCTACCCCAAAATAATAAGATAGGAACAAGATTTCTACACAAAGAAATGATAAGTCTCATCCACATCTCCAATAGAAATCTTCAAGTTCGGACAAGCAGCATACAAATCTCATGCAGTGTTGTTGGCCGCACGCATGTGCCAACCATGATTCACATCAACTATCCATCTACCAGTATCATACAATCCACACACTATGACATTAATCTCAAAGCCATGATTCAAAAGAGCAACACAAGGGCTCTCCATCTCACCAAGCTTGACTATCATATCCATAGTCACACAAGTCCAATGACTATGAGAAAAATGGCTACGATGCACCAATCTAGGCACATCATCACTCTCTGCATACTGTGTGAGCTGAATTAAAGGCTAAAGAATCTTCTCAAACTACATACATAAAGCTCCATCTATAGACTCCTCAGTAATCTCCTCATCAGAATCAATCTCCTCAATCTGCAAGCCATAGATAATAGCCCTAGCTTGCTAAAGCCTATCGATGGATCATATCTTGTGTCGATGCTTCAATAATTTGTCGTTTTCTTTTAAAGATGTCGATGATAATATCATGAAATTCTCTTTTGGAAATTCCCAAGACTTCTCCAAGAGTGAATTCAATTTTACAGTTAAGAATCTGATCCTCAAGCACCTTCTTCAAGTCCATAATCACCTCAATGTCAGAAAGCATCTTGAATCTAGGTTGCTTTTTTGGCTTTAGATCCTTTGTCTTTGAGGCTTTATGATCTTCCTTTGCTTTCGACCTTTGAACATCAGCCATACTTTGTTCTGGTCTTGAAGAAGAAGGTTGAGAAGCTGGATTACTTATCCTAGTCATCCTCTTCAAACCTTCAGGCTTATCATCATCTCTTTCTCGCTTCTCCTCAACAAGCGCTTCGAATCCTTGAGATCTCGCCATATAGGCATAGATAGAAAAGACATCAACTCGATCATCCCATCCAATTTCTTTCCCGATCTCATCACCTATGGGCTGAAAGTTCGGATGTTGAAGCTTTCCCCTTTTTCTCTATGTGCAGTGCATATGACCATAAAGGAGATTTGTCCTTTGGCAAAACTAAAGGCCATAGGCAGTAGCTTCTCTTGCCACCTCTCGCATCACATAAGAAGAGCACAAAAGAGACTCCTCTAACAATTTCTTCATACCACCCTTACCGAAATTTGGTTTGATCAACTACTCTATATCTCCAAAACATATCATCTTGTCTTTCCAAACTACCAACTTCAACATTTTCACCTCTTCAAAATCTTAACAGTCCTTTCGCTCATGATCTAGAATATCACACCACATGCAATGATAGACACGATCACTCTCTCTTGGAAGAATTTGCAAGAATAGAAGAAGTTGGGGCTGAAATCGGAGCTGGACTAAGTGGTTGCTGCTCCATTCTAGTCATCTTGATTTGTAGGTCTTTTAAGTTATTTGATATCTCCTCCACTATATCTTCAACAGTCAATTTTGTAATTGGTCTGATAACCGTAGCAGGAATAGGCATAGGCATAGACACTGACTTGGAAATAGGAGAAGTAGTGGATGGTGCAGGAGGAGCAATAGGAGAAGTTGTGGTAGGAGAAGACATTGCTAGTGGTGACTGCATCCCATTCTGCAAGCGAGCCTTCCATCTTTGCCTCTTTGTCACTGTAGAAACCGCATTGACAGTGTCCTACCAGTTTGTCTTCAATCCCATAGGTTGCATATGGTCCTCTAGTAGCTCTCCTAACTCATCTTGAAGTGCAGGATCAGTCGCCTGTAAGAATAACTCCACTTTCTCTAAGTTCAAAAATTTTTGCTCTAATGCATCCAACTAGTTACATCGCTCTTGAAACTCCTGCAACAATTCAGAAGCAACAAGTCCTTTGTTGAGCTGATAAACCCACTCTCTGAATGTATTTTGCATTGTCGCAACACATAGGGTTGAAGGTCACCACAAGGGTTTGGCAAGAAAACTAGACAAGATAGATGGAGTTGTGTCTTCAAGGGATAGATAAATACAAGTGAATGTTCGAGAGGAACTTCACAACCTTCAATTCAACATTTACTTTGACTTATCTTGGAATAACAGATTTATACATAAGATGGTTGAATAAATGGGTTAAGAGCTTGAAACTTATGATCACAAATATGGATGAATTGTAAATAGAAGTACAACTTCAATTGATACAAGAAGAGATTTGCCCTTCCTTGCCTATGAATATAGCTACCTATTTTAGCATATGCATGAAGAAGATCTTCAAGGCACTTTCTCTTTTCAACTGATTTGTACAATGAAGATAGTGGATCAAGAAGAAGAGTGCCTATATCAACCTTTGAATGAATCAAGGTTATAGAACTAGCATCATTGTTGTTGGGTTTTCATGAAAAGATAATGAATTTCATGACTTAGATCAATGTAACTTGAATTAAGCAATTGCATAAAAGCTTCAATTTATGGATTGAATGATGGACAGCCAAGGTTAATTCCAAAGCATGGCAAGAAACCACCGAAAGTTTTTTTTGAATCCTCCCTTGAATGAAGAGGAAGCAGAATACTATGTAGATGAAATTACAAGTCTAGTTTGTACTTGCAATGATTGTAGATGAAGAAGAATCTATGTTTATAGGTTTCAACCCTAAAATACCCTATTTTAGGCTAAGAAGATGAGACCAAAAGTATCACATAAAAGTTCCAAAAGATGTTCTTGAAACTTCCTTACAAAGAGTATAGCTTGTAGTCACTCATATGAACCAAGAACATCCCGAGTTCTACCAAGATTAAAGAAGTGGATCACAAATAAAGCTTTAGCCCACAAATACCCTATTTTAGGTTGCTGAGAATAATCCAAGATGACACAAATAATCTCCCAAAGAGTATCTACAATGCCCTTTCAAGGCAAGAGTGTTTTGATACAACAATTACAAGTGAATAGTAGAGTATGTCATTTTCATAAGCCAAGAGAATAGAAATGAAGCATTAGTGTGACAAGAATCAGCCCCCACAAAGAGAGTAATGGGCTGCATATAACAATTTAAATTAGAGCTTTATGTTTCCCAAGATCTCCTCTTGTGATAGAGAAGAGAGTTTACATCAAGAGTTAGGTGCATAAGACAATGCCCTTCTCATTTTCTTCACAAATGCATGTACCTCTTGAACCATGCAAGAGATGCTTTGTAAAATAGAAATTCAGTCCATTAAAGAGCATTCTTGGGCCTTCCAGTTCAGCCCACAAGTCTTGATAAGAAAGATCAAGAGCAGAACAAGAGGCTCCCTTGAAAGGAGAGAGTTGTTACTCCAAAGATATAGACACAAACAATGTTCAAAGCTTCCTTCTTCCATGAGCATGAATAATCCCTGAATGGGCTGTCGCCCTCCTTTTTATATATATTTACCACATTTTACTTAGCAAAGAGTGACCTTCCATTTTCATCAATGCATGGAAAGGGAGATACCTACAGTTCAAGTGGATTCTTTTGAAGTTGCTTATGGTTGCATGGCTTGGGCTTCCCCTTTGTGGGGTGGCTTGGACACCTCTCATCCTCCTCCATCCATGGCGCGTTGTTCTCAGCCTGGAGATGCCCGCAAAATGAGGTGCAAAAAATGGATGCCCCATGTAGTTCAAATGCTCCACAATAAGTCCACATAAGCAAGGCTAATGCATACACAATGTCCCACACTTAGTCAACTTAGACAACTCCATCTTCTTTGTGACTTTGCTTGTGAGTACACTTGAATAACATAAGTACACAACCACATCATTGGCTTCTGAAAAATATAATCCAAGGGAACCTACCAAGTCATCTTCTCACGACCATATTTCTCTTGTTAATGTTCCATGACTTACAAAAGTTGTAGCAACTTCATGTAAGCAATGAAAGTAAGGTTAAGAGTAAGTAACCAAAATCAAATCATCTTGTCAAGGAGCCATAATAAATTTATTGTATTTTAAGGTAGAGAGTCCCCCCATCTTTATTACACCATGCCATATGATGGTGGACTTAGGTTTTTAAGACTTATTGAACTAGGCAAGGCTATATGTAGCATGTCTAGATTATAAGTAACATGTAAAGGATAAAATTTTTATGTTTAGACCATGGGCAAAGAATCCCATGACATTCACCCCCTCCTAACCTGCACATCCTCTGGCATGTGCCACTTTATGTATTAGGAGCTTTCTTCTTCTGTCATGTCTTCTTCTCCATTTTTGAAGTCATCTTCTTCTTCCGTGTCTTCATGCTCTTGGATTATATCCAAGTCTTCTAACTCATATGTTGAACTTTCTCTTCGTTTGAAGAGCTTGATTCTTTTTCCAGCTATGGATACCTTCATGCTTGTCCGATCCAATTCAGCAAATGAATATATAGCATTTTCATGTACTATCTTTACCACATATGGGCCAAACCAATGCCTTACCATCTTTCTAGAAGTAGTGTATTGATTGTCTAGGCTATTGTCATTAACAAGCACCCAGTCATTTTCTTGGATAGCTCTTGGCCGAAATCAATGTTGCCTATCAAATCTTATTTTATTCTTTAGTCTTGCTGTTTTTAGCTTCTCAATAGTTACTTGAACATCTTCAGGTCAAAACCAACTTAATACCCAATTGAGCAAGAAGTTGCATGCCTCATCGGTATCCAATTCTCCTCTATCTATGGTTACTTTACCGAAACAGCCATATCTGCAAAATACTTCTTCAAGAAAAAAGCAACAAACAGCTCGAGTGGTCTTGGTTGTTAAAGTTTTACCTTCAACTTGATTGGTTAGATCTTCTCTTGCAATCACTAAATACCGCATATTCCATATCCATGTAGGCATGGTTACAAGATCAATAACCCATCTATAATGTATAGACAAGTGATAAGTCGGTTGTAACCCATCTCAATGATTAACCATAGAGTACATCTGACACACATAATAAGTTTCAACAAAATGCTCTATGTCTTAATACATATTCTACTACCAATATTTTTCTTTGACTTTATTAAAGGTTCCCCATATGCCTCTATGGCCAGCCCACAAGCTTTCATGAAATTCCTTCATTACCTATTGTTGCAATCTTTTGTTACCTAAAGCTCGGACATGCGCTCCTTTCTTCTTCTTTGTGTGCTTCCATAGATACCCATCTTTAAGGAAAAATCCATAAGCTTTCCTCTTAATATGTTTGAACTCCTCATCGGTCCAAGTCTCCTTCTTCATTGTGCTTAAATATTGGCCGAATCTTCTTCATAATCTTCTTCAAGGAAATGAACTAGAACTTGAGCAATGCAATGAGCATGCTCGCTTCTAGTTGACCTCCCTTCTTCCATAGATAAATCTTTTATCTTTGTTGTTGTTTGGTTATTTACAGCATTACCTTTTTCTATTCTTGCTATACTTAATATTGTTCCATTAAAAAAATTAGCTACACTTACTATTTTTAGCTTTGATTTTGTATATGCAGCAACTGAAAAGGTATTTTCAGCAGTCATGGAATGAAATTCAGTAAGTATAGATTCTTCAACTTCATCTTCTTTCATCAACTCCTCTTCATTGTCATATCTTGCACGTGACAACATATTAGCAACTAAATTCTCATTTCCTCCAATATGCTTTAATTCGAGGTTGAGAGATTTAATATATGCAATCCATCTTAGCATAGCAATGTTGGGTATTGAGCAGTTGGCAATCATGCCCAAGAGTGGAAGACAACCAGTTTCTACCACTACGGGAGCTTCTGTAAAGTATTCACGATCACACTTTAAAGCTGTTACAACTCCCCATAATTCTCTTTTTACTTGTGCATATCTTCTTTGACGTTCATTGAGAACCTTTGCTCCAAAACGAATTGCATACCTATTACCTTCAAGATCTTATTGGCCAACGGCCTTCATCCTATCCCAATGGGACTTGTATCCACAGTAAGGATGATGGGTTGTCCATTTGAATAATCAGCCCTTTTGAGAGTGGGGGCTGAATTTAATAGCTTCTTTAATTTACGTATAGTGAGAGTATGATCTTTTTCCCAAAAGAATCTTTGGCCTTTTCTTAATAATTGATAAAGATTTTCAGCTATATGAGAAAAATATGGTATCCATATGAGATAGAATACACATGCGCCAAGAAATCTTCTTACCTCTGAAATATTTGTGCATTTTTCTTGCATTCTTCTAATGGCATCTATCTTGATTGGTGAAGGTTTACATCCATAGGGGCCACACAACTGTCCGACCACTATGACTTCTTCAACTCCAAAAATCGAGTTAGCTCTAGAAAGGGTAAGATGAACCTCTTCTAACCTTGTCAAAATCTTGTCACAATCATGAATATGGTTAACTACAAATGTCCTGCAGCCATGTTCATCAAGCTCCTCATTCCTTTTGTAGACTTCACATCCCTTGATAGGTACATCATCAAGAAAAGGACGAGTAAGCTGTGGAATAAAGTCCCTTAAGACTTTGTGCATGGTATTCATCATATGGGCAACGGAATTTGTTGCACCTTGCGGTAGAGTACACATGCGGACCAATCCAAGAGGTGTCTTCATTGTGGTAATGTCTCGGCTCTCTAATGAAAGCTGACATTGGTCATATCCTAAAAATAGGTCGCCCATAGAATAAATTGCTCTTCCTACAAAAGCTTCAGCAAGCTTATCAACAATTGGATCTGAACCAACATTTCAGATTGTGACGATTAATAGGCTGCAGATCTTGAATGAATCATAAAGATCCATTTTTCTTGGGCACAGTAAACCATCGATTTGAGTAAGGTATTGAAGAAGGTTCTAAAATATTCATTCTAATCTTTTCATTCAGAAGTTCCAGTAAGTTGGGCAAATGCACCCTTGGAATAAGAATAGGATTGAGGTTCCAAGGCACATGTGGAACCATAAAAATGAACATAGGAGCCACAATATTTGGATCTACATAGCCTATTTCACTTGGCTAAAATGCAAAAGCTTTTCCATGCTTCATTAGCATTTGCATAAAAGAGTGTTTTTCAGCCAATAAAAGAAAATAATTATCACCTATTTTGAGCTCTTTTATACTTTTAGATGTAAACTTGTGACCAATGTTGGTAGGATCACAAAGACTTAGCTGATTTGCTACCCTATCAGCCAGCCCTTCACCTTCAAGAGGTAGTGGAACTACCACATGCTTGACTTTCTTATCCACCGTCTTGTATTTTGTCTCCACTTGCGCTTCAACCTTGTTGGGAAAATCAATATCTTCCTGTTCAACAAATTCTTGAATTGTTTGATAAAAATCCAATGTATAGACTTCTATGGACTTATTTTGAGCCTGATTTTCTACGTGAACAATTGCATATATTTCAACTAATGTGTCAGTAGTAATCAGTCCAAAAAAAATGCGTGAAATATCTTCATTTTCAGTCGTATCATAAGTTTTCAACTTCCTATTTACATGACATAAATATTTTCTTTCGGCTTTAGTCATGGCTAGAAGGAACTTATAACAGCCCATATTGTTGGCTGAACATGCATGTAGATTTGCTTCTGAAGCATAAGAAGGCACAATCTTTTTACATGAAGCATTGCCATGGCCTCCTTTTACAGCAGTGCAGCCCGAAAACCCTTGAATTCTCGAGCATTAGGAGGCACAGGATAATCCCACAATCTATCTCTGTTTCGATGATGGTTAACACACACAGTAAGAAATTGGATAGCTCATTCATTATCCTTGCTTCGGATTCAAGCATAGGAAGAACCATCATCAAGATCTTTTGTTTCCAAGCGCGCTTCAGAAATGCAAGGTTGCCCAAGAATGATAGGTTAACTACAAGAGTCTTGAACAAAGAAGTGAAAATTGTCTTTTATGTCTCCAATAGTTACATGTACATTAGGGCATGCAATATATAACTCTCCAAAAGAATTGTTTGCGGCTCTATTTGCCAGTCTAGATCAACATCTATGGGCTATCCGCCACTTTCATAGAGACTCCTAGCCATGACAATTATCTCAGAACCATGGTCTAAGAATGCAATACATTTCTTTTTCTCCAATTTTGACAACTGTCTCCATTATTACTCTTGCCCAATGCATATGGGAGTAGTGACTGCTTGGAATGAATCGAGCTTCTTTCTCATCATGCATGTGCTATAAACAACCTTCTTTTTGAGAGGCATGCTGCCCAATTGATGCCAGGAGGCATATTTCATGGTGGATTCCGTGCCACGGTGGATTCCGTGAGGTTTTACGGTGGATTCCATAAACTTTGATGACCGGGGCTCATACACAAAGTGGATTCTTTCTGCGAGAAGTTGATGGGGACGCCTGTCCTTTTCGGGCATTTCATTAATTTAGTGTGTACATGGGTGATTCCATAGCGGGTGATTCCGCAAAATGCATATTAAATTAATAAACGTTTATGAGTTTAGAGTGCGCACTCGTAATAAATTAAGGTTAGGATTTATTTCTAACCAGTTGATTTATTTATGTAGCTAAAGACTGCTAGGTATTCACTTTTGTCGGTTTAATTGTATTATTTTACTAACGATTGTGAATGCTTCAGTTGATGTGTAGAGATAGCAGGAGTGGCGGAGGAAAGCATTGGAGGATAGCGAGTATTCGATTTATGGATTATATTTTGATAGGCGCCACGCTTATATTTTGTCACGCCTATTTATTGAGGCGTTGGATATTTATTATTATTTTGTATGCGCATGGGCGCACGATTATGTTATTTCTATTTGGACATTGTATTGGGCGTGCCAGACTCTTTGGGCACCGTCCATCAGCTTTATTCCTATTTTGTATTAAAGCAAACTCAAAAGCTAAAAGCTTGCTATTTTGTAATTTGGGCTATTATTTGAGCTTGAAGATGAATAATACATAAAATACATGCTTTGTGGAGCACTCACCCAAGGCATGGGGGGAGATTGCACCCAATTGGTCTCTTGCTCTTGTCGTTCATGCTTTTTACCTTGTAATTTGTGCAAAAAGTAGAGTTCTATTGTTCTTGGGGACCTTCCGGCATTCACTACACGAGCGTACAGCATCCGATCTGCGCACCAGTGGTATCAGAGCGAAGATGAGATCAAGAGCTTCCAATCGCTATCCATCTCGTGCGAAGGCGGAGCTCCTGGAACGATCGGGCTCTACGGTCAATCTCGTCGCGAACCGTCGATATAGGCAGACTTCTGGCGATCAAGAACCCCTGTTTCCATCATCGAATCGCGAGGGACTGATCTGCAGAGGCGGAGGACCACTCCTACATTCTCACATACAAGTCGTCAAAAACCAGAGCTAAGTTTCATGACTATAAGCCTAAAAGCTTAAAAATCAAAAGTTATAAAGCTTAGTATTAAGCTTTAAAAAAGCTTAATACCCAAAATTTCCATTCGGGCAGCGTCAGTATGTACTCAACGTCTTCAAATGCGACGTCAACATGCCGCGATACCTCAAAATTACATTGGGCTTAGTAAGCCATAAGTCCCATAACTAAGCTAAGTCATAAGCCACACAGGTCACACACAATCAGTCAGATTTGGCAAGTCTATCAAGTTGAAGTACTATAAGTTTCATAAATCGACTAAGTTCTGCAAATCTGCAACTCTGCAAGTCACATAAGTCAGCAACTCTGCAAGTCAGACAAGTCAACTGGAGTCAGAACTGACTTGTGCTCAAAACTCATAAAAGGGCTGTTCCTGCGCAGAAACTCCGAACTGCAAAGTTGTTCATTGGAAGGTACTCTACCCATACCCAGGTTTGCTGAAGCATTTTCAGCATACGAAGAAGGATAAAACGTAGATTTTTCGAAGATTGTGAAAGCTATACCCAAAAACACATGAGCCTTGTATTCCCAAATTTGAGCTACGCTCATCCCGCTAACTTGATTTTGAGTGAGAAAGGTCTTTTGAGTTTTGCAGGATGTCGGAACCACATATGGATGATCTTATGGCTGAAGGCGACCTACCTGAGCCTATGATGGAGCAAAAGCTGGACTTAATCATGATGCAATTGGAAGAAGAACAAAGAGCTAGGCAAGCATTGCAAGTTCAACTGGCAAATTTACAAAGAGCGTCTACCGACAAAGAAGAACCTCAAGCTGAAGATCTTATTCGATGTACCATTGACGCAACTCTTGAAGTTCAAACCATCCGCAAGGAATCAAAGATAAGTAAAAGAAGTTTCAAATTCCGTACATTCAATGGCATACGAGAAGGAAAAACTGTTTTAGCATTCATTAGTCAGTTTGACGACTATTTCCATGAGGAAACCTATGCAGAAAAAGATAAAATCAAGTGTGTCACTAATCATTTAGTGGACAGAGCATCTCTTTGGTGGACTGTAGTACGCAAGAGTATAGATTGTCCTGCTACTTGGGAGAATTTCAAGAAGAAGTTCATGCAGAATTTCCTTCTTCCACAATTTCATGAGAAAGCTATTAAGCAATGGGATCTTCTCCAGCAACGGGATCGTGAGCCTATTCCTCAGTATACAGAGCGTTTTTGGAATGCATTACTCCAGCTACGCATGCTTGAAGACGTACTTGAAGCGACACACAAGCGCAAGTATATGTCTGGACTCCTTGGGCATTAATAACGCTGAAGTTAACATGTTCAAGCCTGCTACTCTTGAAGATGCCATTTCACTAGCTCACGACACTGAAGACAAGCTACGAGGTAGAGACAGACGTCCACAGCAATTCCAAGCCAATGGTAACTATGGATCTAAGCAATTCAATTCCAACTTTAGAAGATTTAATCCAGGTCGTTTCTCTTCATCATCTTTCCGTAAAAATTGGGCAAAACCACCTGCATTACCATCTAATGTTAATCAAAACCCTGAGCCTATTCCACAGCCAAACCCTAATGTCCCTAGACTTCCCGCCATTGCAAACAATGTAACCAAAGCCAAGCCAATAGTATGCTATAAATGCCACTAGCCTGGACATCTAGCAGCAAATTGTCATTCGAAGAAGCCACCTGCCCATATCAACTACCTTGGAGCAATGGATGAAGACGAACATGAAGATATGCCTGATTTCACAGAAGATGAGGACGACACTACTACTCCTTCGGATACTTTACCAGGTATGCCAACTCCAAATTCTTTATTGACTATGAAATGTTTGGTGCATGGAAAGGAAAATATTATTTTGCATGATGACGGTAGCACTCATGATTTTATTTCAGCAAAATTAGTAAAAGAATTGAAGTTACAGACTGTACCTACACATTATCGCATCAAAGCAGCATTCTTAGGCACTAGGTATAATGGTACACAGGAAGTGCATGACTTAGAGATTCAAATTGGTCAATACACAGAAAGAAGAAATTTCCTAGTTGTTCCATTACAGTCGAGTGACATTATTTTAGGTATGCCTTGGCGTCATCAGCATAACCCAAATATAGATTATTCCACACATTCAATGAATATTAATTTTCAAGGAAAATCTATTACATTATATGGTATGCATGCATCTAATGTTTTTCCACTGCTTTCGCATACTCAAGCTAAACATGCATTACGCAAGAGTAGTAAATCTTATCTCATTTGGATGAATGAACTGCAAGTAAAAGATAATCATATGCACCCTAGGCATAAAGAATTTCTTGCACATTTTAAAGGCTGTTTTGCCGAAGACCTACCACTTGGTTTACCTCCTTCACGTCCAGAAGACCATAAGATAGATTTGATTCCTGGCACACAACCACCTTGTAAAGCACCATATAGGCATAACCAGATAGAGCAAAAAGAAATTCAGAGTCAAGTTAAGGAATTCGATGCACCTATTCTGTTAGTCAAGAAAAAGAATAATACCTATCGTATGTGCATTGACTATCGAGCTTTAAATAAGATCACTGTAAAGAATAGGTATCCCGTTCCTAGAGTTGATGACATTATGGACAAACTGCAAGGATCTGCTATTTAGTAAAATAGACCTTAAGTCTGGTTATCATTAGGTGAGACTAGATAAGTATGACATATTCAAGACTGCATTTAGGACACAGTTTGGTCATTACGAATTTTTAGTGATGCCATTTGGATTGACTAATGCACCTGCTACGTTTGGTAGAATGATGAATCGTATATTTTTGAAATATCAGTATTGTGTAATTGTCTTCTTTGATGATATTTTGGTGTTTAGTCAAAATGAGAAAGAACATTATGAGCATTTGTCATTGGTTTTTCAGTTATTAAAAGATAATCAATTGTATGCAAACCCTGAAAAGAGTGAATTCTTTAAAATAGAAATTGAGTATTTAGGTCATATTGTATCATCTGATGGAATTAAAGTTGATCCTAAGAAAATAGATGCAATATTGAATTGGCATGTATCTAAAAACGTGCATGAGTTACGCTCATTCCTTGGTCTTGCTAGTTTCTATAGGAAGTTTGTACGTAATTTTTCATTACTTGCTTTACCATTAACCAAACTTCTGAAGAAAGGAATTGTTTATCATTGGTCCGAGAATCAACAGAAATCCTTTGATTTATTGAAACATGCATTAATCCATGCCCCTGTCCTACAGTTGCCTGATTTTAATAGACCATTCTTTCTAGTAGTGACCGATGCTAGTGGATCAAGAATAGGAGCTGTACTTATGCAGGATAATCATCCTATAGCCTATTCTAGTTGTAAGCTGAAACTCTCTGAACTGAAATATTCCACATATGACAAAGAATTATTAGCAGTTGTACAAGCATTAAGACAGTGGAAACACTACTTAGTGGGTTCAGAATTTATGATTAAGACCGATTAGCAAAGTATTAGACATTTACGTAGCCAACCCCAAATCTCTGACCGACATATCAAATGGGCATCCTTTATTCAAAGTTTTCATCCTATCATTCAATACCAACCTGGAAAAGAAAATGTAGTGGCTGATGCATTAAGTAGAAGACCTGCCATTCATAATATTTCTGTTATATCTTTTGATTCTTTGATTGCTATGAAAGATACTTATCATCAGGATATTACTTTTCATGCTGATTGGAATAAACTAGTTCAAAATAACTTCATTCCTATTGATTCATTGTCATATAATGATGGATTTATGTTTTATGAAAAGAGATTGTGTGTTACAATTCCATTCCGATCTTTTGTTTTGAATGAAATTCATTGTCTCCCATATCAAGGTCACAGAGGTATCATATCTACTTTATGTACATTAATTGAAGATTTTTATTGGTCGCATATGGACACTAATGTATCTAACTTTGTTTCTGAATGTTTGATTTGTCAAAGAGTTAAGAGACATCATGGTAAACAATATGGATTACTTATGCCTTTGTCTATTCCATCTAAACCTTGGGAACAAATTCCTATGGATTTTATTACTGGTTTACCTAATACTGAATCTATCCATGATATGATTTGGACAGTAGTAGATAGATTTAGTAAACAAGCATATTTCATTCCATGTAAGAAAACTTTAACAGCATCACAAGCAGCACAATTGTTTTTGAAAACTGTTTTCACTAACCATGGATTGCCAAAAGTTATTATTTCAGATCGTGATTCTAGATTTTGTAACAACTTTTGGATTACTTTGTTTGCTAATCTAGGCACAAAGATTGATTTCTCATCTACATTTCATCTAGAAACTAATGGACAAACAGAAGCCACTAATAGCACAATTCTAGATCTCTTACGTGCATATACTATCTCTAAACCTCAGACATGGGACACACATTTGCATTTATTACAGTTTGCATATAACAATACACCACACACATCTACAAAGAAAGCACCGTTTGAAGTAATTTATGGATATAGATTGTCTACACCTGTTGCATCTTTGTCAAATAGAATTCAGAGTGCTGATGATATTGCTAGTATGCATAACACTATTTTTTATGAGGTTAAAGACATGATTGCTAAAGCCCAGCAATCATATACCAAACAAGCCAATAAGAAAAGACAAGCAATGAATTTCAAAGTTGATGACTATGTTTGGTTGAGAATAGAAAAACGTAGACTACAAAGTGTAGATAGACACCCAGTTGTGAAATTAGCCCCTAGATTCTATGGACGATTTAGGATCATTCATAAAATAAATGACAATGCATTCAAGTTAGAATTAAAACCTCACTGGAAATTTCACAACACATTTCACATTAGTTTATTAAGACCATTTAGAGGCCAATTACTTGTACACCCTGTTTATGAAAACCCACCTTTGTTAGTGTAACGTGTCCGTTAGTATCATCCAGGACACGTCTTAGCAATCCATCGGAAAGGATGTCTAGAAAACTCCGCCTGGCACTCCCATGGAATGTTACGGGTTTTGCGATCTAGGTCTTCCCGCGTCTGCCACGTAGCCGAAGTATCCTGGCCATTCCCCACTTAGGATCGACCGGAATTAGGGTTTTCCTGATTGGTCATTAGTTAACAGCAACTAGCGTCAGACTCGAGCGAACTACTTTACGCAGAAACGCCAGGTCCGAAGTGGATTCACGCTGCACTTGGTTCAAGGAGAATGGGAAATGAGAGGGATGCAAGGCTCAACCTCTCTGCCATAAGGCATAGTCCCATTCCGTTCCCCTAAAATAGCGTAAATCGGGTAAGACGTAACTCTAGGTCATCGCTCTCATTATTCGTTTTGATGATCATCCCGCTGTTCTTTGGGATTTTTGAGAAAAGTTCCCGGATAAACGGGACCACCCAACCGTAGGACGGACCCATGGTCTATCCTCCGCACTTACCTCGGTTTGTTTTAGTTATGTAATTATCTAACACATTAATTTGACATATAGCAATCAGCTTCTTTAATTAGCCCTGTTAAGCACTGGTTCCTTCATGTAATCTTATCACGTGACATAGAAAAACAATATCAAGCAAGTTCTTTTTTAACATTTCATCATTTTATCTTTGAAATACAAGGATTCGCCCGTAGGCTTGTCCATAATCCGCCCGAAGGCTATCCAGTAATCCCCAGGGATCACTATTCCAAGCTTCCGCCCGTAAACTAGTATGCGGGCCTCGAGATCCAATCTCGAGTCACGTTAGCCTCTTGTGCAGGACCCGGAAGGTGAGGGATTTACGGCCAGAGCCCCCCTGGCACCCAAGCGTCCTCCTACTCCAAGTAGAGCTCAACGGAGAGACCTCTCACGGCGGGTTCGGTCCACGTTCCCGGCGCGGTGAACAACCCCCTTGGTTAGGGTTAGGCAGGTAGTCGGGGGTAACTGAAACTACCTCTTCCTTCAAGCCTTTAACCTGAAGTATAGGTACTCATTTAATTTGTAATTCATAATTCAAACAGAGAACTAAAATATCTAGCAAGCAAAAACATTTCCATTAATCAACTGTGTTGTTTGGCAAACTGCTAAGGAAGTGTTCTTTCCTTTTTGAGTGTATCAGCACTCGTTCCCAAGGTGTCTTGTAAATTGGCAAGATCCTTTACATTCTGGTGTAGGGCGTACCTTATTAACCCAACTCGGTCAACCCTAAAGTTCCTTAGATATGCTAGTTTTCGGTTTACAACTTTCCTTATTTAGAAGGATATCCAAAAATACGTCCTTTTGCAAGATAACTTCGTTGGGATCTGCCATCCTTGATGAGGGTTTTTACCCTTTCTCCTTGTGAATCAATCACAAGACTAAATGATTTCGTACTTGCTGCGCAAGTCCTGCGATGGAGTAATCTGTTTTAGATCCTTTAAGCTGATGTATGTCGGGCCTAGGGTTTCTTTTTAAGGATCTCGAGGACAGCCCTAGTTCTTTATCTTTACGAATTTGTTTGACCCTACAATAAGGAAAATAGTCAAGTGCTTAGGGTATGAATATTTCTATGTTTAGATTGGTTTGGATAATTTTTGGAAGGTAATATTAATCGTCTTGTCACAGTTTTGCTATCCTTGTGACAATTTACTTTTCAGTCAATACAGTTCAATTTAAACTTCCTTTTTCCTTGCAGATGAACTCATGCCAAATAACAAACATTTCCCTTGCTACGATGTGCAAAATAGCAATGATAACTTCCTAGTAATTTGAGCAACGAAAGAAACCTTTCATGAATTTAATCATTTACAATGATTCATTGTGAAAGGAATAAGACTAATGGTGCAAGATATAATTTCTATATCTTTAGGATTTAACTAAAATATACTACTATAATAAATGGATAATCTGCTCGTAATTTATAATGCTTGATGCAATTCGAAGGAAACTAAGTTCTATACATTATCATTCATTCAAATAAGCTAACATCCTTCATTATAAATAACTTGGACAAATATATCCTATCCCTAACAATTTCCCTTTTGCATGATTGACTTAAAATGGAATTAAAGCCAAGAAGAAAAACCTGGTTTTGGGGTGAGATATCCACATGGATACCGGGAGATGACCCTCCCGCAGCTACGCCTTGGACTTTCTTAGGAGGCATTGCAATTGTATTCCGTCGAACGTGGAAGCAGCTTTACACTTCTTTCGGTATTCCACCGTCGATCCCTTGCACCGTTTCCGTCGAAAGTAGTTTTAGAAGGCTCCCTCGAGGCTTTAGAGCGGGAAAGGAAGGTGTTTTTTTTTTAAAAAAAACACTCAGCACTCTCTTCCCTTTTACAAGTGGGGGAAGAAGAACAAAACTCCAAGGTATTTTGCGATTTTGAAGGAAAGGCTAAGGACAAATTCTCTTGGGGGGAAAAGGGCCTTATAGAATTCTAAGGGAGGAACTCCAAGGGGGGGGGGGGGGGGGGGGGGGGGGAGTAGCTTTAAAAGTTATTGGAAAAGGGGGCCTAACGAGGCCTTAAGAGAAGATATAAGGGGGTAGTCCGAGGGTTATAATGAGCAAGGGCCCTAAGGGGGAAATAAAAAAATTGGGAAGATAAGACCTTTAAGGTCAAAAACCCTTTTATGGGGGGAAAATCTCCAATCCAACACCGGGGGGGGGGGGGGGGATAAGACCTTTTAAGGTCTGAGTTGTTTTGGGGGGAAAAGGGAATTTAAAACATGGGCGGGGGAAAGGGGGGGGGAAGGCAAGGGAAAGGCTTTGTTTCCTGGGGTAAGAATCCCTTTGTTTAAGAATGCAAGGGGGGGAAAGGGGGCTTAAAGGAATTAAAACCGGGGGGGGAAAGGGGGTAGTAGGGTATAGGAAGGGGGGTTAAAGAGGCCCCCCCTTTGGAAGCTTCCAAGCTTCCAGAAGCTTGGGGGGTAGTTATGACCATCAGTCTTGATGGCGCAATGGAGGCTGCTCCTCCCTCCCTCGACAGTGTCACCTATCCACTGCCCAGGCGGCCAACAACAGCGAGTCCGTCCCTTCTCAGTCTTCAAGCGGCAGCGCCCTCTCCCCTCGTCCTCACGTATCTCCTTCCTCTCTCCCTCATGGCTAACAGCGTCTTCTTGATCTCCGACGGCCCCCTTCAGCCTGCGGCCCCTGATTTAAATAGGGGAGGGGAGGGGGATCCTCCCTCCCCTGCATGGCATCACGCATGCCTTCCCCCTCACTCCAAGCTCCACCAAGGAGCTTAATCACTCCTTCTATTTCCCTCCCCCTCCAGCTCGTCAATCGGCTGGGGGGATAAGGGGAAAAAAAAATTCCCATTATCCTTAGAAAAGAAAGAAGAAAAAAATTGCTATATCATTATTCCTTATTTCCTATAAGAGGTAGTCCACGCGAAGAAAAGATTTTTAGAACATTACATTCTCTCCCCCTTAGAAGAATCGAGATGTCCTCATCTCGAGATAAACTGGGGATACTGATGGATGAGAGTGCCTTCATCTACCCAGGTGGCATCCTCTTCGGAATAATCTTTCCACTGAACGAGGCATTCTCTTCAGGTTCTAGATCTTAACTGTCTCTCCCTAACATCTAAGATCCTATCCGGCCTTAGTTCAAGGACTCCTTGACCAGGCATTACAATTTGTTGGTCATCAAGTACATGATTAGGGTTAGGTACATATTTTTTCAAGAGGCTGATATGGAATACATTGTGAACTTTTAGGTTCTTAGGGAGTTGCAATCTATAGGCATTGGGTCCTAGGCATTTGAGGATTTTGTACGGCCCACAATACCTTGGACTTAGCTTCTTGCATTCTCCTAGGGATAGAGAACTCTTTTTAGGGCGTACACGAATGAAGACCATGTCTCCTTCTTCGAAGACTCTTTCTTGACGTTTCAAATCTGCGTATGCCTTTTGTCTATCCTTGGCCGCTTGTATGTCTTGTCTTATTGACTTTATTTGATCATCCATGTCTTCCAACATCTGTCTTGACGCTTCAACTCTTAGGGTTGGATCAGAAAAGTTTAGGGGACTTCGACAATCATGACCATACAATGCCTGGAAAGGAGTCATCAGAATGCTCTGCTGGTAAGAAGCATTGTAGGCAAATTCAACTAATGGCAAGTATTGAATCCACCTCTTCGGCTCTCGACAGCAGTATGCCTAAGCATATCTTTGATGATTTGATTTACTCGCTCTGTTTGGCCATCCGTTTGGGGATGGTAAGCGGTGCTAAAACAGAGTTGAGTCCCAATAGCTTCAAAGATAGCTCTCCAGAAGTGTGATGTGAAGAGAGAATCTCGATCACTAATGATTCTTCTAGGTAACCCATGTAGCTTGAATATCTCCTTGATAAACAATCTTGCAATGTCGGAGGCTTTATAGTTTGTCTTTACTGGAATCAGGTGTGCAACCTAGGTAAGCATGTCAACCACAACCATAATGGAATTGTATCCTCCTTGGACTTGGGGTAAGCCCACAACAAAATCCATACTGATGAATTCCCATTTCATTTGGGGAATGTCAAGCGGTTGCAGTTTCCCTGGCATCATGACATGTTCGGCTTTGATACGTTGGCAAGACAAACACTCAGTGACATACTTGAGAACGTCACCTTTAAGCCTCTCCCAATGATAGCTCTTTCTAACTCCATTAAGAGTCTTAGCATAGCCAGGATGTCCTGCAAAAGGAGAATCATGAGCTTCCCATAATATCTTCTGCTTAAGTGACTGGCTTGTTGGTATACACAGCCTTGTTCTGTAGTAGACAAGTCCATTATCAATGGAAAATTCCTGATACTTAGCTTGCAACTTCTGATTCTTCTCCTTGGTAGATATTTTCTTTATCATTGTTTGGTAGGCCAAATCATGGCATGCTTCCTCTCTAGCTAGTTCAAGTATAGGGTTGTTTGGCATAGATACTTTTGTAGCCAGAGATCTGGCCGTTGATGGATTCTGCAAGATTAGGGAGTTTAGGAATGCCTTGTGACTGAGTGCATCGGCAACTACATTCTCCTTCCCTGGTTGGTACTTGATTTCAAAATCATATTCCTCCAATACTTCAATCCACCGACATTGTCTCATGTTGAGCTCGTTCTGGGTAAAAATCCATTTGAGACTCTTATGATCGGTTACTAGAGTAAACTTGTTACCCAACACGTAGTGTCTCCAAAGCTTTAGAGCATGGATGACAGCTAGTAATTCCAGATCATGCGTGGCATAATTCTTTTCATGACTCTTCAATTTCCTTGAAGAGTATGCTACTGGATGACCTTCCTGCATAAGTACACACCCCAAGGCAAGAATGCTAGCATCAATTACTACCTCGAACTCCTTATTGAGGTCAGGAAGTTTTAGAATAGGTGCTGATACCAAACTTTGCTTCAATTTGTTGAAGCTATTTTGTTCGGAAGTTGACCATGTAATGGAAGTCTGCTTCTTTAGTAAGTCTGTAAGAGGTGCTGCAATCAAAGCATAGTTTTTGATGAAGACCCTATACCATCCTGTCAATCCAAGAAAGCTACATATCTCTTTGATGGATACTGGTATTGGCCATTCAAGCACATCTCTGACCTTGGCTGGGTCTACTGATATTCCTTCTGATGATACTATGAATCCTAGATATTCAATCTGACTCTTGAAGAATGCACACTTCTTCATTTTTGCATACAGCTTATGAGACCTCATTGTCTCAAGGACAATCCGAAGTTGGGGTTCATGATCTTCTTCCTGTTTAGAATAGACTAAAGTGTCATCGAAGAAGACAAGCACGAAATCATCAAGATATGGTCTAAAAATATCTTGCATTAATCTATTGAAGGTGGCAAGTGCATTTGTAAGCCCGAATGACATAACCAGGATCTCAAAGTGCCCATATCTTGTATTGAAGGCCGTCTTTGGAATATCTTCTTCCTTGATCCTTATCTGATAGTAACCTGACCTGAGATCAATCTTGGAGAAGATCTTTGCACCTTGAAGACGATCAAGAAGCTCATCTATTCTAGGAATAGGATACTTGTTCTTGACTGTTGATTGATTCAACCCCTGGTAATCAATACATAGTCGAAGTGTCCCATCTGTCTTTTTCTGGAATAGTACTGGAGCTCCCCACGGTGAGTTGCTAGGCCGAATGTAACCCTGATCTAACAGTTGCTTGAGTTGTTCCTTCAACTCAATTGCTTCCAGTATGGACATTCTATTATGTCTCTTTGCAATTGGTGCAGCTCCAGGTACTAGCCTAATCTCATGATCTACTTCTCTTTGAGGCGGAAGTTCAATCAATTCCTCAGGGAATACGTCAGCGTATTCCTTTAGCCAAGAAGGTCCTTCATGAGACTCTTGCTTTTGATCTAGCTTGTTGAGTTTGATCAGGTAAACGGGTAATCCTTTTCTGACTCCTTTTATGATCCAAGATACTTTGGCTAATTGGATTCTTGGCACTCCTACCTCACCTTGAGTTGTGACAAATTCCCTTTCAGAGTTTCGAAAGGAAACTTGACCCTTTCCACAGTGGATGTGGGAGTCGTTGGGCTTAAGCCAATCCATCCCGAGTAGACACTCATGGATACCTAAATTCATGACTCTGAATTTGACTGAAGTCTTCTTTCCTCCCAGAAAGAATTCCACCTTAGCAGTTTGCCTAGTACAAGTTACCTCACGACCGTTTGCCAACTCCACAAGCAGGGTAGGTGCTTCTACTGTGGTTATTCCTAAACTTTTTGCACATGCTGGTGAGATAAAGGAATGTGTACTGCCACAATCAATCAAGGTTTTGAAACCTTTACCTTGATAGTCCGACGGTGTCTGAATCACCGAAAAGTGGCGATTCGGCCCTTTCTTGTGTAAAGCGGCATGGACTGTCGCTTTTTCGAATTCAGCTTCCATAGTCGGATCTTCCTCTTCTTCTTCTTCGCATCTTTGCCTATTGGCAATGCAAGCGGTTCTTCCTCTTCCACAAGTAACGGCTCCTTGACCACGGCCTGCACCTTGAAAAGGCGTTTGACGATGTCCCCACTAAGCTTGGGACATTTCCTCTTGAAGTGACCGGGTTCATTGCAGTGGAAACAACAGAGGTTTCGGCCATTACTTTGAGTAGGAACAAAGTTGTTGACGTTATTTGTCCTTGCTTTCTTCCTTTGTCCCTGATTATGACCTTGAACTCTCTTCATTTGAGGTCTGAATGCTCCTCTGTTCGGGTCACTATAGGACCAAGTTTTGTTACCCCTTGGTCTAGCTTGCACCTCCTGAATTATAGGCGCCGCTTGAATGAGTGCATCCTGAAGATCTGATGGACGTATAGATTCGAGACGAGTATTTACGGGTGGATTTAAGCCCGCACAAAATTTGGACACATGCTGCATCATGTACATCTGTGGCACATACTTTAAAAGTGAGACGAATTTAGAGTAGTATGCGTCAAGAGTGAGTCCTAGCTATTTTAGCTCGTAGAACTCATTCATTTTTTGCGTACGATATGCAGGTGGTAAATATCTTCCCTGCACGGCTTTCTTCAACTTCAACTTCTCCCAGGTAACGGACCCCTCTAAAATCCCTTGATCCCTGCACCATTGCTTCCACCAAAGTCTGGCTTCGCCGATGAGCTTTAACTTGGCGAGCATGGCCTGATTGATAGGTGCTGTACCAGCTGCTTCAAAGTAATCCTCCATGGATTCAATCCAAATTTCAGCATCAGCCTGGACGAATCTGCCTCTTCCGTCAAACTCGGGTGGCTTTATCTGCTTGAGGAGGAACTTCTTCTCCTGGGTCACAGCAGTACTTGATGTAGGAGGCAAATTTGGAACCTATACCTGGGGTTGTGCTTGGATAAAAGTTTTCTTAACGTTATTATATGATAATCGACGCTAGCTTATCTTTCATTTTTTGATCAGCTATCTCGTAAACAATGTAGCTACTTAACTTTTTAACAACTCTTATGCACAGCCAGATATTGATAAAAAGAAGTCTTTATTTGTATTTACATGGGCATAGCCTTATACAATGTTTCATGTGATGATGATCCAATCATTACATTTAGTTTGGGGAGAACAATGTTGTATTGCATTTGTCTACAGGAACTGTGTAATAGTACGGTTTTGGGTCATGGATCTTTAGGAATCGATAGTTCATTGGAAGTTCAGGATACCCTTTCCGTTGGAATCCATACTTCTCATGGCAGCCCAACACTTTAATCCTATCGGCTGGGATTACACGAGTTACTTCCTCATATACATATGAGTTCATTTCAACCCTCCGACCTTGAATATGTAAAGTCGAATTTACGTGAGCTTCCACAAAAATGAACAGTTTCACGACTTTCAAGTCTTCCAACCACTTGATCCTCTTTAGGTTGGTCTGTAGATAAGCAAACCGGTGGGCGGCTATATAGTAGATTCCTGAAGACCCCGTCCATCTTCGTTCTATGTATAAAGGTGATGGATTATAAATCTGCTCCAGAATGTTCATCATCCCAATTCTTTGTCTATAAAGCGGAGAATGCATTGCAGTCATAAACATGACCCGAAATACCAAAAATTTGTTCCACGCTTCATAACTCTGCAAGACAGCATTGAAGGTAAGGAAATGTTTGGACAGCAACAATTTCTTTACTTCATTTAATTGAGATTTTATAAAAGTAATTCCGTTATTGGTCGGCTCTGATACCAACTGTAACGTGTCCGCTAGTATCATCCGGGACACGTCTTAGCAGTCCATCAGAAAGGATGTCTAGAAAACTCCGCCCGGCACTCCCATGGAATGGTACGGGTTTTGCGATCTAGGTCTTCCTGCATGTGCCACGTAGCGGAAGTATCCTGGCCGTTCCCCACTTAGGATCGACCAGAATTAGCGTTTTCCTGATTGGTCATTAGCTAACAGCAACTAGCGTCAGACCCGAGCGAACTACTTTACGCAGAAACGCCAGGTCCGAAGCGGATTCACGCTGCACTTGGTTCAAAGAGAATGGGAAACGAGAGGGATGCAAGGCTCAACCTATCTGCCATAAGGCATAGTCTCATTCCGTTCCCCTAAAACAGCGTAAATCGGGTAAGACGTAACTCTAGGTCATCGCTCTCATTATTCGTTTTGATGATCGTCCCGCTGTTCTTTAGGATTTTTGAGAAAAGTTCCCGGCTAACCGGGACCACGCAACCGTAGGACGGACCCATGGTCTATCCTCTGCACTTTCCTCGGTTTGTTTTAGTTATGTAATTATCTAACACATTAAATTGACATATAACAATCAGCTTCTTTAATTAGCCCTGTTAAGCACTGGTTCCTTCACGTAATCTTATTACGTGACATAGAAAAACAATATCAAGCAAGTTCTTTTTTAACATTTCATCATTTTATCTTTGAAATACAAGAGGTTTCACCCATAGGCTTGTCCATAATCCACCCGAAGGCTATCTAGTAATCCCCAGGGATCACTATTCCAAGCTTCCACCTGTAAACTAGTATGCGGGCCTCGAGATCCAATCTCGAGTCACGTTAGCCTCTTGTGCAGGACCCGGAAGGCGAGGGATTTACGGCCAGAGCCCCCCTTGGCACCCAAGCGTCCTCCTACTCCAAGTAGAGCTCAACGAAGAGACCTCTTGCGGCGGGTTTGGTCCACGTTCCCGGCGCGGTGAACAACCCCCTTGGTTAGGGTTAGGCAGGTAGTCGGGGGTAACTGAAACTGCCTCTTCCTTCAGGTCTTTAACCTGAAGTATAGGTACTCATTTAATTTGTAATTCATAATTCAAATAGAGACCTAAAATCTCTAGCAAGCAAAAACATTTCCATTAATCAACCGTGTTGTTTGGCAAACTGCTAAGGAAGTGGTCTTTCCTTTTTGAGTGTATCAGCACTCGTTCCCAAGGTGTCTTGTAAATTAGCAAGATCCTTTACATTCCGGTGTAGGGCGTACCTTATTAACCCAACTGGGTCAACCCTAAAGTTCCTTAGATATGCTAGTTTTCGGTTTACAACTTTCCTTATTTAGAAGGATATCCAAAAATACGTCCTTTTGCAAGATAACTTGCATAGGGATCTGCCATCCTTGATGAGGGTTTTTACCCTTTCTCATTGTGAATCAATCACAAGACTAAATGATTTCATACTTGCTGCGCAAGTCCTGCGATGGAGTAATCCGTTTTAGATCCTTTAAGCTAACGTATGTTGGGCCTAGGGTTTCTTTTTAAGGAACTCGGGGACAACCCTAGTTCTTTATCTTTACGAATTTGTTTGACTCTACAATAAGGAAAATAGTCAAGTGCTTAGGGTATGAATATTTCTATGTTTAGATTGGTTTGGATAATTTTTGGAAGGTAATATTAATCGTCTTGTCACAGTTTTTCTATCCTTGTGACAATTTACTTTTCAGTCAATATAGTTCAATTTAAACTTCCTTTTTCCTTACAGATGAACTCATGCCAAATAACAAACATTTCCCTTGCTACGATGTGCAAATAGAAATGATAACTTCCTAGTAATTTGAGCAACGAAAGAAACCTTTCATGAATTTAATCATTTGCAATGATTCGTTGTGAAAGGAATAAGACTAATGGTGCAAGATATAATTTCTATATCTTTAGGATTTAACTAAAATATACTACTATAATAAATGGATAATCTGCTTGTAATTTATAATGCTTGATGCAATTCGAAGGAAACTAAGTTCTATACATTATCATTCATTCAAATAAGCTAACATCCTTCATTATAAATAACTCGGACAAATATATCCTATCCCTAACAATTTCCCTTTTGCATGATTGACTTAAAACAGAATTAAAGCCAAGAAGAAAAACCTGGTTTTGAGGTGAGATATCCACATGGATACCGGGAGATGACCCTCCCGCAGCTACGCCTTGGACTTTCTTAGGAGGCATCGCAATTGTAGTCCGTCGAACGTGGAAGCAGCTTTACACTTCTTTCGGAATTCCACCGTCGCTCCCATGCACCGTTTCCGTCGAAAGTAGTTTTAGAAGGCTTCCTCGAGGCTTTAGAGCGGGAAAGGAATGTGTTTTTTTTTAAAAAAACACACTCAGCACTCTCTTCCCTTTTACAAGTGGGGGAAGAAGAACAAAACTCCAAGGTATTTTGCGATTTTGAAGGAAAGGCTAAGGACAAATTCTCTTGGGGGGGAAAAGGGCCTTATTCTAAGGGAGGAACTCCAAGGGGGGGGGGGGGGGGAGTAGCTTTAAAAGTTATTGGAAAAGGGGGCCTAACGAGGCCTTCGGAGAAGATATAAGGGGGTAGTCTGAGGGTTATAATGAGCAAGGGCCCTAAGGGGGAAATTAAAAAACTAGGAAGATAAGACCTTTAAGGTCAAAAACCCTTTTATAGGGGGAAAATCTCCAATCCAACACGCGGGGGGGCGGGGGGGGGGGGGGGGGGGGGGGGGGGCGGGGCGCGGGGGGGCGGGGGAACAAGGGGGAACAAGGGGGGAAAGGGGGCTCAAAGGAATAAAAACCGGGGGGGGGAAAGGGGATAGTAGGTTATAGGAAGGGGGGTTAAAGAGGCCCCCCCTTTGGAAGCTTCCAAGCTTCCAGAAGCTTGGGGGTGGTTATGACCATCAGTCTTGACGGCGCAATGGAGGCGGCTCCTCCCTCCCTCGACGGCGTCACCTATCCACTGCCCAGGTGGCGAGCAACAGTGAGTCCGTCCCTTCCCAGTCTTCAAGCGGCAGCACCCTCTCCCCTCGTCCTCACGTATCTCCTTCCTCTCTCCCTCACGGCTAACAACGTCTTCTTGATCTCCAACGGCCCCCCTTCAGCCTACGGCCCCTGATTTAAATAGGGGAGGGGAGGGGGATCCTCCCTCCCCTGCATGGCATCACGCATGCCTTCCCCCTCACTCCAAGCTCCACCAAGGAGCTTAATCACTCCTTCTATTTCCCTCCCCCTCCAGCTCGTCAATCGGCTGGGGGGATAAGGGGGAAAAAAAATTCCCATTATCCTTAGAAAAGAAAGAAGAAAAAAATTGCTATATCATTATCCCTTATTTCCTATAAGAGGTAGTCCACGCGAAGAAAAGATTTTTAGAACGTTACAGTTAGAGGAAGAGACTGAAATACTTGAACCAGAAGCTATCATAGACACTGACTTTATGACCACTAGAACTGGCAGAAGATATTCTAGATATCTAGTTAAATTTAAGAACCATCCTGTAGAGGAAGCACAATGGATGCACGCTAGAGACTTAAATGCTTTCCCCACTCTCTTAGCTCCACATTGAGCTAATAGCAATTGAGGTCAATTGCTATCCCACCCCGGGGGTATGATGCCAGGAGGCATATTTCACGGTAGATTCCATGCCATGGTGGATTCCGTGAGGTTTTACAGTGGATTCCGTAAACTTTGATGACCGGGGCTCATACACAAAGTGGATTCTTTGTGCGAGAAGTTGATGGGGACGCCTGTCCTTTTCGAGCATTTCATTAATTTAGTGTGTACATGGGTGATTCCATAGCGGGTGATTCCGCAAAATGCATATTAAATTAATAAACGTTTATGAGTTTAGAGTGCGCACTCGTAATAAATTAAGGTTAGGATTTATTTCTAACCAGTTGATTTATTTATGTAGCTGAAGACTGCTAGGTATTCACTTTTGTCGATTTAATTGTATTATTTTACTAACGATTGTGAATGCTTCAGTTGATGTGTAGAGATAGCAGGAGTGGCGGAGGAAAGCATTGGAGGATAGCGAGTATTCGATTTATGGATTATATTTTGATAGGCGCCACGCCTATATTTTGTCACGCCTATTTATTGAGGCGTTGGATATTTATTATTATTTTGTATGCGCATGGGCGCACGATTATGTTATTTCTATTTGGACATTGTATTGGGCATGCCAGACTCTTTGGGCACCGTCCATCAGCTTTATTCCTATTTTGTATTAAAGCAAACTCAAAAGCTAAAAGCTTGCTATTTTATAATTTGGGCTATTATTTGAGCTTGAAGATGAATAATACATAAAATATATGCTTTGTGGAGCGCTCACACAAGGCATGGGGGGAGATTGCATCCAATTGGTCTCTTGCTCTTGTCGTTCATGCTTTTTACCTTGTAATTTGTGCAAAAAGTAGAGTTCTATTGTTCTTGGGGACCTTCCGGCATTCACTACGCGAGCGTATGTTAGATATGATCAATGCCCCACCCTCATTAGGTACTACCAATGATCCATGGTGCTCAAAGTTGTAAGGCCCCCATTATGAGGAGAAGCCAAATGTGAGCCCGGACATTGGTTGAGTCCTGACTTGTATATCAGATGAGGTCTATGTGACCGGATGGCAAAAAGGTGACTGTTGTGGGTCTAATCTTTGGGTTAGACGGAGTGGTTAAGCTGGTAGCAACTCGAGGCACATTGCATTGAGTTGCGTGGTAAGGGAGTTAAAAGGGGCCCCTATTGTGGGGTCCGGGGGCCGCGGAAGCGGCCCCTGGCGGGTCCGGGGGCAGCGCCCCCGGCCCGATGGTAAAGGGAATATTCCCTGGAATATTCCCTGGCCGACTAGTGGAGGCTCATATGGTAGGTCGGTCAGCAGGCCGACCTAACGACCTTCACGGGCTATAAAAGCTAAACCCCTTCGCAGCCATCTTATACTTATCTTTCACCCAGTCAGAGTTGTTGTTCCAGCTAGCCTTAAGCTCTTCACCTATCTTCTGTCTAGATCGCCATCTAAGCTTCACACAGTGGAAGCGCACGGGTGGACAGAGCCATCTTTGTATCAGTTGTTTGGAGTTAAAGAATTTTACTGATTCTCCTCTTATCTGTTGTGTACTCTCTATCTCTTTCTCAGATTCTGTTCGCTGCGCCGTGTAATATTTTACATGGTATCAGAGCCCAGGGGGCTCTAGAGATCGGAGAGAGTGCAAGAGGCAAAGGCTTCAACAGCAAAGAGAAACGATGTCGACTCCGGGAAGCAGTTCTGGCGCATCAGGAAGCGGTGCAGGAGGTGGTGCTGCTGTACCGGCTATTCAAACACTGAGGATTCGTCCACCAACCTTCAGCGAAGGCAAGTTAGATGGTACAAACTACACCTTGTGGAAGTTCAAAATTACTACTATCCTTGATTCTTATGAGCTTCTGGAGACTGTGCTGGGGACTGACGCAGAACCACAGCCTACCCCCGACCCATCAAATCCTAGTGTGATGATTCCTCCGAATGCAGATCTTCTACGAGCTTGGAAACGAAGGAATGCAGATGCATTGTGTGCCTTAGTTACAAGCTGTTCTGACAGTGTTTTGACTCTGATTCAGCATACAACCAAAGCGTCAGAGGCTTGGAATGTACTAAGGAGTCAATATGAAACACGAAACCAAACAAGGATTCAAAACTTGGAGAATCAACTAGCAGCGGAGAAGTTTGCTGAAGGAGAGACGGTTGAAGCATTCATCACTCGGATTAAGAATCTGCGCGACCAGATGGCTGGCGCTGGGATACAAAAGACTAGCGAAGAGCTAGCTCGGAGGTGTCTTCGGATTTGTCCACAAAAGTTTGATGGACTAGTAACTGCCCTTAATACTCAGGTGAGACCTCAAGCTTTGACTTTTGAGGAGTTTTGTGCATTATTAATGGAGGAGGAGTTGAGGCTGAAAGCCCGAGAAGGAAGCAACAATGGAGATGCTGCATTCTCTGCCAATGCAAAAGGCAAAGGTGTTTCCTCCACCAAAAATGATGGTGACAAAAAGAAAAAGGGCGGCAAGAAGAAGTTTCAAGGAGAGTGCTTCTACTGTAAGAAGAAAGGACATGCAATTGCAGATTGTCGTGTCAAGAAGGCAGATGAAAAGAATGGTACCCTTAAAACTAAAGGGAAAGAGACAGCCAATACGGCTGAAGCAGAGTTGGAATTATTCATGGCGACCATTGAGGAAGTGTGCTCCTCGGCGCAAGAAGAATCTACCACTGACTCTTGGGTGTTGGATAGTGGGGCCTCCCGTCACATGACCAACAAGAAAGGTCTATACAGTTCTATGCAGCCTCTACAAGAATCCATCACTGTGACGGTTGGAAATGATGCTAAATGCCCTGCTGCGGGCACAGGTACTATTTCTTTTGTTGCTGCAAATGGTGAAGTCAAAAAGCTTTCAAATGTGTTGTATGTTCCCGAAATCAGGAGAAATCTCTTATCAGTTGCTGCCATAACTGATCTTGGTCATGAAGTGAGGTTCAAGAAGACAGGTGCAGAAATTATTGATAGTGCTGGCACAATTGTTGGAAAAGGAGAAAGAAGGAACAACCTGTATGAGCTAAGTGCTCTTACAGCCACCGCTGGAGTGGGCACAAGTAAGCTTTGGCATGAAAGGTTTGGACACATCGGATTTGCAGTATTGAAGGAGATGCAAAAGCAAGGTATGGTTGCTCACCTACCTACAATAACTGAATTGAAGGAACCATGTGAAGCTTGTATGATGGGCAAGCAACAGAGAAAGGCATTTCCACAAGAAAGCAAGAATAGAGCACATGCTCCTCTAGAGTTGGTGCATGCTGACTTGTGTGGTAAGATGCCTACACAGGCCTTGGGGGGATCTTCTTATTTTATGTTGATTGTCGATGACTACAGTAGGAAGATGTGGGTGTACTTCCTTCGTGATAAGGCTCAAGCTTTTGGTAAGTTTAAAGAATGGCTAATACTTGTTGAGAATGAAACAGGGAAAAGTGTGAAGAAATTTAGAACAGATGGTGGTGGTGAGTTCAACTCAAAGGAGTTTGAAGGCTTTTGCAAGAGCAAAGGGATCAAGCGTCAATTGACGACGCCTCACACACCTCAGCAGAATGGTGTTGTGGAACGCAGGAATCGTACCATTGTGGAGATGGCAAGATGCATGCTAAAGGGCAAGGGATTGCCTAACCATTTTTGGGCTGAAGCTGTTAATACTGCAGTCTACATTCTAAATCGGAGCTACACAAAGGCTCTCAAGGGAAAAACACCTCATGAGGCTTACACTGGTAAGAAACCATCTGTTTCACATTTCAGAATTTTTGGATGTGAATGTTATGCACATGTTCCAGATGAGAAGAGAAACAAGTTACAACCAAAAAGCAGAAAATGTATCTTCTTGGGTTATAGTGATGAGCAGAAGGCTTACAAGTTATATGACCAAGAGGCAAAGAAGATCATCGCGAGCCGTGATGTGGTGTTCAAGGAGGAGCCGCATACAGTGGAGGAGGAGAAGGCAAGGTCTTCCACTTTATCATCAAGCGAAGAAGTAGTCCACTATGAACCTGTCCCGAGAGCTATCCCTATCCTTAAGGAGGAGGAAGCATCATGCACGCACCAAACATATAGAGATCCAGTATCACTATGTGCGTGATTTGATGGAGGATGGGATAGTGGAATTGGTCTACTGTCCAACAGAGGAGAATGGAGCAGATATCTTCACCAAAGCACTTACGAAGGATCTGCTTCAAGTTCATCTTCAGAGACTCGGCATTGGGCCGAGGAGATAGTTCACCTATGGGTGGACATTGAGGGGGGGTGTTAGATATGATCAATGCCCCACCCTCATTAGGTACTACCAATGATCCATGGTGCTCAAAGTTGTAAGGCCCCCATTATGAGGAGAAGCCAAATGTGAGCCCGGACATTGGTTGAGTCCTGACTTGTATATCAGATGAGGTCTATGTGACCGGATGGCAAAAAGGTGACTGTTGTGGGTCTAATCTTTGGGTTAGACGGAGTGGTTAAGCTGGTAGCAACTCGAGGCACATTGCATTGAGTTGCGTGGTAAGGGAGTTAAAAGGGGCCCCTATTGTGGGGTCCGGGGGCCGCGGAAGCGGCCCCTGGCTGGGGGGTCCCAGGGGGGCCAGCGGCCTCCCTGGCGGGGGTCCGGGGGCAGCGCCCCCGGCCCGATGGTAAAGGGAATATTCCCTGGAATATTCCCTGGCCGACTAGTGGAGGCTCATATGGTAGGTCGGTCAGCAGGCCGACCTAACGACCTTCACGGGCTATAAAAGCTAAACCCCTTCGCAGCCATCTTATACTTATCTTTCACCCAGTCAGAGTTGTTGTTCCAGCTAGCCTTAAGCTCTTCACCTATCTTCTGTCTAGATCGCCATCTAAGCTTCACACAGTGGAAGCGCACGGGTGGACAGAGCCATCTTTGTATCAGTTGTTTGGAGTTAAAGAATTTTACTGATTCTCTTCTTATCTGTTGTGTACTCTCTATCTCTTTCTCAGATTCTGTTCGCTGCGCCGTGTAATATTTTACAGCGTACAGCATCTGATCTGCGCACCACCAATTGGTTTGGACCAGTCACCATTATATTTTCAGCTTTTACTTCTTCATTTTTTGCTTCCATGCTTTATTTATCTTCAGCTTTAATTGCTTTAATTGCTTCAAGGTGAATTCCTTGTGCATTCAGCTTCTCTTCATCCTACACAAATACTCGAAGAGCTTGCAAAAAAGCATGCACTGTTTCTTCAACATCATCACCAACATATTGTCTTTTTCTTTTGATTACATTAATAATTACATCATGAAATTCACGTTTGGCAATTCCAAGAATTTTTCCTAAGGTGAACTCAATTTTACTTCCTAGAATTCGTTCTTCTAGGACTCATTTGAGATCGGTTGTTTTGTAGATTCTATGTCATACTACAATTTGTAGCCTAGCTACTTACCTTTCTTCTTTCCTTCTGCCTTCTTAGTTTGTGGTGTATATTCCATCTCTTGATTTGGGGTTTTTTTTTAGCAGGCTTTGGTTGTTCAGGCATTCTTCTAGTTACCTGTTTCGGAGCGCCAGAAGGAGAAGGGCCTAGTTCAACTTCTCTTCTTCTATTTTCTTCAATTAAGACTTCTTTATGATTGCCTTCAGCCAAATATGCAAAGGCAGAAAAAGAATCTACTGGTTCTTTCCAAACAGTTGTTTCTCAAATGCACTGCCTGGCGTTCGTCAAATCACTTAGAAAGGGAAATAGAGAGAGAGGGGGGGGAGAGAAATAGAGAGAGGGAGAGGGAAGGAAGAGAGGAGAAGGATGTAGAAAATAAGGGTGAGGTAAAGAGAGGAAGGAGAGTGAAAAGAAGAGGGAGAGAGGGAGAAAGAGAGATAGAGAGAAAAAATAGAGAGGGAGAGAGAAATAGGAAAACAATGAGAGAATGAGAGAGAAGGTTAAGAAAGAAAAGTAAAGGGAGAGGAGGGAGAGAGAGATAAAGAGAGGTGGGGTGACATTTCTTTCAATATCTTTGTTTTTTAAGATTTTTATTTTCTATCTTTGATTGTCTTTGCAATGAGATGAGTTGAGTGAGAGTGGGGAGGGAAGGAGGGAGAGAAATAGAGAGAAGAAGGGAGGGGAAGAGAGAGATGGAGAGAAATAAAAATCGGGAGAGCCGGGCTTCATAAAAAAGTGTCGAAACTCGAGCATGGCATTTTACAGGTTCGTAAACGAGAGAGAGAGAGAGAGAGAGAGAGAGAGAGAGAGAGAGAGAGAGAGAGAGAGAGAGAGAGAGAGAGAGAGAGAGAGAGAGAGAGAGAGAGCCACCACCATCGCCATCCACGAAGAGGGAGGAGAAAAGTGTAAAGAAGAAGGAAGAAACTCACGAAGGAGAAGAAAAAGGAGAGAAGTACGAAGGAATTCTTTTTCAAGCTTTGAGGTAAGTGCATTATCTCTTCTCTCTTTGTTTTTCTCTTTTCTTTACTTCTCTCTTTCTTTTTGTTGATGAAGAGTGTATAGAGAGAAGAAGTGAGAGAGATCAACGTGCGCAAGGGAGATTGAGAGAGAGAGAGAGAGAGAGAGAGAGAGAGAGGCCGCTGCCACCCCCAATCCACCACAAAAAGAGAGGGGACAACTGCAAAGAAGAAGGAGGGAACCCGTGAAGGAGAAGAAGAAGAAGGAGAGAAGCGCGAAAGGATGCTTCTTCAAGCTTTGAGGTAAGTGCATTCTCTCTTCTCTCTTTGTTTTTCTCTTTTCTTTACTTCTCTCTTTCTTTTTGTTGATGAAGAGATGTATAGAGAGAAGAAGAGAGACAGATCAACACAAGAGAGAGAGAGAGAGAGAGAGGCTGCCACGCCACGAGCTTGCAAGGCAGGCACCAAGCAAGCATGTCGTTGTTTCTCGGCCATGGGACGGCCTCATGCCAAGGCCCGCCACCTAGAGCACAAGGTGGAGCCTCCTCTAGTGCAGCAGCAGGTGCTCCCCATAGAGCACAACAACCAACACAGAAGAAGAGGATATGGAAATTGGGCACTATCGCCCTTTGGAAGATAAGGGGAATCCAACGCAGATACGAGCTTCTCATCCTGAAAAGATCTTTTCATAAGGTTGTTCGAGAAGTCATGCAAGACTTGGAGCTGAAAGGGATAGAAATATTTTGGGCGCGAGTGCGAGATGGCCCACCAGTAGGAAGGTAGACTGGTGCAGCTATGATGGCAGAAAGAAGAGCCTACATGATGTACTACATGTACCTTCTATTACCAAGAATCTATTGTTGGTTGGACAGATGGCAGAACAGAATTTGTAAGAATCTACTGTCAGTTGGATAGATGATTTCAGCTGATACACATGGCTGTACGTTCTGAAGTACAAGGATGAGGTGCTCAATGTCTTTAAGCAAATGGGTTTATAAAGAGAAATGCAAGTTAGATGGTTCATTGGAAAGGTATAAAGCCCGACTGGTTGCAAAGGGATATGCACGGCAATACGGCCTAGATTATGAGGAGACTTTTAGCTCGGTTGCTAAGATGGCAATAGTGAGAATAGTGATTGCATTAGCGGCTTCTAAGGGCTAGAAATTATGGTAGATGGATGCCAAAAAGGCATTCTTGAATGGTGACTTGCTTGAAGAGGTATATATGGAGCAGTGTGAGGGTTATGTACGCAACTTGAGGTGTATATGGAGCGACCTGAGGGTCATGCATATCACAACCTGTTTACAAAGAAGACAGAGCATGGTTATGTTTTTCTGGTGGTTTATGTCGATGATTTGATCATCACTGAAGATGATGATAATGGGATTGTTGAAATTAAAGCAATGTTAGTTGCAGTCAAGAGGATTATGCGGTACGTGAAGGGTATTACTGATTATGGGATGTTTTATGAGCATGGAAAATCATTTTACTTGACATGTTATACGGATGCTGATTGGGCTAGTTGTGTCTATGATGACAAGAGGTCAACCAGTGGTTATGCTTTCACTTTGGGCAGTAGTATGATCAACGAGAGTAGTAAGAAGTAGCCCACCATTGCTTTATCTATTATACAAAGGTAGAATACAGGGGTGCAACCTTAGCGGCATGTGAAGCAGTTTGGCTTGTGAAATTACTACATGATTTGGGTATCCAGTTGGACAGCAAAGTCACATTGCATTGTGAGAATCTCAGTAATGTGATGGTGGCTAGCAACCTCGACTATCATGCTAGATCCAAACACATAGAGGCTCATTACAATTTCATCAGGGAAATGGTACTTGTAGGATAGATTGATCTACTTCATGTGAAGACAGAAGACCAGGTAGCAGATATCTTTACCAAATCACTTGGTAAAGAGAAATTCGTTCGTTTCAGGGATCTACTTGGATTACAACAACTAGTATGAGCTCAAGAAATGGAGTTTGAGAAGGGGGAGGATGAGCTTGATTCTTTTGATCTTAAAACACCTCCATCCATTGAGATTGAGGGTAAAGACAAGAAAGAAGAGAGAGAAGATGAGTTCGACATAGGTAAAAACAAGAAGGAAGAAGTAGAGCTTAGAGACATTAGCACTCCCTATATAAGTGTTTTTGGCTCCAACACCATGGTATAACTCTTACAAATGTCCAAATGCTCCCCCAAAAATACTTGAACAAGTTTGGAATAAGCTAGAGTGAGTAGAAGATCAATGGGACTTATTCATACCTCGGGATCATGACTATAATGAAAGCTTGAAGTGAAGCTCTTCTTCTTGGGCCTAACAAGTGATAAAACAGCTCCTTGAGTAATACTTTTTTGAATTGATTATATCTAGCTTTTGCAATCACAAGCTCTTTTTCTTCTCGGACCTAAGCAAGTGATAAAAAAGCTCCTTGTGAAATACCTTTTCAAATTGATTATATCTAGCTTTTGCAATCAAAGGATTCATTTTTTTTTTTGAAAATCTGATACACAATTTTTAGACATTAGGTGTAGGTGACATTGGCAAATGAATTACGCAAGAATATTTAGTTCATATAGTTAGAAGGGTGGCAGGGTTGCATGCCCTGTCACCTAGTTTTTTTTCCCTTTGTAACTGTCACTATTTGCGTCGGAAATTTACTCTGCATTTGTCATTATTAGCGTCTCTATTAGCGTCGCTATTAGCATCTCTATTTGCATTACTATTAGCGTCGCTAACCTAATTAGGTTAGCATCTCTATTTGCGTCGCTAATTCGGTTAGCGTCGCTAATAGTAATGCAAATAGAGACGCAAATAGCGATGCTAATAGAGATGAATCGATTGCATCGCTAATAGCGACACGAATAGCGATGACGGGGGTAATTTTTTCCATGAATAATTAATTCCGTCGCTTTAAACGTCGCTATTGGGTCTATATGTTGTAGTGAGATAAATATTGAAGTACTTCTATCTTGAAAAAACTATTGACAATAAATTTTTGTGTTATTAAGATGTAGAATTTGGGGTTTATATACTTTAAGTGCTTCCATCTGATATTGAGGTATGTATATTCTATATATAGAGAGTTAGCTTCATCTCTTTTTTTTCAATTGTCTTTTTTACAAATAATAATAATGATTTAACATCTAATATTTAATATACTTGATTTATTTGTGTTGAGATTGCTAAACTTTAGGAGAATAATGCATACGCAATGTATGCAAATTTTGTAAGGAAAAGCCTGCCAGAGAGTAAAAATAACATAACAGAATAAAATGTAAGTAGTTTTTTTTTCAAGTATGTATTAATGCATGTATTTTAAGGTGGCACTATTAAGCAAAATAGTTAATATGCTTAAGATGATTATTTGGTCTATTTTCAAGGTTGAAAAAAATAGTAAGATGCTTTCAAATCGTCTTCATAAGATAAATACACATCGTTCAAATATAAGTTATTATAGATATTTCTTATAGCAATACATTAATTTTATTTACATTTAAAAATGAGTATCCATATATAATATCATTTTGTATCTTAGGTTTATGCAAGCTCAAAGTTAAGTATTAGAGTCAATATAGATTATGAGTTTAGAAAAGGTAAGTGACTATGTATCTCATTTTTTCAAATTTTGCAATATTTATAGTAAAATATATTTGATATGTATTAATCAAAAAGTAAAAAAATTCAAGGCATGCTTTGAAGTATTTTTGTTAAAATAATAAATATAGTTATTCTATTAAATAAAAATAAATGACTTCATGAAGATATTATCTTTTACTTTTTCTAAAGGCTCTTAATGATATGTCACAAAGGTAGAGAAAAAGATGTTACTCTTATGTGAAAAGTAATATTTTTTTTCTATATTAATTCTTTTAATACTTTAATAATCCATATAGTTGATAGAATGATTTGGTTGTACTTTTAGGTGTTTAACGAATAGGATTAAGAGAGTACTTGTATGAAATTTTCCTAAGTTCATATAATGGCAGAGATATACAGGTAGTTAAAGTTGCAATATGTTGCTTTGAGGAAGGAGATGGATGCTTTTTGTCAAAAAAGCACTAAAAGTAACATGAATACGTTTAGGGAGGACTTGGTTGATTTATTGCTAGCCAAAAATAAAGCATTTGTGAGAAAAAAGTAGAAACTTAGATCTTACACTTCACGATGTTAATATACTTGAGTGATTTATTACAATTACAATAGATGATGGTTTATGCTAATTGACCATTTTGACTCAATTTAATCTTCATTCACTCTTGAATTTTTTTATATTTTTGAGTTATAAATAAAGAAGTGATTTGTACTCTATCAAAGTTGGCATGCAGTTGAGCTTATGAGGAACTCATTATAGTCTATGTGATACATTTATTGAAAGTTAGTTATTTTTCAAATCAAGACTAGGATTTACTATAATGCACCTTTATTTATCTTTTAAGTAATATTTTATCAATATCACACACACACACACACACACACAAATCTCTATATAGCAAAAAATTATCTATATAATAAAATTATATCTATATAGTGATATATATCTACATAATGAGGTTCCTATATATAATAATATTATCAATCTAAAAATTTTTAATTTAAAAAAAACTATATAAGAAAGCATTACGTATTTAGGTATTTTTTCTTGACAAAGGAAAAAAAGTCGATGTAGGAAAATATTACCTATCTAGGAATATTTTCTTAACATAGGAAAAAAAAGGCATATGTAGTAAAAATTTCCTACCTAATCTATATAGAAAGAGTACCCTTTTTCTTGGTCCCAAAAATCTCTAGATGTGTATATTTTAGTCTAGTAAATTATGTAGGAAACCTCTTTTTTTTCCTATCTAGACATTCGTCAAAAGCTTCTTGTGTAGCTTTGTTCTGAAAGAAATGATGGAGAAGCTAACCCTACAACTGTGATGATCAATGTAGTAAATTATTGGCTCTACAAATAACACCTTGAGTCTTATGCCATCTCTTCATAAATAAGTTGCTCTCTTGCTAGTAAATAAGCTTGGCCCTTCTTTTTGTCATCTCCTTTGTGTTGCATTCAGGCCTCCCAAACAGAATGATGAAGATGCTTTAGTTGGTTGCTACCCCCCCCATATCTCATGCTACAGATTCTCTTAATATGGCGACGATCTCTTGGTCATTCACACCCCTTTAGCATGCTAACTTCGTCAATAAGAGTGATGAGAAGTGGTATGCTCTTTTTGATGCATGGAACCATTCGAACCGCTTCCACATGTATCAAGTAAACAAGGAACAATCCCATATAACCAAGTAACCATTTTTTTAGCTCCATGTATCAAGTAAATAAGGACCAAGCCCATATTGCCAAGCCTTCTCACCAAGTGCACTAGCCACCTTTTGTTCTTAGCTCTACCATCCATTATCCTTGGCTCTGATGAACAAGTCCTTTTATGACTAGCCCCCTTACACTCGAAGGCTCAATAAGGAGAACCTCACATATCCTATTGTCTTCTCAGTATTGTTAAAAAATTGATTCCACCAAGCTACTCTTTACCATCTTAAAAATCCCTTGATCTAGCAAAGCCATTTTTTGCTTCTACACATACATAAAAAGAAAGGTTTGTTAGATACAAATATATGTATATCGATATATGGGATCATCATCTTATTGGGGAAGAGTCATGTGCTTATTTAGGTAGATATACTATATAGAATGAATGCTCCAGACCATAACATGAGATAATAGTACACATAGGCTTATACATATGCATATGTATATCCATACGTGTACATATACACACAAAAATAGCTATAGGCACATGTGGACATATAGGCGCATGTGTAGCCTACACATATACGTGTGTCTTCTATATAAGTAACCTCTTTGCACATGTATACACATAAACATATGCATATGCTGCAAATATGTATATGTATAGGTTACGCATACGCATAAGTATAGGCTACACACATGCACATGTATAGGTGTATTCATAGCCTATATGTATGCATATGCATATGCACAAGGGCATGTGTAGTTTATGAATATGTGTGTGCATAGGCATACATGTATGCACATATGCATATGTATATGCATCAACTATGCACACCTACACGCTACACAGAAGCACATGCAAAGGCTACAAACATGCACATTGGTCAAACAAAAGGGAGTGTGAAAGAACCAAGGCCACCCATACATTTACTATGAAAGGACCCCACTTATGCCAACAAGGAGAGAGAGGGTGTTAGAGGAAAGAGAGAGCCATTTAAAGGAGAGAGAGAGAGAGAGAGAGAGAGAGAGAGAGAGAGAGAGAGAGATCTTCAAGCTAGAGAACATGATTTTCCACCAATCAATATTGCCAAGACTTTGGACTTCTCCAAGGTCATGGATACAACCATTTTGAAAGATAGGCAATACACTTGCTAACTTGCTAAAGTTCTAACACAAGGTTAAGAGTGGTCAAATAAAGTAGCCATATACTACTAAACTTGAAAGATAGGCAATACACTTGCTAAAGTTCTAACACAAGGTTAAGAGTGGTCAAATAAACTAGCCATACACTGCTAAACTTGACTATGTAAACTGCACCTTAAAAGCATTTTACAACAAAGTAGGAGTTATAAGCGCCAGGGATCTCATTGCAAGCCTGGGGGAAACATTTTACACAAAAAGTAATAAGGATGTATATTACGAGCATCACACTAGGACAAGTCAGAACCAAGAGACGTAAATACTAAAGACCTGTGCGACACCAAATAATAATATAACCCACCACGTCCATACAGTGCATATAATGGGTGCTCTGGAGTCAACGAGGGGAGGCAGATTCTGGCATAAAGCTAGAGCCGAGACTCGAGAGATGAGTCTGTGGCACGGGAGGCGACGATAGCGCCGACGTCTTGGAAAGGGGACGTAGGCTGGAGCAGTCCTGCTCGTCGGCGAGGGGCGGCGTACTCTGACAGAGGCTCCTGAACTTGTGGCGCAGGTCGTCCAGGAACTCGCTCATTGAGGGCCGCTCGGCTCCCCGGACTGCCAGGCATCGCCATGCCAGCTTGGACACACCCACAATGGACTCCAGCTGGCACCTGCTCGAGTACGTGTTGGCAGCTTCGAGCCAGGGGTCCATGAGGCCCCGCAGGGCCTGCTGCCCCTCCCGCACCGTCTCACGAACAGCAGCGCCGCGTTGGCGAACCTGGAGTCCCTGGTGCGGCTATCCACGGCCTTGAGGCCCGTGATGAGCTCCGCCAGCACCACCCGAAGCTGTACATGTCGCTCCTGTCCGTGAGATGAAGCGTCTGGAAGCACTGATCCGGGTCCAGGTACCCGATGCCACTGTCCTGCACCGCCATCGACACGTGCCCCTCCCCGTCCGGCACCAGCCTCGACACCCCGAAGTCTGCCATGTTCACGTCCATCCGCTCGTCCAGCAGGATGTTGGCCGACTTCACGTCCCGATGCAGGATGGGCGGACATGCCGCCACGTGAAGATAAGCCAGAGCGTCTGCCATCTGGACAGCGATCCACAGCCGCGTGGCCCAGTCGGGAGAATCACTCCCCTGTCTTACGAGGTGCTGCCTCAAGTCTCCATTTGATACCAACTCGTATACCAGCAGAGGCGAGGCCGTCTCCAGGCAGCAGCTCTCTAGCAGCTAGCCTCACTATGTGTATGTGGTTGATCTGAGTCAGAATCACCAGCTCGTTTACAAACTGCTTGTCCGCCATCGCCGCGTCCGCCAGCTGCCGCTGTCCCTGCTGCGGCCTCGTCTTCTTCACCGCCACGGGCCTTGCGTCCTCCAGCTCTCCTTTGTACACAGTCCCGAAGCCCCCCGCTCCCATCTTCCTTTGCTCCGCGAAGTTTTGCGTATCTTCTTTCACTTCTTCCTAGGAGAAGAACCTTATTGACTCCCTCCCTTTCCGGCGGCTATGTACCCTTGCAGCTCAAAACCCCCATTCTGCAGGAAGTATCTCCGCGAGACTCCGCCTCCGTCTCCTATCCAGAACAATGTTCAAGTAATGAAGCCCAATCACGGCCGCGATCATTACAAGCGATGCTGTTAAAAGGTATGTCCAGATATCAATCACTTACATAAGAAACACTAGCTGGGAACGTGCCTACCATTCGCTATTTTATATGCATGAACAACAATTTTATGATTAATCTGTACCTCCAATGCTCGCCAACGCTATTTTGATTCATCGGGAAAATCTGCAGCCAGATCCGTTGGTCCTCCCGTTGTAGTTGCCCTCTGTGTTCTCGCACGTCGTGAGCCCCGGTATGAAATTATTGACAGCCTCGCACTCTTTGATATCTGGAGTATCAATGACAGAGCAAAACATAAGCCGTATGATTACCACAATAATTAGGTCGAAAATCTACATGTTAAGGACATAAATCTCAGACAAGCACCCGTGCATCCCTGTCCATCTGCGTACCCGTCTCCCTGGTACCCGGCTGAGCAAGAACACGTGTAGCCGGGAATCGCTTGGACGATATTCGCATGAGCCCTACCGTTCCCACTACGCAAGTTGCCTGGCAAGTAATCTGCAGCCCCTGAACTAGCAGTTAAACTGCCCTTGTCGACATAATTTTGTGCTTCCAAACTCGGCAAAGCCCATAACACGTGAAGAGCAATTAAAGCGTCTCGATCGAAATCAGAGAAGTTCCGGTGAAATGGGATTGAGAAGCTGCTGCATTTGGGAGTCGTATCTTCGCTGTTGCTCTGGGGATGTATATGTTTGCATGTACCAGACCGCATGGACGTCCGACGGGAAGTCAGAGATGCAACAGTTACGCTGGCTCAGAGAACCACAGCTTATACGGCCAGAGTCGGCTGTGCTTTTATGTTTGCTCCTGGAACACGTACTGCATCCTCCGATAAGAGTGTCATCATCAACAGTCCGAGCTGTCATGAAGAGTACGAAACTGCAACCGAAGCTCACTAAATGATCATCCGAAGCCACGGCGAAGGCCCAAGGGGGAAGCGAAGCTCGGGAAGGTGATATTCATCAGCGGAGAGCCAATATGCACATTGTCAGTCGACGACGCATTGCTCTGCGCACGGGAGGTGTTATATCACTACTGCCACCGCACGCGGGAGTCTGAGAGAAGCTAGATGCAAAGCGGGTGATGTTGAGAATGAGAATGTCTGGCGTGACGTTGAGGACCTGAAGAGGCGCGCCCGCCATAGACGATTTGGAGACGTCGTCATTGAGAAAGAGGAGGCCGTCGGAGCTGCATGTGAGCTGAAAGTAACGGGAATTGTTGAAGGGAGGACAATCGCTATTGTAGGATGTGGCAGACGAATTGATGACATCGATGGTCATAATTGAACATTGGACCAATCGTCTGATACAGTGGAATATCCAGTCATGCCCATGTTTTCCAAAACAACCCGCAGAGTCTACTTATTCACACCTAAGGGGCACTTATCAAGAATAGATAGAGTGGACTCGAGACTAGTCCCAAGCTTTCCAATATATTTCTATTCATATTTTTTGTGATCATTATCCACAATTTTCATTGAATGGCCCCAGACCAAGAGAACTTTTGCTAAGATTATGTATGTTACTTTGTCACATGAAAGCTCTCATGGAGAAAGGTTTGATGGACATTGCCTTTGTTATGCGATGAGCTAATTTAAGCAATGAGGAACGATACAATCCAATTAGCACTAGGTAGTAAACAAACCATAAACTAACATTGTCCAAGCTATGATATTAGTCAAACATATTTTATTACTACTATTTAACCTAGTGCTTTATCTCTACAATAAGTGCATCCAATAAAATGACCAAATACCCATGATATAAAGCACTTTATGATTGTCCCAAGGTCTCATACTATTGCAACCACCATAAACTCAAAAATGTTAGAATTTTTATTGTTGTATTATACTAGAGTGTATCATACTTTAGAATAAGAGAAAGTAAAGAGAGGGTAGCTAAAGTAGGGAGTAGAGAAAAAGTAGGGTAAAGAGAATGACAAGAAGGGGAGAGTAGACACTCAGAGAGATATATATAGAGAGAGATACAAACACATGTGCACATGCATACATTTGGATACATACACACCCTAAGTCATAAATCATAAATATTTTTATGCTTTTGAATTTTTGACCTAAATCCTTTCAATTGAGATTTTTTACTATTGAAGGAAATTTTACATGTCAATTCAGCCATTGATTGAGAATACATAAAATAATAGGATAACATACGTATAAAAATCAATATTGGGACCAAATAATGCTACTAGGTAGAAACTCACACTTTCCTAGTTACATTATTAGTGAATATGATAAAATAGGATGCATCTCCAATAGCCTTCATATGCCCACATATATCACTATACACTAAGTCATTAGATCACTTCTTTTTCCATTTAAGTTTTTATTATGGATACAACATTTATATGCTTTCTTTATATACGATGCTCAAAAAAATAGAAAGAATCAGAAAACTCAAGAGAAGTCAAGTAATCCAAATGAGATAGCATTTTTATTTCTTTTATACATATATATATGTCCTAGCAAAAAAAGAGTCACATTTGGCTCCTTTAGCAACAATAAACGATCCCTTATGGACTTTGCATAATTGACTCCCAAAATAGTCTAGTGTGCCTAGCCATCCAACTGACTAGTAGATAATAATGTCTTAGCAATGTTGGGCACATGATGTCTATGTCAAATAATAAAAATATGTCCATTTTGAAAACAAACTACACATCACGTGCACCAATTACCTCACATGCATAGTAACTACCAAGCTGGATTGATCCACACATGTTCCTATCATATGAACACAATCATTTCTTTTGAGGAATAACATGAAAAGATGCACAAGAATCAAATACACTTGAGCCAATTATATCGATCCATTGCAACTAGCATATATGTAGGAAGGGTGAAAGTAAATAGCACTTCACTATTATCATTATGTGCAATCACTAGATTTATTTCTTTGATCTCTACCTTTCCTTTACTTTCTTTCTTATCAACATCCTCATGCTTCTTCTTTTAATATTCTATTTTCACTTTCATTTGTAATGTTCCTTCTTGATATGACCTACTTTACTATAATGGAAGCATTTAATGCATTTCCTAGATATGGATTTATTATGTGACTGCCCACAATCCTAGTTCTTATATTTGTAAAATTCCTTCTTGATATGTCCTATTTTACTATAATAAAAGCATTTAATATTTTTCTTGGTCATGGATTTAATATGTGATTACCCACAATCCTAGTTCTTCCTTGGACATGGATCTACTATGTGATCACCACAATCCTGCTTCTTGCCTTTGTACTATTTTTTGCCACTTTTTTCTTGCACTACAAGATACAGGCCTCGTACCGACATTCAAAGCGATGAAAATGTTCATAAAGAAAATTGCCCTCGTCGTCGCAAAAAATGTCTGTATTAGCGATACCATAGAACAGTCACTATAATCATTGCTATATGCGTCACTATTTGCATCACAAATGTGAGGCTACTAGTGACGATTTGCGACACTAACTATGATGCTAAAGGCGACGCGTGCAATTAATTTGTGATGCTAATAGCGACGGTTACAAGGAATTTGTTTTTTTGTGGTAGGCAAAAGAGTTATAGTAAAGTGTACAATGCTCGTCAAAATAAAGGCAAAGTGTACTTGAATCCATAAGACTGATACATAAAATAAATACAAGATCGCGTAATGAAAGCGACGGTAGAATCATGGCAAGATACAAAGGATGATAATAACATAGTACATAGAAAATGCCTACATAAATCACATGACCAAAAAAGAAGAGGATGTGCACTCCACGGATCCAACGGTGAGGTATAGGTCCTCGCCATCCGAAAGCTCGTCCTGTCCCAAAGAAGCATCGAATGGACTTTGCAAAAAAAGAAACAACTACATATCAGTCCACCATACAATAATGCATTTTAATTAAAATTAGTAACTACAGATAAGAAAGATGGGTGACTTACTGGGCCGCCACGTCCATACAATTGGTCGATCAATGCAGTGAGACCGTGTCTCTCTGCATATCGAGTCTCTAGGCCGGTGGGATTAGGGTTTCTAATGGAGTGCTATAGAGAAAATAAAATACAACGGTTAGAAACACAATTGTCAGTATAAGGGATATCGCAAAAACATAAGTAAGCAGAAAAAAAGAAAAACTTAAAAAGTCCTTCAAATAAATCCTATGGCCACCACTCCCAAGATGATGGACCATTCCTGCCTCCAATCGTGCCCTCGTTGCCTCGCACTGCTGTCTCTCCAACATCCTGGAGAATCTGTAGCCTCCTCCCTGAGTCGGTACTAGTCATCTGCGTCTAGCCACTTGGTCTTTGAGGCCCTACTCTTAAGTGCCTTGCGTGCATCCGATCATCTGTGTGACATGTATGCATATATGCACTCCATCATCCAGCGTGTGGAAAACCTATCTGCTACGGCGGGGATACCCGAAACTCCTCATGCAAGGATGGTACTATGTAGTCCTTGCTCCCCTCCGGTATGTTCTTCCAATGATCCAAAACGTTGTGCCGAAAAACTTGTTGGTGCAACTCTCTCATACGAGCCACCACCCTCCTTCCCTGATGAGGCTCTTGTCCTATCATCTACAAGGTATTCATACCCCTCTAGGGTATGTCTATGATGTGTTATCTCCCACTTGCGACCACGCTCGTGGGTATATCCAGGACCCTTGTACATTTGGTGTACCCATAGGGGTAGTATCTCTCGGAGTAGCACCCATAAGGGTGCCACCTTTGCGGACGACTGAGAAAAAGCTAGAGTGATTGGAGTAGACGTCCCCACATGTATGACAAATTCCATAGGTGATGCAACTCCAGTAGAACGACGAGACAAAGACACTACGTCGGTACCTCCACAACAACCGCCTGAGCCATTCTCTCTCAAACTTGTAGCACAAGAGCGAGGAGTAGTACCTGTATCCAGAGCCGACCGCGGGCTCACTACATCCATGTCTTCGCAACATCCCCTAGAACCACTCTCTCCGTCCATCCCAAGTTTGGAGCATCGACCTTGTCTACTGGAAATCGAAGCATCAAAGAGCACCAAAGTAGATCTAACAAAATGGCTTGATGGTGTCCGAGGCAGCTACTAGTATGCCATATCTCTGAATTGAGCCATTTGATCTAGAGATATATGTGTGAAGATCTCCTATAGCTTCTCGTCGAGCATCCCTTGACTCATTGTGTGGACCCAAATATCTATAAAGGTCACCTACACTAAACAAATATTGATGTTAGTATAATCAACATAAATCAAGAAAAGCACGGTAATATAAATCTTAAAAAAAAGATCTTACTTAAAACGCATAACTTATGTACCCTTATAAGCGATTCATCAACGAATTGAGTAGGTGGAGGCTCCAAGTATGAAATACTCTATGGTCCCATGTCAATCTCCTGACACAACTCTGCATATACTGGAAGGTCGATAGATAGATCACCACAAAAGGATGAGTCCACCTCGTTCTCAAAGAATTCTTGGACTCATGTATTTCCATCATTGTTACCCGATTCTGACTCCTCTACATGCTCCAAGCTTTCGGCGGCCTCCACCCCTTGCAATATGAACCTCTCTATTTGCATATTGTCCTCATCTACACTGGGAATATTGATTTCATCATAAGCTGTCACACTTGAGGGAGCTGAAGGTACAACATCATTGTTATCCGATTTTGACTCCTCTACATGCTCCAATCTTTCAACGGCCTCCACCCCTTGCAATATCAACCTCTCTATTTGCATACTATCCTCATCAACACTAGGAACATTGATTTCATCATATACTGTCACCCTTCAGGGAGCTAAAGGTACAACATACCACCATTGATATTGTCGGGGGTTTGGATAGAAAATTACATGTTTAAAATCACATACAAGAGAGATTTAACTTTTGTAACATACACCATGTCGTAATAAAAATTTTTAAAAAAATGAGTTCATGCATCTATTTACAATGGGCTAGCAATACAAACATGTCGCGCAAATCTGTCCATCTTTTTTCGGAATCCATTTCGAGAAATCTAGGTGGACCTTATCGAACTGTTGCCCCAGCTCCTTCAAGTACCACTTTGAACCACTGCACATCGAATAGAATCATGGACTGTATATTTTGTACTGTATATTGAAACAGTTAATTAGTTGTTGCATATAAAATCTAGATACGATAAACCCTAAATACGTTATCACCTTTGGACTACATCCTCTCAAGAATTCCCACTCCTCAGTTGAGACCTCCATCCCTTCACGAGACACTGCAGTCAAAGCTCAATGCAACCATTGTGTTGACATAAACTGCGGCATCTTCTCCATGCCCTCGAGATATCGAATTGGTTGCTGGTACGTACTGAGTCGAAATTTAGATCGCACTTCTTTTCGATCTTTCCTTGCGGCTTGCTCGTATCTAGCGACCCATGTCTCCATGGAGGAATGGTGCAATATACAAAAACGATTCACTTTAATCTTCTCCATTGCAACATCCATTCTTTTTTTACCCCATTTCCAACCACCACATCTTCGGTCAATCTATCATCGTCCTTCAGCGACCATAGCATACTATTGTCTGAATCCACTATTGGTAGAGCCACTATGAAATATGCACTAACGCCTTAGATACCAACCAATCTTCAGCCATACTACCTTCTGGCTAATCTTGTTATCACACAAAGCCTTTCATGGTTTTCATGAAGCGTTCCTAAAAGAACATCCATCACGTATGGACAGATCCCATAATCTCCAGTTCCTCTACAAGATGCACTAGGAGGTGGGTTTGTATCGTAAGTATGCTGGTGGGTAAGTACTTCTCAAAGAGACAAACAATCTCCACTGCTCCCCACCTTGCGGATTCAATAAAGGATGTCTTTATCTCATTCTGTGAGATCCATTACACTAAATATGACAACTTGTAGATTACCCCGCGTATTTCTGGAGTAAGGTGTCCTGCGATCGCAATCGGTAGTACAAACTGCCACAAATGAAAAAGCATTACAAACAATGACTAGACTCCAAATAGCAAAATATGTAGGCCACTTACAATCCATTCATAGTACAAACCTGACATATCTTATGCCAATCATGGGATTTTAGCCTTGATAATTGGTCATCTTTAGAAAATGCAGACCTAAGAGAACACATCATACCCATCGGAGTGCAGATAGACTTGATAATTTGCTTCACAATGCGCTCTTCTTTAGTGGACAAAACCTAAGGAGCGCGAGGTAGCTGCAAGCGACCATGAGCACTCAACTACGATTTAAGCATCTCCATCTTGCCTACCTCCTTCAAATCCATTTGTGCCCTTGTAGTGTCTGCCTTTCCTGTGATGTGGTCCTATAGTAAGCTATCCACATTCTTGAAAATATGCATGGGATCCAATAAGTGATTAATCTGTAAGTGGGTCCAATACGGAAACTCGTAGAAAAAAATTGAGAATCCTCGCATTTAGTTTGGATGTGATTCCATGTGGACCATTTTCAGCTCGTACCAGCTTTGGGCATTCATTCATGTTGGAGGTTGTCCAAGAAAACATTTCCTCAATTCATGGCCCTTCGGCAAGAAAGCGGCGTTATTAGATATGATCAATGCCCCACCCTCATTAGGTGCTACCAATGATCCATGGTGCTCAAAGCTATAAGGCCCCCATTATGAGAAGAAGCAAAATATGAGCCCGGACATTGGTTGAGTCCTGACTTGTATATCAGATGAGGTCTATGTGACCGGATGGCAAAAAGGTGACTGTTGTCGGTCTAATCTTTGGGTTAGACGAAGTGGTTAAGCTGGTAGCAACTCGAGGCGCATTGCATCGAGTTGCGGTGTAAGGGAGTTAAAAGGGGCCCCTATTGTGGGTTCCGAAGGCCGCGGAAGCGGCCCCTGGCTGGGGGATCCCAGGAGGGCCGCTGGCCCCCCTGGCGGGGGTCCGAGGGCAGCGCCCCCGGCCCAATGGTAAAGGGAATATTCCCTGGCCGACTAGTGGAGGCTCATATGGTAGGTCGGTCAGCAGGCCGACCTAACGACCTTCAAACGCTATAAAAGCTAAACCCCTTCGCAGCCATCTTTCACCCAGTCAGAGTTGTTGTTCCAGCTAGCCTTAAGCTCTTCACCTATCTTCTGTCTAGATCGCCATCTAAGCTTCACACAGTGGAAGCGCATGGGTGGACACAGCCATCTTTGTATCAATTGTATGAAGTTAAAAGAATTTACTGATTCTCCTCTTATCTGTTGTGTACTCTCTATCTCTTTCTCAGATTCTGTTCGCTGTGCCGTGTAATATTTTACATGGTATCAGAGCCCAGGGGGCTTTAGAGATCCGAGAGCGTGCAAGAGGCAAAGGTTTCAACAGCAAAGAGAAACTATGTCGACTTCCGAAAGTGGTGCAGGAGGTGGTGTTGCTGTACCGGCTATTCAAACACTGAGGATTCGTCCACCAACCTTCAGCGAAGGCAAGTTAGATGGTACAAACTACACCTTGTGAAGTTCAAAATTACAACTATCCTTGATTCTTATGAGCTTCTGGAGACTGTGCTGGGGACTAACGCAGAACCATAGCCTACCCCCGACCCATCAAATCGTAGTGTGATGATTCCTCCGAATGTAGATCTTCTACGAGCTTGGAAATGAAGGAATGCAGATGCATTGTGTGCCTTAGTTACAAGCTGTTCTGACAGTGTTTTGACTCTGATTCAGCATACAACCAAAGCGTCAGAGGCTTGGAATGTACTAAGGAGTCAGTATGAAACATGAAATCAAACAAGGATTCAAAACTTGGAGAATCAACTAGCAGCGGAGAAGTTTGCTGAAGGAGAGACGGTTGAAGCATTCATCACTCGGATTAAGAATCTGCACAACCAGATGGCTGGCGCTGGGATACAAAAGACTAGTGAAGAGATAGCTCGGAGGTGTCTTCGGATTTGTCCACAAAAGTTTGATGGACTAGTAACTGCCCTTAATACTCAAGTGAGACCTCAAGCTTTGACTTTTGAGGAGTTTTGTGCATTATTAATGGAGGAGGAGTTGAGGCTGAAATCCCAAGAAGGAAGCAACAATGGAGATGCTGCATTCTCTGCCAATGCAAAAGGCAAAGGTGTTTCCTCGACCAAAAATGATGGTGACAAAAAGAAGAAGGGCGGCAAGAAGAAGTTTCAAGGAGAGTGCTTCTACTGCAAGAAGAAAGGACATGCAATTGCAGATTGTCGTGTCAAGAAGGCAGATGAAAAGAATGGTACCCTTAAAAGTAAAGGGAAAGAGACAGCCAATACGGCTGAAGCGGAGTTGGAATTATTCATGGCGACCATTGAGGAAGTGTGCTCCTCGATGCAAGAAGAATCTACCACTGACTCATGGGTGTTGGATAGTGGGGCCTCCTGTCACATGACCAACAAGAAAGGTCTATACAGTTCTATGCAGCCTCTACAAGAATCCATCACTGTGACGGTTGGAAATGATGCTAAATGCCCTACTGCAGGCACAGGTACTATTTCTTTTGTTGCTGCAAATGGTGAAGTCAAAAAGCTTTCAAATGTGTTGTTTGTTCCCGAAATCAGGAGAAATCTCTTATCAGTTTTGCTACCATAACTGATCTTGGTCATGAAGTGAGGTTCAAGAAGACAGGTGCAGAAATTATTGATAGTGCTGGCACAATTGTTGGCAAAGGAGAAAGAAGGAACAACCTGTATGAGCTAAATGCTCTTACAGCCACCGCTGGAGTGGGCACAAGTAAGCTTTGGCATGAAAGGTTTGGACACATCGAATTTGTAGTATTGAAGGAGATGCAAAAGCAAGGTATGGTTGCTCACCTACCTACAATAACTGAATTGAAGGAACCATGTGAAGCTTGTATGATGGGCAAGCAACAGAGAAAGGCATTTCCACAAGAAAGCAAGAATAGAGCACAGGCTCCTCTAAAGTTGGTGCTTGCTGACTTGTGTGGTAAGATGCCTACACAGGCCTTGGGGGGATCTTCTTATTTTATGTTGATTGTCGACGACTACAGTAGGAAGATGTGGGTGTACTTCCTTCGTGATAAGGCTCAAGCTTTTGGTAAGGTTAAAGAATGGCTAATACTTGTTGAGAATGAAACAGGGAAAAGTGTGAAGAAATTTAGAACAGATGGTGGTGGTGAGTTCAACTCAAAGGAGTTTGAAGGCTTTTGCAAGAGCAAAGGGATCAAGCGTCAATTGACGACGCCTCACACACCTCAGCAGAACGGTGTTGTGGAACGTAGGAATCGCACCATTGTGGAGATGGCAAGATGCATGCTAAAGGGCAAGGGATTGCCTAACCATTTTTGGACTGAAGCTGTTAATACTGCAGTCTACATTCTAAATCAAAGCTATACAAAGGCTCTCAAGGGAAAAACACCTCATGAGGCTTACACTGGTAAGAAACCATCTGTCTCACATTTCAGAATTTTTGGATGTGAATGTTATGCACATGTTCCAGATTAGAAAAACAAGTTACAACCAAAAAAGCAGAAAATGTATCTTCTTGGGTTATAGTGATGAGCAGAAGGCTTACAAATTATATGACCAAGAGGCAAAGAAGATCATCGCGAGCCGTGATGTGGTGTTCAAGGAGCAGCCGCATACAGTGGAGGAGGAGAAGGCAAGTTCTTCCACTTTATCATCAAGCGAAGAAGTAGTCCACTATGAACCTTTCCCGAGAGCTATCCCTATCCTTAAGGAGGTGGAAGCATCATCTTCAGATGATGAGGAAAAAGTTCACCAACCTGACATCACCCCACCGGAAAAGCCATTGCCGCGCTGGGTGAAGCAGCTCTATGACCACAATAATCCTATGCCTGCATCTATTGAGGAGAAGGCAAACAGACCAAGGAGGTCTCAGAGAATAGAGGAGCAAAGGAGGGCTTCTGCTCACATAGTCAATATGGCCTTGATGGTTGAGATTATGAGAGAAGTAAAGGAGCCAACTGACTTAGAAGAAGCACTTGCAGATCCATCATGGAAGGCTGCTATGCAGGCGGAGTATGACAGCATAATGAAGAATGACACTTGGGAGCTAGTGGATCGACCAACAAAGCGGAAGGTTATTGGCACCAAGTGGATTTGGAAGGTAAAGTACAAGGCTGATGGTACCTTAGAAAAGTACAAAGCTAGACTAGTTGCCCAAGGATTTTCACAAGTTGAAGGGTTTGATTTTCAAGAGTCATTTGCCCCAACTGCCAGAATGACCACTATTCGCACGGTACTTGCAATGGCTGCCCACAAGAAGTGGCCAGTGTACCAAATGGATGTTAAGTCAGCGTTCTTAAATGGTGACCTCAAGGAGGAGGTGTACGTGGCTTAGCCACCAGGATTTGAGGCCCCCCATTCTGAGAACAAAGTGTGTAAACTAAAGAAGGCATTGTATGGGCTGAAACAAGCCCCCAGAGCATGGTACCAGCGGATAGATAGGTTCTTTTTAAACCTAAACTTCAAAAGATGTGCCTTAGATGCTAACTTGTATGTTTACAGGGATTGTAAAAAGTCAGTAGTGATTGTCCTATATGTGGACAACCTTCTTATTACAGGTGACTATGAAGATATGATCAACCAAACTCGAAAGGCTTTGAGTTCTGAGTTTGAAATGACGGACTTGGGCTTGCTGCACTATTGTTTGGGGATTGAAGTCTGGCAAGAGCCAGAAAAGATCTTCATCTCTCAGAAGAAGTATGCATGGGAGATCTTGAAGGCATTTGGCATGACCGAGTGCAAGGAGATAGCTACACCTATGGAGGTGAATGCAAAGTTATCCGTCGAGGATACATCAGCACTAGACATTGGGAGGTATAGGAGGTTGGTTGGCAGTCTGATCTACTTGTGTAACACCAGACCAGATATCAGTTATGTTGTTGGTGTTTTGAGCAGGTTCTCAAACAAACCTCATGAGAGTCATTGGAAGGCTGGGATGCGGGTGCTCAGATACTTGAAGAAAACTCTTGACTATGGTATCACATACAGTTTCGGAACTTCTCTTGTGGGGAACTGTGACTCAGATTGGGCAGGAGACATTGATTCTAGGAAGTCAGTTTCTGGTTATTGTTTCTCTTTGGGTTTAGGAATTTTCTCTTGGATTAGTAAGAAGCAACCAACAGTGGCATTGTCTTCTACCGAAGCAAAGTACAAGGCAGCTTGTTTTGCTGCATGTGAAGCCGTATGGTTGAGAAGGATTCTATGGCATATGGGAGTGCAGGATGAAGAGCCAACTATGCTAAGATGTGACAATCAGAGTTGCATCGCCATTGCCAAAAATCCAGTGTTTCATGCACGCACCAAACATATAGAGATCCAGTATCACTATGTGCGTGATTTGATGGAGGATGGGATAATGGAATTGGTCTACTGTCCAACAGAGGAGAATGGAGCAGATATCTTCACCAAAGCACTTATGAAGGATCTGCTTCAAGTTCATCTTCAGAGACTCGACATTGGGCCGAGGAGATAGTTCACCTATGGGTGGACATTAAGGGGGGGTATTAGATATGATCAATGCCCCACCCTCATTAGGTGCTACCAATGATCCATGGTGCTCAAAGCTGTAAGGCCCCCATTATGAGGAGAAGCCAAATGTGAGCCCGGACATTGGTTGAGTCCTGACTTGTATATCAGATGAGGCCTATGTGACCGGATGGCAAAAAGGTGACTGTTGTCGGTCTAATCTTTGGGTTAGATGGAGTGGTTAAGCTGGTAGCAACTCGAGGCGCATTGCATCGAGTTGCGGTATAAGGGAGTTAAAAGGGGCCCCTATTGTGAGGTCCGAGGGCCGCGGAAGCGGCCCCTGGCAGGGGTCCGAGGGCAGCACCCCCGGCCCGATGGTAAAGGGAATATTCCCTGGCCGACTAGTGGAGGCTCATATGGTAGGTCGGTCAGTAGGCCGACCTTACGACCTTCGTGGGCTATAAAAGATAAACCCCTTCGCAGCCATCTCTCACTCATCTTTCACCCAATCAGAGTTGTTATTCCAGCTAGCCTTAAGCTCTTCACCTATCTTCTATCTAGATCGCCATCTAAGCTTCACACAGTGGAAGCGCACGGGTGGACAGAGCCATCTTTGTATCAGTTGTTTGAAGTTAAAAGAATTTACTGATTCTCCTCTTATCTGTTGTGTACTCTCTATCTCTTTCTTAGATTCTGTTCGCTGCGCCGTGTAATATTTTACAGGCGTGTCCTTGATATACCATCTTCTTCATGGTTCGTGTCCTTTTGGAGTCTAACTGTGGCCCACACAATGGACATGCATGATAGCTTGAGATAACCAGACCTGTCCCAATACCTCTATCCAGTGAATACAAACTTGAACGAGCTATGATAGATACTACCAACGAGAACGGAAGCCTACTTACCTGAGCACTCCCCGAATCCTAGAAAGTCATGCATGGTCCACATAAGAATGGCTCATATATTGGTGGGACCATCAACCATCGTGCCGTCGACCATCGTACTTGCTCACATCTTGCACGATGACCCCCTCCTCCCACAAAATCTTATGCTCATCAACTAATGGATGAAGATACACGTTCATATTCTTGACTTTGTAGCAACCAGGAATGAGGAAGTTAAGGATGAGGTGTCCTTTCTTCGGAGAAAGCCATGGAGGAATGTTGTAATTAACAAGGACTTTAGGCTACACACTGTAAGAAGTTGATCATAGACCAAATGGGTTCACGCCATCCATAGAAAGCCCAAGCCAAAGATTCCTTGGCTCTCGGGAAAAGCCTGGAAAGGTAGAGTCAATGTGGCTCCATGCGCGTGAAACCATTGATATTCATTGGACTCCATCTGTGGATCTATTCTGCGCATGCCACGATGTCAAGCTTGCCATGCCGGACGTATGAAACATGTGACGTATACAGGGGATAAGTGAAAAGTGTCTAAGAACTTTTTGAGGGACGGTTTGCCCTTGCAAGTCGCGTCGATACTTGTGAGCACCACACTTTCGACATGTATCCATAGTCTCATATTCTCCTCGAAACAGTGCGCAATCGTTGATACATGCATGGATGTTGTTGTACCATGCCAAGCTTTTGTAAAATATATTGCGCATCATCATGAGACTCAGGTATGGTATTTGCAAGTGGTAATATATGACACTTTAGTAACTTGAAAAGAAATCATAAAACACTTTGAAAAAACACAATTATTTTTTATGATGGTGCCGAAAAGAAATCAACGAAGCATATGTAGAAGGTACCTGAACAACTCACTCATAGTCGCATCACTCCACCTGTATTTTGCTTGCACACTTAGGAGTGCAAGCAGTGTCTTCAAGAGAGATACTCGACACCCATCATATAAAGGTATGGATGCTTCCTCTCTAAGCGGATTAGATGTCTCGACATCCATGGGCATCAATGCATCGATCATTGTCTCCATCTCAGGCTCCAAGTTGATAGAAAAGTTTGGAAGGCTACCTGTCTCCTCTGGTATTGACGGTATAGATTGGGTAGTGCCTTCCAAGTGGTGGATTGGCTCAGGCACTCCATCGATCACACACCCACAACTCTTCTAATTGGCTGCAAAGGGTGCACTCCTTCTTGGGATGAGATGTCACCTCCCTATAATAAACTTTACGACCACATCCAATGTTTTTGTATATGATGTTCAATTAGTTTTTGCGAATACAATACAATGCATGATTGATATACACTTTTCTTATCGTTTGCTCAAAATCTGAGATCGCCTGATCAATGATCTCTTATTGAAACTTGCCAAAGCGGCGTACATGTTCTATAGACAATTGATACGAGAGTAAGCCCAGTGCTCGAGAATGATTTTACAAAAGATTATTTGAACCTTCTCAGTATTGATTTTGATTCCTAATTTCTCTTGATCACTTGAAGTCTTCATGTCATTTTGTCTTTTTTCTCTCTTAACGAGTGCTTTTACTCCAAGCTTTGATCCTTGATTCTTACACATATCTTGCTATTCACTTCATTTGACATATGTTGCTTCTTTTTGTATATGCTTGTTGTGCTTGCTGCTTCTTGCTATTATAGCTCTTTTGCAAAAGAGGTTAACATTACCCTCCTCCTAGATAAGTGCCAGTCTCTTGGCATTAGTGCAGGTGCTTGGGACTTGCATGGAATGGTTAGAGGGAAGGTAAGAGGTCACGTACTAATGAAGGAAGGGGTATTTTTTTTGTAGTTTCTCTTACTTTTAAAAATACCTACAAGGAAAAGTTGTGTGTGGTGAGTGAGGTATAAGTAAATGGATGTGTGATTGAAAGATAGATCTGTGCTAGGTGAACTAAGACTCCCTAGGTCTATCCCACACTTGAGGACTCAGTCAATGAGAGGTTTGGGTACAGTGAGGTGGTGTTTAGGGTAACAGGTCTACAAATTACTTGGGATGTCCTGCCCTTGAGGACTCTGAAAGACTATGAGAAAAGTGGGGGTTGAAATAAGAGGGAAGGGGATTTTGGAGGTTGAAAAGGGGCCATTGGATTGCGACCATGGGGCGTTTCTCACATGGGAATCCCTAAGAGCGTTTTCGTTTTTTTTTTCCAACTATCCCTCTCCTTTGATCTTGGGCTAATGGAAGTAGGGCCCACATGGATGTCTTAAGGAAGGCCTTGCTCATCATGTATGTCTTAATCAAAAAGTAGATATTCATTGTTGTTGAGGGCAACAAGGGATGATTAGAGGTAGTGAACCAGCCTTTGTTCATGTCTTCCAAAAGGTTCATGTAGTAGGCAGGTAAGTAGCATTGTAGCTTGGAGTATGAGCTTGGCTATGGCATACTTGTCTATTCCCACATTTATATTTAAAAAAAAGGGGTGGAATCCCCATTCCTAAGTTGCTTTCTTTTGACTTAGCAACATCATTAGGAGCTTCAAATAGTTATAGATTGTCACAAAGGCTTGATTTGGGCGATTCTAAAATGTGTCTACAAACTTCTTGAATGAAGGCACCAAGTCTCGCTCCTGAAACTTGAGGCAGTTTGATTAGCTTTTACATTGAATATTAGGGAAAAGTGGTACCTTCCATGTGTGCCATGGTTGTAGTCAACACCATGCCTTTCTGGGTAGGGTAAATGCACAGGACCTCCCCTTTCCTTAGGCAATGCCTCGGGTAAGTTATATGTGCATCATGTGGGTTCAAAATAAGGTATTTTTGAAATATTACACACACACACACACACACAAAAGGGTGTAATATAAAGGGATTATTTGCAAATTTAATAGAAAAGGGTTATGCTTTATTCATAAAAAATTCACACATAAGGATATTTATAAATAGGCCTTGAACACACGTGACATAGAGGATATACATATAGTAACTTCTCTGAGTGTAGTGCTCCATAGAAGGCTATCCATGCCTAATCACTTTCTTCCAAGATAGTTTGTCTCCAAGCCAGATGTGACTCAAAGCCAAGCACCAGTATAGGGTTTTCAAACACCTTATTCTGCCAATACCTTGTCTTCTCTCCTCAGCATAAGTCAAGATCTTTCAGTTTTTGATTTAGCCATCTCTTGCCTAACAATGCCCCAATCTCCATCACCTGCTTCATGACATTCACCAAGAGTATCTACTTGAGTATTACTGTTTTGTTGAAAAAAAAGGTCATCGATGTGTCCCAAAACTACATTCTTTCTAGGGCTAGGAGCTCTTTTTCCCAATGTATGCTGTCTTCTTGTGGTTTTCTTAGGATGGATATCTCATGCGCTTGCTACAGATCTACCCTAAGCTTTAGTTCCACTACAACTAGCCATTTTTTCCTTCATTCCTTTGGGTCTTTGTTTGCACTTGAAGAGGATGACTTTTCGGGTGAGTGCTCTGGCTATTGTTGTATGTGGGATTGTTTGGGAGCATCTTCTACATCCCAATCAACAAGTGGTAATTAAGGATTAAGCTTCTTGTGAACCACAAATCCAAATCTTACTAGGTGATCCCATGTGAGACCTTCTTGTTCAAGCTATTGGGCCACTTCATCTCAAGTGGGCTTGTACTCTAGTAGTTGTAGTAGTGGCCCCAAGGAATTCTAGAGGGCTTTCCTAACCACTTGGATTTTTCTCTTTAATTTCTTCATTGTGTCCTCTTCTTCCGGGTTGGTGACTTGTGTGAGAGCCTTTACAAAACTCTTATGTTGGATTCTCATTATCTTTTTTGCCAACTTGGCTCTATCCTTTGCTACACCTTTGTCATGCTTAGCCTTTGCCAGTTTGTGAGCAAGGTCTTGCATAGGCCATGAGCTTTTTTCCTCCCATTGGTCGATCTTTTTCCTTGCTTGCTCCAATCCTGGCTCTTGCCACTTTTTCAGGGCTTCAAAAATGTTGATGTGTTCTTCCATGCTCTGTTGGAGGTGCTCCTTCTCTTGGGTTAGCATGGTTGTATTCCTCTTGAGATCTTCCTATCCTTTGGTGGCTTCCTCCCACTACTCTACCAATTTGAGGATTCTCTCCTTCATCTGCTTCACTTCTTCATAATCTATTTGTAATTGTACAATTTTCTAGTCTTGCTCCTTCAACCTCTCTTTCAGTTATGTTGAGATCTCCTCATGAAGGGATTTTGCATTTTCCCTATTCTCTTTCTCATGTCTATACTGTGCCAGCAACTCCTCATATCTATCATTATCTATCATTTTTCTAGCCAAGGTTGCTAGCTTTGTTTTGAGAGTGTAAAGCTTCCTAGTGTACTACAACTAGAGTGCTACATAAGCTTCCTTTTATCTTTCCAGGGCTAACACCACTTGCTTCCTTTCTTCTTCATTCTAGTCTGCTTGCCCTTCCAAAGTCTTGAGAAGGTCATCAAAGTCCTATCTAGTTCCTTGAGTGATAAAGGGAACTTGAGACGGGTGTCATCCAGCCATGGCACCTTCTCTGTTCTCCTTTCTACTTTAACTTCTTCTAGTGTAAGCCTCTTTGACCTTGTAAGGGCATATCCCACTAATGGACTTCCTGACAAGAATGAGTAGAATGCTTCCATCCATTGCCAACCTTCACTTGAGATTTGATTATCTCCTTCCTATCAAGGAACTGGTGGCAACAACAGTGGGAAAATAGGTAGTATGGTTATTTTAGGCACGGGTAGGGTGTGGTGGTGATGATAAGGGATGGACTAACTCTTTTCCCTTACCCTTAATCAACTTGTGCCCTTCTCCACTAGCGATGCTTCCTGCTCTGCTTGACCTAATACCTAGTTGATTAGTATTGGGAAGGGCTTCCACTAGGATTTCTTCTCTTTTATGTGTCTCCTTCACTGAGTTTTGTATAATAAGGCACTATTCCTCCTCTACTTTCTTTTCCTTGGCTTGTCTTCTGCTTCACCTTTTTTGGACTCCTCCATGGCTATTTGCAATGCATATTCTTCAGCTAAGAAAGTCTTTTCTTCTTCACCCTGTTTCTTAGTGGTGTCCTTCTTCTTTCCCCCTTTTGTACATCTTTTCTCCTTGTTCTTCTTCTCATCATCTTTCTTTGGGTTTTCTTCGTTCCTGGCCTTCTCTTCCTTCTGCTCTTTAATGGCTTCTAGCTCCGGTTGCTACACATCATTTTCTCTTTTCCTCCTCTCTTCTTTGATCTTCTTTTCCTTGTGTTTGTATTCTTTGTTTATTTTTGTTGAGTGTCTTTTGGGACCCTTCTTCTTCTTGTGTTTGCTCCTGCCACCCTTGGTCTCATTGGATCCTATCTTCCTTATCATGTCTTGTGCTAAGGATGTGGCTATATCCTCTTGGGTGCTTGTTATCACCCCTCTGGGCATGTTGAGATCATTCATTGTTTTTTCAATGATGGTTGTCAGTATTGAGATATCGAGCTCCACTCGTGATATGCCAGGGTGACCGTTGTGCACTTATGTCACCGACGTGTCAGTTGTTTGCAGATGCAGTTGGTACACCGCCCATGAATAATAGCTACATGACAGCTATCCTTATCTACTCTAGTTCATGGCTCAGTTAGTATGCCACCTTAGTTAGTTGAGTTTGGTTTGAGACCCATATATAGGGTTCTTCTATTTCTTTGTATGAGAGTTCTTTTGGCTTACACAATTAAGAAGAGAAAAATTGTTTTCAGCCTCCACCTCTGTGTGTATTCCCCCATTGTGCAAGCAAGAAAGCTTCAAGTGAGACTCATTCCTTCTCTCCCACAATCTTTACATGGTATCAGAGCCTTGTTCGTGGTAAGGAGATCAAGGAAGCAAGCCAAGTTCGCGGTGTTCTAGTAAGAGGAGCAGTGTTGCTTTCATTTTCTGTTTTGGGAGCAGACCTCTGTAGGTAGCACAACCAGAAATTGCAAGAGTGCATTGTCTCAGGTTGAGACGCCCTTCGTGGTGAAGCAACAGGGCAGTATTTGCTGCAGGGGAAGGGCTTTAGGCCTCGGTGACCCTATTTTTTTGATTTGAGGCCATTTCGGGGCCTGTTTTGGAGGCGGAAGTTTTCTGCACGCACTCAGGAAAAGGCCCTGTTTTATGCTGTGCGACCACTGTTCTACAGGTCGGTGAAAAGTTACCACAGAAATTGCATCGTATGCTTGTGTGCAGAGACATTGGGAGTTACAGAATCATCCTTGTTTCCTGTTTATGCAAAATCATCACTAGGAAGTGACTGTGTGGTCAAATACCACTTTCGCCAATTTTGCAGATTTTCCCTTGTGAGGGTGAAGCTGTGTTTTTTGCAGTGACAGAATTTTTTGCAGTATTCTGTAATGGCGTCTGATTCTCTTTCATAGATTGTAACTGAAAAGCTTGACAAGAACAACTTCCAAGCATGGAAGTTTAGAATGACGAATTTCCTTATGGGAAAAGGATATTGGGAATTTGTTGCAGGAAATGAAGAAGAATCAGTTCTTCCTGATGTTCCCAATCAACAGCAAATGCAGGCATTCAAAGCATGGCATGAGAGAGCTAGGAAAGTTATGTACTGGCTATCTATCAGTATTTCAAACTCTATGATTGTGCATATTCAGGATGCAAATACGCCAAAGGAGGCATGGGATACTTTGTCAAAAATGTATAGCACAAATACGCAAGCCAGGAAAATGCAGCTCAAGCAAGAGTTGCATAATGTGCAAAGAGAAAGTATGAGCATCAATGACTACCACATGAAGGTGAAGAAGGTTGCAGATGCACTTGCTTCCATTGGGTCGTCAGTGGAAGATGATGATTTAGTTTCTGTGACCTTGAATGGTCTAGGAAAGGATTATGCACAGTTTCGGACATCCATTTCAGTTCGTGAAAATTTTCCTGATTTTGAGGAGTTAATTGCTCTTCTAATTTCTGAGGAGCAAAGAAATGGTGGTGCATCTTCTTCAGGAGGAACTTCAAAAGAAACTGTCTTCTACTCAAATGCTGGAAGAGGTAGAGGAGGCCGATTTCAGGCCGTGGTAGAAATCAGAATATGCAGCAGACTCAAGAAAACCAGTCCTATGGAGGAGGACGTGGTAACTCTAGAGGCAGGGGGAGCCAAAGAGGTCGTGGTGGATGGCAAAGAGGCCAAAATGCAAACAGCAATGTTGAATGCTACTATTATGGTAAAATGGGTCATATGGCTAAAGACTGCTATAAAAAGCAGAATGACATCATGAATGGAAAATTGCAACAAGGAAATTATGCATCTTCTAGTAGACAGGGTGATGACAGAAATGAGCATTTGTTTATGGTGCAGCACATGAACAATTCTGTGACAAGTGCAGAAGAAAGCAACGAAGTGTGGTATGTTGACTCGGGTGCATCAAACCACATGGTAGGTCATGCAGAATGGATGCAGGATGCAAGAAAAATGGAAAAACCAGGATTTGTGGAGATTGGTGATGATACTGCACATCCTATTGTGCAGATTGGAAAAATTCATTTGTCTATGCAAGATGGGAAAAAGAAATACCTGTCACATGTATTTCATGTCCCGAATATCACCAAGAGGATATGAAAAATAAAGGTCACTTGATACCAAAAGGAAAGAAGAAGGGCAGAATGTTTACGTTGGATGCAGACATGTCTGAATTGAGTGCAGCAATGTTTGCACATGGGACCAGTGTAGTTGTAGATATTGATATCTGGCATAAATGCATTGGTCATGTTAATGTACAGTGACTTAAATCAATGCAGGCCCAAAATATTGTTGCAGGATTGCCTAAATTCAAGGTTGCAGAAATGCATAAGGTATGTGAAGCCTGTCAGTTTGAAAAACAGGCAAGGAAACCATTTCCTAGACATGTTCAAGAGAGTAAGAAGCCATTGGAATTAATCCACTCTGATGTGTGGACTACTAAAGCTGCATCTCTTGGAGGCTGTCATTATTTTGCCACTTTTATTGATGACTATAGCAGAAAAGTTTGGGTGTATTTTATGAAAAAGAAAAGTGAAGTTTTTGGGCATTTCAAGACTCTTAAAGCTATGGTTGAAAAAGAAACAGGCCTGCAAATAAAATGCCTAAGGTCAGATGGAGGGGGAGAGTACCTCTCAAATGAGTTTGCACGGTTCTTGCAAGAGCATGGCATAAAGCAGCAATATTCATGCAGTCATACCCCACAGCAAAATGGAATTGCAGAAAGGAAAAACAGGCATATTGGAGAGGTATCTCGTGCCATGCTCAACGAAAAAGACTTGCCAGATTTTTACTGGGCTGAGGCAGTTGCTATAGCAGTCTACATAATGAACAGGACTCCCACTGCAGCAATACATGGGATGACTCCAAAGGAGAGGTATACTGGTAGAAAACCAGATATTTCTCATTTGAAAATTTTTTGTTGCATTGCCTATGTTCATGTGCCAGATGAGTTGAGATCCAAGTTGGATCCAAAAGCTGAGAAGTGCATCTTTATTGGTTACTCTCTACAGCAGAAAGGGTATAGATGCTATAACCCTTCTACTCATAAGTTTACAATGAGCAGAGATGTTGTTTTTTATGAGATGAGTAGCTGGTATAAACCAGTAAATGTGATTGATGATGTAGATGCACAAAGTGGTAATGCTGCACAGAATTCACAGCAGTAGTCACAAAATATTAGTGGACCTGGAGCATCCTCTAGCAGTGGTTCACATTCTTCGCCATGGACAGGCAGATTGAGATCAGGAGAATCTTTTCAAAGCAATGTAGATAGTGGTATGTAGGTATCACGAAAAGGAAAAGAGAAGGTAGATCAGCCCATGTTTGATGTGAATGCAGGTCACTCTTATGTGGATGGTGAATCTAGTGGCTCAGAACAGAGCATTGATGATGAGTTGGGTATTCCTTCTATTGTTACACCTGGAGTAAGGAAGACCAGGGATGTTTTGAGAGCACCTGGGAGTGAACCTACTTTGCGCAGGTCTACCAGAGCTAGGTATCCTGTGGATAGGCTGAAATATGATGAATTTACAGCCATTCACTATGCCTATATGGTCAAAGTGATACAGGAACCAGAACCTACTTCTTTTGACCAAGCCATGGGAAAAGAAAAATGGGAGAAAGCCATGGATGAAGAAATGGATGCCTTGGAAGCAAATGTTACATGGGAATTGGTACCTTTGCCTAAAGGTAAGAATGCAATTGGCTGTAAGTGGGTTTATAAGGTGAAGCACAATGCAGATGGTTCTGTGAACAAATACAAGGCAAGATTAGTAGTCAAGGGGTATGCACAAACATATGGCATTGACTATGAAGAAACATTCAATCCGGTTGCAAGAATGGCAACCGTAAGAGCAGTCATTACTATGGCTGCATCAAAGGAATGGTCTTTACATCAAATGGATGTAAAGAATGCCTTCTTGCATGGTGATTTGCAAGAAGAGGTCTATATGGAGCAGCCACCAAGTTATGTGCATGATGTTCATCCTGATTTTGTTTGCAGGTTGAAGAAAGCATTGTATGGCTTGAAGCAAGCACCTAGAGCATGGTCTGACAAGATAGGACAATATCTTGTCACTATTGGCTTTCAGATTTCCAAGGCAGACTTCTCACTTTATGTGAGAAAAACAGAGAAAGGTATTATGCTACTTGTCATTTATGTTGATGATTTGATTATGACAGGTGACAGTGATGAAGATATCCTTCATGTGAAAATGCTATTGAAGCAGAAGTTTGAGATGAAGGATTTGGGAGAGTTGCGTTATTTCTTGGGCATTGAGGTGATTAGATCACCAAGTGGGATACAGCTCTTGCAGAGGCAGTATGGATTGGACATGCTATCCAAATATGGGATGACAGGCTGGAAGCCTATTTCAGTTCCTTTGGAGCAGAATGTGAAGCTGAGCGCAGATGCATGTGAGCTTTTGGAAGACCCTACTATGTACAGACGCATAGTAGGAAGCTTGATTTATATGACTATTACCAGGCCAGATTTGAGCTATGCTTATGCAGGCTCCAAGGAAATCGCATTTGGATGCAGCTAGACGCATACTCAGGTATGTGAAGTCCACATTGTAGTATGGACTACTTTATGAGACTGGGGTTCAGATACAGTTGCATGGATACACTGATGCTGATTGGGCTGGTAGTATTTCTGATAGACGATCTACCAGTGGATATGTGTTCTCTTTTGGGAGTGTTGTAGTCACTTGGAGCAGCAAGAAACAGCCTACAGTTGCCTTGTCGAGCACAGAAGCTGAGTACAGGGGCGCAGCAATGGCTGCATGTGAGGTAGCTTGGTTGCATAAGCTACTTTATGATATGCATCAGCCTACAGATGGGCCAATTGTCATTTATTGTGACAACATGAGTAGTATACACTTGGCAAATAACTCAGTCTATTATGCTAGAACAAAGCACATTGAGGTGCATTATCACTATGTGCGGGAGAGGGTTTTACTAGGTCTTATTGATCTAGTTTATGTCAGCACAGAGGATCAGGTAGCTGACATATTCACGAAGGCATTGGGCGCAGAGAAGCTACGCAAGTTCAGAGACCTACTTGGTATGCAGGAATTGGGATTGAGCTCAAGGGGGAGTGTTGAGATATCGAGCTCCACTCGTGATATGCCAGGGTGACCGTTGTGCATTTATGTCACCGACGTGTCAGTTGTTGCAGATGTGGTTGGTACACCGCCCATGAATAATAGCTACATGACAGCTATCCTTATCTACTCTAGTTCATGGCTCAATTAGTATGCCACCTTAGTTAGTTGAGTTTGGTTTGAGACCCATATATAGGGTTCTTCTATTTCTTTGTATGAGAGTTCTTTTGGCTTACACAACTAAGAAGAGGAAAACTGTTTTCAGCCTCCACCTCTGTGTGTATTCCCCCATTGTGCAAGAAAGAAAGCTTCAAGTGAGACTCCTTCCTTCTCTCCCACAATCTTTACAGTCAGTATCCCTCCAAATGCAACCATGGCTACTTGCTTTTCCCTAGAACGCTTCTAGCTTCTCACTCTGACCTCTTGAGACCACATGGGCTCACTAAGTGGCATGGCTCCTACATGAATGGTACTCCTTGTGTATGCATTCAGGTCAATAACTTTCAAATCTCCTATGTCTAAATCTTCAAACATATTAAGGTGGATCCTATTCATCGCATCATTGTGGTGAGCACTTGAGAATAATATGTGGATGAACTTGGCATGTAGCTGCAGAACAAGGTCGGGGATTGCCTCAAACTTGATGCCATCATTACCCATTTTGTTGGTTTGTGAAATTAAATTGGACCACAACATCTTTCTTTGACTTCAATCTGCTAGGGTGTTGTGTAGACCTAGGGCTCGATGCAGCAATCCTACAGTGAGAGTGAAATCTTCACCTTTTGTAGTCCTTGAGGCATCTTCATCGTGATGGTCCCTATTTTTTTGTTTCCATCATAATTTGTTAGGAATTTGGTACATTTTAGGTGGTTAACTCTACCCCTAAATTTCTCCACATACTTAGCAAAGGCATTAGGGCCAAAAACACTTCAAAAAAGGTACTTTTGTTAATCAATGGATTAAGGAACGAGCCGAAGAGATTTCGGCACATGTTAAAAAATATGGTATTCTTGTCTCCTCCACTTTTGAGATACTAGAGTCCGTTTTGTAGTTCTTCCCTCCTATTTAGCCGAATTCTTCAAATCCTGATAAGTTTTGGTAGTCCCAAAGGCCCTATTAACTAATAAAAGCTAACAAAACATTTGACAATAGAGTTAAGTTAATTCAAACCGTTTTGAGAATTGGGAGGGTTTTCAAAGTTCTTCTTAGCACTTGTAGTATTTTTAATTTGTCTCCTTGAGGTTCACCCTTAGATCCTTGACCTCTATTTTTAGGTTTCTTTCTCTGCACATTGTCTACATGCTCGTTGTCTTGTACATGGCATCCACAAGGCATCCTTCTCATTCCATGAACTCTTGCACCATCTATAGTAAAAGTGCAAATGGAGAATGGGAGCCTAAAATATTTAATACAAATGATTGGGTTACAATGCTACCATCTTGCAAGGGCTGTCATAAGGTGAAAAAAATGAAACGGGAGGATATCAAATATCACTAGAAGGGACGCATCATTACTTTCAAAAATACACCTCAAGACTAGTTTGCTTTGGTGCAACATGTTTAAATGGCTAGAGATATGTACTTGGCTCCACGGGAATGTTTTACTTAGCAAGCACACTGTAAGTTTGAGTTGCAAAATATATGTGAATATATTGTTTTGTTTGAAGCAAATGCTAAATAGTGGATTATTGGTTGTAGATATCTTTCCATCGACAAGTTTTGAGTGGAAACCTGTGTAGAGAGCCTCAACAGAACATTCCATGCCATTCATAAATAATTTGCAGACTTTATTTATGCCGATCAAACACTTTTTTAATTAAAGTAGATTGTTTGTGTATTATGTGCAATATGTGGTTTCCTCAAGAGTAGGTATGTATGGATACCTCAAAGATTTGCAATTACTAAGTCTCTCATCTTTGGATTGGGAGATGTTCAATGAAGCAACAATGGAGAGTTTTAAACTCAAAATTGCTCAAGATATTCAAAAGGCTATGAATCCTGCAATGATCTCGAGAAGAGTATGCTTATTGTGTTTTTATCCTTGCATGTTTTTGTAGCTTGCTTCAAAACAACATGTTTACAAAGGACGAAGGCTTCATGGCTAAACAGAAACTTTTCAGAGGAATATTTGGACAAAACTTTAGATCTGTCTTGGAAAGCCAAGGAATCTGACCACAAAGGTGACTTTGTAAATGTGCAATGTATGCCCTCAGTCATTGGGTTTATCGTATAATATATCCCGACAATCCCTTGTCATAGGTTTTGATTACAAAAGATACAAACTTAGAGTGGGTGCCTAGGTTCCTTTAGATTCAGACATTGATTGTAAGACATTGAAACTTACAGTGCAAGTTATTGCACAAGAAGTAAAGGAGGTGAACATTACTTCAAAGTGGAGTCTTAAGGATGTAAAAGACAACTTGGAGTCTCTAGACAATGTTACTCTTGGATACAAGTTCAAGGTAAATGGTGCTATAACTGGAAAAAGAGTTGAGTGCTCTTTATCATGTATGAGTTGTTTGCCTCCTAGTATTGTGACTTTTGGACCATGGATATGCATGTATAAATAATTTAAAATTTTTCTTTTGCTCATAGATATTGTTGCTAAAAACATGGAATTATACATACTGATAAGTATTATAAAGGAACTCTTGGTATAAACTTTGTAGTGATTCAATAAATAACAAATCATCTTTCATGGAACAAAATGATTTCATTATATCATGGGTTACAAAATTGTAATACAATTTTATAGGAAACACTTGGCATGAACTTTACAATTCTTTGTGATTATATGAATACAAAATAATCTTATATGGGTAAGAACAAAACGATATTTCATTACATCATGGGTTAGAATATTGTACTACAAACATACAAGGGGAATCAAATATTCTCCACCCTCAAGCTTCTCCACCCTCAAGCTATTCTTTGGCTTCTCCTTAGTCTATAGCTTGTCCACCCTTAGGTTGAGCTTCTCTCTGATCTTCAACTTGTCCACCCTTAAGACTTTTCTCCTTCTTTGGAATAGTTGCTCCATCTTCATCACTTTCATTCATCATAGAAGGGTGCTAGACCTAGCTAGGGCAGCCAAATCTGGACCGAATGAAGAGAGGGAACTGGCAGCAGAGGCTGACATGACATTGAGCGAACTTTAGCCAAGCGACTCATGGACAATACATCCGTTGAGCAGAGTGCTACAACCCTAGCCACTGCACTACTCTCAGGATTGGGAGTCACACAAGGGGCTAAAGGGCAAGCTAGAATCCCTATCGTAGCAAAACAGCTAGCGAAGTATGAGCCTAGCAATGACCCATATAGCTTCATGGAGCAGTTCGAGCAAGTATGCGAAGCAAACGGTCTTACTGACCTTGCGCAACGCTCTCAAGCTTTCGGCATGTGCTTACGCGATAAGGGGAGAATCTGGTATTCTAGCCTCGATGATGCAGAACGTACAAACTTTGCCCACCTTAAGGCCCTCTTCATCAAGAGACAGGGTATTCTGACAACCTCATCATCCGGTTGATGAATATCAGCCAAAGGGAGAAGGAAGATGTCAGGGACTACGTCACTCATGTGCGTAGCCTATTCAAAAGGATCCTTGTGCCAATGAACGACCTACTAAGAGGGCAGTGTCTACAGTATTCATGAACGGAATTCGGAGTGAGGAGCTCTACAAGGCTTTGGCCAGTAACTCTACCTTGCAACGAGACGTGCTAGCTAGAGTTTTCGAAGAGGCAATACGTGTAGATGATCAGCTTAGGGAACGAAGCATGAGGACTACCATCTAAGAAAGTGCAAATCAGAGGGATCCAGAGAGATCAACTATTTCGGGAGAAAAAGCAACCGTTAGTGTGCAGGAAAAGGGAAAGAGTATGGACCAAGGCCAGGAGATGGCAGAGATGAGAATGGAGATTGCACGACTGCAAGAACTGATAAGGAAGCCTGCACGATCGCATGTACAGTGTATATACTGTGGCGGCAATCACCTCCCAACTGAATGCCAAGATCCTAGATCTAGGCCATGCTCAAATTGTGGTAGATTCGGGCATGATGCATTGCATTGCAGGATGCCGAGGAGATTCCCATATGCACAGCAGTACAATCCTCCTTACTTAGGTAATAGACCACCCAATTTCTTTGGGAGAGGGGAGCCCAATTGGCACTCCCTACACCAAATGACTCAAGACCTGCCGTACCTAGGCTGGAGATGAACCCAACAGGTATACCAAGACCACTAGGGCCTTTTGTAATCCACCCACCGAGTGATGCTCCAATTCACTATGTGGAAGAGCCTAGTGAAGAGGAAACATATGTCAACCCGTACATATCCTATGATGAGGAAGGCAACCCAGTCCTGATGGGGACTATCGGGCGGTGCCAGTGATGGCATTAGGTAGAGGAAGAGGCAGAGGCTTTGGAGGGCCAAGCCAAGATCCGATCACATGCTGGACCTGCGGTCATCCAGGCCACATTTCATCACGTTGCCCAGAGAAGGAACAGGCTAACAAGGACAAAGCGGATCTCCATGCACAGAATATGGGATCACTCACCTGTTTCCTGATTGTCCTAGGAGGAAACCATCAACTAGTTCTGCCAACGTACCATTAGTACCTCTGGGGCTGTTTGGAGTGGAAACCTTTGATAGTGAGGACACACCTATCCCACTACAGGTTATGACGCAAGCTCAAACAAGGCAAGTAGGCATCTCTCTGCCAGGACCTAGCAATCTTGACACAACCTCGATAGGGAAGAAAAGCCGCAGGCGAAAGAAGAAGAGAACGGAAGCTAAAGTCGCACTAAAAACTGAGAGTGCTATGACTCTGCCTACTGGAAAGAAGGTCTCAGATGCAGAGGCAGAGACCTCAGCCCCGAAGACAGCCAAGCTAGGGAGTGCCAAGGTAGGGAAATATCCCCATCCCAAACGGCAACTCAAAGCTATAGCCAAAGTCAAGGAGTGGGTCAAGAATGCCCAGGAGCACCTCAAGGATGTTGAACCCATACTAGAAGATCCAATGGACAATTTTTCCAATGTGAGCACACCAGTCTCACCCACAAAACCACAAACTAAAAGTGTATCCTTGCCACAGGGGGCAACTCAGCAGCAAGGCCAAAGGGGGACTTACCAGGACAGACAGAATGTATGGACCAGGAGTGCTAGTCTTAGGGGAAGACAAGAGCCCCAGCAGTCTCCTTGCAACCTTGCTGTCCAGTCCAGTAACTCTAAGCGTAGAAGACCTGCTTAGGAAAAATCCTTCTTTATGGCAGGAGTTAAAAGACTTGGTGGAGGGACACACAGGACTTACGGGTGCTGATCAGCAAGATCATGATGCAGTTACGCAAATCCCAAGTCTAACTCTACACTTAACTCCTAAGTCATTGCACATCAATGCTTTCTAGGAAGGCACTAAAATGCATGCAGTCCTACCTGTTCTAGCCTTAGGAGATATACGTGGAAAGGAATTGTAGACACAGGCACCGGTGTTAGCGTACTGAGCCATGCAGTTTTAGAGGCGTGGGGAAACCCTCCTGTAGAGACTGCCAGGTTCAATGTCATGTTAGCAAATGGAATGAAGATAAGGCCATTCGGAGTCTTAAAGAACTTGGCTAGTAAAGATTGGACTACAACATACTGCTAGGCCAACCTTGGATGAGAAACGCTCGAGTCATTGAAGATTGGGAGAATGGTTTGATCTTCCTAGGGAGCAGAACTGAAGCAGTAAGGGTAGAGATGGACACTTGGAAAATGACCCCCGTTGACCTAAATGCCATCTCAGCCATGCTGAAAGGCGATACTCAAATGACCAAACCCTATGGATCACTTACTAAATATATTCCATGCCCTGAGGATGAGTGGGATTGGATGCACGTCTTGGCAACCATTGACCTACCATTCTCAGATGAGGAAGAACTATATCGGCAAGCTGCTAAAGCCACAACCATGCCAATAGAGGAGCCAACTGTGCCACTCTGCATGATGGCAGGAAGCTCACTCAACCCAAGGAAACCTGTCTCGTTCCATATCCCCAGCAATAAGCTAGAGCTTCAGGAAATCGTAGAGTATCTGACAGACACACTGAAGGGCAACTTGGCTGCCAACCTAAAGCCTCTACGTGATCTGTTGACTAAGCTAGAATGGAAATGGACCAAAGTCCACGATCTGAATTTGTTATACAATTGGGCTTTAGTTACTGACGACAAGGAGACTGAAGAGGAAAGCTTAGGCGATGATGAACGGTCTAAAGGGCAAGACTTTGATGACGGGGAATATGAGGACTGCCGCTCTACAGGAGATGAAAGTGAGGAAGGGATAGATACAGTAGAGTATGACACAGAAGAGAGAACGATAGAACAAATCAAGGTAGACCCGAGACCCAAGAAGGAAAGGACGAATTGGAGTGAAAAAGGAGTCATGCAGATGGAGTGCAATAGATCCTGGCTAGAACACATAGGAGCCGTGGATTACGAGCAAGCCGGAGTAGCACGACCATGGGTAATCCCAGTGCTCAAGATGGATGCACCTATTGAACTACGACCCCCTGGGAAAACTCCTTCCTCGAGCGAGGGATGCGAGTTTAACTCGGAGTCAAAAGTCAGCACTGAGAGTGATCCCGAGATACCCCAACTCTCTAAGGTCAAACGCACAAAAGGGGACTTGCCAGCCCACCTAAGGCGCAAGAGATTAAAGGAGGAGGCTAGGACGCGAGCGAAGGGCTCAGAAGTAGAGAGGCAAAAGAAACCGCAGGATCTACCCAAACGGTTTACAAAATTTAAAAAGGGTGACAGAGTAGTGATTCTGCTAGGTGCAAAGAGGCAGGGCCAAACTAGTGAATCGATCGAAGGACCCGCCAAAGTCAAGGAAGTCAACTTGGCTGGGGAGGGTGAAAAGCCAAGACCTATATTCATTGCAGACGATTTGACCGAGGATGAGGAGGCCAAACTTGTTGTAGTCTTGCAATAGTATATTGATGTATTTGCCTGGACATTGGAAGAACGTAAAGGGGTCGACCCTAGGGTTGTGACTCATAATATCCGAATGGTCCCTGATGCAGTGCCAACAAAGCAACGACCTTACCCCATGAATCCCAAACATGCCCATGCAGTAAAAGAGGAGATTGATAAGCTCATGAAGGCGGGATTCATATATGAGATTGAGCACATAGACTGGGTATCACCGATTGTGATCATAATGAAGAAGAATGGAAAAATCCGAGTGTGCATTAATTACAAGAAAGTTAATGCCACTACGAAGAGGGATAACTACCCTTTACCATACACCGAGCACATGCTTGAGAGGGTAGCAGGTAAAGAGGCCTACAGTTTTCTGGACGACTTCTTGGGCTACAATCAAGTGCAAGTGCACCCCGATGACATGCACAAGACTGCCTTCACCACAGAATGGGGTGTATTTGCCTACATTGTCATGCCCTTTGGGCTGATGAATGCACCTGTGACTTTCCAATGCTTAATGTGCACTATCTTCAAAGATGTGCTTAGGCACGAGCTAGAGGTGTTTGTAGATGACTTATGCGTACACTCTAGTTGGGCCAAACACTTAGAGAAATTGAGAGCTGTCTTTGAACGGTGTTGGCTATACAACCTCTCGTTGAACCCCTTGAAGTGCCAGTTCTAGGTGAAACACGGATGTATCCTTGGGCGTGTGGTGTCAAAGAACGGCATCGCCACGGACTTTTCAAAAGTCAGAGTCATTGTCGACCTTCCGCCACCCAATAACTACAAGGGAATTCAGTGTTTCTCAGGACATACTAGATACTATCGCTACTTTGTACTAAATTATGCACTGATTGCTAGACCATTGTACAAGCTGTTGATCGTGTTAGAGTGGACTGAGGAATGCCAATGCGCATATGAAGAGTTGAAGAAGGCTCTTATCACTGCACCAATCTTACGAGCCCCAGACTGGAACATAATGTTTCATGTGCACATAGACGCCTCTAAGTTTGCTATTGGGGCCATGCTACGCCAGTCCGGTGAACATAACTTAGACTACCCGGTGAGTTTTGCCAGCAGGCAGCTCACAGAGACCGAGATGAATTATTCCACCACAGAAAGGGAGGGGTTGGCCATGGTATTTGCTGTAAAGAAATTTAGACATTATCTATTGGCCACTCCCTTTGTCTTCTTTGTTGACCATCAAGCCTTGCTCTATCTTGTGAACAAGCCTTGCGCTACAGGACGCATAGCTAGATGGTTACTTCTCCTATTGGAATTTGACTTCTATGTGGTTGTACGCAAAGGAAAGCAGCATTACATGGCTGACCATATGTCCCGCATACCCACAGGAGAAGCCGTTGGACAAGGCATACCTGACGATTTACCGGATGCTCATCTCTTTAACCTGTCTAGTGAGAGAGAATTGTTTAAAGCTGATCTGACGCCATATTGGGCCGATGATGTAGTTCAGGTGCTGGAGAACGGATTACGTGAGAGACCGATTGAGAAGGCCATGCTGAGGAGACTTATTTTGAAAATCCAACCATACTAATTGATAGCCGGCCAACTCTATAGGTTAGGACAAGATGGTTTCTTGCGTAGATGCGTGTGTGAGCACAAGATGCACGATGCATTGAAAGAAGCACATGGAAGAACCGCTGGAGAACACTTTAGCGGGGATACAACAGCCCGAAAGGTGCTGCAATCCCAACTATGGTGGCCCACCCTATTCCGTAATGCTGCTAAATTTGTGAAGCACTGCGACGAATGCCAAAGAACCAAGGTGCCCGTGCACAAAGATAAAATGGAGTTGACCCATGTCATAGCCCAACCCTTTGAAAAATGGGGCATCGACTTCATTGGACCTATTAGTCCCGCGGCACAGTACTCTCAGGCTCGCTACATCATAGTGGCAACTGATTACCTAACAAAGTGGGCAGAGGCAAGAGCTACAAGGAAGAATGATGCTAGAACCACTGCAAAGTTCTTGTGGGAGCAGGTCATTTCACGATTGGGTGTCCAGTAGAATTAGTCAGTGATCAGGGCACACACTTCATTAATGAGGTGATATCGCATCTACTCTCTACTTTTTTAATCATTCACATCCTCGCCCTATTACCCTCAGGCTAACGGACAAGCAGAATCCACCAATAAAATCCTAGCCAATGTGCTCACAAAAGTGGTATCTACATCCCGGAGTGACTGGGACAACAAGTTAATGGCGGCCTTGTGGGCCTATCGTACGGCTTATAAAACGGCTATAGGCTAGACACCCTTTAGGCTGACTTATGGAACGGAGGCCATTCTGCCCTTGGAGTTTTTCGTCCCTAGCTTAAGGATAGCAATGCAGGAGCGCTGGGAGGGAAGAGACGCTTGGACAAATCTCTTGGTAGAGCTAGAACGTCTCACGGAAACCCAGCTCTTGGCCACCCATGCACTGATTTGTGAGAAAGCACGAAGGAAAATGTGGTTTGACAAGCATGTCAAACAACGTGACTTTGATCAGGGGAATCTCGTTCTGCTATATTCTGTGGAGGGTCACAAACAGAAAATGAAATTCCATGGACTGGGACCTTTTCGAGTAAGTGCAATTAGTCGAACGGGCAACGTTGAATTAGAGACGCTTGACGGTGAAGGAATCGGCTTTTTCAATGGCAGCCGCATAAAAAAATACTATCCTCCTTCCCACCCGTTGAATGAGCCACCTATGTTGGAAGCCCTTGTCAACATCTACGTGACTACTATTACGGAAAGAATAGATCAAGCTGAAGAAGCAGTGGCACCCGCCTACTTACGAATCACCGTCACTGCGGAAAAGACCTATTCTTTTGATGCTTTGATTGACGAAGGTGCCGATTACAATATCTTAACGCATGACCATTGGACACGCATTGGTCAACCTCAACTGCAGCCCACCAACGCCAAACTCACCCCATTTGGGAGCAATGCTTACACGCTCTTAGGGAAGTGCAAAGTGGTCATTTCTATCGAGTCTGAGTGTATACCAGCTTTCTTTCACGTGTTGCCTAATACAAAAGGGGCCGGTAATATGTCACTATTAGGTTGTACTTTTAACAAGCAGACGAATTGTAATGTGGATTATAATCTAAATCGCATCCATCTTGCTATAGACAATGTGCGCATAGTGACGACTTTCAGCAAGGGTTGTTCTGACCCTTTCAACATTGTGAAGCCACCGGTAGAAATCACTACGACCGCACTTACGCTCAAGTCTACACAGAAGGACACTAAAGTCTCACGCCAAGCTCTAGACCCTAGACCCAAACCCACCAAGAGTGCTCATAAGGCCAAGGAGTCTAAGCTTATATGGGTGCCAAAGCGGCAAAGACCACTTCCGGGTAGACCACCCAAACATGCTTCTAAACGCCAAAACAATCAATCATCACGACCTAAGAGGCAATTTGGACGCTATCAACGTAGGCACACAACCATGCCGTGATGGATCCCCAAAGATCTCTTGCGAGTGCAAGGCTACTATGAAGGCAACCCCTCGATTTGGGTGCCTAAGAATGGCAAGTCTATAGGATCATCTCGAAGCAACCTCACTCCAGTGAGAGAGGCTTGCAAACCTAGCGGCCGAGCCATAGTTAGCAAACCACTACCGACTGTGACTAATAAGTCCCAGCTAATTTATCGACCAAAGCAATCACTAAAAGCCTCAAGCTTACCTCACTCAAAAGCGTCGAATACTTCCATGACTGTGCACTCAGAACCCAGCACAACTTCCATGCTACCAGAGCTCCCTACAGCACTTCAAAGTGCTTCGGAGTGCAAAGCCACACCCGTGACACCTACAATGGAATCATTGTTGTCCAGCTCAATTGCACCATCACCACCAGCAGGTCTTAGGCCTTCCTATGCGGTACGATCTTTCCTTTCCTTGGCTAAAGACCTTGTGAAACTTTCGAAGATGACCTTGTGACCTGCATTAAGGTGTTAGACCACACTTTCACCACATTTGCGAGGAGTTATGAGCAGTTGGACCTAGGTCTTCTTGATGAACCACTTGCTTCCGATGTTCGTGCATTACCATGCACTTGGGAGGAATACAAGTTTATGACCGTCAAATTCCCCAAGATTGCTACGGAACTAATAGCAAATGAAGAAATCTCAAAGGAGCAAGCTGCTCTCAGGCGACTAATCACCTCATACCGTAAGCCTCCTCGTTCTGCTCCCGAACAAGAATTACATGAGCTCATGCAACTTGCAAGCTCAACTTCCTCGTTTTTACAGCAGTGGTTCACTTTGCGGACCCAATGGGAAAAGAAAGGCTGTTGTATCATGACAAGTGCTGAACAAAGGAGGGCAATCAAGACTATTGAGTACGATCCTACTTATGTGGCACCTCTTTCATTTAGAGTTTTGGCCATTACCCGGAACCAACACTTAGATGACCAGGTCCTAGCCCATCCTTACATTGACCAATTCCTTACAGAAGAAGAACTACACGTTGCAAGCCGGACATTTTTCACGATGTCTTGACCTATATCTCCCAAGTTTCTGTACAACCCTGTGAACTCAATCGTCGCGCACAACTTGAGTACAACCCTGCATTTTATGAGTGGCTATTGGCCGAAACACCCCATCACAATCACTTTTGATATCCTCACCACACGACGTTCAATCCTAGGAAGGATTTTCATCTTCGCGAGGGGGAGGAATAAGGCTAAGAAGGCATAAATAATTGTTGAAAGGTTGAACTCAGTGATCATATATATATATATATATATATATATATATATATATATATATATATATATATATATATATATATATATATATATATAAAATAAAAATTAGTTAGCAAAATTTTTCATGTTCTTGCATTCCTGTTTTGCGTATTTTTCATGCTTAGCTTCATCTAGCCATGTTTTCCTTTTCCACTTTGATTAATGAAAAGTATTTTTGCTGGGCAGGAACCCAAGATGGCTCATCAAGATCATGCTCATAAGCTTCCCTTCACGAAAGAAGAAAAGCAAAAATATATGCTGAATCTGGAAATTCAAGCTTACGGACGGTTGAATTTTTGAATTGTCCACGACCTATCCAGGGTCGTGAAAACGGAGGAAGCAACTAAGCAGGTCATAGAAAAGTGCAACATGACCAAGTATGTGGAGAAGGCGGAGCAAAATGTGGATCATGCAAGGTGTGTTGAGTTCTTACGAACTTTTGACTCTGCCTCCAAGAGTGCCACGGTGACTGTGGGAAGGGGGGATGCTGCCAAGCAAGTCAGGGTACCCTTAAGCAAGGAACTAGTAGAAAAGGCACTGGGCTTGGAATCAAGGGCCGTAAAGAGACCAAAAAGGGATGTCCTCGCCATGCTAAAAATGGATAGGAACCAGGTGCGGTCCAACGACGGAGTCAATATCAAGGACATCCCTGATGACGAAATCTACATGCGTGCTAAAGTCATGCACACCCTTTTCTCCAGCCATCAATACACTGCCTATATGGGTAGAATAAATGTGCCTGCGCTCGAAAGCCTCGTAGCCAATGCACCAGAAGAGATCAACTGGAATGAGTATGTAAGACACACAATCAAGAAGGTTGCCGTAGCGCTTGATCTGGGAAGCCAACCTGCTGGAGGTGAATCCCCAGTAGCAAAAGATAGGAAGAAGGCTGCCTCCAAAGCATCATTCATTGGATATGGAGGTGTACTAATTGCCCTCATTGAAGAAGCAATAAAGGAGGCAAGAGTGGCAGAGGAGGAGCAGGAGAGACCGCCACCCTCACTACACCACGAAGAATCCTCTGTCTCTGATGAGGAAACAGAAACTGATGAGAGTAGTGATGAAGAAGAAAATCAAGAAGAACAGCGCTAGCAGCAACAAAGAGAGCAGCGCACTAAGCGTTTCCAACAGCAAAGGGAAGAAGAAAGGAGGAAGAAAGAGAAAGAAGAACTGCAAAAAGCACAAAGAGGGTCAAGAGCCCAGGACACAGAGAGGAAAAGGAAAGAGAAAGAGGATGCACAGAGAGTGGAAGAGGAGTCTAGAAAGGCAAAAGAGGAGAGGAAAAGAAGGGCTGAGGAGGAGGAAGAAGCCTTGAGGAAGAAGGAACAAGAAGATGTAGAACTTGCAATTCGCCTATCTGTGGAACAACATCAACGACAAAGAAAGCAAACCCGACCCCATGTGGATGAGAACCCGGACACAAGCCTGAATGTGCCAGATCCCGTCCCACCACCGGTCTCGCAGAGGGCAAGGGCAAGGAGGCCATCACGCCTATCCCTACTAGTTTTGTACCAACTAGCCCTGCTGCTTCCGTAATAACCATCCCCGCCCCAGGAACTTCACCAAAGGTCGATGAGAGCAATATGGTCATATGGCTGCAGTTCCTAGTGGAAAGGGAGTTAGCAAGAGAAGCTGGCGTAGCCACCCCAGTGTCAAGAGTGAAGAGGGCAGCCACGGCTGATGTGGAGCCAAGGCTAGAGCTTAAAAGACAGAAAACAGAAGCTACTACCACTGCCGCCACCATGTCCCATCCCCCACCTCCAGCAGGCCAGTACGATGAGTACGTTAAAGAGCTGCTCTCGCAGCTAGAAAAGGCCAAGGAAGAAAAGAGAACTGCCATGGAAGAGTTGAACAGAGCGAGAATCAAGAGCCACTCTCCAACTGGAGAAAACTAAACAGATAGCAGAGTACCAAAGGGAGATTGCTGTGCTAAAGGAGGAAGCCAGCAATAGAGATGCAGAAGAAGCAAAAGCCCTAAAAGAACGTGATGCTACCTGGGAGGGAAGAAGAAAAATCCTAATGGATCGCCTCAATGGAGAGAGGGAGACCACTGCTCACTTGCAGCGCAAGAATGACCAACTCATTGCAGTCAACCTGGAGGCACAAAACCAGCTTGAGAAGATCAAACATGAGACTACAGAGCTAGACCAGCTAAGAGAAGAGCAGGTGCGAAGAATGCAGGTGAAGCTGGATCAGCTCAATTCGCAGATCGCCAATGAACACTAGGAGCAGTCCCGCCTACATCGCAAGCTCGAAGACCAAGAGCAACGACTCATGGCTATGACCCTCCATCACGGGGAGAGCCTGGAAGATATGGAAAAGAGAGCGAAGGAATGGGTTGACCACAACGAAAGGAGGATACGAGACCTGGCATGCCGATTGGCCAAAGTAGAAGGAGATAGAGTGTTGGCTGAAAATCAGGCAGAGGCTACCCAGCTCTCTATGATAGCCTAGTAGCACACTTTCCTCAACACGCTGCTTCACTCCACCAAAATAGAAGAAAACGAGGCCAATAATCAGCTGTGCAGAAGAAGCTAGCTATTGCACGTAGAGCCCTAACAGTAGGCCTGCACGTACCACTGCAACTAGGAGGCCCGCCGCAGAGTCTGGAGGAGCAAAGAAAATACCTTACACAGGTAGGCCTGACGGTGCAAGAAATCGACGAACTTGGCTTCACAAAAGAGAAGGTGCAAGAAGACGTGGAAGCAGAAGGGGGTGGACCAGAGTTTGATCTGGGACCTCAAGAGGAGGACTATGTCCCATCACCCCCTCCTCCACGACAAGATGAAGTGCAATCCACTGACACATCCGCTGAGAGGAAAGCAGCCCTGGCTAAGCGCAGAAGAGAAATGGTGGAGAAGGCAAGGAAGAAGCTGAATGTTAGACCTGTCCCAAGGCAACCTGCTCCTCTCCTGCCGTGCCCTGCGGACCTCCCTGCTGGATTCCATACAGAGCTAATCATCTGGGAACAGCAAGAATGTGCCCGCAACCCCTTCGACTTGAGCTTCAAGCTTCCCAGTAAACTAAATAGAGTAATGCCCATTGAAATTGTAAATGATGTAATTGCTATGGGTGCAAGGCTCAAGGACAAGTGGCTAGCAGAGCGAAAGGCCAACCCATCTGCTTGGGGAACCGAGGACCGCGAATTTTGGCATGATAAAGTCCTCCAGGTGCCTAGATCAGTGGAGGGCTATAATTGCCAACCCACATGGAGAAGACGCATTTTTTATGTCAACCTTGACGCTTGGATGGCGTTTTGTAACACCCTCCCTTCTGAGAGAAACGAACCCACTTTTATGCCGTATCCTCGAAGGGTAGGCGTGGATTTTAATCCATCCATCCACGGCAGATTTGACTTCCCTATCATCTATAACACCAATAGCATCTCCTATAAAGATGCCCTTGTATTTACCCTCCCTAATTTGTACAATTCCATAGATAGATTCCTTAGTGAGTTCAGATCCTGTCCTGACCCTGCCTTCATAACAACTTGTAATTATCTTAGACTAATTAGGGTCCTAATCCACCAAGAGCCTGCACCTCAAGAACGCCACCTTCCACCCCTTTACTTCGACCCCAATGCCATAGATAGCAGCACCACGACTCGCCTCATGATGTGTGCTACTCTTTTGCCATTCTTCTGTATTGCACTACTTGAGGATATGAGCGACAGTAAATTCACACAGTGCAACCACCCTTTCCTTTCCACCACCACTCTCAAAACCTGCCTCAATCTCAAGGGCTACTTGCTGAGCCGCAGATTCCTTAACAAAGCCCCTCGCCCTCCACAATCCCCTACCCGCCATTCGGATGACCAGGATTAAACTTCCATCATGCCCTTGTATCACATGCATCTATGTATAACCTCTTCACAAAAAAAAAAGCCCAAGGCAACAAAAGAAAAGGTGAACTGGAAAGAAGAGACAACAGCAAAGAATAGCAAAGCCAAGGGATGAATCTACTACTAAGCAAAGATAAGAGAGAGAAGACTTCACATGATGCGCTTGCAACTTCCCTTCGCCTTGTTGTGCACCACAATCACTGCATCTAGGGCTCTCCCTAGCCCCTTCCCCACTTCACACTTAGGGCACATCAAGGGCAAGACTTTTAGACCTGTCACCCTAAGATTTGCACCGCACCTCCAACGACACACGAACTGGGTCCTCAAGTGTGGGACATTACCAAGGGCTTGCCCAAGGTTAGACCCATCTCCCAGTTCCACTGCCATGGGCACCATGCACTACACGGAGAGGCAGACACACCCCTTAGGGAGTGCACAACTTTTCTTGCAGGTTATGTTCGTGTTTCAAGAACTGGCTACTCAGCTAAAGAAGATCATCCACGGCATCCTTTAATGACCAAAACTTTTCCCATGTGTCGGACATGACACCATTGCTGCTGTTTCAGGAGCTTTTCTACATTGGATTGGACGGACCAAGATGCTTCATGTTGCCAACCGTCTGCCTGCTGATGGCTACCATGACTGAACCAAATCAAGCAAAAGAAGTACTTAGTCATAGATCTGCCATTGGCATAGATCTTGGAACCTCATCTTCCAAAGATGCATGCCTAACTCCTCAAGATCTACGAATCACTTATTGATTCCACAAGCCTGAAGATTTTCAATGCAAGGTTGAAGATCTTCAATGCAGCACTGAAGATCTTGAAATCACAGATAAAGATCTTCAAATAAAAGACAAAGATCTTCAAATCAAAGACACAGATCTTCAATGCGAAGACAAAGCATATCTTTGTCAAGGCAGAGTTCAGGGGACTTCTCCAGGATAAATCCCTCCAACATCATCCTCCAAAGGGATTGCTTATTGATCAAGTATTTCGGATGCTCAAGGGATGACCGGCTACATATTTTTCACTAGCCAACTGGAACCCCTATGCAGAATGGAAGCCACAACTGTGTGAGAAATGCCGAGCATCTTCATGAAGCCTAAAGCATGCCGAAATCTCTCCTGGTCATCGTCATTAAACTCCATCACCTCTCATTCACACAATCACCTTTGAATCAGTGTCATCTACCCACCAGTTCTGCTTAGCAGCAAACCCAACTAGCCCACTACTTCCCGATGTAGTGCCATGGGACTGGCACTTGGCTAGGAGGGGGTAATGTTTACCGTGTTTACCGCAGCACAAAAGAGCGGGAAAATGGAGTAGAGGAACGGGAAAATAGAAAAAAGGAAATAGCAAAAAAGGCGTAGGATAAAAGAAAGAAAAGGTGCCTTGACCGGTAACCAGACCCTGAAAAATTTAAATGTTCGGACACGACCCCCAGAAAGTCTCAGTGTCACCCCAAGACAGCAAAAGAGTAAAAGGCGCACCATTAAATGTGGAAGCACTCCCGAATCCTTGTAAAAGAGTGCCAGGCTCGCTCATGTGCAAATTGTATGCATTAGTTGGGGAATAGGATAAATTAGAATGGTGGGAAATGAGAAATGGGCTTAGGCCAATGGCCGGCCTTGTAAAAAAGGGGATGACCGCCCAAAGAAGAGAGGCCATGTATATAAAGTTCAAAAGTGAATGAGAAGCTCATTCTTGTGTGTGGCAAAAAGTGGCTCTCTTCTTCTTCTCTTCTTCTTGCTTGTGTGTGCGCTTGACAGAGGGAGTGTGAGAGTGAGATGTGTGAGGGAGTGAGTGTGTGGGAATGAGGGATCAAGAGGGTGAAGCTTTTCACCATCTCCCCTTCTCTTCTTCTCTTCTCTTCTCTTCTCTTTTCTCGCGCACGCGGCTATGGAGGATGGAGCTCATGGGAGAGGGATTGAGGTTGCTTGAGCTTGCCACAAGGATCATGGAGCTACCGGTGTGTAAGAGAGAGGAGGGTACTCGATCAAGCATCAAGGTAAGCTCACTACACTCGTAAGGTAGGCATGGCGCGTCGGCTATGTGAGAGGTAACCATGACCGCTAGGCTTGAAACGCTTGATCAATAAGCGGTCCGTAGGTCTCGGGGTAGAGCTTGTAGCTCCCCTTCACCTACGCATAGATAATTGCATCTGCTAATCTTACATCATAATGGTTGAAGAAAGAGTTTGTAACAAAGTCTTCTTCTCATCGGTTGAAAAAAAAGAAACAGTCGGTGATAAAGGTGGATTATTCAAAGGATCTCTCTCCCATCTTGATGATTAAAAGCCACGCTTTCACGTCGAGTTCACTATATGTGACAAGGAATACACATGGGAGTTCATGGAAGTCACTTGTCACAGGGACGCTATACAAGATGGAAGCAAGATCAAAATTAATTCAAGACAACAGATTTGATGTCAAAGGTTTCATGTATTGCAAGTAAAAATCCAAAGTCACATTACAAAACCTAAGCTCAATCAGGAGAGCTAAACCCATAGCCATCTTTTAGTTCTTTTGATTTCTAAATCATGTGGGAGACCAAGAAACATGCTCTGCAGATCAAGTCGATAAGCCTATTGCAAAGAACACGACAGCCCACTTCTCTATTAAGGTGATGAACTCATAATAAGACTCTGCTTTACTTTCATGTGCTCTTGTACAAAACTAATCATGGCTCTTCAACCCTTTGGAAGAGTGGTGAGAAACTCGCTAATTCTCATCTGTGTAGCTTCATGATAGCCTCAATAAAGTCCATGGTGCTCTCTCAATTGAAGAAAATGCTGTTATAGTTAGTCCCAAACGAACACCTGGCAGCTATCTTTTTATCCCATTAAAATGCTCCAAGAGTTTATGTCAAATTGCTCATTGATATGCTGCATTAACCGATTAGAAAACAAGCTGCACATCACTCCAAATAGGCTTGTGATGAAACTATGCCAAAAGTGGTCATTTCATTCTATTGCCCAAGTATCAAATCTTACGGAGGAGGGTAGGTCCTTAACCCTTCCATCCCTCATAAAGGACCACAGAATGTTCCTGCAAATTATGGGCAATTGTTGGTATATAAGCCATTGCCTCAAACTTAGAGGTTAACAGAAGTCCCATGACTTTACCATCGTAGGTAACAAGATTTGTGCTCCCATCTGAGTGACACCAAGCACCTTCAGATGCATATATTTTCAGCAACATCAGCTCCAGCTATGGATGCTAGAGAGAGGAAGAACCACCAGAAAAAGATGTCAACATTTGATTGTAGTCCACTGTATTAATGGCGAGATGGCACCAATCACAATCATTAAAAGAATTTTCCATTATTGCGCAGTCTGCCAGTATGATGATCAGACATGCCGAGCTGCTCTCGACTCTTTAATTTACCCTTAGAAGCCCAAATCCTATAGCATTTCAGAAGAAGGCAATAAAATTGAACCAGCATGATCACCACTTCTGATTCAACAGACCAAGCATGCCACTTTGGCATCCGAAGATGTAATGATGCAGAACTTTCTGAGTCACATCCGGTGTGTCTCGAAGATGCACTAAGGGAATGATAAAAGCTGCACTGATCATCAGTCTTTTCGATTGCTTCAAGTCATTTAGATTCAATCATTGAGTCCAGAGCTTGAATATCATGTTCAAGCTTATGTTGATTTACCAGGTTCTTCTAATGTCTGTGTAGATCAGTCAGTAAGTTGTTGCTTTCTTCCTCTTATTTTTTTTATAAGCATCCTTTTCTTTGCCTCTTGTTGCTTATGCAACTCTTGAATCTGCAATACAACCTGCAGCCATGAGATAGCAGAGCTATAGCTTTGCTGGTTCATGATCATGAACCTCTTCTCCTCCACAGCCTATGCGAGAGAAGAGGAGATGCTAAAAATCTCCTTCTTGTTGGCAGCTTCCTCGTCATCAATACTCCATCCGCTTTTTCCCTCTACCCATACAAAAATAGCCTCCTTTTTCCACTCGCCACCCCTAAACATGAAGCCTTTCTCTCTTTTGCTCGAGACGCACACCCAAGCATCCTCCCCTATTATCAATCTAATAATAGTCTTCCTCGTTCTCAGAAGCTTGGTGACATGCACAAAAAGCATGGATTCGAGGTTAAGACTATCTCTCCTCCAAATGTTCCCTAATGAAGATAGTTGATAGAGTAGAAGTATTGTTCTTCATAATGCCAGCAGAAAGACAAGAACAACATCCCCATATAGAGTCATGGTATAGTTACACTAGGGATATTCTCTTGTACATGCTTTAGCATAGAGCCTTTAAGATTTGTAAAATTGTTTAGATTTCAAGGACTCGAAGCATATTGCTTCCACACGCTCTCATCTGCCCCCTCTAAAACATCAGTATGTAATTCTTGTGCAAGCTCTAGAGATTGGCTGACTCCTGACAGACATTGTCCTTTCAATAAGCCATCATAACTATTTGCAGTAAAGTCATTTCCTTGAACACAAGAATGTAATGCTCTCTTCACTTTGGATTAGACAGAGTTCGTATGATCCTAAGAATCCTGTACAAGTTCGACATTCCCGCTTGTCTTGACACCCGCTTGTCTTGACATTAAACTGCAAACACTAAAACCTTTGTCATCATTTTAAAAGTTTTTGGATACATAAACAAACATAGACACACAAGCAAGCATTCATATGAGCTACCACACACACAGACATACAGGCGGGTTATTTGCGCCTGAGTATTACTCAACAAATACAATAAATTTAGGATACAACCATGCAATCAAATTTTCAAACTGACAGTTCAAACTGAATAGCAAACAAAAAGACACACACAACGGAAAACAAATTCTTAATGACGTTGACTAATGAGTTCAAATTCCTGACGAAAAACTCCGCCCTCAGGTTCACAGTGGTGAATGCGCAATGTCCCGACAATGGTATAGTCAATGCCAAAAATTTATAACCTCCATAAGTATACATTATTAAACAAATCTAATATATTATTTCTCACATGTAATGGCTTTTGCACAGCTCATAAGGCATAATATAGTTGGCGCTAGAGTTCCAGAAAAGGCACCAGACTCGTTTCAACTTAGTTAGAGCTTGTTCACCTTCATCAACATATTGTTATACTTTTTAAATTTAGATATAAAATATAATCTCAATAGAGGACATTTCCTTATCAGATGATGATGAAAAGGATTTACATCCTCTTCCTCAATTTTTTTCCAGAACCTTGGCTAGCACAGGAAAGAACAACAAAATGGTGTTAGAACTCATTTAGATGCAAGTAAGAGCAGTTGAAATGATGTTTACTCTATGCAATAAATACATACATACGTATATATATCTTAGACTCTGCAAGCTTCTTGGAAGAAAAGTCTCTCTTGAAGGTTCTTTTTCTCCTAGTAACACTATATTAGGGAATTTGGGAATTTCCATGTACTTTGGGAACTCCCAATACCTTTATTATTTGACCACATGGTCGAATCTTGTTGGCCTACTTAAAGGTGGAGTCTATCATAAACGCTATATAAGCTATCTTCCCAAATCCCACTTTCAAATATGGATCAATAGTTAGCCACGTTATCAAATATTTATCACTTATTTGAAGTTGGGACTTGGAGAATGTTCAAAATCTCTAATATGGTGTTTCCTGATCAAGAAAAGTACTTGGTGGCAAAAGAATATAAACGTTACAGCAATCCTACTTAGCTCCCCTACCAACCAAGAACATTTTTCATAAATATAAAATAAGGTAAAAAATATTAAACCATAAAGCACCCTTCCAACCATACCTAAATAAATAAGCCTTAATTTGTGTAACTGTGTTTCAATATTCAATTTAGGTGTATATAAAATAAGATGAATATTTAGCTATCTAAGTTTTGACTCGATCAATGAAAAATATATAGGTTTCAGGTTCAAAATAAAGATACTAGGTTTTTATTCAATCAACAAAAATATCACACCATCAAAGATAAATGGTAGCTAGAGTTAGAAAGGAAATTTGTTGTCTCAATTATGAATGAATATGAAAAGTGTAGATGATGCTCAAATATTCATGCATAATAGCACTAATATTCAAACATAACAACACTAATATTATTTAAGTAGATAAGGGCAAGTAAGGACTCTACTCCAAAGATCAGCTCTGCAGCACGAGAGAATGATTATGTTTCTTTCATATAAGAGATTTTTATGTTCCACCACCACTGGAATAATTCATCAAGGACACCTACCTCTCATAGTGCTTTGGCTACACTAACCCCCATCAATGAATAATTATGCCACATTTTCTATAGTTTACTAGACAATGAAGTGGAGATTAGAGTTGTCGCATGCTATACCACAAGTGAAGGACCCCCTATTGGTTTATCAACAATTTTCCAAAGTGATCATAGAAGAATCCTTCCATTTTCCTTCTCTATGACTACAAAACACATGGCAAGTACAAGGCATTCTAAAAACTAGCCTTGTACACTACAAGAACAATAATGGTGTACTCATTTTGAGAAGGTAGACAACCCCATAATGCAATAACAGGAAAAGTCCTTACAAGCCATCATGCTTCTTATCTAATCTTTGGTTCAACTAATTGGTCTTCCAACTATGCACATGGAGGGCACCTTAACCAAAATCATCACTTGATAAAATTACATAAGCTACTATTGTAAGAGCATGAAGGATGTTCAAAAAGCCTAGGCAGTTACTTATAAAAGGATCTAGATTTCTACCCTACCTATGTAGTTCTTCATGTTGACCCCCACTAGATACCTACATTCTATATCTATCTAATCTAAGACAAGTGTTGGCCACTAGGCACTCTACTTGACAACACCATTGTTCAACACCTCCAATATTTGGTTCCCTCACCTCTTTAAGAAACAAGATAAGAATGCCAAGAAGAACAAGAACTAAAATCCCCAAACCACTTGTAGATCCCAACAAGAACAATAGGCAAAGGAGAAACAACAACCTAATGCAAAATAAAGTAGGTGGCAAGAAGAGGAAAAGGAACAAAAATGGCAAGAGGAGGAAGAATTAAAAAGAAAAATGCACGAGGAAAACCTATAACAAAGAGAGCCATGGAAGAAAGTAAGTGGCATGAAGAGGAAAAGGAAAGGAAAAGAAAGGAGTAGGAACCAAATGAGAAGCTAAGGAGAAAAACATGAAAACCACATAAGAAGAAGAAGAAGCCTAAAGATATAAAGAGCAAGAGGAGACAGGATGCAAGGATCAAGAAGACTTAGCCATTTCTCAAAAGGTTTCTCTTAGTCAAGGAGGAAAAGGTATATGTATAGAGATTCTTATACATTAATAAAGAATGATTTTCTACCATAAGGGGCTCGTCGAGTTGCAAGTATGATCCAATAACAAAGAGGGCCTTGTGTAGCAACACATTTGGAAAGCACTCAGTCTTTTTCAATTAGTTTCTCCCTTGTCTTTCTTTATACTAGCATACCAATATACCAATTGTGCAATCAAGTCCAATAAATATGAATTGATCTATGTTGCCCCTATGTCATTCTGGATACTTGCCTTGCCTCAAAATCAACCCCTACAGAAGAACATAATCCTCCATCGATATGTGGATTGGATTCTAAGTGAGGACAAACTTCACATAGCCAAAAGAATAGGTTCAGGAGACTTCCTAACTAATAAGTTGACCTATATCACACATGTCATCATATGCCTATATGACATGGATCACTATGTGGTATTTGAATATAACCCTCACTTTTACATTGGTTGCTAAAAAAATCGTTGTGTTTCATATTACCCTGTGTATAAATAAGTGCTTACCCATGCACACCAATGAATTAGAAAATCCATAATTCAACCTTTGCAATCTTAGGAAGAATTGGACTCTTTTAGGTGGGGGTAGGAGAGGTCCACTAGACACTAATAGATTCATCAAACCTCTGAAAGGCTCCAAGATCCTAGTTTCTTTTTTTTAATAGGAAAACGTTTCTCATTGTTGAAATCATCTCACTAGCTTGTGATGCGTTTAGGTGCTTTGAAATGGTAGGAGTAGGAGAGAAAGTGGTTTAGGAGAAAGTAAGCAAGCAACCTTTCACAAAGGAGGAATAGGCAAGATTTGACCTCAAGATGAAGATAAGGGATACCACCACCTCAGATATCAACAAATCCAAAACCTCACCAAGAAAGAAGTGGCCAAATATCTAGAAGCAAAGGAGATAGAGAACAAGTGAGCCCTACAAAGATACATAGAAAAGTTTGAAGTCAAGGTAAACTACAACAATGCACAAAATTTCTCTAATCTATGATCCCAACAAATACAGTGGAGTAGTCATAATGGAGGATAGGACAAGCCCACATTAGATGGAGGTATTTTTGTTACCTAATGTGGTGCATGAAGCCTTGAACCTACCAAAGAAGAAAGAAAATGTGTCGAAAAGAGAAATGGATGTCTCCACCAAATTAGATATATATGAATAGAAGAAATAAAATGTGTTGAAAAGAGAAATGGATGTCTCCACCAAATTAGATATATATGAATAGAAAGTGAATACCAACAATACAATGAGGATAGAAGACATTGTGAATCTTGCCTAAAGACTCAAGTAAAGCTAATCTGTGCATTCTTCTCTAGCACTAGGTACAACTCAATGATGAACATGATCCATGTAGGGATGCTAGAGGATCTAATAGCTGGAAAGATGAATAAATAGAGAAGCTATCTATGCAATACTTTTGCCACTATGTCTCCCTATAGACTTCAATTATTGGCTAGGGCCTTGCAAAGTTATTTATCCTTATTCCCTTTTATAAACACGGTGGATACAACATTCTATGTGAGTTGCTCCAACTACAAGGATTCTCTTGTCCAAACTTTGGATGTGTTAGGTCATCATGAATTTTCTCATTATCCTTTTGACTCATGTTCATGAGTTCATTGACTATGAGGTTGTCCATATATCCCATCTCCCAAAATCTCTTAATGAAGAGGCCCTTGAGCACATCAAAACAATTATGCTCAACTCTATCAATTACTCATTTATAGTCATCTTCATCATTCATGAAGGGAAAGTGAATGTTTGTGAGGATATGAATCCAATCTCACTCATCCTCTAGATATGGTATGTACTTAATGAGAGGGCCATAGTTTGGTGAGTTTCTAGAGTCTCCTTTTAGCATAGTGGAGATGGCGTTCAGGTCAATAGGTGAAGTCTTCCATATATCCATCTCTATTTTGATTGCCTTTGTGTGTTTTTTGAAATACGTTAGGCCATTATCCCAATCCTCAATTGCATGTGTTTCTCATCCAAGGCCCATCTAGTCGGATATCATAATCAACTACTTCTATGATGATGAAGTTGATTAGGAATTGGATTCCTACAATCTTAATTGGCTAGTCCTTCAAAACTCTAAACGGTTTACCTTCATTTTGTTGGTCGATGTTACATTAAAGTGAGCAATTTTGAGAGGTGAATTGTCACATGCTTGCAAAACCATGTGACTGAGGATGCTACTTCCTACTCCAATATCAACAATTATTCTCCTAGTTGTGTCACCCAATGCAATGACTAGGAGAACTATATGTTTTTTTATTTCTTCCCAAAAAGCCTTAACCTGTAAGGTTCCTGACACAGGGTTGAGGGTTAGGCTAGGTATGTGCATTTTAGCTTTGCATTCTTACGTGACTCTTACTTTAGATCGCTCTTGTCCTTCTATCCACTTATTCAATGCTTCCCACAATGTGGGGTTTTGTTTAAGCTTAGGTAATGGAGTGGTAGAGAGATCTAGGTAGAGATCAAAGTGGCTAATAGCAAAATTACCACTTGGCCCTTAATCATGCATGTCAAGGGTTTGATATCCCCTCAATCCAGTGTATGTGGAAGAGGAAGGGAGGCTCATACTCATGAGTTTATGGAGTTTGCCCGATACCATTCCTACATATTGAAGATGTGCTTGCAATTCTCTTGACCAACTTCTAAACTTCTCATACCCATGATTTTTTGGAGTTTGTCCTATACCATTCCTACATATTGAAGACATGCTTGCAATTCTAATGAGCAACTTCTAATCTTCTCCGCTTTTTCTAATTGCCTCTTTGGATCAAGGTACTTTTTGATTTTGATAATTCCTTCTTTCTTCATTTTGGAATAGATATCTTTGCTTCCACATCAAGGATTGTGCAATTTGTTGTGTAACACTAGTTCTACACCTTGATGTGCATGTCTCTCTCTTACCCAACTTCTAATCTTCTCTAAATGTTCTAACTTCTACTTTGGATTGGGGTACTCTTTGAATTTGGTGATTCTTTTTTTCTTTGTTTTTGGTGTAAATATCCCCACTTCCACATTACGGACTTGTCTTCCTATAGCCAATGTCCTAGGATTATCTATTTTTAGAGTGCGAGCTTTGCTTTTGCTCTCTTTTTTTTGTTCTTTTTCCCTTTCAAGATGATGCATCTAGATTTCTAAACCTATGCACTGATATGCCTAGTTGCTTCACTTGGGCTCTAGTCATTACATTTAGTGGTTTTGGGGTTGCATCATCATCTAGAGTTTCCATGCTAAATAGTCCAAGTGGCATCGATGGCATGATTTGTGAACCATTGGAGGGTTTCCATTTAGACCAATCAATGTATGATTGTGTGATGCTACATTTAGAGCATCACAAGTCAACTTTATTTTTGTTGGCTTGATCCTTTCTTGACATCTTGAGGTACCCTACCTAATTGCAATTTCAATTGGTGAGAGGTTTCTAAGGTTGGGCTCTTCCTATACCTCGATCTCATCTTCTTGTAAATTCCATCACTAGAATCGATCTGAGGTCCATTAGGACCAAATACCTTTCCTTGTCATAAGTGACATAAGGATTTACATAAGCCTCTTCTTCTAATAGTTCATCAATGTATTGCATAGGATAGTTGTGTCACTTTATAGATAGGTGACAGTGAGTCCATGTAGCTTAGGTATTCCCATTAGATTTACATCAACTTTAGGCACTACCAGTCATTGTTCATTAGGTGTTGGTAGTGCCAACAAATCTCCCCATCATTGTTTATTCATTAAATAGAATTGTTGCGACTAGGGTTGAGGATATGGTAGCCTTCCAGGAAATTGATAGTGCATGGCTTTATGTCCAAACCATCTGTGGTTTCTGCAAGTTCATGATCAAGGATCAAATCATTCCATCAAAAGGAGGTTGCCTGGAGCTTCATGAGCTCTAGCTTACAGCTTGCCATTTATTGGGTGAGGTCCATCCCCTTTTTCTTACCTTGCACTTCAAAAATTAGTTGCTCACTACAAATTATGGATCTCTCCCTATATATGGTAATGATGCCTCTAGGTGAATAGCCTTACCATTTCTCTCCTTCAATAGGTCATCCATCTATATGACTTTTTTGAATACTTTTGCCAATATGTCTCTCTATAAACTTGAATTGTTGGCTAGGACCTTGCAAACTTTTTCATCCTTGATCCTGTTTCTAAACACATTGGATACAACATTTTTTGTGGGTTGTTTTGATTATAGGGATCCTCTTATACAAAATTCAAATGTGTGTTATGTCATCATAGGTTTCCCCCTTGTCCTTTTGGCTCGCATTCATGAGTTTGACTATGAGATTGTCTGCATATCCCACCTCCCAAAATTTATTGATGAAAAGGTCCTTGAGTACATCAAAATCGTTACATTCAACTCTATCAATTGCTTGTTTTTTGTCATCTTCATCAATCAAGAAGAGCAAATCAATGGTTGTGAGGATATGCATCCAATCTTACTCATCCTCTAGACACGGTATGTACTTAGTGAGAGGGCCATAGTTTTGTGAGCTTTTAGAAACTCAACATCGTACGGATGGTGTGTCCAAGTCAACAAATGAAATCTTCCATGTTTCCATCTCTATTTTGATTGTGTCTATGTGATTTTCCAAAAACACTAGACCATTGTCCCAATCCTCAATTACATGAGTGTTTCTCTTCCAAGGCTACCTAGTAGGATATCATAATCAACTACCTTTGTGATGATGAACTTGATTGAGAATTGCATTCTTATAATCTTAATTTGGCTAGTCCTTTCAAAACTGTGAATGGTCTAGCCTTCATTCTATTGGCCAATGTTATGTTAAAGTGAGAAATTTTGAAAGGTGCATTGTTGCACGCCTACGTAACTGTGTGACTGAGGACACTAATTCCTACCCTATCAACAATTCATTTCGCAGTTGTTTCTTCTTAGAAAGCCTTAACCTCTAAGGTTGCTAACATAGGGTTGAGGGTTTAGGCTAGGTATGTGCATTTCAGCTTTGGATTCATACACAACTCTTACTTTAGGTCACTCTTGTCCTTCTATCCACTCATTCAATGCTTGGGGCTTTGTTTGAACTCATTTGACCAAGTGGCAGAGAGAGTAGGGTAGAGTTTAGAATGGCTAATAGATTTGCACCCATCTTCTTTTCGTATTTGTGTAGTTCAACTCTTTATCTCCATTGTTCATGGTGGCTAGGCTATTATTGAGACACATTATTGATTGACCGTTGATTAGGTATGTTAGCAGCTTGATTCCCCCTCAATTCCATGTACGTGGAAGAGGAAGGGAGGCTCATACTCGTGAGCTTATGCACTTTGTTGTCCAATACTGGTTCTACGTCTTGAAGATGTTTCTACAGTTCTCTTACCCAAGTTCTAATCTTTACTTTTTCCAATTGCTGCTTTGAATCAAGGTACTCTTTCATTTTTGCAATTCCTTCTTCCTTCATTTTTTGTCATAGGTATCACTAGTTGTGCATGAGGAATTGGCAATTCGTTGTCTAATACTAGTTCTACATCTTTAAGATATGCATGTACTTCTCTTACCCAACTTCTAATTTTCTTTGCTTTTTCCAACTACTGCTTTGGATTGGGGTACTCTTTGATTTTGGAAGTTTCTTTTTCCTTTGTTTTTGGTGTAAGTCTCTACTTGAATATCAAGGACTTGTCTTCCTATAGTCAATGTTCTTGCATATCTACTTCTTAAGTGTGAGCTTCGTTTTTAGTCTCTTTTTTGGGTTCTTTTTCCTATTAATGATGCATCCAAATTGCTAACCTACTCATTGAGATATTGGTCTACTTCACTTACACTCTAGTCATTACACTTAGTGGCTTTGGGGTCGCATCATTATCTAGAGTTTCCATGCTGAATAGTCCCAATGGCATTGATTGCATGATTTGTGAATTACTGGAGGGTTTCCATTTAGAGCAATCAATGTATAAATACGTGGTGCTAATTTAGAGTATCGTAATTCAACTTTATCTTTGTTGGCTTGCTTCTTTACTAGACATCTTCATGATATGTACCCTAGGTGGTTGCAGTTCCAATTGGTGGGAGGTTTCTAAGATTGGGCTCCTCCTATCTCATCCTCTTTTGAATCTCATCACTAGGACTAGTCTAGAGTTCATCGTTTAGCAAGTGATGGTTGAAGACAAGCCTCTCTCACAACCCAAAAATGAGATGTCAAGGATTGTCAGTTAGGGAATTGACTTTGTCAAAGTACTACTCACAAAGAAATTTTTCAATGTTTGACAAACATAATACAACCAACACATGAGCACAAACAACCAATTATGCCTCTTGTACCCTCAAATACTTCAAAATCAAACTCAAAGTAGAGCATCGACAAACATTAAAATTTGAGTCCGAAAAAAAAAACACAATCACTTCGTACCTCTTTGGGGTTGTTACAACACTTCGACCCTTCAACATCCATTTTTCCGAATGTTTATTCAACACACACAAGTATCCATACACTTGTATGGTATCCTCCTCTCTCCTCTCACAAGACAAATTTTGTTTTGAAGGGAAGGGGGAAGGGCAAGAAGCGAGCTTTTTGAGCAAGCATTTAAGCGAGCTTTCTGGGCAACCTCCATTTCTTATTCCACATGTTCCTCCTATTCTGAGGTAACTGGTCTTAGACGCTTTTAGTTGTTAATATCAAGATGAAAAGAATATCACATTGTTATCCCACATGCATATATACATTACGTACCTCTCACTTTTATGTGCATGATTTAATGTTATATCCTGATATATCACTTCCATTGTGCACACATAAGCGAAACTACATCGCACATGTTTTCACTACTTTCAATTGAGCATTATTGTGTAGACTTACTACAAGAGGATAGGACATCAAATAGTTTATTACACTCACTGCAATAACGTGCAATATCTATTGTTTTTCACTTTGTTTGAATAGTTGATATCGAGATGACAATATTACCTCATTGTTACTCAATCCACTATGCACATATACATTCACATGCATGCATGTTTCTGCACTCCACCCTTCCCTAGATATTTTGCATGTGCTTTGTTTACACATCTTGTAGTATTGTAATTGAGCAAATGCCTATATACAATCTCCCTCACTTGCACATTCCTCTCTCTTTCTCCTCTTCCCTCTCATCCTCATTTCATTGCGCTTGTAAATAAACACAATCTAATCATTCTAAAAGTACATACTCATCATGCACATCAAATATCAATCAAGTTCCATTGTGCTAGGGGGTGGAAATGGTGATCCCTAACAAAGTCTAGGATTGAACCACAGAAGCACGCTAGCTCGATCAAGTAGGAAAGCATGTGCTCCAAAAGGATAGTGTCCATGGGGTTTCCCTCAAATGGGGGTGGGCATATAAAGGCATTGGGTGGGTTCATATGCATCTTCTCCATGATATCATCCACAAATAGTCTTGTTCTTGGGCTGAAGTGCATAGCCAATCAATGTCATCAAAACATTTCATGAAAAGGGGCTTTGCGTAACTGCTTCTTCCAACAGAAGCTATTGTGGGAGTTGCCCTGCACTTGACTTGTCCATATTAGAATACAAAGGTTAGTGCTTGCTTTCACAACTTCACACATTAACTTCTAACCAATTGGAGTAGCTCACTTAAGTTGTCTTCCTTCATGGAGCTTCAGATGGCAATGTCAAACAATGTAGATATTTCCTTCAAAAACCTTGCGAGTATTGGCCACAAAATCACCCAATAAATGTCCACTTCTACGGGCTTCACTAGTAACAATCCCTTTTGCTTTGGCTAAGTAGAAGCACCCCATTCTTATCTAAAATGGTGTCCCCTTCTTTTGTGTATGTTTGCAAGAACGAGCTCCAAAAAGCCCTGCCACGTTGCATGCCACCTATAGTATTTGGTAGTCATATAACACATTAGGAATCTACTAAATGTTTACAAAACATCTCTACAGTACTTTAAGAACATTGGATCTCATATTGACCTCTCATTGGGGATCCTGATGTATCTCGCACCCACTTATTTGCAGTAATGTCGTCTTTTGTAAACTCCAAAGGGATGATTCCATTGTAAGCAATATCTGAACACATGTACGCTAGAATATATAGCATATGTACGTGCATTTAAATCTTGAAATACTAATTTTAGTAATTGCATTCACTAAACGAAGCCAACAAGTGTGATACATAAATAGTATCCAGCATGACCATATCATGACTTTAAAACTCTCACCTCTCTACCTCCAATGACACATATAGACGTCTCACAATGAACAACCTATGCCATGTGTAAGGCCCAACACTTCTTCCCTAACTCCATCTGTCGGTGTCCATCCTCCACAACCTGCTTGACAAGCTCTACCATGGAGTGTGTTATGGCAAGGAAAAGTAACATCCCTGTGTCCTTGAAAACACGATCAACCAAATACATCACATCAACTGACTCCACCTTAGTATGGGAGTTCCATGATGGAATTCCATCCCCCAATCCATGCACGACACTATCTTCAAGGAGACAAATCACCATGATATTGCATCATGTGTTTGTGGTTTCTTCATCAACCTCGACCATCTTGTGTTGGTTGACCTCCTCCAATGCCTCTACTAATTGAGAGAATGCCTCACTTGGCTGATCATTTCTCAATGCATCTCCAATCTCCAAATGAGTTGCACAGAACAGTATGCTACTCCACCTTCACCATCATAGCAACATGGGAGACAGTGACTTGCAAGGGGTCTTCCATGGGGCTTTCAATGTTGTGGACCTTTACACATTGACTCCTCAATTAGTAACATATTCTTCTTAATGAATGTTAGTGATAGATAATATTCTTCTTACACATTTGTTTACTTGCATGTGTGGTTGGAACATCTTGCACCATTGTAGCTTCGTGGGAGACGATGTCTTACAAGGGGACTTCCACGTGACTTTTAGTATGGCCCTCTTGCACGATAAATACACAATTAGCAACATATTTTTCGTTCAAAATGTTATTCTAGATAGTATTATTGAGACACATTAGTTCACTAGTGTCTGTGGTGGTGGCTGGCACATCCTCCATCATTATAGGTTGAAAATCAAAGATTGTATCCCCCTCTGTAAAAATACAGACAATTCTTATTGGCATTGTATTGTGGGAAAAAAAACCCATGAGTCATGCTTGTTTACCGGTAGCTGCCACCTCCCCTAGCACGACTAGTCCATGTTCTTGCATTCTTTCCTTCCCTACATAGGGACACCCATTACTATTAAGATCATATAATGATAGAATATGTGATAAGAACTCCCACTCGTCCAAGGGAGTAAGCTCGGTGAGGGGAATGTTCGGATTAAACCTTTCGCAATCCTTTCATCGCTCTCGAAAAGGGTGACATGATCTTGTCTTTTGAAATTAGATTGACCATGATAGAGGGGATTGCGATTACTTCTTACAGATATATTGCTTCCTCGATTTCTTGCTAATGAAATACCAATTGAGAGAGAGAGAGAGGCGGGGGAGGGAGGGAGAGACAGGAAAAGAAAGCGAGAGGGAAAGGGAGAGAGAAAGGGGATGGAAGGAGGAGATAGGGAGAGGGAGGAAGGTGGGGATAGATTAAGAGAGAGAGAGAGAGAGAGAGAGAGAGAGAGTGTGTGTGTGTGTGTGTGTGTGAGAGAGAGAGAGAGGGAGAGAGTGAGAGTGAGAGTGAGAGTGAGAGGTGGAGAGAGAGAGAGAGAGAGAGAGAGGAAAAGCATGGGATAGAAACGTGAGATAGAGTATGTGTGACTATGTTAGAGAGAGAGGTGTGGAGAGAGAGAGAGGGGGGAGAGAGAGAGATAGAATTGTGCTGAGGGTAGGGGACAGAAAACACAAACTTGAATTGCAAGGGGAGGGGAGTCCTTTTAAAGACAAAGGAGAGAGAGTAAGGGAGGGATAGAGAGAGAGAGTCACATACCAAGAGTCGTGGGGGAATGATCCGCAATGTGAAAAGGGGGGGATGGATCCCTTTATAGGTGAAAGAGAGAGAAAATAGGGGGAAGAGAGAGAGAGCATCCGATATGTGTAATTTTTTCTCACCAGAAAGGGGTCACTGGTAGCCCCTTATCAGACAATTTTTTTTTCAATGACCCATGAGAGAGTAAATTTTGGCCCACCTAGATTTTTGGTTTTTTTCGCCCAATTAGAAGCTATCCGCGACCCCTTTTTGGCGAAAAAACAAACCACAATTCCGAGAATAGACATCATGGGGAGAAGAGAGGGCAACATAGTGTTTTTTTTTTCGCCCAAGAAGGGGTTACCGGTTTCACCCAAGAAGGGGCTGTCGAGGGCGAAAAAAAAAACAGATCAGCGTATCTACCACGAAACGTGACACGGAATACGACATGCTCACTTGTTTGCAGAATGGTCCATCTTGAGGGCAAAAAGTCATATTCATATCAAGAAAGTATATACAACGGTAGCCGGAGGCACAGTAAGGGACCTTCTCACGGGTGGAGAGTGGAGCTATCAACGCACATCAACACGACTCGACACCATGGGGTGAGGGAGCTACAGGAGGTACTCCCTCATACACACACTCTATTTTTATTTCACCCAAGAAGGGGATGTCAGCAACCCCTTCTTGGTTTTAAAAAAAATACTATGCTGCTCTCTCTTCTCCCCATGCTATCTATTCTCGGAACTATGGTTTGTTTTTTTCCCAAAAAGGAGTCACCAGCAGCCCCTTATTGGGTGAATAAAACCCACAAATCCAATTCGGCGAAAAGTTACTCTCACAAGGAATGGGTCGCTAGGAATATTTTTCATCCGATAAGGGACTGCCGAAGACCCCTTTATGGCGAGAAAAAATTACAAATAACATGTATTCTCTCTCATCACCCTCTCTCTCTCCCCCCATCTTGGGTATTCTTCAAAGGGAAAATTGTAATATCTCTTTAGAATTAGAGTAACCCATTCTTTTTATTTATGTTAGAAAGTTTGGGTAGGAGAGAAACAGAGGTACATAGAGTGAAGGTAGTGGTGGCAATCATGGAGGTGGTGGGGATAATGGTAGTGGTGGTGGAGGTGGCGACAGTGGCAATGGCGACAGAGATGGTGGTAGTAGCGGTGGAGGTAGTCGTGGCAATAGTGGCGACAACAACGGCGGCGGCGGTGGTGGAGGAAGCTATGGTGGTGGTGGTGGAGGTAAAAAAAATAAAGAGGTGGAATAAGTGCACTATGTGGAACAAGAAATGGAGATTGTTGAGAAAAGCTCGCTCTAAAGCTCACTCAAAAAGCTCGCTTCTCACATGCACTCAAAGGGAAGGAAGGTCCCTGCTACTTCTATCTCCCCTCTTTATATAAGTTTAGTCTTACTCTCAAAACACGTTGTGCATTTTTGCTTTTTGAAAAGCCTAAAGCTTTTCTAAGGTTTTAAGCTTTCAAAAAATCTTTTTAAAAATGCTTTTTTTTTCCTTAGTTTTTTGTCAAAAACTTAAGGACCATCTGAAAAGTTGCATCATCAAATCAACATCCAAAGAGACAATAGTGCACGTTCAAATCAAATCCAAGAAAATTCTATTGCATTGGTATGTAAGAGATAATTTTATGTTATCATTCAGTGCAACACCTTTAATTCTGCAAAGAACACGACTCATTTCTCTCCCGCTGATCTTGCCACCAAATCAACCGTTTTACTATCTGCCAACCTATCCTTCATGAGGACCATCATCATCATCGTCAAGCCATGTTTATCAACAACATTATCTCCTTCTGCTCTATAATTTTCTATCCACACCATTGTGTCACTTCTTACACTTGCGATTGCAATTCTAGATACATTATTCAGCCTGCAATAATGCTTAATCCTTCTCCTTCCTTCAAAGGTGCTGTTGTCTACAACCCACAATCAATGCTTAATTCAGTTGATAGCCCATAATCATGCTTAAGTACCAGCTTACTCTCCAAGTCACACAAATATTCCCTTATTAGGTGGCAACATATATTTTGGTCTCCTGGTCTACTCCAATTTCGTGATTGCTATAACAAGGTGGACCCTCAGATCACTTTATGTCGTAAAATCCAACCTATCTAAAATTTTTCTAGGGGTTTTCAATTTTGCAAAAATGCTTGACACCATGAGAGCCAAATACCTACCCTCATCATCGTTGACATAAGGGTTTACATAAGCCTCCTCTTCTAGTAGTTCCTCTAGGTAGTGCACAAGTGCATCACTTTGTGGATAGGTGATAATGGGTCCAAGTGGCTTGGGTATTCCCATTGGATTTATGTCCATTTTAAGCACTATTGGTCATTGTTCTTACATGTTTGTAGTGCCAATGAAGCTCCTTGTCATTGTTTGTTCATCGAAATAACTACTGCAGGTAGGGTTGAGGATATGCTAGCAGAAAATCAAAATGTCTCGATTTGGTTCATAATGATTTGTCAGGGCCAATACCCATGATTTCATCGGAAGAAGCTTTGTATTTTGTCACTTTGTCGATGATGCCACTAGGAGGATTTGGGCTTACTCACTTCATCATAAGAGTGGCAATCCAATGACTTTCTATCACCAATCTACCTTGAAATTATATATTGCCATGTCTCCAATTGTTGGTATCATGGTGTAATAAGTATTCATATGGAATCTCTCTCTCTCTCTCTCCCTCCCTCCCTCCCTCCCTCCCTCCCTCCCTCTCTCCCTCTCCCTCTCCCTCTCTCTCTCTCTCTCTCTCTCTCTCTCTCTCTCTCTCTCTCTCTCTCTCTCTCTCTCTCTCTCTCTCTCTCTCTCTCTCTCTCTCTCTCTCTCTCTCTCTCTCTCTCTCTCTCTCTCTCTCTCTCTCTCTCTCTCTCTCTCTCTCTCTCTCTCTCTCAATTGAGGTATATTTCATGATGGAACCTCAATAGAGGGGAGCTCAAACAATGTTTAAGGCGAACATTTATGTCTTTTATTATACCCCATGTGACATCTATATCATCTAATATACATGTGCATAGTTTTCACTTTGTATTGGCTCATGCATAGACACATATGGATATATTTATTACACACATATAATAAAAAATCATATACAATTTGTGCAAGTTCATGATCAAGGATCGAGGCATTCCATCAAAATGTGGTTACCATTGCAATGATTGCAATTGCACATGTGGTCTTGCGAGTTGTTTTACGATGTCCTCAAGCTTTGCAAGCACTAGCTTAAGGCTTGCCATTTCTTGCATGAGGTCCATCTCCTTTCCCTTATCTTACACTTTAGAGATTGGTTGCTCACCATAAATGGTGGATCTCTCATTATATATGGTAATCATGCCTACTAGGTGAATAGCCTTGGCATTTCTTTCCTTTAGTAGGTCATCCACTCATATGGCTTCTTTGAATGCTTTTGCCAAAATGTCTCCTTATAGACTTCAATTGCTAGCTAAGGCCTTACAAAGTCCTACATCCTTGATCCCATTTATAAACATAGTGGATACAACATTCTGTGTAGGTTGCTTCAATTACAGGGATCCTTTAGTACAAACTTTGGATATGTGTTATGCAGAATTCAATCAATAAGAAAAAAATTATCCCATGTGATTGGGAGAAGGAAAATGTTGTTGGATGTGCATCCTTAGGTCCATTCAAGCATCAGTACTGATCTTCTAGTATGAGTCTACAAACCCTCCAACTCCCTTGGTCAAGCTTGAAAGAACCATCAAATTTTGATGATGATAGTTATTGTCAATTTGCCATGAAAAATAAGGTGAGAATTGATGATAGAAATGACTAGATTTTGCAACTAATAGAGAATTAAAAGGGCCAACATGAATGAATCATAAGGGGGTTGATTCAAAGTAAGGGAGATTAAGCCATGGTTGAGCTGAGGCTAAAGATCAAGGGAAAGATGAAGCAATGAGAGTAGAAGAGGATCTCTCTCTCTCTCTCTCTCTCTCTCTCTCTCTCTCTCTCTCTCTCTCTCTCTCTCTCTCTCTCTCTCTCTCTCTCTCTCTCTCTCTCTCTCTCTCTCTCTCTCTCTCTCTCTCTCTCTCTCTCTCTCTCTCTCTCTCTCTCTCTCTCTCTCTCTCTCTCTCTCTCTCTCTCTCTCTCTCTCTCTCTCTCTCTCTCTCTCTCTCTCTCTCTCTCTCTCTCTCTCTCTCTCTCTCTCTCTCTCTCTCTCTCTATATATATATATATATGTATATATATATATATGTATATATACATATATATATATATACATATATATATATATATACATATATATATATATATATATATATATATATATGTATATATATATATATATACATATATATATATATAAACTATGTGATCTAATGCACAGAAGGAATGTGGTGTGCACAGGAGAAGTATAGGGGTAAGCATGGGTAAGTACCTCCCCCACACATGTATTATGGGGTTTTGATTAGCTTTTATGCTCAAAATTTAGTAAAGATCATCCCTTTTCGGCTCTTACTTTTTTTCTCCTTTTACAACATGCTTTTGCTTAGAAATATCAAAGTATATACCTATTCTTAGGTTTTTACAAGAAAAATAATAATTTAGCGTTTCTAGACTTTCTTGTAAGAAATTACAACCAAGTAAATAACTTGCACATGTGCACTTATAATAATCTTGCACTAAGAAGTGCATATAAAAATATAATAAACTCACACTAATCAAGTGCTCAAAAATAAATAAATCTCGTGCACTATGACACACTAACTCCACCTCATGATATGCTTACCACAACACAAAACATATTAGCTTCATGCCACTTATCTACCAACCATAATGCGATCAATAACACATGATGATGGCCCAACATAAGAAGTCACGACCATGTGGAAAATAGACAAAGAAGATCCATGAAAATAAATGAATAAAAATCATATTTCTTTCATAGCAATTTCTATAACATTATATTATGGAGATTGCTATGAAAATGAGCACAAGCTTATCGTATTTTTATAGGCTCTTCTTAGGCAAGGTTATTGTATGCACACATTTGCAAGTTATTTACTACCAAGTAAATTACTTGCATGTGTGCATACAATAACCTTGCACTAAGAAGTGCCTTAAAAAAAGTAAATAACTTATGCATGTGCACATGCAATAACCTTGTGCTAAGAAATGCCTACAAAATATAATAATTTTGTATTGATAAAGTGCTCAAAGTGTGCTATGACATGCTCTACTTAAAAATATTAAATTGTCTAATTCAATCCAATGATTTGCTCACCACAATATAAAACACATTAGTTCCCTACCATTCATCTATTAAGCACAATGCAAGTTGTGTCACATGCAAGCCTACACATAACAATTCATGATCATGCAACAAATAGAAAAGAAAATCTACACAAATAAATACATAAAATTCATCTTAGTTTCATAGCAATTTCCACGACAACAATTCCCTCTTGTGAAAAATAACAACTCCTTCTCTCCCCTCCAAGAGTCAAGTAGGTTTCCCTATACTTGAGTTCAAATTATATATTTAAATAATCAAACTTATATTTCTTATCATGCCCTTGTCATTAAGGTTTGTGGGTGGCCATGATTTTGGCTAGAAATTTGATGTGAGAATAGGGAAAATTCTTGAGATTTCTGAGGCCTGTGGAGAGGGAGGGCGGAGAGAGTTTTCCAAGCTATGTAAAGTTTTTTCTATATAAAGACTTGAATATTCTTGTATTAGCAAATCACTTGGTAATCCAATATTTACAAAGGTGTACGAATGTTACAAATAAGGAGCCATAAATTTGTAATGTGGAAAAATGGATACAATGCACATTTTCAATACCTTAGGATGAAGTGTAATATGTAAAGAAAACTTACAATAGAATCTATCATGAGGTGGATGGCTGAAAATTAACAATAATATGTAAATAAGAATTATTAGCTCGTGAATTTTGGAAATATATTGTATGGATTATGTTTAAGCATGTAATCCAATGAGGAGCTATATCTTGGATTTTCTAAAGAAGAGGTAGTGACTTTCAAATCTTGTACTACTACAAGTGATATGAAAGTCATTTCCCGCACAAGTCAAATTGGCTTTGGAGGATTTAGATGCTTTGGATAATCAATGTATGCAAAGGGCTAGTAAGTTTGAGTCCCCTTTTCCAGGGACTAGTCTGCAATAGTCACTAGAGTACTCCTCAAACTCAAAAGAAATACTCCATGAGTTTAATGGAGTATGTCACTAAATTGATTGCTTATTATGCATTCTCTATTTAATAAATTCATGTCAATAAATTAATGACTCACTTATCTTTAAGTGTTGATGATGATCTAGCATGGCCATGAGACTATTTAGAGACCAATATTCCTAGTGCATCACTTAATGGGGTGATTAGAGCACTGCGACGGGGATATCTGGTATAGGCAGTACAAGCTATGAAGGGGGAAAGAAGTGTCTGCCAAGTGTAAGAGTGTACACAAGAACCAAGGAGTTACACATAAATGAAGATGGATTAAGTTCTAAGAAGAGGAAGTGCATTAGCATTGTGTATATGTATTTATGTGTGCATCCGGGGACGCATGGGAACGTTGTGTAATGAGCATTGCATTCATTTGGGGTCATCCTCTCCCTTACAAGTCAAGGTTTAAGGTCTTTTCTTTCATTAAGAAAGATAAGAGAGGTAATTCTCTTACTAAGAAAGACAAGAGACGTGATCCTCTGGAAGTGAGAAGAGAAGTGATTTTCTCTTTCTAGGGTCTAAAAAGACACAAGATTTTGTGTGGAAGTCAATCTTAAGGTTGAGGACCAAGGCAATTTAATGAACTCTCCTTAAGGTGGTTGCATGGACCACAAGTTAAGAGTACAGTTTGAGAAGCTGTTCTTTTTAAAAAAGACATGGTGAATCCATTTTCAAAATATCTCGCAATAGAAAGATGATCTCAAAAAATGGGCCTCAAGGGTTATCGAAAACAACGAGATCTACAACTTTCGTGTTTGATGTTTTTTCATCTGAACAACACACAGAGAGATATCTTGAAATTAGTGCTCCAGAGTAGGTCCTTGAACAACCACATCTTGCATGAAGATCAACTCAAGTCTCTCTCCAAGAAGAGAAGCTCTTGAAAGCCTATAAAAGAGGAGGCTCTCCTTGGGTGTGAGGGAGGTAAAAGGAAGCATCACTTTGCATGCATCCAAGAGGAGAAGAGAAGGTGCAAGTGTTGTGGAAGCTCTACTGAAATCAAGTGCTACGGAAGCTCTGCTGAAATCAAGTTCCAAGAGGAGAAGAGAAGGTGCAAGTGCTGCGGAAGCTCTACTGAAATCAAGTTCCAAGAGGAGAAGAGAAGGTACAAGTGCTACGAAAGCTCTCCTGAAATCAAGCGCCAAGAGGAGAGCCCTACACATATTGTGTAGGAAAGAAGGAGACTCAAGAAGGATCAAAAGGTGTCAACTTCCAAGTTGTGCAAGTGTTAGCCGGTTGTATACCGTGCAAGGAACCGTGATCTTGTTTCCAAGATCTACAAGTAAGAACTGGCTTATGTGTAACAGAGGAGCTTGCACCTTGTCAATACTATAACTCCACAAGTGGGGGGACTGGCCCATCTTCCAATCCCTAGTGTGTTGCCAATTTCTCTCTCTCTCTCTCTCTCTCTCTCTCTCTCTCTCTCTCTCTCTCTCTCTCTCTCTCTCTCTCTCTCTCTCTCTCTACATCTTTCTTTTCTCTCATCTATTCTCCCTCTGTGCCAGCATAATATTTGCCATATATATTTTAATTATATAAGAAAGTCGAGCGTGTATCTCGGATCTTATAACAAAGTAAAATAATGCATGGTAGACAACAATTGGAAATTCTCTCTCTCTCTCTCTCTCTCTCTCTCTCTCTCTCTCTCTCTCTCTCTCTCTCTCTCTCTCTCTCTCTCTCCTTTTATGGCTGCATTTATAATTCTCTATTGCATTTCTAGGCCCCATCTACTATATGAGCTTGCACTTGTGGACAAATCCTTTTGTACATCAAAGTCTCCCATGCATGTCATTCAACATTGCATGGAGGGGTCCTAATACAAGTGATATAACACAAATGATAAACATATTGTATTTTCTAAACATCACTTATAAAAACCCATGTAGGAATTAGAGTCCACATCTTCTACTATCCTTTACAAAGTCTATTGATAAAGTAGTGTCTTTTTTGTACTTATTTACAATTTAAGATTGACCTAGTAAAGCTTTTTTAAAACTTTTTGCACACCTTATTTAACAACACACACATACATACATGCACACACATGATACATAACTACCTTACATGAATAGTTATTAAATTTACACACAAGTACAAATGTATGCATATAACCATAGATACATACAACACTTCCACACAAGCATGAATGGCAATTATTTATAGAGTAGATGTATAAATAGTTACATGTTGATATACACACTGTATTATCTAGGATGTTCATCTACTCTCACCCCCAAACATATACCCGCCATTTGTATTATATACACAACTCGTGAAGTAAATCTCTAATTGCAAAATACATTCTAATTGTATAACCCAACAAACAAATTCTGAGGGTGCTTAATATATATATTCTATTCAACATCTATAGTAAAGACAATGTTGGGGCTATAGAGTATTCATGCTTATTTTAATGAGATTCATTTTGAAACTTTACAATGTCTATTGCTAAAGTAGAGTCTTTATTATAATTATTTATATTTTTTAAGATTAATCTAATAATTTTTTTAAAAATTTACACACCTTATTTAGTAGCTCACATATACATACATGTACACTCACGCACGTAGATACATAACTACCTTACGTGCATAGTTATGTATCCATTTACTAGCTCACACATAAGTGTACACACACAAGTGTATACATAACTACCTTGCTCATGTTCATATTCTTCTTCTTCTTCTTCTTCTTCTTCTTCTTCTTCTTCTTCTTCTTCTTCTTCTTCTTCTTCTTCTCTCTCTCTCTCTCTCTCTCTTCTTCCTTTCCCCTCCTCAATCTCTCTTAAAGTATGTAAATTTTATCTTTACCCTATCTATAATTCTCTCTTATTATTATTCTTCTTCTTCTTCTTCTTCTCCTCCCTCCCTCCCTCCCTCCCTCCCTCCCTCCCTCCCTCTCTCTCTCTCTCTCTCTCTCTCTCTCTCTCTCTCTCTCTCTCTCTCTCTCTCTCTCTCTCTCTCTCTCTCTCTCTCTCTCTCTCTCACAAAAAAAAAGGTTTACATCTAAAAAAGTCTTTCCTCTTTTCCCCCTCTCTCTCCCTCTTTTCCTCTTTCTTCTTCTTCTCCTTCATCTTCCTCTTTTCTTCTCTATCCCTCTCCTCTCTTTTCCTTCTCTATCACTCTCCTCCTTTTTCCTCCTCCTCCTCCTCTCCTCCTCCTCCTCCTCCTCCTCCTCCTCCTCCTCCTCCTCCTCCTCCTCTTCTTCTTCTTCTTCTTCTTCTTCTCTCTCTCTCTCTCTCTCTCTCTCTCTCTCTCTCTCTCTCTCTCTCTCTCTCTCTAAATTTTTATATGTTCTCTCTCTTTTAAATTTTATCATTCCTCTCTCTATAATTCTCTCTCATTGTGCTTATATTCTCTCTTTTTCTTCTTCTTCTTTTCTCTCTCCCTCTCTCCTTTCTCCTTTTTTTTCACTTTTTTCTCTCTCTTTTAAATTTTATCTTTCCTCTCTGTAATTCTCTCTTTGTGTTCTCTCTCTCTCTCTCTCTCTCTCTCTCTCTCTCTCTCTCTCTCTCTCTCTCTCTCTCTCTCTCTCTCTCTCTCTCTCTCTCTCTCTCTCTCTCTCTCTCTCTCTCTCTCTCTCTCTCTCAAAGTGTGTGAAAAACTATATCCCAAAACTTTAAATTTAAAAAATATTTTAAAATTTTTAATTAAAAAAGAAAAACTAAAAATTATTTTAAAAATATTTAATTAAAATAGAAAAAATAGAAAAACGAGAGAAAATTTTTAATTACAAAGTTCAATCTAACTAAGAGAGACTTTTGATTTAAAATGAAGTTTGATTTAATTATAAAAGGGGGAGAGAGAGAGAGAGAGAGAGAGATAGAGAGCTTAGGCTCTATACGTTGGGGGAGGGGGGGGATTTTATTAAAAAGGGAAGGGGAAAGAGAAAGGGAGAGATTACACGTGAGAGAGAGGGGGGGTTTAATTAGAAAAAAGGAGGTTTGGAAAGGGGGGTAGGTTTGGGAAGCTCTTTGGAGGTTCGGAGTTTCCCAAACTTGCAACCAAAATAATATAGTAGTAAGATGCTTTTATTATCCAATGTTTAAAGAACGCTGCATGTATGCCCGACATGATAGCTATGTGTCCAGGTGTCTTTAGCATGTGTGTGTCATTGAATAAGTTGGGTCATAACTTATCTATAGTTAATAGGTCAATATATTTTTGGTCACTTAGGCCTAAATGTATTAGGTTACTAAGGTTGTTTGTGTATACTTGAATAATGATGAAGAAAATGTGAGTAGTTAGCTCTATGTGCCCTCATCTCTCTCTTAGTCTCTTAACATGGTATCAGAGCATGGTCTTGCTGAGCATAAGCATAACTAGGAGCTGAACGTGGACTACAGTCAATGACAATCTTGGGCAAGAGGCATGTAGCTGATATGTCTTCTAATCAGGGCATGTTTGAGGCATTCAAGGGAGTCCCAACAACAAACATGTGTGCTTTCTAACCAGCGTGGATAGTCCTAAGATTGCGCATGTTTCTTGTTGACAATGTCAACAACACTTGAGCTATGATAAGTGCTGTCATACTCGATTGCATTACTCCAAGGTATTACTCTTGTGGATGGTGTGATTGGATCTTGCTAAGGCCTTCTGATTAAGAGGAGTCAATGGCATATGACAGAGCACTTGGGTGTGCCCATTGAGGTCAAGGTCAAGCAAAGGACAGAGATTTGCATTTTTTTAGTTGTTGGCATTTGGTTTAGAGGTAGTTTATACCTGCAAATCACAGCTTGTCGAATGCTTGGTGAGTAATAAAGGTATAATGCTTGTCGAGCAAAGAATGCTTGAGTGATATGCCACTTGCAATGGCCATGGTCATGGACTGAAACGCATACATATTAGAGCTGAATTTGAGTTGGAGTTCAACATGGCATTAGATCTATAGATTTGCAAGGTCAAGCAATCATGAATGATAATATGCCTTGGGATCATAAGGCACAAAGCTTATGGAGATCTTGTACATGGGATTGAGAGCCCATAGTTTTATTGGAATACTAAGTCAGTGATCAGCCTGTGAACTACGACAACGTGCTTGCTTGATGTCTATGAATCATCCAGAGGATTGAATACTATCTTAGAATACTCTATTTGCATCCTAGAGGTTGTACTTGTGTTGTCTCCGATGTATGGGCAGCATTACTATTAACAAGTCAAGCATCTTCTTGGTCTACATTGGGTAGATGTGTCATTGGTTAGTTGACATCATTGTATGCTTGTTAGAGTTTGATGGTGGCTACAATTCAATAGAGTGACATGATCAGAATATGCTCTTATGTATGAGTGAAAGGACTAGCCATATTCAATGATTAGTGCAAAAAGAATAGAACTTGGACATTGAGCAAAATGTTTGGCATTGAACTTGTCATGCAACTTATGTGCTTGAATACTTGGGCAAACAAATTGGAGGAATAGTTGCATGTCATATGCTGTAAGGAAGTCTGGAGAGGTTGTTTTCTATTGCCAATATCTCATTGAAGCATGAATTGATGCTCATATATGCTTGGGTGTTGCTATATGATTATGTCATGCTATTTGAGTTGCTATGAGCGCAAACTGTGAGCTAAGGTTGAACACTGCAACTCCCTGGAATTTTTGACTACTAGAAGTTTTTCTTATGTGAATACGAGAAGCTTGTGTTACTATTATGACTATAATGCTTATGTGTTGATGCTCAACTGGAAGTATACATGTTGGAACATATTTGGACAAGTTTGGAAGCTGAGATATTGTGCATACTGCAATGAATTTGCTATTGAAAACTAAAGGACTGAAACTATCTTGAATATAATGTGAACATAAGATATTGTTCTAAACAAAGTGTATCTTGGTTTGTAGGGTGTCAGGTAGTAATAGTTTATTACTGCATCGAATATATAGAGCTGTTAAGATGACAAATGCAAACTCAAATAGTGGGTGACAAACTTGATAACAACAATAATGATATTTGGAAGTTTTGGATGGAGAACTTCCTAATCGGAAAGGGTTATTGGGATTTATTTACGAGTATTGAAGTTGAATCTGAACTTTCAGACAAAAATCCTACAACTGAATAGAGACGGGCACATCGAGCATGGATGGAAAGAGCTTGATGAGCGTTGCACTAGTTATATTTGTGCATCTCTAATGTAATGGTCATGCAGATAATGAACTGCAAGTCACCAAAGGACGCTTCGAATATTTTGATGTGGTATTATGGCACGACCATTAGTGCTCACAAAATCTAGCTAAAGTAGAAGTTCAACAATATGGACAGGAAAGGTTGATGCATATAAGATTATGTGACCAAAATTAAGACCATTGCAGATTAGCTAGTGCTAGTCGGAGTTGATGTTGATGATGAGGATTTAGTGGCTCTTATCCTAAATGTTTTGGGACCTAAGTATAAATCTTCTGACACCTCTATATCCTTGTGGGCTAAAATGCCAGACACCTTCAACAATGAGCTTCTACTGTCATTGCTGATTCATGAAGAAGTCAAAATGGGGTTAGCTACAGGATCAAGTAACTCTAAAAGCAAAGATGTTGTATTCTATTCTAATCAACAAGGTCGTGGCAATTGAGGAAGAGGGTTTGCTCGTGGACAAGAAACATAGCAAAATGCATCTCACATTAGTAATACCCTACAGGGTCAGAATGCAAGAGGTGGTGGACATTTTAGAGTGAGGGAGGGATCCAGCCCTAGAGGCAGAGGATCCTGACTGTCACAACATACTCATGATAATTCAAATAAAGATAAGGATTATCACTATTGTGGCAAGTATGGCCACATTGCCAAAGAGTGCTGGAAAAAGTAGGCTAACCAAAAGGCAAACAACATGGATACTATGCATCATCAAGTCATACAGAAGATGCTTTCATTGGCAGACTCTTTGCCATGACATTGTCAAGCACTTTTGTGAAAATTGAAAACCCTTAGGTTTGATTTCTGTTAGCTTAGTTGTTTGCATGACTATTTGTTTTGTCATTTCATAATTGGATTTCTTGTGTTTGTTTAGTTTAGGATTTGTTTCTAACATTTTGTTTGATTTGTTGGGTGTGAAACTTGATAGTCTTGGTCAAGCTTGGTATTTTTTTGGACAAGTTGATGCCGGAGTTTGCTATTAGCTACCGAACATTATGGAACATGGTTTGTTTTCTTGCCGAGACTCTGGCACATTACAGGGACTATGGGTTCACGAGCACTTCATGTTGCACTTGTTGATGCATTGCACTCGAGGGTCGTCTCCTGTTCTTATCAAACACTTCCATGCCATGGGTTGGGATTATGCACATTTTGCACCATCGTTGAGCACCAGCACAGCATGAGGTCCGCTTGCAGCTATATGCAATAACTTTTAATTGCTCTTGAGAGAGCACCTATCATTGAGCACGCACATTTCTTGCACGCACAATATTTGGGATGTTCATCTCAAAGTTAGGAACCTCTGGTTGAGTGGGTAAGGTGGTTAGGTGAGTTAGAGGGTCGTGAGGGATGCCGCCAATTGTGAGATGGGTTGTTCATATCTGGAGGACCATCATTTCTTTAGTAATTGTGAGATTTTGGATGGGTGGGGCGGAGATTGATATTTTATTGATGAGAGTTGAGAGGTGAGGATAAGGAATTTGAAATTAACAAGGAATTTTGTTTGTATTTTGCACGATGCACAATCACATGTAGATAGAGTAGGCACAATTTCTTCAATGCATACATTATTTTTGTGTGTAGCATTGCTTGAGTGGTTGCATAGCATGAATTCCAACATTGCATATTTTTCCAAATCATGAATGATTGGGCATGGAGTTGATTTAAAAAACCATATTCCTACTAGGGCACATTGTATTTTTAAAAAAACAGGTTCATATCCAAAGAATATTTATTTTAAAGACTCGAGGATCAAAGGAAAAGGTCATAAGTTTTACATTGTCAGCGAGTATTTCTTGAAGAAAAAGAGGACATGTGTGTTGAAAGTGTGTGCAATTACAAGAACAATAGGCCAAGGAAGGGAATAAGTCGTCCAAGATAAAAGATGGAGAAAAATGATGTGATTTACAAACATCAATATTTTCACCCTAAACCCTAAACCCTAAACCCTAAAATCCTAAAACCCTAAACCCTAAACCGGTTGTTTTTTTTTTAGCTTTTTGTAATTCTGCCCGTTTAAGCTTGTCAACCAGATGATTCTGATCGTTTTGAGTACCCGAACAACTATATTCAGAGTTCAAATGATGAAGTTATGATCCAAACAAGTTGCAAACAGGCATAGGGCAAAAAAAACTAAAATAATGAAATGCAGTAGAAAAGAAAAAGCTAAAAGCTGAAAGCAAAAAGCCTAATGTACATAAGTGCGGATAGAAAACTATATAAGGAAAGAAGATTGAAGAGTTAAGGGCCTTCCCCCTCACATACAATTGTATTTTATGAGAGAGGTGAGAGAAGGGTCGCATGCTAGAGTGAGCTCTTGTCATGCCAATTTGGAAGTTGAAGAATTTGGATTTTGTGGTGCCGAGCATCGGCTCAAGGTTGTTAAGGTATGATAATATATTTCACTTGGTTTGTTTTCGAATTATTGGTATTTTCATTGTATTGTGGTTGTGTGATGCTCTACCCGCATACGGGTTTTAATTGTTTGAGCTACAAGAGGCATTGTTTATTGTGTGTTATCTTGTTTTCGTGTGTGGCTTGTGGTGTCTATTAAAACATTTAAATTTTCATTGTGTTGTGGTTGTGTGATGCTCTGCCCGCATACGGGTTTTAATTGTTTGAGCTACAAGAGGATTGCTTATTGTGTGTTCTCTTGTTTTCATGTGCGGCTTGTAGTGTCTATCAAAACATTTAAATTTTCATTGTGTTGTGGTTGTGTGATGCTCTACCCACATACGGGTTTTAATTGTTTGAGCTATAAGAGGCATTGTTTATTGTGTATTGTCTTGTTTTCGTGTGTGGTTTGTGGTGTCTATCAAACATTTAAATTTTTGTCTTATTTTCGTGAGTGGCTTGTGGTGTCTATCAAAACATTTAAATTTTTGTGTTGTGTCGTGTATCCAACAAAGTCAATTACCCCAACCGGCACTCTTTAATGTCTCGTTATAAGGTTGTGAGTGAGGCTTGCTCTCAATCACCGCTGGTGTAACAACGTATGTTCAAAACCGTGCAGCTAAGGATGCTAAAATAGATAATGTCTAGTACATTGATTCTAGAGCCTCAAATCACATGACACCTAATGGTGATTGGTTTGTAGACATGGTTCCTGAAAAGAATGGATATGTGTATACAAGGGATAATACTCGTGACAATTCAAATAAAGATAAGGATTGTCACTATTGTGGCAAGTATGGCCACATTGCCAAAGAGTGCTGGAAAAGTAGGCTAACCAAAAGGCAAACAACTGGGACACTATGCATCATCAAGTCATACAGAGGATGCTTCCACTGACAAACTATTTGCCATGATGTATGTTTGAAACCATGCAACTAAGGATGCTAAAACAGATAATGTTTGGTACATTGATTCTGGAGCTTCAAATCACATGACACCTCATGGTGATTGGTTTACAGACATGGTTCCTAAAAAGAATGGATATGTGTTTACAAGGGATGATACTCAGCACACCGTTGAGAATAAGGGCACATTACCCTTGGTCATTCATGATGGACAAAAGAAAAGTCTGCATGTGTCCTCCATTACAAAAAACTTATTATCAGTTTGGTGAGCAGAACTTGCATGCTTATTTTTTAAAACATGGCTACTTTATAGAAGAGTTTGGTAATGGCTGTAAACTCATTGCTCGAGGTCATGGACATGGTAGAATGTTCACATTGGATACAACATTACCTCAGCTGAAATCAGCCATGTTTGTGCAAGCCCAAGACACTATTAGAGATTTGGAAATATTGCACAACAGGGTTGGTCATGTAAATATTCAACAACTACAAACTATGCAAAGAAAGTAGATCATAACACATTTGTCAAAGTTTGCATACAGTGAGATCGGTCATGTATGTGATGCATGCGAGTTTGGCAAACAATCTCACTTTATGTTTGTAAAGCATGTTCGGAATACTACGAGACCATTATAGTTGATACATTTTGATGTATGGGGACTAGGCCATAATGCCTCTTTGGGAGGATCTAAATATTATGTGACTTTCATCGATGATTTTAGCTGATATACCTGGGTATATCTCTTGAAACACAAGGACAAAGTGTTTGTTGTTTTTAAAGAGTTCAAGAGGAAAGTTGAGAAGGAATTTGATTGCTACATCTCATGCTTGAGATCTGACAATGGTGGGGAATATGTATCTAATGAGTTTGATAGATACTTAGTTAAAAATGGCATTCGCAGGCAACTCACATGTTGTTACACTCCACAGTAGAATGGAGTGGATGAAAGAAAGAACAAAGTGCTTATGGAGACTGCTTGTGCGATGTTGAAAGAAAAAAGCATGCCATTGTACTGTTGGGTTGAGACCATTATGGCAACCATGTATGGGCTAAATCGAACCCTGGCTCAAGTATACATGACATGACTCAATACTAGAAACTTTATGGGCACAAGCCAGACATAAGTCACATGAAAGTTTTTGGCTGTATTGCCTATCTTCATATCCCTGATAAGAAATGCAAGAAATTGGATCCTAAAGCACACAAGTGTGTGTTCATTGGTTATGCACAGGAGAGGAAGGCATATAAATGTTATGATCCATCTACTAGAGAGACACTCTTCAGCGAGAGATGTCATATTTGATGAAATGGCTTCATGGTATGTATCATCTATTGTTGTGCCTTACTGATATGCCTTCAAAAATTGGTTCTCATGTTATTTCACAACAGAGGGCTTCTTTGTTAGGGCCTATAGGTGGTGTATCTTCCATTATATCTCCATGGGTTGGCAGATTGAGAAGTTCTGCATCCCCATCTAGTGACACCACTATGTCAATGAGGGGGGGAAATGAGGTAGAAAGTAGAGAAAAATAAAATTTTCTAATGATATTTTAACAGCCTTGATAGTGAACTTGGCATGCCATCTATGTTTAGGCCTAGTGCTCGATAGAGCAAGTATGTTCTACCTCATGAAAGAGAGGAATCAAGCAGTGCACCACAGTTGAGACGCTTGCAGAGGGTCAGATACCCAGTGGATAGACTCACATGCAATGGATATTCTACAAAGCACTATGCATACATGACGAAGGTTATGGAGTATAAAGAACCTGCTACGTTTACTAAGGTAGTAGTGGATAAGAATCAGTGCAAAGCCATGGATGAAGAAATGGGTGCATTGACTAAAAATCGAACTTGGGATCTTGTTTCATTGCCTAAAGGTATGTAAGAAGACCATAGGCTGCAAATGGGTATATAAAATCAAATGCAAGTCTAGTGGCAGCATAGAGAGATATAAAGCCAAGTTGGTTGCTAAAGGAGCAACAATATGGTTTAGATTATGAAGAAACTTTCAGCCCTGTTGCCAAGATGGCAACTATTAGAACTGTAATTGCAGCAGATGGATGTAAAGAATGCATTCTTGAATGGTGATGTGCAAGAGGATGTATTCATGGATCAGTATGAAGGGTATGCACACCCAGGGTTTCCTCATTACATCTGCAGGCTGAAGAAAGCTTTGTATGGGCTGAAACATGCTCCAAGAGCCCAGCATATGCACGAATTAGTAGTTACTATATGATGAAGTTGAAACAAGGTTAGTTTGATGACCTTAAGAAGAGGAGTCTTACCTCCTCCCATGCTAGGAATGGTATACCCACCAAATGTAGTCCTAGGGACTATGCCCTACCCCTACCCTTAGATGCACACAATGCCACCATACAGTGCACCAAATCCATAGTAGTGCCACAAACAATAATACCTCAAATGATGGTTTTACCATTACAACATCGACCTCAAATAGTTTCCCCAAGGGAAACTAAACAATAACAGTGGAACCCCACCAACTAGAATGAACAACCACTAATATTTAAAATGATGGTTTAACCACAGAAATAGTGGCATCAAACAGTTTTCCCAATGGTAACTCAACAACAATGGAACCCTACCCAACTGGAGCCAACAACCACCAGTCTCAACATGAACTTTGATTGAGAATTAGAACAGATGACCCTCTAGATCGACCCAACTAGTTTATACTGTGATTATGGAGGCTTCACAAAATCTTGCTGAAAGTACTTGAGGAGGAGAAAATTTGAAGGACTATTTGTCTAATTCAATTGCAAGCATTAAGAAAGAGTTGATGGATGTGATTACAGAACAACTACAGATGCTGAAGGTGAATACCACCGACATATCTAGTCATGTAGGAGATGGAAGAGATGTGATGCAATTTAATATATGGTGCGGAAAGTGCCATGAGGTAGAACATTTATCTACTGAGTGTACCCGAAAATCAACTATCCCTGAAGCCTTCTACTCATATCGTTTAAGGAAGAACCATACAGAAGATATCTGATCTCTTAAAGGAGATACATGAAAGAAGAAAGAAAGATAAAGGAGCAAGATTCCACTTGTTGGAATCCAAGATGACAACCCAGGATATCGGACCAAAGCCTAGAGAGTTCGGTCCTAATTTTGTCCCAAGGAGGTTTCCCTCTCAGAGTTACAAAGGATGACAGTTTGGATTGTTCCTCTTGAGGGGTAGAGTGTTGCAAAATGACATCTAGGCATCCATATTGTTGTCCTAGATTCGCCTTCTCCACCGTTCAATTCTTTGCACATGAATATATGCCACAATGAAGAATGGCATACATCAGATTGTCTATATATTTATGTATGCAGTATAGCAGTATAATAGTGTAACAGTGTAAGAGTATAATAGTATAGCAATATAATAGGATAAGAGTATAAACCAACGTTGTTTAAATTGACTTCGACCCTCTGATTGTCGCTTTAGTTACTCTATCTCTAAAAGATTTGGTTAGCAGAGTACATCATTTTGACTGTTACAGTTAAGCGTAGTTCGTCGGCTTCCTTGTCAAAGGTGAGTCACATGCGTTCATGCAGGAGCCTGTCATAGTGCTCGTTAAGATGTTCTTGCTCTTCCTAGGATAGGGAAAATGGAAAGTATTCTCCAAGCTGCTCCTTAGGGAATGCGTCCATGTCCGCAAGAAAGTAGACATGTGCGAACACCTTGGGCTTAGCATCCAACTCAGTTAAGCATTCTGCGACATTTCTATGTTCAACAAGGGCTTGCTCGGTTGCTATCTCATGCAAGGTTCTAGGAGTTTCCCTAGGCTTTAGCATAGCTAGGGGCTCACGCCTAGATGAGCAAGATTGGTCAATGCTAGGATCGCTTACGCTCTTGGGGTTTGTGCATTTTTCCTGAGATTTTGCTACTATTTTTTCATGGTTGTCCTCGGATGTGACTGGTATAAATTTGTCACCCTGTTGTGACAGCGTTGTATCCACTCTTGATTGGTCAATGTGAGTTATGTTGTCGGTGGATTGGGTATTGCAAGCAACCATTGATGGTAATGTCTACTTTGATTTTTCAGAGCACACGGATGTGTCTGAGGTTTCACCGCTATTAGGAGAGACATCAATGGGTTCCTTGGTGGATGGACTCGATGCTTTATTCCTCAGCTCTCCAACGCTCTTGGCCTCG